>NC_071505.1:32093345-33343345 GCF_027887155.1 Malaclemys terrapin pileata
TGGGCAACAGAATTCATACATTTAGGCTTTTTAAAAAGTAGGTGTAATTTTGTTGCAGAAGTAAGGTGATTTTTGACTGAGCTCATGATAGTCTATATTTCTTACTCACGGAATGAATATACTATTTAAGTTTGTAGGTGGGAACTTTTCTGTTGTACACCTTTGAAAGAGAATTACATCCGTTTTGCTCACTACAGTATACTGAATGATAACAGTGTATCACAGTCAGTGGAATCAGAGTCAAGAGCCCAGGTTCCCCTGAGGGACTCTTGTGGAGGGGACACCATTGAAACTTGGGGCATTAGGCTGAAAGCAATTCAGCTGCATGGTTAGAGAAGTCCTCAAGATTTAATAAAATTGCACTTTTTCAAAAGGGCGTGCAATGGAAACCTTGAGAGAGGATGAAAACCCTAGGAGGCACAACATTCCCATAAAGTGAGAAAACAGCAAAGAAGACCAGGTGGCCAGGGTTCCATACATACAGTGAAATACATATACTGTGGGAGACAGCATGAGTGGGTAAAGGAGAAGTGTCCCACATTAGCATTGCAAGGATGTGGCAAGTTGAACCATTTTATCAGTAAATGCAAGAGCAGAGGAAGGTTCCAAAAAGATTGTCAGATTTGTGCAAGAGGGGCATGGATCATCAGACAGTGGTGATGACATCATTACTCTCTTCTTGACTCTGTGAATATATCAGGTTTAAGCTGTCTGGACAGAAAAGTACCAAAGGACAATACCAATCTCTGTGCATGCAACAATGTTAATAGGGAAATAAAGTACCTGATGGAGCTCAGACACACCTGCTTCTTGCCCACTCCTCATCACCAAAATGCCCCCTTCTTTCCTTGCTAAATCCCTGACACATCTGATGGTGGGAGTGGCATGGTAAGGGCACAGGAACAAGATGTGGACTGATGCACATCAGGAGAATTCTGTGCTGGATATTCATGGCTGAATAAATGTTGGTCACATTTTAACAGAGAGATGAAGTTTGAGGGCCAAAAAGCTATTATTTACCAAGTTATGTGAGGTGAATAAGGGATGTTGCTCAGCTCCATTGCAGCCTGTCAGGACTCATTGATTTATTTGTTATTTCGATTGGCTAACAGTACCCCAGAGCTCAGCAAGCATTGTTAGCTCTGAAGAGTTAAATAATACAAATGAACTGATTTGCCATGACTCTTTCAAATCAATCACTGAGCACTCAGAAGACAAGTTAGTCAGAAGAGCATTCCTCCTTTGCTAAGGTCCAGACCAGCAAAGCAAGTAAGCTTAATTTTGTAGATAGCAAGTTAAAAATGACAAATTATCTTTCATGGGAAATTTTGAAAAAATATTTTACAATTTTGTGCAAAAAAATTATTTTGAGAAAACTCAAACAAGTCATGTAAACATTTCAGTTTTCTGAAAAATTTCAACCACAATTAACCTTTTCCATTTTTTTTAAATTGAGAGAACAGCTCCTTTTTTGTTTAAAAAAATAAAAAATGAAACTTTCTGACTATCCCAAATTTTAACCAGATTAATAATTCTATTACCTTGTATGAGACAACTTGTGGTAGAATTAAGCACATGAAATAATTTGTTGGATCTGAATTTGCTTATGTTTCTGGAAACATCTAGCTCACATTCGGTATGCTGAGAGGCTTTACATAGGCAGTATCATAAGTGCTCCCATAATAATATTTTCTTGCCTCCTTTGGATATACAATTTCATACTAGGAACTCGATACCTCTCCTTTGAGCTACGATTTTGCCATCCTCACAACAGTATTATGAGTCTTATTTCATCACTGTTTGTAAAGCATTTTGAGACCGGTATTGTACACATGTAAAGTATTTTCAGTAAAGAATATTTCATCCTGAACCTGATCCTGATGCCTGTGAGCAAAGGCAGTTTCCATTGGCTACAAGTGAGACAGGGATGGAGTTTTTAGTGTGTGAAGAGAGGGAAGAGATAAAAGGAGTGTCCTGTGGGAAGAAGAAAGAGTTGGTGGTGTTCTGGAGAAGTGAGGGGTGTTCTGTGAGGACAAGGAAAAAAAGGGATAAAATTATGAGTGGAGTGTCTTGAAGAAGGAGAGGATGAGAGATGGGGTTGACCTGGGTGAAAGAAATAGGAGTGTGTTTGTGGAAAATTAGAAAGAATGAGAGAGAGTGGTAGTAGTTAAAAGTAGAGCTGAGTAAAAATCTGAATTTCCATCTTGTGGAAAATCTCAATATTTCAACTTTTATTTTTCATCCTGCATTGGGAATTTTCACAGAATGGAAGGTTCTGAAACACTTATATTGGGAAATGACTCAACATTTTATTTTGGGGCGTTTCTAATCACAATGAAATGATTTGATATTCCCAAATCAAAAGCTTTGATTCATTTCAACATTAAACTGTATTTTCATGTGGTGGCACATTGCCTCACACGAGCTGGAGTACAGGTTGCCCCATGCCCCTATTCTTACCTGAACTCCAACCAGGAGCTTGGTCTATATCTTCCATCATACACCCACAGACACGTAAATTCCATGATGCACCATCTTGCTAAGCCAGGGAAGAGTCTGTTGCATCATGGGAGAGGTAGTCCATTCTGGGACCAAGCCCATAGAAGAGAATTGGGGCCCAAAATACAGCTCCCATGAGGCAAAGCACCACAATAGGGAAATTAAGTTTAATGTTGAAATGCTCAAAACAAAAATTTTTGGGTCAGTTCAGCAATCTGAACTGTTCCAATTTGAGTTGAACCCACCCAAAATGAAGTATTTTATTACCAATTTCCCAACAGAATTTTTTTGGCAAAATCAAAATTTTTCCATGGAAAAATCTGTTTTTTGTGCAACCTACATTTTCCAGCAGATAGCTCCACATGAAAATTCCTGACCAACTCTAGTAAAAAGAGAGCTAGTGAGGCAAGGTGTATGTCTGTGTCTGTCCTTGGGAATAAGGTAGAGAGGTATAACAAGAGAGAAAATGAAGGCAGGTGGGAGAGGGAGAGTGGGAAAGTTCATCCCATTTGAAATAAATAAAGCTTCTTTTTTTAATATATGATGAGTCAGCTAAGTGTGGGTGGGCCATGAGTCATGTTGCCTGTCTCCAACATCCCAAAGCTGGCCTTAGCAAGTCAGGAGAAGAACAGGGAATAGAATCCTGGCATTCTTGCTATTTCTATGCTGCAGCTTGAGTTGTGACTTCCAGCTTGGTTAGATGTATACACACACCACATCTGTTAGAATGACTACAGTCAAAATAGCAGTGTTGCTGTGGCAGCCCAGGCGGTGGCTTGGGCTAGACACCTGAGTATGTACCCTGGATCTTGGATAGGGCTGTACTCAGACAGCTGGCCCAAGCCACTGACCATGATGCTGCATCCACACTACTATTTTTAGCACTCCAGCTCAATCAAAGCTACTACATGTACATCTACCTGAGCTAGGAATGACACTTTGCAGCTGCAGTGTAGACATACCCTTTGTTTCCCAGTCATGTGCTCTGACTATTATCAGATATTTTCTATGAAGTCAACATTTTTGATTCAAAATGAAAAATTCCTGAGCTATCTGTTAGAGGGCTTTCTCTTCACCCTCTCCCCTGGTTCTTGTCACGTAGACAGAAAGCAGAAGACCAGAAGTCCGAAGTGCAAACAATGCAATGTTTATTGGGGCTAGTTTCCAAGCAAGCATAGTCTGAAGCCCTTCACACCAGTCGGGCTTATCTCTATATGCCAATAGAGTCTTTTCCCCAGTGTTCCATTCCCAGGTCTGATGCCACAGAGCATTTACCCCATGTCCTCCTTTCCAGCTCTGACGCCACAGAGTGTTTACCCCGTGTCCCTGTTCCCTGTTCTGTTCTTCTCCCTTAACAAACATGATTCTGATTTCCCCTTCACTTCTTGTTTGATCAGTTTATATAGTAATATTCTCAGCTATACCTTAACCAATTATTTTACTGAAATTTAACTAACTAATGCTAACATATTGTAACATAATTCTCTAACCAATTATATCCCACTACCCTAATTAATGTACACCCAAGCAAAATTAATTATACAGCAGACAGAAACAATTAGAGAACCAGACAGATTTACAATAGAAGAGTGGGGGCTATAAAGATAAAATACAGAAATGAGGGTTTCAGAAGCACTAAGTGATTTTTTTGCTATCAAAGTTTTCTTTAACCATCTTAAGATCTGTTTCTTTATCTGGTGATAATGGGCACTATCGGGATGGGATCATTTTCCCAACAGCCCAGTACCACAATGTGACTGGTTTGGAATGTGAGGATGTGACCCCGTACGCTTCCCAGTTTATGGCTGCCCCACTGCTTAGCCAAAGGCCTTAGCCTAAGAACAAGGCCTTAGACTAGCCTAGTGAGACAAGGCCCATGCACAGGTGAACTTGTGATTTTAATTCTTTGTTTTTATACCCCTGTAACTAGCTAAGTGATAAAAATACACCTAAGTTATTCAAGTATAGGCCTTTATAAGCAGACCTGAATAGCTATATTCTAACACCATCTACTGGAAGTGAATGCATTGCTGAAAAGTAGCATCTTCTCTGGTAACATCAAGTATGACAACCTGATGTTAGAGATTCTAAAACCATTTCCCATCTGACTTTTAGTCTTAATCAGAAGCACAGAACTTTATGGTTTGATATGTAAGTATTAAACAGTACAGTTCTGCTTCTGACAAATTGTATTAAAAGCTGGGTAGAAACTTAATTATAAGCTGTGACATTAGGCCCTCACATTGCTGGTCACAGATTAAGTTAGTTTTCAGTAGCACATATGCTGAGTGCTCAGAAATGTTCATGTTAATTTAAAATATAATTTATGATGACCCATGCCTGCTGATAGTGAAGACACAGGCAGCTGGCTTCAGCGGTGTTACTGAGCATGCTCAGTCCACGTGAGCATGCTCAGTACAAGCCAAGTAGCAAATCGGGGAGGGGCACCTGATTCCACATGCCTCCCCAATCCGTTGCCTCTGGCATGCTTCTCACTAGGTTACTCTGTGACCTTTCAGAATGCCGCACTGGGGAAAACTGGTGCAGTTTTATGTTGGGTTATTCAGACTCTAAATGTGAGTCTGATCGCCCATGGCTAGCCATTGCGAGTAGATTAGGAAGGGAAAGTACTCATTGATTAGACAATGCAACATAATTATTCTCTTAAAAAAAGAAATATGTCAACTGTCTATCTAAATTCAATGCTTCTTCCTTGTAGGTTTAATTTTATTCCTGATACAGACTACTAGATTAAAGTGGCTTAATTTACAGCAAAATACGTTTTTACTGGTTTTCTGGGACAAGGTTTCTGAATGTCTTAAATGAATGTGACAAAATGATCTTGTTGAATAACAGAGGAAACTAATACAGTACATCATCTTATAGAATTGTTCTCCCCCTCCCCCCCCACAACACTAGTAAAAGCATTAAAAAAACCCTCAACAAACAAACCAACCTCAGATCTGATAAAAGACCAAAGCACATTTGCTTGAAGTAGAAAAGAAATACCTTTGTGAATCATACATGCAATTATTTGCTCTTATATCTTTTCTATTCAATCAGAGGAATGTGTTAGCACCTTGTTCTTGTCAAATTTGTTGGACAATGCATTACAAAATCACAGGGTATTTTTTAGTTAGTTGCAAATTCATGGCTAAAGAAAAGGAGTAGTGTTTGATTGACCTTTCTGTCTAAACAAAACATGGAGACCATTTTTCATTGCAACCATTACATCTATGCCATAAAGATGATTCAGTAAGGCTTATAATGATTTCACACATCTTTAATTTTATCTCTTATTGGAAAGGAAAAAGCCTCTGTTCAATACTTTTAGATCAAGGAGAAAATTTCTTCATTACATTTCAGTGAAGATTTTAGGGAGCAGCTTTTAAGTTTTTATTTGAAGCAGAGTAGTATGTATTTTTCCTTTGTTTTTTAAGAGGCATTCATGGATAATACATCTAATCAACTAGATTCCCAGACATGTTCACATCCACCTGCTCCTTTCATCTTTCAGTAATTTGCTTTTTATACTTTGTATGGGTGATTGTGGAATCTGAATTTCTGAAACCTTGCAGTAATGTTATGAAAATCATGGCTGTTTTTTGTTTTTAATCTTGGCATTTATGTAGTGCTTTTCATACAGCTTCTCAGTGCAATTCTGTACCCTACCTATACTGGACGAGTTTAAATGCAGAAAAATATGACCGTGATCACTATAGGCAATATTAAGGTTATATTTGATTTAGATTTATAATAACCTTGATAAGCACCCACTTTATACATTAAAATGTCCAATATAAAATGCAATGTGAAGGACTTCTTAACACATGAATAAATACCTACCATCTAATATGAGGATAATGAAATAAACCAACTTGAGCTTTGTATAGTGCCTGGGAGTTTAACAAATCCAGGCTGTGGCAGACCAAGGGGACAATGATTTCCAAAATTAAGGAACCATTAGATAGAATGCTGTGCCAGCAGCTCCCTCTTTATAACAAGGGAACTGTTCCAAATCACAGGCTCATGTACCAATATTTGCACTTCAGGCTCCTGTCACTGGTGCTCTACGCTCCACCTCTATACATTCATAAAGTCTCTGTATTGCCTCCCATGAAATTATATAAGTTACAACCCATAATGGAACTGACTACCACAAACCTAAGTCTTGCAAATGTAGGGCACACTGTATTATCAACTAGGCTGCATACGGATGAATGACAGGTGGCAGGCAATGGCTAGTAGGTTAGTATCTCATTAATAAATGATGAATGATAAATGTTAAATACTGGAAAAATTATAATTACGTCTTATGGCAGGATATATACAAATTGTATTAGTTCAAATTGTCTACAAAAATATTTACGCTGCATTTACTGATATTACTGACAAATAACCATCACTTTTTTATGTTGTGTGTGCAGAACACTAGTTAAATCCACTACCAATAATAAGACAGAATGACGAAGAATTTTGCAAATAGATCAGCAGAATCTTGTCATGATCTTTGGGAATAAATCTCTTTCTAACTGAAATCTACATCTACACTATTTCATAATTGACAAGATAAAGAGCTCACATTTCCTTATTTCTGCAGACATTAGTCAGTTTTTAAAACCTCTAACAAGTGGAATGAGCATCTCTTCTAACAAGTGGAATATTTCACTAGAATCCATGGAGAAGAGAATACACGCAGCTCAATACATCTCAGAACTATTGCTTAATACTTTGATAATAGATATATACATTGAGGTGCTAGGCTCCTCCATTGCGAGCAGACAATGTTTTAACTCTTATTTATGAACAAGATACTTTGTTTTCTGTTCAGTAAAATGTGTTTTACTTAATTGTACTGTATAAAGATAAAGATGCTTCCATAATAATGCAAGTGATAATTTATTTGAAAAGTTACTTGAAGCTGAAGCCCCCATCCTCTGAATCCTCTCTTGTGTGGCCTGTGTGGGAAATTATAGGTAGGGATATTGGACTCTAGGATTCGATTGCTGCAATATAAAACCAGCTGATTTGTTGCTTAATCACCTATCTTGCATCTTAGCATATATTTTTATGCATACTTAAATTGAAAGTGGTTGCTATTAAAATCTGTACAAATGTTATTCATAAATAATTAGTGATACTGTGATATCTACTCTGCTCTTGGGAAAAGCACATACATTTGTTTCATGGGACAACATTTGTTGAGTGTCTAGATTAGCATTTACAAAGTTGTGTGCAGCAGTTGAGCCCCAGAATAGCAGTGTAGAAAAGAAAAATCCCCATCTCCACAAAGCTCTGATCAGTGATTGGGCAGAGAGGGGAGCCAGCCACAGATATTTAGTTGGTTAGGATCTGGGAGCTAATCCCACCCTTGATTTCCTATTGCCACTTTGCCTCTTGTTGAAAGAGTCACTCCCGAGTAGGTGTTTGGGATGGGACCACTGGGGGGCCAGGGGATTGGCTGAAAGCCACCTGATAGGGCTACAGTCAGTCAGCTGGAATAGGAGTGGTCCTAAAGAGAATACTGAGCCCTGACTTTATCTGAATTGTTGGCTGCAGTGGCTGCTAGAGAGAGAGGACAGGCAGCAATGCAACCTGAACCTGTGGCTAGAGGAGCAAGCTGGGGGAGCAGCCTAGACCCAATAGAGGAGCTTGGACCAGCACAGTAACTATGGTGATGGATGTCAATCAATGCAGCAGAGACCAGGACTCAGGATTTTGAGCTCACTCCATACCCAACCAGGTTGGAAGGTACTGAAAGACTGGGACTGGGGGCAGGTTAGCCTCTTAAATCAGTTTGGAGAGCATTAACCTTCGATATCTGTCCATCCACAGTAGATCAGCATGTCCTTGACCATTTACTTGAGAAAGCCATCAAAGAGGATCTCAATCTCCCTCCATCAGTTGAGGAAGTTATAAAAGCCATCAAACAACTGAACTCTGGCAAAGCATCTGGACAGGATGGTATCCCAGCAGAATTGTATAAAGGAGCAGGCCCAAAGGCTATCGAAGTGTTTCATGACATCCTGAGTAGCATTTGGGAGGAAGAAGAAATGCCACAAGACTTCAATGATGCTGTTATTAGATCACTGTTCAAAAACAAAGGCAGCAAACTGACTGCAGAAACTACAGAGGCATTGCTCTCCGCTGTACAGCAGGCAAAATACTAGCTCACATTCTACTGAACAGACTCATTGCAAACATATGTGAGGAGAATCTGCCATGAGCGAAGTGTGGTTTCAGACCAGGTTGCAGCACTATAGACATGATCTTTGTTGTAAGGCAGGTCCAGGAAAATTTTTTAGAGCAGAACATGGACCTGTATGCAGTTTTCATCGATTTTGACCAAAGCTTTTGATCAACAGGGAGGGTCTAGGGGCTATTCTACATAAACTGGGCTGCCCAATAAGATTCATACAAATCATCAGTCTGTTCCATGACCACATGACGGTGAAAGTACTCGCCAGTGGTGACTTTCCTGATGCATTTGAAATCCTAAATGGAGGCTGCATACTTGCTCCAGTGCTGTTCACCTTGTTCTTTGCCTGTGTTCTCAGCCATGCAACCAAGGGACTTGGATCAGGGATATACATCCGCTACTGACCCGATGGCTCCCTCTTTGATCTTCAAAGACTCAATGCTAAGACCAAAACTCTGGAGAGGCTTCTCGTCGAGGCACTTTTTGCAGATGACTGCGCCTTGATGACTCATAGACACGACGACCTTCAGGTCATTGTTGATAGATTCTCTGAAGCATCCCAGCTCTTTGGCCTCACCCTCAGTCTCGGGAAGACAGAGGTCTTGTTCCAACTAGCACCTCATTCCAATGCCCCAGCGCCAGCCATCTTCATCCAAGACACACAACTGAAAAATGTGGATCAGTTCCAATATTTGGGCAGCACCATCTGTGGTGACTGTTCCCTTGATAAGGAAATCGCCTCCAGAATTAGTAAAACCAGCCAGGCCCTTGGCCAACTTTGAACAAAAGTTCTTAACCAACACAACATCCGTCTCTCTACCAAATTGAAGATTTACAATGCAGTGGTTCTAACATCTCTCCTGTATGGATCTGAGATGTGGACTCTTTATAGATGTCACATTAAACAGCCTGAGCAATTTCACATGTGCTCCCTCTGCTCAATAATGAGCATTTGCTGGCAGGACATAGTGATCAATATTAAAGTCCTAGAGAGTGCAAACACAACCAGCATTGAGGAAATGTTATTGAGAGCACATCTTAGGTGGACCGGGCATGTTATCAGAATGGAAGACCACTGCTCCCAAAACAAATCTTGTATGGGGAGCTGAGTCAGGGCAAAACCAAAAAAATTTAGTGTCATCCATACAAGTGCTTCAAAGATAATCTGAAGAGCAGTCTCCAGTGGATTGGCATCAATCCCAAAGAATTTGAGCAAATGGCACCAATGGAGGAACAAAATCAGCCATTAGTGAGTCTCCTATGGAGGCCTGGATGCAAATTAAACCTGTCTTTCCATGGGAGAATCTCTTAATGGAGGTGATACCACACAATAACAATATTACTTTGAATAAGGCATTTTAATGTTTGTGGCCTCAGATTAAACTGGGAGGGAAGAATCCAAGATCATGGGCTCCAGCCTGAGCCCAGAGGCCTACATCACAATGAAACAGCCTTGTGTGCCAGAGTCAGCTGGCATGGGCCAGACAAGGGTTTTAATTGCAGTGTAGACAGGAAGTTAGTGGCCCACTGGATGCCCAGAACAGTGTTTTCTTTCACACAGCATGCACCAGGGGCCCATAGAAGACTGATTTTGGCCTCCCTGAGCCTTGCAGTACCCTGGAAATGTAATGGTTTCTAGCTGTCTGGCATCTCTTTCTTTTTTCTCCCTGCCTAAACCCCTGGACAGGCCAAGCCAGAAGACCAAGACAGAATGGAACTTCAAACTTCACTTGTGGAGACTTTGAAATGCCTCAGCTGACAAAGAAATCAGTCAGCAGCTTGCACTGTTGTTCCTCTAGAGTGGGTAGGTATAGCCTCTTCTTCCCCTTACAGTCAATCTGTTGGTACAGATTGGACAGTCAGAGGGCAAACTCTGCTGTCTAATTTCCAACCAGAAACTAATCACAGTGAGAAGCCTCCACCTGTTAGCCTTCACCCACTGCTCTCTCATACTGAGTTCACTGAGGTAAAACCTCTTCACATTCCCCATGAGGGTATCTCTTGTATATTGAGACAATAGGGAGTGGGAGGGAATCCCCTGAGGTTTACAGTTTACTGGTTCCAAAAAAAAAAATGTTCGTTTTCGATTCCTCCTATTGTTAGAATTCATATGGAATTGTTCTGCCAAATGTTTCCTGTGGACTTTGGACTTTGCTAGGGTCTATCCCTTGAACTCCCCCAGATTTTTGTCTGATAGCTTTATGGGGGTAGCATATAGATCTCTGCAGCTTGAGCAAAGCGAGACCCTACACTCAAGTTAAAACCACATCTGATCATTTCCAAAATTTCAGGTACATTCTAGGTATCAATGTGCAGAACCCTGTTGATTTCTGGTGAAAATCAGAAATCTAGAAAAGCCAGATTTTCACTAAAAATCACTATTTGGTCATTCTGGCTACCAGACTGAGGCAGAGTTCTCAGGGTTCAGGTTAGTGTGTCCCTCGCCACACTCTGGCTAGCCTTCGCTTACCTGGGCCTCTCATCCCCCCATATTCTAGCCCTCTGCTCCCCCAGATGGGCTGCTTGTTCCCATTTTGCCCGGACTAGAAATTTCATCAGTTTCTGTTCAGATTTCAACTTAGTGTTAATACTGTGAAATTAGAAAAAATTGGATGTTGGTTTAAGTGAGCAATAGAAATAAAGCTTAATTCTTTCGCATGGCATATATGTGCCAAGTTTACCTCAAAAATGTGATGCAGTATTCATATCATATCTCTTGAACACTTCCTAGATTTTGAAAATTTAAGGAGTGTTCAGAATCACCTCCAGTTCACCTTCCTTTGCTGATTCCCCTATTACAGTAAATAGCATTTTCCCATCTTAGTGATTTCCAAAGGTCATTTTATTGGCTCAAAATACATGCATTACAGAAATACATTATGTAATCCATTTGCATTTGCTCTGCAGTTAATAACAATCCTAGTTACTTACATTATACTTAAAATGCATATACTGCATATGGCATAGCAAATGATTAGGGCAAGATCTTCTATTAGGGAAGTATGAAATATGGCTTTTGGCCAAAGTTGATTAGGATTTTTGTGAGAAATTTTGTTGAATAGTGGCAGTAAAAAAAATGTGGCAGCTATAAATTGAAAAATAAAAAATCTAGGAAAAAAAGGTTGGGTATCAATTCTGTCCTCAGTCATTGTAATAAAGCGGGACTCACCACTGCAGCACCTCCTGCTGGCCATCCTGGGAATTAACTCTCAGCCCTTCCAGTCTGCCTTTAGCTAGTAGTGTCACACCTGCCATCACTGCTGTCTCATCTCTTTGGACCCAGGTCACTCCCTGGACCACAGAATTCTCTTTTGGGCATGATCTTCCAGCTGTGCCCCCACTCTGGTAAATCCCCCCTTCCAGGGGACCTGACAGTCCTCAGTCCAGCCACTTGCCTCAGTGGCAAACTGCAGTCCATGCACTGGCCATTTCCCTCAGTGGCAAGTTGACCCAGGCATGCCAGCTACTCCAGTCTCAGCCCAGGACCCTACAGCCAGCAGCCACATACTGCCCCTCCTCCTACTCCGCCATCTGTTTCCCTGGGTCACTTCCCCACAGTCCTACCACCTTCTCCACCCGTGTATCAGGACCTCAGTCTGGCAGCCATCAGGCTGGAGCTGACCCTGCCCAGCATTGCTTTGTCCATGGTGCTGTCTCTCTCAATGCTCCTACAGGGCAGCCAGTCCTCTCTTTGCCACCACAGAGAGACTGCTTCTGTTCTGCTTAGCAGCCCTTCTTATATGAACCAGCCTGGCCCCGATTGGCTGCTCCACTAAGCCTTCTCCCTATTGGCTGGCTCAATAAGCCATCTTCTAATTGACTGGGTTCTGCGTAGCCTCCCCAAGGCTGCTTTAATCCTTCTTCTGCCTATATGGGGCAGCCGCCCCACCACAGTTATATAGATGCATTCTCATGAAATTCTCTGCAATTTGCATCTTGCAACTCACAGAATGCTTGGTCCCTGAGATTGTGAAAGAATGGCATTTTAAGGTTATTGGTCTAATAAATAATAAAATGGGCATTTAAAATAAAAATAATTTTAAGGTAGATGTATCAGAGGGCTTTAATGATTTTTGGAGAGCCTACTTCAGAAAGATAACGCCCAGTATTTAACCCAGTAATTTAATAAGACTGAAAAACCCACAGGAAACATTTGCGTCTCTCTCTTTCCTCCTTTTCCCCAAACTTTTCTCTGTTAGAGGCTTTCACATTCATCATATGTTACCACAAAACCTTGCTAAAAGCACATGCTCAGTGGCAGTTGTCCTTTATTAATGTGCTTCAATAAAAGCAGATAAAATCCCATATGACTTAATTATAAATCCAAGCTGATCCAGAGAGAACCTGAAATTCTTGTGCTCGTTACAGGACAGTGGAGATTGTCCTTTGTGAAATAAAAATAATATCTTCAAAAGTGAAGTTTGGTTTAAAGAATTTAGGCCCTGATTCAGAAAAAGCATCTCAGTACAAATTTAACTTTCTTTTACTGGGTTAAAACAATGCTGAATATGGGTGAATTTAGGCACATGCTTCAGTTCTTTACTTAACAGAGACCTTACTAGTTATTTTTTTTAACGCTGGTAAGTGGAAGAAATAGAGTGGGATTCATCAACATGTGATTGACTGGAACTTAAGGTGAATATAGCCATTTTCTAACTGAAAAATGAATTTGAGAATTGTTTTCTTTCTCAGTATTTCTGAAAATCTGTACCAAATCCTCTGAGGATGTTCTACTTCTAGGGGTCCCTTATTTGCCTAGTGCTTCATCTGCAGTACAAAGACCCACCAATCTTTCTATTTATTTATTTATTTTTTGCACCTTTCAGTCAAGCAGGTTTCTTATGCCAATATTTTAAAACGTCTTCTGATTGGGTTGTGTAATTTGTTTCTTCTGTTGCTACACACAGACAGAATAATATTACCTACTGTACAATCACTGCCTTTTTCTGAAGTGCTCACTGGTCAACTTCAGAAACTGACAAAATAACAAGTCCAGTTTGGACTCATTCATGTTTAATTGGACCAGCTTCAGAGGGGTTGATGAAAAGGGTCTTGAAACCCCTTAGAAAGCTTATGACTCGTCATGTTAAACACACTTAAATACATTTTAAGGAGATAAAAATGCCTAATCCTTTGAAAAGATCTCCTTGTCTAACTTGCAACGAGAGCATAAATCCATATTTAGAAGCTCTGTGTTGCTGCATTAAGATTACTATGAAACCTTTATGTCACTCTGATTCAAATCTATTTTATGAAATGAAAAATCATAAATTCCTGTTGGCTTTTAGTTTTTCAGATTCCGTGAGTGCTGACCATATCTGAGAATAAGAGTTACAAAGGAACTGTTTCCAGCTTAAAGATCCAGTGGCCTGTGCTTATGCTGTCCCCATCTCTGGTATAGTTCAGAGCAGCTTTCAGAGTTTCAGTAAACTGCACTGGTTGCTATCTATCTAATGTATCTATATGGTCTCTGTTACTGTAGTATCTGTGTGCCTCACAATCTTTAATGTATTTATCCTCCCAATGCCCATGTGAGGTAGGGAAATGCTATTATCTCCCTTTTATAGATGGGAAACTCAGGCACAGAGAGACAAAGGGCTAGATCCACAAAGAGGATTTAGTTTCAGCATTGCAATGCCTTATGTTTAGGTGCCATGTTGCCTAATGGAATCCACAGTCCTGAGTTAATGCCCAGGCTCCCTGTACAATACATGCAAATGGGATTCACAAAATCCAGCATGCTGAGCAGGATGTGCTTAAGCTGGTGAGTAGGAAACGCTGAGGAGTGGGAGTTAGGCTTCCAACTGTGGGCTAGAGGGAGATGCTTACTTCCAGTCTTCACTTGGGAATCACAGCTGTGAACCCTCTCCTGGAATTTGGTGCCTAAGCCAGGTCAGCCCTTTTGCAAAAATAAATAAATAAAAGTGTGGTGGCAACCCCCTTATACAAGGAAGGACTAGAACCTGGGTTTTCCAGGGAGGTGCCCTAACTACTGGGCTACAGTCACTCCGATACTCTCTATGACCTGTTGAGTATTTAAGTATTTTAAACAAAGTGGAAGAGCTTCAATAGGAGAGATTGAGAGTGTCCTACACCAGAATACTCCTTTGACCCCCAGTTAGGGAACTCATGTGCAGGTGGGAAATCTGGCTTCAAATCTCTGTATCAGAGAGAGTTTGAACTCATTGTTTTTTTTTATCTTGGATGTGTGCTGTAACCACTGGGCTATAATGTAGGCATTTTGTGTAGAGCCTGATCTAATACGCAGTATATGCCTACTGGGACCCCAGGCAAGAGAATGTCTAGCTTGTGAAATACTCCTGGGGCATAGATGCCAAGAATTGGCTTTGTGCGTGCCAATTAACAGACTTTTAGATACCTAGAGGACTCTACCGGTGGAAACTTGGGTGCCTACAGGGTTAGGCAGCAGCTGAGTAGAGGTCTTGAGGAGCTAAATTTTGGACTTAGGTGCCTAAATTCCTTTGTGACTCTAACCCTAAATGACTTGACCAAAGTCACAGGAAGTCTGTGGTCTTGACTTCATTTGAATCCAGGTTTTATAATCCTAGGCTAATGCCTAAACCATTGGAGCGTCCTTTGTCTCTGTGCTGTACAGCTATGTACACAAAGGGCAGGAGTAGAGTGGTTCTGCAGTCATGTACCCTTTCTCCTGGCCATGACAACATTTCCCCTACTCCAGGGATTGGTAGGGGATGATATAGGAGTTTGCCATGGTGAGAACCACCACTGGGCAGTTATGCTAGCTTTCCAGCCCCTTCATGCCACCAGAGTGGAGCAAAGGTTTTGGAATGGGGCTGAAGATCTGGCCCCATTTGTAAAAGTTTGCCACATTTACATGGGTTTCTTTTTCTTTTGGGGATGGTGATGTGGTGATGTGAAAATAGGTTATTTTACCTCTGCATTTGGCACTGGTGCAAGCACTGCTGGAATATTGTGTCCAGTTCTGGTGCCCACAATTCAAGAAGGTTGTTCATAAATTGGAGAGGGTTCAGAGAAGAGCCATGAGAATGATTAAAGTCTAATGATAGACTCAAGGAGTTCAATCTACTTAGCTTAACAAAGAGAAGGTTAAGGGGTGACTTGTTAGTGTGTAAGTACCTACATTCGGAACAAATATTTGAGAATGGGCTCTTTAATTCAATAGAGAAAGGTTTAAAGTTCCTAACTTCTTTTTCAGTTAAACTAAAAATCTGAAAAGATGTTTTTTTCCTAAC
Organism: Malaclemys terrapin pileata; assembly: GCF_027887155.1. Classification (NCBI taxonomy): domain Eukaryota; kingdom Metazoa; phylum Chordata; order Testudines; family Emydidae; genus Malaclemys; species Malaclemys terrapin. The sequence continues at coordinate 32,109,279 of NC_071505.1, forward strand.
ACTTTGCCTTTTCCTTCTTTTTAAAATGCCACTCTGAGCCCAGTTTATTTAAAGAAAACTCACTGGGTGTTTGGGAATTTATTTAGAATACATTTAATCTGAAACCAGTTCACAAGCTGTCTTTTTGTCCGAATGCTGTGTATAGTTTGGCAATTAACCCATTCCCCTGTTTGCAAGGGACAGTGCTGTAGATCTCTATAGTAGAGGGTCATGCACTTTGTTGTTTATGTAGGCTGAGCTTTACGCCCAGCCATTCTCTTCACCCCCCATCTCTGGCTAGTTCCCTCAGACAGCTGCTGCCCCACACTCTGGCCTTCCATGCCCCACCCAGCCATGTATGGCCAGAGTGGGGGCCAGGGCTCAGCTGGAGCTGGACATGTTGGAGGGGTCAACTAACCATCACATTCATCCTAAACCTACTCCTAAAGTTACTGCTTGATGCCTGTATTCAGAGTGACTCTGATCCCCTCCCACAGGCCTCTGTAGGTATGTCTACACTGCCATTAAAAACCCATTGCTGGCCAATGCCAACTGACTTAGGCTTGCAGGGCTCGGGCTAAGGGGCTGTTTAATTGCAATGTACATGCTTGAGCTGCAGGTTGAGCTCTGGGATCCTTCCACCTTGCAGAAGTTAGGTGCCTGCACCCAGTCAGCCCAGGTGCCCCTGTAAGTCTAGTGGTTATGGAATATTGGAGATCCCAGGTCAGTTGCCACACGTTGCCTGATACAGAGCAGGGATTTGAATGTGGGTCTCCACCTCCCTGCAGAGGGCACTAGCCACTAGGCCATGGGGTAGTCCAGAGTGGGTCTCTCTCAATGCCTCTCTTTGAAGCTGTTTCACTGTCTACGAATAATTAAATATTCATTGGAATAGGGGCACTGGATCCTGGGTCTCCCATACTCTAGATGAGGGCTCTAACCACTGGGGTAAAGGTTAGAACGTGAGGCACCTCCTCACACTCCTCTGGCCATTTTGCATAGGTTTAGGCATGTCTCTCTGATCAGCACCTGAAGACAAGAAAGGCAGTGGTATGCATAGTTTGTGAACCCTACAGGGGCTTAGGTGTGAGTTAGGTATCCTGCCACTGGGCAGTTTCAGGACTAAGGTGGCTGTGTACATGCCCAGCTGCCAAAACTTAGCTGACTTTAACAGCAGAAATGTAGGAAACTAGGGATTTTAGGTACCTCCAGAGTTAGGTGGCAACTGAGCTGGAGTTCTGTGAATGCCATTGGACTTAGGTCACTGGTCCCCTTTGTGAATCGCCCTGCCCCCCACAAGCTCTTTTAGAAGCTGGACTAACCAGGAAGCAGGCTATAGAAAACGTATCTACTTTAGGATAGAAGTACGGAGTGGTCCAACTGGCTTCACTCACTGAGAGCAGGGGAGGAGAAGCCCTTGCTACTCGTATCCTTTAGTACAAAGTAAGATGGGAGTGGCAAAGGGCTGGGGCCCTATAACAGACTCCTCTAACTCAGTGAAGATAAGGAGAGTTATCACCAAAGAAAAGGGGGCACTGATTCAAGTTGTGCTAGGGGAAAGGTTCCAGGTCAAAATGTGCTTGCAGAATGAAGAGGAAGCATCTGAAAAGAAGGTACTGGATTTGGGACTTTTGAGTACATGGGCTGGGGCTGGGCTTGCCTCCTTAAAGAGATTATGGATTCCTCAGAAGGCAAAAGACTTGGGGCACACTGAGTACTCAAACTTATAGGGAAATGGCATTGAATGTATCTGCTGGTGAAATAAATACCTATATATTATTTGTAAGAACGGCTCCATCTCTGTCTCCCTTTTTCACACTACTTCTGTGATGGGCTAATCATCCTAGCCCAGTAGGGAATACCTGGTGACACTGGTAAAGCACAATAGAGACACAAGGTTGGAACTGTAAGAATTATTTTAAATTCTTCTAGGACTGGGCCCAAAACATGTAGAAGCAATCTGGGGTTTATGGTTTGGAGCATTACCAGTGAATGCAAAGGGGTGGAAAGTCTCATAGAATTTGATCTCTGAGAATACATGCAAGCTGTACTAGGCGTGGGCTGCAAGTGGATCTTTAGTCAGGAAATAAACTTTTAAGGGCATTCTCCTTTCTGAATTAAAAGAAGTTAAAGCTGGAAAATATCTATTAGATTATCTAGGGCATCTCTCTGCTAGTGTAGGATTGTTCCCCAGAGTACAGGAGACTCTATTTTCTAGTGCTTTCTCTGGGTTAGCTTTAAATGTCTCATGCAGTTTAGCTTCTGTGATATCAGAGTACAATCTGGACTGATGGACAGCTGTGTCCCCTCAACTCTCCACCTGGGGTGCCTTTTACACTGCTGTGAGAACAACCACTTCTGGTCTGGTTACACACAGCCTCTAGCATGCAAAATCCCTCCCAGCTGAATTATATGACTGCTTTTAGCAGTCACTCCTGAATTATATTGCAGAGTGACACCAGCAAATTCCAAGTCCCAGATTTGTCCTCAGAAATGTGCATCTTGTACTGCTCAATTCTTTCCTTCTGGGCAGCACAAGCTCATAGAAAGTTTGTCATCTCATTAATAGAAAATTATATCCACAAACCCTATTATCCCAAATGGAGGTTCCAGACACCTCAACCCAAACACATACTGGTTTAGATAAAACAAGTTTATTAACTACGGAAAGATAGATTTTAAGTGATTACAAGTAATGAGGCATGAAAGTCAGAATTGGTTACAAAGAAATAAAAGGTAAAAGGCGAACTAATAGCCAACTTAACAAGCTAAATCAATTCAAAGCAAAGGCGTTTCTCACTATATGCTTTTACTAGTTGAATTCCTTCAGTCAGATCCCCTCTCCCAGTTCAGTGTTCCTTCTGGTGTCATTGAGCAGAGAGAAAGGGAGCAGAGAGGTGATTTATGTGCTTTATTTTCTATTCTTTCACAGCAAAGAGTCCTGTGGCACCTTATAGACTAACAGACGTACTGGAGCATGAGCTTTCGTGGGTGATGTGTCTGACGAAGTGGGTATTCACCCATGAAAGCTCATGCTCCAATACGTCTGTTAGTCTATAAGGCGCCACAGGACTCTTTGCTGCTTTTACAGATCCAGACTAACACGGCTACCCCTCTGATACTACTCTTATAACATTTCTCTTCTTTGAGAATAATCTCCAGCTGGGATTCAGGCACCAGTAAATCTGTTTTGGATGGGAAACCCCAGCTGTTCCATTGCCAAAATGTAAATTTCTTACTCACACCCTTCTTCCTGCCAAAGAATGGCCACTTAAGTAGATGATAGTCTATTTGATTATGCTGACACCTGGCTGAGGTACTGACTAGCCTTTTGTCTTTTAGAACTGGTTTGGGCTGCCTCCCCAGAATTAGAATATGCCTTAGTAACATCATACAGTAGAATCTTAACTTTACATACAATTTTGCAACTCATATTTTACCAGCACAATAATGATCTGTGAATTATGAGTTTTCAAATGATACTTTGTACAACATTTATCATAATTTTGTAAAAGTGGTGAACATACGCTTACAGTCAGTCACAGCTTCTATTTCATTTTTTTTTCATATTTAGTTTGTATTCGGGTCCACATAAGAATTGGATGCAACATTTGTTTCTTGAAAAATTCAGATAAACCCCCTGTTCTCAGGCGTACTTTGCACATGAATGCAGAGCACCATCCAATAGTAAAATACGTGCCAGTGACTAAAGTTTCATGAAAGGTGCAACACTGGGAGAAGATGAAGGGTTTAAAAGGATATGGCTGCCAGTGTTAAGCTGCTAACACAGGTAGAAGATGCAAACGAAAGCAGACAAGAACACCAGTGCCAGCTATAGACTTCCTCATGCTATTCAGTGCAGAACCTATTATATTAATAATAAACGCAGAATCCAAAAACATAGAGTTAATTATCTGAAAGAGGCTAAGGGACAAATATTAAAGAAATAAAAGTGCCACAAGCAGAAATGAAGGCCCCAAACATGACTGCATTTACAACTATTACAATTGCATGTGGAAATTGGGTAATTGTGGAAGCAGGTGTTTAGCTAGGTAGCTCAATACATCTTTTGGCACAGGTTGCGGAATGAGCTATTCCACCTGTGGTTTGGACTAACTTCTACATTAGAAGGGCTTGTTCCCATTGAAATTAATGGAAGTTTAATAATTGATTTCAATGGAAGCAGGAGCAGACACAAAATGTGACACAGTGAAATGGTTTTATATGTGCACTGTACTGTACTGAAAGCATCTCCTTAGATAAAATTAAATGTCCTTTTGCCATTTCACACAATAAAAATGAATGTGTGTATCAGGATTTATGCACATTTTTGAGTGAATAAGAAAATTAACATTATTTCAAAACTTGGGTGATCTGTGTCAGGCCAACAAAAGGCAATACCTTGTCACATGACAGAAGTCAGTCTCTACTGACTCCAGTGACTGCTGTTACAGAAACAATGGGTGCTCAGCACTTCAGGCACCCAAGTTTAAATATTTAAGTATACAAGCTTAATACTACAAAAGACATCACATAAATCGTATTTTAGAGTTAAACACATAGCTCTGATGAAATTTCTCAGAAGCACCACAATTTCTACCTTTTTTGGCATAGCGTCTGTCTGGTGATATGGTATGGAGGGCAAACCACTGCAAATGAAAAGTCCTGCACACTGCTGAATTTTTTTTTTAAGTAAATGCTTATCCCATTATGTTCTTTTATTCATGAGGAGTGAATTCAGTCCCCCTCTCTATTAGAGAATCAGCAGGGAGCTGCTACAACTTCTGAGCTGATTCAAACATAAATGCTCTTTTTCTGTGAGTGCCTCAGGATTACTTTGCTTAAAAAAAAAAAAAAGAAAGAAAAAGAAAACCCAATGTAATTCTCTAGGGGTTTTTTCTCTGAGGGGGAAAAAGGCACAAAGAAAGCAAGCAACAATACCCCAAGTGGTATTTGTTTGGCTTAAAAACAGCTGCTTTTACCATTTTAGGAATAGTTTACCTGCTTTAATCCTAGTCAGTTTCTGCTCAAAATCCCCAAATGAAGCATATTCCAATAATTCTCTTAGCCAAAGGATAAAAGCAAAACAGTCTAGAATAAGTTTTCCTTCAACCTGCTGCAGAAAATCATGGGGGAAGGCCCCACAGCAAAGGTAACATTCCTATCTTTTTTTCTTGGTCTCTACCAGTTGATAAAAGCAGAACTCAGTAGAACTAAAAGTAAAACTTTCCCCTCTGACTTACACTGTGATCTCAATTGAATATTTTGTGTGGGTTCAACATGTGGAATTTCCAATGACCTGGGTGGAATGAGTGGAGAATGTGCATTAGAGATCCAAAGTGAGGATGAGAGAGGTGAAGTTTCCAGTAAATTTTAAGTGAATTGCTCAACTCTTTAGAAATACAGGGGTAAAATTTCTGCTTTTCAACACCAAACTCCCCTCTGTAAAATCCTTATACTAAGGAAGAGGGCTGTACTATACTTGGATTGGGAGGATACATTAAATGGCAAAAAACTACACTTCAGGAAATGTGAAATGTTCTGCAGTAGGGCTGACAGTGAACATGCTCTTATAGCCTCTGTAATTGTAAGCCATACCTAAGTTACATCTAAATAAAGTTACATTTAAATAATGCGAAAGGTCTGAGGAAAATGTAAGGAAAAGCAAAATTATCATGCCTACTTTAATCTTAACTCCTCTAGTTGTGTCCAGGTGTTGGATTATACATAGCTACACTTTCTTGTATTGTATGCCATTTGGAGACCCCATGCAATACTGAAACAATATACAACAGAATGAGTTAAAAAAGGTGTGTAAATTGCTGTAATTTATTCTGGTTGGAGTGGTAGAGTCAAACTGGCATTTGAAAATAAAATAGTACAGTATGGACCCTTCATCCATACAGAATCCCTTTGAACTGCCCATATGTAGCCTTTCAGTAACTTTATGAGCAATTAAAGGTCCCCTCAGCACTAGGATTGATAACTTGGTCTCACCTAAAAGGTTTTGCTGCTGAGACTGGATGCCACAGGAGAAATCATTTGGGATTGGTCAATATTCTAATGTCACTTCTTCAAGTTTCCTTTTTGGAGCTGTACCTCCAGGATTAATATAATTCAAAACAGGAACTAAGAGAGTGGGACTGGAAGCTTTAGTGTGGTCAAAGCAAAGATCAGAGCAGGCCCTATGAGGAAAGTATCATTTGCCCACTCAATAGGGGTGGATATTTTTAATGCTTGGAATAAGTTTGAGACAGGCAGCACTGGAGACTCGAGTCTCCTAATCACAGAACAGATAAGCAGAATCAATGCCAGTTTCAATTTTTCCAGCCTGTTCAGGATGTGCCATCCCTTGAAGCATGACAAGACTTTCACAGACTATGCCCATCAGTCTTTGGTGCCTCTGCTGATGTGGACACAATCCTTTTTGTGCTGAACTAATTCACGAAGGGTACCAGACAGCTATGAAGGAGGTAATGATCATCTGTCAGACTTTACTTGGGCTGGATTTGAATGGAATCCTAAAGGCAGAAGACACATATTTCAGTACTATTCAATGGCCCATCCAGTCCTGTACATGTTGCGTAAAATCCTGGCCTTATTCAAGTCAGTTGTGAGTTTTGCAATTCAATGCAGTAGGGCCAAGATTTCATCAATTATTTGCTCTAAATATGAGGAAGAGATACCCAGGGAAAGAGGCATTTTTGTGGGATGGGTGCCAATTCTAATTGGGGTTTGAGAGAGAAGAGTGTGGAATTTTCTGAACCTTTTGGGTAGAATTTCAAGTGCAACCACACTTTCTATGGGTTGTCTGTTAGGCCCAAGTCCTGTACAGCAGAGGTATTCAAACTTTGGGGTGCATTCCCCTAGGATGCAGAATAACATTTGGGGGCGAGGGGCAAGCTGTAATGCCACCCCCGTGCAGTGGGACTTGGGGAAGGAGCACCACCTCTGCCCTCAACAGGACAGGGCCTCAGCTCAAAAAGTTTGAAAATTGCTGCTATATTAGGAATTCTGTGAATTTAATGTAACTCTACATGGGCACAGGATTATGGGGATTTGGGGTCAAGGAGGGGAGGAGATGAGAACAGAGGACAAAGAGGAAAGAATACTCTTCATAGAAGAGCATTATTACTAGTTTTGGTTTTAAATAGCCGATCTAAGAATGCTATCAGATGGCACTGGATCAGAGATTAGTCATGGAACGTTAACAGAAAGAAGTGAGTTTTGAGGAGGAATCTTTCATTTCAAGCCTTTGAGTACGATAATTAAGATGACTCTCACTAAACCACAAGGGGGGAAGAGAGTTTGGTGGGTGGTTTTGTTTGTGAGTTGTTGTTTGTTTGTTTTTTAAATAACTCTCAGATTCCTGACAAGATTATTTCTGATGGTTGGTGGGTGGGGAGGGTGGGATTCTATGTTGAGGATAGGAAGCAATCAGAAAAAATCTTTAAAGAAATTCAAAAGGAGGATTTTTTTTCTTTTCATAAAATGTTAACAGGATTGTCAGCCTCAGAATTTAGGAGTGACCGTGAAGTAATTTTTCCTTTTTGTAGTAAAACAAAGTGGATTCCAAGGCAGCCCTTGCTATTAGAACACCAGGGGTATCTTCAAGGAAGTATATGGTCACACAGACAATGTTTGATATCTCTAATATAAAATAAATCTGTGCCTGATCTTTTGAGATAGTCTAAGGATAGTAACCTCACTTCCAATCTGCATAAAGTTTTATCAGGTAAAAAATGGAACCAGCTCTAATAAAAATAAAGCCAAGGAAATGTCAAGCAGAAGTTTTGTTGAGAAGAAATTTAATCTCTTTCAAGCTCCAGTCAACAGGAGCTTTAAATTGTTAAAGAAGCCTTTAGGGCAGACCAAAGATAGATGTTAAACATTGGTTACTTTCTTTTAAAGGATTTAGAATACTTATCTAAATTTGAGATGATTATTTATTCTGAGGTCCAGAAGGGGATGAGAGGCAGACCAGTTGAGAGTCTCTGGATAAAGATAAAATGGGGACAAAATAGGGATCATGTAACAATACGGGGTCTACTATAGACTGCCAAATCAGGAAGAGGAAGTGGATGAGGCATTTCTAGAACAAATATCATAGATATCCAAAACACAAGACCTGGCAATAGTGGGGGACTTTGACTACCCAGACATCTGTTGGAAAAGTAATACAGCAAAACACAAAATGTCCAATATGTTCTTGGAATGTATTGGGATACGTTTTTGTTTCATAAACTGGAGGAAGTAACCAGGGAAAAAGCCATTTTAGTCTTGATTCTGAGCAACAGGGAGGTATTGGTTGCAAATCTGAAGACAATTTGGGTGAAAGTATCATGAAATGATAGATTTCTTGATCCTAAGGAAAGAAAGGAGTAAGAGCAACAGAATAAGGAAAATGGACATAAACTCCGCCCCCCCCCCCAATTTTAACAAATTCAGAGAACTGATAGGTAAGGTCCCGTGAGAATCAAATGGATAAAGGAGTTGAAGAGGACACAATATTAAACATACAACTGTAAACTATTCCAATGTGAAGGAAAGATAGAAAGAATGGTAAGAGACCAATATGGAGCTCTTTAATGATCTTAAAATCAAAAGGGAATCCTACAAAAAGTGAAAGCATGGACAAATTGCCAAGGAGGAATACAAAAGAATAGCACAAGCATGTAGGGACACAATTAGACAGGGCAAGGGACAAAATGAGTTCCACCTAGCAAGGAATATAAAAGGCAACAAGAAGAGGTTCTTAAAAATATATTAGGAGCAAGAGATAGACATAGGAAAGTGTAGGTCTTCTACTTAGTGGGGAAGGAGAGCTAATACCTAATGACATCAAGAAGGCTGAGGTGTTTAATGTCTATTTTGCTTCAGTCTTCACTAAAACTGATCAGATACTCAACACAATAAATATTAACAATAAGGGAAACTGAACACAAACCAAAATAGGGAAAGAACAGAAGAAAGTATATTTAGATAATTTTGATGTATTCAAGTTGGCAGGGTTCAATTAAATTCATCCTAGGGTACTTAAGGAACTATCTGAAGCAATCTTGGAACCATTAGCAATTATCTTTGAGAACTCATGGAGGACAGGTGTGGTCCAGGAGGCCAGGAGAAGGACAAACATAGTACCTATATTTTTAAAAGAGAACAAAGAGGACCCAGGAAATTATAGACTAGTCAGCCTAACTTCAATATCTGAAAAGATACTGGAACAAATTATGAGACAATCAGTTTGTAGGTACCTAGAGGGTAATAGGGTTATAAGAAATAGCCATCAGGGATTTGTCAAGAAGACATCATACCACACCAATCTAATTTCCTTCTTTGACAAGGTTACTGGCCTAGTGGATAGGGGAAAGCTGTAGATGTGATATATTTTGATTTTTAGTAAGACTTTTAACACAGTCCCACATGATATTCTCAGAAGCAAACTAGGGAAATGTAGTCTAGGTGAAATCATTATAATGTGGATGCATAACTTGTTGAAAGACCTATTCAAACAATAGTTATCAATGATTGGCAGTCAAACTGGGAAGTGATATCTAGTGGGGTCCCACAGGAGTCAGTGCTGGAACTGGAATTAGTCAATATTTTCATTAATAACTTGGATAATGGCATGGAGTATATACGTATAAAATCTGTAAATCATACCAAACTGGGAGGGGTTGCAAGTACGCTGGAGGACAGCATTAGAATTTAAAATCACTTTCACAATTTAGAGAATTGGTCTGAATTCAACAAAATGAAATTCAATAAAGACAAGTGCAATGTACTTCGCTTAGGAAGGAAAAATCAATTGCACAATTACAAAATGGGGAAAAAGTGGTTAGGTGGTAGTAATGCTGAAAATGATCTGGGGTTTATAATGGATCACAAATTGAATGAGTCAATAGTGTGGTGCAGTTGATAAAAATGCTAATATCATTCTGGGATTTATTAACAGAATTGTTGTATGTAATAGACTGGAGGAAATTGTCCCATTCTGCTCGGCACTGGTGAGGCCTCAGCTCGAGTACTGTGTCCAATTCTGGGTTCCACACTTTAGGAAAGGTGAGGACAAAACTGGAGAGTCCAGAGAAGGGCAACACAAGTGCTGAAAGGCTTAGAAAATCTGACGTATGAGGAAAGGTTAAAACTGGACTTATTTAGTCTCGAGAAAAGATTGAGGAGGGACCTGGTAAGATTTTAAATCTGTTAAGAACTGTTATGAAGCGGAAGTGATCAATTGTTCTCCATGTCCACAAAAGGGAGGACAAGAAGTAATGGCCTAAATCAGTAGCAAGGGTGATTTAGGTTAGATAGTAGGAAAAACTTTCTAACTGTAAGGGCCATTAAGTGCTGAAATAGGCCCCCAAGAGAGGTTGTAGAATCACATCATTAGAGGTTTCTAAGGAAACACTTGTCAGAGATGGTCTAGGTTTACTTGGCCCTGCCTCAGCCCAGAGGGCTTGGCCTGATGACCTCTCAAGGTCCCTTCCAGTCTATTATTCTTTGAGTTACATATTAAATATATGGTTTATAATTCTTTAGAACTTTTCCTCTTCAAAGTAATTATTTTATTGATTACATGTTTATCTAGTGCTCTACTTTACACTCTTACCTTGTACTGAAGAACATTTAAATATCTGATAATGGCAGAGACAAGGTGCGTGAGGTAATATATTTTATTCTGTTGGTGGCAGAAATAAACTTTCTTTTCCTTTCTTTCCTTGATCTTTCACATAGAGCTGACCAAGCACCACTCAGGTAAGTAGGAAGGATTGTTATTATGGAGGATGGTATTTCTTCAGTGCTTTTAAAGATATTTCCAACACATATTTAATTGCTTTCAACATAAAATGAAATAAATCAGATTGGATGATCTTGGGAGGACTCCAAGTTGTTTGAAACATATCACTATCCAGTAGCAGTTGCTTAAGTGTTACAGGGGCCAAATGTTTAGTACCTACCTTCTGTGTCTTTTCTCATCTGACTATGTATTGAAGTACTTATATGGTCTCATCACCCTTCCAACATTCTGTAGTATACCTTGTCCTAGATATTTCTTAATACTAAGACACTTTTCCTCCACATTTGGAAAAAAAAAAGATTCTATCACCACAAAAGTATTCATGCAGTAATTTCCTGTTTTTTTTTTTAACATAAGACTTTAGACTAAGTCTTTGGTATGTTTTATTAATGGAGTACAATCACTCTCTTGAGAGAGTGATTTACAGAGTTCACCACAGGGGAGAGGTTTTTTTGAAATGACTTATCTATGTTTGGCATGGTTTATACGAAGACTACCTACATACCATAATGTTGATTCCAGGAATTATGGCAGAAAATATAGAGTATTGCATATATTTGCTGAAAGGATTGCTAGACAAATGAAGCTTTTGTCTTTAAATATGCTTCTCTTCTTCAAGTCATACTTTTTCCTTTTACCTTTTATTATTTTGGATTTTTTGTTTGGTGTGGCTCCATTTTTGTAATGAGGTTTGAATTAATTGAGCTGTGCCTGGGGCCCAGTCCTGCAACATGTTAATCACAACAGTCATCCTTTCTTATGTGAGTAGACACCATTGGGATTGACATTTATTTGGGTGAAAGTTTACTTGTGTTAACAAGGGTTTTTGGGATCAGGCTGTAACTGAAAGCATTCCTGTATTCACACCCTACAAGCTTTTGTAATAATCTTTGTGCAAATTACACCTTGTGAGGTATCATTTAAAATATAACAACACTGAGCATCAATATTCTTATGTAATGTATGTACAAAATATGTATTAAGAGTTATGAATATAAGATGAAATTATGACTACAATGTGTTTACCACACAAATCTGGTGAGGGGATCAACTGATTTCTCAAAGACAAAGGGAAAGCCAGTACCTCTAGCCAGGTGTCATCAAAGCTGATTGGCAATCACCTATCAAGTGGCCATTCTTTGACAATGAAGGACAGGAACAGATGGATCTGCATTTTAGCAAAAAACAACATGGAACCTCTTTCACCATAAGACTCCATTCCTCCATCCTCACAACTGGAATTAACTTTGTCTAGGAGTAATTTCAAAGGGTGACTGTACTGTACAAATGATGGGCAAAAGAACCCCAAGCTATCTCTCCTGATCTCTCCCTATCTCTCTCTCCTTCACCTCAGAAGACAAAAGAACCAGCCCTTTGACATTGGGGGAATTCCTGACATGAGAATTTGGTCAGCAATGTTGCTGGGAACCTGTGGTAAGGATTTTACCTTGAACCAAGTCTAGTTTGTTTTATCTACCAGAAAGCGTTTTATCTTTTTTTTCTCTTGTAACCATTTTTTACTTCAATGCCTTATACTAGTACTCACTTAAAATCTATCTCTTTGTAGTTAAATAAACTTGCTTTGTTTTTAATACAAACTAATCCAGTGTTGTGTTTAAACTGAGGTGTTTGGGTAACTCTAGTTATGGTAGCACACTGTTATGTATTGATCCCATAGAGGGCTAATGGACTTCTAATATGTGAACTTCCTAGGAGAGGCCTGGGAAGAACACATGTTTTGGGGAAAATTCAGAAATGGGAGTATGTTGGGGAAACCCAGCATGTAGTAACCAAGGGTGGAAGCTAGGGTGTGGCTGGAATGTTGCTGACAGGCTGCTGCGGTCAGAACTGCAGGGCTAGGGTTGTAGCGACACACAGATACTCAGAGTGTGACCAGCATGCTGTGAGGCTGTTTGTGAATGACCCAGGTTGGGAGCTATAACAGCAAAGCATTGTGAGGCACTCAAGCTGCAGGGATCACTGGTCTGGATTGCACCCTGGAATGTGATACAGGCCCCATGGTCAATTGCTTGGGTATATAAAGCTAATAATTAAGGACAAACTCCTGCTTGCACTGAAGTCAATATGTGTAGCTCAGTGATTCTCAAATTGTGGGTTGGGACCCCAAAGTGGGTCGCAACCCCATTTTAATATGATCGCCAGGAAGGGTTAGACTTGCTGGGGCCCGGGGCCGAAGCCCGAGGGCTTCCACCCTGTGCAGTGGGGTTCAGGTTACAGGTCCCTGCCTGGGTCTGAAGCCCTGGGGATTCGGCTTTGGGCCACCCCCTCCCCAGGGCTGTGGGCTCTGGCTTTTGCTTTGGCTCCCACACCCAGGGCGGCAGGGCTTGGACAGACATAGGCTTTGGTCCCCCCTCCTGGGGTTGTGTAGTAATTTTTGTTGTCAGAATGGGAGTTGGGGGTGTAATGAACTTTGAGAACCACTGTTGTAGCCAATTCTTAGCTGCAATTACTATATTCAAGAATTTGATCCCAGATAGAGGCTCACCAAACCTGGGAAAGACAGGCAAGTCCCCGAATCTGAGGCCTAGATTCAAACAAAGAGAAGGGTATCATTGTATTCCCAGATGTAAATTGAGTGAAATTATGTCAGTTATATGTTGACTACAGGTAATGAACCAGTTGAAGAAAACATGAGCTGACTTGAACCTTTGCCAAAAACTTAAACTGATCCACATTTCTTGGAAATACCATTGTTTTGTCCAAGTCTTGAAGAATCAATATCAAATGAGGCTATTCTTGCGGTTTCTTTTTAAAAAAATGAAACCAAGAAGTAGTAGAGGGCAGTTTCTTAGTTGACATAAACTGTCATAGCTCCATTGACTTCAATAAAATCAATGGAGCTATGACAATATACACCAACTAAAGGATAAACCCCCAGAAATCTTATCAGAAAGTCTACTATAATGAGTGCCACCCTGATCTTCCCAATTTTGAATTAACTGGTACATGTATTCATACACCCACATGATTAACTCGCTGGGGACACTGATCTACGTATCTGTACATATATTGGTTGACTGGGAGCACCCAAACTACTTGGTGGTTAAGGTCTTGCTCTATTCTTGCTTCTCCCAGCTCCAAAATATTTTTAAAATCTTCTGTTAGTTGCAGATTTTGTAACACCCCCTTGATCCTTCCTTGGATTGGTCTAGAACAACACTCCAGAGCATTGAGTAGTTATTGCTACACTGATGAGCAGGGTATTAATGGATAGATAGAACTGAAAAGCCTACCAGACCCCCTTGTGCAGTTGTTTGGCTGGAGAAGCACTTGGAGGAGGGGACACAGGAGGGATCTGGAAATGTGCAGTTTTCTTCTGGGATGAGAGTAAAGGCAAGAAAGTACTATAATAAATCTGAAGGAGCCACTAAAGTCTAATCTGTTTGTCACTAATTGACACACTGAGGATTTACTCAGTAGTGATACTAATCTGGGTTTAGAAGTTCTCAAATATGTTCATATTTTAAAAAAATCAGTAAATATTGATTAGAGTGGTCAGCCTGAATGACTCCTCTTGAGACCTTTATTGTATATGGGCTGAAATGCAATATTATGCAATAGGTTTCTGTAATTATTTAAGAATTACAATTTTTTATTATTGATGTATCCGTTACAGCGTATGCAGTGTCACACCATAGGAATTATGTCTAGAAATAGTGTAGCAATTGTAGTAATAACTCCAGGCTTTATTGCTATAGAGTGTACACTGCTTCAGAAATATAGACCTTAAATATTTCTGATGCCACATGGAAAACGTAGATGATTATGTAGTTTATACTATGGGCTGGTCTACACTGGGTGGGGGGATCGATCTAAGATACACAACTTCAGCTACGCGAATAGCGTAGCTGAAGTCGAAGTATCTTAGATCGAATTATCTGGGGTCCACACGGTGCGGGATCGACGGACGTGGCTCCCCCATCGACTGCGCTACTGCCGCTCGCTCTGGTGGAGTTCCGGAGTCGACGGGGAGTGCGTTCGGGGATCGATTATATCGCGTCTTAACGAGACACGATATATTGATCCCCGCTAGATCGATTACTACCCACCGATCCGGTGGGTAGCGAAGACGTACCCTATGATAGTCTTTGTTGGAAGTGTATTTTCTACACTTTTTGTCCCTCAGTTTTTATTATTAAAGTTATTTACATGAACACAATATCTTCATTTAGAAAAGAATGGATTGGACTTTTTTGGTTCATATAATTCTTGATCCTTGAATTCACTAAGAGCCTTCAAATCCCAATACAATTTCAGTGGGAGTTTCATAGATTTTAAAGGCTAGATGGGACTGCTATTATTGTGTCTATCCTGATCTCCTGCATAATGCAGAGCATGGGATTTTATTCTGTGATTCCTGAATGTAACTGTGAGGAGAGGTGTTGACCCTTTTCAAACCCTGTGGGAGATAATGTGGGCCAGAAGGGGCCAATTAACCTGGAGGGGAGCCAGGAATTGATAAAGTCTAATTGCAGAGGAAGTCCAACTGGGATAGGATTATAAAGCCAGGAAGTGAGATCAGGAGGAGGCTACAGGGAAGGAACTACAGTCACTCTCTAGAGTGAGAGGGAGTTGTTCAGGGACAAGGAGGAAATACAGGGAGATATAAGCCCTGGGATCCTGCCCTACACTAGGGAGTCTGGCAAGAGGCCGAAAATGGTGAAGGAGCCAGGGTGAGCAGAGGAAGTTCTGGTGGTAAACCCAGAGATAGACCAGGAGAGAAAGAGGTGGGGTAGGGAGGTGCCCATGGAAACAGCAACAGGGACGGAGATTGAGCAGACCTGGATTGTAAATTGTAGAGTCCCTGCACTGGAATCTGGAGTTATGAGTGGGCATGGGTTCCTCCTGCTAGTCACTGGGAAGTAGCACAGGACCTAGAGGTGGAATAGAAGACTGTCTGAGGTGATATCTTGTCTGAGGTGATAAGCTTGTCTGGCGGGAGTTTGATATCCCAGAAGGGGGGACTGTATCGTGATCTGGCCGGAGGGCCAGGTCACAAAGAGGGAGCACTTTGAATCACAAAGAGAAAGAGGGACCACAGTGCTAGTGACCAACAACATGGGGAGCCACATGAAGCAAAAGTTAAATCCCAGACCCAGCCACAAGGAGGTGGATCTGTAATAAGTGGAGCCCTTTACAGTAACCCATAACTTCTGGTGGAGCTATAGCATATGTTTTAGACAAACATCCAATCTTTAATTTAAAGACTCCAAGTGACAAAGAATCCATGACATCGCTAGGAAAGTTTTTCAAATAGTTAGGTACCCTCACTGTTAAAAATGTGCACCTTATTTCTAGTCTGAATTTGTCCAACTTCAGATTCCAGCCACTGCAGATTTTCTCTTCTCTTCTCCCCTCCCCTGCTCCTTTGGAAATATACCTTTACTGCCACAGCACTTGATGCAGTGCTTGCAGTTGATATAGATTATTGCCTGAAGACTTCTTTTAAACTTACTTTTGAAGCAGCTTTTAGTATCATACTGGCTTAACTACAGTCACAATCCAAATTAGATTCGTATAATTTAAAAAAATCTTGACCTTGAAAAAAGAATTGGGTCTATTGATGATTCTACTAATAAATTGGAAC
Organism: Malaclemys terrapin pileata; assembly: GCF_027887155.1. Classification (NCBI taxonomy): domain Eukaryota; kingdom Metazoa; phylum Chordata; order Testudines; family Emydidae; genus Malaclemys; species Malaclemys terrapin. The sequence goes on from NC_071505.1 coordinate 32,125,667, forward strand.
ATAAAACTATTGAATTGAAACACAAAATTAGAATTCAAAAAACATTTAACTGGTGTCATTATAAAAGATGGCATGTCCTTACACTATAAAATAGAGGTTATGGAGAATAATAACAGGTATGTAATATTTGTATTTGTGGCCTGCCAGAAATGCTAATAATTGAGTCCTATAATGAAATTTAATATTTTTGGAATTGGTTTAGAACAAAAGATTACCCTTCCTTGCTAAATTCTTAAATGTTTTAAAATACCTAAAGAAAGTAACTAAGAACTTAAAATTGTGTTCTCAGCTGCTCTCCTTAATTCTTCTTTACTCAATAGAAATTTAATTGTCATTTGTACCGTTTGATAAAGAAATATTATGCAGATGGTTGGGATTTGAAAAAGAAGTTTTCTAAGGAAAAAGATTCACCTTTTCCCTGAAATAACAGACTACACAAACATAAAGAAAATACCTGAGTTTGAGATATTAAAAAGGCAGATCATTATGACTCCCATTTGTGCCTTTGAAAAGCTCTCCTGTGACAGTTGTTGATAACTAATATGGGCTTTATCCTCAGCTGTGCTGCTGACCTCACACTTGGTCTAGCCTAGGGTGGGGTAAACAGAGACACCTTTTTGCCTCCTTGGTCCTGGGGCCAGTTAGAATAAGTTAATGGCTATGATGCCTGGAGCAGTCCTAGATCCTTTCCACTGACTAGAGTTCACTGGAGTGCAGTGTGCTTTGGCCATGCCCTCTCAAACCTTCAAAATGCCCCCTTCTTGCTAAAGCCCTTGGTCCATGCTCTGGTCACTTTTAGCCATCTTTGCTGTAACTCTTTTCTCTCTGTCCTCACCATTACCTCACCATTCCTCTCTAGTCTGTTAAACTCACCCAAGGTATTTTAATCTCCCTTCTCCCATTCTGTTTCAACCATCTCCTGCTCCTCCGCAAATGCCTTTGCTTCCTTCTTCTTTCCTTCCCATCATGGTAAAACTCCTCCTACAAAAGATCCCCATTGGCTTTAGTGGATTTTGGATTGGGCCCATAATGTACAAATACAACTTTTAATTGCCTGTTATACTATACTGTGTCTTTATCCCCTTGGTCATTAGGCTTTAAACTCTTTGAGATAGTGAAGCAGTGTATTAAAAATTAGTCTTCTGGGAATTAGCACTGGTAAAGGAGGGATTTTTATGTGAAATATTTCTGTTCATAGGAATTGGAAGAGGGTCTGTCCTTGGACTATCATGCTGGGAAAAGGAGTGGAAAAGCAGAAGACTTTAGCTTTAATGTTACTATAATCCAATAAACATCTATTTCTAAAATACCTAAGGTAATCTTGGATCCACTTGGAGGGAAAGAAATTGCAATGAGCATTTCAGAGAGCTCAAAGCAAACCGATTATTTTAATTTACAGTATCTCATAAGCCTCCTATGAACTGAACTCACATTGACTTCAGTGGGAGTTCTTTGCATGGAGGGATAGGAATGTAAGACTAAAACCAAAAATGTTTAAAGTAAATGTGAATCTGCAAGTGGAAAAGGCAGGGCAGCTGTTGATCAGTACAGAAGATGTTCATTAATTCTCCTGTCATTGATCTGGTAGCCTATGTCGCTTTGCTTTTCCACAGAGATTTAATAGCAGATCAAGGTGTATGTGAGGGGGAAGGGGGGATAGTGATATGTTACTAACACTTCATTACTTTTATAAAAGATACTAAATAACTTTTGCTCACACAATGAAAATATATATTTAAATACTTTAAAATAAATGACATATATCATAATAAAAGAACTACATTATATGATGCAATATCCTTGATTTCTTGTTTTCTCGTGTCTGTATTTATTCCCCCACCCCCACTGTTTTTGCCTTATTAGTTGATACAGGTTTAAGATTTTTGTCCTCCTCTTCAAGGCTCTGCAGAGCTCAGGTCCTGCCTGCAGAGCTGTTCTTCTCTCTTATCCCGTCCCACCCTGTCCCATTTGCTCTATGAAATGACACTAGTGTGAAACTGGCACAAAGTAGCAGTGAACCAAACTCTATACCAATACTCTGCGTGATGGTTTAGTACTGGAATTTTGCAGATACTATATGTGCTATTTGTCACTGGTAAAGATCCATAGTTGTACAAACCATTGCATGTGGTACCTAACTAGACCTTTCCCTGTCTCACTCACTCTCATTCTGTAGTGTGATATGCTGTTTAACTCACTATGCTTTTTGTAAGATGGAATTTAATGCTATTTATTCATTTCACTTACAGAAAGCAAGTAAATATTCCTAACTGACTACAAATTGAAAAATTGAAAGGATACCTAAATTGTTTCCTTACTCAATTGTTTGTTGGACATTAAGTGCTATAATTCTAATCATGGTGTTATTCTAGGATAACTATAATATTTGTTACTGATTGAAGTAGTATAACAATGATTAATGTCCATTATTAAGGAATAAACCACTTCAGGTTGTGTACTTACTGTGTTCTGACCACATGTATGAGGTGCAAAAGGCACAATGTGAAATTGAAAGCCTGCTTCCCTGAGGTAGACTTTAAATATGGGATTTCATTTGGTGTTGACTTCAATAAAATGAAATTGTGTTTACTGTTTGCCTCATCTTGAGACCACATTAGCTGTAATGACAGAAAGCATTAGTAATAAATTACTACTGGGAAATCTAGATACCTCAGATTGAGCATCCCATCTGGTAGGTGGTTGTAGAAGATAACAGGCCTGCTCCAAACTGTATATTCTCTGGCACAATTCATAGTGTCATGAATACTGAAAAATGCAAGACATTTTTTTCTTGTACTAAGTCAGTGTGTATAGATAAATAAGAAATACAGTCTCTCAGTAAAGGTCCCATTTACATTACACACAATAGCAGTTTTCTTCAGTTCCAACTCTCATGTTAGGCTGGATGGGCTACTAAGTAGTATACCTGGGTTCAAACAATGTACTCTAGCATAAAGGCCAAATTTGCTACTGGAGTAAATGGATACAACATCAATTAAAAATAATGGGACTTATGCCTTCTTATTCCAGGGCTGAAATTGGGCTCTTGGTATCTGTGAATTTTTTTAAAAAGTACCAATGTTGTTGCTTTTATGAATTACTTATATTACAATAGTGCATAGAGGCTTTAATAAGGTCTTATTGAGCTATGCATCGTACAACCACATCAAACAAAGGTAATCTTTATCCCACACAAGTCAATGTCTAGGATTATGACAAGACATAACCGTGAATAAACAGACAGGGGTGGGATGGGGGCAATTATATTAAGGAGTTAGTTCCAGATAGCCACCTGCCTAGCTAGTGTCAAATAGTGATTTGTATGCATCCTGGCACATGGTTCAGATACATTCACACAGGAAAATGTTTATAACATATCCAGAGAGAGAACAAACAAAAAATTAAGGGCAATATTTTCAAGAGTGCTCAAAAGTTGGCACAACTCAATTCCCACTGAAGTCCATGGGAGTTCTACACTTGACTTCCATGGAAACAGAGTTAGGCAATACTGAGTGCTTTTGAAAATTCCGCCCTAAATAATTACATATATGCTGAGTGTCTAAGGCCCCACTTGCCTACAGTGAGAAAAGCAGAGGACCCCAAGAGACTTTTCTGTGCAGATCTCACTTATCTGGAAAGCACTTATATACTATGGCTTTGGGTGCTATACAGACAGGTACCCCATAGACAAGTAGAAGGAAGGAGACAATCAGATCAAGCCACTGATGATCTCAATAACCATTGTTAAACTTGATTGTTTGTGTAGTGAAGATGGGACCTTTGACCATTTCAGCATCAGTTTTTTTATGTACCATGAAAAGTTGGTGCATAGTTTAGTAGATTTTTTTTTTTTTTAGAATCTGTTTCACTTTGAATAAAAATGATGAGGAGAAAATATAACTTAACGGTATGGTGAGAATGAAAGCCAAGATTAGATTATGCCTTTCTAGCTCTACTGAGGTCTGCAACCTTATACGAAAACAACAAATCACATGGAACATTTTAATTTTGTTGTCATTGATAATTTTCTGTTACCTTTGTTATGCTAGCATTCAGCTGGATAGATCCAGGCAGGGCAGTGTGCATTTTAGTCATCTGCTGAATTAAAAGGTCATGATGTATGAACAATACAATTACCCAGTCACAAAGCAGTTCAGTGATTTTTAAAAAAAAAATTCATACCAGGAGCTGTATTGCTATTGAATACAACACTTTTTCCACTTGAAAGTTTTCACATAAAATGGAAAAAATAAAACCACTTGAGAGAGGGTGGGTATCATATACAATGCTCTTCACTTTCCTAGGGGATTACAGGCATTCATCTGTTTCTTGTATTCCACGCCTCTGCTATTGAACTGATTATCATGTGATAAACACAATGCCCACCCCCATTCTTACCCACATCTCCTCCCCCTTCCCCTCCTCCAGTTTTTTTTCCTTTTGCATAATCTTGCAAGTGAGTAATTCAGTATATCAAGATCATTTAAAGCAATCTCCAAGGTGTCACTACACAGCATTCCATTCCGGGAGCTCACACCTTCATTTAGTAGTTTCTCCCAGTGGGTTTTTAACTATATAATGTAGAAATTACATTTAGCTTGCCAATAATTTTCTGAGTCAATGTATATGGATATCAGTAAATGAGTGAAAACTAAACATTTCCATAATCCTAATGTTAGCAACTAGGTATTTATCTTACACATTACAAGGCTTTTTTTTTCTCAATGGCAATATACTATGCCAAGAATGACACTGAGCACTTAAAATCTTCAGAGCACTTGGCAGACATGAATACTTGTAACACTCCTGTGAGGTGTGATGTAGTAACCTTACTGTGTTACCACAGGTTTCATCTTGACTCCTGCAGAAAAGATGCAATCCTTATAGTCAAGTAAGTATTATGTCCTTTTAACAGATGGTCGCAAGGAAAGTCAATGTCAAAACCAAAATTAGAACTCAGGCGTTGTAATGCTATCCTGGTGACACAGGTCCATTAGCAAACTTTGGAAGTTTGCTGGTGTGTTATGCCATAGGGTTAATTTTGTCCCATCTGATGAAAGGAGGAGGATATGGGGACATGTGAAATATTCTGCTATTAGAGTAATCTCTGCTGACAAACATTTGATGGAGTAACAAGGCAGTGCTAGGCATCAGTGGTACATTCTCTGTTCCTATATCAGGGGGTAGCAGTGTTAGTCTTTATCCACAAAAGCAACAAGGAGTCCAGTGGCACCTTAAAGACTCACAGATATATTTGGGCATAAGCTTTCATGGGTAAAAAACCCACTTTTTCAGATGCATGGAGTGGTAATTTTCACTCCATGCATCTAAAGAAGTGGTTTTTTTACCCATGAAAGCTTATGCCCAAATAAATCTGTTAGTCTTTAAGGTGCCACCAGACTACTTGTTGTCTCTGTTCATAGTTATTGGAAGTGTTTCTTCAAAAGTAGTCATCCTTTGGCTGAGTGGGTGTCAAAGGGTTATGTGAAGGTAAATGGTATCCTCAGAAAGTAGGAGCACTGTATACAAACTAGGCGGGGAAGACATGCTATGAATATAAATATTCACTCTCTGAACTTTTAACTTCTGCATTTGCAGCCGTTAATGGTGTTAAGATCAGCATAAAGATCTTATCAGATCCTCTGCATGAATTCAGTATGTGGTGCTCATTTGATTTAATTGACCATTAATAAAGAAGACATCTGACAGGGAAGAAAAGATTTTGCTCTTGGCTCTGAAGGGAGGAAAAAGCTCTGCTATGTCTTTTTTTAAAAAAAATACCCATCAATGAAAGAATATTCCAGAGTCTTAGAAATTAGATGGCCCGTGTGATTTGAAACTGAAAGCATCACAAGCTGAAATCCTTTGTGAGCATGATGATGGATGTTCGGTACAGAAAAATCACCAAGGCTATGGAAACAAAAGCAGTTATTGTAACACATTTCTAGATTCAAGGCTGTGGACCTCCTTTACAGTTATTCTAAAAGCTGATGACAACTTTGCCTAACATGAAAAGGATTTCAGAGCTGTGTTTAACCTTTCAAGACTGTTTGAGCAATTTACTAGAATGTTTAACTTTCAAAGATTGTGCTTCTTAAAAGCACTGGTAGGGGAATGTAAGCTAGTATTGATTCACCAGCTCAAATCCAAGGCCTAAGTGAAACTCAGGAAATGAAAAGGAAGAGTGAGAATCATAGAGAAATATCTCAAGCTAGAAACACAATTGGAGTAAGCCAAAGTTTCACACTGTGAACACACTTATCCAGTGTTAATAGGTCAAACCTGTCATGGCTGGTTGATCTTTGTCAGTAATGAAGATGAGTGGTCAGGGACATCATTTATACCCAGTGTGGTCTCAAATACTCATTCTGCCAGCTGGTAATCTGAGTTAGCTAACATGTTTTTGATGTATCCACAGTACAGAGCTATTTTTCACTTGGACCCTAGAAGTAGGCTTTTAAGATAGAAAATGAGTGGACATTAGGTGCAGGATTAATAATAGCCAAATCTATTGTTGTTTATAAACATATAATTTGCATCACAAGGCTACGAAGAGAGAACTTCAGGAAAATCAGCACATTTCAGGATTATATGCAGAGTGATCAAAGCCCAGATTTCTCTTATTGTGCTCTGTTTACAGTTTTGTCAATTTGACTTAAAAGTGGCCCAAATCAAACTCCTTTTCTTCCCTCGCAAATATTCCCCAACTGCCTGCTTCTCTATTTCACTCAACACCTCCTCCCCTAGTCAGTTGAGCCTGCAACTTTGTGGTTATTTTTCTCCTTATATACAAATTCTGCTGCCTTGTCCTCCTCAGTATCTTTAACATCTGTCCTTTCCTTCCTCTCTGCAGAGCTAAATCTTTCATTCAGGCCATCATTATATCCAGCCTTGACCACTGCAACATCCTCCTCTCTGGGCTCTCTAAAATCCACATTGCCCCACTCCAGTCTATACACAAAATTGCAATGAAAATCATCTTCCTTCACTGTCCTTTTTACCATACCACTCTCCGCTCTGAATTCTTCATGGGCTCCCGATCTTCTATCACATTGAATGTTTCCTGTCACAACCTTCCAAGCTCCAGAGAGCTTTGCCTTTCCCTCCTTATGAGTTGATTTTGCTTAATTTCCCTCCCTTTTCCCTTCCAGTGGCATCTCCCTCAGTGTCTCATATAAACACTTCCTATAAAACTGAAATGATGATAATCCTTCCCTATGCCCATCTCCACACTGTTTGTCTTGGCTACTTAGATTGTAAGCTGTTTGGGGGCAGGGACTGTCTATTACTTTGGGGCCCGAATCTAGGTTGGGGCCTTGAGACACTACTTTATACAAGTTACAAATACTATTACTACAATTTGTTCCTGGAATTGTTTCCCCTATATAAGTGCACATCCTGGAATGATATTATTGCATTAGCAGTGCTTCTCTTCATTTGCCAGCTGATGCAGAAAGGAGTGGAGGGGTCTATGGACAAGGTATTTTTTAAAGAGTTTTGTATTTCTGGCTGTGGTAAGCAACCCCTTGTCTTTGTGTTTAGTGAAGGTCCTTGTACTTAGTGAGGACAAGGAAAAGGACCCTGGTGGTTCCTTGCTCACTCATGCATGGGAGGGCTTCTTGACCCAATATGCACCTGTATAGAGCCAGTCACAATATTTGAACTTCACATGTGAATTCCTTTAAAGCAGTCCTCTGATTTTCGTACTGTATGTTTGGCAAGAATACACTACAGTGATGAGTGTCCTAGGAAAAGGAAGAAAGGAGAAGAAAGAAATATGGCTCTGAATATTTATCTGTGAGTAACTATTTCAAGGTAGTCCAAAGGAAAGTACTGTGGAGATTATTATTTTCTCCAAGGTAGCTGAGCCTAAGAGTTGGGATTTGGAAGTAAAGGGAATTAGCTCCTCTGCACACCATTGTCTATGTTAGAAGCTTTTGATCCATTGGATTTTAGTATATTGTTAAGTCTCTTTGGTAAAAATGAGCTAAAACATGCATTCTGTTAACCAGCCAACTACTAAGTGTCTCAGCATTCTCTTCAGTTTGGGAATCTACAGGGATTAACTAACTTGAGTCCTATTATTAAGGTATTAATCATATCAGACTTCCTGCTATACCTGTCAACTGTTCAAAATAAGTGTCGTTATTCTTTTTCACATACAAAGTGTCAAGGTTTTTAAGTGGCAGATAAGAATAGGAAAAAAAATATACGGCACTCATCTGGATTTTGTGTATGTGTATAATTTTCAGTTCTGCACATTTTCCACACTACGGACCAAATTCTCAGCAGGTATAAATCACCTTAACTCCAGTCAAGTGAAGGAAGATATGCCAATGTACACTAGCAGAGAATCTGGTCCTAAATTTCATGTACAGTATAGCTGACAAATGCTGAGATGAGTTGTATAAATGAAAAACACATATTTGCAGAAGAAATGTACTCGTCTACCTCCTCTGCCTCACTGTAAGATTTGGCCTAGTTGCAACAGTATCACTTACCCTGATATGTTTTCTTGTGATTAATATATTTATTTTCATTCTTATTTCAGGAGGGACTATGGCTAAAGTATGGTTAAAAGATGAAAAAAAATGAAACATTTATAAATGAAGTTGTAAATGGAAAGGAAATATGTGTCAAATACAAATTTTCCAAGTAAGTACATGAAAGAAAGATCAATTGTTTTCAGCAGCCCATTGCCATTGTAAAGTGTATAATGATGGTGCGGAAAGAGAAGTACACTCTGGTGCTTCTCTGGGCTTTACTAGGTCTTATAATTCATTTGGGTTTTTCAGAATTACCAAGGCCCTGATTCTGTGAAGTACTTAAGCATGTGCTTAATTCTATCCCCGTTTAGCAGAGCACTTGAGTATATGCTTAACTTTTGACTTTAACAAGATGTAAGCACACACTTAGATGCAAGATCTATTTTCAAACAAACAAACTGCAATAATGCACCAGAGTCCTGGCTGGATGTCCCCCTAGTCTACTTGACCATCACAGAACCAGATTGTGACACATGGCCAGAAAGGGTTAAGCAGCTCGCAGGCTAAATGACCCAGAGTCAACCTTTAGAGACATGTTAGAAAAGTATGTAAATGGTATTTAGGACCATTCCATGTTAGGTAGGCTAGAACTTTGAAATGCAAACCTGTATTGTTAGAGAATTAGAGGTGATACTAATTGTATATGTTTACTTATATCTTGTTAGATGTTAGCCATGTAACCAGACAGTTCCTGTCTATTCCTATAGCTATTGATTCAGAGATCAAAAGGAAATATTAACATTTAGATTACTCTTGGGTGAAATAACAACATTGTCTATATGTCTCTTTAAAGTTTGTAATAAACTGCTTAATGGATAAATTGCCTGATGTTAACCCATATAGTAATTACTGGTGATGTTTAGGAAATAGGTTACTTCAAAAGCCTATTGTACACCCAGGGCTGTATGGTCAAGAGGCTGCTAGAAAACTGTATAAAAAGACTATTGGGACCTGATCCTCTCATCTCAGATCTACTTGATGCTTTATGCAGAGAACTTGAGTCGTAAGACTGAGATCGCCAGTCCCATCTGGATCACCTTGGATATGAACATTAGATTATAACCTATGGACTAATTCTGAAAGAACTCTTTGCAACTACAAAGCTCACCATCTCTACTATGAAATTGATCTCAGAACTGTACTCATGTCTGTGTGTATACTGATCTTTTAACCAATACTCTCACTCTCTTTTCTTTTTTAATACATTTTAGTTTAGTTAGTAAGAACTGGCTGTAAGCATGTATTTAGATAAGATCTGAAAAGTTCAACTTGGGAGGTAATATGTCCAATCCTTTGGGATTGGCAGAACTTCCTTCTATGGTGAATAAGATTTTCAGTAATCCTCATCATATCTGACTTGGGTGTCTGGGTGGAAGCCCAAAGCTGGGTTGCCTTAAGGGAATTGTGTTTTGGCTTCTGGGTAACCAGTAAGGTATTGTAGAAGCTGTTTTGTGCTGGCTTGGTAAATCTAAGTATTGGAATATCCACCAGCTTTGGAGATTGTCTGCCCCAGTCTTTGCAGTTTTCCCTAATTGAGTAACCTCAGTGTGGTCCCCTTGGGGCCCCGGTCACACAGACAGAGAAGGTGGGTAGCTTTGTATTCATCTTTTCTTCAAACATCAAATCCAAAAGAGGTGGCTCAGGTAAAAAAACAAGTTCATTTGAATTCATTTATCTAACAACATCAAAGCTAGCAGATTTTAACTTAAATGAAAGCCTCCTCCCAAAATCTAAAGGGTTCATAAAGGAGCTCACTGATACTTTGTGCATAATGGTAATGAAATTTCAGTGTCCAACCTGACAAAACCCCTGCAATAATATTACCTGTCTCCTGTATTGCACTCTTCATCAGTAGACCTCACAACACTTACACAGAAAGTATTCATTATTATCCCCCTTTTACAGATGGGGGAACTGAGGTGCAGAGAGGTGAAATGGCTTGCCTAATGTTACTCGGAAGTCCAGTGGGAGAGCTGGGACTAGAACCTAGCTCTGCTGAATCAGTGCAATGCTTTGCCCATTAGGGACTGCTACCTTCTCTCCCCACTTGCCTCTTAGGAATCTTACAGGTCATCTGTGGTTCACCTTGGACCTTGTCTTTGGTTTAGATGTCAATATCAAGGATATCCCAATCCAGCCATTATGTTGGCCAGACCAGCATCTCATTAAGGCCATGGTCAGAGCTCTCTTAATTCCCAGGCAATCTTGACCCTGATCTGACCAAAAAGACTCTTACACTGCATCAACTTCCAAAGCATGCTAAAGGACAGCAGCAATCCACTGAGCACATGCGTCAAGGATCTAGTGAGTCACACTCATTATATGCTAGCCACAACCTTTGTCACACTGGCCCCCAAATGGTCTCTTCCTCCCCATTGCCTACACAAAACTCCTCTCAGGAACGAAAGACCATCCCAAAGCACCTTCCACCTACCCCCAAACCCTATCCAGACAAAGATTCCACTGCACACACAACTCTCCCCTGGGGAGAGGATGAGAGAGAGAACGAATCATATGAAACAGATTTAAGTCATGTTGCTTAATGCACTAGTTGAAGAAATTCATATAGTACTGTGATGAGGGCCGGATAAGAAACTATTTAGAACAGAATAAAATTAATGTTAAGCATGTGTTTTGCTGAATTAAGGTCTCACTTCCTTATGGACTAACTCTTATATAATTTAGCTTTTGACCTAAAAATAAGCTGTAACTTTTAGTATGTGGAGGCTATTATTTTGTTGACATGTTTCATTAAAGTATCATAATTTTGGAGGAGTGACATGCTGCATATGAAAGAAAATACATTGTTTCTAAGATGCAAAAATAGTTTTCTTCAGTGTGTTTTAGTTTAACTGAGAAACGTTTTTGGTTAATGAGAAGTGAGGTAGTTTTATTATATGCATAATCAATGTGGGATTGCCATTATATGTACTAGTTGAGTTCAAAAGTACTTTAAACATTTTACTTCAAATTTCTGACTTGATCTACTGAGTCGTATTACACTGGTTTTGGTCACTTAGTTAATCAGATGCAGGCCTACGTGACATAACATAATGTGTTTTGTTCTTATTCATTGTAGTCTACCGCTGTATGTACAATATGTAGCAAATTAAAAAGAAACACTTGCAATTGAAAATGTCATATAATCAATTACCTATTTTCTAGAACTGGACAAAAAACTGGAATTTCTCAAGATTCAGCTACTATGCCTGTAAGCTATAGAGAAGGGGTCAAGATGCAAAGTTCAGATCTACAAAGATCCAGGAATGTTTATAATTCAGGTGTTGTCCAGGTCCACCTTTAGTAAGATACTTTTGGTTTAAATGAAATATAATATCCCGTCACTCGTGCTTTCTCTAGTTTGTGTCGGGTGTAGGCCAGAAGGTGGTATTTGTGTTGTGTTTTGAGGCAATGCTGGGTATAGTAGGCTCAACTCTGAAAAACTAGACTGTCAGGGAATGCAGTAATTGGCAGGACAAATGAGCAAGGAGCAGGTTGGATAGCAGAAAGATAAATACAAATTGCATACTGCATTCCCTGAAGCTTATTATTTTTAAAAAAATATTTCAACATATCCATCAAAGGTAACCTAACTGGGTTTAGGAATTTAATAATAATCACTCTGCTACGCATTTGTGTTTTTACATGTTTATCCAAAGTTTCCAAACTTTTTTTGTATGGAAATCAAACTTAGAATCTTGAGATGATGCAGCTTCCTTCTGAGTTTTCCAGTATTGCTTGGAGGCTGAATCCTTTATTGTGAATCCTAACTTTGTTAAATTAGGCCAGTATTATGGCCAAATGACTATGCTTATGGAGTTGTCCAAATAAATACAAACTTCCCTGTCAAGATTTTTCCTTTCTAGTACTCTGGGTTTTCAGTCTCTCCCCACAGTATGTAGTAAACCACATATAATAAAGGGTCAGACCTGTGGAGTCCTTTTCAAAATATAATTAACATTTTCCCCAGCCAGAGGTTTTTCTCTTCCCCTGTGTTCTGGCATAACCCACCTCTAAAGTTTTCCTTCTCTGTCTGTATTTTGCAGAAACAAATTAGCAAAGGGAAAAACCAGGATATTATTTCCCTAAACAAAATGGTCCTTTCCAAGGGTTGCTTTCCCCTGCCTATGTTCTACTAGAACAGCTCTGTTTTCAGCTCCTTTCACTAAACAGCATGTAGCTAATATAAACCACACCCATTTAGTGTGGCATTCTGTCCTTGTCTAGTGGTGGCTGGACAATACATAAAGGTTGATGAGTCTGCTACAGCTGTGGCTAACTGAGGTGAGGCTTTTAGCTCAGGGAATAGTGGCTCATGCTTTAAGATTCAGAGATACCAGACTTGGTCCATGCTTCCAACAACCCACCTGCGCGCCTGACATTGCACTATTGCCGTCTCTCTGCACAAGATCTAAGTCAAAGTATTTCTTAAACTTAGGGTTTCCTTCCTCAGCTTCCAGACCTAGGTTGGCATCTCAGGTCTTTCTTCTAAGTAAAACCAGGGTGTGAGAGACAACATCCCATAATATCCTCCTGAACAAACCTTATGGAATGAAGATTAACAATACAGTTAAATCTTACTCAATGAGGGTTAACACTCTTGGGGTACATTGCATTAAAATGCAATTGTGTACGTGTTTTTGTGGCATTGTATGTTCTTTCTCTAGGAGGGAGGAGGATGCTAACATATGTACTTTATTATCAGCCCTTTGAAGGCACCCCCTTGGAAAGGTGCACATATACTAGTTCAAACTGGATTTTCTGGGGACACTAACAGCCAAGGTAGAGTTGCCAACCCTCTTGGTTTTGCCGGGAGTCTCCTGGAATTAGGCGCTATCTCCCAGAGGCTACTGAAGTCAAACTGGGAGATTTTAGGGAACTATGGCCAATGGGAGTTGTGCGGATTATGACTACAGGCAGGGGCAGCTTGCGGAGCCCCCCCTCCCAGGGGCTGCAGGGACATGCCAGCCGCTTCCGGGAGTGGCACGGGGGCAGGGCAGGCAGGGAGCCTGCCTTAGCCCCACTGCGCTACCGACCGGGAGCCACCCGAGGTAAATGCTGCCGGCTGGAGCCTGCACCCGCACCCCCTCCCACACTCCAGCCCTGAGCCCCCCTCCCAGAGCCAGCACTCCAAACGCCCTCCTGCACCCCAACCCCCTGCACCGGCCCTGAGCCCCCTTCTGCACCCCAACCCCCTGCCCCAGGCTCAGCCTGGAGCCCCCTCCCGCACTCCAGAACCTGCACCCGAACCCCTGTCCCAGCCCAGTGAAAGTGGATGAAGTGGGGGAGAGTGAGCAATGGAAGGAGGGAGGGCTGGAGTGAGTGGGTGGGGCCTTGGGGAAGGGGTGGGGCAGGGCAAGGGTGTTTGGGTTTGTGTGTTTAGACAGTTAGCAAACCTAGACAAAGGGTTTTTGGATAAACAACCTGATTTTAAACTGGCTCAGGGCCTTCTTTTTGTCCCAGCAAACAGACAAGTCCCCTGCTCCATTGAGGGCTCCATTGAGGGCCCCAATCCTTAGCATAGGGCTGGAAGGACTGAACCTATTGAGGCCTCATAAGACTGAGTGTTTGTTCTGAGCTGAAGCTGTGATGAACTTATAACATGAGTAATCCCCTTTGGGTGAGGGTTTGAAGGACTGCTCCTGCCAGAATTCTCATTAGGGTTATTAGTAGGCATGTAGGTTCTTTTATTGTTTTTGATGTTTTCTCTGTAAAGCAGTCTACTTTAAGAATAGATTAGGCTTGCATAAGAAGTGCGGTGGGGTACTTTATACCTGTAGCAATTATACCTGTTAACTGTCCCTAAAGAGAAAGCAGGCAGGTTCTGCTTGGGCAGCCTGTTTCTGCTGGGGATAACAAAGTGTAGGCAGGGAACTGAGCTTCCTGAAAATATGGTAGTCTGAAGGGAGAGGGAGAGGGACACATGTCTCCACCCAGGAGAGGCAACACACTGAGGAAGCCTGAGAGTGGTTGCCCTTACTAGAGCACTGAAGGGAAATACAGGTGCAGTTGCTATGACACAGAATCATAGAATCATAGAATATCAGAGTTGGAAGGGACCTCAAGAGGTCATCTAGTCCAACCCTCTGCTCAAAGCAGGACCAATGCAAAGAAAACTGAGCGGAGTTTACTTCCCTGTCCTCCAGGAGATTCTCGTCCCTTCTTGCCTCCACTGTATGAACAGATGTCACAACCCACTCCTTTGTCATTCATCCTTCTCTCTCCCCCAGGAGTATAAAATGCACAGTGAAAAGGACTCACAACATAAGTCTGATACTAGAGGAGACCTGCTGATGTAAATTCATTAGGGACCAGTGGATACCAATTCTGCCAGTCAGTCTCTATGATTTGTTAAAAACTGAGAAGAGAAATGGTGAAAATAAAAAAGAAGTGCTATCTTTTTCAAATACTAGATAATGTGACAAAAGACAGACACCATTACTGTAGCTAGAATGTGTGATTTGTGTGTGTGTGTGTGTGTGTGTGTGTGTGTGTGTGTGTGTGTCACTTTCTGAAAGATGAATTAAGCTCAGGATTGTGGAAAAGGTTTCTGCATGTCTCAAATGTCATGTCATGGAAACAGTAATTTGTCTGAAAACACGATCAGTTATGAAGTTGCACAAGGTTTTGCAGTTGAAACAATT
Source organism: Malaclemys terrapin pileata (assembly GCF_027887155.1). Taxonomy (NCBI): domain Eukaryota; kingdom Metazoa; phylum Chordata; order Testudines; family Emydidae; genus Malaclemys; species Malaclemys terrapin. The sequence continues at coordinate 32,140,857 of NC_071505.1, forward strand.
TTGCTTGAGAAAAGGGCCCATTTTTGAGAAAAAATGATGGTGTAAGTACAGAAACTTCACAAAAGGGGAGAGCTTCCTGGCAGAACATAATGCACCTCTTGTTTTTAATAGTAAGTAACCAAATCATATTTATTACCTACATAATACTGTTTTATTATGACCTAATAAAATAAGGTTATGACTAATTTGAATTATGATTAAAGCGATTACACAGAACTGAGGAAAAACAGATTTTGTCCATTAAAAGTTATAAAGGAATATTTATCTAACCCTTTTTCACTGCCATAACTTAATTTAGTATACCAGAGACATTATATAACTCTAGTTTGCACTTAGGTGGCTCAGAGGTTTGTTAATGGTTCTCACAGGATACAATTACTGATGAACATATTGTTTCTAAAATTGAGTACTGAACCCTGCCTCATCACTAACATATCTTTTTTTTAACCAAGCTTTGTTATGCTAAACAAAGGATAAAATTTCCACCATTCTCTGCCCTCTTAAAATTCTTTAGACAGTTAATTATTTTGTCACATTTATGTCACTCTTACATCTTTTAACCTGATTTGTAAGCAATATGCCATGTTTCAGTGGGAAATTGTGTGTATTTTATGCAAGGGCTGATGACATCTACATTATCTAGAACCTTGTTAATTTGCATTAACGATGGGGAAGAACCATAGTGAATTAAACAATGGTGCAAATTAGCTAATGAATGAACAATGAAAAAGCAGTGTAGTTAATCAAATATGTTTAGTTTATTTTGACAGTTGTAGATCAGCTTTATTTATATAACCCTTCTGCCCCTCTGAGTTGGCAGCAACAAGGGCCGCGTTCAGTATCTAGGGGTTCTGTTTCAATAACGCAATGCAAAACCGGCTCGAGCCCCCACCCAGTGAGCTGGGACAATTACATACCACCCCTCGGGCGCCTCTAGAAGGCAAGACTTCTCCTCTCACAAGCATGGAGTCTGAGTGTAGCAAAAGCCTTTTAATAAAGGGGGGAAACAATGCGGCATTATGTTGGGGAAACACCACAAACAGGATTCATAACACAAACCATGAGCAAAAGACCCACCTCCAAGTAGGTTTGGCAGTGTCCTTTTCCCCTCAGGGTCTTAAGTTCAATCACCCCAAAGTTCAACAACCCAAAAGTCTCTGTCCCTGGTCAGTGCCACTCCAGAGTTCAAAAGTTTATCTGCAGAGTTTTACCCCCCCAGCCTGGGTGGAAATGGGGGCAGGGGCACATGGGGTGTTAAGGTGCACCTTAGGTGGTCCGAGGCCGACTGCCCCACCTCTCTGTGGAGTTCTGCTGCAGCCTTCACCACGAACGGCTCCGCTCTACCAGCCGCTATGGTCCGGTCTGGTCCTCCAGCCATCCCGTGAGCCGCTCCAACCGTCCCACAAACTGCTCCGCTCTGCCAGCTGCTCCACTCCACCAGCTGTCCCCGCAAACTGCTCTGCTCCGCTCCGCTCCACTCACTGTTCTGTGGGCCGCACCAACCGTCCCACAAACTGCTCCACTCTGCCAGCTGCTTAGCAATATATGTTCAGGCTCCCCCACTAGTTAACACAGCACTCAGTGATCTTAGCTCAGTAATTTTAGCTCTTTTAGTGATTTCAGCTTGTAGTAGGGGAGCCCCAGTGCTGGTGCACCATTGGCCCAAAGTGAATTTAGCTTATTAGCCTCTAGCTAGACTTCTAATGGAATCAAAATTAGCTCTGCTATTTAACAGTGAAGAGAGGAGGCCATACAATTGGTGTTCCAGGCCCTCAAAAGGGGCCTATACCATCAGGTACACATACCTATCCCCAACCTCTCTCAATTCACTGGGTTTTAGAACCAATGTTCCTTGTCTAGCAAGTGCTACTTAGGTGATGGTGAGACCCTCTGTCATAAAACAGTTACATTGTCCTTGATTCACATAATCAGGGTAACAATACTTTATTCCTACTGCCCCAATAACAAAGAAACTGGGGATCCCACAGCTGCCAAAGTGACCATTTTGGGCTGCTATGGCTCATGCTAGGCAGGGTGGGTGTGCCTATGCAAACAAGATCAGCCCCTGAAGTTCTTTTTCACACTCGCCGTAATTTACCACCAGATGTCAGGGTAGAGCTCATCCTGACTCTGCTTACATTTATATTATTTGCTAAGTGCTGACAATTTTTGATGGTGTACCTAACCATAAAGACAATTCCTACACTGAGGAGTTTACATTTAAGAAGACAGCCTATGATGGGGCTTAATCCCCATCACCTGTAAAGCAAGGGAGAGACCCTAATTAGTTATACTCTATAACTGGGAGGTGATTAAATGATTGTTTTCTGGCCACAGGAGGAGGAGCTAGGTTGCCCAAGGAGCAGAGAGAAGAGGGGAGAACCAGGTGAGAAGAACTACTAGGGAGAGTTCCCTCTCCCTGGGAAGGGCTGGGAGGAAGGTCCAGTAGTTTGGGATTGGCTGGGATCAGGAAGCAGAGCTACAGGAGCGTGGTTAACTCTGTGGTGGGGCCCTAAGCTGGAGAGGAGCCTTGAGCTAGTGCTTATGAGGACCAGGGAATGAGAAACAAGCCCTGGAGGGGCAAAGACTGATTTTTGGGAGACAAGCCCTGGAGGGACAAAGTATCTTTTTTTGTTTGGTGCTGAACCACAGGAGGGAATCAAACTGTTCTGTGACTTGGCTGGAGGGCTGAGACACAGAAGATGTGCTAAGTCAGTCCGGAGAAGAGACTGGCAAAGACTGACCCTTTCTGCTGAGGAAGTGGCCACCAAAGGTCATGTGAGAGGGAAAGTCTTCTGCACAGCCATGTCCGGGCATGAGGGAGGTACCCTAGAGGTAAGGACACATGCTTGCATTATCACAGAGAAGACAGGCCACAGTGGGAAATACAAGGGAGGGAATAATCTGATTCTTTTTTATCTTACTTCTTGTGTGGCTATTATAATACTCAGAATATAATAGTTTAGATTTTCCTGATAAAAATTCTGTGAAAATTAAGTCTTTGTGCTATGGGGAAGATGGACAGAATTTTGTACAGATTATAAATTATTGGGGGTAAGTAAAATTCACATCAGTGAGGTATTGGTGTATGATACCTTTCATTCAGAAACATATCAAGGAATCATTTTGTCTACTACTTTTTAACCTTTGAACTGTAGGGGAATTTAGGTAGGTAGGACTAACCCCACAGTAGGAATTTGACTAGCAAAACCTCTTGCAAACATAGTTCAGAAATGTTTAATGGCCACAGTGGTCAGGACCTAGGTTCAATGTCTTATCCCAAAGGCAGCAACACGATGTCCTCTAAAACCACAGAGGGCAAACTGCCACCTTTTGCTCATTAGCAACACTTCCTGCAGGCTTTAATGGCCTTGGTTTCCCTTTGAAATCATTTACCCAGTACTGAGCAGCCTCGTCCCTGCTAAATTTATGCAATTTGACAAAGTCACAGCTCAAAGTGAAATGACTGTTGGCTGCGTAATATTGTTGGTGGAAAAGAAAGGGATGGCGGGGGAGGGAAAGCAAATGGAAAAACATAATTTTTTTTTTAGAAAACATCAGTGAATTCATGAACAATGGAGTAAGTGTATTGATTTTGCTTTTGTCAGAATTGGCAAAAATGATGGTAACTGTGACAAATATTGCAACCCCCGCAATATCTTTGGAGACCAAATTGTGTTACATTTTGTCAATGATTTGTGTCACTGTGGACCAGGAATTGTATGCAACTCTGGGAGGCAGGGTTATCAAAGCTTGTCCAGGAACCAGAAACTGTGGGGAATGACTAAGGTTAATAACTTAGGTTGTAAACACCACCAGGAAGGTACCACCTGTTGGGGAGGCTTGCATATATTAGTTAAAACTGGGTTTTCCAGGGACCAACAGACAAAGAGCTTTTTGATATAAAAAGGCTGGATTTAAACTGACTTGGGACCTTCTTTCTGATCCAGCAAATGGACAGGATCTTGTTGAAGGATTGGAAATACTGTGGCCTAGTAGGGCCGCATAAGACTGATGTGTGACTCCTGGTATATTTAGGGTGTGTGTTAAATCTGCTTGTTTTTTTTTTTATTTGGTTTGTTTTCTATTATGTTTTTTCTGTAATGCTTTTACCTTAGAATAAATGAGTTTGCTTAGAAAGAGCTGTGTGGTAACTTGTAACTTGCTGACAATACACTGTTCATAGACCTTGGAGAAGCAGACTGATTTGCTGGTGATATCATAGCATAAGGCAGGGATCTATGCAGCCTTAAAACACCCCAGCCAGAAGGGAGTGGGACAAGGATCCCTGCCCAGAGACAGGTGATGGCTGGAGATCTGAGACCTGACTGGGCACTTCTGGAGTGGACCATGGCACAGTTGCCTGAAACTGACAATGACACATCAACAAAATGTCCCTATTACATCTCTCTTGTTGTGGAAGCAGCCATTCAACCATGAGAGGAAGTAGATAACTGAACCAACCTTATTTATAGTACTGTGGCAGGCACTATTGATGAAAATGACAATGAACAAACAGTTCATCCACTGCCATGTTTCCTTGTACTCTGTAGGAAAATGGAGAGAATGTTCCTAAAGTGTGTATATGAGGGGAAAACATAACCTTGTAGTGGGTATTGAAAACAATAGACAGGGGAAAATCTATTTATGCTGAAGTATGTGACGGTGCCCCCTTATATTGGTGGTTCCCAAACTGTGGTCCATGAATCACTGTGTTCTACAAAGCATGTGCTGATGGTGTGTGGAGAGCAAGCTGGTTATATGTGCTGGCCACTTCTACAGGCATCAGGCTCCTCTTTGCACAGAAGAGCATTGACTGGTTTTTATTGCATGGTGGAAATGAGGAGGAGACAGCAGCGGTACACTCCAAATAATCCAAATAATTTCTTCTAGGTATGGAAGATGAATTTTCATACCTGGTTCAAGCCTTACACAGCATTGCTGCTCCGTCCCTGCAGCCCAGAGAACAACAGACAAAGGGAAAGTTTCTTTCCCAATTTTAAAAGGTTCTAGCTTCCCATTGGCTCTTTTGGTCATGTGCCTATTCCTTTTCTTTTACCTGTGGGCTTGTTAACCCTTTACAGCTAAATCAAGCAGAGAACTGACCAAGAGGGATTTTACAGCTGACTGGCTGGCTGGCTGTCCATCAAAGGTGCCCTTCATGTATCACAACATGTAAATGCTTTCTTGATATTACTTTCCCATCTAATTAACTGCTATTATTGCTATAAGGACATTATGCAAATGTGAATAGGAGAGAAGATGTTCTGTGCAAGCACAGTTGTGCAGGGGATTTGTTCATGAAACAATATCTCTGTTAAGATGTTGCCCACACTATGAAAAAGTTAGAGAATCTTGGCCTTCGATTAAACAGAGGAGAAATGGTCAGCAATAAGAGTGCATGCATTAAAGCTGTTAAAAGTTGAGTTCTAACCACTTAATATGGATTATGTTGGCCCTTTAATGTGCCACTTAATAAAAACTGAGTAGTTAGTCTGGGAAATACAACAGTATGTCACTCACCCATAAAGCAGCTTGAAAGCAATAAGAATGTAGGACATAACAGTGTGAACGCAGAAAGCAAAATAGCATATATTGTAAACCTGCTATCTCACTAAAGATTGTAAATAGGTATAGTGGAAGTGTGATTACAGTGGCGCCAATCACATTGCCTTTACTTTAGTCCTGCTTCCTTGAAGCTTGACACACATGCTGTTCCACTCTGTGGTGTTGCTGTGTATACTGAGTGCTGCTGTTAGACACCCAATGGTGGTGTAGCACTGGGGATAGGACAATTCAGTGACTGACACTCTATTTGTTCCCAAACCCTTAGGATTAAAGGTCCCTCTCTCCTCACCTTGTGAAGGATCACATTCTGAGCCTCCCCGCAATGTCCCCTCATGACATGCAACAGCATAGTTGTCAGAATTTACCTGTTGTCCTCCGTAGGCCTGATTTTTCTCTTTGGTCTCTCTTCTCCAAGCCACTCCTGTGCTATGTACTTATGGAAATTCTGCCTTCCATTTCTGACTGTTTCTTTTATTCCCCCCCCCCACACACACACACACTCATTTCCTCTCACTAGAATATCCTACCCTTTCCCTCCTGTCTCCTCTTCTTTCTCTCTCCCCTTTCTGTTCTTTCACTCACAGTTCTCTCCCCTTTTCCCTTTCTCTTCTGGTTCTCTCCCTACTTACCTTGCACTGACCCCTTCTCACTTTTCCTCTCTCCCAGTTCTTTCCTTCTCTCTCTCAGCCCTCTCGCCTTATTCCCTCTTTCTCTCTCTCCCAGTTGTCTCAGCCACCACCTTTCCCTACTCAGTTCTTTACCCTAATCTTGCTCTCACCTTTTCTCTTCTCTTCCCTCGGTAGCTTCCATTCTCACCTCCAATTTCCCCATTTTACCAAAGGGACACTTACTGTTTCTGTGCTGTTGTGGGAGAAGAGATGAGGCACTCTGGGTGTCAATGAAGAGAATCAAGAGTTATTGGGTGGATGGCTTACAAGGAGCTTCCAGCCGTTCTGTCTCATTAGTTTGTGCCCCAACTAGAGAATGCATTTGTAGTGAGGGAGCCAGTATGGCAGATTATACTGCCCCCTCTCACATCCCCCTGCTTCTCTCTTCCTTTCTGTTGGCATCACTTGCTGCTCTAGCCCTTACCTCTACCTGGCTCAAGGGGGATAATTGGAGATATGAGGAGTGGGTAATGACAGGAATAGTCTTTGGAGCTTAAAAGCAGAACTGGGTGAAATCATTCAGGCAAATACTTTTTCAGCCAAAAATGCAGGTTTGGGTCAACTAAATATAGGCAAATAAACTAATATAGGCAAACAACACAGGAATGCAGGGGCAAGATTAGAAAGGCAAAGGCACAAAATGAGCTCAAACTAGCAAAAGGAATAAAGGGAAACAAGAAGACTTTTTATCAATACATTAGAAGCAAGAGGAAGACCAAGGACAGGGTAGGCCCACTGCTCAGTGAAGAGGGAGAAACAGTAACAGGAAACTTGGAAATGGCAGAGATGCTTAATGACTTCTTTGTTTCGGTCTTCACCGAGAAGTCTGAAGGAATGCCTAACATAGTGAATGCTAATGGGAAGGGGGTAGGTTTAGAAGATAAAATAGAAAAAGAACAAGCTAAAAATCTCTTAGAGAAGTAAGATGGCTGCAAGTCACCACGGCCTGACGAAATGCATCCTAGAATACTCATGGAGCTAACAGAAGAGGTATATGAGCCTCTAGCTATTATCTTTGGAAAATCATGGGAGACAGGAGAGATCCCAGAAGACTGGAAAAGGGCAAATATAGTGCCCATCTATAAAAAGGGAAATAAAAACAACCCAGGAAATTACAGACCAGTTAGTTTAACTTCTGTGCCAGGGAAGATAATGGAACAAGTAATTAAGGAAATCATCTGCAAACACTTGGAAGGAGGTAAGGTGATAGGGAAAGCCAGCATGGATTTGTAAAGAACAAATCATGTCAAACCAAGCTGATAGCTTTCTTTGATAGGATAACGAGTCTTGTGGATAAGGGAGAAGCGGTGGATGTGGTATACCTAGACTTTTTAGTAAGGCATTTGATATGGTCTTGCATGATATTCTTATCAATAAACTAGGCAAATACAACTTAGATGGGGCTACTATAAGATGGGTGCATAACTGGCTGGATAACCATACTCAGAGAGTAGTTATCAATGGTTCCCAATCCTGCTGGAAAGGTATAACAAGTGGGGTTCTGCAGGAGTCTGTTTTGGGACCGGCTCTGTTCAATATCTTCATCAACGACTTAGATATTGGCATAGAAAGTACGCTTATTAAGTTTGCAGATAATACCAAACTGGGAGGGATTACAACTGCTTTGGATGATAGGGTCATAATTCAAAATGATCTGGACAAATTGGAGAAATGGTCTGAGGTAAACAGGATGAAGTTTAATAAAGACAAATGCAAAGGAAGGAACAATCAGTTTCACACATACAGAATGGGAAGAGACTGTCTAGGAAGGAGTATGGCAGAAAGGGATCTAGGGGTTATAGTGGACCACAAGCTAAATATGAGTCAACAGTGTGATGCTGTTGCAAAAAAAGCAAACACGATTCTGGGATAAATTAACAGATGTGTTGTGAGCAAGACATGAGACGCCATTCTTCCCTTCTACTCTGCACTGGTTAGGCCTCAACTGGAGTATTGTGTCCAGTTCTGGGCACCGCATTTCAAGAAAGATGTGGAGAAATTGGAGAGGGTCCAGAGAAGAGCAACAAAAATGATTAAAGGTTTAGAGAACATGACCTATGAAGGAAGGCTGAAAGAATTGGGTTTGTTTAGTTTGGAAAAGAGAAGACTGAGAGGGGACATGATAGCAGTTTTCAGGTATCTAAAAGGGTGTCATAAGGAGGAGGGAGAAAACTTTTTCATCTTAGCCTCTAAGGATAGAACAAGAAGCAATGGGCTTAAACTGCAGCAAGGGAGGTTTAGGCTGGACATTAGGAAAAAGTTCCTGTCAGAGTGGTTAAACACTGGAATAAACTGCCTAAGGAGGTTGTGGAATCTCCATCTCTGGGGATATTTAAGAGTAGGTTAGATAAATGTCTGTGAGGGATGGTCTAGACAGTATTTGGCCCTGCCATGAGGGCAGGTGATTGGACTCGATGAACTCTCGAGGTCCCTTCCAGTTCTAGAGTCTATGAATCTATGAAAAACTATAGGCAAATTTGAGTCAAATTGGCGAATAGTTTCAACTGAAAAAAATGAAAACCAAGTTTTGGAAACATCAAAAAACTTTGTTTTTGGCATTTCTGAAATGAAACTTTTCATTTCACAAAGACATTTCATTTTGGAATTCACCTAAATTTAATTAAAAGCAAAAGTTTAATCCCTTCCTCAAAAAACAAAACCTTAAACAAAAAAATTACTTTAGATCAGCCAAACTTCTTGTTTCGTCAAACCAAAAAATTGATAAGTTTGCCTAGCTCTGCTCAGAAACTCTCTTTGCAGGCAGAATGATGCTGGAAGTCGCATGTTGCTGGAACTCCCATATCTTCCCTCTGGGCAATGCAGTCTTATTCTTCTACTTGGAGGGCCCTGTCTTGTAGCTTGGGAACCTCCCTGTGTGTTTCTGCAGGCTCCCTTAAGGAAGCAGTAAAAGTCTGATCATGGACTCTTTTGTTTTCAATTTTTGATAATGAATCTGTCAGGATATTTCTTTTAAAATATCTTTTATTGTTAGAAACACTTGTTCTTTCTATAGCCCATGTTGTGAGCAAACACAAAGTATGTCTGGATTTTGTCAAAAAGTCAAATCTTATATTGCAGAAACTATTTCCATGGTTTATCGGGTTCTTTTAAAATGTAATATCATGTGCTCTACATTTTCTTTAGGTATATCTACACTTAAATTGCTGCAGCTTCACTATAGATACTACCTATGCCAATGGGAGGACTTCTTCCTTCAGTGTATTAAACCACCTCCCCGAGAGGTAGTAGCTTGGTTAATGGAAGAATTCTTTCATTGACCTAGTACTAACCAGGGGTTACTTCAATATAGCTATGTCTCTCAGAGGTGTGGATTTTTCACACCCCTGAGCGATGTAGCTATTCTGACATAAATTCCCAGTATGGATCAGCCATCAACAATAAATACTTTTACAAGACTTTATGTGGGTAATCTATTCATATTGTACCTGTCAATATTAATAATCTCATAACATGGTGTGCCAGGAACTGATTCAGCCAAAAACTGTTGTCATGAATGCAGCAGCATGTATAGTGGTACTGTAGCAACTACTAATTAAAATCTTGGTTGGAGGATGGTGAGAGAGCAGGCATAACGTAATGCCTCTAATCAGTAAACATTAGTGCTAATATAATGTCTTCAAGTAGCCTTTGTACAATATATGCTGCATTGGCAGCAGATGCCACTCATTTTAGTGGATATTATATAACATGTGCTGCCTCTAATACACAAGGACAACCATTTCAACATGGAAAATATCTCTATCTTAGATTTTTTTCTATACCACCATCACTGAGGTATCTAAGCTATGAGCATTGGCATTATATGTTTCATTAAGGAGATTCTCTACAGTTGTGGCTAGGAACATATTCTAAGCCTAACATAACTAACTGATAGACGCATTGTGTCACACAGTTTGCTAAAGGATTTTTTTCTATGTGTATTAATTTTAAATCCTCAGTAGTGTGTGTGAGAGAGAGAAGGAATATAGAGAGGAGGGGGAGGATGCAAAGGATGTTAATGAAAATGTATAACCTATTTCATAGGACTTCAAAGGGGCAGAAGAAAATTGAAAGAAAATTTTTGAGGTGAGGTAGGGAGTATACTACATTTTGTACAGTGTTTGGAAAAATGGTATGTTTAGTTTGTGTTAATGTAAACAGGTACAGTTGTGGTGTTAAATCCTTGGAGAAAAGACAATTCCTTTCAGACACCACTCCTTTGGAATCCCAGAAAGGATAGGTGAGAGGGTTTCATTGATTGCACTGTGATGGTTTAGTAGTTCTAATCTGTATGATAAGCATTTTGTAGCGTGTTCTGATTTTCAATGTAGAGCAAATTTTATATCTGAGTTGGAAAACTCTGAAATAGTGTTTTACAATGGAAATCCTGGAGGCTCCCTTTACATAAAAGGCATACACTAGTGCCCATCATAAAGCACTGGAGGTTAGAGTAGTATTCAGATGTATGGTTTCTGAGAAAAGAGATCAGAGATGAGGCAAAGGAGTGGTGTTAGGATTTAGACCCAGATTTGTAAACAATCTCTAGTCTCCACTAGAACCTGTAGACCTATCTCTGGCATGGTTGTGCTGTTTCCCCCTATTATCCACACCTAAACCACAGAAGCTTTTGTCTGAAGGCAAGTAGAGGGGGAGTAAGCTAGGGGTGTGGGTAAGTACGCCCTTAGGCTGTGGCACAGACCCCATACCCATGTCGGTTTGTATCGTGGATGGGGGTAAGCGGCATACCAGGTTTTTAATTCAATAATCCTCTACTCCAATTCCCACAATGCACTGAACCCTATTGTTCCTGTCCCTTTTCTCAGTCTATAAAGGTCCCCATCCCCACTCTTCTCACCAGCTGTAGTATTCTGTGCTGACCACATCAGAACAGCTTTCTGCTGCATTCTCTACAGATCTATACACGGGAATATGGATGCAGCTCCGAGAGCAGCTGCCTGGCCTGGCAACCACACCCAGGTGCTGATTAATGTGTGGTCCAAATACACCGTCCTCTACTACTTCACCTGGAATGGCAGGAACATTCACTTATACCAGGAAATTTCATGGAGGCTAGACAGAAGCTCAGTTGGCAGACATGAGCCCACTACCAGGAACGCATCACTTGAGGCTATAGTACAAGAAGGCAAAAGACTCCTACAGTTGTCCTAGGACGGATCGTCATACATGCCCTTTCTATGATGAGCCTGATCATGGTGCTGTCAAGGCACCCAGGATAGACCCTGAAGTGTCTCACAAACCCCTTCTCAACTCTGCCAGCCTCAATGTCTGATGGGATGCTGATAAGGGACAGGGCAAGGAGGAAGCAGGGACTGTGGAAGATGCTCTGAGGACAAGGAGCATGTTATTCTGGTCCTGTACCTAGAAGAGCCGGTTAAAGAAGTTCTCCTTGAAAAGCCCAAGGAGGATCCTGAACTACTAAAATAACCAGAACCCTAGTCTGGTAAATTACAATGGACCCCGCCCTCCTTACCACTATCTCCTTTTGTTCTGATGCCACATTCCTGATGCTACATTCAAAGAGTATTTGAAGTACTGGGCACTGACTTTTCCTCCCAGACATAGAAGTGCCAGGCATTTCAATGTCTGTGTGTCTGAACTGTAGTGCTGAACCCATGGCATTGTCATGCGCTATCCCCTTACTTAGCTCATCCCCTTCCATGCATTCCCTGCTTGATTCAGCCCAAAATAGTCCCGAAGCAAGACACATCTCTAAAACAATGATTTTATATTGCTTTTTGATGAACCACCGTTATGCATTTGACTAAAGTTATGTCCTAAAAACAGACTAACACAAAATTATTGTGCCCCAGGGTCAGTGCATTTCTCAGCACGCAGTCAGGCAGTGATGGTCCCAGGCCATGTGGAGTGGGGGATGGGAGGAGGCATGTTAGAAAGGTCCTGGCTGGTTGGGTATGGGATAGTTGTAGAAAACTTATACTTGGTGGTCTAAAGTTAGTGACAGATGTCATTTGTCCCTTGGAAGGCTACAAAATTTTTATTGTCCCCTGATGTCTGGTCTCTCCCCACACCAAGCTTGCTGCACAAGCTAGGGGAAACTGGGATGGGAGACGGATCTGGTTTGGTGGTTCGAGAAACACAGTGCAATATCTTTTTGGAATGGAGAGGCAAGAAGATTTGGTGCTGATCTGAAATTTCATGGAACCAAATAAAGTTGCGGTGTTTGTATTTCTTTCCCTGTCCATATCACTGTTGTTGGGCAAGTACAGGGACAGGATTTTCTGGTGATGCCAAGTTGAGGGTGGGTGGGCAGGCAGTATTCATGGTTTGCATCTCCCTTTGCTAAGAAACTCCTTATTCTAGCTGAGAATATAGTCAATGTACAGTCAAATAGCCTCAGAGTCCTGAAAATTTCAGAAAAAAGTTTCAGAAAATTTCGGTTGTAGCAGAAATTCCAGCTGGGTCTTGAGGTATAACAACCATGCAAATCTGCTTGGTCCACCTTCATATCTGACCAAACCCCTCCATTCAGCATTATGTAGAGTGGTGATCATGAGCAGAAACATCTCTCTGGCATAGATTGCCAGATCTCCTCCACAGGACTGAAAACCCTCCTCTCTTTTCCATGCTGATACCTTGAAAACCAAAATGTTTTCCAAATGTTGGCCAGTCTTTAAAGAAGAACTTGAAAACTGGTAACACAGCCCCTGGAAGGAATTGCCATTCCTCCCCAAGACACTATGAACATTTTAATTTTTTAAAATATTACTCAATTTTTTCTTACCATTAGTAGCCTCTGCTCTTCTTCATGGACTACAAAAGTTGTCTGAGATCCAAGCATAGACTAATAGTTGCATTCCTTCTACAGCAAAGTTATTTGAGGGAGGCGGGAGAGATTTCTTGGTTTCTGACAAGGAGGGGGAGGAATAATGCTATGCTTTTCTCTGAATTGCCAGGAACTTCAGCTCCTGAGGGGAAACCATTCTATGAGGAAGGCAGGAACAGCACCCTAGAGATAGCAGAGGCAGACTGAGAACAGCCCTGGAATAACTGCTGATAGGGATGGACAGGAGAAACCTGGAGCATTTTGAATTCTTCGAAGCATAGGAGGGTCAGGCTCTTCAACCGAGGACACATTGATGAACCAGTTCATGGAGCAGGAGTTAAGCCACAGGGAAAGGAAGAGGCTTGCTGAACTGATGGTTGAATGAGTGTGGAGTCTGCATGTTTCCAGGGCCACTAAACCTGTCCATTAACTGCCGTCACTGCCTCTATCTGCCACCCAGGGTACTGTTGAGCCAGAGGACCCTCTTTCAAGGACCCACACCTCCAGTGACTGGGAGGACAACATGGAGCCTGCAGGAGCCCAAAACATCTCTCAGGGGACCTTCCTGAGCATCCAGGAAGTGAATAATGAGCTTGCAGGAGTCCCAGAACTCCCCCAAGTGCTCACTCACAAACCCAATGCAAGAGACATCCCTGATTGTCCCCAGGAGTGATTTTTCCCCTGTCTTTTTCTTCCCCTCACCTCACCCCCAGGAGGAAGGCAAGGAGACAGGTGTAGAGACAGTAATATTTGGCCAGTGTCCATTGATGCATTTCCTTAATGTTTTAAAGATTATTTTTGACCTTTCTTCTTAAAATACATTAATTACACATTCCATCTAGTTCTTTTAATGAATGTTATAGTTTCCTTGACTTGTGTGTGGCCCCTCCTTCCTAAGAATCTGGTGTCATAATGTTGCAAACAGTTTTCTGTATCCTACCCCCATTGCCCCAAGTTCAGAAGTATCTGAAGTCCCAAGGATACACAGGAGGGATGGGGAAAGTGCAGTTCGTGTTATGTGCTTATATAGAGCACTAGTGGTTTTCAATGCAGCAAAACTCTACAGCACAGAAAAGGGGTAGATCAGCCTCTTTATGGTTTAGTTCACATGCAGACAACCGAAACACAATTCCAGTAGCAATGCAGGCAATGACAGTATCTGCCACTACCCTGTGCATAAATGGCTCTTCCTTTCCTTTTCTCCCCGACCCTGAAACATTGACCACTTTCACCCATAGTAGGGATAGGTATTTTTATAATAGCCACTAAGTGCAATTAGTACTGCAGATAATGAACAATTGAAAAAAAGGAATGGCTGCATACACTCCCACCCCTCGGCAAATGTTGATATGGTCATCAAGAGAGATTGAGTGCTCCCCATAGCAGAGGTTTGTAAGAAAGTGTGAATAGTGAAGACAAAAACATTGCCTAATAATCACATTAAACATGTCTGCCACCTTCCACACCACAAACCCAAATCTAAAGTGATGGGAGGGATAGCTCAGTGGTTTGAGCACTGGCCTGCTAAACCCAGGGTTGTGAGTTCAATCCTTGAGGGGGCCATTTAGGGATCTGGGGCAAAAATCTGTCTGGAGATTGGTCCTGCTTTGAGCAGGGGGTTGGACTAGATGACCTCCTAAGGTCCCTTCCAATCCTGATATTCTAACCCAGTGGAGGTGTTCTGTTATAATCATCTGATGCATGCAATGTCACAGGAACTAATAGCTAATGACCTTTGGGTATGGGGAAACAGAACCAGGAACAAAGCTAGGTAGCCCCACATACATGTGGCTACCAATTTTCAGCAGCTGTACAGGGTGTGAAAGTGTCTCAACACAGGCAGATGTCATCACCTTCCTCCCTGCTGTGCCAAGATGTGTACACATATGGCATCCCTGATTTCCCTTGCCAATCCATGTGCACATGGGTGGATCCAGCTGCTTGTGCAGTGTGCAAACCAGACTTGTCCTGAGATCTTTACCCTCACAAATATTATGCAGAAACAGGTGATGATTATATGAAAGTATTTTGCCACATTAGCATCCAGACAGGTGCATTGGCATTGCCAAGAGATTCCAGTCTACCAAACCTGTATTATATGACCATTCTTCAGCGGATAATGGAGTCTCCCAGTGGGTTTGAATGATGAGCTATAGTTTCTTATTGTGGATCCTGAGATAGGACCAATGGCCAATTTGAGACTTGCAGCCCTGTCTGCAAGTGCCATAGGTGAAGACAAGTGTAGATGAATGTATACTGCCTTTAACTTTACACCTTGCACATTGCTTCTTGATGTCAGCAATCTCCAAGCTCTCAAAGTCTTTGAGTCCGAGGTGGTGGAGCTGCTGCCATGAGATCTTGTTATGGGCTAAGAATTACCAGGTGTCAAGGTCAACATTGCAAGATTGGTGGTTGGCCTTGAGAGTGTCTTTGTAACATTTTCTTGTTCTGCCCCTAAAGCAGGTTCCAGTCTGCATTTCTCTGTAGAAAATAGCCATTGTTATTCTCCTGTCAGTCAGACACATGGACCACATGACTGCAGTATCTCAGATGTACTCACTATAAAATCATCAATGTCTGTGGTGTTGTAGCACTCAAGGATGATGGCAAGGTAAACATCAATTTTTGATTGTAATCTGACACAATGTTCATTCCAGGGATGACTCCAAAGTTTTCTAAAGCCATCTCTGGCTACACCAATGTGCTTCATAATGTCATTGTCAATCATTGCATCTTCTGAAAAGACATTGCCTAGGTAACAAAACTTGTCAATCGACCTTGAAGGGACATCATCGAGGGACACAACTGGAGTAGTTACATTACTTCCTGGCTGAGGCTGGACCATGACTGTCTGTCTTCTTTAGGCTGATTGTTAACCCAAAACGTTTTGCTGCATGTGCAAAGCACTCAGTGAGCAACTGACTATCCCTGAGGTTATGGGCCAGTAAAGCACAATCAGCAAACAATAATTCATGAAGAATTGTCTTCATAACATTTGCATGCAGGTGCTGCAGATTCAAGACCGTATTGCATATAAATGCCACAATCAAGGTCTTTGAATCCATCTATTAGAACAGCTGAAAACATGATGCTAAATAATGTCAGAAAAAAACAGCCTCATTTTCCTCCATTGGTGGTGACAAAGGGAGCTGAGAAAAGATTTAATAACATTGACAAACTAATCCAGGCAACTGAACTTGCAGAGGACTGTCTACAAGCCATCTTAATTTGGAGAGTCAAAGGCCTTAGTACAATCAACAAAAATTACCTACAGATCTTGATTCTGCTCATGTCCTTTTTCCAGGATTTGCCAGAATGCAAAGATCATGTCTGAAGTACTATGCCCAGTACTAACGCAACATTGACTTGCAAGCAATATCTTCTCTGCAAGTTGATCAGTTAGCAAATTTAGCATGACTCAGGTCAGTGTCTTTCCGGCAGTGGTAAAAGAATGAGATGCCAGATGGTAACTGCAAGAAGTGTGATTACACCATCCTTTGGTAAAGGTGACTAATGCTGGCATCTTTAAGTTCCTGTGGCATAGCCTCCTGTTCCCAGGTAATGTAGGTGAGATTTCAGTCTACCATATGTGTACTTTAGGACCATTTTTTAGCTACTGAGCTTGTAAGTGAATTTCCATTTTATTGATATTGGGGGTCTGGTTTTCTAAACCAAGTTAGGAGCAGGTATGCAGGGTTCCACAAAATAAGTTGTCACAGACACTCTGTGCAGAACAGTATCATTTAAGGGGAATAAAATCCCTTCCCCCTTCAAGTACAATCCTGATCTCCTCAGAACCATGGCATGAACCTTGCCAGTGTTTCCCATGTTTGTATTCATTATTTTGCCTCTGGCTCAACAGTCCTTGCAGAATGATTGAATAGGAACTCTTCTAGGTCACGTACTCATTTGGCCTTAATGTTGGGCAGTGTATTGGGGTATAAGTGCTGCTGATAGCCCTGCACAGTTTGGCAACCCCATCCTCTCAAACCCAGCTGTTATTTCTGGAACTTCTTATTGCAACCACCTGTGGGTAGATCACTGTTAACTGCTATGCAAAGCTGCATAACCAATGACTTTCCAGCACCAAAGTGGTTTGCAATGGACCTATAGCTGTCTGGTGTTGCTAGCTTCCACAGGGCAACAGTAACACTGGTCTACAGCCAAAATGCTTCTGAAATAAATGTAGTCAAACTTTACTAATTCTGGGTCACTGAGAACGAAAATTATGCTTAAAATTGTTGATTGGCTCTAGTTTTCAAGATATGCTATTGGGTCAGTATATACGACCCTTGACTTGGGAATGGCGGAGGATAAGCGAGTTATAAAGGGAAGGGATCTCAATTTAAATCAGAAATGACAAATACATCTTTGACTGCATCTATGAAAAAATCTGACTGGGTTTGGACAGTACTTGCTTTTTAGGCAAAACAATGAATGATGCAATCTGAAGCTGGTATTGAGTCATAGATGATATGAATTGCATCATGTTATTCCTAGAAGTCATGGATGATGCAATCGTAACGAAGCTTACATCACTCTGCTGAACAAATTGCCCTAGATCAGCTCTAGAAATCATACAGTGTCGTGCTCTTATTTGTCAGTGTTTGATTTTGCAAAGGGAAACATTTCTGTTTAGCCAAAGTGAGCAGAGATGCCTTGTACTTGTGTGACCAGTGCTGATAACTTCTGTTATGTTTGTGGTGAAGTGACTTTTGCATCACAAAAACGCAGTATAACCACTATGGTTAAGAAAGCCTATCACCTTTATTTTGGCTGCAAAAGTGTAGATCAGGACAAGAGGTGGGCCCCACACATATGCTGTAACACTTGTGCAACAAATCTTCGCCAGTGGTTGAACAGGAAAAGGAAATCTATGCCTTTTGCAGTGCCAATGATTTGGAGAGAACCAACAGATCATACCAGCAATTGTTACTTCTGCATGGTGCATCCAGTTGGGAAAGGTGTGTCAAAGAAGAAAAAGTGGACTGTGCATTATCCAAACATTCCATCAGCTATACGCCCAGTACCCCACGGAGAAGGACTGCCAGTTCCTGATGCACCAGAATCATTCTCACTTGAGTCAGACGAGGAAGAGGAAGAGGATGAAACTTCTGGTCCTGAATCAATGTCACAGGAGCCACATTTTCTCCCATCCTCCTCCTCTGAACCACACCTCATAACACAAGGTGAACTGAATGACCTTGTCAGGGATTTGGAACTACCCAAGAGTAAGGCAGAGCTGTTGGGCTCCAGACTACAGCAGTGGAATCTCCTGGCAGGTGATGTTAGGGTTTCCATGTTCCGTGACCGTCAAAAGGATCTTGTCCCATTCTTCTTCATGGAAGGTGATCTTGTAGCCTGCAACAACATCAATGGTGTGATGGCAGCCCTCAACATCGTTCACGATCCAGATGAGTGGAGACTGTTCATTGATTCATCGAAGATGAGTCTTAAAGCTGTTTTACTGCATAATGGCAATGTTTTGCCATCAATTCCAGTTGGTCATGCAGTCCATATGAAGGAAACCTATGACAACATGAAACAACTTTTGAGGTGCATAAACTATGACCAACATCAGTGGCAGCTTTGTGGCGATTTGAAGGTTGTTGCTCTCTTGCTTGGTCTGCAGACTGGATGCATAAAGTACTGCTGTTTTCTCTGCGAATGGGATAGTTGTGCAAGAGATTCCCACTACATCAAGAAAGATTGGCCACTCCAACAGTCATTGAAGCCTGGGAGGAAAAGTGTTCAGCATCCACCACTTGTTGAATCAAGGAAGATTTTGTTACCACCCTAACATATCAAGCTGGGTCTGATGAAGAACTTTGTCAAGGCCATTGACAAAACACAAGCAGCTTTCAAGTATCTCCGTGGAAAATTTCCAAGGTTAAGTGTAGCTAAGATAAAGGAAGGTGTCTTTGTTGGTCCTCAGATTCGTTAACTTCTTTGAGATGATGCATTTGACCATGCACTGCGTGGCAAGGAAAAGACGGCATGGAAAGCCTTCCAGTTAGTGGCAATACATTTTCTCGGAAACAACAAGGTAAACAACTACAGGTTGTTGATGGAAAACCTCCTCAAGGCATACAAAAGCCTTGGTTGCAACATGGCACTAAAGATACATTTTTTGCACTCTCATCTAGATTTTTTTTCCACCGAACTGCGGAGCAGTGAGCGACGAGCATGGCAAGCGATTTCACCAGGACATTGCAACAATGGAGAAACGCTATCAGGGCAAATGGAGCCCATCAATGCTTGCAGACTATTGCTGGACAGTGACAAGAGATGCTCCATTTAATGAATACAAGAGACAAGCCAAGAAGTGCCGAGTAGACACTGAATAGGACTAAACTATGTACATAATAGTTTTTTGCCTTTTGTTTCATAATAAATGTTATTTATATAACCCTTTTGCTGATTTTTAAAGTGTTACATAAACAGGACAGGTGAAATATTATCATGTAAAGCAACCATAAACACATGAAGAGACCTAGGTTTACAATTTATGATTAAAACTCTACTATCTAAGCAATATACATAGACATAAAATGTAAAAACTTAAATATCTTAGAAACAGTAGTCAATCAGTTTTCTACTTCCTGCTATGCCCCTCTGCTTCTGGATCCTTCCACTTCTAAGGAAGAGTGTAGTGGTCCCTCAGGCCCAGAGGGAGGCCACTCTGCCTCACTACAATCCAGTACTTGCTTATGTATGCTAGTGTAGACATAGCTGTAGAGGGGGCAGTTTGGAATGCAGTGACTCAGAAAAGGACTTAAGAGTCATGTAAGATAATCAGTGAAAATGAGCTCCAGTGCAATAATGCAGCTAAGAGGGAATAAACACAATCTTGGGATGTTTAAAGTGGGGAATGCCAAATAGAAAAAGCTGTGATATTACCTCTCTATACTTCATTAAGGAGGTCATTACTTCATTATTATGTCCAGTTCTAGTATCTGCACTGGAAAAAGTTTGTGGAAAAATTGGAAAATGTTCAGAAAAGAATTACAAGAACAATTTGAGGTTTGGAAAAACTGCTTTGCAGTGAGGGATTTTAGAAGCTCAATCTATTTAGTTAATCTAAGAGAAGGTTAAAAGGTGATTAATCAAAGCTTATAAGATTTATGATAGCAGCAGGCTCTTTAATCTATCAAACAGAGGCATAACACGTTCTAATGGCTGGAAGCTAAGCCTAGATACATTCAGAATACTGGAATACTTTTGTCAAGTTGTGGTGTCTACACTTCAAAAGGGATGTGGAAAAGTTGGAAAGGATTCGGAAAAGATATACAAGAATGAAACCTCATAGTGAGAAATGTAAGAAGCTCAATCTATTTAGCTAATCTAAGAGAAGATTAAGAGGTGGTTTGATCACACTAAGTATTTACCTGAAAAGACTTCTGATGGCAGATTGTTACTCTAGCAGACAAAAGCATAACAAGAACTAGGAGTTTGGAAGCGGAAACTAGATTAATTCAGACCATAAGGTGCAATTTTTAATAGTGAGGGTAAATAATCATTGCAACAGTTTACCAAGTTTTGTGGATTCTTCACCACTTGAAGTCTTTTAAAATTAAGAATTTTTTTTCTAAAATAAGTGCTCTAGCTTAACCAAAAGAGGCTTGATGTGAGAATTATACAGTGAAATTCTATGGACTCTGTTAGGCAAGGAGGTCAGACTAGATAGTCAATGATGTATTCTGACCTTAAATGGATATTTCATAGATTTTTTTTTTTAAGTTTTCAAAGAGATTTGAGAGATCAGAGCACTTTGCATGGTCAAGAGCTTTATAACTCATCAGACAAAAGACAGAACTCTGTTTATATTTATTGAGATATTTACTTTTACATGCAAACTGACCTCAAAGTAGCCTCCAAAGAGCCACCTCTCTATCAATCTGGAAACTGTGGGGCCTGGCTTCATTAGCCTCTGCTAAAAATCTGAATGGATTGTAATCCCAAAATTGGACCTACGGCACCTTAATAATGGCCTGCCTATAACTGTAAACCAGTTGTCAAGTTGGCCTGTCTAAATGGGTAACAGGAGGTGGCCTGCCCTAGAGGAATTACCCAGGTTTTACAAGGGAGTTTGTCTCGAACCCTCAGAGGACTCCCCAGAATGGACTAGTTCTGTTAACCTGTGGGAGGACACAGGATACAGCCCTACGCTCAAAGGATTGACACTCACAAAGTAATTCTTTGAAAACAAAACATTTATTTAAACATAATAAGTTACAGTGCACCTAAGCAAGAAAGAATACAGTGTAACATAACACAAGCTACATAACATAATGCAATATTTCACTGCATACAATAAGAGGGTGCAACATACCACATAAATCATATAATGGAATATAATGCTGCATAATACAGTAAATTGTGGTAGATTTAAGCCTTAAACATTACAATATTTATACATTAATAGCAAACCTTAAACATTACTGAGTGGTGACATTCTACAAGTGTTGATCAGTCACTTGTAGAATGCATGCGGTGATCTTAAAATCCATTCATATGCAGGCATCCAGCTTTACTGACAATTAAAATAATTATACTTTTATTCTTCTTAAATCGGTCTGTTTCAGCTAAGGTCCTTCTGTTCTGTCAGGTTTAGTAATTTCAGCTTTGTTTCTTTGTCTGCTTCTGACCTCGCTCTCTGCTTTGCTTTCCACTGTCCTCACTCTGATGCACCTTCCTCGGTCATCTCTCGTCTGCAGCCACTGCTCACCCACACTGAAGATAGTCAGCTCTGCCTTATATAGGATTTTTGACCCTTTCTGATTCGTTTCTCTCAGGCCAGTCATTAGCATACCTGTTTGGCCAATCAGGTTTGAAAGCTGGACCTGTTTGAAAACCTGCCTCTTATCTGACTGACCCCTCCCTTCAGATATTTGAAGTGAACGTAATCTCATCCTAGTGAGCTATACTTCACCTCAGTTACAGTTCTGCTATTGGTCAATTCACCTCACACCACCATTTTGATTTCCTAAGGTAAAATCATTGCAGCTGCCATTTTGGATTTCTAACTAATCCTGCTTTAAACTATCACTATTTAATATTTGTGAAAAGCCTTAAATCTATAACCAATTACATTTTTATGCATGGCAAACATGATACTATCACCACTTTTGTTAAGCTAATTGGGGCAGGTAAAATTCTAGATATTTCTCTCCCTCTGCCTGCTTCCAGATGCGTGGCACAGTGCTACCTCTGGTGCTCATTTCTTTACATGGGATTTAGAACAGCTTAGAAACTCTTTTGTATCAAGATGTATAAACACTGCTTTGATTTCCCATATAACTTTATTATACTTTTTTTAAGACTTGGTTATGATTATATTCACAGTAAGACCTGAAATATCTATATTTCCGATTTAAAGCCCACTTTCTTTGCATTAAAATTTTAGCAAGAAATGAGTTGTCACCTTCATCACCATGAACATGGGAATTTCATACACAAAGGCATGATTCCCCAAATATGTACTTTCAAAATGTTACACTTTTTTATAACTTTGGTTTTACATTTTAAAAAAGTTTTATGCTTATAAGCTTGATGTTTCCTATCCAAATTCTTCTCTTCACTTTCCACCCACATCAAAGAATGTGATGACTTTGAAAGTGTCCAACTTTTCCTTAACTAATTATTTAAAAAGTCAACTTCCACAAATCCACCACCTGCAAGGGAGATATTGTTAAATTATTAAGGAATGAAACTGATCTGTGCTGTATGAGACAGAGAAAAACATGATCCCTGTCCCTAGGTTCTTACAATCAAGGGGCCCAATCTGACAAGGTATTTAGTACCTTTCTTTAGGTGCTGAAGTCACAAGTCTGAGATTTTCATTATGTTGAAAAGGAGAAAACTCCAGAAAAAAAAAATCTGTGTTGCTACTTAGTTAAGGCTATCAAGTGCCTTTTATTTAGTGGTTCCTTCATATTTAGGCAATCCGTCAATGTCTTTCCCCAAGAGGCTGTAGAATCAAAATCCAATGACAATTATTTCACTCCCTTAATCATGAACTTTAATGTTTATTAAATATGCATTTTAAAAAATATCCTGGATACATGAAGAGTTTACTGTGAATACCTGAAATGCTAGATTAATCTACCCAGTTCTAGTAGAGTTTAATTGTAGAACATATTGTTGCACTGGCATAAGATATGATATATTGGCATTTCATCCTATTGTTTCATTGTGGTAATTTTAGCTTTCAGTAGTCAAGCAGGGGAACTCCATAAAAACACTAAAAATGCATTTTTAAAATTCTAGCCCTGCCTGCTACAGTAAAGCCAGAACTGCAATTTCAGTAAAACAACTCAGGAGCATTTAATTTTTCCCCCCATTTTGGGTCTGCTACCTTATTGCATCTATTCAGTTACCTAATAAATGTCCGGTCCTGTAAACCCTCATGTGATCTTCATAGTGCACAGAAACTCCAAAATATAAATGATTGGAGCAAGTACGCTGGAATAGACCTATATAATGCTGTCAACATTTTTGTTGTTGTTGTTATCAAATGAAAATTCACCATCCAAGTATCTTTTCTTTATCTACAACAAGGCAGGAAAGGAGAGATGAAGAAAAGGAGTTGATTTGATTGTGTAGTATGACAAAGCTCCAATGACCTCCCTTTCCCAGTAAGGTGGCAAAGGTTACAGATTGAGTTACTTTCATCACAGGCCTGTATGGGAGTTGGGAAGGTGGAATACCCACAGTCTCTGTTGCTCCTTAGGCACAGTTTCATCTCCTGCCTGGATCCAAGTCTGTTTCCCCTTTCAAAGGGATCTCTATAGATCATGGGGGGGGAGGAAAAGCAGGGAACCCAGGCCCACCATCTACTCCATGTTCCAACCCAGGGACCCTAATATAGCAGCTGTTAGCAGCTTCCCTCCTCCACTGATGCTGCTTTGATTCCCTGGGCCACTTCCCTATACTCCCCTTTTCCAAGCTTCACCCTTACCTCATAGATTCATAGATTCATAGATTATAGGACTGGAAGGGACCTCGAGAGGTCATAGAGTCCAGTCCCCTGCCCGCATGGCAGGACCAAATACTGTCTAGACCATCCCTGATAGACATTTATCTAACCTACTCTTAAATATCTCCAGAGACGGAGATTCCACAACCTCCCTAGGCAATTTGTTCCAGTGTTTAACCACCCTGACAGTTAGGAACTTTTTCCTAATGTCCAACCTAGACCTCCCTTGCTGCAGTTTAAACCCATTGTTTCTGGTTCTATCCTTAGAGGCTAAGGTGAACAAGTTCTCTCCCTCCTCCTTATGACACCCTATTAGATACCTGAAAACTGCTATCATGTCCCCTCTCAGTCTTCTCTTTTCCAAACTAAACAAACCCAGTTCTTTCAGCCTTCCTTCATAGGTCATGTTCTCAAGACCTTTAATCATTCTTGTTGCTCTTCTTTGGACCCTTTCCAATTTCTCCACATCTTTTTTAAAATGCGGCGCCCAGAACTGGACACAATACTCCAGCTGAGGCCTAACCAGAGCAGAGTAGAGCGGAAGAATGACTTCTCGTGTCTTGCTCACAACACACCTGTTAATGCATCCCAGAATCATGTTTGCTTTTTTTGCAACAGCATCACACTGTTGACTCATATTTAGCTTGTGGTCCACTATAACCCCTAGATCCCTTTCTGCCGTACTCCTTCCTAGACAGTCTTTTCCCATTCTGTATGTGTGAAATTGATTTTTCCTTCCTAAGTGGAGCACTTTGCATTTGTCTTTGTTAAACTTCATCCTGTTTACCTCAGCCCATTTCTCCAATTTGTCCAGATCATTTTGAATTATGACCCTGTCCTCCAAAGCAGTTGCAATCCCTCCCAGTTTGGTATCATCCGCAAACTTAATAAGCGTACTTTCTATGCCAATATCTAAGTCGTTGATGAAGATATTGAACAGAGCCGGTCCCAAAACAGACCCCTGCAGAACCCCACTCGTTACGCCTTTCCAGCAGGATTGGGAACCATTAATAACAACTCTCTGAGTACGGTTATCCAGCCAGTTATGCACCCACCTTATAGTAGCCCCATCTAATTTGTATTTGCCTAGTTTATCGATAAGAATATCATGCGAGACCGTATCAAATGCCTTACTAAAGTCTAGGTATACCACATCCACCGCTTCACCCTTATCCACAAGGCTCGTTATCCTATCAAAGAAAGCTATCAGATTGGTTTGACATGATTTGTTCTTCACAAATCCATGCTGGCTGTTCCCTATCACCTTACCACCTTCCAAGTGTTGGCAGATGATTTCCTTAATTACTTGCTCCATTATCTTCCCTGGCACAGAAGTTAAACTAACTGGTCTGTAGTTACCTGGGTTGTTTTTATTTCCCTTTTTATAGATGGGCACTATATTTGCCCTTTTCCAGTCTTCTGGAATCTCTCCTGTCTCCCATGACTTTCCAAAGATAATAGCTAGAGGCTCAGATACCTCCTCTATTAGCTCCTTGAGTATTCTAGGATGCATTTCATCAGGCCCGGGTGACTTGCAGGCATCTAACTTTTCTAAGTGATTTTTAACTTGTTCTTTTTTTATTTTATCCGCTAAACCTACCCCCTTCCCATTAGCATTCACTATGTTAGGCATTCCTTCAGACTTCTCGGTGAAGACCGAAACAAAGAAGTCATTAAGCATCTCTGCCATTTCCAAGTTTCCTGTTACTGTTTCTCCCTCTTCACTAAGCAGTGGGCCTACCCTGTCTTTGGTCTTCCTCTTGCTTCTAATGTATTGATAAAAAGTCTTCTTGTTTCCTTTTATTCCCATAGCTAGTTTGAGCTCATTTTGTGCCTTTGCCTTTCTAATCTTGCCCCTGCATTCCTGTGTTGTTTGCCTATATTCATCCTTTGTAATCTGTCCTAGTTTCCATTTTTTATATGACTCCTTTTTATTTTTTAGATCGTGCAAGATCTCGTGGTTAAGCCAAGGTGGTCTTTTGCCACATTTTCTATCTTTCCTAACCAGCGGAATAGCTTGCTTTTGGGCCCTTAATAGCGTCCCTTTGAAAAACTGCCAACTCTCCTCAGTTGTTTTTCCCCTCAGTCTTGATTCCCATGGGACCTTACCCATCAGCTCTCTGAGCTTCCCAAAATCTGCCTTCCTGAAATCCATTGTCTCTATTTTGCTGTTCTCCCTTCTACCCTTCCTTAGAATTGCAAACTCTATGATTTCATGATCACTTTCACCCAGGCTGCCTTCTACTTTCACATTCTCAACGAGTTCCTCCCTATTTGTTAAAAACAAGTCTAGAACAGCTTCCCCCCTAGTAGCTTTTTCAACCTTCTGAAATAAAAAGTTGTCTCCAATGCAGTCCAAGAATTTGTTGGATAGTCTGTGCCCGGTTGTGTTATTTTCCCAACATATATCCGGATAGTTGAAGTCCCCCATCACCACCAAATCTTGGGCTTTGGATGATTTTGTTAGTTGCTTGAAAAAAGCCTCATCCACCTCTTCCACCTGGTTAGGTGGCCTGTAGTAGACTCCTAGCATGACATCTCCCTTGTTTTTTGCCCCTTTTAGCCTAACCCAGAGACTCTCAACACTTCCGTCTCCTATGTCCATCTCTACCTCAGTCCAAGTGTGTACATTTTTAATATATAAGGCAACACCTCCTCCCTTTTTCCCCTGTCTATCCTTCCTGAGCAAGCTGTACCCATCCACACCAACATTCCAATCATGTGTATTATCCCACCAAGTTTCAGTGATGCCAACAATGTCATAGTTGTATTTATTTATTAGCACTTCCAGTTCTTCCTGCTTATTCCCCATACTTCTCGCATTTGTATATAGGCATCTAAGATACTGGTTTGATCTTTCCTCCCAGTTTTGTCCTGACTCTCCTTTCTCTCTGCCAATATAGCCCACACTCCCTCTCGTTTCCGACCCATCTCCCCGGTCTCCATGTTCCCCACTTACCTGTGGGCTTTGCTCACCTGTCCCCGTCGAACCTAGTTTAAAGCCCTCCTCACTAGGTTAGCCAGTCTGTGTCCGAATAGGGTCTTTCCTCTCCTCGAAAGGTGAACGCCATCTCTGCCTAGCAGTCCTTCCTCGAATAGCATCCCGTGGTCTAGGAAGCCAAAGCCCTCCTGGCGACACCATCTTCGCAGCCAGGCATTCACCTCCATGATGCATCTGTCTCTGCCTGGGCCCCTACCTTTGACAGGAAGAATTGAAGAGAATACCACCTGCGCTCCAAACTCCTTCACCCGTACTCCCAGAGCCCTGTAGTCACTCTTGATCCGCTCAATGTCACACCGCGCAGTATCATTTGTGCCCACATGGATGAGTAGCATGGGGTAGTAGTCAGAGGGCTGGATAATCCTCGACAATGCCTCCGTAACGTCTCGGATACGGGCCCCCGGCAGGCAGCATACCTCCCGAGATGAGATGTCAGGGCGACAGATGGGCGCCTCTGTCCCCCTCAGCAGAGAGTCTCCGACCACCACTACCCTACGTTTCCTATTCGCAGTGGTGGCAGCAGACTCTCCAGCCTTAGGGGTACGAGGCTTCTCCTCCTTTACTGTAGGGAGTGATTCCTTCTTTCCTGTGTCAAGAACAGCATAACGGTTACCTATAACCACGGCAGGAGGGTTCGGAGCAAGGGTGGAGCACTGCCTGCTGCCAGAAGTAACCAGCTGCCAGTGTCCACCCTGAGCCATCTCCTCCTCCACCAGTGGTGTATCAGCAGTCCTGCGTACTGGGACAGCTACCTCAGCTGTCTCCACATGGACACTGTCGAGGAATTGCTCATGGATACGGATGCTCCTCAACCTAGCCACCTCCTCCTGTAGCTCTCCCACCTGCTGCCTGAGAGATTCCACCAGCAGGCACCTCTCACATTGGATGGTCCCCCCAGCCTGGATATCAGTAAGTGGAAATTGCAAGTTACAGTCTTTGCAAAACCACACCAGGATCTGGGTAGAGGCATCCATGCTTAGGCACTCTGTCTGGCTACAGGCACAGGTGGAGGAGACAGTAGCAGTGCTGGCACAGGTGTTGCGGGTCTTCCTAACCATCGTAAGGCTCCCTCTGTCAAACTCCCGTCTGCAGCCCCCTGTCAGCTGAAAGGGTTGTTTAAGCGAAAAGTTATGAATGTAGTTGCTTTATAGGTATTAAGGGGAATCAAGGGAAAACAGATGGAACTAGCAAGGGACCCTCGCCCCCTTCCTGCTCCCCTTCCAAACTCCCTTGCGAAACTCCCTGTTAGCAGCCCCTGTTCGCAAAGCTTTTACCTCAGGGTACAGTAATGCATCCTCTCCTCTCCTCTCCTCCAGCTCCTTTCACCTGGGATCCTCTCAAGAGAGCTGGAAAGGAAAGCTTTTAAAGCAGTATAAGTGGGACCTTAATTGATTCCAGCTGTCTTCATTAGCCTAACAGTCTTACCAGACCCTCCGTCAGTTAATTGAGGTCAGGTGCCGGCATTAGCCTAACAACCTTAATTGGCTAAATTGGCGTCAGGTGTCTTGATTGGCCTGGAGTAGCCCTTGGTTGGCTATCCAGGGAACAGGGACCTGCTCATTCTGAGGCTTATATACCTGCCTTCCACTACCCTCTTATATCCTTCTGGCCTGAGCCCGTCACAGTAGCTATACATACATTTTCAGCCTGAAGAATGAAACCATTGCATAAGCCCTAGATCACTTTCTGGGGTTCAACCAGCCATGCCTGGGAAAGGTTCTTCATTGCATTATGACATGAAATCAATATCCTGAAAAAGTCAGGAAGGAGATCATGAAAGAGCAAGACATTGTAGCTACAAAGGTTATGTTTATTCAGTTTGGTATTTAAGACATTAGGCAGAGAGAAGCTGTAAATGAAAACGAAACAAAATTCTTTACCATTCAAGTGTGTGTGGCAAAATAGACTGTTTAATAACCTTTTAATGCTTTTGTCAAGATGGATGTGCATGGATTTGAAGATCTTGTATTCTGTACAGTAATGACTTCAATGAAGTGCTTAGAGAATCACGTTTTAACAATATTTCTATCATAACTGTAATGCACAAAGTGATGCACAACTAGGGAATGTTAGGTTTTAGATATTTACAAAGGGTTTTTTACTACATTTCAAAGCATTTTAGCTTAGAAATAGCCACTGATTTTAAATGGTGTCATGGAGATCAAAACTCATGCAACGTGTTGAAAATGTAGACTTCACTGCAGTAAGAGAGTAGGGTGTCTTAATTGGATAAGTCCACTTGGGCCTCATCA
Source organism: Malaclemys terrapin pileata (assembly GCF_027887155.1). Classification (NCBI taxonomy): domain Eukaryota; kingdom Metazoa; phylum Chordata; order Testudines; family Emydidae; genus Malaclemys; species Malaclemys terrapin. The sequence goes on from NC_071505.1 coordinate 32,170,129, forward strand.
TGGAGCGCATCTACACAGGTCCCATTTTTGTTGTAATCAGTGTATTGAGACTATAGTATTAGCATGTTAAGGAATCATTAATCAGGTGGTTTCACAAACATTAACCCTTGTGTATAGATTTTTGTATTATGTTTGCTAAATTCTTCTCTTAGTGACACCAGTGTGACCCTTTTGTAGTCAATGGAATCACATTGGTATACTTTAGAGTGAAATTTGGCCATATATAGCCAGATTCGGCTCTCAATTACACTGGTTTGAATTTTCAGTAACTCTTTTTGGCCTCACTGGAGTAACTTGATTTTAGAACTGTATCTGAAAAAAGAATCTATCCCATTTTAATTTATGTTCAAAATGGAGCTTGGTCCTATCATTGCTATACACACACCACCTGGGCCAATTAGGGTGACCACGCTAATCATTTCAAGTCCCAGACCCGGGTTGAATGACTCCAGGACAGCATTTGTCCCTGATTCCCTGTGGCACCGCTCTGTGCCTGTCTGAGACTCATGGGTGGCACCAACCTCTTCCTGGTGAGGGGGACTGAGGTGGGCCTTTAACCCCACCTCACCATGAGACCCTTCCCCCTGCTCCTCCTCTTCCACTCAAGGCTCCACCCCTGGCCAGGCTGAAAGTTGGAGCTAGGCAGTAGTGAGAGCCACCCAGGGAGTCCAGGCCACTTTGGGGAGCCCTGGAGTCTTGGACCCTCCACATTCTCTGAGCGGCGTGCCTTGGGGGGGGTGGGGACACAGGTTTGGGGGCTGATTTTGGGTCCCCTGGCTCCCCACTTATGGTAGGTGGTGGGCTTGGGACGCCCCACAGTGGCCTGAGCTCCCTCGGCCGTTCTTACCATTGCCCGGCTCTGGCTTCCAGCCTGACCGGGGGCGGGGCCACAGGGAAGAGGAGGAGCAGGGGTGGGGCCACAGATTGGGGTGTTTCACATTTTTGCATTTTGAAAAAGTGGTCACCCTAGAGCCCATACTATAATAATCTTATGTAGCTAACGATCTGTGCTATGTCTGATGTGCTTGATTCAAATCATATGAGGTGTTATATTGTGTGCATTTAAGGATTATTTTAATCCATCTGATGGTTTGAAACATTAACTCTCAATTAAGTTTTATCATGAAAATTGAAGAAAATGTAATTTTCTACTCATTGATTTTTAGAGACAAAACAGTATATGGTACAAACTTGTACAAGAATGAGTATGTACTGGATGTGTACCTAAAATTGGACTTAGAAAAAAACATTCATAATAAGAACATAGTTATAAAGATTGTTAAAATATGCAGAAAGCAGCCTGGAGAGCAAAATAAACTGAAATGAAACAGTGATTCTAACGGAAATACAGCATAGATCAACAATTTACTAAGGGTTGTGGTAGATTCTTTAGCACTGATCATTTTTAAATCAAGATTGGATGTTCATCTAAAAGATACGCTCTAGGTATTATTTTGGGGATGTTCTATCCCCTATGTTATATAGGATATCATGCTAGATAGTCACAATGGTCCCTTCTGGCCTTGGAATCTATGAAAAGCCTACATAGACCTAAAATGAGAAATAAGAATCAAACAGTAAAACTAAAGTCAGAAAGGATCCTCTTTGCATTACTCAGGTGGCACAAAGGGGCTGTAATCTAGCTGCAAATTACCAGCACAGAATCCCCCTGGTGTAGGGTTGCTTCCTGCTGGGGTATCTGTGCCACTTTAGGCCCCACGGAGGGTCAGAGAGAGGGTTGGCAGAGTTCTGATACACTACATCAATCCTCCATTGGCACAGGATACATTAAGTGTTAGTGGTAGTTAGAACCAGTGCTGAAATCCATATGCCCGCAAATGCCCAGTTGATTTTAATGGACATTTTTTTGTGTTTGAAGATATACTTCAACTCATATTTGCAACAAGAAAAGTCTATTGATTTCTATTGACTCCTGTTTGTTAACTTCAATGTGACTACTCTTTTGAGTGTGCCTACACACAGAAAAGTCTTGCAAGACAAAAAATAATATTCAAGTAGACATCCAATCCAATGTTTAAAATCCTGGTCCTATTTGTAAGACAACATAGAACAAAGAATTCTGTGCAAAAAGAATGCATCAAACAGACATGTTTAGTCTTGAAACTAACAGATGCTTACATTAGCTAGTGATTCTTCAGGCCTTACATGCCTTAAATATAACAAACTACTAATCATCCTTTGTCCTATGACTGCAGAGGTATTAATTGCCCACTTCATTATAAGTGGTTTCTTGGGACATGTGTTAACCCTTTATCAATCTGTCCCATCTGTTGTATTGAACTACGAGATTCTGGTTACCCTTCCAAGACCTGAAGAAGAGTTCTATGAAGTTCTAAAGCTTGTCTTTTTCAGCAGCCAAAGATATTATCTCACGCACTTTTGTATCTCTTAAATATAATGGTTTTTAAAAAATCCTGAGAAAGTAATCCAATAGGTCATAAATGCTAGTAGAAGACTGTGAGAAGAACTCAGCTCTCAGTGCAATGAGACAGTTTTCCAAAAGTCTCTTTCAGACTTTCCCTAATTTGAATTTGTGACCGTTAGCCTGTATGAGGTGGTAGTTCCTCTCAGGATCCTTCAGCACCATCTACTGGTTGAAATGACATCCCACAGTTTCAGAAAGAGATGCATAACATAAATATGTGACTTTTGGAAAAGGCAAAATAACCTTTTTCCAAAATAGCATATTCACTTAGCTATCAGACTGTTATTATGAGTGAAGTAAAAGGTTTCCAAAACACTGGGTTTGCTAGCCTTTCAACACAAGAAAAAAAAAAAGACAGTTCTTGCCCATTACATTTGCAGGGGGTTAGAGAGCATAGTATTGCCAGAGGGTGCAAATAATTTATTCTTGTTTCAGTCTTGTGCCCTTGCCAGCATGTTGTTTACTTAAGGTCAGATTCTAAGTTTCCTAATCAATTCCTAACTATTTTGTTCAAAAAGGTTGCATGGGAAGCTCATATCTTTAACTGAAAAAAATGACATGACAATTATCTTTTTGGTATAAAATATTCTGCTAAAGTGAAACTCATCTGTGGTGAAGTGGACTGGCACAAGGTCCTCCTTGCCACTTCATCCTGATGGGTTTGGCTACATGCTGGGAGTGGGGAGGAGTAAGTGGACCAACTGCACAGAAGGATGTCTGTGCCACCTTTCTGCCTTAGAAGGAGGGACTGCATTCATCCCAAAACGGTAGGTATGGGGTTTGAGGGAGAGGGAACAGTGTTATAGCCACAGTTTTCATGACTAAATAGATCTACTGGTCATAGTCCTTGTCATAGGGCTTGTGCTGTAGTGACCTCAGTTCCAGCTATTCAGTAATAGCTGCTTTAACTCCTTACAACTCCCATATACAACAGCTGTCAGTTCTCCAATGTTTTTTCCTGATTTTTTGCCCATGTATAGATATGATGCAAGGATATCTAGAGTCCATAGATATTAGGCCAGAAGGGACCATTGTGATAATCTAGTCTGACCTCCTGCATAATACAAGCCATAGAACTTCCCACAATAATAATTACTGGAGCATATCTTTGAGGAAAAAAATGTCCAATCTTGATTTAAAAATGGCCAGTGATGGTGAATCCACCCTGACCCTCGTTAAGTTGTTGCAATTGTTAATTAGGCTCATTGTTTTCTTTTTTTTTTTAGAAGTCTTATTTCCAGTCCAAATAGTTTAATGTTCCCACTATTGGATCTTGTTATACTGTTGTCTACTAAATTGAAGAGCACATTATCAATTTTTTGTTCCCGGTGTACACTGTGATCAAGTCACCCCTGGGAAACAGTGACTCTGAAAAAGACTTTGGGGTCATGGTGGATGAGTGCCCAGCAATGCTGTGACCAAACAGGTTAATGCAGTCCTTGGATGCATAAACAGGGGAACCTCGAGTAAGAGTAACAAGGTTATTTTACTTCTGTACTTAGTACTAATGTGACCACTGCTTGAAAACAGTGTCCAGTTGTGGGGTCCACAATTCAAGAAGGTTGTTGAAAAGTTCAAGAAGAGAAGAGCCCTCAAGATGCTCTAAAGGATTGGAAAAAGTGCTCTATAGTGATAGACTCAAGGAGCTCCTTCTATTTAGCTACACACACACACAAAAGGTTAAGGCAGGGGTAGGCAACCTTTCAGAAGTGGTGTGCCGAGTCTTCATTTATTCACTTTATTTTAAGGTTTCGCGTGCCGGTAATACATGTTAACATTTTTTTTAGAAGGTGTCTCTCTCTAAATCTATATTATATAACTAAACTATTGTTGTATGTAAAGTAAACAAGGTTTTCAAAATGTTTAAGAAGCTTCATTTAAAATTAAATTAAAATGCTGATCTTACGCCGCCAGCCTGCTCAGCCTGCTTCCAGCCTGGGTTTCTGTTCACCTAGGCCTGCAGTGGGCTGAGCAGGGCCTGTGGCCGGGACGCTGGCTGGCAAGGGGCCGGCAGCTGGGACCCCAGACCTGGGGGGGGATTCAGGGGTCAGGGCAGAGGGTGCAGGGCAGAAGGCTGTGTGTGTGTGTGGGGGGGGGGGGGGTTCAGAGATCAGGGCAGAGGGCAGTGGGGATGTGGGAGGTTCAGGGCAGAGGCTGGCGGGTGTGGGGGTTTAGGGCAGAGGGCTGGGGTGTGTGTGTGGAGGTGCAGGGCAGAAGGCTGGGTGTTGGGGGGAGGTCAGGGCAGAGGGCTGGGGGGATGTGGGGGTGCAGGGCAGAAGGCCGGGTGTTGGGAGCAACTCGAGGTCAGGGCAGAGGGCTGGCGGGGGGTGCAGGGCAGAAGGATGGGGTACTCGGCTCGTGGGAGTGTTCCCAGCCCCCTGTCCTGAGCGGCTCATGGCAGGGGGCTGGGAGGGATATGCCCTGTTTCACCCCCTTCCCCAAGGCCCGTCCCTACCTCTCTCTGCCTGCTCTACGGAGCAGCGAGCACGCTGCCGCTTGGCTCTGCTCCGCTCCCCCTCCCCCTCACAAGGGCCATCGCTGGCAGGGAGAGGGAGGGGGAGGAGGAGGGGCTGGAACGCACGAAGCTGTGGGAAGAAGCAGGGGAGGGGGAAAGCTTGGCTGCCACAGGAGGCAGGAGGCAGAAGCTTGGTCCTGCGGCAGCCAAGCTTCCCTCCTCCCCCGCTTCTTCCCCCAGCATGGCGCTTTCCGGCCCCTCCGCCCCTCCTCCTCCTCCTCTCATCGGGCAGGCAGCGTGCCACTCAAAATCGGCTCGCCTGCTGTGTTTGGCATGCGTGCCATAGGTTGCCAATCCCTGGGTTAGGGGATAACTTGATCACAGGCTAAGTGTACCTTCATGGGGAACATAAATTTGATAATGGGCTCTTCGGTCTAACAGAGAAAGGTATAACATAATCCAATAGCAGGAAGTTGAAGCTAGACAAATTCAGGAAGGAAATAAGGGGTAGATTTTTAACAGTTAGGATAACTAATCACTGGAACAACTTATGAAGGGTTGTAGTAGTTTTTCAAGAACCTTGATGGTCATTTACACTTCTGGGCATTATTTTCTGTAATTTTATTTGAATTTTTAATCTAATATGTTTATTTGAATACATAGGCAGTAGTATATATGAATTGTATGGGTTGAGTCCAGTAGGTAGAACAATAGCTCTCTACATGATTAATGAATGATGAAAAATATTGATAGAAAAGCAAAAGTATTGCAATTTCACACAGAAAATAACTACTAGAGTTGGCCTGACAATATTTGAGGTTTAAAAATTAGTTTTGGTTCCTTACTGGGATGAAAACAAAGCCTTTTGACCACTTTTGCAAAATGGAATTTTGTCAAAACTTTCTTTTTCAGATGGAAAAGGTCATTTTCTTTTATTTGGGTCTCACTTTCTCCTTGGAACTGACTGGAGAGTCCACCCTGTACCTCAGAAACTTTCCCATCAAAAACTTTGTCAAAATAGGTAAGTCTTCACGAAAGATTTTGGCTTTAAAACAGCACATTTCAATGAAGAAAAAAAATTATGGAAAATGTTCCAACCAGCTCCAGGGACCACCACGGAGCATCTCCAGTCTTCTGTTTCGAAGTATGTATGCAGGTTAAAAGGTTCGGACCTGGGAGAAGACATAAAGTACATATGCCAGTAGATTGTAACCATACATTTTACTGAAGTGATTTCTTTATACAACTGAGAATTATGATGTGTCCATTACCAATTCATAGGTGGTTGCTAGATAGACATCTTATCAGACATTCTTCATCTAGTCATTTGTGATAGTTCAGGAACATGATCAGAAAAGAGATATGGAAAGAAGATGTTATCCTCAACAGCTGTCTTCACAAATGTGATGTATTCATAAGTCACTGATAAATAACACCATTTTATTTTTTCTCATTCCTAGTATTTATAAAGTATAGTGGGTTAATACATCATTGATATTCATAAGTCCAATATGCTGGAGATATCAGATATCACAGTTTAAAGTATCACCACATATATGCAAATTGTATTGTCACACATATGGGAGTTGTGAGCTCTGGAAGAAATGTTTTGGAATTAGTTCAACAATTCAAATGTATGTGACAAGTATTTAAGTGAACAACAATGGAACCATAAGGCACCTGACTAAAGAGACTTGTAAACATAATGACTTCAAATGTTTTGCTTTTGCATGACAGCTGTTTTTAAAATAAAAATTAATTCAACACTTTTAAGGAGGTGAGCTGAGTGCAGATATTATGAAAAGTAGCATACAAAGAAACTAGATGCAATCAAAATAAATGTAAAACCACATTTGGATGTGTAATAGAACCTTCTGTCATTCTCACTACAAAAAACAGTGTGGTTAATCATGTGAAAATATTGGTGCTTTTTCCTAGCAAGTGTGACAGGAGCCTTAATTGCATACAATCTTCAGCATCAGCCTTTAACTACTCTTGCCAGAATTTTGGATGCATAGTATTTCTTTGAGTTTGGTGTCAGGATTCTTCTTCAGTAGTTTACTGCCCCTCTTTCAACTGATAAATGATTTAACTATGTAAATATAAATCTGTTTCATATTTTGTCTATATATCTTTGGCTTTTCTGTAGTGTCCACCACCATAGTATCTATGTACAGCTATAAAGGGTATGCAGAGTCTTGGCCTTCACAACATCCTCTGGCAAGGGATGTCTCTGTCCGAACCACATGTCCTCCGCACTGGTCAGTTTTCCTCCAGCCCTTAGTTTAAAAACTGCTCTACAACTTTTTTATTTTAAATGCCAGCAATCTGGTTCCATTTTGTTTAGGTGGAGCCCATCCTTCCTGTATAGGCTCCCCCTTTCCCAAAAGTTTCCCCAGTCCCTAATAAATCTAAACCCCTGCTCCATACACCATCGTCTCATCCACGCATTGAGACCCTGCAGTTCTGCCTGTCTAACTGGCCCTGCAGGTGGAACTGGAAGCATTTCATAGAATGCTCCCACGAAGGTCCTGGACTTCAATCTCTTACCTAGCAGCCTAAATTTGACCTCCAGGACCTCTCTATCCTATTTGTTTGTGTAACATGCATGTGTTAGTCTATGCAGATAATCAAATTTATTATTGTGTGCTTTTGGAATTGTGGTAAATGCCTATACCTACCCCACTGTATTTGGGCTTGATCACCTCAGCATAGTGTTGTTGTATACCAATAAAAAAACCCCTCAGTGAGGAATCTGGATTCAAGCTAATTTCTTAGGAACTGAGTGGAAAAGATCATGGAGAAAAATCCCAACACTCCTGTGCTCTGTGACCCCCATGTTAGCATCAAGGCTGCATAGAGGAGAAAGCTGCCTGACTCCAATGCAGAGGGGGCAAGAGTGGAACTTGTGGGGTTGGCAGGGAAGGCGGGGAGGGTAGACTGGGACAAGGATCCTGGGTGGAAGAGACTGGGACTGGAAGCCAGGGCCAGAGACTAGGACTGGCTGGTACTGAGAACCAAAGGGGTACTAGGACTGATGGGGCAAGAAAGATGAGACTGGAAGCGAAGAGGCACAGATTGGGAGTGGTTTGGTGAGGACAAGGAGCTGGGAGTTAGGAAAGAGGAAACTGGGAACAGCTGAGCAAAGAGACCAGAAGTATTAAGGGGAGATTGGCACTGGGATGGGGAGTCTGGGGGTTTGAGGCTAGGACTTGTTGGGAAGGGGGTTTGGAACTGGATTGAGAGAGTGGAGATTAGGACTGGGTAGACAAGGAAAATGGGAGTGGGACAAAGAGCCCAGAGGTGGGGAAGAGACAGGACTGGGACAGACAGGTTGGAAGGGATGGGGCAGAAGGAGTCAAACTTGGGAGAAGAGACTGTTTCCAGTAGAGCACACTTCTCTCCAGAATCTGGATCTGAGAGTCCCACCATTCCTCTGCTGTCAGTAAATCGCTGTGAAACCCACTAGCAAAGTGACCCATCTCCCTCTAGTGCTGCTCCAGGTCCACATAGAGGAAAACAACTGACTGCTGCTATCACTTACTCTATTAGCTCAAGTGGCAAAGGATTTTTGTGGTAGATCTAAAGGTTCTAAATTTGCTGATGAACCATGTGTGTATCAATATGATGCCACATGATGGAATTTTTTTTTCAGTATTCTTTTTGAAAAGCACAGTTATTTTTATATATATATATATATATATATATGTAGAATTCTGTTACAGCATTACTAAGGTTGCAAAGTCTCACACACACAAAAGTTAGAAAAAGTCAGAATTCCCTGTGTAACCTTAATTTGGCCCCTCATGTGCATAGGCGTTATGATATATGCTTTAATTACATGCTCATGTACTATTTTTTCCTCAGGAGCCTTGCCTCATTCTGTGCTTTTAAAAATGTAATACATTTAAATTTAAAATGGGAAATGTGGATAGAACAGGTAACACATATTACATTGATAAGAGGGTTTCTTGGGCTCAGCAAGGGAGAAAATGTTAATAAAAAACCTTGTTTGTTGTTCCAGTAGTGTACAGTTAAGTGTTGGTCCAGGGTTTCAGATCAATCTATTGCTGGATTACTCCTATTGTAAAACCCACCAGTAAAATCTTTTTATCCTTTTACTGATGACACAGAAAAAGACAGGATTGGGGACAGAAAGCATTTGAAATTTAGAACATTAAGGTAGTCTTCTATTATTTCTTTCCCTAATTGTTTTTAGAGATTTTTAAAATGGAACCCCCTCTTTTTGACAGTCTTAAAATGTTGTTATAGGAAAAGAGAAAAAATTGTTTACAGGGAATTGCTGCTGCTGGTGTTGAAGTCCAGCCCTGTTCCCTCGAAAAAAAAAAAAAAAAAAAGCAGGAAAGAATGGTATAGCATGGGAAAAAAGCAGGAAAAAAAGTCCAGCCTTGTTCCCTCCTACAAAGCAGGAAAGAATGGCATAGCAAAGATAGAAACATGCAGTTTCTGTCTCAGATGCTCAGTCTCTCTTGTAACCTAACTGCTGGAGAAACACAGGCACAGCGTGCAGTCTGATCGGTTACTCTGGGACCTGGCAAACTTGTACTAGTGGTAGGCTGTTTGCAGCTCACAGCAGTGTTACAAAAATTGGCGTTGTCTTGAGTTGGCTAAGCCAGACTCTTGTTGGACAGAAAGCAGGAAGAGACAGACAAGTGGAGATATAAGGCAGGAAATGAAAATGACTCATAAGGGAGGGGGTAAAGCGGGACCTGAAGCTCACTTCCTAGGTGGTGTTCAGGATTCACATGAAGCCAGCAGTGGTGACATCAACTAGTTCCTTCTCTCTGGCCTGGTGAGGTCATGATGCCTTCAGGATGAGGTGCAGTAATGTCATGGTGAATCCTTGGGTTCCAGGAAGTGGTGGAAGTGGCAGCCATTATGGTGAAAGTCTCTTTTTCCAGTCCATGTGTCCCCCAGCTCCCACTTAGTGACTTCCAGATAAACAAAGTCCAAGAAGGGGTGGTAACCTCATTCTATTAATATCCACCAATCAAAACACATTTTGATTTTTACTATTTACGTTTCCTACCATTTCTAGAATCTTTCTGCTCATCCTTCTGCCAATCTGTGGATGACTTTAGCAAGAGCCAGGAAGACCCTTTTCACAGTTTTCTAACTTAAACAATCCAGTTTGTACCAATCTATTTGTCTCATTTTTTTGCTGACTTTCATAAACAATTTTATGTAATAGGCTGAGATGGACTTTAATTATATTGGACAACTTAAGAGTACAGGCTTCTGCACAACTTATTTCTAGAAGCAGAATAAACTTTTGAGGAGTGCCAGCTATAACAACTGATATGTGGGCACGTGATCAAAGAGATGACTATATGGCAGTCACAGTTCACTGAGCATCATTCATCTCCAATGCAGACTCTTCCAAGCCATCTTCTTCCTTATCACTTCCCCATAATGTCCCAGTCCCACAGACATTTTTAGAGACAAGCTGCCCTTTCCAGTGCTGGCTCTAAGAAAACAACATATGGCAAAAGAAAAAAATCCTCCTAGAGAGACTGAGAAAAAGAAATGGCTCTCCTCAAATGGCCTTTGCTAGGTTTTGTCATTGCAGATAATGGGGCTAATGTGCAGATGAAAATGGTGCACATACCATGTTTTGAACACACTCTGAACCTGGCTAAGTGTGGCTTCCTGTATAATGGACTCTAGTATAAATACTGCACTAGCTGGCAAAAGAGAGACAATAGTGAACTGTACTATCTCTTTCCATCTCACACAATGCACAGTCCCAACCTGTGGAACTCCTTGCCAGAGGATGTTGTGAAGGCCAAGACTATAACAGGGTTCAAAAAAGAACTAGATTAATTCATGGAGGATAGGTCCATCACTGGCTTTAACCAGGATGGGCAGGGATGGAGTCCCTAACCTCTGTTTGCCAGAAGCTGGGAATGGGCGACACAGGATGGATTACTTGATGATTATCTGTTCTGTTCATTCCCTCTGGGGCACCTGGCATTGGCCACTGTTGGAAGACAGGATACTGGGCCAGATGGACCTTTGATCTGACCCAGTATGGCCATTCTTATGTTCTCACATTAGATGCTCTGCTCCCTTGTTGTGGAAAGGGTACAATTGCCATGAAGGAGGGAGAAGGTTTGTGGAGGTGTAGTAATCTTACTCTGTATACAACTCACTGAGCTGTTTCAAAGTGTTGCCTTCTGCTTTAGTGCCTAAGTCCCCATTCAAATGCCATGCATTTTGTTTCTAGAGCAGTCCTTTTTATGCTCATTGCACACTATGAAGATAATTAGACATTGCAAATGGCCATTACTCCATGCTGGCTAAAAGTACATACAGCAAAGAGTGCCAGAGGCACATTTCTGCAAAATTTATCACACTGTAGTTAATACATGGACCTCTCAACAACTAGCCAAACTGAATGTATTGTTCTTCTCCAAGCATTTTGCTTTCTTTTGGACAGATTCAGTGCTACTTCTGTTCACACCCATCCATAGTCTTTCAACAAGAATTCTACTATAGATTCTCCGCAACATAAGGTAACTGGGTCTTCATGCCATGCTGCAATCTTGCACTAATCTCTCCTTCAGAAAGAGGAATGCTTTAAAGCTATGTCTACTTATACCCATCACTAATTTATCCATTAATATTATATTTTTCTCTTACTTCAGAGTACTAGACCTGCAGGTTGTGCACCGTGGGAGACAAGGACCCATGAAAAGATATGGCTGCTAGCAATTATCTTTTTGTTGTCGGAGCAGTGAGGATGCAGTTTGTGTAGTTGAGATTGAGGGCCCGACTAGTTCAGTAGGCCATTTTTCCTTTTGCTCTTCACTTTCCTCAGGTGCCGTTTAACTAAAATCATTCTGTTTCTGTGAGACAACAGGAAATAATTGAGGCCGTATTGATCAAATACATAGCTCAGTGCAGAAATATGCTATTCTGGACCTAGAAAAAAAAAATTCTGCAGAAAGAAAATAGTGTTACCAAGTGATTCCTGTATATAGCCAAAAAACGCTGGTAGTTAAACCACAGAATGCAATGGTTTTACACTGGAGGAACTTGTGTTTAGTCTACGTTCTCGTGTCATGATTCTTCAATATACTGTCAAGAAAAGTAATTTGACTATTGTGGAGCATTTTACTTCTTTTTATGTGCTCTGTCTCTGGAAAAGGACATAACCTAATGCAGTTGGGTATGCAGTTCCAGGTGAGCTTTGATCTCTGGGTTAGAGTGTGACTTTCTGCTCCAGTGGATGGTGAAGTGCTGGTCTATGGAGTTTGCATGGGTTGGAGAGTTTCTTTCTTGTGAAAACAGTAGAAGGGTTTCTGACCAACATGTTCCAGTTATAAGTTCCCTACTTAGATAAATGAACTGGGATACTTCCTTTTTATGCTCACTCATTTTCAGGATCTGGGAATGTTATTTGGATAAAAACCTGAGTCTAACTCTGCACATGTGTTGCCATTTGCTCTCAATGGCTCTTCTGTGCCACCACTTCAAAGTTATGTTTCACCAGGCGCTAGTTCACTATCTGCCCCATTCCAGAACATTGTGTAGTTAGCTCTAGTTGATTCACATTTTTTATTGTACATTCCTTTTAATATTTCTCTCTTTATTGCTTCTTGTAAGTCCAATACACTTCCTTATAGTACCTGCCAAAGGAAATTTGGAATCTTTCCCTGCTTCCTGGAGGCCGTAAACCCCAAACCAAACTCAGTCATCTTTGACAAACCAAAGCACAATGAATGAAAAGTGGAACAGTCTCCTGCTCCTATCTGTATGAATCTGATAGAGACCATGACCCTTCCTGCACTGGCGAAATTCATTGCAGCAGCACAGGCTGAGCCTATTATGACTCCCTGTTTTTGAAGGCAGAGCTGCACTGGCATTGGCATAGATTAGCATAGCCAGGAGGCTTAAAATGATGCTACACCAACTGGGGACAGCTGGAGCACACACTGTGAGCTCCCAACACTGGGACTAGGTGCGGAGTAGTGCAAGCTGGGTATGCCCCCCTTTCTAAGGGAGTTCTCAGCTGAACGGATCTGCCTGCTTTCTAGCCCCCTTGTGTTATTAGAGCAATGTGAATGTACCAGAGAATCTGTCCCAATGACTTAAAAATATATAGAAGGTTGCAGAGCTAAGGCTGAGCTTTCCCTTTAACTTGATTTCTCAGCCTTAATGTTGCATTAGAGTTAGTGATTTCACCTAGAATATTTTTGTTTTCTTTTCTATCGGGCATGAATAGTTCCTGCATTATTGTTCTCATTCTTTAAAGCTGGGTCTAAAAGATCACTGACTAATGAAAAATGAGTAATCAATCTCTGTAATTAAAACAAAATCTATTTACCTTTTGGTGCAAGAAAAGCTCCTGCAAGGATAGGCACTTAGAAAAGATTCCTGGAGAGATTGTTATTTACCTACCTGGGCACCCAGCTGTTTTAAATGATTTAATGTAACAAACTTGGTAAAAAGGTTGTTCTTTTCCCCTCTTCGAAGCTGCAGTATTTACATCACGCGCCGTGTTCTGCATCGCAGAGCGGGGGGAGAGTAAAGACGGATCACTTAGCATCAGCAGTTACCACTGCATACACTCCAACACGGTCTCTGCACTTTTACTGCATTTTTGCCATAATACAGCTGTAGACCCTGGCTAGTATTGCACTCGGGATTCAGTAAAACTGTTTCAACAAAAATATTTTTTTTAAAAATATGTAAATATCACATTTTAGCCCCCCCCCAAATAAGATTCGTAAGCAATCAGAAGCAAAGCAAAACAAATGAATTAAACATTCTATAAGACATTCCATTACTATCTACATGGTTCTAAGTGTCTTTCACTCCCATTTTTTATCCTTATTAGGCTTTGTCCTGCAAACACTTAAATATGTATATAAAGCTACTGTGATTAAGTGCGCACAAGACCAATTCCACAGTTATCATGTACTTGAGAATCTAAAAGGTTTTCCTCTAAATGGTGCATCTAATAGCAGATGTGTGTGCCACTGAATTGTTCTCAAGTTTAAAACCCAAATAACAATAGATTTTTCAAATGGATTTTCACTGTCACTGCATTTTTCTCTTAGAACAAAGGCGCTTTTGATTGAAGCCCTTTGTAGAACTGAGGTATTTGGATTTGCGTTTTCAGATCAATAATCATTTTAGAAGGCATGTTTAAAAATAACAATTGAGTGAAAATCTTTTTCTCTTCTAAGCTTTTATACATAAATGTAAAAATAAAGATCAATAGATATTTTGCATATTATTTTTCAACATTGTGCTGCAACAAAACCTAGAGCTATAAAAAATCCACTTTGTGAAATGCTGACCTGACTGAAGGCAATGGCAAAATTCATCTGGGCTTCAATTATGCCAGGAATTCCACTATCAACTTTTGCAACCTTTACCACTGGGTGCAGATCCCTTAATTTTAGGATCCCTGGATTTCACTTTGAAGTTTGGCATCATTAAAACCTCAAAGCAAAACTTTACAAACTCTGTCTGGTTATTCAGAATTCACCCCTCCTCTGAAATGTCCCAAGACTCATTATTTGCTGCTATCTTCTGAAGGGTTAACCCCGTCTTAAGAAGCAGAATCATAAAAATGTAGTCCTTGCAGGACTAAATAGTAACTAGACCAGTGTTTCTCAATGACCGGTCCGTGGACTGATGCTGGTTCCTGAGGATCTTCCTGACACAGTTTAGGAAGGCAGCAAGCTGGTTCCTGGTATCAAACAGGTAGAGAAAGATTGATCTAGACAATCCCTGACAGGTGTCTGTTTAACTTGTCTTAAAAACCTCCAATGATGGAGATTCCATACGCTTCCTAGGTAATTGGTTCCACTGCTTACAGTTAGGAAGTTTTTTCCACAATGTCTAACCTAAATCTCCCTTGCTGCAATTTAAACCCATTACTTCTTGTCCTGTCCTCAATGGATAAGGAGAACAATTTATCCCCTCCTCTTTATAACCACCTTTTACTTACTTGAAGATTATCTTGTTCCCCATCCCCTCCTCAGTAGCCTCTTCTCCAGATTAAACACAACATCTTTTTCAATCTTTCCTTGTAGGTCATGTTTTCTAGACCTTTACTTATTTTTGTTACTCTCCTCTGGATTTTCTCCAGTTTGTCCATATCTTTCCCCAAGTGTGGTGCCCAGAACTAGACATGGTACTCCAGTTGAGACCTTATCAGTGCTGAGGAGAGTGGAAGAAATATGTCTCATTTTTTGCTTATAACACTCCTGCTAAAACATACCAGAATGATATTCACTTTTTTTTGCAACATACTTAGTTTGTGAACCACTATATCCCCCTGACCCTTTTCTGCAGCACTCCTTCCTAGGGAATCATTTCCCATTTTGTGTCTTTGCAATTGATTATTCCTTCGTAATTATAGTACTTTGCATTTGTCCTTATTGAATTTCATCCTGTTAATTTCAGACCATTTCTCTAGTTTGTCAAGATCATTTTGAGTTCTAATCCTGTCCTTTAAAGTGCTTGCAATCCTTCCCATGTTGATATAACCTTGTATGACATTATCCAAATAATTTATGAAGATATTGAATAAAACTGGATCTAGGACAGATCCCTGTGGGACTCCATATGACTGTAGAAGGGCCTTCTCTCCTTCTTTCTCTTTCTTCTGTGCTTTTCCGGAGATAGCAAGCCACCATGCTACCCTGCCAGTAGCCAGTGAAGGCAAGTGGAGAGTTCATGAAGAATCATGGAGAAGCAAACAATTTAACATTAGGATTAGGGTTGGAGGATCCTGATTCAGAAAATTTATAAATATTTCAAAAATGAAAAGAAAAAATACAAAAAAGCAAGCCAGCCCATTAGTATTCATCTGGAATTCTCTACCAGAGTAGCATATTATGTCATATTAACACACTAATAATTGTGCACTTAAATTACAGATCCTCAAACACTTCCATGTATTCCCCATCAAAAGCAAGTATAAACTTTATATTTATTTAAAACAGAACAAAATAAAACAAAATAAGGACTAATGTAGCAGGTGATTCACTTCCCCCAGGAAAAGGACTATTGGGCCACCAAACCGAGATCCCTTCCCTGAATTTGTATGCAAGTAGTAATGAGAAATGCATAAGTTAGCAAGAGTCTATAGTTTTAGAGGGAAAATGTCAAGAAATAAACAACATTTTAACATAAGTTCAGATTTACTCACAGGTTTCCCAACACCCTTGTTTTCTATAGAATCATCTTATTGGATGTCTCCTACAGACAATTAAGCATACTCTTAAGTTTCTATTGTTTGTAACATTTTGTCATCAAAGTTTTTGTATAATTGTTGTGGGGGAGGGGAGGACCAGGTCAAGTATGGGAAGAAAGGAAAAAGAACTGAATAGCAGTTTGTCATGTCCTGTGTTCATGACCCTTACGACAAACGTGGTAGTACGGCCCAATGGCCAGAGTCAGTGAGCAGTCCTTCCACGCAGAGCAGCGTGGCCCAATGGCCAGAGTCAGTGAGCAGCCCTTCGGCTTGGGCAGCGGGACCCAATGGAAAGCAGACACATTCAAAAAACATTATTAAAAACAGTTTTGGCAGAAATTTTTCAGCCAGACATTCTGCTCCTATCAAGGTCACTCTTGCATCCTCTTCCATGCTCTCTACCTCTGCTCTATGTCTCTGATTTATTAGGTCATGACTCTTGGGTTTGGCCTTCTCCTTCCGTCTGCCTTGGTTCCCTCCCCCTTCCGTCATTCAGCCTCTCCTTTATCTCTTCCATCCCTCCTCCTTGAGTCCATCTCTAGAGTAAATTGGAGAGCATATAAAATAAATGTGTCTGATTTTTACTGTGATGACAGATGTGGAGCTTATTTGTCACGTGGAGGCAGGGATTAAATGTCTCCTTCCTTTTCTGTCAATGAAATCCAGGTTAATGCTAATAGCATCACTGAGGTTACTGATACTGGGGCAACATATCTTTGCCATTTAAAATCATATCATGGTGCAACTTGGTATACAAGTTGTCAGTGTAAGTTATATGTAAAGGATGTTGGTTTGTTAAGATTTTTTGATGCTGTTGAAAATCAGTGCTTTTAAAAAAATTGCTACAATTTTTTTTTAAATACAATTTCACAGGCAAGTAATTTTTAATGTAGTGTTACAGCTGCCTTTTGTTATTTTATAACATTTGACTTGTGTTAGCAAGACAAAATTATTCAACTTTCTTGATCTTTCTATCTACAAAATGAATCAATAACATTAAATTGGTATCTCTAAAGTTTACTTCAATTAAAAGTCTATCTGCTGGTGGACTACTTCACTGCCTGACATTCAAGAGACCTGGCTCTGCCACTAGTTTTCTATATGACCTTGAGCAAATCACTTCACCTCCCTGTGCCTCAGTTTTTCCATCTGTAAAATGGGGATCATGATACCTTGTAAAGCACCTTCTTTGTAACGTGCTTTGAGATCTATGGATGAAAAGCACAAAATAAGAGCTAGATATTATTATTAGATTGTATTTGGTGGAGACAACATGCAATTTTCTCAGGAACCTCTATATGAATTATGGCGATGCCTTGCTGATATACCATGGTGATAGGTACCATATAAGAACAGATAAGTGGATGTATAGAGAGATGCTTCTTCAGGATTCTTTAACTACAGTTTCAGGTTGATGGTGTACTGCCACTGCCTCTGCCTGCTCTAGGAGCTACTGCTAAACTGGTTGCAGAGAGGTTTTCTTTCTTGTGCTGCCCTGGGTAAAGGTGAGGAAGGCACTACACTGGCTCATCTTCAATATTATCAGAAAAGTAAATCATGTTTCTGAGCCTTGCCACCCAGTAATAGAGTTTAAAGTACTTTATCAAAACTTTTCTGAGACCACATATATCCAGCAGAACCTACAGTAATCAGTGCACAAGCAATATCTCACTCAGCACTTTGAAAAATGCTTTGGGGCATAAAAGTATGAAAGAAGTTATAGAAAATAAAGTTCTTTTCTTTTCAAATATGATGTTGTCTCATAGCTCAAGGTGGTGATAATGATGATGGTAACATAATGGAAAAAATACTAATTTCATAGTAAATGCCTCATTCCTCTCTTCTAGCAATTATTAGTAACCTTGTTATGTTTGTAATACTTGGCTTATTAATATTCCTCAGAATTTAGAGACCTATGGTTTTATTTTGTGAAATGATTTTTCATCAGACTCTTCATACATGTTGCAGGGTGTTAGACGTTATGGAATTATTTCAGGCTTATATCTACAATAAACAAATACTCATTTCTGTTGGTGCAAGCAGCAACACTTATTCAAGAAAAATACCAAGTTTGATATGTGTGCCTTGAGACACAATGTAAATGCTGATGTATGCCAGAACATGAAATCAATGTATTCTCAATATCTTCACCAGACATAGCTGAAACTCTCTGTTATAACCATGAATTTTTTTTTTTACTGCCACTGCACATTGAGTGGATGTTTTCAGAGAACTATCCACAATGACTCCAAGATCTCTTTCTTGAGTGGTAACAGCTAATTTAGACCCCATCATTTTATATGTATAGTTGGGATTATGTTTTCCAAGTGTGCATTACTTTACATTTATCAACACTGAATTTCATCTGCTATTTTGATGCCCACTCACCCAGTCTTGAGAGATCCTTTTGTAGCTCTTCGCAGTCTGCCTGGGACTTAACTATCTTGAGTAATTTTGTATCATCTGCAAATTTTTACACATGACTGTCTACCCCTTTTTCCAGATCATGTAGGAATATGTTGAATAGGACTGGTACCAGTACAGACCCCTGGGGGACACCACTCTTTACCTCTCTCCATTCTGAAAACTGACCATTTATTTCCTATCTTTTAATCAGTTACCAATCCATGAGGGAACCTTCCCTCTTATCCCATGACAGCTTACTTTGTTTAAGAACCTTTCGTGAGGGACCTTGTCAAAGGCTTTCTGAAAATCTAAGTACACTATATCCAGTGTATCCCCCTTGTCCACATGCTTGCTGACCCCTTCAAAGAATTCTAGCAGATTGGTGAGGCATGATTTCCCTTTACAAAAAAAGTGTTGACTCTTCCCCAGCAAATTAGGTTCATCTATGTGTCTGACAATTTTGTTCTTTATTATGGTTTCAACCAGTTTGCCTGGTACTGAAGTCAGGCTTACTTGCCTGTAATTGCCTCTGGAGCCCTTTTTAAAAATTGGCATCACATTAGCTGTCCTCGAGTAATTTGGTACAGAAGCTGATTTAAATGATAGGTTACAGATGACAGTTAGTAGTTCTGCAATTTCAAATTTGAGTTCCTTCAGAACTCCTGGGTGAATATCATCAGGTCCTGGTGGCTTATTACTGTTTATCAATTTGTTCCAAAATTTGGGAGGAACCCTACCTAGCATATGTGACAATGTGCTCTCATCATCCTGTATTACTTTGTAGATTGGCCAATGCATATTGGATTACTTGGAGATTATTTATGGCCTGCACTTTCATCTCTAGGTGTGGCATAGGCTGAAATTCCTATTGACTTCAGCAGGAACAGGTATGGACCTAAAGTCAGATGGCCGAAAAAAAATGTAGAATGATTTTGTTGAACTATTCAGGACACAGTTATTTCCATATGTTGTCTTACTGGTTAATGCTGTTCCAATATTCTTTATTGAAGAGTACTAGAGTATTCAGTATTATATAGTACTTAAGGATTCATCAAGTGACTGTTTTTCAGCCAATCAAAAGCCAAGATTGTTTATGTTGATAGAACATTACAATTTGTTTCCTTGATACAATTTACCCTTTGTTCTATGGGCATATTTTTAAATCTACGACCAAGGGTCACTGGTTGAATGGTAGATAGAGAACAACACACAGGCTATTTGGGAGCACAGTACATTTTGACAGCATTCTGTGGTTGTATTTTTCATCATATTTGGCTGAAATGTCTCATTTAACTACAAGATACAGACTCTTCCTTTCCTTTGGTTTAGATTGACAGCGTATTTCCAAATTAGGCCTTCAAAAAATCAGTTTTAAGTTGTGACTGTCTTTAATTCAGTAATCTCCTCTCAAATTCATATACAAAGCCTGTAGAACTGTAAATTGCATTAGGCATATCTGTATAATCTTTCTGTCCACTCTATTTTACAGCCATGTTATACTGCTTATTGAGATTATGATTGCAATGCTCTTTCTTTATTACTTGGTGGTCTAACCTTTAGAAGTCTATTGAGCTTTCATGGTTTAAACAATAAATTTTACTATAACAGACTCATTTAATTCCTCCATAAAACTGATGTTTTCTGATGCTTGTTCACTGATGTGCTATAAATACAGCATCTATAAATTTTAGAACCATGTGGTCCATATAAAACTATAAGAACAGCTTATATAGTTGGAAGGAGTAATGAGAAGGTATTCACTGTATCATTAGTAACCTGAAGCTTCACATTTTCCCACAAATGAAAAAGTATCTTTGAAAAATGTCTTGAAATAACTTGTCATCTCCTCAGCTTACATTTCCAAATTCAATTGATTGTTAAATTATTTCTTTTGAGACCCACCTAAGGACTTGATGGTGACTTGGTCTACATGTCTGTTCAGGGGTGGAGGTAAAGTGGGAGCAAGAACTCCCGAAGATAGGTAGGTGGACTTGGGTCTCTGTGTGTAGGTTTAAGCAGTGGCTTATTCCCTATGGAGAACAAATGGAACCCCTACTGTTGGTGAGCTCAGCTGACCCATTATTGGGGTGTCATAATTTTTATTATTGATAAGTTCTGAACCCTGGAGCAAGAAGAAAGAGGGGGACAAACTGTGACCCAGAGGGCTGAGTCTGAGGCATGCCGTCTCCTAGAGCTGCAAATTACCCACCACCATTGCTCAAGGTTGTGCCTAAGTAACCATCTAGCTTTAAGTATATTTTTGTGGTAACTTTTATATTTCATACTTTAGTTATATTATTAGAAAAATTGCAGCTTTTGCTCAGTGGATCTCTATTTGGGGGTCTGTTGATCAGTTCCTACTGTACATTTGGGCATCTTATAATTTATATGACCCAGCAACTGACACCTGAAATAATGATGTCTTTAAAAAAGAGATAGTTTGAACATGGGGAAAGCTAATAACTTTGAGACATAGAATAATTAGGGTAAAAGATATAAAATTAAAAGTAGAGGAAGAAGAGGGAACAAATGTACCTTAGACAGTTGATTATTTTTCCATCATATAGCAACATTATTAAATGATCCCAGGTTTGTCAGCACACTAGTAAATTTGGCTCAGCTAAGCAATAAGTTGTAGATATAAAAGGTTGAGTTGTTGGACTCATCTTTAATAGCAAAAGAAAACTGATGGTATCTACATTCTTCAATCATCAAGTCCTCTGCTTCTGGTATTTTGTACATGTTCACTAAGGGTTGTTCATTAAGATTTTTCAAACCTCATAACACATTTTCTTTATCATTGTCAACTTGAGAATATTCAGAGGAAGATAAATTGGTGTGGCACTAGGTTAGGAGAAAAAGCTCAAGGAAAGGAGTAATGAATCTTTAAAAATATAATTAACTCTCTCTTTCTAGATATGTGCAACATCACTTGTGTGATGTCATGTCTTGCAAAATTATGGTGACAGGGAGAGTCTGGGTAACAGTTTATAGCCTCATTGAAAATTGTAAAATCAAATTAAAGAGGATTTGGGAAGTTAACTCAGCTAAAATTAGGCACACTTCTGATTAGGTTTACATCAATTTGCCATGCAATTTAGGCTAGGCACTCAGATTTTACAGTGAAGATTGCTGCATAAATGCCTAGACAGACTGACAGACAGATGGATACCATAAATCAGAAAATTAGTTTATTTGTCAGCAACTAATTATCTTAGGCAAAGCAAGCATGGCATAGGAACCCATTATTAGTTTATTTTAGTGTTTTATTATAGAATATAATATCTGTAGGTATAGCAAATCTCTCATAAAGTGCAAAATATGAGTACATCCATTTGGTATCTGATGAAAGCAATGAAAAAAAAAAAAGAGGGGGAATGCAGATTATGCTTACAATGTAGGGCCTGATCCTGAAGCAAGTAGTCCTAATGTCTTCTTGTTGGGGGAGATACCTGGTCAGAGTAAGGGTTGGCAGGAACATAACTTTATATTGTAAAGATCAGGTTTAATATCAGCCTATCTACACTGTAATACATTATAGGCAGTTTAGGGAACTAGGTCATATGAAAAAAGAACCAACCTGTACCTTTATTTAGAACACAAATTGAACACAAACTTTTGCAAAGTTTGAAAGCATTCAATTTGTTCTCAAATTATATTCCATTTTCCACATGCCCCTGTATATATATTTTTTCAGGCTGGGATCAGAGAGAGTAGAGCCATATTACAGTGGAATGCTGTTTGCAGTGTTTCTGGCATGATTCATAACACAGAGTACCAGAAATTCTATAAAGTCTAGATATTTTCTTTTATGTTTGGAGGACAATGTGGATACATTGGGGAAAATCAATAATAAAATAACAATAAATAATTTAGATTTTCAGTCAAGTCTGGAAACTGAAGACATGCAAACAGTTTGGCTAAGCATCTGAACATTTGTGTGCTGTCTAGACATAGTGTATCATAATGCATGTGTCACAGGCTGAACTCTTCCAAGTACTAAAGAAGAAGTTAGAACATAGTTGGAATGATATGGACAATGGGGTCAGGTGGATGACCTAAATGGTCTCTCTTGGTTTTTCTAGCTATGCTTTTCCCTGCTAAAATTGTTATGCTAATTATCAGGTGACCATGGGCATGACAGCACTGCAAGTGAAAGGCAGAAAGAAAAGCAAAGTGAAAATACTGTATAAGATTAATTTTTTTCAGACTACATCACTTTAGTTATAAAACAAAATACAAATTCATCGAACAAACAATTCATTTTTAAAAAAAGGTTTCTGTGTATGTGTGTATACACACACACACACAACGGGGTTGACTCACCACCGCAGCTCATCCTACTGGCTCTCCTGGGAATTAGCTGAGGGTTGCCAATGTGCCCTCCTCCAGGTGGTGTCTCACCCGTTGTCTTGTCTGACTCCAACTCCAAGGACCTGCGTTGCTTCCCGGACCATGTCGTCTTCTTCTGGACACAGCCCTCCAGCTGTGCCCCACTTGGTTCTCTCCCCCCCCTTCCGGGGGGCTGGCAGTCCTCTGTTCAGCCACTTGTCTCAGTGGTGGGCTGCAGTTGAGGGTCTAGCCATCTGCGTCGGTGACAGGGCCGGCTCTAACTTTTTTGCCACCCCAAGCCCCTCCATAGCGCTGCCATAACACACACCCTCAGCACCACCGCCACCCCCCCCCCCCGAGGAGCGCCACGCCACTGAACCCCCCTGCCAAACCCCCCCCAGTCTCCCGCGGAGCACCGAACACCCTCCCACCCCCCGTGGAGTGCCGCCGAACCCTTCAACCCCCTGCGGAGCGCCGAACACCCCCCTCCCACGCAGAGCTCTGCGCTGCCGAACCCCCACACTGAACCCCTCAGCCCTCCGCCCAGTGCCGCACTGCCAAATCCCCCCACCAAGTGCTGCCAAACTCCCCAGCCCCCTGCAGAGCGCCGCGCAGCCGAATACCCCCCCCACACACACACGTAGCGCCACGCTGCTGAACCCCCACCACCACACACACATCTCCCGCTGAGCGCTGCACCGCCAAACACCCCCACCTCCGAGCCGCGCTGCCGAACACCCCCCCATAGAGCGCCGCTGCCGAATCCCCCCCAGCGCTCCCCACATGCCCAGCCCCCGAAACAAAAACAACCCACCACATCCCCAGCGCCACCCAACTGAACCCCCCAAAAAACAAAAAAAACCCTGAGCGCCCCCCCGCCACCCCAAGATTGGCCACCCCTTACCAGGTGCCGCCCCCAAGCACGTGCTTGGTCGGATGGTGCCTGGAGCCAGCCCTGGTCAGTGACAAGCTACAGCCCATACTCTAGCCACTCCCCTCAGTGGCAAGTGGGGCCAAAGGGGAGGGGGAACCTGGGCCGCCCGCTACCCCGGGTCCCAGAAAAGGGACCCTCTAGCCAGCAGCCATGTGCTGCGTCACCTCCAACCCCCACTGTCTGTTTCCCTGGGCCACTTCCCCGCAGCCCTAGCAGCACCTTCTCTGTCCCTGTATCAGGGCTTGAGTCTGGCAGCCCTCAGCCTGGAGCTTTCTCCTATTCTACTGACCCTACCCAGCACTGCTCTGTCCATGGTGCTCCAGCCTTCTAAGCAGCCAGTCCTCCTCCATCACCCTCCAAGGAGTGACTGTCTTCTCCTCTTCTCAGCAGCCCCTTCTTATATGGATCAGCCTGGCACTGTTTGGCTGTCTCTCTAAACCTTTTCCCGATTGGCTGTCTCTACAAGCCCTTTCCTGATTGGCTGCTTTAGCCTTAATTTTCAGATTCAGTGATGCATCACTGTTTATGCGGAGTATGTTGTCATAGTATGGCAATCAAAACATCAAAGGTCTTTTTGAGGTTCATTTGGTAAAACTTCAAGGCTTTCTTTGTGGTGTGTGTGCACATACATATATTATACACACACACACACGCGTGTATATAATATATGTATGTACCCACACACCGCAAATATTTCAAATATTGACATTTGATATTAGCAGCAAATTCAGAAGATACCAGAAAGGAAATTCAAACTATAGTAAATCAAGGTGTACCTGGTCAGTTATCATTATATATGCTTGCCAATTATACAGTGCCCATAGTGATGATCTAATTAGATATGAAAACCATGTTCACATCTAGCTTGACCCAGAAAACTGTAGCTGGGTATGTATTCTTTCTTTTTTTTTTTTTGTGGTTTGGTCTTTTTGGGTATTTCAGAGGTTAATGGATTAATGGGTTAATGTATTCACATCAATACAAAATAAAATTGAAAAAAACCCTGTGCTAAAAATTATGCAGTGCAGAAGAAAATCCCAAAAGAAAGCAGCTGCTGAATAAATATTACCTGGTAAAAAATTCTAAGCAACCGGAAAAAACAATACAAGTGTGCTCACTAAAGTCTTCCTGGCTGATTAAGGAAAAGCTTAAGCTACAGTTCTGCAGTTCATGTCATCCAGTAATATAAATTTTTGTTCAATTTTAAAATGCACAATTTGATTATGTTGGTTCCTTAAAGTAGTCAGTTAAGTCAGGGAATGGAATATATTTGCTAATGGCAATCTAAATGGATTCCAGAAAGACCTACAGACTGATTATCATTAAAAGGCCAATATTTACATTGCACTGGTAATCACCATTAGTCCCTGTGCTCAGAACAGGATATATCTATGACATGCTGGAAATGAGATTATGTTAATTGTGGGCAAATATTGATTCCTAAGGGATGACCACTGTACAGCTATAATTTTCAGCAACAAAAAATATGAATTAAAATAGGAAAAACACTGGATAAGACAGTAGCAAAAAGAAACCCTCCAGAGTTAGATAAGGAATGAGGGCCATAAAAACAGTAGCTTTTGTGTTCTAACAGACCAAAAGCCTGGGCTTACATCTATTACAGAGCTGATGATGGTCTAAATAGCTTTGAAGTAGAATACCTAACAACTTACAGAGGAACACAACTTGGTATTGTCATCTTACAAAAATGGGTGACTGGAGAACAAAATGGCAGATGAAATTCAATGTTAATAAATGCAAAGTAATGCACATTGGAAAACATATATAAAAATGATGGGGTGTAACTTATTTATTACCACTCAAAAAAGAGATCTTAGAGTGATTGTGGATAGTTCTCTGGAAACATCTACCCAATGTGCAGTGGCAGTCCAAAAAGCAAACAGAATGTTGTGAATGATTAAGAAAGGGATAGATAATAAAACAGAAAATATCATATTGCCTTTATATTAATCCATGGTATACCCACATCTTGAAGACTGCATGCAGATCTGATCACCCCATCTCAGAAAAGATATATTGGAAAAGGTACAGAAAAGGGCAACAAAAAGGATTAGGGGTATGGAACAGCTTCCATGTGAGGAGAGATTAATAAGACTGGGACTTCCTAAGTTTGGAAAAGGGATGACTAAGGATAGGGTATGATAGATGCCTATACAATCATTACTGGTGTAGAGAACGTAAATAAATAATTATTATTTACTCCTTCTCATAACACAAGAACTAGGGGTCACCAAATGCAATTAATAGGCAGCAGGTTTAAAATAAACAAAAGGAAATATTTCTTCACACAATGCACAGTCAACCTGTGGAACTCTTTGCCAGAGGGTGTTGGGAAGGCCAAGACTATAACAGGGTTAAAAAAAAAACTAGATAAGTTCATGGAGGATAGGTCCATCAATGGCTATTAGCCAAGAGGGGTAGGGAAGCAAAACCCATGCTCTCTGAAGTGTTTGCTAGAAGTTGGGAATGGGCGACAGGGGATGGGTCACTTGATGATTACCTGTTCTGCTCATTCCCACTGAAGCACCTGGCATTGGTCACTGTCAGCAGAAAGGATACTGGGCTAGATGGACCATTGGTCTGTCCCAGTATGGCCAGTCCTATGTTCATACCAAGTCATGTATTCTCCTTGGTCCTTAGGATTTTCCTTATTTTCACTCATCATAGCCCTTTGCAAAACTTCTTAATGGGAGAGGACATCTCTGTCCATACCTCAGGTGACTGAGACTACTGAGTAGTAGTTTAGGCTCCAGTATTGCCTCACTCTTCAGTACCGCTCTCTAGAGGCTAAGGGGGTCTAACCCCATTTTTAGGCAGTCTGCCTGAAATTACCCCGTACAACAGTATCCTTCTGAAACACAAGTTTGATTAAAGGTAGAGGGAAAATTGTAGTAAACAAAAGAAATGTCTTACATAATTTGAATACTTGGCAAAGCCCAGAGAGATGGACTTACAGAATATATCTCACATATTTAGAAAGCAAGTTCTTTCTCTGATCTTTTTTGTGGTCAAGTTCTCACACTCTGAAAGACCTCCTCTCCTCCTCATCTAACCTGCTCATCAAGACCTCAGTATTAGAGTTCATTATCATATCATAACATATATCATATCCATTTCCACAGGAATGTTTTATCATGAGTACCTGCTGGAAGAAATGCAAAAGTCTGTTATTGCTTCCCATGCAAAGACTGTGTTCCTTAATCACTTCTGGGAACATTCCCCTCATCTTCCTGTCCCTCAGTCCAGTATTCCAAAAGTTATGTTGATTTCCACTTACTTTGACTCTCCTCACCAACCAAGGCAATTGACTTAATTTCTTTGTCCATTGTCCTTGATCCCAGGCATTTGATTACACCTGCTGTCAGGTGTATCCACCTTCTGTCTAGCATATCACAGAGGTAGCTGAATTTTGCCTCTATTTAAATTACTCATATCAATTCTCCCTTGCCATGACACATTTATTATTAATTTATTGATGAACTCCAGACTCTCAATCACAGGTATATTCTAATATTGTTTTTACCTTGATGCCATTTTTCATGCTTAAATAAACCATTGCGGATGTTAAATATGTTGGTAATTTACTGCAATTGAATGAGATCAACTCTGTGTGTAAAAACTGTATGGCATATGAAAAAACAATCTTTCATAAGTGAAGAGAGCTATAGACTGAGTCTAAATTTTTTTGGCCAAAGTTTCAAGATAAACTAGTTTTAAATCCTCAATAGAAATCACATTGAAATGCAAAACATTGATTGCTAGATTTACGTGGAATAACAGAAATTTAAGAGCGGGTCAAAACTAAGCAGTTAATGAAGTTCAATGAAATGTAACCTGTCATCTTCTAGAGTTTTCTCCACAAAGTAGGACAGAATGTTTGGCACAGTTTCTTAAACACTTCAAATGGAGGGAATGACTTGGCTAAAAAGTATCCTGATGTGAATTAATAATCTTGAGTAAAAGCAGAATGAATTCAAGTGGAAGCTGAGTATAATTTGATTTAACACCTTCTAAAAATGAATGTGATTCTCACATATAGCAGAATGATTGGCTAATGCAGAGACCTTCCATTGTCTTTTCAATTTCCTTCTGGCCTCTAGAAAGTTCATGAGCACCTCAGAGTATAAATGTGAAAGAAACATCAATAAATTCAACATATGTTCATGACAGAAAGCATTTATTTTAACTATCGAT
Source organism: Malaclemys terrapin pileata (assembly GCF_027887155.1). Taxonomy (NCBI): domain Eukaryota; kingdom Metazoa; phylum Chordata; order Testudines; family Emydidae; genus Malaclemys; species Malaclemys terrapin. Next base: position 32,198,153 of record NC_071505.1, read on the forward strand.
TGGTTTAGATCAATGAAATGTCTCAAGGTCAATTGAATTAGACATTGTCATGAACAAAGGTGAAGGAGCAGTTCCTAAGGAAAGCGTATCAATATAAATGTGCTTAATCTGGTATGTAAGGGTCATTTATGTCCCCACTCAGCCTGCTCACAGACCTTATACTGATGTCAATCTCTTCCCAAATTTATAGATTCAAAAATTCCAAGACACTACTGTAATCATCTACTCTGACCTCCTCTATAACACAGGCCATATAATTTCCCCAAAATAGTTCCTAGAGCATATCCTTTAGAAGATCATCTAAAGAATTACACACCAAATATTTATCAAGATAGTAATTGTCCAGTGATTTATAGGATATTGGAAATTTTCCCAGAATAATCAGTTACTGGGAGTTCAAAACTAATTCAAAAAATTCTGAGACGATATCTCTTAACAACGTGGTAGGTTTACGAAACAATAAAGCTATTATAAAAAAACAGAATGACAAGTACAAGATTGATGTTCAAAGGAACCCTGAAAACTCTTGAGGAGATCTGGAACTTTTCTCAGATTAGAAAAAAAAAAGTGCAACTTTTTGGGGGCAAGATACTGTCATATAAAAAAAAGGTTGTGTTAGTTGAAGTGCCAGACTGGGAATCGTGAGATCATATTATTTCTATTGATATCTGTAAAGAATTTTACTGAGTGAAGGCTTATTTCAACTCACTTCATAGACATTGAAGGAATTCTATTGATGTCAATCAACCTCCTATTTTAGATTTCTATTATTTCTGCTAAGCAAAGAACATATTTCAGAAAGGGAAAAATGAAGTTAGATGGGGCTAGCAGATGTCTACGTGTTGCTGTACTAATGTGACTACTCTGTTAGCGGGGCAATGAGGTCTAATGGCCAAAGTCAATGTATTAGCCCTGCTCATTGGGGCAGTATGGCCCAATGGCCAGAGTTAGTAGATCCTCCCTCTTGGCAGGGCAGTAAGGCCTAATGGCCAGGGTCAATGGATTTGCCCCAGTTTGCTGGGCCGCAAGGCCTGGGGACCGAAGTCACTGTATCTGCCCTTGTTAGCAGGGCAGGGTGGCACAGGAGCCAGGGTCAATAAGTTCACCCCTCTTAGCAGGGCAGTAGGGTCTCATGGCTGAAGTCAACTAGAACTGCCCCAGTTCACAGGGCAGTAAGGGCTAGTGGCCATAGTCAATGGATTTGTCCCCATTCATAGGGCAGTAAGGCCCAGTGGCCTCAGTCAATGGATTCAGCCCTGTTTGCAGAGCAATAAGGCCTGTGGCCAAGTGGCCTCAGTCAGGGTAGAGGGCCTCCATGCCCAGAAAGGGGGCTAGTGGCAGCCCAGGTGAGGTGCCCAGACCCTCCCTTTCCATTAGGCCCCAGCCCAGGGCCCTGGTAGTGGCAGGAGCGTGTGCCACCGAATCAGTATGGGGATCTGACTGGGCCACTATTTGTTTCCCCCAGGCTGTTTCCTACCATGTTTCTTGCCACTGCACTCTGGGCATCTCGGCTGTCTCTGGGTTACCCAGACTACGCAGTCCCCAGCAATTCTGGACTCTGCGGGTTGTCTGTGGATAGCCTGGAGTCTGCCTGGGTTGTGGCGTCTCTGGCTCTCATGGCGTCTGGCTTCAGCTGATCCTTGCCTGGAGCCTGGAGCATGCATCCTTCCTCTCCGGCGGTCAGCCCCAAATGAGGTGAGCCACTCCCTTTTATACTGGTGCATGCCCTATAGAGTTGAGAGGGCATGGCTTCATCAGCCCATTATGTAGGGTTAACCCCTCCCAGTCCAGTGCAGGGCGAGTGCACCCCATCACAGTGCCATATTGTTGTTGTTCCCAAGGAGCTTCACGTGAATATATCAGGGTTGAATTTACAAAGACTTGTAAATAATGCAAGTATTTGTAAATACTGCATCTGGGTAGAAAACTAATTTCTTTCTGAAAGATATGCAAAAAGTTTTGTTGTAATGTTTGTATTACTTTAGTTTCTGGCTGAGATTTCAGAACATTTGGTTCTTCAGCACAAATGTATGAACAGATTTAGAAAAATACAAACAAAGAACAAAATCCATGTTAAGTGAGGAGTTTAGTGGAAGAATGAAGTCTAGTCTGTTTTATTTTAGGAAAAATTAATATGACATATGTTGAGACTGAAAGGTTAGTAATATCCTTGAAGAAAAATGACAGACCTGTTGCCAGCAGAAAGATGAAATCCAGCAAGCAAAACCAAATGAACTACAGATTGCTGCTTTAACAGCAAGAAAATCTTGTTAATCACAACAGACCTCAAAGCATTTCCTTTACCCCTTGTGGATACCATTAGCTGTATTTTGCAAACCTAAGCTTTATGTTCACATGTTACCCCCCACTACCTGACTAATTATATTGGTGATGCTGCTTGTTATCATTAGAAAAAGCTGTATCATCCCCTCAACGCTGTGCAGTGGAAGGCATCAAACAAGATAAAATGTAAGCCAAATCTGGCTGATAACCAAAGAGCTTACATGCCATTTTCCTTCCTTTGTCTTATTGTTATTTATTTGGATTACAGTAGTATCTAACAAGGTGCTGTGCAAATACACAGTGCTAGGCACTGCACAAACATACAGTAAAAGACAGTCCCTGCCCCAAAGAACTTGTAAATAATCAAAATAGCGATGAAGGGTGGGAGAGAAAAAAGAGAGATGAGGTGACGTGCCAAAGGACACATAGCGTGTCAAAACAGCCAGGAATAGAAGCCAGGTCTCATGAGTTCTTGTCCAGTGTTCTGTCCACTACCTTCTATGAGATTTTGTGCACAGAGCTGGGGGAATAGGGGAGCGTCTGTTCTGTGTGACATTCTACCCTGGCAACCTAGCAGATTTTCCACTGGAAAATCCATCAATGTGAATGCTGGTCAGAGCAACATTAAATCTGGATCTGTGGCTTCTTATATCAACTTTGATGGGAGTAGGTGTTGCTGTTGCTGATGGGCCACCAATGGGAACATGGGAGCACATGAATAAACATGCTTTATCAGGATGAATATCAGCATAGGGACTTGGGAATTCCACACAGATTCCATCACTCTACCATAGCCACTGCCATCTGCATCCATTATTGTGTATAATATCTCAAACCCTGTATGCCTAACCAAATTGAGATCTCTAAGTACTGCTCCCCTATTTCCTGTTTCCTGCTGCATGTTTTTGTGTGGAAGATGGAACCTACCAACCAAACAAATATGGTTGCTGAAATTTTATTTATATTTTACAGTTTGTCTAAATGAGCACAGTTATTAGGAAGAGACAGGCAATAGGGGGATTAAATTATTAGAAACAAAAGTAGTTGGGTTTGTGATGACCGGAAAAAACACATTGTGAATTGCCTGCCTGGGGCAAAGGTAGCAAAGGTAGGGGCTGTCAGAAGGCATCTAGATAGCACTTAAAGAAAGTGCTGAGGAGAAGCTGGTTTTCATGGTACAAGGAAGTACCAGTGACATAGGAAAAGGTAGAAGAGATGTCCTGGAGACAGATTTAGGCTGCTAGATAAGAGATTTTCTGAAATGCTTCCAATTCCTTGTGCAGGGCTAGTAAGATAAGCAGAACTCCGAGGTTTAAATGCATGACTCAGATGATGGTGAACGGAGGAGAGATTTAGGTTTATTAGGAACTACCTTTTGGAGAACGGATAGCCTATACAGGCGAATGGGCTCCACCTTCACCAAAATGGAACCAGACTGCTGGCACATAACATTACAAATGTTGTAGAGGATTTTTTAAACTAAGGGCTGGAGAATAGCTGTCAGGTGTGGAGGAGCACACTGTTTGGGCAGAGACATCCCTTAGGAATGAATTTATTAAAAGGGGGTGCTCTACTTCCTACTATAAAGGATAGGAAAGAAGTTGGTAAAGTATAGGTAGGAGCAAGTGAGGAACAGTCAAACATAAAAAAGTCCCATTTAAACATAACACATGAAAGCAAACAACTACATGTTGACAAATTGTATAAATGCTTATATACAAATACTAGAAGTCAAGATACTTATATGGGTGAACTAGAGTGCCTGGCATTAAATGAGCTTATTGATATAATACTTATTGATAGAAACTCGGTGGAATGAGGATAACTAGTGGGACAAAGTAATACCAACGTACAAAATATCTAGGAATGACAGTGCTAGTGGGGGAATGGCACTACATGTTAAAAAAAGCGTAGAGTCAAATAAGGTGAAAACTTAAATGAATCAAACTGTACCATAAATAGAAATTCATGATTGAATAATAAGAGTATAGCAATAGGAATATATTACCAATCACCTGGCCATGATGGTGACAATGTTTGTGAAATGCTAAGGGAGGTTAGTGAGGCTATAGAAACCAGAAAACACAATAATAACGGGTAATTTCAGCTATCCTCATGTTGACTGGCTATATGTCACCTCAGGGCATGATGGAGAAATAAAATTTCTAGACACCATGAAAGACTGCTTCTTAGAGAAGCTAGTCCTGAAACCCACATGGGGAGAGGCAGTTCTTAACTTAGTTCTAAGTGGAACGCAGGATCTGGTCCAAGAGGTAAGCACAGCTGAACCACTAGGTAATAGTGACCATAATGTAATTAAATTTAGCGTTCTTATAGGGGAGACATACCAAAAAAAAAAAAAAAGGGGGGGGGAATCACCATGGGAATGATACTTTAAAAAGGGAAACTATACAAAAATAAGGATGCTAGTTAGAAATTAAAAAGATCAGTCACAAGGGTAAAATGCAAGCATCATGGAGACTGCATAAAAACATCATTATAGAGGCTCAGACTAAATGCATACCCCAAATTAAAAACAAAACAAAAAACAGTGGGAGGACAAAAAGATTGCCACAGTGGCTAAATAGTAGAGTAAAGGAAGTCATTAGAGGCCAAAAGGCATCCTTGAAGATTTGGAAGTCAAATCCTAATGAGGAAAAAAGGAAAAAACACAAACTCTGGAAAGTAAAATGTAAAAGTATAATAAGGTAGGCTAACAAAGAATTTGGGAAACATCTTACTAAAGACACAACATTTTTTTAAGTACCGCATAAGCAAGAAGTGAGGCTACTAGACAGCAAAGGTGTTAAAGGCGCACTCAAGGAAGACAAAGCTGTTGCAGAGAAGTTAAATGAATTCTTTGCATCTGTCTTCACTGCAGAGGATATGGGGGAGATACCCACATCAGAGCTATACTTTTGGGGTGACAAAACTGAAGTATTGTCCCAAATTGATGTGTCAATAGACGATGTATTAGAAGAAACTGATAAACTGAACAGGATTAAGTTTCCAGGACCAGATGGTATTCATACAAGAGTTCTGAAGGAACTCAAATATGAAATCACAGAATACTAAGGCCTGATCTACACTACGAGTTTAGTTTGAATTTAGCAGCATTAAATCGAATCAAACCTGCACCCGTCCACACAACGAAGCCATTTACTTCGACATAATGGGCTCTTAAAATCGATTTCTGTACTCCTCCCCGACGAGGGGAGTAGCACCGAAATTGACATTGCCATTTCGAATTAGGGTTAATGTGGCCACAATTTGACAGTATTGGCCTCCAGGAGCTATCCCACAGTGCACCATTGTGACCGCTCTGGACAGCAATCTGAACTCGGATGCACTGGCCAGGTAGACAGGAAAAGCTCCGCAAACTTTTGAATTTCATTTCCTGTTTGCCCAGCGTGGAGTGCTGATCAGCACAGGTGACCATGCAGTCCTGGAATCAAAAAAGAGCTCCAGCATGGACTGAATGGGAAATACTGAATCTGATCTCTGTATGGGGAGATGAATCTGTTCTATCAGAACTCCGTTCCAAAAGACGAAATGCTTAAACATTTGAAAAAATCTCCAAGGCCATGATGGACAGAGGCCACAACAGGGACTCAGCACAGTGCTGCGTGAAACTTAAGGAGCTGAGACAAGCATACCAGAAAGCCAAAGAATCAAATGGGCGCTTATGAAGGGAGGGGTGACTGATGACTGTAGCTATCCCACAGTTCCTGCACTCTCCGAAAACCATTTGAATTCTGGGTTGAGCTCCCAATGCCTGAAGGGTCAAAAACATTATCATGGGTGGTTCAGGGTATATGTCATCAGCCCCCCCCCCCCCCCCCCCGTTGAAAGCAAAGGGAAAAAAATCGTTTCTTGCTTTTTTCACTGTCACTGTATGTCTACTGGATGCTGCTGGCAGATGCGGTGCTGCAGCGCTACACAGCAGCTTCCCCTTGCCTTGCCTTGCAGATGGCAGACGGTGCTCCTGGCTGGCCTCGGCGAGGTCAGTCAGGGGTGCCTGGGCAGACATGGGTGCTCCTGGTTGGCCTTGATGAGGTCGGTCAGGGGCGCATGGACAAAAAAGGGAATGACTCCAGGTCATTCTCTTCTTTAAGTTTTGTGTAATGGAGATTCAGTCCTGCCTGGAATATCATGCCAGCTGGAGGCTTCTGCCTCAGGCTGCTCTCCCAGTTGCCAGCACCACGCGGTCACACCTACCTCAGCCTACCTCTTGCTCCCAGGGCTCACAATCAGATACTTTTTGCTGCAAATAAAAAAATTAACCTGCCGTTTAGAACTATCCCCCAACATACATATCTGGGACATTTTGTATTTTACCAGTGTCAACCAAAGGCCCACACACAAATGGAGATTCAGTCCTGCCTGTGTTTCTATCCTAGTGCTTATCACAGATTCCCATTTTCAGCATAGGCTGAGCAAGTGCAGAACGGTGGTTCACTCAACTTCGCTGTAAGCCAACCGCCCTTCCCTCCCCCCTTGATCTCTGCTTGCAGAGGCAATAAAGTCAGTGTTGTTTCAAATTCATGCATTCTTTATTACTTCATCACACAAAAGGTGGGATAACTGCCAAGGTAGCCCGGGATGGGTGGAGGAGGAGGGATGCAACGGGTGGGCTTGTTGTAGGAGCACCCCCTAGAATGGCATGCAGATCATTATTTCTGTGGGATGTCTGGGGCTCTGACCTGGAGCGGCCGTTTGCCTCTCTGGTTCTTTAGTAGGCTTGCCTGATATTCTATGCAGGACTGACTCTCCATTAGACTTAAAGAAGAGAATGACCTGGGGAGTCATTCCCATTTTTGTCCAGGCGCCCCCGACCGACCTCACCAAGGCCAGCCAGGAGCACCCATGACAGCAGCAGACGGTACGTATGGCTGGTAACCGTCTTTGCTAACTTGCAAAGGCAAGGGAATGCTGCTGTGTAGCACTGCAGTACCGTGTCTGTCAGCAGCATCCAGTAGACATACGGTGACAGTGAAAAAAGGCTGAACGGGCTCCATGGTTGCCGTGCTATGGAGTTTGCCTGGGCAATCCAGGGAAAAGGGCGCGAAATGATTGTCTGCCGTTGCTTTCACGGAGGGAGTATTGATTGACGACATTTACCCATAACCACCCGTGTCATAACTATAAAGGGAAGGGTAAGAGCCCTCCTGTGTACAATACTATAAAATCCCTCCTGGCCAGAGACTCCAAAATCCTTTTACCTGTAAAGGGTTAAGAAGCTCAGGTAACCTGGCTGACACCTGACCCAAAGGACCAATAAGGGGACAAGATACTTTCAAATCTTGGTGGGGGGGAAGGCTTTTGTTTGTGCTCTTTGTTTTGGGGGGAGTTCGCTCTTGGGACTAAGAGGGACCAGACATCAATCCATGCTCTCCAAATCTTTCTGAACAAGTCTCTCATATTTCAAAATTGTAAGTACAGCCAGGCAAGGCATGTTAGTTTTATCTTTGTTTTCTCAACTTGTAAATGTACCTTTTGCTAGGGTGTTTACCTCTGTTTGCTGTAACTTTGAACCTAAGGCTAGAGGGGGTTCCTCTGGGCTCTTTAGGTTTGATTACCCTGTAAAGTTATTTCCCATCCTGATTTTACAGAGATGATTTTTACCTTTTTCTTTAATTAAAAGCCTTCTTTTTAAGAACCGGATTGATTTTTCCTTGTTCTAAAATCCAAGGGGATTGATCTGGACTCACCAGGAATTGGTGGGGGGAATGATAAATTCCTCCTTGTTTTAAGATCCAAGGGGTTTTGGATCAGTGTTCACCAGGGAGTTGGTGGAAGAGTCTCTCAAGGCTACCCAGGGAAGGGAGTTAGCCCATTGGGAGTGGTGGCAGCAGACCAGCTCTAAGCTGGTAATTAAGCTTAGAAGTTTTCATGCAGGTTCCCACATCTGTACCCTAAAGTTCAGAGTGGGGAAGGAGCCTTGACACCCCGCGACAAATTTTTGGCCCCATCAGGCATTGGGATCTCAACCCAGAATTCCAATGGGCGGAGGAGACTGCGGGAACTATGGGATAGCTATGGGATAGCTACCCACAGTGCAACGCTCTGGAAGTCGATGCTAGCCTTGGTACATGGATGCACACCGCCGAATTAATGTGCTTAGTGTGGCAGCATGCACTTGACTTTATACAATCGGTTGCCAAAAATCGAATTCTGTAAATTCGGAGTAATCCCGTAGTGTAGACATACCCTAAGTATCACTGAAATCAGCCCCTGTACCTGATGGCTGGAAGGTAGCTAATGGAATGCTGAATTTCTAAACGGGCTCCAGAGGAGATCCTAGCAATTACAAACTGGTGAGTCTAATTTCAGTACTGGCAAATTGGTAGAAACCATAGTAGAAAACAGAATTATCAGACACATAGATAAACATGATTTCTTTGGAAGAGTCAACATGGCTTTTTGTAAAGAGAAGTCATGACTTGTCAACCTATTAAAATTCTTTGAGGGAGTCAACAAGCATGTGGATAAGGGTGATCCAGTCAATATAGTGTACTTGGCTTTTCAGAAAGTCTTTGGCAAGGTACTTCACCATAGGCACTCAAGGAAACTGAGTAGCCATGATAAAAGATGGAAGGTCCTCTCATGGATCAGTAATTGGTTAAAAGATAGTGAAAAAATAGAGGCGTAAACAGCAGTTTTCACAATGGAGAGAGGTGAACAGCGGAGTCCCCCAAGGATCTGTAGTGGGACCAGTGCTGTCCAACCTAATCATGAATGTTCTGGAAAAGCAAGTGAACAGTTAAGTGGCAAAGTTTATAGATGATACAAAATTATTCAAGTTAGTTAAGTCCAAAGAAAACTGAAAGAATTACATAGGGATCTTACAAAACTGGGTGACTGGGCAACAAAATGGTAGACGAAATACAACATGTGTAAGTGCAAAGTAATGCACTTTGGAAAAATAATCCAACTATATAAATATACAATGTCCCTGGAGGAAGAGATTTTGGAATCACCATGGATAGTTCTCTGAAAAATTCTGCTCAATGCACATCAATGGTCAAAAAGGCTAACATCAACCAGGAAAGTGATAGAAAACAAGGCAGAAAATATCATAATGCCACTATATAAATCCATTGTGCACCCACATATTGAATACTATGTCCAGTTCATGTTGCTACATCTCAAAAAGTATATAGTGGAACTAGAAAAGGTTCCAAGAATGGGCAACAAAGGTGATCAAGCATATACAATGGCTTCTGTACAAGGAGAGACTAAACAGATTAGATCTGTTCAGTTTAGAATAGAGGCAAAATGACAGAGATCTATAAAATCATGAATGGTGTGGAAAAAGTGAATAGAGAAATATTATTTACCCTTTCACACAATAAAAAAACAGGGAGTATCCAATGAAATTAATGGCATCAGGCTTAATTCAAACAAGAGGTTTTCATGCATTGCAAAATAACCTGTGGAACTTATTGCCATAGGATACTCTGAGGGCAAAAAATAACTGGATATATTCATGGAGGATAGATCCATCAATTGCTATTATCCAAGATGGTTAGGGACACAACCCCATGCTCAAGGTGACCCTAAACATCTGGCTACCAGAAGCTGGGAGTGGAAGACAAGGGTAGATCACTACATAATTGCCCTGTTTTGTACACTGCCCTGAACTTCTGATATGGGTCACTGTTGGAGATGGGATACTGGACAAGATGAACTATGGTCTGACTCAGTACAGCAGTACAAAGTACTGTTCTAACATTTATAGTACATTCTCCACTTGCCAAGACTAGCTGCTTTATAACTTTAATACAAATTAATGTGTTTGTTTTCCACACAGATATGTATTCTACATTCACTTCTGACCCTGTTGTAGCCCAGTGGGCTAACTTGCCTTTATTATAGTTCTGACCACAGAAGTGTCCTGGCAATGAACTAACGTACATAATAGGTACATGAGACACATCTAATGCTAGCCTGCTTACTTGCTTATATATCTTTTTTTTTTATAAGTTTCTTATTTTCTTCCGGGTTTAATTATTTGTTTTATTCTAAAAGGGTTATAGGGTTATATTAGAGTATATTTTGGCTGTAATGCAAGGGACCTACAGGCCACATTGTGTATGTTGAGCTAAATCAAAGTTAGCATACATATGTTTGGGACCTTTAACCTAGATCGATAGTGATGAGTTAAAGCGTAGGGTCCATATATGGCTGCGACCTTTAACATAAAGGATGTGTAGTTTGGCATAGGGGACTCCCTAAGTTCATACCCTTTTAAACTTAACAGGTTCCACAACTTGAAACTCAGAAAGAAACAAAATAACCGGTTAGGACAAAAATAACAAATGTGATATCGAAAAACAAAAAGTCCATGGTAACGAATTGACATATATGATAATAAGTTGAGATCATTAATATACTAACCTTATCGGAAAAAGACACTCCAACATTAGTAAGGTGAGGAAATACAAATAAGGAAAAAGGGGAAAATCCCCTACAGAATATGCATTAAATGTAGACGTCAGCGTAACATATTATGAAAGTGGCATCCCAGCCTAGGGCAGTAGAGAAAGAGATGTAGTCCTTGGGAGGTGCCAGGACGATGGCCACTGGTCATGAGGGGGAAGGTGAGGAAGATGATGGGTAACATTTCAGATTGTTCTGCAAAGGATGGTGTGAGTATATGGATGTGCAAATGTACATTCTGAGTTGGGGTGTTTGTGATTGTGCTAAATGTATTAATAAACTATAATTGTAAACATAAGAGTTCCTATAGTGTGAGTGTTGCAACTGGGCACATCAGGATTCCTAACTATATAATAATTTAAATAATACTGGGCCTGCTCTTGAGACAAGAACCTTTCAATCCTCCAAGTAGTTACTGGGGATTCTTAATCAATATAATTAATACATAATCTAAAGATCAAGCAACACTGTGCTAGATGGATAGTGTGAAACGTTATACATTTTGTATTGCATTAAAATATCCTGAATTTGCAAGAAGTATAGAACATCACAGACATTTAGGACTGAAAGGGACCTCAATAGGACATCTAGTCCCCTGCACTGAGGCAGGACTAAGTATTATGTAGACCAGTTGTGGGCAACCTGCAGCCTGTGGGCCGCACGTGGTCCATCAGGTAATCCGGAGTTTGGCCACTGTGACTCTGGCCAAACTCCCTCTCAGACTCCCCTGTTCATTGCCCTGTTTGTATAAGGTAGTGTCACACACATTACCATTACAATTGCTATTTCTATGATGTTACACGTGATTAGTGTGCAGGAGCGGTGCCAGTGTTTTTGCCGCCCTAGGTGGCAGCCCTCCTCCTCTGAGCAGGCGGCGGGGGTCCTTCCGCTCCACGTCTTTGGGGCACTTCGGTGGCGGGTCCCGGAGAGAGTGAAGGACCTGCCGCCAAATTTCTGCTGAAGATCTGGAGCGGAAGGACCCCCCCCCCCACCACCGAATTTCCGCCGAGGACGGCAAAATGCCGCCCCCCCAAATCCTGCCACCCTAGGGTCGCCTAGTGGAAGCGCCAGCCCTGCTAGTGTGAGCTATCAATATCTGTCAGAAAATAATGTAACATGATTTTACATAAGTAATAAATTCCACTGACTAGTACATTACTTGAGATAAGACGCTGCTCTGAGATCTTGCCAAATAATCAAACACATTATTTATCTTTTTCTGCAATGTATATAACTAAAGGTAAATTGTTCCAATTATTTTGATGGACTCTTTGACATTCTTTTTTTCACATAGTATTTTTTCTGAGTACGTGGCACATATTTTCAATCTTGTAATGTAATATATCTGTTAGACTGATACATAAAGGACAATTTTCCTGTCTACTTAAGGGTTTTTTATGTGTACGTGTTCCTACAAATCATTACATCCATGGATGATTTAGCACAATCAAACTGGCTAAAGGAGTATCTAAACATGAGTAATGTGACCTAAAATAATTTTTCATTATTTATCCCAGATGGTCACTAGTTTTTAGCGTGAAAATATATTGACTACCTGCCTGAGATAAGATCACTTGAGCCTATGATCTAAAACAAGGAAGTTTCCATATAGGGTAGCGCTGATGTTGCAGCTTATTTAAAGCACCTGTAAACTGATAGTTGTGCAGTATTTAAACTACGCTTCCTTTGTCTTCTAGTTTTGTCAGTCACATTGTAGGAAATCCTAAGGACTCATCTGGTGGAAGTTGCACCAGAATAACTTAAATCAGCTTTTAAGCTAATATAATAAAAGGGGTGCAAAAGGCTGTGTGAGCGTTCCCATTTCAGTATAAGAGTGGCTTACTTCAGTTTAGTTAAACCCATTCCTAAGCAATTTAAGTTTAACTGAAGTAACTATTTTTCTACTGAAATAAGAATGTTCACACAGCTTTTTGTGCCCATTCAAGTATATCAGTTTAAATTCATACTTTAAGGTACACTCATGCAACATTTTCATGTAGACAAGACCAAAGTAAAAATGTTGCAAGGGCATCAGAAGGTAGGTGCTAATTCCATTCACACTCAGAGCTTTATGGGCATCTTCCACTCTGGTTATTGGGTAACAAACTATGTTCAGAGCAATAATAACATTTTTAAACGAATGGGAGACAACTAATATTGAGTAACTTTTTCACTCACTTTTCACTCATCCAAGATGGCTGCCAGGATGGGTCTGCTTTAACTCAATGGGAGTTTTCTGCTGAATAAGGACTGCAGAGTTTTGGAGTTACTTGACTCTGTAAATTAAAACAAAAGCCTTGATGGTGGTAACTGAAGCTACAGCACATTCATGGCAAATATATATTTAAAATATGATGGGAGCAGATCTGGATTAGCTTTAAGGTTGGGTTCAGGTTTGGGTTTGACTGATGTGAAACTGCATGAGCTGCTCTAGCATCTGGTTCTATTCCATAATACTAGTAACATATCATTACAATTAATTGTTAGTTTAAGTTTTAAGGTTATACACTTCAAAAGGCTGGATTGCTTTAGGGATTAAAGAAGTCTCTTTGATTTGTAAATGAATGTTCATATATGGAAAAGCCTCAAATGCATTTATCTAGGTAATTAAAGAGGGAATTCAGACTGGATTTCACTCTGCTGTCTTAGAGTTAATGATTCAGATTTAACTTGCATCTGAAGAAGTGAGGTTCTGACCCACGAAAGCTTATGCTCCCAATACTTCTGTTAGTCTTAAAGGTGCCACAGGACCCTCTGTTGCTTTTTACAGATTCAGACTAACACGGCTACGCCTCTGATACTTGATTCAGATTTGTGTTTCAAAGGAGTTTAAATGCAAATATCAACTCTTTGATGGAATTTTGCAACTGTTAATTTTTGTTCAAGATCCGGGATGATGTAATTTGCTCAGTGACCTCATTAGATGGATGCTGAATCAGGTTAATCGGCCTGATAGGAAAATGAAACGAGCACAGTAAAAATAAAAGAAATATTTTTTTTTAAATAGAAGTTCAAGTAAAGCTGAAAAAAATGACCTGCAGCATTTTGCTTATGAGATTACCCTTGAGGTGATTTATGGAAACTAAGAGTTCAAGCATGCTACTACCCCTTACTCAGTATATTAATAACATGATGCCCTTTTCATGTGCTGTTTGTCTGCAGGTTATACATTATTAATTATTATAAATTATTTATTTATATAGTACCATAACTTTTCATAGAATCACAGAAAGATAGGCCTGGAAGGGACCTTGAGAGGTTATCTGGTCCGTCGCTCTGCGCTGAGGTAGGACCAGGTAAACTTAGACCATCCCTGACAGGTGATTGTCTAACCTGTTCTTAAAAACCTCCAATGACTGAGATTCCGCAATCTCCCTTGGAAGCCTATTCCAGTGCTTGACTATCCATATAGTTAAAAGTTTAATCTAAATCTTTCTTGCTGCAGATTAAGCGAAATACTTCTTATTTTACCTTCAAGTGATCATTTTCCTCTTTATAACAGCCCTTAACATATTTGAAGACTGTTATCAGTTCCCCCTCAGTCTTCTTTTTCCAAGACTAAACATGTCCAATATTTTTTAACTTTTCCTCATAGGTCAAGTTTTCTAATCCTTTTATCATTTCTGTTGTTCTCCTCTGGACTCTCTCCAATTTGTCCACATCTTCCTTAAAACACGGAGCCCAGAATTGTATACAGTAACAACTGAGGCCTCACCAGTGCTGAGTAGAGTGGAATAATTACTTCCCGTGCCTTCATATGCCACTCCTGTTAATATACCTCAGAAAGATAATAGCCTTTTAAAAATAGCTGCTTTGCATTTTTTATTCATATTCAGTTTGTGATCAATTATAATTCTTAGATCAAGCTGTACTACCACCTCGCCAGTTACTTCCCATTTTCTACTTTTGCATTTGATTTTTCCTTCCTAAATGTGCTACTTTGGACTTGTTTTTATTGAATTTCATTTTATTAATTTCAGACAAATTCTGCACTTTGTCAAGATCATTTTGACTTTTAATCCTATCCTCTAAAGTGCTTGCAATCCCTCCCAGCTAGGTATCATCCACAAATTTTATAAGCATACTTTCCATTCCATTATCCAAGTCATTAATGTAAATATTGAGTAATACCTGACCCAGACCCAGACCCTGTGTGACCCTACTATATATTTCCTTTCAGTTTGATAGTGAACCATTGATAACTACTCTCTGAGTGTGGTCTTTCAACCAGTTGTGCGCCCACCTCATAGTATTTTCCTCTAGACCATTATTTCACTGATTTGCTTATGAGAATGTCATGTGAGACAGAAGTTTACTAAAATCAAGGTATAATCATGTCTACAGCTTCCCCTTATCCACTAAACTAGTAACCCTGTCAAAGAAGGAAATTAGGTTGGTTTGGCATGAGTTGTTCTTGACAAATCCATGCTCACTATTTCTTATGAACATATTATCCTCTAGATGCCCACAAATGATTATTCATAATATGTTCCAGTATCTTTCTAGGTATTGAAGTTAGGCTGATTGGTCTATAATTCTCCAGGTCCTCTTTGCTGCTGTACTTAAAAATAGGTACTCCATTTGCCCTTCTGCAGTCCTCTGGAATCTCATCTGTCCTCTATGAGTTCTCACAGATAACTGTTAATGGTTCTGAGATTGCTTCCACTAGTTTCTTAAGTACTCTAGAGTAAATGGCATCAGGCCCTGCTGACTTGAATACATTCCTGATATTTTACAACCCCCCGCCCCAAAAAAAAAGAAAAAGAAAGAAACTCTCCCTTCCAAAAGTCTGTATAGTCTTTATCAAACATAGAAAATGAAGGTAGCAGACATCAGTGCCACCATGGTTCCTTCATGTGTTTAGCACAATGTGGCTCTCATCTTGATTGGGCAGAGCTATAAAATTAATATTAGATAATGGTGATAATAACGAAGGAAGGGTTAGAGAATGTAGGGATGAGGACTGAAACAAATAAATAAAATATAGGTTGTATGATATCAGTAGTGAGTCTCATTAGTTCAGGTGTTTTTCTCTTTTATGCTTTTGATAGTGGGTTGAATGTTAACAAAATAGATACCACTTCATCATTTTTTGGCTGAATTTCTTTGGGCATTAAACATCTAAACTCCATATTCTGACAGCTTTCTCTGGGGAAGTTGTTAACTATGTGAAAGTTCATAAACCCACAGCACAATAATACCCCTTCTTAACTTTTACTTTTTCATTCTCTAAAATATTACATTTAGTGAAGTTAGCACAGACATTTCAGGTCAACTCTGCTAAAAGCTGCCCCCTGAACAATGTTATTTTATTCCTACTTTTTTCAACATTTTTCAAAAAGGCAGAACTTTAAAGAAAAGGTTACACTGTAAGTAAGATACTACAGCATCAAATTTCCTTTCTACAGTGCAGGTAAGCACAGGGTTCAGAGATCATGAAAGTTTGAACTCACTAGGAAAGAAAACTCCAAAAGGCTACCTATGACCTCACCACAGATTAAGCAATGGGGGCTATTGTCTGGCTTGTCAGAAAAGATGTCTTGCTAGAGAGCCGGAGAATTGCTTGCTATGACAGCTTCATACTGGGTCAGTGTGGGGACCCTGACCCATCCCTCCAGGTGACCAGAAGAGAGGCAAAAGTAGCCCTTTTTTACTAGAAAGGGAACACGAATATCGAAGAAGGTTGTGTTTGTTGGTTGGTTGGTTTTTATCTTTAAAATAAGCAACTAGAAAAGGAAAGATCCTTCTGAAAGCAAATAGAGTTAACAGCATTAGCATAACAAATTCAGTGCAGTAACCCTGCAAACTAACAGAAGGGGTGATCAGCAAAAAGAGAAGCAAAATTCCTCAAGAGACTGCACTAGAACCAGAGGGATATAGTTTCTCTTTTTCAGGCATGGCCATTTAAATGCTTCACTGCCATTAGTATTCAAGAGTGATAGCACAGTACGTGTGTAAAATCACAAGCCTTCACATGAGAATTTATCCTTATAAATGGTGAAGTCTGTAGTTTTGGAGGACCTTGGCCCATGAAGTATTAGCTAATCCCCAGTTTCATTCCATATATCCAGTTGCCTGGATTTACCGGCAGGCTGCTTAGGGGCACTGTGCCAGAGAGCAGGAAGTGGGGTGGGTTCTGGTGTCTCTGCTGTGGGATAGGTCTCCTTGCCTCAGACCTGACTGGCTTTCAGCAATACACCTTTTATTATGGCTAATCACCACATGACTCACCTCCTCTTGCGGCTAGTTGTTGAATCTTTCCTAGTTCAGGATTCAGCAAGGGCAAGGTGCTGTTGCTGTTGTGGGAGGCAAGGGGAGGAGAAGATGGATTTAAGCTATGGATATCTGGCTCCCATCTCTTGCTAAAGGACCCCCAGAAGAGCACACTCACTTTTAGCATCAAGGCTAATTTGTGCAGCAGACACAGACAATTTTGTAACAGTTTAGGAGCAGTAGTAATGTGAAACTAACCACAGGAAACCCAGAGGGCCAGGAGATGCTCAGCCCCTCAAAGGATCAGAAACTATTATTTCAAGTGCCAGCCAATTACCCAAATGTCATTAGATACAGGGCTAGAATAATAAACCTTCTGTTCCCAGTTCATAAAATGGTAGCACTTACATGAGAAGAGCAAAGGTTAGTGTTTTGACAAAGCCTCACACCTAGTAGCAGAGATATATAGGTATGAAATCAATTATAAACCCCATGTTCTCTGGAGCTCTTTTTCAACACTCCACTCAATAAGAAGAAAAGATGGGAGGCTGCTTATGGGCAGAGGTAAGGTAGTTTGGGTGTTTCTTTTAAATTTAGCTTTCATCCCAAATTTCCTGAATTTTTAGTGGCTGTTGTTTTGATAACTACAATGCTTTTGTGTGGATTTTTACATTTAAGTTACTGATAGTGAGGTACATGGTGGACAAATTAGGAGAAATGTGATGAAGTGATGCAATTTTTATTATTATTTTGTGTTAGTACATTTGTATAGTGGATTATATTAGGAAAAATAAAATATAGTCTGGATATCAGGAAAGCCTACTGATGAAAAGCTCTTGTAGACTATGTTCTAGCCTAGCAAGAGGAGTGGTGGGAGCCTCATTGATAGGTTATTTAGAGTAGCCTGTACAAAACAGTAGAAAATATACATTTGGAAACAATGCTGAATTTGCAGAGAGATGGGTAGAATAACCAAATAGGTCTCCTCCATCTCTGACTTATATGAGTCCTCAAATGAAGAGGAAAAATAATCCGGTAGTCAAAATACAGTGTTGGGGCGCTGTATTTCTATGTAGTGCTCCTGGCTCTGTGTCCAAATCCAGTGCATTCTTGGGCAAATCACTGTGAGTGGAAGTTCCCCTCCGCAAAATGGTTTTAGTTACACTTCCCTTCTTCACAGGAGATGAGTTAACTGGTGAAGTGCTAATCCATGGTTAATGTTTATAAAGCACTTTCAGATGCTGACAGGGAAGGTGCTGCAATTCCAGGCCTCTGGTTCCTGTATTATTGTGGTTTAAATGTTGCTGATTAGAGTGGAGAATGAATGAAAGTCACTCCAATCATGCCTAACTGTTATTGTCCATATGAGTGTCAGTCAGGATAATCTTTTACATACCAACCATGTGATTAAATTCATCCCTGATGCAAGCCTGTGGAAGTCAATGTTGTTACACCAAGGATTCATTTGGCTCAACATGTGCTACCATAGCTGCAGTTACCCTGGCACTACAAAGTGAGTGGATCAGAGTTTCATCCCTAACTTTGAATTATCCAGCTTTTGTTGGTTTAAATCAAGCCCTTCATATTAACATGGATATTTTCATATTTTATTGTAATATTTCATTCCTGAGGGGCTTATTCTCTTGTTTATCATATGCAAAGAACTAGCTGTGATTCAATGACTATTAACTGCCAAGACCCCACTGTATGAGATTGTTTTGTATGGCAATGTTGGGTACTGATTTCCTGTGGTGTTGCCTTTTACGGTCAGCATTTGTGTTCTTTTTATAAATCTACCTTGAGTACAAGCCACACCACTCTATTTTGCAAAGCAGTGGTACCCTTTTCCTCATAAGCACAAAAATCTATGCTAATTATAGGGTATTTATACTAGATGTAAGAATAAGGAAAGTGTGCCAGCACTTCTGTTACAATTAAAAGCAAATGAGATTTGAAGTTTATAAAAGGTAAAATCTCTTAAGAGGATTAATTTTCCTTTCGGTGGCATTATTATTTAATGATTTCTGCCTCCATAAGAAGAATGACTTATATGAATTTTTATATGGTTTTATTTCAAGGAAGAGAAACTGTCTGTGCTGCTTTGAAAAGAGCACTCTGAACCCCCACTGACTGAGCTGAGTTGTTCAAAGTGAAGAGTGATTGTTTCAGAGCTCACCCAACGTGCTGACTAGTTTAAAAACATGCTGTTTCAGATATATGCTTTGCAATAAGCCCAGATATCAGGCAACACATTAAAGAAAAATAATCAATTTGAAACTTCAGAACTAGACCAGCAGGGTATCTTCACATTTTTTTTTTTAAAGGCACTGCAATGAAATGTTAAATTCATCTCTAGATACCTTCTCCCTCTGCAGACTTTGAAAACCTATCAACAGTGGTTACTCTATTTAAATTAAGCACTGCCAAGGGTTAAGTTTCAATCTACCCTTCTCTAAAGTGTCTGGGGAGAGTTACTGTTCTTTTGGTGACTGCCAGGCTACTTCTAAAGCCTTCCACAGGCAGTAGTTAGCTGCTGGCTCCAAATTTGTGGATGGTAAACCACAGCTCAACGAGACAGAGTAAACTGAAAAGGATATCAGGCAAGCCCAGTGATGAATGGTACTAGAGAATCCAACAGACTAGAGGTCTATGTTATAACTTCACTGTAACTTAAAGAAGAACTTTAATATATCACACGCAGACTAATGATGACTGAGAATATGACAGTCAAAACAAATCAGTGGTGTAGATTATCCTTACCTGATAATAAATGTGTTATTTCATTTCTGTTATAGCTATACTGAAATTTATGAAACTTTAGAATAGCACCGAGTCATTGCATGCCTAAAATGGACATTAGAGAGACAAGGTAGATGAGGTAATATCTTGTACTGGACCAACTTCTGGTCTCTGTTACCAACAGAATTTGGTCCAATAAAAGATATTACCTCACCTACCTTTCTCTCTAATATCCTGGGGCCAACACAGCTACAACACTGTATATAAGAGAGATGGCTTTAATTAGCAGATGTAAAAATGCTGCTGATGTTTTCAAAGTGAAATTTCCTTGCCACATGCTGCAATCTACCAGTTTGCCTTTCTCAGGAGACAGTGAGTGTCAAAAGACTAAATCTAGACAACTTCTGGTTCTAACCAATCTGTCATTGGCAACATATATATGCACATTCACAAGTATTTTTTACTTCTGCAAGCTCATAGGACATGAAACATTAAAGTCAATAACTTCCTGTCAAGGAGCTCAGCAGTGGACTTCTTGATCTTTTGGCTAAGGTCATGTGGAATGTCAGTTTAAAATACAGGAATTATATCCATCGGTCATACAATGATTTGGTAAGACTAATGAATCCTTTTTAGGTATGATAACAGTAGAGCTGGTTGAAAATTTTCTGACAATTTTCCATTGGAAAATGCTGATTTGATGAAACTGAAACTTACATAGGAACATATCAAATTAATCAAAATATTGTATAGTAAGTTACTGAAATGTTTCATTTTGCTAATGACTTCATAATATCAATGTTATATATATTATTTCTAATAAATTACAATACAATATAAATATCTAAATGTTTGACTTTTATATTATAGGGTATACCCAGGGCCGGCTCTAACTTTTTTGCCGCCCCTAGCAAAAAACAAAACAAAACAAAACCGAGTGCCACCCCGCCATAACAACCCCACCCCCCAGCGCTGCCCCACCAAAACAAACAAACAAAAAAAAACCCTGAGCGCCGCTCCGCCAAAACAACCCCACGAGCGCTGCCCCACTGAAACAAAAACAAACCCCCCTGAGCGCTGCCCTGCTGAAACAAAAACAAAAACCCCTGAGCGCCGCCCCGCCGAAACAATCCCCCGAGCGCTGCCCCGCTGAAACAAAAACAAAAACCCCTGAGCACCGCCCCGCTGAACCAAAAAAACCCCAAAACCCTGAGCACCGTCCTGCTGAAACAAAACAAAACAAAAAAATGGAGCACTGCCCCACCACCCCAAGATTGGCCGCCCATTAGAAGGTGCCACCCCAAGCATGTGCTTGGTCTGCTGGTGCCTGGAGCCAGCCCTGGTTACCAGGGATCAGCAACCTTTGGCACACTGCCCATCAGGAAAATCCACTGGCAGGCCGGGACAGTTTGTTTACCTGCACCATCTGTAGGTTCGGCCTATTGCAGCTCCCACTGGCCATGGTTCGCTGTTCCATGCCAATGAGGGCTGTGGGAAGCGGAGTGGGCCAAGGGATGTGCTGGCTGCCGCTTCCCGCACCCCCCTTTGGCCTGGAACGGTGAACCGCGGCCAGTGGAAGCTGTGGTCGGCAGAACCTGTGGATGCTGCAGGTAAACAAACTGTCCCGGCCTGCCAACAGATTTCTCTGATAGGCCAAAGGTTGCCGATCCCTGGGTTGTACTATAATAGTACACTATAATATACAGTATTTAATAAACTATATAACATAATATATAAACATTTTATACTATAATATAAAAGTAAAAAATGCTAAACTAGAAATGAAACATTTCAATCAGGTCAAAATTATATTTCAGTAAAAATTGTGAGATATCTACTTGTTGTCCCAAATAAGGATGAAATGGCATTTCAAAATCTTGATAGTTCCTCCAGGACAGAAGCTCAGTGTTTTCACCAGCTGTAGCTAGTGGAAAATTCCTATTGCTTGAAAACCTTTTCATACAAGCTGATCAGTGGATCTCATTTCTGGGTATTGCAGATCTGGTTGTGGAAGATATTTCCAGATTTCCACTTCCCATAGCTCCATGTGATCAGCATTTAGCTACCAGGATGTCCCATTTCACAGAAAGAGTTGCTCAATGTGCATTGCTCCAGCTGCTAATCACAGACCACTCCTTCACCTGAGGGTGCAGAAAGCAGGCCTAAAAATGGGTCAGAGCTTCAAATTCCAGGTCTGGATTTAGTTCTTAAAGACCTTACCTACGGAAGTGTTTGAATGCCGGCCATTTTCTAGTCACAAGAATTATGTCAAAATTCTGAATTATTCCAGACAATTCACACACGCACTCCACCCTATGCAAAAAATAGTTATAATACATATAAAGGAAACATATCTAACTTCTCCACCATACCCTCTGTCAGGCCTTGTTTACTGTCATTGAAAGGACAAGTTGTTGTCCATTGTTTTCAGTGTCAGTAGTTGGCTGCGTGTGTGTTTTCTCTGTGTGCTGTTCTGGCTCTGGTCAGATAGCCGGCACAGCGGACCTCAGTGGAATTGCCCAGAAAGACCACAGATTTGATCTACTAGCACTTGACAAAGCACAGTACAAGCATCCCATAAACTCTACAGTAATACAAACACATGTATGCCTGTGACAATGGAACAACTCAATCAGTGGCAGGACTTTCCGCTGCCCCATAGGCCAGACAAAGGGTTAAGGCACGGTATCCCAACATTTATAGACTGAGACAGGATAAACAACTTACATACCTCCCCTTGTACCTTTCTCCTGAGGTTTTAAACAAAACATCCCCATTCATCACTTCTGTCAAGCCATCTTATTGTGTGCTGGAATGTGTTTACATAGTTGGTGTCTTTTAGCAATGCTAGCAATACCGGTGCTGAGTTCATTTACAGGACACTGAACTTGCAGGCAAGCATATGCTTTTGATAGGGTCCAACTTTTGCTCATAGCATAACTTCTGTTGTCTTTGGTTCAGGTCTCAGGCCTTGAATTAGGCCCCGGGCTCCAGATTCTCTCTTCCTACAACAAGTTTGAAGGGAAAGTAGTGTAGTGGGGATTGCAGGATTGTGAGATATGCTGCATGCATGTCACTGAAGTTGTAAGAATGTGGCACCTGATATCCCTTATTAGTATGCCACCTGGTCTGAGCTATGCCACAAATCAGCTGAGACAAGTGGGAGAAATACTTTCAAAAATACACAGCTTCTATGAAGCCTTAAATAGTACCTTTAAATGCTGGTGTTTATCATATGCTGTGTATTGGGATTACTTACAATTTTAGAAACTATAAGTAGCTAGTTTTAGTACTTTAAATATATATTGAGCTTAATGGCTGAAATCACATGTGGTTGCTAGAAGGAAAGTGAGAAATGCCTGCTTCACAGGGAGTAAAATAGACCTGAAATGAGAAGTTTCCTCAAATGTTTGCAGGGAGCATGCATGCTAAGTAGATGTTGAAACAGAGGGGGCAAAGTCTAATCTATGGTTCTGCTCATTTCACTATAGGTCACTATAGTTCACTGTGACACAGAGGCCCATTGGTGGTTGCTCGTCAGGCGTGACATACTCATTGCATCTAACACAATGTTGTTATGATATATACCCAAAAGGTGGCATGTAATATATCATTGGAAAACTAACATATTTTAATATTAATTAAGATTCTTGTGTGGGTGTATTACGGGATGTGTACAAAGAGTTATAAATATATGCTAGAATCATGTTCTTAAAATGTGTTTGGCAAGCAATGCATAAGCGTAAGCAGTCTGCCATAGACAAAGGAATGTGTATTTGCTTGTCTGACCAGCCTGGCCATTAAGCAGAGACAATGAAGGTACATTTACATGGTAAGTAAACAAAACCATCAACCTAGAGAGAGGAAGAGAGAGCCTCTTACCTATAAATACAGAGGTCGGAACTTCAAATGATAAGCAATTGAATCAATTGGTTGCATACAATTTTACTGTACTATAAAAGTGTAAGGTCTTTTATGAAAAACTGTGACACACTGATGACTAATGTGATTGAGAAATGTATGCATTACCACAATATGAGGAATTATGGATACTGACTGATATTATGTTTTAAAGTCTGTGACCAAACAAAAGGAAAGAAAGGTTTTCTCTCAGACAGGAGGGAAGACAGCTATCTACAGGTCTCCAATGTTAACTAAGCTTTATGGAATCAAAACAACGGAAGCTCTACTTACATATGAATCATTAGGGAAATTCCACAGGAAGGGAAGAACTGCAGGAAGTCTTCCTGTCTCTTTAAGCAGAGTCAATATACTTTAGGAAGTTAGGATGGCTTGGTCTAGGCTTACTTTTCAAAGAATACATTTCAAAGGTTTACTGGGTTGAAGTCTCTGGGAACTGAATATTGGTGAGAAACTTGCTTAGGCAAAGATTGTAACTTGCTGAAATTAAGCTAAGAAGCATATTTTTACTTTTGTTTGGTAGTATCCCTTTTTGTCTTTAGTCCTTATACTTGGTATCACTTTTGGTTTAATAAACTTGTTTTCCTTTTACTATCAACCAATTCAGAGCTGTGACTGAAATAAGAGTGTTTGTCAAAAAACAACAACAACAGTAAAATTAATGAAGTGCAGTGTATTATCTCTTTAAAGGAGCAACAAACTTAATAACTTCTTTGAGTGTTCCAGGAGAGGGTTTGACACCGCAGGGAGATGGCTCTGGGGAACTTGGGAGTTGGGGCAAGGTTTTGACTGTCCCAGTCCTGAAGAGTTTGCTGGCAAGGCAGAGCAAGCTGAGCAGACAAGTTGTTGAGTCAGAGTTGTCACATAGCCTAACCGTTGCAAAACTCTCACTTGCTGATGATTGTTACATTGGCAGATGATTTGGAGGAAAATTGGGACTGGTAGGGAGTTGGGGGTCACTCTGCAAAAAGTAACTTGGTGGTGGAAGCCACGGAGTGATCTGCATGCTTGTAGGCTGGCTGTTGATATCAGGATTTGAGGCACAGCAGCGGAGCATTTAAGGCACCCAGAGTTACAGGGCAGGAAATGACAAAACCCTTTACAGGTCTGGCTGAATCCCAAAATGTCACATTCACCAACAACTAGCACACAGGGAAGGCACACTTTAAGAGGCAAGATCTTTGCCAACAAACTCTCAGAGAACCACATTTGTATCTGATAGCTTCAAATTTAAATAAAACAGGAGTACTTGTGGCACCTTAGAGACTAACAAATTTATTAGAGCATAAGCTTTCGTGGACTACAGCCCATTTCTTCGGATGCATATAGAATGGAACATATATTGAGGAGATATATATACACACATACAGAGAGCATAAACAGGTGGGAGTTGTTTTACTAACTCTGAGAGGCTAATTAAGTAAGAGAACCTGTCAAATTTAAATGTCTATTTATACTTCTGAAAAAAAATATAGCTGCAATATTATTTAACATCAGAAATTATATAGGTAAAGAAAGCAAAAATGTACTCTACTGGCAGTTAACCAAGAAAATATCCAACAGGATTCCTGGTAGTGTCCCTGAAGCCAGAGCTATTCCAGTAATTTGAGACAGACAATTTATAGGATAGTCTCTGCAGTTTTGCTGAGCTCCATTAGCACCTTTACAGTCTTCTGCTCTAGAACAGCTATGCAGAAGTTTTGTATGTAGTCTCTTTACCTAAGCTGTCAGAAATGCAAACACCAAACCTGGAGGACACTATTATGAAGGAAGAAATTCTAGAGCTCATAATACAGCTATATAGCAAAGAAGATGCTGGATATGACCCATAACCAAATTGGTTTTACATATATTTGTCCAATGTATTTTTAATCATCTTTAGCTTTATGTGACTGCATATTTGAAACAAAAATCTTCCCAATCAAACGTTTATTAACGTTATATTAATACTGTACGCAGAAACACTTGATTGCTCTTCACATAGCTAGTTGCTTATTAAAATAGGTATTTAATTATTATTGATTATTAATGATTCTTAACAGTTATCAAAAGTTGTTACATAACTAATCTTACCCATGAAAGCTGCTCCATTGAGTTGAATGAAACTACATGTAGTCTCAATTTTTCATGTGTTTAAATATTAGCAGCATTTGGGCGCTAGTGATTACCTTCTTTGTTTATAAGGATGAATTTTGCTTTATTCCAGGAAGCTATTCCTTAGCTAATGTTAGGAAACTTTAAATGTTTCTTATTTCATATAGACTTACTTTCCCCAAAAGCTTTGCTTCCCAAAAATGCTTTTGAGACGGTAAAGTGGGCCTATATGGCTGATGATCTTTGAGCCTATGAATACGGGGGAAATGTCATTACCAGATAGAGGGGCAAATAGGGATTATTTTTGTTTATTTATAACTTTTTTTAAAAAAATGCAGATATGTATATAAAAGGTGCATATTAGCTTGCATCTCTCTTATTCCACATTTTATATGATATTTTGTTGTTAAGATCTGACTACAGGATTCCTGATCCTGATAGGCCATTTGTTGCAACTGCAATAGAAATATTAAACATAATAATTATTAAAAACAATGACACAACATGATAGGTATTCTGTATAACTAACAAAGGACTTGCCAAAGTTGAGGTTTAAAAAAATGTAAAAATCACAAAAAATCTGTGAGAATAGCATTACATTTTATGGATATTATATATTGATGTTGCATACCCAGAAGGCTCAAAAATGAAAACAATTAAATATTTAAAAGCAGTATTCCATTACTTTTATAATTTTTATTTCAGAAAGCAATCAATATGAAATTAGATATTATTCTTACTTATTGTTGGTTCTATATTTTATATAGATTCAATTCAGTGTAAATATTTTACCAGTATAAACTCAAATTATTGATCCTTTTTCAGTCAGTGTTGTAATAAAATATACTGTAGCAAAAGTAATTATACATTATCAATCAGTTATTATTTACTTATTATAGTTATCAAAGGTGAAATGCAAAGGAGAAATTAAAACTGAATTAATCGCAGTTTTTTGGCTGAATGTCCCAACATATCAGACAGTGGGACTTAAAGGTATCCTGGAACACGTCATTCAAAAGCACATTTTGTATTTGAGTTGTTACATGTGATCTAAAATATATTGAATGAAGCAGAAAATCCCAGGAGGATTTTACAAAGGTAGGGACACGATTTTTAAAGGTTATCCAAAACTCATTTCTACAGTGAATACTCTCACAGTCTGATTGATGATGCTGAGTGTTCTTAACATAAATCTGTGTTAACTAAATGTTTACTTTTTTCTTTGCAAATCCCTTGTATTTGTTCTTTTTTTTGGCATTAACCTTTAGGTGTTTTACAAGTTGGGGACTTAGCAGTTCACAAAAGTTAAGAGATGGGCATGGAGGATCAGGGTGAAGGAAGAAGGTTTATATCATCTGAGAAATGGGCCCAGGATTCTTGCTTTCATTGAGTTCAAACCAGCCCATCCTCCTACCAGGACGGAAGCAGCACATATCAAGTTGTTGAACTAAGATGGAGGAAGTGGCATATTGTTGGCAGTAAGGGAGACAGTACCACTCTATAAGAGGTCAAGAAGGCTAGTAGTATGATTCTCTTTGCTCCTGAGTGCATGAGTGGGAGAGAGGTTTGGTAGCCTCATTGAGGAAGGAATATGGTAGAGAGTGAGAGAGAGATTTTATTGTACAGGAGAGAGGGAAGACATTGGGAATGAAAAGCTCCTGGTATGGTGAGGGAAAAAAGGATGTAGATTTGACCAAGGTAAATTGGACCTCAATACTCTTTTTGCTGATAGCTGGTTGGGGGATTTGGTAAGAAACACTTTAACAACCATCATAATGGCTAATATGCAGTTGAAATGTAAATGGTTCAGGAAACAATACCTGTGACAGGTCCCCCCACCCCACCGTGCAATCTGGAACTGGTGTACTGCTGAGTCCTCTGTCTCATCCGCCTGGCCTCCCTTTAACACGGTGATGTTGTGACAAACTGCAGACCACTCCTGATCCTGCACTTACACAGGCCTTTACACAGGCAGGGATAAACATCGCTGCAGTCACATGAACGCTTCTCCTCAGCCACTCATGAACTAACATTAGAGAGAGGATTCAGCCAAAATTCCCCCAGCTCCCCAGCCTAGGACCCCAGAACTGTACCATCCTTCCCTGGTCACAAGCCTGACCAGTATGAATTTATTACCCGGTCGGCCCTTCCCTTGATGTGGAGAGGACAATGCACCAGCCCCGTTCCTGATCAGATTTCCCTCTGCACTTCAAACAACACACTGTTTTAGGTGAAAATATAAAACAGATTTATTAACTACAGAAAGGTAGATTTTTAAATGATTATAAGTAATAGCATACAGATCAAAGAAGATTACCTAAGAAATTAAACAAAAACACAATCTATGTCTTATATACTAGTTAGGATTTGAATCAATCAGTGTCTCATCCTGTTAGCTACTAGAAGCAGATTACAGCTTTTGCATACACAGGCAGGAATTCTTCTATCCCACCTAGGACTAGCACTTTCCGCAGTTCAGTTTTTGTTCCTTAGGTGTTTCCAAGTGTTCTCTTGTGTGGAGAGTGAGGCCCGGTGGTGATGTCACTTCCCCCTTTTATAGTTTCTTCCATGCGGAGGGAACTTCTTTGTTTCAAGGAACGCCCTCCCCCCCCCCCCCCCCGCCACACACACACAGCCCCATTTTTGGAAAAATACAGGCATTAAAATGGAGTCCAGTATCACCTGGTTTAGTTACATGCCCTTGCATGTTTCGATGAGTCATGGCAGCCATTATACATAAGCTGACTGAAATGTCCACAGGAAAGATTGTCATGTGAGGATAAACTTTTCCCCTGGCTCATTGTTTTCACTGATGGGCCATTAGCACTGTGTAGCTTCTTCACTGTTATACCTGAAAGGCCAGTTTCTAACTTCACAACATCTTTCAGTAGCACACACATAGCAAAACTTCATATCTCCACATACAATGACAGCATATACAATCCAACAGGATATTAATGTTCAACAGATCAAGACATTTAGAATGATACCTCACAAGGCATACTTTGTACAAAACATTATGCGACAGTGGTGAATATGGGGCTGCCAGGGTGTTGCTTTGGGGCACAAAGTGTCACAGAATCTCTCATCCTTACATTTAGCAAAATTTGAGGCTTAGTTTGACAAACTGTGCCTGAAATGTCAAGACCCTGAAGTCACACGTATATCTTGCTTCAATGACCAAGAATCAACAGGTTTGAGGAAGCAGAAATACTTGTGCTGCTGACACCAAAGGTTTGGTTAGAACTTTTTTCTGAGCTTGGGGTCCTTGCATGCTGGGTGAGTTGCCTCAAGAACCATAGTATTAATGATTCAGCAATGTGTTAGGATTCACTGACTGCTACCGCTAATCCCTACATTTAAAGTATTCTTTGACCTACTTCTTAGAGCCCCATCATTTGAGAAATGGTATTATGCCACTAAGAACAAGCAATGAGAATTCTACGCAAAATGCTTTAGACGGCATTTCCAACAAAATAGCAGGCAGAAGAAAAACAATTAACAGAGTACGTTGCATTTATGAATAACTGGGAATCTTGATCTTCTCTTCTACTGGATCACACAGCTCCTGTGTTTAGTACAACCAGAGACAACACCATAGTGTTCTGCCGTGTTCAGCATATCTATGACTCAGGCCCCCATACTGAGAGAGACCTGACCTGCACACTTTCATTTGGTACCATGCTGGCTGGCATTCTTATGATTTTTCTTCTCCTTTCTTTTTTTGCTTTAGTTTATTTCTGGGCTGATTTTTCATTATTTATATTTCTAGATAATATGAATACCTGAAAATGGGGCGTGTCCCATTATTACAGTATTAAAAAAGGGGAAAATAAATTAATAAATGGTTTATTAAAAAAACAACTTCGAATTATAAGGGAGAAAGGTGAGGAGTCATAACTTCATGTTCTTGTTAGTAAAGTTATAAAGTTCCTTGGTATCATTTTAATAATGCAGAGACAGATTCTGATCTCATATACCAGTTTTGTGTTGGCATAACTACACTACTTTAATGGAAAAAGCAACAGAGGGTCCTGTGGCACCTTTAAGACTAACAGAAGTATTGGGAGCATAAGCTTTCATGGGTAAGAACCTCACTTCTTCAGATGCAAGAAGTGAGTTTCTTACCCATGAAAGCTTACACTCCCAATACTTCTGTTAGTCTTAAAGGTGCCACAGGACCCTCTGTTGCTTTTTACAGATTCAGACTAACACGGCTACCCCTCTGATACTTTAATGGAGTTACTCCTGATGTATAGGATTGTAAGTGATGGACAATCATGCCTGGAATGTTCCCATACTGTAGTTCAGTCAGACTGTGTCATGCCCCTATTTAAATCCCTCCATTTGCTTCCCGTTGCTTTTCACACCAAGTTCAAGCTCCTCAGCTACATTTTAAAGGCTCTGTATAACTTCATTCCTACCTACATCTTGGATTGTTCCTTACTACCTCTTGTTCATTCAGCTTGCTCCACAAAAGGCTCCGTTTGGATCCTTCTCATAGTTTTCTCTTCATGAAATTTTCTATGCTTCCCCATCCTCTCGGAACAGGTTCCCTCTTTTTTGTGCACCAATAGCCTGATCTTGTTTACACTGAAATCAGTTGTAAAATTCCCATTAAATTCACTGGAAACAAGCTTAGACACTCTCTCTCATTCAAATCTCTCTAAATACACTTCTGTGAGGCCTTCTAAAAATCCAGCAATAACTGGAGGCCCAATTCTCAGAGCTGCTCCAGCTGATTGGGGTTATTCTAATTTCACTACACAGTGAAATCAGCTCCTTAGGAATCTCCTTATGAAAGGGGAATCCCTGGATGGTATGGCCTCCAGGGCAGGAAGCATTCCATGGTAAGGCATATCAGTCCTAATGATCCTTACCTGCCTGAAGGGAACTGTGAGGACAGGTGTAAGAACACCCCTTGAGGCTGTTCTAGTTATGCTACGGACCCAGTCACAAGCCACACCCACGACTCAGGGAACACAAATGTTGTTTACACTCAACATTGCCTCTCCACTCACATCAACTACACTAGACACACTGGATGCAGCTATGGACCTAGCCCCAAATCAGTAAAGCTTTGCCACTGGGTGTTGCAGTTTCTGGTTATGCAGTTTATTATTAATAATCACGCAAATTAATAAAAATACTTACACCAATATTTAATGAATTAATGTACTGAAAATAAGAGAAGGGAGTGTATTAAATAAACATAGCTCTAAAGGTCAAATTCTCCCTCCAAAACCATGGTGAGACCCTTCAGAGGTATTTGGTGAATGGGGCCAAGATAAGGCTTTTCATTGAGATGAACAGTTGAGTGGCACAAATAAATTTGTTAATCTCTAAGGTGCCACAAGGACTCCTCATTGTTTTTTGCTGATACAGACTAACATGGCTACCACTCTGAAACAGTTTAAATACTCTAGCATATACATGTCCTGACCTGGCCATGGCACCACATCACCATTACCTTTTTCCCATATAGGCATCTCCTGTTTTTGGCAGCAATAATGGGGCCAATATCAGCCAGAATACATGTACACAATTTACTTTGCTTTTTCATGTTCATATGGACACAGGCAGGGCCCAGTTATACAAGCATTCAAAATTAATGGGAATACTTACAGCAGCAAGTGCTACTCAATAGGGTTGAAAAAATGAAGAGTGCCAGAATTTGACACATCAAGAATAGCACTGGCTGCTTAGGACTATTCAGTGCCATCATATGAAATTGATTGTGCACTTAACTGTTGTACAGACCCTCAGTTCCTCCCACTCAAGCTTCTAATAACCCTGTAAAAAGACAATGGGCTATTGACCCTGTGTCTCCAGCAATAATATCACCCATTGTTTGGAAAGATGAAAGCAACCCTTCCATCTCCTAGAAATGTTTTGTGTAGCCTAGTGGAGTCCTTTTATATATTATTCATTGATAGTTTTAAATTACACAGCAATGTCCAGTTATAAAGAGTAACAGACATAATGACATTCCTGTGCCTTTATAATATGTCTACTGAGTCACATTCCTCTATAGTTTAAACAAAAAAGCAAACAATCAGAGGAAAAGATCCATTATTCTATAAAGTTCATAGAGGCAGAAAATCCAACCCTTCATCCAACGCTAAAATAAAGCAGCAAATATAAGTGGGAGATAAAGGAGGACCCTCATTACATTTTCTAATAATGTCAGTGATTTGTGCACAGTAGAGGCAATACACAAACAATCTTGGGGGCGGGGGGAAGAAAGAGGAATGAGAAAAGAGAGAGCTTCTAAAAGGGACTATAGTCATTATTATTAATATTTATTAATATTTATTATAGTTATTATTTTATTAATTATTATCACTACTAACTTTTAGTTGCATGTATCAACAGGGCAGCCAACAGGCATAGGTCATCAACCATAATTCTTTTTCTATATCTTGTTCACCCATCTCCAAGGATAAGATCATACTGTTAAGACAATATACCACAACTGTAAAAATATAGGCTCTGATCTTGCAAACATTTATGCAAACGCTTAACTCTAAACACATGTGCAAGACTTTAGAGGCAGGCATGGATCCTTCCCCAAAGAGCTTACAGTCTCAAATGGTGAACAACATATGAAAGATGGGGAGAGTGAAACAATCACATATATAAAATTTTTACAGCCATATTTATACCATCTCCATTAATCCCTCCTCTGTTTACCCCTGTGTCTAGCCTCTAAGTATTGGTTAAATTGTAATAGATGTCACTGCATAATGCATGTGAACAAAAAACAATGAACAAAAAATGAAAAAAACAACAAACAACAATCCAAAAAAACCAAAAGCAGATGCTATCTGTAAAAGTATTGACAGCTATTTTCTTGATCTCTATTAGGCTATCATAATTAGTCTGTAAAGCTCCTAGCACACTGTTGGTGCTACAATAATAATAGACTTCATCATTTGTTGAGGTCTTTCCACTCTATTTTATTTCAGGAAAACTATATTGTGTAAAGATATGTAGCTAGTTTATTTGACTTTTGCATCTAATTTGGCCTCACTTTACCCATTCTAACAACCAGCCTCCTGTGTTTCACATTATTTGTACCTTAGTAGGGAAATTTAAGCATTTTAATTATTGCCAAAACAGAGTGTTTCACATAAGGAAAGAAAGCTTAATAACCTTCCTCTGGGTGATATAATTAATAAGGTTGTAGTTAAGAATGAAAGTTATTAAGTATATTTAGGATATAGAGGTGAAATCTTGAGACTATATTTGGTAACACTCTATAGGGACAAATTGCTATGCAGATTTATAGAACTTTGCTAATAGACAGAAATTCAAACATTCCTCCCAGGAGTCATAACTTATTTCATGGAAGACAGTAAAAGGTGACAAAGTCAGGTCAAACTTACAGTAGATTTGCTCAGAGTGCCCAGGAGAGTCAAAAAGATATAGTGGGTTTCCATAGCAACTAAATGCACCAACATTATGTTTATTAATTACACAGAGCTAGCAAAAACTGCAGCAAACAAAATGTTGATAATGAGCTAGGCTGTCACATTGGGACCAGGAAGCTATTACTTATACTAAAGCCTGTATTCTACCTTGTTTGCTCACCATCAAATTAAAAGGTAAGATAAGATAAAATAATCAGGTGTCTGGTGTCAATAGGCACATTTTTATACAGTAAATAGATTCTTTGGTTTGATTCAATTTCACAGCCACTATTATATGAAGGTAGATGTACATTGTTTGAGAAAAAATATGAGGTCTTAACTCAGTTCCTATTGGATAGGTTTCATCATAAGTCAGTTGGACCACTGAGTCAGAGAGTCCACCTCCCTACCAACACAGGATTATTCATTGTAATGGACTGTAAATGCTTTGCCCTGTTTAGCTAATAAAGCTGATTTAAATGAGCTCAGGGCCTGGCTCAGAGAGTCACAATTTCTCCCTTGCTCTTCTAATTTGCTACAGACCTAAAAACGGGGCTGTTCATTAACCACTTGTGCCCTGCCAGTGCTAGTGGCCAATATGTGGTGGGAGAGGGAGGTGCCAAGGCTCCTTCCATTCTCTGTGCCATACTCACCTATTGGCGTCGCAGCTGGAGGAGTACTGGGCTAACACCAATTGCTCCTCTACCCTATCCAGACACAAAGACCAGGAAAGTCGCTACAGCATTGCATATGGCCTAGTAAAGGGGCTTTACTTCCAAAGGCCAGGGCACAGTAGTAAGCGTAATATTGTGTGCAACATGTATTAAAGGTTTGACTATCATCTATCACATCTGCTGTCCTCTCTTCTTCCTCTAATTTTGTAATTCTGTTATTTTAAAGAAAGCTGTCAAGTGTGTCTGGCAACATTAAATTTATCCTGTTTATTGTTTGCGCATCCATTATCCTCTACTATATATGCTTGACATTCCTTCTCTTCCCCCCCCCCACCCCTTAATATTGTTACTCTATTTTATAAAGCTAGACTTGCAGGAAAGGAAGTGCCAAAACCAATGTTTTTTCCGTTTATGAAAGTTTGGAGAAACGCTGAAGGCTCTAATAGTGAACAATACTCAACCCAAGGTCGAAGCAAAGGAACAATTGGAACCATTGCTGGTAGTCTCAGCAAAGAAACCCAGAATGGAACAACTTGGAGATGAAACTACCCTGATACAACAAAAAGTAGACCCCATTGAAGAGGATTGAGGCATTCTAGGGTTGGACGTGAGGAACCTGACTCTGGGTGTGATTCTGTGTTGCCCTTTAGAACTCACAGCTGAGGAGCAGTGACTTTAAGCCACCCTTGTGCCATCCTGATTCTGAGCTTCTTCAGTAGCTGGCTGCTCCTGCCTGCCCGTACGCTACAGCACTGCCCAGAATCTCCACAGTGCTATGTACTGTGGCTTCAGCCTTGGCAGGCCCCTGTCAACTCTACCCCACATATCCCCTACAGCAGGGCTGGTGAGGAGGTTCTTGGAGGACAGACTGCAATTGTTTCCCTCAATTTCTACACAACAGAAACTCCTGGCCAGCTCTTGAGCTTCTGGGGCCCCATTTCAGCACTCTGGCTCTCTTAGCCGGTGTGAAGGAACCAGAGTGGGGGTAAGAATATCACCCACTTGATCCCCCATGCTGCAGTATTTTTGTGGCTAACTAAAGGACTGCATGATTAAAAACCCATTGCACTTGAGGCATGTGTATTTATAGTTAAGAAAACTGTGAAAAAAATATTATATGCAAATTTTGAGAACAGCAAAGAAAAACTTTGTCTGGCTGGCAAACAAAGTGCATCTGAACTCCAGTATGGACTAAGACTGGAAACAAAAGTTACAAGTAAAAGGGTTATTGTAATGACTGTTGGCAGCAAGCTTCTGAAAGAGAATGTGTTCAGAATCCCAACATTTACTATGTTAGCAATAGGTAACAGATGACTTTCCAGCCAGTCTGCAGTAGTTGGTAGTTTAAAATATTGTTATAGTTAGCATGAGTGAACCTCAAACAGGTTTCACCAAGCATATCTTGTTCAGCTTGAATTGATGATTCATTAGAAAGGCATAGAAATGAATGGGGAAATTGTGTTTCTCTGTTGGAGACTCATATGCACTGGGTGTATGCTCAGCTCATAAATTTCATATCTGTGCAGGAACTTTATGGAAACAAGGTGGAAAAAAAGGCTGTCTCTGATTGCACTCACAGTTTGATTCTTCTGACAGCTGAGGATTGCTTGTCTTGGAAAAGTACAGTTTAGTTGGCAGAGAAGTTCTTTAGAAATTCCTCTGCCATGGAAGAGTGGAGAACAAATACAGCTAGCTCACCTAGAGTACCTTTCCGCTTTAGGTCTCAAAGCACTTTAGTGAGGAAGGATAAGTGCCATCATCCCCATGTTGCTGAGGCACAGAGAGGTGAAATAGCTATCTCCAGGTCACACAGAGGGTCACTAGTGAAGGTCATGAAGTGAAACCAGGTCTTCTGATTCTAAATCCACTGACCTATCCACTGGACCACACTGTAGTACAGGAGTCTGAGCAAAGTGCTCATGTGTGACATGACACCGACAAGTCAATGGCTGCATATAAATGACACACACAGTTTGCAAATTTTAATGTTGGGTTTCAAAGTACTACTTTGAAAAAGGACTTAATGAATTTCAAATTATATAGCAGGTTCTTCTTTCCTGGTCTGTTTGTTTTTTGCAAACGAGTCTGACTGTAAAGGATGAAGCTCTAGCTGCTGTAGAGAATGCTTCATTGTTCTGTCACTTATTAGGTTTTCAACTATTTTGGAACTTTTTAAAAGTTTTCTAACAAATCAAGCCAGCTGGCATTATTCTTTCCCATGTAAACAAATGTCACTGAAAAACAAATAAACAAAAAAGCCTTGGGCAACAAGATCTAACAGAAAGGCACTTGCATACAGAAGTGGGATTGCTGCTACCACTGATTTGCTTTTCAATGATTTTGAAACATATTTAGTTTTTGAATGGAAAGGTTTTATGAACAAGGTACAAAGCAGCACAGATACATTCTCTCTGCCACTTTTACAGTGCTATAATTGTGAATGTGGATGTGTACACTTGGATGTATGGTGGAGAATTAAACCCGATCAGGGTGATGGCATACAATGAAATTCTAAATGTATAGCACATAGGCTGAGACTCCCAATTTAAAGCCTCCGACTGACTTCAATGGGGTTTGGATCAGCCCCATACAGAGGTGCCAGCATCCCGCTGTCCAGCAGTGTTGTCACCACACCCATCAGCAAGGAACTAAATATCACTGACCACCCTCAGCCAGATCCCTTGTGAATGTATATCACTGTCGCTCCATTGACATCAATTATCTCTGAAACATCTCTAGATATTACTAAAGCCAGACATATGCCAAACCAATAAGTTAAGTTTGGTGGAATGGAAGAATATGATGTGAACATGGTATTTTTATTTTAAAGAGCATCAGCATGTGTAGGCCAAATGAGGAGGACAGTTTCTGGCACTTAGCCAGGAAGGAATTGAGGGATCAAAGCAAGGTCATGACAATGAAAATGTAAGGAAAAAGGAAAGGAATCATATTTTTGTGTAGAAAAGCTAAAAGGTGAACGATGCATTGCTGTATACATGGTGTGCTGCTTACAATCCTTGTTTCCCTAATAGTTACAGATCAGTACAGTAACAAAGAGGAAAGGAGGATCACACTCAGAATGTTGCATTGGGTTTCCAATATATGAACAGGGTGCATTTAACTCCTATCGGAGTGCCAGAACTAGCCTCATGCCTTATTTAAACCCCACATAAGACCTATTTTCCCAAATGGGAATCAATGGAATTAAACACCCGTTTGCATTTACTTCATATAAGGAGGAAATCTAAGGCCAGCTTGTAACAGAAACATCTTGATGTCCAGTTCTAAAATGGTAGTCTTATATTTGTAGCTACAGATAAGAGAGAAATGTCTTAAACACTTTGCATTTCCCAAATCTTTTCTATTTTTGTATCTTTGAGGGACAGAGAAAAAAGGGAGTAAGTAGTGTTTCTGACTAAAGAGAAGTGACATAAACAATTAACACAATGAAAATGTAAAAGGAATTTAGCAGTGGGGAGGCTTCTTAATAGTTATCTTATTTGCTCCTAATCATCAAATGATAAATAAATAGACTTGCAAATGTTCCTAGAATAGCTTAGTATTTATGAGGAATAATAACTGAGGAGAATCACCACTATTCACATATCTCTAGCTTAAATCTACTTTTCAGTGGTCATGCTGAGATCAAAAGCAATGTGGTCTGTTTTTTTCCAAACTGCAATTCCGAGATGGCTGGCCAAATTTATCACTGGAGCAACTCTACTGAAGTCAATAGACTCACACCAGGGATGATTTTAGCGCAATATGTTCACTCTTTGTAGGGACAGTAACAGAACCCTGATGGCTAATGCACAGTAAAACACTGATATTAAAGCCATTTAACCCATCTTGAAAGACAGAATTAAAAACAACTGAGGAATAACTGGAAATGTGCCAATTTTCTCATACACATTAGCCACAGGTAATGGAATTCGTGCTTTCCAGGGAATGCCAGCATGTTAAAATTGAATGTTTCTGATTTCATTATTTAAGATTAATATAATCAGATTTCAGAAATCCTTGTATTTTTAAATAATTTAGACTACACAGTATCCAGTCCATGCCTTTTCCCCTTCAGGTCAATAGCAAAACTCCCAGTGACTTCAATAGGAACCAGATCAAACACTGTGTCAGTGGGTGGGAGCTCTTCTAAGAGAAAATGTGTGTTTTCCCTCCAGCCCCACAGACGCATTCAGCAATTCACCTAGGACAGGGATGCTTTGAGGGTAACTTTAAGATAATGTTGCTCTTTCCCTGATCTTCATTATGTAAAGTAAGTCATAGCATTGCCCAATACAAGCATCTTTTTATTTTAAAGTAAAGGCTGAGTCCCATCTTGAGAGTCTGTCCGCGAATGCAGCATAAATCCCAGCTCTCATGAGGGGTCTGAGAGGAAAGTTAGGAGAGAGGCAATAGCTGCCATTTTGGGGCAGCAGAAGCTTTGTCAGGGCTCCCTGCACCTAGCTGAGGGAAAGGGGAGTGGAGGACACCACCCAAAATTCTGGCTACACTGGTCCACAATTTTTGAGAAGTCGTCTGCTTCAGAGATAAAATGTGCTATTTATTATGTATTTTGATGTGCTGAATTCAAATATGACAATTAAAACAACTGATTGGCTACTGTTTCTAAGATATTTAAGTTTTTACATTTTATGTCTCTATATATTGTGTAGATAGTAGAGTTTTAATCATAAATTGTAAACATAGGTCTTTTCATGTGTTTATGGTTGCTTTACATGATAATATTTCACCTGTCCTATTTATGTAACACTTTAAAAATCAGCAAAAGGGTTATATAAATAAAATTTATTATGAAACAAAAAGCAAAAAACTATTATGTACATAGTTTAGTCCTATTCAGTGTCTACTCGGCGCTTCTTGGCTTGTCTCTTGTATTCATTAAATGGAGCATCTCTTGTCACTGTCCAGCAATAGTCTGCAAGCATTGATGGGCTCCATTTGCCCTGATAGCGTTTCTCCATTGTTGCAATGTCCTGGTGAAATCGCTCGCCGTGCTTGTCGCTCACTGCTCCGCAATTCGGTGGAAAAATATCTAGATGAGAGTGCAAAAAATGTATCTTTAGTGACATGTTGCAACCAAGGCTTTTGTATGCCTTGAGGAGATTTTCCACCAACAACCTGTAGTTGTCTGCCTTGTTGTTTCCGAGAAAATTTATTGCCACTAACTGGAAGGCTTTCCATGCCGTCTTTTCCTTGCCACGAAGTGCATGGTCAAATGCCTCATCTCGAAGAAGTTCACGAATCTGAGGACCAACAAAGACACCTTCCTTTATCTTAGCTTCACTTAACCTTGGAAATTTTCCACGGAGGTACTTGAAAGCTGCTTGTGTTTTGTCAATGGCCTTGACAAAGTTCTTCATCAGACCCAGCTTGATGTGTAAGGGTGGTAACAAAATCTTCCTTGATTCAACAAGTAGTGGATGCTGAACACTTTTCCTCCCAGGCTTCAATGACTGTCGGAGTGGCCAATCTTTCTTGATGTAGTGGGAATCTCTTGCACGACTATCCCATTCGCAGAGAAAACAACAGTACTTTGTGTATCCAGTCTGCAGACCAAGCAAGAGAGCAACAACCTTCAATTCGCCACAAAGCTGCCACTGATGTTGGTCATAGTTTATGCACCTCAAAAGTTGTTTCATGTTGTCATAGGTTTCCTTCATATGGACTGCATGACCAACTGGAATTGATGGCAAAACATTGCCATTATGCAGTAAAACAGCTTTAAGACTCATCTTGGATGAATCAATGAACAGCCTCCACTCATCTGGATCGTGAACGATGTTGAGGGCTGCCATCACACCATCGATGTTGTTGCAGGCTACAAGATCACCTTCCATGAAGAAGAATGGGACAAGATCCTTTTGACGGTCACGGAACATGGAAACCCTAACATCACCTGCCAGGAGATTCCACTGCTGTAGTCTGGAGCCCAGCTCTGCCTTACTCTTGGGTAGTTCCAAATCCCTGACAAGGTCATTCAGTTCACCTTGTGTTATGAGGTGTGGTTCAGAGGAGGAGGATGGGAGAAAATGTGGGTCCTGTGACATTGATGGTTCAGGACGAGAAGTTTCATCCTCTTCCTCATCTGACTCAAGTGAGAATGATTCTGGTGCATCAGGAACCGTCAGTCCTTCTCCGTGGGGTACTGGGCGTATAGCTGATGGAATGTTTGGATAATGCACAGTCCACTTTTTCTTCTTTGACACACCTTTCCCAACTGGAGGCACTATGCAGAAGTAACAATTGCTGGTATGATCTGTTGGCTCTCTCCAAATCACTGGCACTGCAAAAGGAATAGATTTCCTTTTCCTGTTCAACCACTGGTGAAGATTTGTTGCACAAGTGTTGCAGCATATGTGTGGGGCCCACCTCTTGTCCTGATCTCCAATTTTGCAGCCAAAATAAAGGCAATAGGCTTTCTTAACCATAGTGGTTATACTGCGCTTTTGTGATGCAAAAGTCACTTCACCACAAACATAGCAGAAGTTATCTGCACTGTTCACACAAGTACGAAGCATCTCTGCTCACTTTGGCTAAACAGAAATGTGTCCCTTTTCAAAATCAAACACTGACAAATAAGAGAGCACGACACTATATGATTTCTAGAGCTGATCTAGGGCAATTTGTTCAGCAGAGTGATGTAAGCTTCGTTACGATTGCATCATCCATGACTTCTAGGAATAACATGATGCAATTCATATCATGTATGACGCAATACCAGCTTCAGATTGCATCATTCATTGTTTTGGCTAAAAAGCAAGTACTGTCCAAACCCAGTCATAGATTTATTCATAGATCCAGTCAAAGATGTATTTTAGTCATTTCTGGTTTAAATTGAGATCCCTTTCCTTTATAACTCATTTATCCTCCGCCATTCCCATGTCAAGGGTCGTATATACTGACCCAACAGCATATCTTGAAAACTAGAGCCAAGCAACAATTTTAAGCATCATTTTCGTTCTCAGTGACCCAGAATTAGTAAAGTTTGACTGCATTTATTTCAGAAGCATTTTGGCTGTAGAGCAGTGCTATCAGATACTTAGCAGTGAATGACTAAGTGCTCCTGAAAAGTGAGAGCTAAGGGGGCAGGGAGCATCCACTGCCATACACCTGCTTGAGCAGGAGGTACTGGGTAGCAACACTGCTTCCAAATCATATGATTTCTAGGGGGCTGAAGGCAAGCTGGGAGAACTAAGGCTAAACTAACTGCTGGAGATCTGATCTCTAAAGTAACCAGATTATTAACACGAACAATGGAACACCTGTTGCACCCCACCAAGAGTAGAAACACCAAGAACCCCAGGTGGGTCCTCCACCTACCAGTCTGGGTAATGCCAGTGTTTCTGCTACCCAGGCCCCAATCCTGCCAACCTCATGGTTATGGCATTGCCAGCAAAGTGTCGGTGTCATGCT
The DNA here is from genome assembly GCF_027887155.1 of Malaclemys terrapin pileata. Lineage (NCBI taxonomy): Eukaryota > Metazoa > Chordata > Testudines > Emydidae > Malaclemys > Malaclemys terrapin. Next base: position 32,239,365 of record NC_071505.1, read on the forward strand.
GGTATTGTTGCCAGCCTCTGTCATTGCTTTTCTTGGGAGTTGGGAAAAATGGCTGCCTGGAGCCCACAGCAGTGCTGTCTTTGAGGGAGGAGGAAAGAAGAGAGCTGCTGCACATAAAACATATTTTCAACCATAAGCATTTCAACCAATTCTAATATGTAATCATACCAGATAATATGATTATCTGGGGGGGTTCAAAACTAATTAATAATATTCACATTTATCTCATTATTGTTAGGATTCAGAATTAACATATTTGAATTAATCAGAGCAATTTATAGCTTTGTTAGAGTTCCAGCCATCTACAGACTCCGGTAGGCAATTAGAAATATTATCTTTGTGACCATAAAAGAGAGAAACTGAAATTTTGCACAGGAAATCTTACATTCGTCAGAAATGGATGGGGTCACTAGTGAGTCACAAGAACGGCCATGGTGGCCCATGAATCACTGCACACTACAGCAGTAGAATCCCTATAGAATTTAATTTTTCAGTATCTATTGTACTGACACTTTTAAGCATTTTTAGTGTAATGTTTTATATTAACAGCCAAAGATAAACAGAAAAAAATCCTTCCTTTCCCTGAAATTAATAGTGAATACTGTTTAACTCACACAAACTGTTCCTTAAAAAACAAACAATAATAGCAAAAGGATTGTCCTTCCCTTTAAAACAATTTCTAAAAGCCGCTGCACATAGACCCCTTTTGAGGCCGCCAGCATTAATTATTCAGCTGCTGCCATAAATGTGATCTTCAGGTCACACAATTATTTCACTTAACTACCACTAAGTTAGGTTGATAAAAGAAATGGGTTTGTAAATGACAATCACCTCCTTTCCCATAATTTCTATTTTAATGTCAGTGACCCATTAATGGTTTTATAGAGCACAATTGTTTGAAAGGTCAAGAACCATTTTTTCTCCCTTGCTAGTATTAGTCAGTATATAAAAATGGCTTTAGAGATACAGGTAACAGTAGCAGTCATTAACATTTCCCTCCACTAATGAGATGGCTGTGGCTGTCCATAATTATGTTTACAGTCCTCTCTATTTCCCAGGTACACTGGGTGACATTAAAAAGCCATATTTGCCCAGTGTTATTTCAGGGGGGTATCAGAAATAACAGTATTTTTCTATACTTAACAGAGAACATAATAATTACAGATAAATAGGGACCATTCTAAAGACTTCTGAGAAAGTATATACATGTAAACATGGTAGAGCAATTTAGATTCAGTTCATAATACTGTACTTGGCCAAATTCATCCATCCACCCACAGTTATATAGCATCTATCATTAGGTAGTATATAAGCTCAGAAGGAGCTTCATTATGAAGTTATTATTTTCCTTTCCAACATTAACAGTTTTATCACTGTTTTTTTTCCCCATAGGTGTAAGTATATGCATGTTGAATCCTTGGTGCATCTGTTGTTTTCTTTTTGTATTTTATCATAATGTTCAATAAAAAATATTGAACATAAATTAACTTAACTTTTAATACTTAATAGGTTTGTAAGAATAGGTCATGTGTTCATGATCCCAGAGGTCTTGATTTAACAGGCATTGTATCAAGTCTCCTTTTTTTTAATGAAAAGAACTTGTAGAATTTAAGGACGATGTGTGAAAATCTTACCTGTTGACATCAAAGAGAGGTTTGTCATTGACTTCAGTGGGGCCAGCATTTCACTCCAAATATTCCCCTACAGCAAAGTATGAGAGAAGGGTATATTTGCCCCCCCCCCCCCAAAATGGCCTTGATCCAGCAAAATACTTGCTTAAAAACATGTTCAACTTTGGTTTCAATGAGACTACTCCCATGCCTAAAAATAAGCATGTGCTTAAGAAATATTCCTCCAAGAACTTCAATAGAAAGGATTAATTAGTTTCCTACTTCAGCTCATGGGTGGTTGTACATTTAAGAAAAGCTGCATCAAGGTCATTTGAGTCTTTCATACTTATATAATATTTGGGGCTAAATTCTGCCCTTTTTGTGTGCATTTCCTGTTTTAGACTAGCCTTAAGGAATTCTGTTGCATACACGGCCCCTAGACAACCAGAGCTATGTGCCCCCCACACAGGCAGAATAGCTCATGGAAACTCCACTTGGTCTACACAACTTCATATTTCTCTCTTCAGCTTGTATAACAGGAGCTAGAATTCAGCAAGATACTTAATCACATGCATAGCACGAAGCATGTGGACAGTCCTGTTGACTTCAGAGCAACTGCTCATGTGCTCGAAATTATGTAGACACTTAAGTATGTCACTAATTGGGTCCTTACTATACCTGTAAGTGAACATTGAGTTTTATAGATTCATAGATTCTAGGACTGGAAGGGACCTCGAGAGGTCATTGAGTCCAGTCCCCTGCCCGCATGGCAGGACCAAATACTGTCTAGACCATCCCTAGATGGAGTTGGAGCATTGGGTTAAATTATTCTTAGAGGAACTCTAGATTTTTTTAAATTTAAATGACTAGTTCTATTGCAATGTCTATACTGCAATGTCAAACCTTGATAACATGGAATAGAATCTGAAATGAGTAATTATATAGCTTACCTTTATTTCTGTTTTAGTTTCATTATTGACTACTAGGCTTGATTCTCCTCAAACAGCAGCCTTACAGCAGTATAATGCCATTAACCCTAATGTACGTAAGAGCAGAACAAGGTTCAATATATTTTCTGGGTGTCCCAAAATGTACTAATCATTCTTTTCTGATACAAAAGTGATATGAAATAATGTTGTGTCTACATTTTCACTCTATATCTGGCACCAGCCACTGTCAGAAGACAGGATACCTGGCCAGATGAATTTGAGTTAGGTTGGTATGACCCAGTATGGCCATTCTTATGTTCTTACAGCTACAAGTAGTCTCATCAACTTGTTAGTGGACCTTGGGGAGCTGAACACTACACACTGGTGCTAGTTCATGCCAATTATTATATTGAGTGATGAAACTGCCTGGTATCATTTCACTTGTGCATAAGAACAGCAGGTGAATGTTATAGTTTATGATTTTCAATTATAAATCAAGTACACTAAATTCTCAGTTCACCTAATAAGGGCTGTAAAAGCACTGGAGTGTGAGGAGTCTACTGTTTCTTGTTAGAAAGGCTTTGCAATGAGGGCTTATCAATGTTTTTGCTACATCACTGTTATATTTAGCTTTTACAACAAAAACTGAAAAATAATTAGGAAAGGAATCGACCAGCCAGAACAATATCGCTACTCTGAAGTTATACTTCCATACCAAACACTATTGGGAGGTCCAGCAATGCCATACTCATGCTGATCTATTAATAATCATAAGCTATACCATGCATCATCCCTACACACATTCTTTGGCACAGAGGAAGTGCAAGGTGAATACAAGGGGAAGAGAAAAGCCCTAGAGACCATCTGCAAAAAATGTGTGGGACTGGTCTTTGTGCAATATATGTAACTTGGCAGGATACGTTCATGGGCAGTGCCAGGAGATGGCTGTTCATCCCCAATCAATTCCATGGGAGTTCCAGAGGAGTTTATCAGTGTTACTTCTCCTTGTTGCAACATTACCTTCACCTATTCCCATACAAAGGAGGGGCAGCTGCTGCTATGAAACCACTGAGAGCACAACTCTTCATGGAAACTTGATTATAAGGAGGACTTAAAAGTGGGGGAACAAAGCCTGTAGCATTGATATCCTGCACACAGATACTCCTGACCTTGGCACAGCTGCCCCAAGTTTAGTGGGGCTCTCTAGATTCCTACTGACAACACTATCTCCTTCTTAGGAGAGAAACCTTCTCCCTCTTGGAGGGGATGATACCATGAGAATGTGGTGAATTTAAGTTTTGAGAGTTTTCCATGTAACGTATTGGGAAAGGGATGATCTGTGCTAATTTAACAAGTAATTCACAGGTTAGTATGGATAGCTAACACTGTAGTTTCAAAAACACTCGTTTATGCTTAAATGTGCATGCCTGAATTTTACAATATTTTAAAAATGTTGCATTTATAAGTGGGTGTTCGTGAATTTCCAGTAAGAGGGTGCATGGAGTCTACTGGGAGTTGGACTCAGATGTCTGGGCTCCTTTGTTTGTATGCTTGCTGTGTCTCTGACTTCTTCTGCAGCATTGGCATTCACTTCTGTGTGCCTCATTTGCTCCAGCTTTAAAATGGAGATAATCATGTTTTCTGACATGCCTCATACAGAAGTTGTGAATATTAATCAACTAACATTTGTGCAGCTCTTTGGAGACAGAAAGCACTAAGTAAATGCTCAGTGCCATTGTTAATCTGGGACAGCTTCAACAACAGCAGTAGCCATGCAAATTTCTTGTGGCCGCCACACTAGTATGCCTGAGCCCAGACTTTGAGTGACCACATCCGAAGGTGAGAGGGGAATTCAGTCACCACTTAAAATTTGGCCTCTTGGTGAATCTACCAACAAGAATAACACAGTGGGAGAGATAATATCTTTTACTGGCAAGCTTGTCTCTCTGACCAACAGAAGTTGATCCAATAAAAGATGTTACCTCAACCAATTTGTCTCTCTAATATCCTGGGACTGACACAGCTACAACTACACTGCATACCAACAACCATGCCAGTTGTTGTGGTTTCTGCTATATGTGCTTGCTTATTAAAGGCCTGATTCTGCAGCCACTGAAGTAGATGGGAGCTGTTATCATTAACATCATCGACTGCAGGATCAAATGCTAACACTCATTTCACAGGTTACAAATTTGCTCTTTGATGGTAATGATAAGTTTCAATCACCATTGACATGGGCTGAATTCAATTACTTGGAGTTGAAAGTCCTGAGATCCCAGAACCAATTCTTTGCCTTATCTAGCCTTGTACCCACATTTCTGCTTCAATTCTGCTTTCGACTTATAAAACAATTCTACTCCAGCCACATGTTGTACTAGTCAAATAGATTGTTGATTAGTGAACAAACCTTGTTGACAAATGCTGATTTCTTGTAATTATATGGTACATATAATTCTCTTTTCCATGCAAGCTTTTCATGTTAGCTATACAGGAATTGGCAATGAGTGGGTGTATTAGTCCTAGCACATTAGGGTACTATTTATGTGCATTTCATACTAAGTTATTTTTAGAAGATTCTAATCCTATTGACTTGGAATCAGAAAGGTCCAATTTGAATTTAGCTCTGTCGCAACTGACAAGAATGAGCAAACAAACCAAAAAAAAGCAGCATATTCAGCTCTTACTTTTACTTAGTCAATTCTTCAGGGAGTTATAACATTCTAAGATGTGCATTCATTGACTGCAAAAAAGTCATATACTAATGAGGTCCCTAGGTAGATCTTCCAATATAGGCACACAGTAGTGGAATAACATAGTTCATTATTCTCATGCATATGTGCAGTGCATTACACAGATTCTAAAAGAAATGTAATAATTTATGAAGTATGTGACATCAAGACATCCTCTTCCTCCCATTTTGAATACCCTTTTGTATGTATAATAGTGGAAGTGCAGAGATGTGCAAAAGGTAAAAGCTGACAGGAAAGACTTGAAAAAGAGATATTGCTACCTCTCAAATAAAAGTATAAATCATGTTTCTTAAAAAAATCCTGCAATTCCTGATTCGCATCTGCTCACTGAATTTTTAACATGATTGCTTAATAACAATGCAGTGAAATCACACAGCATAAAACACTGGGTTTTTAAAAGGGGGTATTGGTAACACATTGTAACGGTTCTGTCAAAGTTTTACAACTGCATTATTAATGATATATGGTGTTTCAAAAAGAGTGATCTGATTTAAGATGGAATGTGAAAAACACAGATTAATATCAAGGGAATGTGCTTCTAAGGTACCAAAAGGGCAAATGTAAAAAAATGAACTTTTCAGCTCATTATGTAAAGGGTTGTGCATGTAATTAAGTGTATGCATGTTTAAAAAGTCCTTTGAACATTGAAATGTCAAAAGCTGTCCTAAAAAATGATTCCTCTGATTTTCTGAGTGAGAATCATGCTCCTTTTTTGGTCCTTTTCTAGTTTTCCATTTAATTTAACCTAGTGATTTTTTTCATATTTTATACTTAAGTTCCAGTTAATTTATTTTCCTATTCCTGCTTTTCCACAGTGTTTTGTTTTATCTCCGTTTTTCATACTCTAATTTAACGGCTAGAGGAATACTGATTTCTATAGGCAGAAAAAACACCTGCAGGCTCACCCAGAGATCAGTCCAGAAATTCACATGGTTATATAGATGGATGCTGTGCAATGGAAGCTTTGCCTTTTGTAAGGAATTATGAGGGACTTCATTGACCAGAGTTAGTACCACTGTTCAGTTGATTAATTGGGGGAAACTATCATGCTAAAAAGTATATACTGTATTATGACTCCAGTTCCAACAGTAACATGTCCATTACATGTCAATTATTGTGTCCATACTGCACACTTCAAAGGTTCTATCACCACAATCAGCTCTCATAAACTCATGGTTCTCTCTAAATTTCAGAGCCTCCTCAGCGAAACTCATACACAACCAAAGAGCCAATGAGCAGATGATCTACTAAGATATGTGTTAGACATTCTACCACCAAAATGCATCTTTTGACTCCATAATTCATGCATATTATCATGGTCTTCTGAATATCAGATGAAGCAGGAGGTAAAAGACTCCAGTAATGCTGGTAGAAAATACAATCAGATGCAGATAAACTAACACAAGGATATTGTAAAATCTTGTCACACACTCATGATTGCAGCTAAATCAGCTTTCTGCTCCTTTGCCATCTCAGCAAATAAAGGCTGACCTGCAGAATTTTTCCTCACTGTGGGCCATTTTGTCACTCCAAAATGCTTCCATGCCACCCCAGATGCCAGCTCTGTTCCATGTAAGCAGTTGTCAATATATTTATTGAAGATAATCCATATCAAGGCCAACTCAGAAAACATACCTGCCTTTGCACACAAAATGTAGCATAGCAAGCAAAACACTATAGAAGCTCTGGAAGGAATCCAAGTCATCACCTGTGAACCAAACCCATCCCCACGATGGCTGATGAAATGTAATACTTAGCTTCACTTTTACCAGAGATCATCAATACTCTAAAGCATGCCATAATTGTGCATATTCTCAAGAAAACTTCCCCTGACTGAACAGACTTCAGAAACTATCACTCAATAGCCAACCTCCCATTCTTGAACACATTTAGATGTTTGAGTCACCAGCAAACATACCTATTTACAACCAGTGTCCTAGACCATCTCACAGCTGGGTTTCAGACAGCTCATGGAACAGAGACTACCCTGATGGTGCTAATGTATGACTTCCCCTCTGTCACAGACAAAGAAGGACTGCCATCTTCATACTGCAGGATTTATCTGCAGCCCTGCACATATAGAACCATGGAACACTGTCAGCTGAGAGATGTAGCAGAGGTCAACAGGAAAGCACTGAATTGATTCCGTTATTTTTGTTCAAGGAAGTGGTTACAAGTTAATGTTCCTCCACCATCAGATCATTTATTGGCAGAGACTCATAAGTCTTGATTATCTCCCACAGCTTTTTAACTTCTACATTAAACCACCGTGGGAAATTGTGAGACAACTCATGTCTCTGATGCTAGCAGTATGCAGCCTGTACCCCTCTGTACCTCCTCCGATGCTAGCAACATCCATCTATCCCAGGAACAGCATGTGGATGGAAGTAAAGTGAGTAAAGTTATATGCATGCATGTTTATAAGATCAGGTCCTATGGCAATATTGCTAATTGATGCTCTGCCATTGTCAGGTCAGAGACTTGGTCTATATGGGGTGGTAGAAAGGAAGAGAGAGCGATTGGGGGCCTGATTTGACACTTCCTTGCAACTTGTGGAGTCCTCTACACTTGTGCAAAGTGGGCATAAAAAGCTACCCAATCAGAAGATTAAAACTTCACACTCACTTTGCACAAGCATAAATGACTGCATAGCATGCAGAGCTGTGAAGAAACAGACTCTAAGTCTTCAATCAGACCTGCTGGGCCAGCTTAAAAACCTCATGATCAGAACACTGGGGCCCAGATTGTCAAAGATATTTAGGATCCTAATTTCCATTGAAATCCATTGAGGATCTGGGCCTTGATCTCTAAAACTATTCTGTTCTAACCGAGTCCTTACACATCATCCATCTCTATGGTTTTAGTTCACCTTACCAGGCACCCTGGAAGGACAAAAAGGGGATAGGTGTGAAGACAGTCCGTGGAGTTACTGGGAACAGCGATGAAAGGCTGCAGTCAGAGGCATACCCAGTTATGCCACACATTTTGAGTGTCCTTGCAGTCTGGTTTCTGTTTGCTATTTTGGGAAGGAAATATTGACCGCTCCCATATCATTGAAAAGTCTGCAAAGATGAGGAGGATAAAAGGGCTGCCAAGGGGGCAAAAGGAACTGTAGTAGTGTAGTATGTTGCGCCTGGTTCAGATAGTTTTCATTGGATGACCTAAAAACCTGAAAGGGACCCCAGCATCTCTTACTGAACTACAAGAGTAGTTGGGGGGGGGTGAGGTTAATTTGTGCTGGGTCTTGCTGGGGCAGAGCCCTGGCATGTATAGGCTTGGCAGTTCATAGCCCTGGCACCTCTGGGCTTCCAATGTCAATTATGAAAATAAAAAAATCTCTATTATTTTGCTCTGGAGAGCGGCGGCTGCTGGCCAGGTGCCCAGCTCTGAAGGCAGCACCAGTAAGTAAGGATGGCATGGTATGGTAATGGGACCTGCGGGATCATAGTCTCACTGCAGTGCTCTACCCCCTACCATTTTTTGTCCACCCCATTTCTCCCCCTCCACCCTTGGCTTTGAGCCCTGGGCAGCTGCCCTGCTCACCCCACCCTGGTTTTGACCCTAGTAGAATATGTGGTTGTAAACTTCTAACACTAATATATACAGTAGGCTATTCTTTCAAATAAAATTGTTATGACTGAATGTGCGGCAGTATTATTGTTATTGGTAATGTGTGGTAATGAGAATGATACTGCCACACACTCAACGTCATAACAAGTTTAAAATTGAAAATGAAATCATTGCTTCAACCCCAGCACCTCTTTCATTACAAATTAAGCACTGGTGAGACATCTGTGGCATCCCCATACCATCAAAAAGACTAGTGAATGAGGGGCTTGGAGCATGTGGATCAGCAATCCCCTCCACATCCCACCAAAGAGAGTGAATAACAGAAGAGAATGAAGTTGACACTAGGACTGTCTTGCTAAAAGTGGTATGTTTGATTCCCTATTTGGTATCCATTATTTTTTTTACTTAAAAGTTTCTTCTGATTTTATGTGGCTTCTTATATATTTATTGTTGTATAAAGTTCTACACTGAGATTTTATATCAGTTTGATTTATTACTTCATATTTATATATTCTTTGATGGCTAGGGGATTCAAGCATCAACTAATCTAAGTACTTTAATTTTGAAGTTCATTTGTGTCCAAATCAATGTCAAATCAGGGAACTGTTACATCCCTAATAACAACAATGAATATATTATCCCTATATTTACTGAAAGGTTTGTCACATGCTTGAGCAAAACTGTATATTCACAAAATGTGACTAAAAGCCTGAGAAGTTTATTCCTTGAGACACAGAAATCACTATGCCTGAGTAACGTGGCTAATGATGAATTCAAGGGAAAATAATTGGGGTTCCAATTCTACCATCTCCCCAAACATAACCATAAACAAATATGTGCCTTTGGGCCAGAGGTGAAAGTAACTTACAGGATTTACCAGTACTGCTGGAGTCCTGAGGGGGGCGTGGCCTCATCCAGAAGAGGCGTGGCCTCAACTGGAAGAGGCGGGACCTCTCAAGATTTAAAGGCCTTGGGGCACCGGCTGTGGCTGGGAGCCCCAAGGGCCTTTAAATCAACCCAGGGCTCCCAGCTGCAGAGGTGGCTGGGAGCCCTCGGGGCTCAGGGGCAAATTAAAGGGTGGGAGCTCCGGGCCCTTTAAATCCCGTCCCCAGCCCAGCAGCCGGGCTCGGGTGTGGATTTAAAGGGCCCGGAGCTCCCATGGCTGCAGGGAGCCCCGAGCCTTGCAGGGCTGGGGCTGGGATTTAAAGGGCTTGGAGCTCCCTGCCGTGGTGGGGAGCCCTGAGCCCTTTAAATCCCGGCCCCAGTCCAGCCGCCAGAGCTGCGGGCAGGATTCAAAGGGCTCTGGGCTCCCCGCTGTGGTGGGGAGCTCTGAGCCCTTTACATCCCGGCCTCAGCCCAGCCGCCAGAGCTGCGGGCAGGATTTAAAGAGCTCTGCCACGGCGGGGAGCCCAGAGCCCTTTAAATCCCCACCGCAGAAGCCAGTGTGGTCTGGCACGATGTACTGGGTCTTGCCGGTATCAGCTTACTTTCACCTCTGCTTTGGGCTTTTGTCACACCTCCCTAGAAAATGAAGCAAACAATTTTGTAGCTGCAAAGACCGGCTTCATTGCTCTACTGCTCTGATCCAGTACATTGCTTCTATCCCTGAGCAGACACCAAAAATCTTTGAAAATCCTCAGAGACAAAGAAAAGAGTCTTCAAGAGTGAACTTTGCCTTTTGTGCTCTTTTTCTCTGGTTATCTGTACTGGAAATTAGGTTGCAGTGTACGACACTAATAAACACCATGTTGTGTTTATGTGCATATGCACAGAAGTATTGACATTTGGGCTGTTTAACTTTTATGCAATGACAAAAATGCCTTAGAACAGGAAATTTCCTTAAAAAGCTATGATGCTTACACAACATTTGAGTAGCTGTTTCCATTGTATTACACTACCATTCATCATCTGCACTAATTCAATAAAAAACACTGTCAATATGATAAATCACTGTTTCTATTGAATTAATGAGGATGGATGGTTACTAATAGGATAAGACTGTATTAGGGGAAATGTTTAAAGTAATATGATTAGCAAGAAAACATTTGATAAAGAATTCCAGTAATTTTCAGTCTTCTCAACTCCATTCATAAAGGAATGGAAATATGTATTGTGAAGACAGCCATTCCTTAAACTTGCTCATTGTAATTCTTTTGGATGAGTTCTGCCTGGCTATTTACCTGCTTCTAGAGAGTCAGAGAGGCTTTGTGGGGTACACACTAGCCTAAAACTCAGGAGACCCGGCTACTATTCATGGCCTGCCTACTGAGTGAGCCTAAGAAAATCACTTCCCTGCTCCGTGCCTCAGTTTCCCCAGCTGTAAAATGAGGCTAATAACATTGTCCTTGTTCGTAAAGGTCCACGAATGAGAAGAGTGAGGTATTATTGTTACTATATGATGAGGTTTTATCTTATGAAAGATGTATGATCTAATAAACCAAGTAAAGATCTGGGATTCAGGACCCGTGCATTCTAAACTTGCCTATAGTGATAGATCCTTTTGTGCCATTGATAAGTCATTTATGGCCTGATTTTCAGACCTACTGAGCATTCACAGCTTCCTCTGGTTTCAATTGAGCAATTGTTGTTATTCCACAGGGAAATAATATGTAACTGGCTGAGAATAAGATCAAACAACCTGAAGTAAGATAGTATTATAATAAAACAAACTGTAGAATAATAAATAAACTTAATTATCCACAAGGGAGTGTATCTTTTGCTGTTTGCATATACTTCCAGATACTATCATGACAGCTAATGAAGGAGTTACAAATGGATACTGTTTCTGTCTGTCAAGCACCAAGCACATATTCAGAATTGTATAAGTAATTAATATGAACAACATGTAAGAAAATAGATGTCTATAACATTGTGTTAGGGCATCATCTTGCAAACTCTTACGTGAGAAATCCTTACTTTTGCGAGTGGTCCCATTGAGTTGGTTCTGATCTCACTGATGCTAGATTTTCATTTACTTCATTGAAGAAACCTCTAATTTACTTGGTGTAAGATTGACTTCTCATGGGGGCAGGATTAAGTAAATATGTTTAGTGTCTTTGGAAAGGGGATGGCATTCTCAAAAGAGCTATGGTTGAGGAAATGCATCCTCTACTAAATTAGGCTGGCCTTCAAATGGGGAAAAACAGCAAGATGGAAGAGATTTTAAAGTTTGCTATCTTGTGATCTTCCAGGACTGGCAACACTTAGGTGGACCTGTAACAATGCTTTCCTGACCAGTAAACATATTTTATAATGCTCAAAGGCCAGTGACCCGAAAGAAAAAAAACATTGTAGTTCCCTGCATGTCTGCAGCTCTGGGGCCTTTAAATTCCATGTCTACAGGGAATACTCATCATAACAAGCAATTAAAGTGAATACAGGACTGACCATGTTTTTCTCTGCTTTCTTATTTAAACATAAAGTCAGGGGAAAGGATGCAAAGATTGCACAAAATGACCCATCTTTAGCTGGGACTGTACTACTACTGTTTTGTTTCAGATTCTATTATACCCAAAGTGGCAAAGACTTAAGCATAGTGAAAAAAAAAAAACCAATCTGCATGATATTTTAACTTAATAAGAAGCAGGATGTTAAACAAGGAGACAACATTTATTGTAAGTCAATAGGCTGTAGAACATTATTCTTATATGGAAAGCTTGTGCATTTAATATGCCTTGGATAATCTGTATAATTAAAAATATGAAAGCTGTATTTCTAATGTAATTAGGATGACGATATTAAATTTTATCAGTTATATCACATTAATACACTGTAAAATGTAAGCTATTATAAAAGACTAGGACTTCCAGAGGGAATCGGGGATTCATAGTTCTTATCCCTTCAGCTTTAGATTTCTCATAGACATTTTTCCAAGTGCAAATGCAACAGTATCTTGCTTCTTTCTCAACTGAACTACAGAAATGATCACTAGCAGACTTTTCACAAAGGAAGTAGAAAGAAAACAAACAGTAGAAAGAAAAGACACATCCTCCCATTGATTTTTAAGCAGAACTCCCCCACTGTAACCAATAGACATTACAGTGTATCAAATATATATATTTGTCTTTAAAACATATCTTGCTGTATGTAGTCCAAGTTTTAAAACAATAGCAAGCTCAGTAGAATTATAATAATTTCTATCAAACCATTTTACCTGTATTGTTCTTTCAAATATAGAAATTCATTATAACTTTCAGACTATACTCCCACATTAAAAAACTGCTATTTTATTCTCCTGATGGGCCATATTATGTGTGTAAATCCACTCAAACATTTCCAGTGGCACATTTATCAGGGGAAAATACACTCAAATGTTAGTATTAAATGTTTGTCCTATCTGTGACATGTCAGAGAGTCATTTTTTTATTAAATGATTGTCAAGGGAAGAACTATATTAAAGCAATACATTTATCCTTGAATTATTAATCCTCCATTGAAATAATAAGGCTTATGGTTGTAGAATTTGTGTGTGTGCAATACCAGGATGCATAAGCTTCATTCCATGTGTTCAGTAAAATGATTCATTAGGACTTTAGTCAAAGAACTTTGTGTACTGCACAGAAAATGTCTAAACATTTTCAAGATTTTAGTGAATAATAACCAACTGCCTCTCAATATACTAATCAGAGTCTTAGTGCCACTGTATGTCCTCTGGTGCTTGTTGGCTGGTCTGCTACTTTTATCTTAATGGAGTCTGCCAATTAAAGCTAGACAGCATAAAGTGCTGAAGAGATGAATACCCCTCTACTACTCCTCTTTAAAAACTAAATAACAAGGAGACATCAATTACAAAGTGAGCAAAAGAGAACAGTGCTTAAGCATGTACATTCTTCATTTTAGTGCCACTTTGAGAGCTCTAAAAATTCTTGATAATACTTAAATCCAGAATGATCATGAGAGTGTTTTACAACACAACTGGTATTTAATTAGCCTCAAATCTGTGCTAGAAAAGGCACATTTAAGTAATTTGTATACCAAGAACACTACTATACCCAAAAGTATTCGTATTGGTGTTTATATCACCACCAGCTCACTTCTTAGCGGCACATATTGTATAATCCAATGCAGTGGAAAGGTAATAAAATGAAAAGAGCTCTGTTGAGAATACAATAATAAATGTCATTCAAGGACAGTTACTAAAATGTCAAGATGCCACTTTATATTTGCTATTGTTTGAAATAAGATTATTATGATCTTAGTCTTTGTTTTATATGCAGAGGCTAACAACTGTGTATAGCTATTATTAAACTAAAGGTGCCTTATGTATTCTTACTGTACCTAGAAATAGATGAAGGTGAGGTTATGTATTGCCTACCTGCCTTGCAAATTCACACAGAAAAGTTTTGTGTTGGATAGAGGGGCAATTGTAGTTGAATCAAAACTCAATTTTAGAAATACACCTCTACCCCGATATAACGCGACCCAATATAACACGAATTTGGATATAATGCGGTAAAGCAGCGCTCCGGGGGGGGGGGGGGGGAAGAGAGCGGGACTGCGCGCTCCGGCAGATCAAAGCAAGTTCGATATAACGCAGTTTCACCTATAACGCAGTAAGATTTTTTGGCTCCTGAGGACAGCGTTATATCGGGGTAAAGGTGTATGAGTCTTCCCAGTCTTTAAGAAAAATGCAGATTCAATGGAGTAGCCCAGTGCATGCGCTCCACTTTTATTTCTAAAGCTGCAAATATTGCCTCGCTAAATATTACAAATGTGCAATATTTAATTTCTTAGTATTTGCATTATAGAGGATGGCTTTGAGAATTTAGTGGACTAAACATGTGGTTTGGGATTACCAAGATTTCTCAGGGCCACAGATTCAAATCCCTTTAGAGTTGATTCATCATTTCCACCTGGTTTACTGTGACATCTAGAACTGAAGTACAGTCTGCTGTGGGTGCTCATTAAAAGCACATGGTGGACCAAACAAGAAGAAACAGCAAGGATTATCCCAGTCATAGAACTTGGTGATGGAAGAGTGACATCAGATCTGGTAAAAATTAAATGACACAATCCTGTAGCCAAATGTATTCTAGGACTCCACTCAGAGACATGAGTAATGGAACATTTAGAAATACTAGACTAGATCTAGATGTGGAGGAATTCTCCAAGTGCAGATCTCTCCAAACCTATATCTCAGTGTGAATCCTTCCCATGCCATCAAATGTTGCTAGTGGCATGAACAAGATTTCATCACCCCTGCAGAGGATGGCTGCCTTGGTATGTTTCTGTAACAACATTTTTTAAAACTGACAGGGTTGTTGGAACACACAACCCTTCCCACGACGCCAAAGTGCAGTCCCCAAGGAAGGCCCATGCCTATATGGACAAGGTGAATCAGCCATCTTTGCACCACTGTATCTTCCTGGCCCCAATCACACATAGAGACTCCTCCATGGGTCTGGGGATCAGTGTATGAGAACAAACTGTTATCTTCTCCCCACCCCAACCCTGGCAAAAGAACTGAGTATTAACTTTCCTCTATGTTCTACAACCCCCACTAACCATTAATATAGAATCAGACTGTTAAATAAAGATAATATGCAGTAACTGGTATTGCAACTAAAAGCTCATTATATGATGATGGTATGCTTATCTGTTTCTCCAGCCCTCAGTCTCCCCTATCCAAAACATTGGACAAACATAGGGAATCTTTGAAGTTTCAGGACTAAGAGTCAATTGTGGAGGGACTGCCCTGTTTAAAATTACTCCCCAATAATATGTTCTACGTTTTAGATGAATAACAAACTTTTTTCACATATTAAATACCTAGGAATATTTATTACCTCAAGCAAGGAGTTAATATATGACCTTAATTATAAACTGCTCTTAGATAAAACCTGTCAAGCCCTCATTAAATGGATGCAACTCCCGGTGTCTCTGATTAGCAGAGTAAATATAATTAAAATGACTATTATCCCTAAATGTAATTACCTATTCATGAACATTTCTTTAAAAAAATGATGTTGGAAGTGGTAAAGAACTTAGCACATCCATGAAGTGTGTGTTTGGCTATATAAATTATCTAGAACAGGAGCAGCTAACAGGGGAGTTTTGCGAGGGAGTTCACCAGGTGAAGGAGGAGCGATTACATGTCCCTTGGGGTAAGTTTGTTTTCTGTAGTGTGCGTGTTTGTGGTGTGCTTGCTCCTTGACTGAAATACACCATGTGGTTTGTTTGTTTGGGGGACCATGTGCTGAGGGTGTGTGTGCTGAGCCAAGTGGCCTGCTAGGCAAGGCTGAGAGATTCTTAACGAGGCTTTGTTCCCTAAGCCCTTTAGCACCCATCAACCCTTAACCAGAGGGTTAATCAGGAAGACCAGGGCTTTAAAAAGCCCATTCCTAAGTGACCAGAAAAGCTAGCGAACAGGTGCGGCTAACAGGAGTTTTGCGAGGGAGTTGACCAGGTGGATCGTGAGGGTGGGGCGAGGGCTAGATAAACTTAACATTCTTTAAACTTAAAGCCAAAAACACCCCCTGATAAAAACAAAACAACATCAAAGGAACTAGCTTCAGGAGTAAAAAGATAATGCAGGCAGAAGTCCAGCAACACAGTTTACTGCACCCAATGCAGCATGTATGATTATCTGCCCTGTGGGGAGGTGGTGTATGTGTGCATTTGGTGCAAGGGCTTTGGAGACCAGAGTGGCTGAACTGTAGGAGCTAAGGCAGACAGAGAGGTACATAGAAGAGACTTTCTAGGACACAGTAGAATGGTCCCACCCCCATTCTGACAGCCTCTGTACTGTTGAGGAGGATGAAATTCTCAGGGAAGGAGAACATCCAACTGGAGCAGAGGGAAATGATTCTATAGTTGGGACACTACTTCCAGATGATGTTGTGGTATCCTTTCGCTCTGAGGATACCTCTCCAGGGGAGGAAACTCTAGTTTTTAGGAAGAGACAGGTATTAGTAATGGGCGATTTGATCATTAGAAACACAGATAGCTTGGTTTGCGATGATTGGGAGAACCGCATGGTGACTTGCCTGCCTGGTGCAAAGGTTGCAGATCTCTTGAGACATCTAGATAGACTTATGCATAGTGCAGTTTTTAAATAGAGGGCTGGGGGAAAGCTGATAGGTGCGGAGGAGCATGTGGTTCAGGCAGAGACATCCTTTAGGGGAGGATCTATTAATGGAGATTCTCTATGTCCTAGTAAAGAGGAGAGGATGGAAGATGATAAAATACAGACTGATGAGAAACAGTCAACTGAAAAAAAAATTCCCATTCAATTATATCATGTAATGGCAGACAGCTAAAAAGTGACAAGTTTTTAAAGTGCTTATATACCAATGCTAGAAGTTTAAATAATAAGATGGGTGAACTAGAGTGCCTCATATTAAATGAGGCTATTGATATAATAGGCATCACAGAAACTTGGTGGAATGAGGATAATCAATGGGACACAGGAATACCAGGGTACATAATATATTGGAAGGACAGAACAGGTCGTACTGGTGGGTAGTGGCACTATATGTGAAAGAAAGTGTAGAGTCAACTGAAGTAAAAATCTTAAATTAACCAAATGACTGCTTCTTAGAGCAGCTAGTTCTAGAACCCACAAGAGGTCCTAAGTGCAGCACAGGATCTGGTCCAAGAGGTGAATATAGCTGGACCGCTTGGTAATAATGACCATAATATAATTACATTTAACATCCCTGTGGTGGGGAAAACACCATAGCCGCCCAACACTGTAATTTCAGGAAGTGGAGGGGAGGCGGTCTACAGAAAAATGAGAAAGTTAGTTAAACAGAAATTAAAAGGTACAGCGCCAAAAGTGAAATCCCTGCAAGCTGCATGGAAACGTTTTAAAGACACCATAATAGAGGCTCAAATTAAATGTATACCCCAAATTAAAAAACATAGTAAGAGAACCAAAAAAGCGCCACCATAGCTAAACAACAAAGTAAAAGAAGCAGTGAGAGGCAAAAAGGCATCCTTTAAAAAGTAGAAGTTAAATCCTAGTGAGTAAAATAGAAAGGAGCATAAACTCCGGCAAGTGAAGTGTAAAAATATAATTAGGAAGGCCAAAAAAGAATTTGAAGAACAGCTAGTCAAAGGACTCAAAAAGTAATATCAACAAACTTTTTAAGTACATCAGAATCAGGAAGCCTGCTAAACGACCAGTGGTCAATCGAGATGCTAAAGGCGCACTCAAGGGTGATAAGGCCATTGCAGAGAAACTAAATTAATTCATTGCATCGGTCTTCACGGCTGAAGACGTGAGGGAAATTCCCAAACCTGTACCATTCTTTTCAGGTGACAAATCTGAGGAACTGTTCTAGATTGAGTTGTCATTAGAGGAGGTTTTGGAACAAATTGATAAACTAAACAGTAATAAGTCACCAGGACCAGATGGTACTCACGCAAGAGTTCTGAAAGAACTCAAATGTGAAATTGCAGAATTATTAACTACAGTCATTTAAATCAGTTTCTGTACCAAATGACTTGAGGATAGCTAATGTTACACCAATTTTTAAAAAGGGCTGCAGAGGTGATCCCAGCAATTACAGGCTGGTAAGCCTGACTTCATTACTGGGCAAACTGGTTGAAACTATAGTAAAGAACAAAATTGTCAGACACACAGATGAACATAATTTGTTGGTGAAGATCAACATGTTTTTTGTAAAGGGAAATCATGCCTCACCAATCTACTAGAATTCTTTGAGTGGTGGGGTCAACAAGCATGTGGACAAGGGGGATCCAGTGGATATAGTGTACTTAGATTTTCAGAAAGCCTTTGACAAGGTCCCTCACCAAAGCTCTTAAACAAAGTAAGCTGTCATGGGATAAGAGGGAAGGCCCTCTCATGGATTGGTAACTGGTTAAAAGATAGGAAACAAAGGGTGGGAATAAATGGTCAGTTTTCAGAATGGAGAGAGGTAAAGAGTGGTGTCCCCCAGAAGTCTGTACTGGTACCAGCTCTATTCAACATATTCATAAATGATCTGGAAAAAGGGATAAACAGTCATGTGTCAAAATTTGCAGACGATACAAAGCTCCTCAAGATAGTTAAGTCCCAGGCAGACTGCGAAAAGCTACAAAAGGATCTCTCAAAACTAGATGACTGAGCAACAAAATGGCAGATGAAATTCAATGTTGATAAATGCAAAGTAATGTACCTTGGAAAACATAATCCCAACTATACATATCAAATGATGGGGTCTAAGTTAGCTGTTACCACTCAAGAAAGAAATCTTGGAGTCATTGTGGATAGTTCTCTGGAATGTGCAGCAGCAGTCAAAAAAGTGAACAGAATGTTGGGCATCATTAAGAAAGGGATAGATAATAAGACAGAAAATATCTTATTGCCTCTATATAAATCTATGGTATGCCCACATCTTGAATACTGCATGCAGATGTGGTCGCCCCCATCTCAAAAAAGATGTATTGGAATTGCAAGAGATTCAGAAACTGGCAACAAAAATGATTAGGGGTATGGAATGGCTTCCATATGAGAAGAGATTAATAAGACTGGGACTCTTCAGCTTGGAAAAGAGACAACTAAGGGGGGGATATTATTGAGATCTCTAAAATCATGACTAGTGTGGAGAAAGTAAATAAGGAAGTGTTATTTACTTCTTTTCATAACACAAGAACTAGGGTCACCAAATGAAATTACTAGGCAGCAGGTTTAAAACAAAAAAAAGGAAGTATTTCTTCACACAACACACAGTCAACCTGTGGAACTATTTGCCAGAGGATGTTGTGAAGGCCAAGACTATAACAGGGTTCCAAAAAGAACTAGATACATTCATGGACAATAGGTCCATCAATGGTTATTAGCCAGGATGGGCAGGGATGGTATCCCTAGCCACTGTTTGCCAGAAGCTGGGAATGGGCGACTGGGAGTGGATCACTTGATGATTACATGTTCTGTTCATTCCCTCTGTAGCACCTGGCATTGGACACTGTCGGAAGACAGTATAATGGGCTAGATGGAGCTTTGTTCTGACCCACTGTGGCCGTTCTTATGTTCTCATGTAGAAGAGACAAAAAAAATACTCTTCCTCTTAATAAAATACTAGACTTCTTACCATAATTATTTGGAGGCTTGATTATAAATAGATGGCCTTGGTTCGACATGAAAGTTTCCCACTGCAACAGATAGAATTGGGAAAGGAAAAGCATGAGTCAACAGATTTAAGGAGGTGAATTTGGAAAAAAACCACTGCCACACCTCATTGGCACCATCAGCTTCCCAGCAGAAATTAAGTTTCTGTTTACAAAACAAATAAACAAACAAGAGCTAGAAACATATTTACTTATGGGGTTGCAAAGTAAAACTTCTGAATGTTACCCAATGCGGTGTGGTTTTCTTGAGTCCACAGACTTTGACAGCTCTATGGTGAGGTCAAGTACCCTTTTCTTTTTAATGGGCTGTTAAAGGTCAACAACAACATTACATTTTTAACTGATTGTCACTTTTGAAGAAATATTGTATTCAGCACTTTGTTGGTTAGAGCATGGGACTTGGAATCAGAAGCTCTGCATTCCATTCCTGACTCTGCTTACTGCCTCACTCTGTGACTTTAGGCAAGTTGCTTAGGCCTAAATTTTCGAAGTTGGGTGTTCTCAGTTGAAGCTGCAGGCTCACAAAACATGTGAAAGGTAGGCTATTTTCACTCAAATGCCCAAGTATTGATCCAGATGCCTAACTTTAGCCATCAATATTTAAAAATATTGATTTTAATATCAATACCTTGGTCTTCCCCTCTTTAAAATAGGAATAGTAATAATTGCCTAGGATTGTAAAGAGTTTTGAGAACTTCAGATAAAACATACTATAATAGTGCAAAGTAATATTTTTGCTGTGTCTGAATACATCTGGTGGAACAATGGGCCCTGTTAAAAGAGGACTGCTATAAGCACGAACACCACCCTGACCTGCCTGTACCTGCCTGCTGACTTTCCTACCCCTGAGCAGAAGTGTGAGGTGCAAAAAAAGAGAGAAATGAGCTTCTGCTGGGCCTCCCTGCCAAGAAGAGGGTGTACTATGGAAAATAAATAGGTGCTACCAACCATACTTGCCAACTGTTCTGAATTATAGCCCTGAATCCCATTTTGCTGGCTTCCTGTCCTGGCTTTAGCTAAGGCTGCTCCTGAGACTATTATGCGAGTTCATAGGCTCCCTCTTTTCCTCTTCCTTCTCCTCAGGGGTCCCTGCAGGGTCCTTTGTGCCATGCCTCACTGCAGCAGCACAGTAGGGAAATCCTCTCTAACTGCATGTGGGCATCTCTATGATATTGGAGGTAGTAGAAGCATTCCTAAATATATTTCACACTGGAAGCAAGGGCATTGCCAGCATGATGCCAGTGTGCAAAAAATGGGTACAAAGAGGAAAGATTGCCCAAAAGTAGCCAGGGTAACAGCCCATTTACTTTGATGAGCATCACTGGTTGCTGCCTCAGTGCTGAGGTAAGGGAAAACCTGAGAAGGGAGTCAGAACCTGGTGGGAAACACTGAAAGGTAGGTGGACAATATAGGACATGGAGAAAGCCAACACAGCATGAGAAGAAAGAGAGGCCACAGAAACAAAGATAGATGTCAAGAGATGACAGAAATGGGAAAACCTCATGGTGGAGCTATTGTTCTAAAAGAAGGATGAGTATCTCTGATGAGATAACTGGCTCTGTGGATATGGGAAAGGCGGTGGGCGTGATATATCTTGACTTTAGCAAAGCTTTTGATATGGTCTCCCACAGTATTCTTGCCAGCAAGTTAAAAATTATGGGTTGGATGAATGGACTATAAATTGGATAGAAAGCTGGCTAGATCATCAGGCTCAACAGGTAGTGATCAACGGCTCGATGTCTAGTTGGTATCAAGCAGAGTGCCTCAGGGGTCTGTCCTGGGGCCAGTTTTGTTTAACATCTTCATTAATGATCTGGATGATGGGATGGATTGCACCCTCAGTAAGTTTGCAGATGACACTAAGCTGGGGGGAGAGGTAGATACACTAGAGGGTAGGCATAGGATCCAGAGTGACCTAGGCAAATTGGAGGATTAGGCCAAAAGAAATCTGATGAGGTTCAACAAGAACAAGTGCAGCGTTCTGCACTTAGGATGGAAGAATCCCATGCACTGCTATGGGCTGGAGACTAACTGGCTAAGCAGCAGTTCTGCAGAAAATGACCTGGGGATTACAGTGAATGAGAAGCTGCATATGAGTCAACAGTGTGCCCCTGTTGCCAAGAAGGCTAACGGCATATTGGGCTGCATTAGTAGGAGCATTGCTGGCTGATTGAGGGAGTGATTGTTCCCCTCTATTCGGCACTGGTGAGGCCACATCTGGAGTATCGCATCCAGTTTTGGGGCCCCCACTACATAAAGGATGAGGACAAATTGGAGAGAGTCCAGCAGAGGGCAACGAAAAGGATTAGAGGGCTGGGGCCCATGATTTACAGGGAGAGGCTGAGGAAACTGGGGTTATTTGGTCTGCAGAAGAGAAGAGTGAGGGGGGATTTGATAGCAGCCTTCAACTACCTGAAAGGGGGTTCCAAAGAGGATGTAGCTAGGCTGTTCTCAGTGGTGGCAGTTGACAGAACAAGAAGCAATGGTCTCAAGTTACAGTGAAGGAGGTCTAGGTTGGATATTAGGAAAAACTATTTCACTAGGAGGGTGGTGAAGTACGGAATGAGTTACCTAGAGAGGTGGTGGAATCTCCATCCTTAGAGATTTTTAAGGCTGGGCTTGACAAAGCTCTGGTTGGGATGATTTAGTTGGGGTTGGTCCTGGGTTGAGCAGGGGCTTGGAGTAGATGAAGTCTCTTCCAACCTTAATCTTCTATGCTTCTAAATTCAAGGAAAAGAGAGAGTGGAGAATAATGTTGGGGGAGAGGGAGTGGGAAGAGCAGAGGCGGAGGAGGGATGTGATACCAGAGGGGGCCTGCCTTATATGTGTCCCTGTGAGGATGCCAGTGTGAGAAGCAGATCTCTGCTGACTGCTCCCAGAATGCCAGACAAGAGCAGCAGTACCCCAGGCCTTCTCCCAAGAGAACAGGAACAGGCTTCCAGGGGCCTACTGGATGAGGGGGACTGTTTGTATCATAAATAACGCTGACATGTTGGATGGACAAAGAAAATCAAGAACAGCTTGCAAATGAGATCGATTTGCATGTCCTGACTATTGCTATTCATAAGGGAAGGGATTTCTCAGTGATCCTGGTAATGATTTCCCCTCCTACCACTGACATGCTTTGTGCTCTGGACTATGACTGCCACCCTCCAGATACAGGGCTGCATTTCACTGCTGTGAAATATATATATATATATATATATATATATATATATATATATATATATATATATATATATATATATACACACAAACACATACACATACACATACACATACACACATACATACACAGTAGAGTCCACCAAAAATGTAAACTTCCTGTGGTAATAAATTTGCTGCTGCCATCCCAGTGTTAAATTTTCCATAGGAAGAATAACTTTATCATGGCTTCCAGTGTAGATTGGGATCCTTTGGAAAGAAAGGTGCTATATTAAGCATAAATTGTAAGCAGTTGTATTAGTAGTTCTTTCCTGTACAACAATGGATTACGGAAGGGAAGGATAGGTCAGTGGTCAGGGTGCTTTCCTGGGACTTGGGAGAATGGGTTCAATTCCCTCATCGCCAACTTTCTGTGTGATCTTGGACAAGTCACTAAGTTTCTCTGTAAGATTGGGATAATTGCACTTTCCTATCTCACGGGTGTGTTGTGAGGATAAAATACATTAAAGATTGCGAGATGCCTAGATGCCACAGTAAAAGGACCTGTATAAATACCTAAGTTACCTGTCTAAGGCTATGTTTTCCACAGTGAGAACTATGGGTGTGAATTGAAGAGTGCCCCAAAATGTTGCTGTCCTATATGGATCCAGCTGATGCAAACTAAAACGTACCAAGTTCACATTAACACAGTCGTCTTTGAAACAGGACTACATTAACATAAACTAGGTACCTTTTAGTATGCGCCAACAGCAATGCTGAAAAAAGTTGATATGATGGGTTAGACCCCCCCATCCGGGATGCCACCTGATGTATTGGGATTTCACTGAGCTTGCCTGTTCCAGTAGCCTGGGCTCCCTCTCCCTGTTTTGCTGAATTAGGCTCTCCTGCCTCTGGGAGCACACATATACACAGGTAGAGACGCACCAGCTGTAGAATAGCACGAGAGTCTGTAAACAGCTCTCTATGAGAAGACTCAGCTAGGAAATCGCCCAGCACTCAAGTGCAACTCCCCTCTGGAAAGTACACCCAAAATAATACTATTTTGCGCTGTAGAGAAATATATACACAACATAAGCTCATAATTTTGCCCCCTCCCTCAGTGTGGAGGAAGATATGCTCAACTTCTTCTCCCCCCAGTTATAAATTGCACAAAGGCAGGTTTTAAGTGATTATAAGAGATCACAAACAGAACAAAGCAGATTACCAAGCAAATAAAACAAAATACACATACTAAGCTTAAGATCTTAAAGACTGGCTTCAAGAAATAAATTCTCACCCTAAATGTTGTTTTAGGCAAGTTGCAGACTTTCTGTAGCTTAGGGTTCCAGTTATTTCTCTTTACAGACTAGCCTCCTGTCTTAGTCTGACTCAGCCCTTGCCTTTCCAACCGCTCAGTTCCTTTGTCTCTTCAGGTACTTTCAACAATCTTTCTTCTTGGGCAGGAAGGCAATGGAGAAGAGTCCTGTTTGCCTTATTCCCCAGCCTTAAATAAGTTTTACACAAGGCAGTAATCTTTTGTTTCCCAGTCTTGACCTCCCCTGCTTTTTAGTGGAAAATTAGTAGAAATCCAAGATGGTGTTTAGTACCAGGTGACAAGACCACCTAACCTAGTAGTGCCACAGCTATGTCCCAGGATGTCTCTCAGGAAGGAGAGAGATTAGCATCTTCAAAGTCTGATTGTTTCTTCCTAATGGCCCATCAAGGCTGATGGCCTGTTGTCTGGTGGGTGTCTCCCAAATACACACCCAGTTGTAATTGTTACATAGTCAATATTCCTAACTTTAGATACAGAAATGATACATGTATATAAATTGGATAATCACATTCAATAAATTATAACCTCTCCGATGATACCTTACAAGACACATCTTGCATAAAATATATCTCAGTGATGCTATATCCATATCATAAGCATATTTCCATAAAGAATATGGGGTGTAACATCACAGTTGAAACATTTCATTTTCACATTTTTTAAAATGAAATGTTTCAATTTTTTGGTTCTAAATGACTGTTTCAAAATGTCTTCAGTTTAATTAAAACATTTTAAAAATGCTTGAAATCAAAATACAACATTGCATTTTGGGTTGATCTAAATGTTTTGTTTGACTCAAAATGAAATGATTTTTAAGTTTCAATGTGCTGAAAATTAAAAAAAGTTTTTAGTTTAATCCAAAACAAAGATTTATTTATATTGCTTTGGAATTATGAGCTAACCAAAAATTGGCTATTTGCACAGCTCTAGTATTCTTCCAAAGAGTGTATTTAAAAAGTCACATGAGAAAAAGATTGGAACCCTCAGAAAGGCAAATAACCATATTTAGACAGGATCGTGTATAGTATATTACCAAAAAAGAAGGATCTAAACCCCGAACTTTGGGGTAGTTCACATCTAGGTCTAATTATCAACCTAGTTACATATTTGTTTTTATCTAACGCTGTTAATTGTCAAAGTGGGAAATTTAGTCAGAATTCTATTCTTGGTTAGTTTTGATATCAAAGAACAGAATGTCTCTCCCCATTGTTAACTCTACTCAAAGCATTCTTTAATTAGCACATTGTGGTTATGACAACAGAATATGGGCTAAGATAAAAGTTGTCATTTTGATTCTTCTTCTCTTACTTTATGGCAAATGATCATCAACTGGAAGGCCTTTGTCTATAAACATTTAAAGAAAATGTACTGTGATTTATGCCAAGTAGAACACGGTCTGAAGGATAAAAGAGTTCTGTCATCTCTGTGATTGCCTTTGTTTTGCATAACATAATTAAGGAGATGTGTGCCAAAATATGCATGATGTGCAGTGAGTCCACTAATTTTGCTCCTTGTATTTATTCTCACTGAGTCACTGCACACATTTAATTTGGATGTAGATTCCTTAAATAGAATGGTATTAAAAAGTGTAATGTGTTGTGCATTGATCATAACAATAGTTCAGTTTAACCACAATTTACAATAATATATGACTTATATTCAAATGTCTGAAAATATTCTCTGTTGTTATTGAACAACGACACCCTTCCAGTCGGTAAGGCCTGTAATGGGGGTTTCCTCCTTTATTCCTCTTCCAGCCTTCCAACCCTTGCCACTTTTCCCTACATAACATTTCTAAAAGTCACCTGTTTATTCTGTAAGCAATGCTAGTTCTTTTGTGCTTGACCTCAAGATCTGAGTACCACAACTGGCTCCTTGACACTGGCATCATCCCTCAGTTAATACAGAACATAGCTGCTAAGGCCATTGGTTTGATCCTTGGGTGTGCCGACACGTAGGTGGTTTTATGCCACCCTTCTATTTTTGAGGGCTGCCTAGGGAATCAAACTGGTCCTTGTAACAAGCTGCAGCATCCTCAGCGCTAAGACCGAAATAGATTTGCACTGGCAACCCTACTGTGAGTACAAAACCCAGAAACAAGTTTTGCAGGTGAAAATTTTCCCCATAAAATGGAGACCACTTTTCTGATAAATTAGTTCTAGGAGTCATAAGTTTTACTTAGGATGGTTTGAGTGAGAATGGGTTACCTGGGGAGGTGGTGGAATCTCCTTCCTTAGAGGTTTTTAAGGTCAGGCTTGACAAAGCCCTGACTGGGATGATTTAGTTGGGAATTGGTCCTGCTTTGAGCAGGGGGTGGTCTAGATGACCTCCTGAGGTCCCTTCCAACCCTGATATTCTCTGAGTCTATGATTATTTCTCACTCTATGTATTTAATTTAAATAAACCCAATTAATGTGTTGAAATACAAATGTATTGATTCTCTTTGGTTTAATCCTGTGTTATTAGATTTTTATGTTAGGATAATAAACCTCTTTAAATTCTCCTGAGCCTAGAGTGCTTACCTCTGTGGAATGTAGCCAAGCGAAAACTCCGAGTGGGTAATCTGATACTTCAGCATCATTGTAACCTGCATCTACTAAATTCAAAATCTGACATAGAGACAATGCCTTCCATGAACTAGAGATATATTGAACTAGAGAACATATATGCACTTTGTTGTTGACTGTTACTTGAAAGAAATAGACTATGAAGCCATTGCACAAAAGAATCCCATCAGAAATGGAATAAGGTTGTTGAGTGAGTGTGTGTGTGTAAAAATCCTGTGCCTGGACACAAATGAATCCCTGTGAGAGCCTGGGAGATGAAAGGGAAAGTGTAAAACACACATTAAGCTCCTCAAATAGTGAAGGCACTTTTAATTGCTTGTCTTTCCATGGAAACAGTGAAGAAACTGAAGAATGAGAACTGGTCTGGGTTGGGTGGAGTGATAATTAAGCGATGCAATACGATTTTCAGTGCTTGTTCTTCAGCAATTGTGGACGAGATTATGGGTACACCTTGACATTTTAATTATTATTCATTTTTACTGTGTTATTCTTATTTTATAGCACCCAAAAGTATCATCATAAAATTGCAAAAGAAGACATCAGGAAGTTTTGGTGGGTGCATGAGATCATTATTTTGATTAGGTCAATGCTCTGGATTAAATATAGGCTAGAGTTGTTTTAGATCTGAGGCCAAATCAAGATTAATATTTGAGTCTGATTCATTGTGCAAAAACGTTTCCAAAATGGCAGAATACATGTGACATCAATTGTTCTCACTATGTTTGGCTTGTTTCATCCATTGAAGAATACCCTTTGAATTTTGAAACTGATGCAAAATCAAAACCTAGTGGCACATTTGAATCTGAGGTCTAAATGTGAAACACCTCTTTTCCCACCCCAAATTTAAAGTGCTTAGGAATCTGTTGGGCTAATATTGTTCCAAATCTAATGCTGATGAGTTCTTAATTGTAACCATAATGGAAACATTTCTAATGTTTTCTTTTTTTTTAAATTGTTTCTAGAAGAAAAATTGCCAATAAAGTAGAAACATAGCAAAGCAAGTGTCTTCACCAGACGTCAGTTCTAGACTTGCACTATTGCTATGGTAATGCTCTTATGCCACAAGTATCACTGTGCTTCATTTGTAATTATAGAGTCTTCAGAAACCAGCCATTTATACTTTTTATTCTGTCACCTGATTTGCATTTGTGACTGTCAAATTCATATCTTCCTTCCACAGAGAATGATCTTTATCTTCCTGAACTCAGGATTGGTGATGAAATGCTTAATACTGATGTACTTCTTAACACTGGGCTTGTCTACATGGTGCCAGAAAAGCACATTAGATGGGTGTGATTTGTGAAGTGCTGTAACATGCTGAACTCTAACTGCCGAGTGTAGACCCTACAGGTGCAAACTAAAAGGTACCTAGTTCACATTAACATAGTCTGACTACATTAAGGCAAACTAAATATCTTTTAGTTTGCATCAGTAGGGTTTACATATAGCAATTAGAGTGAAGCATGTTATAATGCTTTACAATCACATCCATCTAATGCGCTTTGCCAGCACCATGTAGACAAACCCTATATATTCTCACATCTACTGAACAGGGTTTTGAGATCAGTACAGTATGTTTGACCAATTTAGTTTAGCCTATGTTATAAGCTATAAAGGAGCAAGAATGGCTTGGGCTTATAATGATCAATATGCCTGTCTACAATAAGTATGCACAACTTCTGAGAAATTGTATATTGTATGCTGTTTTTTACAAGTATTCAGGGTTGGGATGTGCATGCACATCTGTATGTGTTGTTTCACCTAAGGCAAAGGAAACCTATTTCCTATCCACTTTTAAAAATGGGAAGTCCACTGCTTTTACAAAACATATACATGTTTAAGCAGAATGTAAGAGTATGGGTCTTGGCATTTACTCATATGTTTAAAGTCAGGCACATACATCAATACTTTGCCGAATCAGGACAAAAGTACCACCACTGTTTCTAAGTTTCTCCCATATGGATTTCAGTAGAGTTATAATGAGCAAAAAAACAGAGTACAACAGTGGTGAATCAAGCCCCAAATAGCAAAACCATGTTTCTTTGTTTCTTTTTTTTTCCTGAGAGAGAAAGTGAGAGAGAGAGTGAGAGCAATACATTTTAATATGATTGTAAGTAAGCATTAGGTTTCCGTACAGTAATAAGATGACGATGCAAAACATAAGAGATCAGCCTAACGCAAAATATTCTAATTCCTCAGCTTTTTTCAGTAATTCTGGAGAAGGGGGATTTTAAGTGGATTTAAAAAGAAAAAGAAAATATTTCATCTTAGTCAGATTTGCAAAGGAAATATCAACCCCTGTGTAAAAGCGCCACATTAAACTCTTGCACTCCCAAAGCTGGGTGTGCTCCAGGAATCAGGGCATCAGTCAGTCTCTCGTAGTTTTAGCACAGAAGCAACAATTAATATAGTGTAGTTCAGAGGTGATCAAACTGTGGTCCATGGACCACCAGTGGTCCATGAGCTCCCTTCAGCTGGTCTGCTGATAATTCCCTCTAAGGTGCGCACCTGGGCAACCGCACACAAGAGAATGAAGGGCCACCCACCTAATTAGTAGAGCCATGTAGGCGTGGCTCCACTAATTAGGTGTCTGGACCTTGGAAAAGACACATGTAAGGTGAGGCAGTGGCCTTGGGGGGAATAGGGGATAGGTGGGAGGGGGAAATGGGGTGAGAAGAGGGGGTGGGGGGAATTTAGGATGTACAGGGCTGCAGCAGCCAGAGAAAGAGGCAACTTTCCCCAGCTCCAGGACTGTGGCTGCTGGGGAGAGAAGGCCCTCCTTCCCAGCCTCAGCTCTGTGGCTGCTGTGGCGGCAAAGAGAGCCCCCTCCTTCCTAGCCCCAGCTCGGGGACTGCCATGGCGGGGGAGAGAGAGCACAGCCATCACATTAGAAAGGTAAGACTACTGATATTAAAATATGAATTGTGTGCTTTTATTTGTAGAACAAAAAATGTTAATTATTATTAAGATTTTTTTATATATCATTTTTATCCAAAGTGCTTTACAATAGTTAGATAATGGTACAAACAGGGCCGGCTCTGGCTTTTTTGCCGCCCCAGGCAAAAAAGCCTCCGGCCACCCCCCTCCCCAGCGCAGCAGGGGAGGGCGCGGGGGGGTGGGGAGGCCGGCCGGAGCCCCGCGGGGAGGGCGGCGAGCCCCGGCCAGGGCTCCGCTCTCCCCGGCGGCCAGAGCGCCGGGGGGAGGGCAGAGTGCCCGGCCAGGGCTCCGCTCTCCCGGGCGGCCAGAGCGCTGGGGGGAGGGCGGAGTGCCCGGCCGGGGCTCCGCTCTCCCCGGTGACCAGAGCGCCGGGGGGAGGGCGCCAGGGGGGAGGGCGAAGTGCCCGGCCCTGGCCCCGCTCTCCCCGGCGGCCGGAGCCGGAGCACCGCACCGCGCCGCCCCCCTCCAGGTGCCGCCCCAAGCACAAGCTTGGTGGGCTGGTGCCTGGAGCCGGCCCTGGGTACAAACAACATTTGGAAAGATCATTAAGTCGTCCCCCAAGACCCTCAGCATTTTTCAAGAAGTCCACACAAAAAAAATTTGAGAACCACTGGTGTAGTTTGATGTCAAGGGCCAGATTCTGATACCCTGACTTGAGCTGAGTATCATGTTACTCCACAAATATCCTATTTTCTTGTTAGGTAAGATGTTACTGAATGTGAGAAAGGGCATCAGAATCTGATCATAAGTACTTGGATTCCACAGTGATGGGTGCTATAGAAATCTTGACAAATATATTAATAATAATGTAATAGAGTTTGACCAAATAATCTGACCTTAATGAATTTTCTAATGGTAAGCACTCTTATTTTGGCATTTTTATATCGTATCTGTCTAATGAATGGTCATTTTCAATGGTTTAAGCCATCTGCTCACTGTATCTGTTGTTTTCAAGCTCCATTAACTCTTTTCCGTTTACTGCTCATGTTATAAAACATTCCTCTATTTACAACAAATTATTGTAATCACTTCTATTGCAGTAGTACCCAAATGTGCTAGGCTCTTTCCATATACCATCCCTGCCTCAAAGGACATACAATTTAAAAAGACAGACAGAGGAAGGAGAAGGCATGGGAGTAGAACATACAAACAAAGTCATGGTAGTGACGATACATACCAGTAGGCACATGTCTTGCTCCTTACTTTTTCATATGTGGTTGGTTTTTGTTACTGTTTTTTTTTCTCTCTTTTTAATGTTAAAACAATAAATTATCTACCCCAATCGTCACTCCACCAATTAACACCTAAATATTCCCTCACCATCATTATCCTTATGCCCCTCACTTGCGCAACTAGACTCTTTTTTTTCCCCCTCAGCAAAGATGAGCAGCTCATTTATAAAATAAGTAAACTAGGTAAACAGAGTTGGTCAAATATTCTAGAATTTAGATTTTTCCAAAATTTGATTTTTCTATTAAAAATTTAATACAAAAATAGAACTCCCCAAATCCCATTTTTTGGAGGGAGGAAGGGTGAGGCATGAGGGATCAACTGCGGTTGGTTAGAATTTTTTGATATTTCAAAAAATGTAGTAACCTTCCTCCCCCAAACACATAGTAAAAACGTTCAAAAAAGTCTAGTGATTTAGACTGTGTTTTCAGCTCTCTCTAGTACATTAGTAGATGCTTAGCTGATTCCTCCTAGGTATGACAGAAGAAGGGTTTCAGGAAGGATTTAAATGAAGACTTTGTGGGGCCATTTTAGGAAGTGATAATAAGTGGCATAGGAGAAAGCACAAGAAGTAGCTGTGGGAGCAGTGGACAAATGGGATATCAGGCCTTGAATCAGAGCAGAGGGAACACAGTAACTAGGGCAGATAAGGAGGAAAAGACCGAAGGCATTCACAAGAAACTGGATCTTGATGCAGTCGAGAAAGGGTATCCAATGGAAGGGCTCAGAGGGGAAATTATGTGGTCATGTCAATAGCCAAGCAAGATGAACTTACAGCTGCATTGTCTTTGGGCTGGCAGGTGTTGGGTAGGCCAGCATGAAGGAAGTTATAGCAATCCAGAGGAGAGATTAGGACTGGATTAAAGTTTTAGCTGTGTGGGAAGAGAAAGGAGACTGGATCTTAGAAAAGCTGTGCAGAAATAAATAGCAAGATGTAGACATGACCTAGCTTTAGCAACAAGCATGAGGGAGGAGGTGAAGATAACCCCCCACCCCCACGCACAAGATACAATGTTCCACAATGACCAGAGAGAGGGTTTTTTGGAAGATAGATAAGTTCAGTTGTACCTACAGTGAATATTCCACAGAAACTAACTGAGCTGATTTTAAAATGATTGTGTATCCCCATACCAGACTCTGAAGGGTTCAGAGGTAGGTAGATACAAGATAACAAGATTATTTGGACAGATAATGACCCAGACTTTCCAATTATGATGTGATGCCCAAAGAATTTGTTGCATTCAACTGAAATTTTGTGAGTACAGTATATATACCAATAAACCATTGAAATGAGTTTAGCAATGAGACACCTACTTTAGAAATTGCATTTATTTTCAGTACATTGAATTTGTGATAAAAATGAATATAATATGTCAGTACGGTATGAGTTCATCATAACATCTACGTAAAGGGAAATAGAAAAAGGCTTGAAGAATTTACATGTTGGAAAGATAACAAAGCCGGGGAGTTCCCTGTATTGCCTACCATTTTCAAAACAGG
Source organism: Malaclemys terrapin pileata (assembly GCF_027887155.1). Lineage (NCBI taxonomy): Eukaryota > Metazoa > Chordata > Testudines > Emydidae > Malaclemys > Malaclemys terrapin. The sequence goes on from NC_071505.1 coordinate 32,272,011, forward strand.
CAAAGAACATAGGTGCAGGACAAATGCCTCTATGACTTGACTCTTCTTCCTGAATAGGCCAAAACTCATTTAGTACTCCTGCAAAGTTTTGATGCCATTATATCACTTCTGCATTTTGAATGGCACATATTTTAACTAAAGTCACCTTTTGGTGTAGGTGCTACAGTTGTCATGGATATAAAGGGGTCAAAACCCCCCAGAAGAATGTTTTATGGGGTTGAATTTGAAACAAATAGTTGCATGCCTAATTTGCACATGCACTTACATGAATTGCACACACTCATAGTTACTGAGTGCCTAAATGGTTCTTCCTGGGACATGGCCAATCTCCCACATAGTTAAACAAAATATAGAGAAATTGATTACAAAAGAATTATCGCCACCAGAGAACCATAAACATTTGAGGGAATACTCTTGAGAGTTTCATGAATGAAAAGCAGTTGAATCAAAAAGTAATCAGCCCATATCTTGTGTATGAAAACATATACAAAAATGATGATGAACTTTGAGGAGTTATAGCCATGAAGTTTCCCTGTATTACACAGCGCAAGAAAAAGTCAAATATAGCAATATATTAAAGCTCATGAACCTTTGACTCTTCTGAATATAGTTTCTTGCTTTTCATCTTTTATGAGTTTTTCAAGTAAAATATAAAAACAAGCACAAATAAATACAACACAAGAAGCAAATCACTGTATGGGCTACATTGTGATTAGGCCTAATGGTGCTGGGAGTAAGGTCTTCCTGTTCTGTGAGGCTGCCTTTGGGTCTGCACTCCAGATGCTGCACCTGGGCAGGGGGACAGGGAATGGGCAGTTAATGGCTGAGTGCATGGTCAAAAGCAAGCTGAACTTTTTCAAAGACTGGAGTAAATTACTTTACTCCCCTCTCCCAAGCAAGAGGGGAATATTGAAGGGATTGTTATTGAGTCCTGATACTTCAGCGGGCTCCTCTTGGGGCAGTGCTTCTGTACATCACCTTGTACTCTAGGCTAAGGGCATAAAGCATAATTTAGTCTTCAGTTAATAAAGTCATGATGATTATCAACATCAGGACAAATGAATGCAAAATTACCAGTCTGTTTATGCTTTTAAATTCTGTTGTCTTTCTCTTTGAGTTGTTTGAGTTGTTTAGATTGAAGCTGATAGCTAGAAACTTCATCTCATGAAGTTTACATAACACAGTGCAAGTCTAGTAAATTTATTTTGTGCTATGCTTTCTCAAGTCTACAGTAGTTGCTGATCAGGAGAATGAGGTAGCTGAAACTTTTAGTCAGAGAAAGCAGAGTACTACAGGCATTGCTGACTGGGGGCTGGGGATAAGGTGGGGGAGGGGGCTTGATCTCCCAATCACTGCACACACAAGGCTTTCATTGAAGACAAAGGAATTATTTGAGCTCAATAGGAGTTTTTAGTGGGCATTGATTGCAAGATCAGGCCCAATATTAGTAGGAGAATGAGGCCAATATGTTCCATTCACAAAGTGCTTATATTTCCTCTTCACCGATTGTAATTTATACCTAACATTTCTGTCCTGTACTTATGAGCTGATGACAGGCAGTCCAGACAGCAGAAAATATCATTTCAACTTGCTAACACATTTTACTTCAAGTATTAACAGGACACATTTTTGGCTGAAATTCACACTTGAGTGAATAACATGGACTGACATTTTCCTGATGTAGGTCTCCAATAGTCAAGGAAAAGTCACAACAGTGCCCCCACAGGGCAAAAGGAGACAGAAAAACCCAAATAACCGGGTAAAAGTGACACAGTTTAGGAATCTTATTAGCTCAGTTAAAGGTGAAAAAAAAAAACCCTGACCCCTTCTTAGATCAAAATCTATTGCAGAGTGTTGTTTGTATTGCATTTTAGCAAACTGTCCCCACTCTAGTTTGCTACAAACTCTTTATCCAAAGTGTCATGCTCTTCTTGGAAGTCTGACTGCCTTGAATGGAAGGGATGGGGGTACACAGAAAACTTCCATTAAATGTTCTGACTTTTTCTCCTACAGCTAATGCCCGTACAATATGTAATCCTAAAACTTTATTGCTTTCTCCAGCATATCTGCCTTTGCAATCAAGAAGTGCAGGAGCTTGGCTTGTTTAGTGTAACCAAATGAAGGCTGATGGGAGATATGATTGCTCTCTATAAATATATCAGAGGGATAAATACCAGGGAGGGAGAGGAATTATTTAAGTTCAGTACCAATGTGGACACAAGAACAAATGGACATAAACTGGCCATCAGGAAGTTTATACTTGAAATTAGACAAAGGTTTCTAACCATCAGAAGAGTGAAGTTCTGGGAGCCTTCCAAGGGGAGTAGTGGGGGCAAAAGACATATCAAGCTTAGTCTTGAAGCCAGATAAGTTTATGGAGGGGATGGTATAATGGGCTAGCCTAATTTTGGCAATTAATTGGTGTTTGACTATTAGCGGTAAATATGCCCAATGGCCTGTGATGGGACACTAGATGGGGTGGGATCTGAGTTACTACCGAGAATTATCTCTTGGGTGTCTGGCTGGTGAGTCTTCCCACATGCTTAGGGTTTAGCTGATCGCCATATCTGGGGTCGGGAAGGAATTTTCCCACAGGGAAGATTGGTAGAGGCCCTGGGAGTTTTTTGCCTTCCTCTGCAGCGTGGGGTATGGGTCACTTGCTGGAAGATTCTCTGCACCTTGAAATCTTTAAACCATGATTTGAGGACTTTAATGGCTCAGACATAGGTTTGATACAGGAGTGGGTGGGTGAGATTCTGTGGCCTGCGTTGTGCAGGAGGTCAGACTAAATGATCATAATGGTTCCTTCTGACCTTAAAGTCTATGATTCTAGGATTCTATTCTATAATCTTAAAAGTTATGCATTTCAATATTGAGGAAAATACGTCATTGGCAGCACATGGCAACCTGGAACATAAGTCTGTATATTCTGCCATAGAGAATATTTGGCATCTTAATTTTCTCACTTAGGCCTGGTCTACACTAAAAAATCAGGTTGGTTTAACTATGTCAGTCAGGGATGTGAATAATCCACACCTCTGAACGGTGTAGCTAAACCAACTCAAGTCCCCATGTAGACACTGTAGGGTTGATGGAAGAATTCTCCCATTGATCTAGCTACTCCCTCTCGGGGAGGTGGATTACCTACACTTATGGGAGAACTCCTCCTATCGGCCTAGGTAGTGTCTACACTGAAACATTGTGCCTCTGTAGTGTTTTAAGTGTAGACAAGCCTTTACATTGATGTAAATCAGGAATAACTTCACTGAAGTCACTGGAGTCAGTGAGGCGCAAGATTGGGTTAAGTCAGAGGAGAATCTGGTCATTTTTCTTTCCAGATAACAGCAACAAAAGGAAAAGTGTGTTTTCAGTTTCACTCCTGATTAATTCAGTCTCCCAGATTTTGCATATCTGTTTTATTAATAATTAGTGATCTCCCACCATGGGACACATCTTGGAGTGTTTATATGAAATACATTTCCTTTTAAGCTGATTCTGGTAGAAATAGCACATTTCCCCCCATCTGCCTAATGATATTAACTGGTGTTAGTTGTAATGGCAGCATTTTGTGCATTATTCCAAAAATAACATGTCCTTTCCTATCCTATGTGCTATCTGTCTCTTTCTGTTCAATCAAAGATGTTTTCTTTCTAGGTATTTTTCTGTTATATTTTCAGAGCTCTATAAAGACCCAATCCTGCCCGTGCTGATCATACAACTCTCACTCAGCTCAGTGGGAGTGGATAGCACTTAGGCATTCTGAGGAAGCCTTCTGCACCTTGCAAGACTGATCCCTTTGTTTGTTTCTTATCATGTCCCTTCCTTCATTTCTTAGCTGTTATAGAATATATAGGAACCAATTCTTGCTACATCTCATCAATGCTACTCCTGCACAATACAGGGGCTGTAAAGTTACTACAATGGGCTGGGGGAGAGTTCCTATGGTGCAGGAGCCTCTGGGGCTGCTCCAATTTATGCCAGGAGTCACATCAGCTCTCAGCCAACCTGAATTCAGGCAAAGCAAAGATGACTTAATACAACCTATGTGCCCCTTCCCCTGTGCTGGGCTCTCTGTCTGCCTCATTCATTTTGGGTTAGTACGGTCAGATGTGTTTGCTGTTTTCCATTTTTTAAGTTCTTGCTGCTAGTTTTGATTTTGGATTTTCTCTTTTGAGCATGAAACAAATGAGATTGAAATGGAAACTCATATGAGAAGTTAGAAATTGTAATTCTCCATTTACAAATACACTATAGGAAGCTTATTAAAAATTGACTGCTGTCAGTGCACTCTCTCTCTCTTCAACCTGTTCCCTTTTATTTTCTTACAGATCATTTTGAAGAGAGCAGGATGAATAGTTTGGGATGAAGTCTTGTAAAAACTTGGATCCATGTAACAGATATGGAGAAAAAAAATGGGTTTCCTGTTTGCAAACAGGTAGAGATCAGTTTGCAGGATGATGTATCCAGCCTTAATTACAGGGAAGTAGAGGAATTCACAAAATGTTTTGAAATGTGCAATGATCTGTAATCAGAGGAACTGGTGGATACTTTGTTGCCATGCTAGTTCTGGTTGCCTAATTAATTAAGAAGGCATAGTAGTGGATGAATAGATGTGTGTCCTACTGTATTTTCCACTACATGCATCCGATGAAGTGGGTTTTAGACCACAAAAGCTTATGTCCAAATAAATTTGTTAGTCTCTAAGGTGCCACAAGTACTCCTCATTCTTAGAGCAAAGATACTCCTCTCTTAGGCTTAAACATTTGGGCAGTTTTTATTCTTTGAAATCTTGCCATTGGTGTCCCATACACCATATTACATATTCATGCATTTCTATCTACTTTCCAAGAAACTAAACAAACCCTCGGGGTATGTTTATGCTGCAATTAGGCACCTGTGGCTGGTCTAAGGGGCTGTTTCAGCATTTGAGGTTGTGTTGCAGTCCAAGCTCGCAACTGTCCCTAGACAGGGCCCTAGAGCTTAAGTTCCAACCTTAAGTTATTTTAAATCTAACAAACTTTGGAAAATTCACATTTTAATAAAAAGGCACAGTCCAAATTTTCCACATGACAACTGGGAAATTCACACAAAGATTTCTTGGGAAAACTTAAAGTGAAATTTTGTCAAAGACACAAAATTTGAAGCAATGCAAATTTCATAGATGTATGATTTTACAGATTCCACAATCATTTTTGTGACTTTTGCATATTCTGTAGCAAAACTTGTTTTTTTGCTAATAATATATTTGCTAAATGGTGACAGTAAAAAACAACATTCACAATCAGACAGTTTTGCTGGGCGTACAACAAAAGTCAAAATTTTCTGGTTTCCCTAAGTGTCCAAGATTGTTTGGACACCTTTAGTCCTCAACATGGAATGCCTGCTGTTGTATATTGTATGAAAACTTTCCATATTGCTGAGAATTTAAGAGAAGACTGTAGGGGTTTTATGAACCTTGGCTCAGGAAAACAGATTTGTAGGCAGAAACTGATTTCTTGGCATTTGGGTAACAAGCAAACAAATCTGCCATTCCTGGCTAGCTAACTACCTATTTCTCAATTTTTCTAAAAAGCTGCTACTGTTATGTTTCTCTGAAAGAGGTATGCAATATAGTTACAACAGCGATTTGAATCCTGTTACCCAGGAATAAATTCTCCTAATATCCACTGTATCATTTAACTACCAATTGCTTTTCTTTGGAGGGAGGTTATCATTAGCAAATTCCTCAGTAGCTGGGTTAGTTGCATACCACCTTAATCTTCTGAGTAACAAACTAGAGTTACTTGGCACATCTCCAGGCTATATATTAGGCATTCAAATACTTGTGTTTGCCTTTATTGGAGAGGTACTTCTTTATGTGCAGTAGCTCAAGCTAAATTAGTGGATTGTCGGTGTCAACTGTTTTTCTTAGCCGCCTTAACTCCTTCCACGTAGTTAGGCAGCTGGCAGACACAGAAAATCTATTTTAAAATTTACAGTGATTGCAAAGTTTGATATTTACACAACATTCTGTTTCTCTGCATACTGTTCTTTAACCTTCTGCAGTTACTGAGTATATAGGCCTTTGACTTCACAGAATATACAAAGCAGTGGTAAGGAGGCCTCCAATACATATGATTTACCAATATGCACAACCTGGCTGCAGTGCAAGTATATCAGGCAATGACCATTGTATGTGAAAACTCCATTGTTCCTGGTTTGTTTCTATTAATCTTCATTTGAAAAGTGCAAATGTAAAGACCTTATTAATCAAAACAAAGTACCAGCCTGTACATAACGGTGTGTTAATCATCTCCATTGCCTCATCCCCATAGCAGTCGGAGGTGTTTGAGTCTCCTGATTAATTGAGTTATTCATTTTTAAATGCTATTCAATGTGCTAAGTGCAGAATAATTAGACTTATATTTAAAGAAATTCAACAGGCCAAAGTGTCAATGAAAAGACGGCACAACCCACTAAAATGAGGCTCACCCTCAACCTTCTTTCAGCCCCTATCCTGAAAGCTTTGTGGTGTGTTCTGGCAGCCACAAAATGCACACTTTATCAGACTGACTAGAACAGCGAGATCAAGAGTTGAGAACTTCTGGCCATGAATGCTCTTCCATCAGCCCTGTTGTTGGGACCATGGGACTAGAAGCACAGACATCTTCTTAAGCACAACTCCCAGGATATTAGAAAAAGTGTGATAGTATCTCTTAGGCAATCAGCATCCAAACCTTTTGTGGTCACCTTAAAGCTTCACCCAGAAATCAACTGGTTACCAGTGCAGATTGTAAATCATAGATGTGATGGACTTTCTCCAAGAAATACCGCTTAATAAGTGAACAGCTGCATTCTGCACTAGCTTTAGTCTCCTAACAGAATTAAGATGTAGCACCATGTAGAGTGCATTGTGATAAGGAAAGTATTATTAATAGTAGTAGTACTATAGCCATAGCTATTGTCATGGACCAGGGCCCAACTCTGAACAACAGAACACAAAAAGACAGTTCCTGCCCCAAAGAGATACAATCTAAATATAAGACAAGAGATGGAGACAGAGACAGGAGAGTCCAAGGAAACAATGGGACAAGATTGGTCAGCATATTAGGAGTTGTCAAGTTTTTTGTAGGCAGGGAGTTGAAGAAGAACAATGAAATAGCTTTGGGGCTATGTCTCGTGAGTTCCTTGTAAGCATGAGAAGCAACACAGAAGAGAGCATGAAGTTTGCCTCAAAGGCCCAGATAAAATGAAGTCCATACATAGAAGAAAAGGCAAGAGGCAACAAAAAATGTTTTACATGTTATTGCTAGCTGGGCATCCAAAGAGAACTGGGGAACCAACAAGCAGAGCTGGAGTGAAAGTGTTTTTCTGCACCCATAAAAAATTGAGATTTCAAATATTTTCTCATTCCACAGGAAGATGAAACTGAGACCAGAAGAGCCAAATGGTGTGGCATTTGCCTGGGCTACAGGAGACCCAGCTTCAAATCTCTGTTCTACCTGAGTTGGTCAGTCAGAGTTATTATATGGTAGCACAAAGTGATTGTCATTGGCCCACTCCTGAAGTTCAGTGGGAATTGCTACTGGTGATTTCAAGTCATTTTGCATACCAAATCAAAATATGAATTGCCTGACTTCTCATGGGGAGAATTTGAATGTTGTATTACTGACATATAATAACTTTTCATGCTGTGCTGAACCAGCTTGTTGGACCAGAGTTGGACTCACCCCTGCGACGCCTCCTGCTGGTCGTCATCAGGAATTAGCTCATTTTCCAGCCAGGAGCGCCCTCTGCAGGCCGGTGATTTGCCTTACTTCACTCTGGCCCCTGTGTCTCTCCCAGGACTCCGGTGCCCCTTCACTGGGTTTCTGCCAGTTTTCTTGCAGAGCCACTCAGTCTCAGGGTCTCCCCCCCCAAGGGGAACCCCCACCCACTAACCCCACCTCGCCTCAGTGTACGGCTACTGCCAGTCACCATCTAGCCCCACTTCCTGGGGCAGACTGCAGTATATGCCACTCATCACAGGCAAGGTTGGGCTGGACCTGCTGCCTCTCTCTATTGCTGAGCTGCCCCTCTGCAGCCCCGGTACTGGTCTTAGGCCCTCAGCTAGGCCTGCAGTCTGGGGGTTTTCCAGGCTGGAGCTCCCCAGATCCTCTAGCCTTCCCCCAGCCCTGCTCCACTCCCAGTACCCTGGTCAGCTCCCTTGCAGCCAGGCCCTTCTCTCTCTACAAGCAGAGAGAGAGAGAGACTGTCTTCTTGAGCTCCAGGCTCAAGCCTTTATAGGGCCAGCTGGGCCCTGATTGGGGCACGGCCCCTGCTGAGCCTGCTTCCCACTCAGCCTGGGCTGTTCTCCCAGCCCTCCAGCCCTCTCCCTGGGCTGGTTTTAACCCTGTCAGGGCTGGAGCAGGTAGCCACCCCGCTACACGGCTTCAAGCCAAACTTCCCAAATTGTGGAGTGTTGGGATGTTGTGCTTTGATTCAGTTCAGTATAGCTGCAGGTACAAACTATGAACTTTTATCCAGGGAATAATACAGGCTTATGTCTTTTTAAGAGTTATTACAAAGGATTCCTGGGAATTGCTCGACCTAATAGTAATTGATTAGGAAGAAAAGCAATTTCTATCAGTAATTATTAAAATACTGTACTGATTGTATCGCCCTCCTTCCAACCTTCATATCAATTTTGATCTTAACCTCTGTTCTTGAAGCTGTTTGTGTGCTGAATCCATTTGATTACTATTGCACCCATGTTCAATCAACTGCAAAATTGGGGCCTAAAATTGTAAGCATTTAAGGGCAGGGACCAAATCTTTGTACGATGCCTAGCACAATAGTATCCAGTCTCGATTGGGAACTCTGGGCACTACAACATTAGTGTAAATAATCAAATTCTTCTTGTCTCCCTTCAATTTCATGACAACACTACAACATAAAGGTGACGATGATAATTATTAATAAACTTTGCTGTAGTATTATCAGTATACTGAAAGGAGAGAGGGAAAAATGATTTCTGTGTTCTAGAGTCTCACTTTTAAAAGCACTAAAACTTCAAAACATGCAGAAAAGTGTTGAGTTTAGCAAAAGCCTTTGACAAGATACTAGGGAATTAAGGGCCTCCTACTTGAATGATTCCCATTCTTTAAAAATGCTGCTTTCTGCAGATAAAAAATAATGAGTGGTTAGATGGCCCATTACCAGTATTCCTGTTTTTCCAGAGGTTTGCATCACAACACACACATTAGTTTTAATGTTCTATTAATTTAATGGTAACATATCCAAGTTGATGACAGAAAAATAATGATTAATTCTTACATAAGAGAAATAGAAAACATCTACAAATATTTCATTGTGCTTGTCACAACAGCTTTTTCTTAGACTAGAACTAGATGAAAGTTAAAGAGTACAATACAATAAATGTAATGTTCTTTATATATTATTTAAAAAAATATCAGGAAGAGCAACTGCAGACTAGCTGTATGTATCATTTATTTTGAGTATGAATTTTTTAAATCAATTCAAATGTTCTTTTTACAGAGTATTACTCACTTATGGTAATATACTTTGAATAGATGTTTCATCGTTTACCTAAAGTAAATTCTGAACTACACTAAAAATCAAACTATTATTTATTATTTGTATTACCGTTGTTCCCAGAAGCTCCAGTCATAAACAAAGAACCTATTGCGCTAGGCAGTGTAAAGATGCATAACAATTTGTTTGTTTTTCATGCTGTATTAGAAAGGAAGAGAAACTGATATGGACATCATTTATCATCCCAGGATGATCATAAGGATCTGGCTGGCACACACTGTGAAGAGTCCTACGAATCAAAAACAATCAAGTCAGAGGAATCACCCTAGATCAGAGCTGGAATTAATGAATAAAGAATTGACATTGTGTATTTAAGAAAATGAAGAAGAAAACCATCATTGTCCCTTTAAGAGATAGGAGGGCATAGACTGGAATGAAATAGAATGTAATCACAAAACTTTGTCAGAGAAATGGCAAATGAATTTATTATGCAACAGTCTGCCCAGTCCTCCAAAAGCATGCATTCAGGACTAGATCCACAAAGGGATTTAGGCACCTGTCACCTGAGGCATCTAAGTCCAAAATTGAGATCCTCAAAACCCCTACTCAACTGCTAACCCTGTAGGATGCATACATTTCTTACTGGTAAGGTTCCTGAAGTACCTAATGTCTGCTGGTTGGCATGTGCAAGGCACCTGGCACACCAAGCTGCTAAGTGCTTAAGCCCTAGCAAGATTTGCAAACTAGATATTCCCTTATCTATCTCCTGCAGGCCCAATCCGATAGCATTCTCAGAGGCCACATAAGAGCATGCTTACTAGATCAGGCCCCCCGCAAAACCCAGCAATGCCTCTGTTATGGCCCAGGGGTTAGAACACTCACTGGAGATTTGGATTCAAGTTGCTGCTCTGAATCAGGTTATCTCTCCTGTTGAAGATGTTCTACCCTGTAGGAAATACTTACATTTTCATGAGGTCAGAGAAAGAATGATTAAAGAATGACTCTGTAGCCTAGTAGTTAGAGTGCTCACCTACAAGATCCATGTTCCAGTCCCTGCTCCAATGAATGTTTAAGTATTTCATATATACTGGAAGAGCTTCAACAAAAGAGATTAAGAGTCTGCTGCCCCGAGATACCCACTCCCTTGAGAAGTGGAAAACCTGGATCCCCTGCTCTGAATCAGGCAGAGAGAGGATTTGAACCTGGGTCTCCCATATCCCTTATAAGTGCTCTCATTATTGGGGGTAAGCAGAGGGGAACTCCCACAGCCTTCCCCCTTTTCTTTCAGAAAGAGCTGACCGGGTTTAGGAAATGGCTGACCAGAAGATGGTGCACAGCTCTGAATCCCATGTAAAGGGAGGTGCCTAACTCCCTTTGTGGGGTGTCTGACTTTAAAAAAGTATTTTCTGATGCTGCTCCCACTACAAGCAACATTGTACTATCCCTCATTCAGCTGACTTCTGACAGCTGTGTAAGTGAGACTGGTATACCCCAGCGTGAGGCTGCTTGGAAGCAGTACGTTTCTGTGGAGTAGTTTAGGCTGGGGGAAGGGACCAACTGACAAGTTTTGGGCTTACTCAGTGGAGAAGTTCTGAACCTTGAACCCCATGAAATGAAGTGAGGGAAACCAGGTTGCCAAGAGGAGGAGTCAGTAGAATCCACTTTGCCTGAGACAGACACTATCTCGGGTGGCGTAAGCAACTCATGACCCCCAAAATCTAGGCATGGCAGCTTGAAGCTAGAGTTACTGACCTGGAGGGTCACATAGAGCTGGAATTATTTCTAAAAACAGAGTAGATGGAAATTGTGGAGTAGGCTCGCCTCAGAACTGGCTGCCCTGATACTCCAGTTAAGGAAGCCAGTCCAATGATGGGAAGGAAACATGGAACAATGGAAGTATAAACTTCTTCATTTGAGCTGTGAGAGTCACAAACTGCTCGCTTTGGGTGTATATCTATGATGCAGAGATGAAGGAGACTGAGATGGGGTTACAGCTGTAGGACAAACAGGCTTTCATGACTAGGGATTCAACCATTAGAAAGATAGATAACTGGCTATTTGGTGCTTGTGAGAATGGTTTGACAACTTGTCTACCAAGTGTGGCAGATTTTATGAGGTACCTAGACTAAATACTAATCAGTGCTCAGGAGGAGCCCATGGTCATGATTCATATTGGTACCAACAACACAGCACAGTGTAGGAGAATGGTTCTGGAAGCTAAATATAGTAGGGAAAAGGTGTAGTTCCCAGACTTCTACAATCGTTTTCTCTGAAATGTTTCCAGCCCAGCATGAAGGCACAGCAACTTCAGAATCCCAACATGTAGAGGAGGAGACGGTGTAATGAGAAGTGCTGTTGAGGCCTTTCTTGTCTGAGCCTGTGTTTTTTTTAATACATAAAAAATGCAACATCCCCAATGTGCGGATTATGCAAATTAGTACAGATTAGTACATTTACCCGTTAAGTGGAATCAACAATTTTCTCCTCTGCGGTTCTAAAGCCTGGGGTCCCATAAATATGTGGGGCGGGGGAGGGGGAGAGAAGAGGGAATCAAGCACAGGCTAAATGAAGGTAGCCATTACTTTGTGTTTTCCTAGCCACTTTATCAGTCTGAAACACAGCATTCAAATTGCTGCAATATGATGTTACTGTGCAAGGTACTATTAATAACACTGTTAATTATATTGGTTTAAAGGAAGTTCTCCAAGAGATTGTAAGTGTCACCCACAACCTGTCATTAAACAATGTTAGAAAAGATAACAGTGTATAATAAGAGATACTAATGTGAATATACTGCATTGTAGTAATGCTTTTCCTACTGTGAAGAGTAGTTATGTTTTGACTATTAAATTCATGTCCAGGTGTAGGTGAGTCTAAAGCCATATAGGCAATCAGCCTGTAATCTGCATTCCTGCTTATCCTAATTATATATCCTGCTGTCTTTATTGAACCAAATATGTCAATCCTTTGTTCAAAGACCAACACACACAATTCCATAACACTGGTCTACAATTTTTGAGAAGTCATCTGCTTCAGAGATAAAATGTGCTATTTATTATGTATTTTGATGTGCTGAATTCAAATATGACAAGTAAAACAACTGATTGGCTACTGTTTCTAAGATATTTAAGTTTTTACATTTTATGTCTATGTATATTGTGTAGATAGTAGAGTTTTAATCATAAATTGTAAACCTAGGTCTTTTCACGTGTTTATGGTTGCTTTACATGATAATATTTCACCTGTCCTGTTTATGTAACACTTTAAAAAATCAGCAAAAGGGTTATATAAATAAAATTTATTATGAAACAAAAGGCAAAAAACTATTATGTACATAGTTTAGTCCTATTCAGTGTCTACTCGGCGCGTCTTGGCTTGTCTCTTGTATTCATTAAATGGAGCATCTCTTGTCACTGTCCAGCAATAGTCTGCAAGCCTGATGGGCTCCATTTGCCTTGATAGCATTTCTCCATTGTTGCAATGTCCTGGTGAAATCGCTCGCCGTGCTCGGTGGAAAAAAATCTAGCTGAGAGTGCAAAAAATTTATCTTTAGTGACATGTTGCAACCAAGGCTTTTGTATGCCTTGAGGAGGTTTTCCACCAACAACCTGTAGTTGTCAGCCTTGTTGTTTCGAGAAAATTTATTGCCACTAACTGGAAGGCTTTCCATGCCGTCTTTTCCTTGCCACGCAGTGCATGGTCAAATGCATCATCTCGAAGAAGTTCACGAATCTGAGGACCAACAAAGACGGTCACGGAACATGGAAACCCTAACATCGCCTGCCAGGAGATTCCACTACTGTAGTCTGGAGCCCAACAGCTCTGCCTTACTCTTGGGTAGTTCCAAATCCCTGACAAGGTCATTCAGTTCACCTTCTGTTATGAGGTGTGGTTCAGAGGAGGAGGATGGGAGAAAATGTGGGTCCTGTGACACTGATGGTTCAGGACCAGAAGTTTCATCCTCTTCCTCTTCCTCGTCTGACTCAAGTGAGAATGATTCTGGTGCATCAGGAACTGGCAGTCCTTCTCCGTGGGGTACTGGGCGTATAGCTGATGGAATGTTTGGATAATGCACAGTCCACTTTTTCTTCTTTGACACACCTTTCCCAACTGGATGCACCATGCAGAAGTAACAATTGTTGGTATGATCTGTTGGCTCTCTCCAAATCATTGGCACTGCAAAAGGCATAGATTTCCTTTTCCTGTTCAACCACTGGTGAAGATTTGTTGCACAAGTGTTGCTGCATATGTGTGGGGCCCACCTCTCATCCTGATCTCCAATTTTGCAGCCAAAATAAAGGTGATAGGCTTTCTTAACCATAGTGGTTAAACTGCGCTTTTGTGATGCAAAAGTCACGTCGCCACAAACATAGCAGAAGTTATCTGCACTGTTCTCACAAGTACGAGGCATCTCTGCTCACTTTGGCTAAACAGAAATGTGTCCCTTTGCAAAATCAAACACTGACAAATAAGAGAGCACGACACTGTATGATTTCTAGAGCTGATATAGGGCAATTTGTTCAGCAGAGTGATGTAAGCTTCGTTATGATTGCATCATCCATGACTTCTAGGAATAACATGATGCAATTCATATCATGTATGATGCAATACCAGCTTCAGATTGCATCATTCATTGTTTTGCCTAAAAAGCAAGTACTGTCCAAACCCAGTCATAGATTTATTCATAAATCCAGTCAAAGATGTATTTTAGTCATTTCTGGTTTAAATTGAGATCCCTTCCCTTTATAACTCACGTATCCTCCGCCATTCCCAAGTCAAGGGTCATATATACTGACCCAATAGCATATCTTGAAAACTAAAGCCAATCAACAATTTTAAGCACCATTTTCTTTCTCAGTGACCCAGAATTAGTTAAGTTGGACTACATTTATTTCAGAAGCATTTTGGCCGTAGAGCAGTGTAATTGTCGAAGAAGCATATTGATAACTACAGGCCCAAACGTTGAAATTGTATGAATGTTTTAATCTGGACTAAAAGTGCTAACAAAAATAAACTAGATGACTAACGAAAAATGTACTGTTATAGTTCAGGTATCTTTAGCAGAAGTTTTATTGGGATATAGAAAAATGAGCAAGACTAGAGAAATTCATGAAATCTTTCCAATCTGGCAAAACAGATGAATTAGAGAAATTCCAGTAATGTCCCCACCAGGCTAACCTATGGAATTCCAAAGGAGAAAAAACCCAGAGCTTTAAAGAAGGAAACTATATAAAATGTAGTAGAGTGCAGGGAACCTGTACAATTGGGCCATGGTCACTGCTACAGACTATGGGTAATGGTAGTGGCTGTAGCCTTCTGCACCATTTTATAAGCAGCTTTAGGCTACTGGATCAATGTTATGTGCCAAAACACTGACCATCGCACACAACCCACACAAAATGCTCTTCCCCATCATCCAGCACAGAGAGTCTCCACACTGATCTTCATTTTCCCCTGTTCCCTGCATCATTCCTTCCTCAGACACTCCCCCATCATCTCTCTCTTTCCCTCCCAAAGTGGCCTTTGTTTCCCTCACCTCTTCCCTACTTGCCATCCACACCTCTGCTTCCACATCTTGACCCCATATCCATTGACCCTCTAACTGATGTCCCTCCCTACACCATTGCGCTCACCCTAAATGGTGGACGTTGCCCTTCTTACCATCCCATCACCACACTGCTCCTCTCTCTGACCACTCCACACTGCATCACTTGGCCTACCTGAGAAACAAGTGATTGTTCCTAGCACACACAGAAAGGCTTCTGGGGCTCATTCAGAATCTGCAATGTCTGAAGCAATGAGTAGACTGAAACTGTGCTGCCTTTGGGTGTGCAAAAGAGCTTGAGAATGGGCCAACAGAAGACTCTAAGTTTTATGTGGCTTTTCCTGGCAGATTCCCTGAAGAACTGATGGTGGGAGCACTCAGATTCTTTAAAAAGCGGGTGAAGGGCATTGGGCTCTCTTCCCCCCTGAGGATTTCACTAATCAGACATTTAGTTCTGGTCCAGCGGGCTTAAAAGATCTAGGATGAATTATTTCTCATCTAAAGACATTACTCAGTCTAAAATGAAAAACATACCCAATACAAATGGGACCTGAGCAGGTGGGGATAGCTACAACTGAGCATATGGGATGAAATCAATGTAATCAGGATGAACATACTTCTCAGGATATTATGAATTCTCAGTGTGATATCACTGGACATAAACATTTGCAAAAGTTCAAGAGGGAACTGGGAAAATGCTCAAGTTATCACTCACTAAACTTTAAATTTACAGAATTAGAGGTTTTAGATTTCCCACTGTCAAATTGTGTAATTTGTAGCCAAGTTATTTGTCAGGTGGTAAATTCACTTCCAGAACCTTTCCCTACATTTGCGGCTTTAACATCTGTTGAGCACATAACATTCATTTGGCCATGAAAAGAGCATGATTCACAAAACATTCTGATTATTGGAAAAAAACACTTAGAACTGCAACGAATGGAAGTTAAATGAACACTGCAGATTTATATCAGATATTATAGCTGAAGCATATATAATCTTCCCTCCAGAGTCTTTTTTTTATGTAACTGGACCAAATCCCATTCTAGGAATATACCCACTATATGACAATATGCATTATGTAATGTATAGTTATTAGTGGAAAACTTCTGCATGCCAGCTGGCAAAGGTAAAGTAAAAACGGTTCTATTGTACGAATAGCTATCGATCTCAAGAATGAATTTAGCAACAAATACTGAATAGAATTCTAGCAGGAAGCAGTGAAATGGGAAGATAGTATGCACAGCGCAGTAACAATATCTAGAACTGAACATATAAAGTAAGTTCTTGAATAGGAAATTATGAGAGAGAGACCCCTAAGTGTCCAATAGTTAGGAAACTTACTGGGCATGTGATAGATCCAGATGAGTGCACTGATCACCAGTCTTTTTCAGTCTCCCCTGTTGGAGCAATTCCACTTTGTATAAATAAATATTCATTGGGCCAGACAGAGCGACACTGAGCTGAGGAAAAAACCAAAACAAAAGCCCGAAAGGTCTCATTTTCATTCTTCGTAGAAACAAAAACAAATTTCAAAACCTCAAAATGTTTCACATCACAGAACGGCCAGCCCTGCCTAGGAAACCTATTTGCAGTGCTGCATATTCTTGAGCTTCATCTGCTGACACTTTATCTATCTAGCTATAGACAGCTCTTTGGTGGAGAACTTTCATAATACTCTTGGGCTCCCTGTGAGAGAGGAGATGGCCCCCTTCCTTTGAGCCAGTGGGAGAGTTTCTTGCAAAGGCACTGAAGACTTCTAATGGTGATTTTCCTCCCTAGTAGTAAGGGTGAGGAACAGACCTGGTGAAAATTTTCCATCAAAACAGAAAAATGGATGAATCATGGTAGATGTAGTCCAGCCAGGAACTTGGCCCATACCAGAGACTGGAGGAATGAGATCCCCAAACTACAACGCCCATGAGGCACCATGCTGTATTTCTAATTGAAAATTTTTGATTTGCCAACCAAACTACTTATCCTGACTCCAGCCAGCCTCCTTTCTCTCACCTCCCACCAACAGAGCCCCTTCTCCATCTCCCCCAAAAGGCTCCATATACCTGTTTATCCTGTAAAAAGCGACAGAGTCCTGTGGCACCTTATAGACTAACAGACGTATTGGAGCATAAGCTTTTGGGGTGACGCAGTGGGTATTCACCCACGAAAGCTTATGCTCCAATACGTCTGTTAGTCTATAAGATGCCACAGGACTCTTTGTCGCTTTTTACAGATCCAGACTAACATGGCTACCCCTCTGATACTGTTTATCCTGTGTTATTTTATGAGAGAGGCAATCCAGTGGTCTGCTTCCCTTCCAGAGCTTTTTGGGAGGTATCTAGCTAACCTACAACCAGCCCCACATGAAGCCAGTCATCTTCAAGGAAGCATTGTCCTTCTCCCTTCACCCCACTCCAGCAGCAGTGCTACCACTGGCCTTTTAATTATAGTAAGGGAGCTAATGAAAATTCACAGTCTTATGTTTCAGAGTAGCAGCCGTGTTAGTCTGTATCCGCAAAAAGAAGTACTTGTGGCACCTTAGAGACTAACCAATTTATTAGAGCATAAGCTTTCGTGGACTACAGCCCACTTCTTCGGCTGCATACCGGTATGCATCCGAAGAAGTGGCCTGTAGTCCACGAAAGCTTATGCTCTAATAAATTGGTTAGTCTCTAAGGTGCCACAAGTACTCCTGTTCTTTTTACAGTCTTATGTGTGATCCTTCAGGATCTGGGTAGGATCATTTTATCTGGATATTTACATGGTCCCTCATCACTGTGATGGTTAGTCCTTGTCCTCAAGATAACTCCATATTTATTTGGAGAGTTCCTTACTGGCCCCCTGCCTCTTCTCTTCCTCCCTGAAGGAATTAGGATCCAATGAGTAAGAAAAGCTCATCCAAAATACATCTGGAGAGGAGGGAAGGCTGAGAAAAAATTACTGAAACTAAACTACTTGAAGGGTTAGGGAGCAGGGATCTGTTGGGAAGGAGAGGAAGCATGGGTTTATTAGCAAGGTGTGGTTGAGAGTTTTAGTCCTGAGTTTTTGCCTTCCTCTGCATAGAGATCTGCTGCTTCAGTCAGCATGGATTTGTCAAGAAAAAATTGTATCAAACCAACCTGATAGGGGATGGGGGGAAGTGGTAGACTTGGTATATCTTGAGTTTAGTGAAGCTTTTGATACTGTCTCACATGACCTTCTCGTAAACAAACTAAGGAAATGCAACCTACATGGAGCTACTAAATGGTGAGTGCAAAACTGGTTGGAAAACCATTCCCAGAGATTAGTTATCAGTGGTTCACAGCCAAGCTGGCAGGACATATTGAGTGGGGTCCCACATAGTCAGTTCTGGGTCCAGTTCTGTTCAATATCTTCATCAATGATTTTGATAATAGCATAGAGAGTACACTTACAAAGTTTGTGGATGATACCAAGCTGGGGGGAGGGGTTGCAAGTGCTTTGGAGGACTGGATTAAAATTCAAAGTGATATGGACACTCTGGAAAAACAGTCTGAAGTAAATAGGATGAAATTCAGTAAGTATAAATGCAGAGTACTCCATTTAGGAAGGAACAATCAGTTGCACACATACAAAATGTGAAATGACTGCCTAGGAAGGAATACTGCGGAAAGGGATCAGGGGATCATAGTGAACTACAAGCTGAATATGAGTCAACAGTGTACCACTGTTGCAAAAAAAAAAAAATAAACATCATCTTGGGATGTATTAGCAGGAGTGTTGTAAGCAAGACATGAGACATAATTCTTCCATTCTACTCCATGCTGATTAGGCCTATTAGGCTGATTAGGAGTATTGGGTCCAGTTCTGGGTGCCACATTTCAGGTAAGAAGAGCAACAAAAATGATTAAAAGTCTAGAAAACTTGACCTATGAGGGATGATTGAAAAAAATGGGGTTTGTTTAGTCTGGACAAGAGAAGACTGAGAAGGGACATAACAGTTTTCAAGTACATAAAAGGTTGTTACAAGGAGCAGGAAGAAAAATTGTTCTTCTTAACCTCTGAGGATAGGACAAGAAGCAATGGCTTAAATTACAGCAATGGAGGTTTAGGTTGGACATTAGGAAAAACTTCCTAACTGTCAGTGTGATTAAGCACTGGAATAAATTGCCTAGGGAGGTTATGGAATCTCCGTCATTGGAGATTTTTAAGAGCAGGTTAGACAAACACCTGTCAGATAATACTTAGTCCTGCCATGAATGCAGGGGACTGGACTAGATGACCTCTTGAGGTCCCTTTCTGTCCTATGCTTCTATGATTCTTAAACTCTAGAGCGAGGGAGTGGCTTGAGGCATGCTGGGGATACAATCCATGACCTGGAGAAATCTCCATACTCTCTTCCTAGCTTCCCATTCAGGGATGGGCACCAAGGTAGAAATCCACCCTGGTAACATATTCTCTTTTCTCCTGGGGGGATGAACTCACAGGGTGGGGGCTATAGATGGGTTAAAAGCAATATTAGAGATGTGTACAGGTGATACCGAAAAGGAAAGAAAGGGTGAAAATATAGTACACTTTTTGAGCAGCTATCTGAACATTCAGGTAAAATAGCAATAGCTCTGATCTTTAATTTATGGCAGAGCAATCAGATATTCCACTGATTTTTCAAACTGATGTCATGTAAATAAAGCACAGAAAAAATAGTGCAGCTGTAATGTAAACAAAAAGGACTCTTGTATGAGACTACGGTAGCTACACCATTTTAAAGAGAACTGCAAAGAGAAATAAAAATAAAACGTGCATCATAAAGAGCAACTTGAAAGATTATTTTTTAAAGTGTTAGTTATGAAGAAGAGACTACAATAAATCATGGGTCAAAATCAGTTTAACAAAATTACTACAGGCATATTTGAGAAATTATATGACCACAAGACATTAAATTCAGAAAATTATTCTGATGTATTTTTGGTGGAAGATGGTTACATGCCACAAATTCTGAATCACTTCAAAGTCAAAACCTATAATGTGAGTGAAACATCATGTTTTATCACTTCTAGTGATTCATGCCATTAAATCACTGTCTCTTTCACAATGAAGGAGATTTAAAATTTGTTGTAAAAGTCACGAAAAGCTAATGAAATGTACTATGCGGTGGTGTATTTTTGCTGCTCTTCAGCAGTTTGATGCTATGAAACTATGGTTTTAAGATAAGAACCCAACACTTCACATGCTGAAGAATCTGGATCGGTGCTATGTGAGAGAGCAGACTGGTTTACTAAGGCTCCTGTTAGCATGCCTGCAGGCTGGAAAATGTGACAGTGCTTTCCACAAATATTGGCAATTTAGAACAGCATTAAGAACACAGGAATGGTCATACTGGATCAAACCAATGGTTCAATTAGTCCAATATTCTGCTGTGATACTGGGTAATACGAAACACTTCCAAGGACCATGCAGAAGTCTGGGTGGCCTGGAGCAAAATCTGAAACTGAGGCTCTCCCATCAAAAAACAAATAAAATATATATATATATATATACACACACACACCTTGGAGAAGAAAGAGGCCCGGGGGGTGAGTTGGGGGAGAGACTGGAGAGCTAGTCTGTCTCACATGCACCTTGCAACGATGGCTGCTGTATTGCGGGGCTGGGCCTGGCTTTCCACTCCAGGCATTGCAATTGGGCGCACCAGGTCACAGCCCTACTCAAACTTCATGGGTTTGGGGGCCCTTTCAAATGGGGAACCTGGGGCAAACTAGCTCCCACCCCCTGCCCCTGACCAGGCAGTCCTGCTGCTGAGGAGGATGCAAGAAATGCTACAACGGACAAGTATGTAATAACCTTTCCGTAGGGGAAATTTCTTCCCAACCTCAGGCAGTTTAGTGATTTGTTGACACCCTAGAGCATGAAAATATTTACATTTTATATATTTTGTCCTGTCTTACGTAACTGTGCCTATTCTTATTATTCTTATAAATGTTTAATGCATTTCTGAATGCTAAACTCTTGCCCTCAATTTCTTGTGAATGGGGCTTGATCCAGCAACCGATATGCGGGAAATGCCTTCGCAGCACTGACAATTTATACAGGAAAGTATTAGCTTGTTAGCCCCAACTATTACCAAACAGACATGCAGAATCATGCAGTGAGACTATTCGGACATACAATTGATTTTTAATTGGAAATCCCCACTGATATTAATTTGGGTTTCTGTTTAAAATTGAAGCAGACAATAGACCAGTTGTTAGAATTGCTAAATGCACTCATAGTATGCGGTAAAGGACCCTCCTGCGAAGCCACCCTCCATCCATTATAGGAGGAGCACCGAGTAGAATAGTTCCAGCCCCAGTAAGAGCAAAAGAGCATGTTTGCTATGTTGGAGCCACTTTCCTATGCAATTTTATGGGACTGCTCATTATTTGCTTCCCTGCAAGGCTGCAGGATTAGACAATGTATGGTATAAAGTGTCTTGCTCTGGCTCTCAAGGGGTTAGAGAGTCTATCTGCAGAAAATAGGACAAAATATCCCAGCTGATTCGAAACATAGGGCCAGATTGTGCCGGGCCATTGTGCACCTGTTTGAGAGTACGGGAAAGGACCATAAAGGCACTTACTTTCACTGCATACCACACAAAAGGGCAGCCCTTGAACTTCCACTGCTCCATCCCCAGGCCTCCAGGAGTGTCCATCACTCCAAACAGGTCAGAAGCTGTAAAAGAGACAGCCAGGGCCCAGCCTTACTTTACTGGGCCACCCAGTGGCTAAGGTAACAGGGGAGCAGGCTACACTATCCCTTAGGATAATACAGACAGCAGAGATTCCTGCACAATCCCTCTCCAAACTCTCCCCATGACATACACCTCTGCATCAAACACCAGTGCAGGTCTATAGAGCTTGTAGGAAAAATCTAGCCCTTAATCAATCTATTTGCATTATTAGGGGTTCTAATCACATGGAGAATGTGAGCAGCATCACTAGTACTGATCTTATTGAATCAATACATAGCTTGCATATTTTTTTGAAATGGTCAGATAAGACTAACTTAATCAGGTTTGGCGTATTTTACAATAAAATACCTTCAATTAGACAGATTAGGTGGTTATCTGATTTTGAGAAGAGCAGCATTTGATCATGATTAATTGCACCCTAGCTATTGTGAAATGCTTATAATATGAAAATAAAGGAGATTTATGGCATTTTTTTAAATGTCAAAAAAAATAAATAAATAAAAATCCAAGCAAATAAGTTACCATACTGATGCTTCTTTGACAATATGTTGGAGGTTAAAGATTTTCAAGAAATTCACAATCTGAACTGAAGAGAGTTTTAATTCAAAGTCTTAAATCATTTCAAACACTCTTTTGATTAAATAAAAAGAAAGGTCATTTATGAGTCCAAAGAACTGGTGAAGCAATTATAGGAAACAGTACACATTTATATCCTCTCTGCAGGGAATACCATCATTTCAAAAGAATTACTGTAAAATAAAGAATAGTTTACTAATTCTGGTAAATAGCATTCCCATTCAATAATGTCACCTTGGAGTAACAGGAATAATTTTTGGATAAATTGACGTGAGTGAAGGGATCTTTCAGGAATTAATTGTATGACTCCTGTTGAACTCCATTCAATAAATCCCATTGAAAAGTCTTTTTATTTTCTCCATAGGTTCCACACAGGTACAATTTCGCCCAGCGAAACAAAATCCACTATTGGGAGGTGTTTTGGAGAGCATTATGAAACAGCCCTCCTTACCTTTGTGTCACATATACTTGAAAATGACAGTATCATATTGCAACTGGTGTATATAGCTTTTGTAGGAAATCTACCTTCTGTAAGTGAACAAACAGAAAGATGCAGTGACAAATTTGCATTCTTTTATGTATCTATATTTCTACCTACGTCCTACAATATAGTCAAGAAAGATGTGTTATTAGAATATCGCCCACGACATCAGGTATACAGTGGTTTTTTGCGTAAGACGGCAAAAGACAATCAAACTGAAATACTAATGAAACTAATAAACTGGGTTTTGTTCTTTGCTCAGCATTAGATATATGTATTTGATATTAAATGGTCAAATATCAAACTAAATTTATCAAGAAATAATTAATTTAAAAAATAATCAATATGCAATTAAAAATCAGTTAATAGTTTTAATTTAGTTTGTGCTTATTTAAATAATTGTTCCTTATTAACACACGCCTTATTTACCAATTAACACAGATGATTTGATAGATATAAATAAATGTTAATAGTTAACAGTTTTTTTATGATTTCATTCCCCTGTTTTCATTAATATTGTAATAAAAAATATAACAAATATATTGACTGTACACTTCAAATAGTACTGTACCGACACAAGCCTGCTACGATTTTATTATTAGTAAGCACTAGAGACACAGAAACGTACGGTAGATATATAAGAAAATGTATAAAAATACTCACGTGTAAATTGCTGTTTTATTGAAACAACAATAATACAATTTGCTTTGTATGTGAGCCGTAATCCTTAAAGATCGAAGGTATCGAATATGAATAAAATTTTTTAAATACTTATTGCACTATTGTTAACTGCTTTTTACACAATTCAAAAACAATCTAAATTAGATTTCATACATGTTGCCTATTTATAGTATCGTATTGTAAACAAGTCATTACACGCACATATTCCTGCCGATGCAGGCTGGACTTCCCGACAATGCGCGACACGCTTGCCTGCCAACACTTGCTTGTTAAGAGCTGTTGGCGGACTTGACACCTGATCGGTTATAATTTGTGAATTTATTTGGAAAATAAAGTAATCACTACAACTTTAACTCTATGTTACACAACAGATGAAATATGTACGAACGGTTTTTCAAAATTTTCTTATATTCTCTTCTTTCTTTATGCTTCCACTGCCCCCCTTATTTTTATTCAATGCCCCCCAATTGCACCCGAGGCTACTACTGCCCCCCCTGGATCGTTCCAGCGCCCCCTCTTCCCCCAGGGGGCGGTATCGCTCACTTTGGGAACCTCTGATCTAAACATTTGTCCTTTGAACAGCACATACATTTGGGAAATTGTAAGCTGCTTACAGACAATTTTAAAACAGAGGCTACATTTATACAAGAAATTGCAATGACTACTTGAAAATATTCATTCTATATTATACCCATATAATAAGTGTATTATGATATATCAGTGTATTGGGTCAATGATGAATCTAGGCCACTACATTGAATAAGGGAAAGGCTGACATTTAATGTAAGACAAGAAATCAAGTATTCATAATAAATAAAATAGTGGGAGGGACAGTTCCCACATGGAAATCAACAATTATCCTTTGTATAGAGGGATGACTCACCCCATGCTCCCACTCATGGACATTATCTTAAAACTCGTGGTGATTGGGGGAGGTCCCAGATGATTGGAAAAAGGCAAATATAGTGCCCGTTTTTAAAAAAGGGAAGAAGGAGAATCCAGGGAACTACAGACCAGTCAGCCTCACCTCAGTCCCTGGAAAAATCATGGAGCAGGGCCTCAAGGAATCCATTTTGAAGCACTTGGAGGAGAGGAAGGTGATCAGGAACAGGCAACATGGATTCACCAAGGGCAAGTCATGCCTGACCAATCTGATTGCCTTCTATGATGAGATAACTGGCTCTGTGGATGTGGATGTGGGGAAAGTGGTGGACTTTAGCAAAGCTTTTGATACAGTCTCCCACAGTATCCTTACCAGCAAATTAAAGAAGTATAGATTGAATTAATGGACTATAAGGTGAATAGAAAGCTGGCTAGATTGTCGGGCTCAACGGGTAATGATAAATGGCTCCATGTCTAGTTGGCAGCTGGTATCAAACAGAGTCCTGGAGCCAATTTTGTTCAACATCTTCATTAATGATCTGGATGATAGGATGGATTGCACCCTCAGTAAGTTTGCGGATGACACTAAGCTGGGAGGAGAGGTAGATATGCTAGATGGTAGGGATAGGATCCAGAGTGACCTAGACAAATTGGAGGATTGGGCCAAAAGAAATCTAACGAAGTTCAACAAGGACAAGTGCAGAGTCCTGCACTTAGGATAGAAGAATCCCATGCACTGATACAGGCTGGGGCCTGACTAGCTAAGTGGCAGTTCTGCAGAAAAGGACCTGGGGATTACAGTGGACGAGAAGCTGTGCCCTTGTTGCCAAGAAGGCTAATGGCATATTGGGCTGCATTAGTAGGAACATTGCCAACAGATTGAGGGAAGTGATTATTCCCCTCTATTCGGCACTGGTAAGGCCACATCTGGAGTATTGCATCCAGTTTTGGACCCCCCACTACATAAAAGATGTGGAAAAATTGGAGAGAGTCCAGTGGAGGGCAACAAAAATGATTAGAGGGCCAGGGCACGTGACTTACGGGGAGAGACTGAGGGAACGGGGCTTATTTAGTCTGCAGAAGAGAAGAATGAGGGGGGATTTGATAGCAGCCTTCAACTACCTGAAGGGGGGTTCCAAAGAGGATGGAGCTCTGCTGTTCTCAGTGCTGGCAGATGACAGAACAAGGAGCAATGGTCTCAGGTTGCAGTGGGTGAGGTCTAGATTGGATATTAAGAAAAACTATTTCACTAGGAAGGTGGTGAAGCACTGGAATGGGTTACATAGGGAGGCAGTGGAATCTCCACCTTTAGAGGTTTTCAAGACCCAGCTTGGCAAAGCCCTCGCGGGGATGATTTAGTTGGGGTTGGTCCTGCTTTGAGCAGAGGGTTGGACTAGATGACCTCCTAAGGTCTCTTCCAAACTTAATCTTCTATGATTCTATGTATGGTACTACAGATACACCTCAGTCTACTTTATCTGAACTTAATGTCAACGTATGTGCTTGCTCAGATCAGGACAATGAGAAACCATGCACATTAATTAGCATTAGTATGTCTCCTTTTAATGAAGCCCCATGAAAGGAGCACTTGGACATCAGTTTAAAGGCCCTTACCTCAGGACCTAGGTTCAGAAATGCCAACACTTAAAAGTCCAAAACAAAAGTCTCTGTGTCTGATCAGGCCAACCTCCAGCAATCCTGAGCGAGATCACCACCCCTCTGCCAGTTCGGCAACTTCTAGTCTCCACCCTCCCTCAGCTTCTTCTTCTAGTTTAAATAGGGCAGTCCCAATGCTGAGCAGGGAGCCTCCTTTTTTACAGGCTTGTGGTTCTGATTGTGGCTCCTGGCTGGCTCTTAAAGGGGGAGTACACCCCTTCACACTCCAGTTACACAAGAGGTTACTTTTTCCATATCACAAGTCTTAGATAGTCTTAGCATAAATCCTACATTAGCACATTTTAGCATTAGACATTTTAAAAAGTACAGCTTTATTCTGACCTGATATTATTATACTGTACAGTTTGAAAATCCTTATACATTTTACATTCATATTTTCTATCCCTACTTCTCCCAGGTACATAATTCAGTTTCATGGGATTATCTTAAGGTTTCTTGTCCTTATTTGGCTTCTTTTAGTGCATCATGATGTAGTGCAGAGTACATTCAATAAAAAAAAGCAATCACATTAAGCAGATGCATACTGTACATCTGTCATGCCAGAATTACTATATTTGTACCTTTTTGATGAGGCTTGGACCTATAGGGGTTAGTTCAGTATGTCAGCTATGGATATTATGTGGCTAATAAGAGAAGATAATAATTGTAAGATGGAGTTCAGCAATATATCTATATAGCTTCTTAACCATATAGAATTTGTTCTGGAAGTAAACTAAATAAAACGAATCTGCAAATAATAGTGTATGTAGATTTTCTGTATATGTACATATACACAAAGTTAGCCCAATTTATTTTAAAATATTGCTTCATCAATCAGTAACACCCCAGAGGCCAGTTGCAACTGTTAGATAAATTCATCTTTAGAACAGGGTAATGTTTCATCATTATACTGTGTCATGATTACTCTGATAGATTAATTTGAAAGATAACATATTGAATACTTCGTCATATTTGTCACATAAACAATTGAAAACAGTGTGTGTCTGTGTGTTTTTCTGAAACAAAACGCATACAACTATTTCAGAGTTACCAGCTGAAATCTCAGCTAAAAAAATCTGTATAGTAACTCTGGGCCACAAATTCCTTAACATTGAACAATGAAAAGAGATATAATGTGAAATCCTCACTTACTGGTATCAGTATATAAAGTTCCATTGACCCAATGGGGTCAGGATTTTACTTGCAGAGTTCCAGATGTTTGAATAATCGCATGACAAGCAAAAACAGTATATGTCCCTTCTTTCATTTGGTGATATTCACAAGTGGATTTTTGCCTCACAATTGTTACAGATAGAATGGTCCTCCGAGTCTTTAGGCCCCCGCTCACCTTTAGCCAAGTGATTCTTAAATATACTCTGACAAGTAGTCATCCCAAGATTTATTTGTCTTACTTTTAGAAAGGGCACAGATAGCCATTTTCACTCTGTGAACTGGATGTCAGAACGTGGCGAAGGAATTGTCCATCTAGTCTGTGAAAACTCACTTCTTCACCTTCCTTTGGAGGCTTGACTTTGGAAACAACTGAATTCTAGAGCTTTTTGTTTCCCCAGTGAAAAAAATTTAAGCACAACATTTCATTCAGACATTTTGATTTTTCACAAGAAAATTTCGAAATGAAGCAAAACAATTTATGATAATGATGATTATTATTTTACACAACAAAGGTTTAAAAAAATGTGGATGCTTATTTTTTGGATGCTTAACCATGAGACAAGTTATAAAGGCCTAAATTTACAGAAAGTACTGACGGCCCAAACTGTGAAAATCAACCCCATTCAAGGCATCTCAAATTAGACACCAAAAACTTGAGATACCCAAAATCACTAAGTATCAGGGGGGTAGCCGTGTTAGTCTGAATCTGTAAAAAGCAACAGAGTGTCCTGTGGCACCTTTAAGACTAACAGAAGTATTGGGAGCATAAGCTTTCATGGGCAGTTTCTTCTCCCTTGGTGTTCACACCTCAACTGCTAGCAGAGCACCTCATCCTCCCTGATTGAACTAACCTCGTTATCTCCATACTGATTTATACCTGCCTCTGGAGATTTCCATTACTTGCATCTGAAGAAGTGAGGTTCTTACCCACGAAAGCCTATGCTCCCAATACTTCTGTTAGTCTTAAAGGTGCCACAGGACCCTTTGTTGCCCAAAATCACTAGATACTTTGAATATATTGGACCATGTTTCTGCACATATGTTTTATACTTCTATTATTCCATAATAAAAGAATAGACATTGCAGAAACAAACAAAAAGAGTAACAAAAATTTAAACAAATGCTCGGAACAATTAATATTTCTGGCCTTGGGGATTTGGAAATCAAGATTTTATAAGAGCTGGAGCCGGATGATTTCTTCTGGATCTATTTGGTTAACAGCTTGATAGCTCTTTCATCAGAAGCCTTTTGTTGCCATTGCTATATTATCATTTAAACCAGCTGTACATAATGAGCCAGAATATTAAGACCAACAGGAGATTAAGCTGAGGACGAGGAAAGACCTTTTCAAGAACCATATTTTGCATAATGTTGCAATTTTTCATGTTATTGAAAACCTTTTAAAATGACCAGGTTCTTCATCTGAAGTAAAATTGTTGGCACTACTAGCACTGCTTTAAGAACAAGACTAATCTTAAACATGTGTGAATGAACATCCAGCTTATTGCTCCTTTTCCAGTCCTCATGCTTGCCTTTGTGAGTTAATTGAAATGAGAATTAAAAGTGACTGGAAGGGGAATTTCTCACAGTTGGCACATTTTTGGATTGCATGAGATGTCTGTGAAATTCCATGGCTGCCTTGAAGCTTGGGATTGCACGCTACAGTAGAGATGCTGGAACAAATCCATGCTGCAGACAGCAATACAATTAGCAGATAAGTCACACATGTACACAGTGATAACCAGGACAAGAATCTTGGTTCTATAGCCCCCCAAAATGGCCTTAATTATCTGAGCTAAGGGAGATCACTCTTAGCTAGCCTACCCATGGTAGTAATTCTCATATCTACTCTGTGGGCCAGACTCTTTTGGCGATATGATCTTTCTCTCATATGCGCGCACACACATTTTCTGAGACTAGGCTGACAACCATCTCCTTTGACAGGATTTTGGATAGTGTTTGTGTGTGATAACATGCACCTAACTGAACGCTGCTGTATGGTTGGTTAGTCAGGCCAGCTCAATGGAACAAAACAGAGGGAAGGTTTGCTGAGGTGGATAAGCTTCAGTAAACTCATCTGATGAGTTAGGTCTCTTATTTATTTATTTATTTATTCATTCATTCATTCATTTGTTTATATAAAAGCTTTTAAGATTTCCCTAGCCTCTGTTTGTCAGAGGGTGGTGATGGACGGCAGGAGAGAGATCACTTGATTATTACCTGTTAGGTTCACTCCCTCTGGGGCACCTGGCATTGGCCACTGTCGGTAGACAGGATACTGGGCTGGATGGACCTTTGGTCTGACCCAGGATCACTACATTTCTGTAGGTGTGTTTAGGTGTGTGGGGTGGTCATTTCACTCACTAGAGGTTGACCAACAGGAAGGCTATGGGACCTGTGACAGATAGTTAGATAGAAGTGCTTTTGCATTTGCTAAGATTTTGCATATGCCAAGAATATAAAAAGAAATCCAATAGCTCCTGTTAAATATATCCCTTAAAATGCCAACTCTGTTCTCCTGGATCAGGTAGTGTGTAATATGGGTAAATCTCTTCTTATATTGCACTGTATCGATACAGTGGGAACAAGGGAGAAAGTAGAAGAGACTTTTTCTTCCACTGCATGAAGAGAATGCCTTCATAAGAGTGCTAGGAGAGGTGAACAAAGAATGCCCTGGTCTGCACAATGAGACCGGCATATGGGCTAGAGGTATGTTTTACCCCTCCTCCCTGCCCGCAGTCAATGTATATGCTGCAATCAGCAGAAAGTACAGAGGCACACTTTGCTCCTGCTCAGAAAAGCAGAAAAGTGGACTCTGCAGCATATTCCCACAATGTGCCTTGAAGGATTTTGCACCAGCAAGCAGGAGTTTTTATTCATAGAACACCACAGGTAGCATTTCTGTTTCCTCTTCATTATGTCTTATTATACATTTGTATGCCAATAGTACCCAGAAGCCCCAGTCAGGGACTGAGGCCCCGTTATGCTAGGTACTGAATGTACACATGATGAAAAGACAGTCCCTTCCTGTACCTGCCAAGTCAGGGTTTACCCATATGTGTTGTTGTAGTTTTGTATTAATTCCATAGCTAACAAAGGATTCAATGGCCTTTTATGTCCACTGTGTGATCACAGAAAACAAGATGCTTTAACTTTACAAGGAATTTTTAAATAGGATGAGGAGCACTCCTCTTTCATGTATTGTGGTACAGCACTCTCTTATTTGGATCAGCATTCAGTTTAAAATAGATTTTTCTGTAGCATTTGAAGTTCACTCAGCAAAAGCCACCCCCCCACTCTCCTTGAAATGCAGGAGCAGCTCTGTCTATTACCTCTAATGTATATAGATTCTGATAGAGAAGCAGCATCTACTGAGCTGTTTCAGCAGTGCAGCAAAACTGCATGGGAGGAGTTTTTTGCATTATATGGACAAAATTCAAAAGTGTGTTGGGTTAATTTGAAGAAACATCATGGAAAATGTTAGGAAGATACTAATATGATGGATTCGGAGCTGCTCTGTAATAATTTTTGGATACCATATGTTCTCTATGTTTGCCTGATTGTTGTAAGAGGGGATTTACTGTATCTTGACCTGGTTTTTGGGGTGTTTAATGTGTGCATATATTGAATTAATTCAATAAGTGTCTGTCTACATGCAGACAAGAAGGAGGACAATAGTCGAGATAACAGCTTCTCAGCAAGTACCCAGGACTATTGATTTTAATGTAATTTTCCCCAACTCCTGCTGAGTCACCTGAAAAGATTCAACCAGGCTCAGAAAACAGCCCAGAACAACAGGATTCAGACTGAATTTAAAGACTGACTCTCAGTGACAGGGAGAGCCAAGGTGAACCTAGACTCCAGAGGTTGGTGGTCTGGGGGAAGTTAGACCTCCTGGGGTCCCATGAAGAGGATGATAAAACTCCATGTAACTTACATACATACAACATACATACAACATAACATACATGAAGAGCTTTTGCTGTTTTAAAACCCTTTTTGCTTATGTTATGTTTTGTTCCTACTGTTAAGATTAAACAATACTTTGGGTTAAGAAGGCTGTCTGGTCACTGTAGTCATTACTCCTGAAGAAAAGAACCATAGGTACCTGGATGCAATCAGACCTGTTGGGGTAAGCATGATTGATTCATAAAATACTGTAATCCAGTATTCAGACTAGGAGTAGGAGAATCACAGGATCCATTCCAAGAAAGGTAAATGCAAGAGACCTGTGGGTGCACTCAAGGAAACCAGAGAATAGGGCAGGGTTGCAGCTAGCTCTGTAACCATGACAACTATAACACAAGTTATATAACTCATCCATAATATTTCCATTTATTTAGAGATTTTAATTTCTTAATTTGTTTTCTACTTAATACTTTTTTGGGCTTCCTTATTTTTAAAAAGTGGCCTACAGTTTTGTGATCACACTTCTGTGGTTCCAAATAATTGTGGGTGCATTTTTTAGCAATGTGATGTCTAATTATTATTAATCATTTATTGTCAAGCATCCAACAATCTATAATACATAAAATACAGGCAGGAAGTGTCCTGGAGACACTTCAGTATAAGCAATTGTAATGGGCCAAATCCTCAAGTGGTGTAAATCATCATAATTCCATCTAGCTACATTGATCTAGTTATAGGGGTAAATCCTGCACGAGCCGATGAAGATATAAGGTCCTTTTAAAAAAAAGTCAGCTTCACTGCCAGCCAAACAGAAGCCCCAGTGTTTCAGTAAATGTGACATTAACCATAAGGAAGGATATACGATCATTATCAATCCAGTATGATGTTCTTTTCTAAAATATTAGAAACTGTATTTTGCATTTTTGATGATTGACTGCTCTAAATCCCTGTCACACGTAGAAACACATTTCAATCCAAACATAATGTGAGGTGTCTAAAAGCATATTTATTTTTAAAATGACCTCTGTCTCCCACTTGAAACCATCACCTTTCCTCCCCAACTGCGGCCTGCCCCCCGTCAACTAAAAGTCAACAAAATGGTTGCTAGACCTACTTCCTGATCACACTACTCTTGTCAGTTCTCACAAACTCATGCACAATGCCTAAGAGTTTGCAACACATGCAGAAAAAAAATGTGGGATTTGGCACTGATGGAAGTGCAAAGTAGACAATTTATGCACTTAAGGCTTGTGATGTGCATTATTTAGAAAAGTTAGATGTCTTCAAGTGAGCAGGGTCTGATGAAATACATCCTAGAATACTCAAGGAGCTGACTGAGGAGATATCTGAGCCATTAGTGATTATCTTCAAAAAGTCATGGAAGACAGGAACTATTCCAGAGGACTGGAAAAGGGCAAATATAGTGCCCATCTATAAAAAAAGTGGAATAAGGACAACCCGGGGAATTACAGACCAGTCATCTTAATTTCAATACCCAGAAAGATAACGGAGCAAATATCCAAGCAATAAATTTGCAAACACCTAGAAGATAATAAGGTGATAAATAACAGTCAGCATGGATTTGTCAAGAAAAAATCATGTCAAACCAACCTAATAGCTTTCTTTGACCAAGTAACAAGCCTTGTGAATAAGGGGAAAGCTATAGATATGATATATCTTGACTTGATACTGTCTTACATGACCTTCTCATAAACAAACTGGGGAACTACAAGCTTGATGAAGCTATTATAAGGTGGATGCATAATTGATTGGAAAACCATTCCCAGAGATTAGTTATCAGTGGTTCACAGTCAAGCTGGAAGGGCATATTGAGTGGGGTCCCACACGGTCAATTCTGGGTCTGGTTCTGTTCAATATCTTCATCAATGATTTAGATAATAGCATAGAGAGTATACTTACAAAGTTTGTGGATGATACCAAGCTGGGAGGGGTTGTAAGTGCTTTGGAGGACAGGATTAAAATTCAAAGTGATCTGGACAAACTGGAGAAATGGTCTGAAGTAAATAGGATTAAATTCAGTAAGTATAAATGCAAAGTACTCCATTTAGGAA
Source organism: Malaclemys terrapin pileata (assembly GCF_027887155.1). NCBI lineage: Eukaryota > Metazoa > Chordata > Testudines > Emydidae > Malaclemys > Malaclemys terrapin. The sequence continues at coordinate 32,305,178 of NC_071505.1, forward strand.
GGAACAATCAGCTGCACACATACAAAATGGGAAATGACTGCCTCGGAAGGAGTACTGCAGAAATGGATCTGGGGGTCATAGTAGATCACAAACTAAATATGAGTCAACAGTTTAGAACTGTTGCAAAAATAAAGAAAACATCATTCTGGGATGTATTAGCAGGAGCGTTGTAAGCAAGAGATGAGAAATATTTCTTCTTCCACACTGATTAGGGTTCAACTGGAATATTGTGTCTAGTTCTGGGCACCGCATTTCAGGAAAGATGTGGACAAATTGGAGAAAGGCCAGAGAACAACAAAAATTATTAAAGTTCTAGAAAACATGACCTATAAGGAAAGATTGAAAAAAAATGGATTTGTTTAGCCTGGACCAGAGAAGACTGAGGGGGGTGGGGACATGATAACAGTTTTCATGTACCTAAAAGGTTGTTACAAGGAGAAGAGAGAAAAATTGTTCACGTTAACCTCTGAGAATAGGACAAGAAGCAATAGACTTAAATTGCAGCAAGGGCAGTTTAGGTTGGACATTAGGAAAAGCTTCCTAACTGTCAAAGTAGTTAACCACTGGAATAAATTGCCTAGGGAGGTTATGTAATTGCCTTCATTGGAGATTTTTAAGAGCAACTTAGACAAACACCTGCCAGGGATGGTCTAGATAATACTTAGTCCTGCCTTGATTGCAGGGGACTGGACTAGAAGACCTCTTCTATGATTCTATGCAATCCAGACATGACACTAAAGACCCTAATTCCCTGATTAGATCTTTGTGGGCAGACAATGGACACAGATGCTCACTGAAGTCAGTGACAGTGAAGGTTCCACTCACAAGGATTTGACTGCAGAACTGGGGTTAGAATTTGCCAAATGCTTTGTGAACCAGCTTGCACAGACTTTGCAGCACTCTATGGCCCCAATCCTGGAAAGAACTATGCATTTACTTAACTCTGTGCTCTGCAGTTTAAAGTTTCAGAGGCCTATGGGACTTAGGTACCCACTTCTTATTGGCCTTCAGTGGAATTTGTGCACCCAACTCCTTTTGTTGTCTTTGAAAATCCAAATCTGTGAGTCAAAGGGGTCACACACAGTGCATAAATTTATAGCCATGCATAAGTCTGAGGGTGGGGCATTGCATATTTGGCCACCAGTGCTGCCTCTACTGTATGTATACAGAGTGCTCCAGTTTCCCTGTCCATTTCATAAATTACAATAAGTCATTCAGACTGTGTACTGGGGCACAACCTGGTGTAAGTAGGCATGTGCAAAGAGTGCATAAACACTATTACACCTCCATCCATATTGGGAGCATTCCTTTTGTGAAACCAGGGTGTAATACCATGATCTGAAATAAAATAAGATATGGAAGTTTCCTGTAATTGGTGAGTTACAGAACATAAACTGTCCTAGTTCACTGCCTACCAAATAGGAAAGAGAAGGAGATAAAGAGCTAGTCTTGTTTCTTGTTTGATTTTTTTTTCAGCTAAATCCTTGCCTTCAATAAAAGGCAGGCTTGCTAGCTGAAAAATAAAGTGAAAATGACTTTTACCAACTCTCTTAGTCAAAAAGTGTTGTCCACATCCAGATTAAGAACACAGAAAATATACCATAGGATTTCAGTCCTTGATGGACACCAAAAATGGTAATCTCAAAAATCTATAGGTGGAGGCAACACTTGGCTGAGAGTTCACAGACAGAGTAAATTCTATTGAAGAATGCTAGTTTGCAAATGGATTTAGGAACTGAACCCTAAGTTGTTTTAATTCTTCTGTAGTTCAAATATTTTGCCATTAGGAAGCTGTCTAGTTACTTGTGTTTCTGAACGTATTCTCTGACTACTATTATAACTTCTAAAATTCCGAGCCTTTGTCTAGTGTATGTTTTTTAATCTTCAAAGCACTTCACAAATATCATGTATATTTTGGAACACACCTGTGAAATTAAGGTAAGTACAAGAAAAGTATAATATATAAGGCCCTGATCCTGCAAAGTCTTATGCATATGCTTAACTTAATGCACTGAGAGTAGACTCATAGACTTCACAGTATTGGGGCCTAAGTTTGTAGATAGGGTGTGACTAAATCAGATTGTTAGAAATGTTTAGCATCTTTGGATCACACTCCCACTAGAACACCATAAGGAAAAAGCCTGCACTAGTTTAAAAGGTATAGAAAAGATATTTAAGGTGTTCAGTCTCCAATCTATATAATTTGTTCATAAAATAAATTGCAACATATCTAAAATTCTTCCAACTACAGAAAAGATTCTGAGATCACATTTAATAATTGTAAATTCAAGGGGGTACTAGTATTAGGTTATAATAGATAGGTTACTCTATAACATGTATAAGTAGATAACCAAACTCTAGGCTTCAAATCTTTTCCCATTGAAGTCAATAGGAGTTTTTCTATAGATTTCAGTGGGAGCAAAAAAGTCCCTATACTGGGTCTATTTACAAAGAACACTGGAAAAGAGAATCCATGAAAGCTTAATATTTGGGAGAAAGAGTATTTAATATTTGCCAGAAGCTGGGAATGGGCGACAGTGAATGGATCACTAGATGATTAACGGTTCTGTTCATTCCCTCTGGGGCATCTGGCATTGGCCACTGTTGAAAGACATGATACTGGGGTAGATGGACCTTTGGTCTGACCCTTTATGGTCGTTCTTATGTTCTTAATAATTTAAATTAATATTTTCCCAAATATTATTACATTTTAAATGTTACACATACCTACACTTATTTTCTTAAAAACATTCATTTCAATATTTTATTGGAGGAGTAAGGAATTACCATTTATTTCATTCACAGAGATGTGGGGCATTATTATTATTTAATTATTATTATCATTATTTGTGTTACCGTAGCACCTAGGACAGGGGTGGCCAAAATGAGCCTGAGAAGGAGCCAGAATTTATCAATGTACATTGCCAAAGAGCCACAGTAATACGTCAGCAGCCCCCCATCACTCCCCCACCCTTGCCCAGCGCCTCCCACCCACCAGCAGCCCTGCCGCTCAGCACCTGCCCCTCCCTCCCTGCACCTCCCGATCAGATGTTTCATGGCATGCAGGAGACTCTGGGGGGGTGGGGAAGGAGCAAGGGTTCTTCAGGCTAAGCACCCCCTGGCACATTGGAAAGTTGGCGCCTGTAGCTCCAGCCCCAGAGTCGGTGCCTATACAAGTAGCCGCATATTAACTTCTGAACAACCGCACGTGGCTCCGGAGCCACAAGTTGGCCACCGCTGACCTAGGAGCTCTTGTCATGGATCAGAACCCCATTGTGGTGGGTGCTGTACAAATTTGTTTCACAAAGCATTAAATTAAACCATGAAACTTTTTTCTATTACATAATCTGTTCTTTTGGTGACTAATATAATAAAACTCCCCAGGGTGAATACTAATTGAGGGCAAATATTTAAAGCCAATACATCTTTTTGTTCTACTTCACTATAATACTTAAGCAATGAGAAATGTCAGGATATGAGTTATGGGGCAATAATTCACACCTTGTGCGTTGTGAGGCAGAAGGCTGGAGACTGAGGGCTGTTAAATGCACAAGGTGTGAATTATTACATCATAACTCAACATCCAGCTATGCCTTAATATGATTATAAAACACTTTTAAACAGAGAAAAATATAATTGGAACAAGGTAAAGTGGTGACTTAAAAAAAAAAATAACCCTGATAGTATGACCACACTTATTGTGTGAAACATTACGCCAAAGAAAAAGTCCCTAGGTTAGCAGTGCAAATGAAGAAAAAAATAACCCCCCAGTTGTTGTTTTTGGAGGTTTTCAGCAGATTTGGAGATATTTATCTGCATGCTGCTAGAGCCTTTTGGGTTCTGAATGATGAATGCTGTGTTTTCTTTCAGCTGTTTGTCAGTTCTTGTGAGGTGTGTTGCTTAGGGCTTTAGAAATAATATAGGGAAGAGGCAGCCAGACTCTGAAAACCAGACCATTTGTGATTAGATCGGGGAGTATCTTCTAAGTCACTGATTGCTGAGTGAAATTTACTCAGTCATAATGTCTCCAAATCTTGTCAAAAATGGATCATTTAAATATCTGTTCATTCAATCTTAGAGACAGATGGATGGTCAGATATTGTAGGAGTTCCTGGGTACTTTGCTTAGATTTCCACAAAAATATTTATGACTACATTAACTTCTCTAATTGTTGGAGATGTGATTAAATTGTGTTCTGCTATTGAAGGCTTGTGGAAAAAATGAGTTGTCAGGAACATTTTGTTTCTTTTTGATTGAATTAATCGCTCATAGCCCCAGCTCTGAAATTCAGCATGCTAAATTATTGTTCGGCCAATTATAAAAAATGTGGATCTGTGTTCAGGGTAAAAAAAAAACCCTAAGCTTCAAAGGAATTTGGAAAAAAGTGGTTTTATTTTCACCCAATATAGTGATAGTAGTCAGGACTTTAGTTCAGATTCCTATCATACTCTCCCTTAAACTCCACAAAGTTTAGTATTTGGGACTTTAGTTTAGCCTTTCATAGACAGTGATGTGTCCAGCTGTAAAATTTAGATACACCTCTACCCCGATATAACGCTGTCCTCGGGAGCCAAAAAATCTTACCGCGTTATAGGTGAAACCGTGTTATACTGAACTTGCTTTGATCCGCCGGAGCGCGCAGCCCCGCCCCCCCTCCCCGGAGCGCTGCTTTACTGTGCTATATCCGAATTTGTGTTATATCAGGTTGCGTTATATCGGGGTAGAGGTGTACATGTCCGCATTCAGAGTACGTAAACCTCTTCTAACCACTACCCTACTTGGCAAACAATTCAATGAGGTTTGGATCTAAAGGCTTGGCTCAGGGTCAGCCTTGATTCATCATGTATGATGGGGCTTTCATTTGTTTATTTTTTGAATGTGTATCTGTCTGGTTTGGTTTTCATAAAAGAAAAGATTTTTCCAACCACGTCTGATACAAGTCTACCCTAAAGATCAAAATGTTCTTGGAGGCATGTCACTTATTTTGTTTATTAACAGCTTCTGTGAGGATTTTCTCTGAAGAACGAGGTGTATATCAATCTTGTACATATTTATGAATTGTGGGAAGAGGAAGCGTTCAAAGGTCACACTAGTAGTTCTTGTTACAACTTGTGATGCAGTTAGAATCTAGCAGGCTGGATGTGAAAGGCTGATGTCTCAATACAATATTTCTGTTAAAATTGCAAGAGTCTGGTTTAGTTACAAATACCACAAGGTCTAGTGGAGCACTTTTATTTATTTTTATTTTTTTCATATCCACTATCGAAAGCAAAGTATAAGGAGAAGTGTAAGGAATTAAGATGATGAATTCTGAGCACCTCATTATGTTTTCATAATGATAATGGTCTGAATCCCCATTAGTCACACTTTATATCAAGGTTCTATTAATAAATAATGTATAAAGGGTTAATAAATGATTGATAGATGTTTAATGTATGTTTAATCAATTTAAATAAGTTGGTATCCTAGAGTCAACAGGTGAATAGAGTACTTATTACAGTGCCGTAGAATCATATGGATACAACATACATCATCTTAAAACATACTATTCAAGTCTGTAACATATTTATAATATCTGTTAATCATTTATTGAACTTTATAAGCTATTTATTAATGGAATCTTTTCATTAAGTGTGTCTAATCAGAATTATTCAATTTCCTTGCCCATTTTACAAATTAGAATAACTCATCTATTCAACAACTGTAAAATACAAGCAAAGAGATTGATCCTCCTTCCACTCCCACTGAAGTCAGTGGCAAAATTATGGAATAAGAGTGATTTAAAAAAAAACATTTTTGGTGGTTTTGATACTCCATCCCGTTACATCAATTTTATCCAACCCTATTGGCTAAAGTCCACTGGCTAAAACTAGTGTAACAGTGTGAAGAATTAGATCCTCAATCATTTAAAAAAAAAGATATGGCAGCTCAAGCAATGATGGAATGTAATACTATGTTAATATAATTTAATTAGTAACAGAACTAATCTGACCGCAAAGAAAACAGATTTGGACTAATCTAAAAATGATTATTTTTTTTTTTGCTTTTTTTGCAAATGTACTTGATTCCTAATCAAATAGAGAAAGTAAGAATAAGAAATTGTGATCATCGGATTTATAATTGGGTTTATAAATTTAGAGATTCATAGATTTCAAAGCCAGAAAGGACTATTGGGATCATCTGGTCTGACCTCCTCTATAACGCAGGCCATAGAACTTCTCCAAAATTATTCCTAGAGCATAATTTTTAGAAATGTTTAGAAGTTTGTTTTAAAGTCCCTTGATACTTAGATAAAGAGGAATTACTCTTTTGCAGGCTCTCTAGCATAGGGGTGAACCTGAGAGCCAAAATCTCCAACCTGAGCTGCAATATCCACCTTGCTATTTTGGATATCAGAAAAACTTTTTCACTAGAAGGGTGGTGAAACACTGGAATGAGTTACCTAGAGAGGTGGTAGAATCTCCTTCCTTAGAGGTTTTTAAGGTCAGGCTTGACAAAGCCCTGGCTGGGATGATTTAGTTGGGGATTGGTCCTTCTTTGAGCAGGGGTTGGATTAAATGACTTCCTGAGGTCTCTTCCAATGCTGATATTCTATGATTCTATGATACTCATCTAAGTCCTCTGGATAGAAAAATGAAACACTAAACTGTCAGTGTTATTAAAATATTTGAATACTAAAAATATGTCTAAGAAAGTCAGAAGAGGTCAGATATTCTCCTTTCTTTTTAATTGCCTTTCTTACAGAGCCATCAACTCCTATCTCTTTGGTCAGCTTGCCAGTGTTGTTACAAAATACTTGTTACTGAAGTGAGCACAAGAAGGTAAGTCTACCTTTCTTTCCAATGAGGTCTCATAAACTATTTGCAGTAGCCATGGAGTTAATCATGATTCTTTTTCATAAAGGAATTCTCTTCATTAGACCCACCCTTCAGTGCTCACACACACAAAGAGATTAAAATATTAGGAAATGTATCCATCATTACATTCTTTTCAAAAGTAATGAATATGCATATGGTTATGGGAAATATCAGGGAAAGTGATCAATTGCTACTTTATACCTTTTCCTCTGATATCAAAGAGATATTAAGTGAAAATAAAGTACAGTAAATTAAACAAAAGGAAGTTGTTGCTGTTTTTTGTTTTTGTTTGTTTTGTTTTGCTTATTGTTGTTTTTTTAAACTTAGTGTTTGACCAACCTGTGAAATTCACTGACACTGGAAGCCCTGGAGATTAATATATCTTTAAATGATCTAACTAAAATTATGTCTGTCAATAACATTAACAACTCTTCAAGATAAATACAACGGTTCATAGCCTTCTGTCATCTTATATGGACAAAATGAAATCACCCAAAGGGGAATGTAAAAAAGGACAAGAGGAAATAGCAGAAAAGAGGGATGCTAGGGTGCAACTGAGGGGTAGATTCATTCTGGGCCATTTTTGCCTCAGCTACAGTACTAACACATCTCTCAGGAGAAATCTGTGCTTTGGCGAAAATAGTGTTAGCAATTCCTCTGAGGATTTTCAGAGGAAGCAGGGGAGATTTATTGCTGAGAGGCTGGCTATGCAGGTGCTTCAGGATGCATGAGGCTGAGAATTGATATTCCTGTAGATCCTCGGAAGTAAATATAATGAAACCGCAGCTTAGCTTCTAACTTCACTAGAACCCACTATCAACGCTTGACAAACCCACTACCTGCTCACCTTTCGTGAGTTATAAGTCATGGCTGGCAAGCGGTTACAAGCTCCAGTAGGAGTCTCTGTCTCCTGTGGAACTCAGGAGTTCCACAGGTGGGAAGGAATCCATCTCATCCTCCCAAATCTTGCATGCAATGTGAGCACTTTGGGGCAAGCAGGAAAAATCATTTAGCTAGTGACCTAGAGAATGTTAATGAAAAAGAAATGCAGGGTCTGACTTATGCTGCATCACACCTGAGACATGAGGTCACACACAGTCTCAGAGCAGTTCAATGCATAGCGTCCCCATTGATGATGATACTTCCCTGTGAGAGGACCATGAGGTGCTAACTCCACTAAATGATCCATGCAGAATTTTTGAACTACTTAACCTCCCAGTGGATTTTCCATAGGCTAAAGCCTGCTCACATACTCCATATAAGTAGTCCCATTAGCATCAATGTCAGGAGTTGTGTAAGGCATTGTAATATGGGTATTCCAAATCAATTCATGGCACTTTGGTCTGTGAAGATTAGACAGGACTTTTATCCCATGTATAATATTGAAAACAATGGCTAGGTGCATGCTGGGAAGGGTTTGCTGCCCGCTGGTGTCTCAGGTATCAGTCACTGCAAAAGCAGGATATGGGATTAACTGGACCTACGGTTAGAGCCAATATGGCAGATCTTGTATCTTAGGTTTATGTTGAATCAAGGAAGTATTGGTTTCAATTAGTAGGCAGCAATCTATAAGTGGATTTATCTAAACAATTAATGCTGCATATTGTATAGCCATTTTAATTATAAAGTATGAAAAAAATAATTATTCACACTCATGCATATCCACACAGGCCCAAATATCAAGTACACCTCTACCTCGATATAACACTGTCTTTGGGAGCCAAAAAATCTTACCACGTTATAGGTGAAACTGTGTTATATTGAACTTGCTTTGATCCACTGGAGTGCGCACTGCTTTACCGCGTTATATCCGAAATTGTGTTATAACGGGTCGCGTAATATTGGGGTAGAGGTGTAGTTTTCCTACTGCTGATCAGACCTTTTTTTTTTAATAATAAAGCCAAAAAATCATTAATCTTTAGAATAACACAAGAGTCAGGCTTTGAGATAGTATATTAATAGAGTAATAGAAAACCAGAGAGCTATAAAATTTAGTGTTGGTCTATGAGATAATATGGTAATTGAGTTATAGGAAATCAAAGCTTCACAGGATTTAAAAATAGTATACCTGTTTTCTCATCTAATCCATTCCCTTGCAGGGCAGTATTGTTCCCTACAGTGTTTTTCTAATGCTGTCAAAACAGATACTTTTTTCCATTTTCCATTCTTGTTAAAGTCTTTGCTGTAAAAATAAATACTACTTAGAATAGTCAGATGAGAATGCAGCAGTTTTATTTTTTGTCATCTATTTATTCATATGTGATTAATGGGATTATCACAGAAGCTCAACTTCTGCAGTCCTTAGAGCACACAGTATGTTCTATTTATTTTGGTATATCATTTACTTACATTTTATTTTTTTATCCTCTTTTATGTTCCTAGCAAAAGTAAGTTATAAATGGGCTTTGCAGTACTGATAGCAGCAGCCCGGTATCATTTGTATGTTTCTAATATTTTGCACAACAGACCTAGATGCCAAGGCAAGAGATATTATGAAAGTTGGTGAACAAATACAATTATTTTCATATTTGAATTTTGTGTGTTCTTATCCATATGGTAAAACATTATAATAAGAATAGTAACAGGGGCAAAATTCTTCCAGCTCCTGGACCTTTCAGCTTCCTCCTCCTTTATCCCATACCTATACCAGACAAACAGTTTGTAAGTGGTTATGACATGAGGTAACAAAACAAATGAAGTTTAGCAGAAAAGCTAAAAGCAGTTCACCATTTGCCTAGCCAGTGCCAGATAGTAGAGGTTTCTACGCAGCATGACAGAAGTAGGTGTTAAGAAAGAATAAGGTGGTGGCTTTCCATATTTATGGGCCTTTTTCCTTTACCTGTCCTGGGGTTAAATCCCATGATTCTCTGTCTTGTGGAGTGGGTCTCCTGGATACCAACATGATTCCTCAGCAAGCCTGACTGGGCTAAGCACCTGCCAGCTCCCCTTCGGGAGATGTGATCAGTGGTTAATACAGAGCCTAAAGGGAAAAAACGGGACACAACACAACAGTCTATATACATGTCTAACTTCCTAATGCTTACTAGCCCCTGAAAGCTTAGGAAGGCCCAGTGCTTCTAACCCCATCCACAGAGCCTGGTTTCTGTGACAGCCTGTTCCTTTGAACAGTCTCTGAAAACTGACCCTGCTGTGCCTCTAGCAATTCACTTTTTAACTGTTTCAGGTCCTTCTGATCTGCCCATCCTCAGCCTTGGCAAAACAGCTATTGGGACGGAGCCAAGAAATTAGCCTCCTCTCTGTTTAATAGCTCCACATTGTTACACAATTAACCCACCACATTTACCGGGAGACTATTTATCTAGAGCCATCATATTGCCTTCCTGCTAATTTCCTAATAGCCCCGCTATTTAACTAAATCAATGTAGGAATGCAATCAATACAATAATTTAATATAGCTATACAGTAACTATTCCAATAGCCAGGTCTGTACAGTAGTCACACATTATTACAGATCAGCCGCACACCTTCACAGTTCGCATTGGAGAAAGCATGGAAATGCCTGAGAGAGAAATGAACAAACTGGTGAATGGAGCTGGCATCTCTGGCAGAATCAAGATGGGTGCTGATGCTGCCATATGATATATATTTGGCCCCATCGTAAATCTATCTGAGAATTAAAGCTGGGTCAGTATATAGCAGCCTGCTTTCTAAGTGGTATATCTTACTGTGACAAGTGTAATGGGTATTCAGTCAACATAGAACAGATTCTAAGATGTGCTACAAACATGATTAGAGATGTGGAAAGACAAATTTAATTTAGAGAGAAGATGAATAAGAGGAAATGATCAAGATATAGAAAATAATGAATAGTATACAAATAAGTAAATCAGGAATTACTATTTACTTCATGCTTCAGTGCATAAACTCATCACTAACTAACTGGTGCTGGGAAGAAAACTCCCATGTAAGCAGGTTACTACATAATTTCTTGCACCTTCTTCCTAATCATCTGGGACTGGTCACTGTCCAGAAAGAAGATATTGTGCTAGATGAATTGATCCAGAATAGCAATTTCTGTATTCTGTGTTCCTACCATTCAAACCTCTAGGCCCATCATTGGATGAGGAAGCAAGTTTTAGTCTGCACATCCAGGCCTGCTTGATTTGCTAGGCTTTGGAACTTTACTTCCAAGCCTGAGACTAGATGAAAAGGATTTAGATTGATCTGCAAGGGATGTGCTTCCACACAGAGTTAAGCAGCTCTCTCTTCACAGGCTGTGCAATAGTCAGCACTTCATTTGATCTATTCTTCAGCCAATTTATTAACCTTTCCCTTAATTTCTGAGGAAATTGTTTCCTCCTGAGCTGTGGCTCTCGCTGTCATTTAAGATAGTTGAGTGGCAGAACAACTGGAGGAAATGCAGTTTTAGAAAGAATGTACCACAGGACACTAAAAGGTCCTGATTTCAGATTGGTTATTGATGCTTGCCTTCCAAATAGAAAGTGAACCACAAGCCCATCTGTGCTGATGTGGGATAAGAATGTTAATACTTAAGAACAGGACTGGCCTTAACCTATTTCAAGTTGTAGGCTAGTTTGAAACTTTGTGAAGATGCTGTGCATAACTCAGAATCCCAGGAGATTAAATGAGCCAATTTAAGCAGGGTTTTGTTGCTGAGTGCCTAAGCTCTACTGTTTGTGTTTTGTGTGTGTATATATATATAACTTTATGTCAGCTAATACTTTGAGAATGATAAGAAAGGACTTGTTATTTCTACAAAAAACTGTTTTGTGCTTGACAAATTGTCTTAGTCAAATATTCTCTATAGGAGATAATTGGGAAAAGTCAGGCTAAGTTCCCACAGCCCAATCAAACTGAGGGCTTACTTAAAAAAATATTTTCATCCTACAGCTGGAGGCCTAGACAGGAGTATGTATGTGACAGTTCAGGCTTAGATGAAGACTCTACTACTTCATCTATCACACAAATGGGAAAAGCAGCTACAAGCTCTGTGTTACATGCCTAAAGTAAATTTACTTGAACAACTTCATTTAATACCAATAAAGTACCCCGAGGAGATTGTTCTCAATAGGAAAACAACTTAAAGATTACAATGGAAAAAAAAGAGTCTCATCATTACTGCATTCACATGACAAACATTATAATGAAAATGGAAAAAGGCACACCTGCAGATTTTCAGTCTCTCCTCTGCCAGCTTCAGCTTGTAACCATAAATACAGCTGGAAAAGAGCTTATATTTCACTAGTTAAGACTTTCCACAAGTTTAATAGTAGAGTTGGACAGAAAAAAATGATGGAAAAAGGAAAATAAATTTCTGAAAATGTGTTTCCATTTTCCAATCAGCTCCAGTTATTAATAAAATTGTATTCCTTTTTTTTTTTTTTGCTTACCTTCATGTAATTTCATTGGTTAACACCTCATATCTTAGAGATTGTGTCACAGATAGCCATTTCCAGCAACAGGATACTGCACCTGTTCAGTGCTGCTTTGTTCTGGGAAATTATAAATTAAATTATTTTTAATAATACTAACAATAATATGGGTTGGATTAAACCTCATTCAAACTGGGGTCAGGGCATTTTAACCTTCATTAAAATAATTGTAAGAAGTCATTAAGCTCTTTAATGTAACCAGATAGCTGAAACAATAAGGGCCTGAAACTAGAGCTAGTTGGAAATTTTCTGATGAAAGAGAGTTTCATTGGAAAATCCCAGTTCCTCAAACCTGAAACTTCTTACAAAAGTGAGTCAGGTTTGATGAACTTCCACTGAATCACAGCTTACTTGTTGTGCTGATGGGCAGACCTACCATGAGGTCTGCCCCAGTGCCAGGAACCCCAGGCTTCTAGAGTCCATGTCTCTGACTAGGACAGCCCTGCCATGTGGACTGCCCCCGAGTCAAGGATCCCAAGCTTCTAGAGCCAATGGCTCTGGGGCAGCTCCACCATGTACACTGCCCTATGGTTGGGACCCTCATACTTCCAGTGTGGCTATTTATACACTGTATAATCTTTAAAGTTTATAGTTTGGTAAGAATTATTTCAATGAGCTCTCACCTTCTGTTCTAATGAACCAGTACCTTTAGCAATCTCAGCCATACTACCCAACACCAGTCCTTTCATTCTCTCTCTCCACCCAGCAACATCTTTTGTGCAACCCTGTTCATGTAGCAACAGCCCCAGCACCCCTACCCCAGCAATCCAAAGCCAGCTGTGTATTTTTGCCATGACACCAGTTCCATAATCCTTTACACTAGCAGAGGCCTATGAGCTTGGTTGCACTTTCTTTTTAAGTTAAGTTTAAATTGTATATACCAAAACACTATAAATCTTCTACAATATAATATAGCCTACAATTCTGACAACTAGAAACCTCTCATTAAACAGAAGAGAAGCAAAGGGAATGGGCACTTCCTAATTTCTTCTTCTCCTAAAGGAGTGAAAAAGAAACAATCTTATAAATGCTGGAAGAGTAATGCTCACTTCATGGTCCTTAATGGCCTTATGTGGTTTCCATTACAAAGCAGAATGTTCAGGAGGTTCACATTTGAAAAGAAGAAATATCCCCTGAAACTTTATTCTGAAATTTGGCAAACAAGATTTCAGTCAAGTATTGAAGACCCAGTTCTGACCCCTCCACAATACTCTGGTGGCATATGGGGGCTATACATGAGCTGAAAGGATCTGGAGAAGGATTTCCACAGCACAGTAGCAGTTAGGGACCATTTAAATACCCTATACATTGCCTAGCTTCATAAGCACCAGTGTAGTGGGCTCATCCAGGGTGGGAAAAGGTATGTCAGGAATGGGAAGGGTAGTAGCCCTGTTACTCAGCAAAGAAGGCGATTTGGGGCTGTAGTGGAGCCCATAGGCTGCACTGAGACACTGTTCTAAATTAGGGAATCCTCCATGGCTGCTCTAATTTACATTGGGGGGTGTTTTGGCTCCCACAACAACATGGAATTCATGCATCACAGAGATGATCTAAAACCACCCTTGTCCTCTGTCTCCCTGGGCTGCACCTTCTGCACTGTGTCTCCAGAGACTGAGCACCAAATCAGCCTCTTGGTTTCTTGCTCCAAATTTGAGGACACTTTTTGGGGACTTTTTGTTTGTTTGTTTGTTTGTTTGCAGAAAGAAAGAAGAAATAGACACCTTAGTTTCTGAGGCTTTTCATTTTGTTCTCCTGTAGAAAATATATAACTAACATGAGTTTTTAGGGCAAATCCATGCCCCTTTCTATACCCAAATAACGTATTGTACTTTTTATTCTGAATCAAAAGGATTACATTTCGTATGGAGGATACACAAATTAATTTAAAATAGCTACTATAAACAGTTCTTATAATGGTTGATTGAATCAAGGACAGAGGTCACCTTAGAGAAGAATGAAAAATACTACAACAAAAAATACTTTCAGATTCAGAGTATAGCAGCACAGCAGAAATAATTTTTATATAATTTTGATGGATAATACCAATGTTTATTTTAAGCATTATTTTCTGATTTTGAATTATTTAAATTTTCACAGTTCTACAAAATTATGGGCTTTAAGCATTTTTTTCTAATCTCATTGATTTAAACTTTCACAGCTGTGAGAAATTATAGGGGGAATTATACAGTGGGGGGTCAGACAATTATTTAATGACAGTAGATGTAGAAATTCAAACAGTTAAAGCTTTATAACCTTTAAAACATAAATTGTCAACATCACCTGTCAAAATATACCAAATAAATATCCTTAAATCAAACTCTATTAAGTTCTCAAGCAGCAGTTTTCTTACCTTGCCTATCCATAAATTTAGGTTTATTATTGATGGAAATATTTTTTTGTCGATTTGTGGTGTACAGTGAAATTGTCTTTTACCGACATTTACCAATAAAAATATAATCCTTCGAAGCCATAGTATAGATCATGCAATGGTGAGTGTAATAACAATGTGGCAATAATTATAATAACATGCTGTTTTCTGAGGAAGCAAATATTAACCTGCCCCAGCAAAGGTGATGAGCAAACAGAATCATTTTACTTTGTATAAGACCTAAGTATTCTTATTTGTTATGTATTTCTTTTTTCTTTCCTTTTCTTATTTTAAAATCAGAAAATAAATAGTCTTGCAGATATGCTGAAGTGCCTAGTAACAAATAATCATATTGTAATAGTTAATAAGGCAGAATTTTTTAAACAAGTAGTGGATTATACCTCTGAACATCTGGGTATCTCTGATCACTGAAGTTAATTTAACAAGCTGAAGAAAAAATTCTGCCTGCCTGCAGGAAAAGGAGAATAGCAGAGGATGTGGATCTGAGATGAGAATTGTCATCTGAATAATTTCTGTACAAGTTTAGAAAAATACAAGGGAAACTATAGCATTAAGTAACCTTCAATGAAACAAATACAGGAAATGTGATGCTGTGCTAAGGTAACAAATATATAAGTGATACACGTCCTCTTGTAGAGTGTTATTTGTAAAAGCATGGTTAGAAAAGGGGACTTGGAATCAGGCTTGGGGATGAATTCCTAGCTTTGGCATAGATTCACTGTTCAAGCTTTTATTAGTCAATTAACCTCCATGTGAGTCCACTTACCCATCTGTGAAACTGATCTATTTACCTTCTTCCCTAGAATCTTCTGAGGTTTTATCAGAGTATGTAATGTACTTTGAGATCTTGGGATGAAAGGTGTGATAGAAGAATGAAATATTAATATTACAGCAGGTAAAGTATTACAACACAAAACCATTGATTGAGTTGTTGAAAAAGTGACTAGAGGACTACAGGTATAAATCCTTGAGCTGTCTTAGAGAATATAAACCTTGAACTTTATAAATCATATATTTATTTGCAAAATTATTTCCGGTTAAATATGTGGAGATTTAATTCTAAATATAGTAAGTTCTGTGTCTTTGATTTGTGATTTCTAACATACTATTTTCTTCTTTCATGATGCTTTACATTTATGAAAGGTTTCTCCAAAATGTGCAAACTCCCTTCCTCAAGTGACTCTCATCTTTTACAGTAACTACAAGCATCATATGAAAGCTACATATTTAGAAATGGTGCTTATAAAGAATAAATCTTTAAAATTTCCATGAAACTTACTCTATAAATCACTGTGACATTTGAGATAAGTATGATATCCCTTTCCTATTCCTTTG
Source organism: Malaclemys terrapin pileata (assembly GCF_027887155.1). NCBI lineage: Eukaryota > Metazoa > Chordata > Testudines > Emydidae > Malaclemys > Malaclemys terrapin. The sequence goes on from NC_071505.1 coordinate 32,321,173, forward strand.
TGAAAGTGGTCCAAAGAGCGACTTCAAAGCATGAAAAAGATAAAAATATTTGAGTGCATTTTTAATAGTTGTATAGATGCAAAATGAAAAAAATGAAGTCTTTGGATTTTTATAACTTTGGTTTTATCACTATGGAAATGACCTTGCAATGTGAAGAAATGTAGACTGTGTAAAACTTTAAACAACCATGGTTACTTCTGCTTACATATTCATCTTAGTCTTATAATGCCATTGGTGTCACATATTTAATTCATGTATTTAATGCAGATGATATTGTGCACAGTATCTTGAATGAATTCACTCGACTTATTTTTCTGCAAAGTCTTAGACTGGATTAATGCAATAACCTCTTATCTTTAAATATGAATATAGCTAGACACATTTGTATTTGGAAAATTGTTGTGATGAGTTGACTTTAAGTAGTGATTATTAAAGCAAATTTAAGAAGTGTTCCATTTAATAGCTTCCCAGAAGACCACAGAGATCAGGAAGGTTAAAAGAGAAAATGCCACAGAGTTCCTTTAATGGATTCAAAGGAACATTTCATTTATCTTTGCTCCACAGCCTCTGCTGCTTTTTCATACTCATTCTCAAGTGATACTCAGGAGCATTTCTCATACATTGTTCTTGCCTCAGGCCTTCGTGGGAATTTCTCAACTCCTCAGAGCATCCAAACCTTTAGTTACTGCTAAAATTTACTTCTTAGCTTGAAATGGCAAGCAAAGCCCACCCTGTTTGACAGTTCCTGATGATGAGCATCAGGAGTGGCACCAGGGTTTTTGGCACCCTAGGTGGGGGTCCTTCCGTGCTGTTGTATCACCCAGGCAAGGTATTAACAAACTTCAACAGAACTTTATTTACAGTAGAAATCTCTTTACCAAGCTGTAACTGCACACTCTGTAACTCTCACTCAGCCGCCCCAACTCCTCCCCCCTCCTTCCTGTTTCCTGTCCTTTCAGACTCCCAACAGCGAGTGCTTCCAGTTCTAATAATCACATGCAGCATCTAAACACCACATTCTCTCCTCTCTTAAGAAACTTTCTAAATTAAAATAAACATTGTTGTTCTAACCCCAGGAACAAATATGAAACAAGACACTATACTGTTGGTAGGAATATTACACTGAAAAACACTGTAGATACTACATAACATGGTCTTTAGTCCAGGCAGGTGGTCGTCTGAGTCTGCCAGGCCATCTCTCAAGCCCTGGTTCCAGTGCAATGTCTTGTTGTGTTGGTTCTACTGTGAAGTCATCCAATGCAGACTGGGTGTTGGCATAATCTCCTCTTGGTGCATAGGCAGGTGCAAGATAAGAAGCATTCCATACCAGCCCATCAGAAAGTCGATAGGTGTAAGGGCCCTTCTTCTCTATGATTTTAAGAGGAGCTGTGAATTTATGGTCCCCTTTGCGTAAGATTCCAGGTTTTCGTATTCTAACAGAGGAACCACACTCAAACTTTGGTTCCTTAGCACCCCGCTGTTTGTCTGTGAAAGCCTTAGACTTTGCTTGGTTTTGTTCAACTGTCTTTCTCACATCATCCTTGTTTGGGGCATCAGGTCGTGCCTTTAACAATCCAGCAATGTTCAATTTAGTATTCAGCTGTTTCCCATGCAGTAACTCTGTGGGTGATCTTTGCGTTGTGGCATGTTGTGTAGCCCGGTATGCTTGCAAGAAATCAGTAGTGAAGGTATCCACAATTGCCCTTCCAGTTTAGGTGTTTGCAAACTCTCTTTCAAACTTCTGTTAAACCGTTCGATTTCTCCATTGGCTTGAGGGTAATATAGGGATGACCTCCTGTGTAAAATGTTCCTCTCTGCTAGAAAAGTTTCAAACTCCAGGGAAGTAAATTGACTACCATTATCTGAAACCAGTTCTTTGGGGTTACCTTCCCAGTTAAAAATTGAAGAGAGAAACTTAATTACTGTAGCAGAAGAAATTTGCGATGTAAACGCTACCTCAGGTCATTTGCTGAAATAGTCTATTAAAGTTATGGCATAACGACAGTCAATTGGATCAGTATCAAAGGGTCCTACAACGTCAATCGCTGCTTTTTTCCATGCAAATTCAGGAAGAGGAACAGGCTGTAATGGAGGGGTACATGTCACTGCTGTTTTATCATGCATTTGGCAAGTGACACAGGATTTTATGAGTGCTTCAGTTTGAGAGTCCATCCCTGGCCACCAATACAGATCCCGTAGTCGTTGTTTGGTTTTGACAATTCCTTGATGAGTATCATGTGCCAGGTGTATGAGTTTTGACTGTAATTCTTCTGGCACAAGTAGCCGGTGTGTACCTCATAGCACACAGCCATCGAGCAAAGAAAGTTCATCCCGAACTCTAAAATAAGGCAGCAAAACTGGGTCAAGGTTTTTAGGGTTACTGGACCATCGCTTTGTCAGAAATTCCCATAGTTTTTGTTGAATTGGACACGCTGAACAAGCAGCTTGAAATTGTTCTCTTGTAACTGCAGTAAGAGTGCTTGTAATAAGTGCAACTACTACATCCTCAGGTTTCAGAGTAGCAGCCGTGTTAGTCTGTATCCGCAAAAAGAACAGGAGTACTTGTGGCACCTTAGAGACTAACAAATTTATTAGAGCATAAGCTTTCGTGGACTACAGCCCACTTCTTCGGATGCATATAAAGTGGGCTGTAGTCCACGAAAGCTTATGCTCTAATAAATTTGTTAGTCTCTAAGGTGCCACAAGTACTTATATGCATCCGAAGAAGTGGGCTGTAGTCCACGAAAGCTTATGCTCTAATAAATTTGTTAGTCTCTAAGGTGCCACAAGTACTCCTGTTCTTTTTACTACATCCTCATCCTCTGGTGGACCATCTGGTGAAGGCAAAGGCAGGCGAGAAAGGCAATCAGCTACCACATTTTTGTTTCCAGGCTTATATTCCAGTTCATAATTGAAAGAGAGTAGTCTTGCAGACCATCTAGCAATACGATATCCTACTCTTCCCAGTCCTTTTGTGGTGAGCAATGTCGTCGAAGGGCTGTGGTCTGTGCACAACTTGAACGTGCGGCCCCACAGGTAAGTTCTCCATTTTTCAGTAGCCCAGACACAAGCAAGTGCTTCTTTTTCAACTGTAGAATATTTTATCTCAGCATTACTTAGTGTCCTTGAAGCAAATGCAACAGTCCTCTCAGTGTTGTCCTCATGAAGTTGTGTGAGGACAGCCCCAAGTCCATAATCAGAAGCATCAGTAATTACAATTGTGGGTAATGCGGGACTGAATAGTGCAAGTACTGGACTATGTACAATCAAGTCTTTCACCCTTTCGGAACTAGCTTGTGCATCCATTGTCCACACTAAGGTTGAACTTCTCCGTAGTAATTCTCGTAACGGTTCAATGACAGAAGCATAATTGGGAATGAATTTTGCATACCAGGAGGTAAGACCCAAGAAGGAACGTAAGGTTTGCAAATCTGTTGGAGGAGGAGCATTTGAAATTGCCAGGATATGATCTGGATCAGGTTTTAGTCCAGCCTGTGAAATTGTATGCCCCAGAAAGGAGAGTTCAGTTTGTCTAAATTTGCATTTAGACCTATTGAGCTTGAGGCCTGCTTTGCTGATGCAGTTTAGTACAGATTGCAGGTTATTGTCGTGCTCCTCAGTAGTATTTCCAAACACAATAATATCATCCAAATAGCACTGAACTCCATGGTGATTCTTCAGAATCAATGACATCATTTTTTGGAAGGCACTTGGGGCTGATGCGAGACCATATGGAACACGTTTAAAACAAAATAGTCCCTCATGTGTAATAAATGCTGTGAGGTCTCTGCTATCTTCATGGTGGTATGCACTCTGCAAATCAAGAGTAGAAAACATCTTTGCTCCATGGAGTTCTGCAAATACTTCTTCTATGTGAGGAAGAGGATGGCTGTCAATCACAATAGCTTTATTTGGCTCCCTTAAGTCCACACAAAGGCAAATGTCTCCACCCTTCTTCTGCGTCACTACTATAGGTGAAACCCATTCCAAGGAGTTAATCTCTTCAATAATGTCCTCTGAAACAGCTTCCCTGACTGAAAATGGTAAGCGCCATAATTTCTGTTGTACGGGCATCACATTATTCTGCATTTTAACTTTATGCAGAAACCCATAAGCACAGACGAATTTCTCCTCAACCTGGAGTTGGGTCCCAGCTGAAACTGCTGTTTGTACAGCAAGAATGCTTTGCTGAGGAAGATCAATTCGTCCATTAACTACCCTGAGATTTAAAGCAGCTAATAAATCTCTGCCAAGGATAGCAGTGCCTTTGTGGACAATGTAGAACTCAGCAGTTACACAGCAATCACCAAAAGTAACTATTGCTGGCAGGCAGCCATGTACTGGAATATGGTTTTTCAAATAGCACACCAAGTGAAGTTTGGGTTCAGTAAGAGGCACATCTTTAAAGTAACGCAAATAGATGGAATCAGGTAGTATAGATACTGCTGAGCCAGTGTCCAACATTAGCTGAATAGAGTGTGATTTGCCTGAGGGTATGGCAGAAACATTTACAGTGCACTTTATCTATTCTGGAATATGTGCAGTAGTGATTTTGTACACACTCAGCACAGTAACATCTGGTATTCGAACTGCATGCACCTGTTGATTGAACTGGCTACTGCGACATACTTCAGCAAAATGTCCAATATTTTTGCAATGATTGCACTGAGCTACTTTTGCTGGACATCCTGTGTAGCTTGCAAGATGTTGTGGGGATCCACAGCAAAAGCATGCTTTTACTATATTTTGCATTTGCTGATTCAGTGGCTTTTCATTAGTTTTCCTTTTGCAATTGTTTGTCTGCAGTGATAGTGAACTTTTCTGCAAAGGAGTCACAGCCTGAACTGGGCCTCCTGTACCCTTGCTCATTATCTTGGCTTCAGCTGTAGCTGACTCAATCTGAGTAGCAATGGTTATTGCTTTTTCTAGTGTAAGTTGTGGTTCTAGAAGTTAGCGTTCTCTTATGCGAAGCATAGTTGTTTTCTCAATGAGCTGGTCTCTAATCATCTCATCTGCCGTATTCTCAAAGTCACAAGTTACAATCAGACTCCTCAGGGAAGCAATATACTGCATTATAGTCTCCCCTGGTTTCTGCTCACGCTGGCAAAATCTGTTGCGATTAGCTACTACATTCACTTTTGGCACAAAAACGTTCTTTATGCAGTGAGTGCAGTCTCATATTTATCATCTGCAAGGGGAAAAGTGTAAAATATATACGCTGCCCTTCTGCTCCAAGGCAGTGGATTAGCAGAGTACACTTTCTTACTTCAGAAATCTGATTGCAAGCAGATAAGTCTCAAACATATGGATCCAGACAGTAAAAGCAATTGGAGGCTCACCTGGGTTTTGCAGAAAGGGTGCAGGTGGGTTCAGAGGCAGAAGATCCATTCTCGTCGCCAAAATGTTATATCACCCAGGCAAGGTATTAACAAACTTCAACAGAACTTTATTTACAGTAAAAAGAACAGGAGTACTTGTGGCACCTTAGAGACTAACAAATTTATTAGAGCATAAGCTTTCATGGACTACAGCCCACTTCTTCGGATGCATAACGAAGAAGTGGGCTGTAGTCCACGAAAGCTTATGCTCTAATAAATTTGTTAGTCTCTAAGGTGCCACAAGTACTTCTGTTCTTTTTGCGGTTACAGACTAACACGCTGCTACTCTGAAACCTTTATTTACAGTGGAAATCTCTTTACCAAGCTGTAACTGCACACTCTGTAACTCTCACTCAGCCTCCTCAACTCCTCCCTCCTCCTTCCTCTTTCCTGTCCTTTCAGACTCCCAAAAGCCAGTGCTCCCAGTTCTAATAATCACATGCAGCATCTAAACACCACACGTGCTCCCGGTTGTTGGCGGCAATTCTGCGGTGGGGGTGTCCTTCTGCGCTCCTGGTCTTCAGGGCACTTCGGTGGTGGGTCCTGGAGCGAGTGAAGGACCCGCCGCAGAATTGCCGCCGAAGACCTGGAGTGCGGAAGGACCCCCGACGCCGAATTGCCATGCCACCCCCACAAATCCTGGTATCCTAGGCGACCGCCTAGGTCGCCTAAATGGAAGCGCCAGCCCTGACGAGCATTAGCTTAGGGATGCCCTAGATCTAGGATTGAATAAGATGGAAATGTTTTCTTGGTGTCTGAGAAGTTCTCTTATAAAGTGGGCACTGAGGTATTTTTTAAATAGTAAGGAGGGGGAAATATATTGTTATCTATACTCCTAGCACTTTTCTGTGTGAAAAGCAACTCGAACATCTTTCTGAAGAAAGTCAGAGGTAAACTGATTTGGCACATGAAGACTTCCACATCAGTCTAAGAATTTATGAGTGGTACAGGACTCTGATCCATGCCAGTGGGACTCTGGGCTTTGATAGTATCCTTCAGACTGGCGTGCAGGAGAAAGTCAAGATCCCTATCATCTCATCCATAATAGATCCACTGGGAAGTTGGCCAAAATTGATGTTTTTCTGTCACTTTTTGAGCTGGCACTGGACAAAACAAAAATGTCACTACAGGGAAGAAGACTCTCTATGGCTGGGAAACAACTCCTCATATCCTTACATGAAAGGTTGTATTAACTGGGATTACTCGTGTCAATTACTTTGCAAACAGGAGGTAGCATGAGGCCATTAATGTTCTTTAACACACCTTCCTGTGACTTCATATCGTTCTTCACAATAAATCTTGGAAGTTGATGTGACAAGTGCCAAAACTGAGGTGTTACCAGTGTGTTCTGCTTCTAGTCATTATGAATTTATAGCTTTTAATCATAGTGATAGCTCCCAGTTGGGCTGCTTTGATTCTGCCCACAGACTAATTATGGGTAAAAAGCTACTGATGTATTTACATTTTTCTTTCCTGCATAAGCTGAGATGGTTTTCATACAGAATCAACATGATTTTACCTGCAAAATATATTTATTTTATGGATCTTCATTCAAATTTTTAAATGAATTCACCTCAGTGACTTTCACATCCCTCTCCTCTAACAACTGAGTTTTATTGGCAGGAATGTTACTGGACATGGCAAGTATTAAACAACACTAGCGACTATTCACAGAAAGTTAATTAATAATTCTGATAGCCTTCACACTGGGAACCTGATTTCAAGAGTTACATTCATCTAATCATGAATAGAAATGTTCCACATGGATATGTCAAACACAAAATCAGATTCTGAATACTGAAGACTTTCAATCAACCATCCAGAGACCAAGAAACATTTGAAGAAATAACTCAGCCAAATTTTTTGAATAAAGTAATATTCATAGAATGAATTACTAGTATTTTATATAAATGATTCACCCAGCTCTAGCTATACCTACTAAGAACATAAGAATATAAGAACAGCCATACTGGGTCAGACAAATGGTCCATCTAGCCCAGTATCCTGTCTTCCGAAAGTGGCTAATGCTAGGTGCTTCAGTGGAATGAACAGAACAGATAATCATAGAGTAATCCATCCCCTGTCATCCAGTCCCAGCTTCTGGAAAACAGAGGCTAAGTACACTCAGAGCATGTGTTGCATCCCTGCCCATCCTGGCTAATAGCCAGTAATGTCAGGAATAAGTTAACTGATTAAGTGCATCCTATTTGGTTACTGCAGACAGGCATTTCTACCAGGAGTTCCCAAAACACTGCTCCTCATGATGCTGTGCATTATTTGCTTGAGGGGGTGTTCAGTATTATCCAGCCCTTAACTGAAGTCTAAGAAAACCCAACTTCTGAAGACACGAAATAAAGTGTTTTTGAAACATTAGATAGAGGACAAGATTGTGCAAATGTGAATGGAAACACTGTTTGAGAAGAAACTGAACACCCACAGAAAGAACTGTAATATTTTCACATGGAACATTACTCTCTAGGGATGAATGGCAGGCTTGTCACTCAGCACATGAAAGGCTGCACACAGATATATTAGATGCCGTCTAAGGCCTTGTCTATAGGGGGAAATTAACCAGTATAAATTATTCCACTACAGCTATTCTGGAATTGCTCTCAGTGTGGCCATTCTAGTCTGTAATAAAAGTGACTCTATTCCAATATAATTACTTTGCTTTGTGACCCACCAGAACCAGGAAACAAGCTAAAGGCCATTCTGGTGTACTGTAGATCTGCAGTCACTGGAAGCTGCAGTAGGTGCTACAAATCCTAAGTTGCTGCCCAGAGGGGATAGCTCTGTGGTTTGAGCATTGGCCTGCTAAACTAAGGGATGTGTGTTCAATCGTTGAGGGGGCCATTTAGAGATCTGGGACAAAAATCTGTCTGGGGATCGGCCCTGCTTTGAGCAGGGGGTTGAACTAAATGAGTTGCCTTCCAACTCTGATATTCTGTGAGTGGTTAAGTTCTCAGAAATTTTATTTCAATTTTGGATTTGGAAGTACCATTTCTGGTCAGCTAATCAAAAATATCTGCTACTGAAACGTAATCTAAAATTGTATCCATTTTGATATATTAGGTGCTGGAATATAAATCACTTCACATGGTTGTGAGGCAACAAATAAAAATGCTTAACTCCTACCTGTGGGCTTCTAAATTATCCATGTTGAGAGGCATGCACACTTTGCTGAGTTTATTTGTCTCATATTTTTTTAGGTGGACAAGGCAAGTATAGAATTTAATCTTCTTGTAGCAGCCTTCTCTTTTATTTTGCAATTATTATCTTTTTGCCATATGACAATTATCCCATTACCATAAAAGCAGATTACTTTATGTAGATAATGTAGTAGCACTTTCTTCAGATGTGATGCCACCACAGTGTAGTATTAATTTGATTTTTTGATTGATTATTGGGCTGACTGTATTTAGATTAAAGATGCCGAACAACATTGTTTAGGTAAATATCATAAGTGTCAAAAAGGTAGGAAAACTAGCATTTGGATATCAGTTGGTAAAAGTCTGCACAGTAGTAACTTTGCCAATCTTGAATCTATTTACATGCTCATGCAGACTTATCTACTGTTGCAGACATCTCTCAAGCATAACAATATAGCTCCAGTGAACTGGAAATAGTTTTCATGTACATTGTGGACAGTTATTGATCTGTTGCAGCTTGACAGAAAAGCTAAAGTGTCCAGAAATATTTTATGTTCCACCAGTACAATATTTCCAACTTTTCTTTTGTCAACCAGGGAGTCTTTGATGAACAAGGTAGTGAGAACAATGGAATATGCAGGGGATTACCTTCTTTTTCCTTTCCACGATTATATTTCCAACCAATTCAGTAAAATGTTGTTAAGAGAGCATAGATAGTTTTAGAGAAATCAAGAAAGGTATTGTTGCTCTGCGATGCCTATGGTGCAGTACATGAAAGGAAACTCATTTGGCCCTATGTAAACATATGAATATGATTATGATTAAGTAAAAACAGAAATTGGACAAAAGGCACTCACTTCTTACATCTTCACGTTATTTATACCATGTTATTTTTATAGTGAGTCTAGATTCCTGGACTCTTTTTTTTTTTTTTTTTTTGAACAGTTTAGTTGAGTAAGAGAAGGAACTGAAAGAGTCTCTCTTTTTGTGGTTTAGCAATATCACTGGTTTGTTAACATCCACTCAGCACTGTCACTTAACCATTCATTGCAGAGTGTTATGTTGCTGGACAATTTCCCAGGGACTTTACATAGTAACAATAATATCAGCAAAGAAAATAGTGGGAATATTTCTAACTGCTTTAATTATTAGAGAAACCATTCAGAGTGCTGTATCTAGAATGACTGTATCCATCACTCCCTTTTTATGCATTTTCCCCCTTTTCAGTATTTTTCTTAGATCTCTTTATTCAAGTTTCACAAATGAATGCAGTGGTCTGGTCTGGAAGGTGTGAACAAACAAAAACAATATATCAACTGGGGACTGAGCTGTCTTGTTATTATGGTTGTATGTGTTTTCTAACGAATTAATAAAATGAATTCTGCCTAATGAAGCTTACTCTGCTGTCGTATGCATGCTGGTCACCCTTAAAACTTTTATTAAATTATCACATGATGATATCTGAGATTACCCCCAGCTTATTTCTATACTAAAGATAAGGAACTACTGTGGAGGAAACCATTGTTAAATGTTTTCCGTTTAATGGCAACAGCAGCACTATAAGCACAACCAGAAAAAGTCCATTATATTCAATTTCCAAAGTCAACACTACTGCCAGAATCCAACCTCTTCTCAAAATAGTTACTAATTGAAGAAACATAAATCCACACTATGTAGAGGTCAAGCATAGGAGTTTATTACACACAGCGCTGGCGGAGTGTCACCTTGCTTATTAGGCTCAGAGACACTGTCAATCAATTGATTACAATAGAATATATGGATTTTCCATGGGCGGGGGAAAGTGACGGGGTAGGCAGTTCCACACTCCGGGATAGGTTTTGCTGCAAGACAAGATAGCACATTAGCCAATGATTAACAGGTTACATAATGTCTCTGCCCATGGGCTCAAGTTAGCAAGTTAACCTTTAATTAATACTTCGATAAAATGTTAATAGTATAAAATATATATGTTGAATTCTGATTTGTGGTCCATACGAATGGAGTAGCTCCTCTGATTGTCCAGTAGATACATTCCTAGGAGTTAAAACAAAGAAACAGTGAAAGTATATGGCAATAAAGACTGTCTCCTGTGTGTTTTAAGGCAGGCATTGGTCCCTAGGAAAGGGAGGTGGGAGGAGGCCATGTCTTATACTGACATGTGCCAACCTTTCATAAACTCAAGGTTGGATCTGTGGGAAGAACGCCTCCCTACAGAAGAAACTAACAACCAAAACAGGGATTCTTTGTTCAATCTGCAACTCTGAATAAGACACAATTATTTAGTTTTCAGCTCCAACACTTGGCAATTTGCTGACTTGGCTTATTTTGGCAAAGCAAGGTTATCTTTTGCTTATTCTGCTTCTCTTAGCTAATCACTATTTGCTAGGCCTCTGGTCCCTTGACCATACTCTGGACTTTGGGTCTGGAAAAGAGCTGGCACAATTCATATACCAGGTTGTTATATAAAATGCACATGGATTTTAACCCTTCAGTCCCTCCTCTTGTCCCTAGGGCTCCCTAACCCGCCAGGTCAAATATACCAATTTTAATGTACCCATCCTACTGCTGAGTCGCCGGTAAAGCACCAGTACCATCAGGAATGTCAGGATAGACACTCTCCACATAACTTGACAAAATAGCACCCAGATCTATCCCCAGGGTACCTTATCACCTGAGATGGCATCGCCCATATTCATCGCTTTAACCTCCACTGCCTGGTTCCGCACCTTCAAGTACTTCACATCGGCCTGGTCCACTGTTTCCCCTATCTGAGTGTACCTCAGATGGCCTTCCCCATTATGCCTCTGGGCCTCAGCCACCCACTTCTCGATTTTTGCCTGTAGGGCCTGTAAACTAGATACTTACTGCCATAGTGCAATTCCAGATCCCATGTTAGGTTACCCATCATTGGCGGAGTACAGTGGAGCCGCGTCCCATCAACAGTCAGGGTTGACCTTCGGGGACCGTCATGCACACGGATGGATGTCTCGAGGGGCAGGGCTTTCCACTTAGCTCAATGGAGTGGTTCTGGGCAGTCACACACCAGTAGGTACCATTCATCTGGACCAGCTCGATGTGCGCCAGTTTCTCAGTAATGGCCACTTTGAACCTAGACAGATTCGTTAGAACATTATATGGGCTTGTACTCAGAATTTCCTTATCAGAGTGGGTGCAACATTCACTAGGATACAATGCTCTCCCAGCAATCGTGGCATATGCAACGCCTTCTCTTTTAATAACATGACCCCCCTATATACTGGCAGGGAGGTCACCATCCTGGCTCGCTGTAAATGAGAGTACCAGAAGGCTAAAGAGTATACTGTTACTGGTCCAAACTGGTCTTTGGCCTCTCATTGATTCTCTGTTTCCCCATGTCATGGAGGGGTACTGGGGAGATAGGGTCCCACCACTTCCATAAGGGCTGGGTGGACCTGGCCATCAAGGAGATCGGTTACAATTCCATGTGTGGTGATATCCAAAGTTTGTCCTGCTCTCCAAAAACTCTCCTCCAGTGCCTTTATGTTATTCCCATTTATTAGCAGGCTAGTGACTTCTTGACCCAGGTATTTTGTTATATCTAATGAAGTGGATACAGAGTTTGACAGATCCTTTTAGCTGTCTAGGATCAATCGACTGGCCTTAGTAGTATCCTGTCCTTCCCGGGCATTAGAGATTACGGCGTCTGCCAGCCTTGATTCCAGTCGGTCCCTCCTTTCAGCTTGGTGTGCTATGATATAGGTGATGCCAACAGAATTACCTGCACCAAACCATCCTGCAAGGGTATCTAGTAATTCCCTCCTCTGTCTAGTTTAGCACTCACCAATTTGGTTTGTTAGGCTAGTAATGTTTTTACTCATTCGAGGCCTGACCTTTGCACACTGTCTGTTCACTTCCTCTAAAGGCATACGCCCCTCGACCCTGTAAGTGTGGAATACCACCGAGGTGAGGACTGGTAGTGCTGGTCCTATCATTATCAATCCTGGTTCTGGAAAAGGGATTTGTTCATGGCAAGACACACAGTCAGGTGGTTCCATTCTGTTTCTGATAACCCGGTTAATTGTACCAGTCATGGACATTCTAATTTGGGCCATCGTTTAACAAATGTCTTCCATGCCTTTGGGGTTACCTCCATCCGTGCTTTAAGTGGTAGGCCCCATCCTGAATCAGCAAGCCCAACCTCCACTGATACCATGTCAGTATAATTGGCACATGATCTTTTATGAGTGTTTGGTTTCTTTCCCACAAAATCCCACACAAATTCCAGTATTGGGGTCTGTGTGTTTCCTCCCAAGCCATCGTGGCAATATGCCATGTAATTGTGTTCAAATGAGGGATAGCCCAACACCTTGTAGTCCCCTTCACTAGTAGTATGCAACTGTCCCCCTTTAAAGGTAATTTGGACACTGGTTGCATTAAGTATAGACACTGTCCCTCTTAGAGGGCCACAACATTGTCTAAGCATGTCACCCTGCTCAAAGAGGTAGCTCATACACTTCCATGATTTCTTCCAAATGCCTCTATGAAATTCCATAATCTCTGGTACCTGACACCAGCGGATAACAGGGCAGTCAACTATTATCAAAATTGTAATGTTATTAACCTCCCTGTTGTTATGAGCACCAGTGTATGATTTTATTTGGACCTTCTTGCGTTCTACTGTGTGCTCATGTCCTAACCACAGTGCCACCTTTACTTCTGGCCAGACTTGTTTATTGGCCACTGCACATGTTTTGCTAAGTGTTTCCTTAGTGCGGCAATTAAAGCGAAGCAAACCCAGAGGAGGGGGGTTAGTGACCCATTCCCAGTCCTCCTTTTCACATGGAACACTCCTTGTGTCTTCCTCATGCACCACAGGGACAGCGGGAGCCACAGCAGGAGCCTCCCCATGGTCGCTCTGGTTGTCCTAGTCACCCTTCAGTCCCTGTCCCCCCAATTAGTGGTCTGGATTTCTAGAACAACGGATAGTGCATTACTGAATTCTGTTACAGTGCCTACGTCTGTGTTTGGGATTTCTGCTGGTTCTTCAGCCTGATCCCCTCCCGCTGGGTTGGGGTTATGATTTTCAGCCCAATGCCCCGTCTTTCATTTATTATCTAGGTTCTCCCACACATCCCTGGGGCACTTGCACTTGACCAGGATGTGAATGGCCTTCCTATGGAGGCCATGTATTTCAGTCAGGCCATCCAGCTTGTCCCAGAACTCCGTATTTTTGTTATCACGTGCCTTTATTATCTCTGTGGGTGCTCAAATTTGGCCTGTCATGCAAAGAAATGTATGGAGGAGGTTCTGATTCCTCCCCTTTTAACCATTTACTAATACATAATTCCTGATACAGTTTCATGGAATAGTGGGCTACCACATGTAAAACACACACTAGCTCTTAGGAGCTGTTGTTGAGTGGGAGGAGATCCTCAGCCCTACTCCAGTCCCTTAGCACAAGGTAAAAGGGGCAGAAAGCCCCATTTCTAACTGGGGGAATCCTCCCTGGGAACAGACATTCCGATAGACAACTTTAAGGCTGCCTTCCAAGGATCTCCTCAAAAGCCCCAGAGTAAGGGGCTTAAGGCAATGGGGCATGTCCTTCCAAGATTCTGGGCAGTGGTCTAAACATAGAGCAAATCCTGATGGCTGTCAAAACATAGACAGATTCCCAGGGGCCGTGAAGCATCCCAGGATCAGATGGGCAAACAGGTAGTCTAGAGCCGCCTTCCTCATCCCCACCATTCCTCTCCCTGGAACACAATATCTGTGATGCATTTCTCATGAATCTCACCCCCAATCAAAATACATTTGTGTAGACAGCTTTGTTAAGCCCAAACAAGTCTTCAGATAGAGAATACCACCTTATCAGAAGCTAAAAAAATTATACTTCTTCCGTTTCACATTTTAATCCCTCTTGTCCTCCTCCCTCATTGGAAGGTGGCTCAGGTATACCCCATTAGCTACCCCTACTCATGAATGTATACAAATGTGTACCCCCTTGTAATGTCAGTTACAACTGTCAGTTTGTTTAGTGCCTTCCCTGAAACACTTCACAAGAATTAAATAATACATGTCAGAATTTTTAAAAATCATATTGGCAGAGAGGAACATTAAGAGGCATAGGCTAGGGAAAAAAAATGTTTTTAGCTGAGGTTTGAAATCAGACGGAGAGCCAATGAGGTGGAGGTATATGGAAAGATTGCCTCAGATTACAAGATCTGTAGCAGAGAAAGCTTTTGTATCATCAGCAGTAAAGTTATGAGGAAAGGTATGACATTTCAGTTGGCTGTAATTTACTAAGAAATTGGTTTATATATATTTTATTAATTTTGTTATGCAATTACTCTCATTTATTAAGCACCCAATCAATACTCCGAGTACTGTAACAAATAAAAAAATAACTCACTAGGTCAAAGGGACCATAAATAGACCTCCCCATGAGAAAACACTGCTGTTTCTTCTATTCCTAAGCGGCAGACACTTCTGTACTAATCAGCTACCCTGCTGTCATGATGAGGGAAACAAGTTCCTCTCTGAATGTGAAGGGACAGTTCCTGTGGAGAGAGAATAACTGAGCATAAGGTTGGCAGAGAAGATGAGAAAAGGGGTGAGAGTGAGCAGGAGGGAATGGGATAAAGTAGCGGGGGGTGAAAGTTGGCAGGAAAAGCAAGATACTGGCTTTAGAGATGGTGTAAAAGATAGAGGAAGAATGAAAGAGGAGAGGAATACTTTCCACACTGTATCTATGTTTTATTATATGCTAAGCTTTCTTTAGCAAAGAACCTATGATGTATATTCAGATACTCTCAGCATTGGTTTAGCTCAGCGCCCATTAAAGCCCATGGGAATTTTACTATTGCCCTCAGCTGGAGCAGAGTTAGACCAACAGTGAAAGCTCTTGAAAATCCCAACCTGAGTTCCTGGAAGATTACCTAGGCTTTCACAACAGCATAAGGATTCTAAAACAGAATTAAGTGATTTTGGGGTGAAAACTGAACATTTTGGGAATCAGTGTTTTCTCAAAGTCTGACCAGCAAGATATCTCTGTAGACATGTTACTGGTTTTACAACATTGCTGAATGAGTTATGTTGAAAGAGAAAGGTCTATATTACTCATCCATATCAGTCTTGCTAAGACCCTAGCATCTTAAATAAAAAAAAACGGAATTTCTTCCCTGGCCTTGAATCATTTTAGCCTTTTTTTAGCTGTATTAGAGAAAATGGAGTCAGCTGTGTTCAGTCCTGGAATATGTCTACACAGTGAAGGGCTCCTAGCAGTAGCAAGTCCATTTAGATTGTCAAGCAGATGTTAATATATCAACTAGTCAGTTGATGGGGTGCAATAACCCTTTCATTAGGAGACCCACAGTGAGCTAACAGCATCAGATTCAGGCAGCACTAGCTGGAGAGGTGAATAACCAGAGTGCCTTTGGTAGGCATTGATTCCATACATTCTCTGGGATGTTCTATAGGCTCCCATGGATGCTGACTGCAGCTTAAATCTGCCCCTCACTAGAGGAGCCCTGAAAGGAATATGGCTGTGCAAACACCTGGAGGTGAATCTTTCTGGGGTACTGCCAGCCTTTCTGGTGCGGCACTCACCTCTGTACACTAGAGGGAATAATCATGCTCATTCCCTGCATTTAATGCTGCGATGAAAGCTTCTAAAAGGGGGAGGCAAGGAACAGGGTTCTAACAGACATAAAACAAATGTATTTTAATAGCAGGTTTTGAATTATTTCATAATCCATTTCTGAAATATTTACACTATCTATTTTGCCATTAGCTCAAAGGAGGTAATGACATTGATCCTAGTAATTATCAACTTACATCTCTTTTAGTCCAATGCAACCAATTCAGAATGAAGAAATAATTGCCAACTAGGAGCTCACTTAATCACTGTGTTAAGTACCATGTGGAAAGGACTCCACAAAATATTTCAAACAAAAGGAAAGTAGGCAAATTAACCTCCTTGCCAAATTTGTTATAGGGTGGAAAATTTATTTTCACCTCATGCATTTTTCTGAAAATGGTTTCACCTTAGCCTTTCTCTTCCCAGGCTTTACTGCTTCAAAATTATAATGTGGAATAGAGTAGTAATGAAAGATGGTGGATTGATGGCACTCGATGCTGAAACCCTGGGTTTATTTCCAGCAGAGAATTCTGCTCAGAAATTAATACAGCCTGTGCTAATTCTTGTGTTAATATTTGCAGTGGAGCAGGGTGAGGAAAACAATGAGACCTGGGTAGGATATAGTTTTTGTGAAGTCCTGCCCCTTTAAATGACTAGGCACTCTATACTCAATGCAGAACCTCATTTTCCTTTAGTTTCTCTTTTGTTGCCAGTACATAAAGCCACCACAGCAGACAGCTGTGTTTAAATCAGCTCCCCTTGTATCTATTATCTTCTTTGCTGAGTACCAATATAACAATTTTCCCATCCCACTAAAATTTCGAAACATTTTCTTTTCCTGCTCAGGACAAAAGCAAAACTTTTTTTTTATTAAAGGGCGACACTCTAGAATAATCAATAATTCAGTGACCAGGGCATTCAGTGCAGATGTGGGACACCCAGATGCATGTCCCTGCTCTGCCTGAGTTGGAGCAGACACTAGAATCTGGGCCTCCCACACCCCAGATTAGTGAGCAGTGAATCTCTCTCAATCTCTTCTGTTGGGCTGTTCCACTTTGAATAAAAAAAATAAATATTCATTAGAGCAGGGACTTGAACTTGGGTTTCCCCCTCCCAGAGGCCTCACTCTATCTCACAGGTTTTGACCAGAAATTGTCTGTTGGATCTTAGAAATGTTCACACAAAAAGATTTGGAATTGACAAATCTGGATTTTTTGGTTGCAAAATCCTGACCACCTCTGGAAGCATTGTGTAATTTCTGCTCCAGTCCCAACCCTCTCCACCACTTTTCTTTCCCTCTTGACAATTCCTGAGAACACTGAGGGAAGATGCAGTAGTGTATATAGGGATGAAGTGTTTTAAAAATTACTTGAAAATACACCGGGAGTCCTTTTCATGAACGGACCTCATATGGATTAGTGTCCTAATTTATGCACTATTAATGTTGCACATATAAAAACACAAAAACCTGGGCAATGCAAAAATTAATGTTCCAAAAGCAAGTGATTGGTGAGTGTACTCTATTGCTGATTTTCTAGTTAAATATGTAGTTTGCTATTTTACTGTTTATATTGTAAAATGTACACCATAAAATAGACAGGATGTGTGCAATGTCACCAAGTTAATGTGGCAGTTGGAACATTTCCTGCATTTATGTGATTTTGACTGTGCCGCATAAATGCTTTTATTTTTTGCTTTTGTTTATTATTAATTTTGTTGTAAGCCCTCATAATGTGGTGGCCTTCAGCATCCAGATTTCATTTCCCCACCAATTCTGCAGTTTTATGGATAATTTTAGGTTGACTTGGAGAGTGTGGTGGTGCTTATGCCACAATTTCTCCCATAAGTAATTTTTGTGCCTCTTCCGCCATGGTATCTGCCTGAAAAATGAGCAGAATGTACTGCATCTGAGCAAATTGCATGTACATAATATTTATTTATACACTTCTCTCCCAAAAGACATGCAATAACCTCTAACTTATGCATTAGAGCTAAATAAAAGTGGAGCTGTCGGCAGGAATAGAAAAACTTCTGAACACATACACAATATTTAATTAATTACATTGTTTAATGTATGAAAGTGCTCAATGATATACACTACTATTTAATTTGACCTTCAGTGTATGAGCATTAGGCTGCTAACTGCCAGCCTTAAAGAGCATACATTACATGAGCCATTTTATATGTTCATTTGAACTACGTAACACAGAGCCTTTTTTTTTAACTGAAAAGGCTAAAGCAAAATAGTTTAGCCTACACACCAAGCAAATTATACAACAACTAGTTATACTTTTATTTACCAGAATTTTGGACAAAAACAAGTACAACTGTGTTTGAAGTTATTCAAATATGATGAATAGCTTACTTCTAGTTGTGATGTTTTGTAATGCAAATTGAATCCCCCTTTTGGCAATCAATAGATCTGGTGAAGTTCAAATAGTTGTTCCAAAATTATACACAACATATGACTCCAGAATTGTTATGCACCCCACGTCTTAAACATCTGTTGGTAATCAGTTGACTGGCAGGCAGAAGCCTCTGAAAGTGAAATTAATGGGGCTTTGCATGGGTGAAGGGGTTCACCTGTGGGAAGCAGCTCCCAGGCTTGGGGCATAAATTATTGTCTCTCCATTACTGAGTAGAACTAATATCCTCTCAGCTTAGTGGAATCTTCGATTGAAGCCAGCCTCTGGCTAATGGTTGCAATCTCTTCAAAAGTGTTTGAGCGAGCTGGGGTTGTCTTCAACGATGCCTCCCCTCATGCAGAAGATGAAGTTTTAGTGCTTCTCTCATTCCTGATGGTTTAATGTGCAATAGAATTAGGGAAAGAAAATTGGAGATTTTTTTAATTTACATGAAATACTGCCTAGAGCACTTATTAACCTAACTCTGGTATGAGTGTGACCTAGAAGATTGACAGCTGTAAGGATGATTCAGAAGCCACTGAGCAAAGATAGCAACTGACCAGAAATCTGCCTATGCTCATGCAGTAAATATGAAAACAGCTTTGTCCAACATTAATTTAGATATCAGAACTGCAGGAGAACAGTGCAGCTCATCCCCTTCACCAGTGATTGAGAATATCCCCTGGATTATGCTCAGAGCCCCAAAGGAAATTTTCCACTCACGTCTCAACCCATGTTCACCATATGATAATGTAGCATGACAATTTGTGCCCACAAGACACTGCTTTCTCACTGTGGTGGCAGATTGGACCAGATTTGAGCAATTTTATCTGCAACCTAACACACAAATATCTCAGGGCATTAAAAACTCAACTTCGTTACCAAGTGGTGGCACTGGATAAAACATCGAACACTGGAACACTTCCACTGTTTGAGACTTCAGTGATGCAGCGCAAAAATCAAAGAAGGATGCCAATGCTATTGTGCACTCTTTTGCCATTTTTGCACAGCCATGGCATATGTCTGCATGACATCTTTTCTGTCATAGTTGGTTATACTCAATACAAGATTATGGCCTTCAGCTTTCTCTTTTCTTCATCATCTGTTACAAGATATATGTAAAGTGGTGATACAGAGATGCCACTGTGCTTATAGTTAAGGACAAAATATTATAGTCTTACAGAGTCATTAATATTATAGACTACTACAGCTGGATGCGTCCCTCAAGGATATCTGGAAGCAAACTGGTAACCTCTGAATGTGGACTAATGAGTGAGCACCCTGCCATTGGTCTGTTCTTGTGGATGCTAGAAAGGTATGTGGGATTAGAGAGGTGATGCTTGGACAAGAGTGTTTGGTTTTCATTGGTAGCACAATATGGTGGGATGGGTTGATGTGATGGGCCCTGACTTTATATTATTTAATTGTTATTTGCTGCTGAGATGCCTTTTGAAAACTCAGGTTAGCAGTTAAGCAACATTAAATAGATAAACTAAATAAGATAGATTCTGAATCTTTTATCCTGTGATTGTGTGTATTTTAAACTCTTGTTTAAAAGCCTGCAGAGCTCTAAATTATACTACCATAGAATCACAGACGTGTAGGACTGGAAGGGACTTCAATAGGTCATCTAGTCCAGTCCCCTGCATTCAAGGCAGGACTAAATAACTACAACATTACTGACAGGTGTTTGTCTAATCTATTCTTAAAAACCTCCAATGACGGAGATTCCGCAACCTCCCTAGACAATGTATTCCAGTGCTTAACTATCCAGATAGTTAGGACGTTCTTCCTAATGTCCAGCCTAAACCTCCCTTGCTACAATTCAAGCCCATCACTTCTTGTCCTATCTTCAGAGGTTAAAGAGCAAAATTTATACTCCTCTTTGTAACAAACTTTTATGTACGTGAAAACTGTTATCATGCCCCACCCCTCCCCCCCTCAGTTTTCTATTCTCCAGACTAAACAAACCCAATTTTTTCAGTCTTCATAGGTCATGTTTTCTAGCCCTTTAATTATTTTTGTTGCTCTCCTCTGGACTTTTTCCAATTTGTCCACATCTTTCTTGAAATGCAGTGCCCAGAACTGGACACGATACTCCAGTTGAGGCCTTGTGGAGTAGAGTGTAAGAACTACTTCTTGTGTCTTACTTACAACACTCCCGCTAATACAGCCAGGAATTATGTTTTCTTTTTTTTTTGCAACAGTACTAAACTGTTGACTGCAATATAGTTTCTAATCCATAACCCCACATCCCTTTCTGCAGTTCTTCCTAGACAGTCATTTCCCATTTTGTGTGTGTGCAATTGATTGTTCCTTCCTAAGTGGAGTACTTTGCATTTGTCCTTATTGAATTTCATCCTATTTACTTTCAGATCATTTCTCTAATTTGTCCAGATCATTTATGTATTACCTAATTAAGACCTCAATTAAAGCACTTAAGAGGTTGAGCCATGCTGGGAGGGAAAGGAATCTTAGGGCATGTCTACACTGCCCACATTACAGTGTGGCCGTGGCAGCACTGTGACATGGGCAGTGTAGACTCTATAGTCGGGGGAGAGCTTTCCCAGCAATAAAAAAACCCCACACCGAATTGTCCGAGACCAATACAGGTTCGAATGAGGATTAAGTGGAAGGGGGAAAATTGAGACAGAGGCAGATTGCAGTTCAAAAATTGAGGAAAAAAAATCACAACTTGGGCTGGGGAGGAGCACTTTTACCAACCAACAATACAAATTCAAACAAGTAACCAACCAGAAATGTCACCAGAGCAGTAATATAAAACAAGCTATATACATTTAACATACAACCAATACAATTGGAATCTACAACCAATATTTACCAAAAACCAGAACAATTGGTTCTTGAGCACTGGGAAGAATCAGAGTGAAAAAGGTTGTGCCTACATTTTTTAAAAGGTGGAGCAAATGCTTCCCTCAGCACAGCCAGCCTTGTGCTTAGAAGATAGTCAACTTAGAAAGGCCACACAGTACTGACAAGACTTTCTAACACTATACCCATTGCAGTCAGTGAGTACTGACCCCTGTCATATGATTGGTCTAGACCTTTGTAGTATCCTGACCCAGGCCATATGACTTAGCTAGAATTTAAAGGCAAGTCTCCTACCAGCACTCAGGTTCCCATCCTTGTTTTCCCAAATAGTGGACCACTGATTATACCTACCTGCCCTCCTGTATGGTAGGGCTCAGTCAGCAATGGCAGTGCTCAGCAGCACTATGCAGGAAGCTAATGCTGGATCCCCACAGTAATTACACATTACACAGTTGTTCTGTCGCTTAATCTTACATATGTAGAGATGAGAAGTAAAAGTTCAGTCTAGGAATTTCAAAGGTGCCTAAGGGAGTTTGACACTCAGATCCTCTTGAAACCCATTGAATTGGGCATTTAACTTAATAGGGCAATTTTGAAAATCCCAGCCTAAGTATTAATCTCAGTGCCCTGAGATAGCCCATAAATACCTGACTGACTCATTGATACACCACTGTATGGGGTGCAGTCTCCTATCTTCAACACAGAGGGTGGTTGCATGCTTGGATGGGCAGAATCATGCTCCCACTTTCTTTTACAGACTGCTGTTCTGCCTATTTCTGATACAGATCATATAAAGGTGGGCCAAAGGATTGTCCTTATTGCCTCCCCCCACACACACACACACTGCACACCTGTGTAATGGCCAGGTAGAATCTCACCCTAAGTGATCTACTGTACAATAAACTAATCTTAAATTAACCATTGTATTATTTAATATTTTGATGTTATTAATTTAATACTTTGGGATATTAAAAGGACAATTTAAAATGATACATATGTATAATGAAAGCTTACTTTTTATCATCCCAGAAATTGGTTTGAGATTAAAACAAAACAAAGAAACAAAGAAACAAGAGGGAAGAGAAAAGAACAGCAAAGGAAAATGTAGCTTTTGTCTCTGATCTTGACTTTCACTTCCAACCTCTCTGCTGGAGGGACACAGATACAGCACACCCTCTTATTGGCCACTCTTAGACCTGGCAAACTTGTACCAGCATGAGACTGTTTAGGGCATTGCTTTCGCTTGCCTTTCTGATCACAGGTTTACAGCAATTATGGGGGGGGGGGAGATTGTCTTGGTCAGCTGACTGACATAGATGGGGATGGAGGTGGGGGAGGGAGGGAAGCAACAATAACTTACATCCCAGGTGGTGTTTGGAATTTAGCCAGAGATGGTGGAGGTGGTGATGTCATCTGGGTTCCTGTCTTTGTTCTTTGATGTATTCAGGACATCTCTTAGAATTAGGATGACGAAGACTCAGTGGTGTTACAATGGATCTCAGGAGGTGGCAGGGGGTATTATCTATGATGGTAAAGCTTGCTCCTTCACATTTTATTAGTCAGCATTTGTTACGTTCGCATCTTCCAACAATTTTCCTCCCAAAGTCTCTTTTTTTTAAGGACTCCACAAGGGAGTGATAGTTTGGAATAACCCATCCCCGCATTATTTTGTTCACCAATTGGGCTTAATTTATGACACACCAGTTTGGGCTAATTGATTTCCAGTCCCACACTTCTCTTCTTTACCTGTGTTGGGATTCCCTCCAAGACCTTTTTTCTGGCAGCTTCCCAAGAATGCAGTCTGACTCCAGACTTTGTCACTCCGATAACTTTAGTTGGCATACAGAAATGATATACTGAGTGGATTAGACTCAAATACAGAGGATGGATACAGGGTACAGCACAGATCCAAGGGTACTCAGAAACCCTGTAATAATTTGAACCACCATTAATATTAGACTCAAAGTACAAAGCAGCGGGGTGCCGGAACACCTTCTGTGATACAGCGCACCAGGTGCTTCCACTGTTGGTATATAATTGTCCCCAATTTCCTGTTACTTTGCTATTAGTTGGGCAATGGGCACCAATTGCGCTATTTTCCTTTGTACTAAATCAGTGGTGTTAATGGACAAGGGAGATACAGAAGCAAAGAGATTGGTCACCATTTCGTGTTTGTCACATCTTCTGACACATTCTCCTTCATCTGCACACTTGGCCATAGGGCATAGGTCCCAATCTGAATCAAAGAGGTGAGGTTCAAACAAAATCCCTCCAGGCTCCTGGCATGGTGTTGTCCCCATCAAAAAGTTGTAATATTCCAGAGAACATACGGGGTCCTCAAGCCATACATCTCTTTCTCTCTTTCTTTAATGACTAGTTGGACCCAACCTCCCTCACTTGTGGTCAGGTTAATTTGTGCTGAGCACTTACAAAACCATCTGTGCTTGATTTGTTTACAGCAGGCTGTGTTTATTTCATCTCCTCCTTGTGTTACCTTCTGCACAGTGGGATGTTGCTGTTTATAGGTCCCATTTTCTACTGTGTCCATACTGCTAACATACACCAACTTGTTATGATTTCCTATCTAGGAATAGCAATCACAACTGGGACCATTGAATTAATAATTTAATGTGGTACGTAAGGTCCCAGACCTTCTAGCCTTGCAAATTGTAATTTTTCTCCCCAATATTATAAAATCTCCTTTCCACTAGTGTGGTTCAGATGAGTGTGCTGTTTAACAAGCTTGACCATTCCCTTGCTTTATCTAATGATCCCAGGGATTAACCTATTGTGCAACAAAGGAATCTGAAATTCTTTATTATCTCTAGCCTTTTAGGGCAGCAGCGGGAAGAGACTGATAGTGATTTAGGGACCACTCCTTCTAGGTATTGAGCACTCATTTCTCATTGAAGGGCATCATCCTGCTCCCATTTAAGACAGTGGCAAAACTTTACTGGGTGCAGTAGGCATGAAGATGATGGGATCTGAGGATGCTGAGCATCACACAGTAGGTTCTCAGCACCTTGAAGTATCAATTCACAAAATGTATGCAAGCAACATGACGTTTCAACTATACTTTGGAATGAAAAGTTTAAATTTTTCAATAAGTAAAACATTTCTGCAGAAAATTTAAATGAAAAATTATTTGTTTTTAAATTGAAAATTTCTGCAGAAAAAAATTCACATTTTACACTGAGCTTTATGTGTATCGTTATGTTTTTAGTACTCCATTTTGGGTTCAAAACTGTCATTTTTATTCATTATTTCCCTCTGTCTCTCATTATTACATTGTTCCAGGTGTAGAATTTGAGCTTAATGAAACTCAGAAATGTCTAATTTAAATCATAGACTTTGTAGAGCAGAAAAAAGTATCTATTATTAAGACATAGTACAATTTGACTAACGTACAATATCAGAAGCGAATCAGTGATCAGAAAGTTATCTTCCTTTAGAATGGTAATTGGTACTGAAGATCATGACAGGGATGGGAATAGGGAAACAGTGAACTCCTTGTGTTATCAGTCCATTTTGATGTTCTGACAATACTGGTAGAAATAATGTTTTACATAATTTTACTTTCTCTTCCTATATGTTGTTTTTAGCTGTGGTAGAGGCAGTGCAGAGGATATTTTAAAAGAGATCCTCCTAAAAGACCAATGGTGTAATTCTGGACTCATGAAGTCTATGGGAATTTTGCCATTGACTTCAGGAGGGCCAAAATTTCAACCCAAGACCCTAAGCTAAAACTAAAATATAATAGGAGAAAAATAGTTTCCCCTAAGGCAATTAAAGTCAACGATGGGCTGTACAGAAGAATATTTCCCTCTAGTCAACAAGGGAAAGAGAGTTCAGGGAAAAGGAAGAAAGAATGAAAATTAAAGTTAAAAGCACCCTAGAATATATAAAAGCAAGCAATGGCATTAGAAATGAGGTGGAGTTCTAACACCTTGTTCTGATGTCTTGGAGCCAGTGGAAGGGGTTCCCGGGC
Source organism: Malaclemys terrapin pileata (assembly GCF_027887155.1). NCBI lineage: Eukaryota > Metazoa > Chordata > Testudines > Emydidae > Malaclemys > Malaclemys terrapin. The sequence goes on from NC_071505.1 coordinate 32,346,540, forward strand.
TTTCAATCATAGCAACAGCCCAGAAGGAACTGGATGTAATTCAGCACAGAATTCAGCCTTATAACTATAATTTTCTTTGATTATTTTAAGAGTCTCTTTGGGATAATGCACATTACTGTCCAAAGCAAGACCATTATGGACACTGCTATTCTGACCTCATTATCCAATAAAAACAGAAGTACATTCTCTCATGAGCACAGCATAAGCAGATCGACAATTGCTGCATCAAAACAACACTGTTACTGGTGATACATTGGAAAGGACAGGAGGAAGAGAACATAATAAACTAATACAGCTGTTGCTATTTTATTCTACTGCATCTGCCCTCTATTACACTACACAATGAATGAGCTTCATGTTTTAGCAACTACGTTTTCCCTCACTCAAATACTTTATTTCCAAAAACTTACAAAAATACAGGTCATTTTGAATATTTTGTTTGAGGTTTTGTATGTGTGCGCATAATTTGAATTATTTTAATTGAATTTCACTATATTTCTCCATTGCAATAAAAGTCATCTTCTTGTTGGCCAACTATACTATATGCTGAGAAAGGCTCTGGGGGGAAACTGGTGAGGGGGGTACTCCACTCTAGGCCACCAGAGAGCTGTTCCATGGAGGCTGCTCCAGCCTAATGACTAGAGAAGCTCGTCTAGTGCTAAGAAAGAGGGATTCACATAACAGTAGAACCTCCAGTTCTGTTCTTGCTACTCCTGTCCCACCCCCTTATGCCTTCCTGCACAGTCATTCAGCGAGCCTTCTGAGGAACTGTACTCTGTGAACCACAAGGGATTGGGGACCCTCTCCAGAGCTTTGCCAGATCTTGTCCCCTACCTTGTCCTTGGATTCACAATATCTCTGCTATCAGAAGTCCCTCGACACCGAGGGAGAAGCAGGTAGGATTATATCTAAATAGGGGAGTAACTTGATTATAAAGCCCTGGTAATATTGCAGGGCAGGAAACTGAAGGGCAGGAAATCTTTCCTTCTGCAAGGACGTCATCTCCAAATTCGCCTCCCTGCATAGTATTTTTGCTGTTTTGGCTAACACTAGTTCTGAAATTACCACTTCATGGTAGATCCTCAGCCTTAAATGAGGCTGTGGTCATGAGACTCAATATAGTTTAAGTCTGAGGAGATCTACTTTTCTAATAAGCTTTCTGCATTATGGGCCACAGTCTCTTGAGAACGGGAAATCTCATGAGATTGTAAAAAAGCCTCCTTTGAAATGCAAGTTGAGTCCAGCAGTTAACATTCTGACCCAAACTGGGAATGGGAGGGCTGGGTCGAGTTAGTTGGTTTTGTTCCAAATCTAGTTTTGAGTGTTTGGAGCTGCCATTTGCCAGTTATTCTCCTTTCATGGATTAAAACTCACCTTTGTCCATATTGGAGAACTACTGTGGATTGTTGTAAAATGAAAAGTGACTGTTAATAAATGGCTGTAGTTCAAAATTCTTCTTCTTTAAAGAACAGAATATCTAAACAAAAAAATAATTAAAAGTTTTTCTTTGCAGGCAGATGAACCACAAATTATGCTGTGGCTGTGGTTACACTACATCTTGGTGTAGCCAGATTACTGAGTGGGAAAGGGTAGAGGAACAAAACAGCTAAATCAGCCAGTGTCTTTTGTTTTCCTTAGGTTATAAAATTTTAGTAGCTTTCCAATTTATCACATCTCACTGTGTAAGAATGTGTGGGTTTTTTGGTATCCTGATGTGGTTTAACTGTAAAAGAGGCTAACCTCCTGCAGGAGTCCTGCTTGTAACTGCCAATGAGCAAGCAGCAATAAACTATCTTTTTATAAATCAATATGTGAGGAATTAAATATGATTGCTCGGACTTGCTTGGTCATAGAGCTGATGAAACTATAAAAGACGCGATTAATTAGAGAGATATTTTAGAAAGGTTAATTAGTTTGTTTGTCAATTGTCTGTTGAGATAATGTGGTAATATTTAAAAAAAACATCATTAATTAGGCAATGATTTCTGTGAAGGCTCTCATTTTCTGAGTTAATTTGTTTCAGACAGAAGCCTAGTTGACAAGTAAATCACAGTCATATATAAACAGTGGTTTCACTCGCTGATATTTTTTAAAGTATTCTTTATCCATAGCTAGCTATTTTTTGTTCAATCTGAGCTGTGTAATGCATACTTCAGGATAGGATAGTTTAATCCTATTAGAAGTCAATGATATCTGCTTTTCTTCTGTATTTATTATTATTACTACTGTAGTACCTAAGAGACCTAGTCATGGACTTAGACCCCATCATGTAGGCATTGTACAAACACAGAACACGAACATGGTCCCCTGCCATAAAGAGTTTACAATCTAATTATAAAACGAGAGATAATAGATGGATTCAGACAGTTCGAGGAGTACAAGGAAACAAGATTGGTCAGCATGATGGCATGTGGACTTAGCATATGCTTTTTGTAGGTATAATGGAAAAAAAGAGTTGTAAGGAGGGTTTGAAGGAGGATAATTAGATAGCTTTGTGTATGTACACACAAACACACACAGAGTCCTCCCAAGTCTGAGGGGCAACAGAGGAAAAAGCATGAAGGTGCTTGTTTGAAACTTAGCAAAGTAGGGGTGGTAGAGGCTGGCATTATGGGCCAATCAGAAGTCAGAGTTGAAATTTTGATAATGAACATGAGATGACAAGCAGGATGGGGATAGGTCATAAAGGACCTTGAAAGTGAAGACAAGTAGTTTATATTTGATGAAATAGAGAAGGGAGAACGATTGGAGAGATGGGACAACTTGAGCAAAGGGCAGGCTAGGAAAATGATATTTGCAGGAGCATGCTGAATGGACATTATTAGGTCAACATTGCATTTGTCAAGGCCAGAGAAAAGGATGTTGCAGTAACTGAGATGCAGGATGATGAGAACTTGAATGATAGTTTTAGCTCTTTGGATAAATCAGATATAGATAAATGCAGGCATAGATATGTATCTTAGAGACATTATACAGTAAGAATTAGAAAGATTTACACATAGCCTGGATGTGAGGACCTAGAGAGAGGTCCCAAAGGCAATGCCCAAGTTTCAGTAACAGGCAGAATGGTACATTGTCCACAATGATAAAGAAGGGAAGAAGTGGGATGGGTTTGGTGGTGGCTATGCCTCAAATCAGGTCGCTATATGTCAGACCCTAAATGGAATTTTGCCATTGTTCCTATAAGTTTGGAAAAACACCCTAAAATCCAACATTTTCAAATGGCAGATAATTGTGTAGATAAAGGTTTTATTTTTAAACAGGTAAAGGAATCAGATACATCTTTTATTTTATTCATTTCAACTGGCAGATGAATAAGCAGCAGTGATCCACTGATACATACAGTGAAGCAATGGCCCTTATTTATTATTTATGAGTTTCCTGAGGTGTCTTGATCACTAACCAAAAGATAAGAAGCAAATAATATAAATCTGTGGGGCAGAACGACAGAAGCAGAGGGTAATTGTAAAATGAACTCTTTGGCATTTTTTCATTTTTTAGAACTGATTCAAATATTTAAATAGATTTAATTTGTACTGAAAATGAAAGTGTGGTGGTTAATTTGGCTTAGAATGCTTGTGAGAGAGATCTTGTCTTCCTACACAGGAGCTTTGCTTGACACATTGTAAAGATATCTTAAAACAATCCTCCTTCAGCTCCTTCATAACATTTCTTGGAAATACAGATTTCTGTTTCTCCTGTCACTGCCATCAACAGCATCTACCAATGTCAGATTCCTTCAATTGAGGTGATTTTTTTCTGGACACCCATTCAATATTCTAATACCTCACCATTTCTAGTGTTTAGTTTAGAGCAATGGTGGGCAATCTGCGGCCTGTGGCTCAACGTCAGCACAATGTCTCGTGGCCCGCAATCAAATTATCCTGATGGGCCGCATGAGGCCTGTGTGCCGCAGGTTGCCCACTACTAGTTTAGAGTAATGTTATTTCCATCCATCATTGTCTCTGTATTTTCAATTTTCCTCTCAGCTTCTTGCAGTTTAGGACCAGAGATCTCAAAATTCTTATCTATTGAACTCATTGCCATTTGAATTTCATCCAATTGTTCGTTAATAGCCACTAAGTTTTTACTGCAAGCCTGACCTTGTCTGGTTGCGGTACATCAGAGAGGAGCTTTCATACTCCTGGTAGGGTCCCCCTTGGTGAGCAGGTCTGAGGTGAGGCCCCTGACTAACTGTGGTCCAAACTTCACAAGACCCCAATGATGGATCAGGTGCATATAGAGGACCTTCTAGTACTCTGCAGCTGTGAAGGCGGATGAGGGCTGCAGCAGCAGGGTGGCCCCTGGCTGTCTTGGATCTCCTTGCCACTGGGTCATGGTTTTCCTCCTGTCAAGTCTTGTGTTGTTACCACCTATGCACTGGTTTCCCTATGTTAAAAAATTTCACACACCGGTCTCTGCCAAAGGGCTCCCACCCATGCAAAGCCCTGCAGCGACGGACAAGAGAAGAAGAAATTGTCTGACAAATCTAATCTGTACCTCTCAGTGAGGTGATACTAAATGTGGGCCCATCTCTGGCTTAATGGATGCTTGGAAATCAAGATGCCATATATAAGATGCAGGTTTATTTTGGACTTTGCAGAGTATTTTTAACTAATATATTTAATCCCTTCCCACATTGTACACAGAATCAAAGTGATAAAGAAACAAAATATAGCTGAAAGAGGAAGTGGTACTTGTTCAAATGATGCTTTATGCAATGGTTTTGTAAATATAACTAAGGGTGAGATTGTGCACCCCTTACTCATGTGGCTGAGCAACAGAACATGCAAATCGTCTCATTAATGACAATGGTCTATTCACATGTGTAAGTACTCACTGCAATGAGCAAGAATTCCAGAATCTGGCCTCAGTTTCACTGTAGGGGATGAACCTCAGGAAATAGCCACCTTTCCAGGCTATCAGTGTCAAGACATTAGAAAGAAGGGTAGAATATATAAAAAAGAGCTTTAACTTCGATAAATGATGACTAATCTATCCAGAAAAATGTAATTGGATAGGAAATACACAGTGGGAAAGAGAAACACTCAATAATTGCCATGTTCTATTCTTTCCCTCTGAAGCATCTGGCATTGGCCACTATCAGAAGACAGGATACTGGACCATTGGTTTGACCCAGTAGGGATGTTTTTATGTAAACCTGCTGATAAAGACTTTGGAGTGAATTTAGTCTTCAAAACCTAACAATGAAGTCTACACTGTAGATTAATGAGAGATCTCCACACAAGACAAAGGTGATGCTCATAAGAAAATCAGGAGGCATGAGTGGGCTCTGTCTGCATAGTCTGCCAAGGGAGTTTGCCCACATTTTGTTAAAGAAGTTTGCAATCTAAGGGTTCCTTTGTACCCTTGCCTGTTACTAGACTCTCAAGGAGAATGGTGGCTAGAAGTATATTTTCAATTTGCAAATGGCTAGGAATTTATGCCCTTTTCTTTCTGAGCCACATTTTGTCAAGGTAACTTGTACCCTCCAAGTTGTACATCTGCAATATGCTCTACTTGGCACAGCCCATAAAACATTCTCAGAAATTTCAGCTAGTGAAGAACACGATAGTCATATACTTAGCAATGTAATCTGGATTCAGTACATTATCACAATGCTTTGTGTACTAGACTGTCTGTGTGGCTCCAGATGTACTTAGTTTTAACTTTAAAAACCTGCATAGTCTGGGGTTTTGCTATGGGAGGTGCCTCCTCTCTATACACCAGCCCTATAACCTAGATTACCTGAGCACTCATGCTGACAGTCCCTTGAACGCTGAAGGAGTGTAGGAAGGATATTCTCCTCAGAGGCTTCTCAGCTCTGGAACTCATTTCTTCTCTTGGTCTGACAGAGCCACTGGTTGCTGATTTTCAGGGATAGTTCAAGTTGTGTGTGTTTACCCAACTCACACTCAGAGAACTGTTCAGACATGAGGGAGGTACTATCAAGTTTGATGGATTAGTTGGGATAAATAATAGTGGACTGTCTTTTAATTCTGTCTGTTCTCTAGTCAATTATATGATTGGATTTTTATTAGGATTTTTATTATATAACCGTGCTCAGAGACTTATGATAGGCATGTTTACAGATAATAACATAAGTAAATACCATGGGATCTGTTAGGGCTACTAAAAGCCAAAGCTGCACTCACAAGGGGTGGGCTGTCTAAACGATAACTAGAGCACTGTACTACTACCTATGTCAGTTCACCAATCATTCCTCCATGTAAGGAATGGTGCATTGGCTACAGATGTTTCTACGGCCTAGAGTTGCTGTAGCACTTGTAGAAGAGTGGTCTCAGGGAGAAAGGTTCTGTTTCACCAGCTCCAGCCTAAGACCATTTACTCTAGCTTAGTGCAGGAAGAGGAAGGATTTACCAAAAAATGTATCTGAGGGTACGTCTACACTACCCGCCAGATCAGCGGGTAGTGATCAATCTATCGGGAATCGATTTATCGCGTCTAGTGTAGACGTGGATAAATCGATCCCTGATCGCTCTGCCATTGACTCCGGAACTCCACCATGGCGAGAGGCGGAAGCGGAGTCAACGGGGAAGCAGCGGCCGTTGATCCCGTGCCGCGAGGACACGAAGTAAGTGATTTTAAGTCGATCTAAGATATGTCAACTTCAGCTACACTATTCTCGTAGCTGAAGTTGCGTATCTTAGATCGATCCCCCCCCCCCCCCGCCCGCAGTGTAGACCAGGCCTGACATACATAAAGAAGTGAACTATGCTTTCTGTATTGTATATAGATTTGCTGCTTACCCACAGGAAAGTTATGAATTTCCTGACTTTGTGAAATTGAAATCCCAACCTGAATATTTCTTTAACAGTTATTTATTAAAGAAAAAAAGAAAATTAAAGAGGTTTACAAAAAATGTAAAAGCCAAGAAGGAATTGCATAATAATGATAAAATAATAATAATAATGCCACAAGAAAATCACAGCAGTTAGCTTCTGGTGCTGTAATGATTTATGCATGTGCTTAACTTCATAGACTGTGTGAGTAGTCTGAAAAGGGACAGTTTTTACTTGGTTGTCCAGTTTTCATTCCCACTTTTCTTCCAACAGTATCGGTCCTTATTGGTTCATATCATTCAACAGTTTAATGTGAAAGATTAGATTAAAAATAAATAAAAACTTGTAATGTATAAGGGTGTTCTAGCAAAAATACATAAAGAACACAAAGCCCAGAGGACAGTGCAGAATACAGGAAGGTAGCCAATCACATGAGGGTTGTTATTTATGAGGATGCTATTTTAACAGGGAATGAAACTAATGACTCAGGCACCTGAAAGTACTGGGGTTACCTAGTGACCAAAGGAAAATCTGTTTTGCTGTCACTAGTAGCCCTGTTTAAGACTATCTAGGGAAAATTGGCCCTGCACTTGGAAAAAGAAGGATAAAACAAGAATAGGATTAAACAGAAAAAAAATGGAAACTAAAGAAATAAGGATGGTCCCAAATGTGGAGACATACTGAGCCAAATTCATCCCTTGTGGAAGTCTAATTTCTTCAACAGAGACACTCCAGGTATGAATTTATCCCACTGAATGCAGAATAACAATAAGACAAGAGTGGTGGGAATTCTGAGGCTGCAGGTGGACACCTGTCAAAGTATCAATGAGGTCTGAACCTGCTTAGTTTTCATAATCACTAAAATCAGGCTAAACTGACTGGTAACATTCTTGGAATCGATTACATTATTAGCTCTATAATGCTAAAACTTGATGTGCAGGCAAAAAAGTTCGGATGCAGTAGAAGGTCCAGATTGCATGCTGGAAAAAAAGGCCAGATTGTGAACAGTTTCTAAGCGGTATTGGAGCTACCACCAAAATCTCTGTTCTTCTGGGAAACTTGGACAGAGTTTGAGGATTGTAACAAAACCCATCAATGGAAAAAAATCTCCAAGTTTCATTTGAAATGTTTCATGATTAATGAGAAAAACCCTTCCCTCAGCTACACACATAGAACTCTTTGCAGTCATTTGGGCTACATGGGGATAAATGGGCAGACTTTTGCCTCCTGGGCCATATCATGATGTAAATCTAAATTATGTGTGCACACCAGGTATTTGCACATTTATACAGCCATTTAGGCATTAAATGGCCCTGTAAGTGTGCAAAATGTCACCCACCTCCCTCAACAGTGAAGGGGACAGTCCCAGCAGTGAAGGAGGGGACACTTGCTGAGGGATACCTGAGGAAGGGGCCATCTGGAGTCTCTTTTAGGAATGGAAACCAGGCCTAACAGATGCTCTGGGCCTAGCCAATTGCCTGTTTCGGAGTCAGGAAGGAATTTTTTTCTCCCATGGGTCAATTGGCAGAGGAACTGGGAGTCTCTGGCCTTTCTAGCAGAATCTTCAAGCCACAGTCGGTTAAGTACTAATGTGCTTAGTACCTAACTCAGGTACTTGTTAATTTGTAATAACTTGCAGTCGGTTTGCAGTGCAGTTACAAGGATAAAATGAAGGGTTCCTAGAGGTAAAAAACCTGGAATTTTGTGATAGGCCGTGGACTTATGGGATAGGATGAAACCTTGTGGCCTTTGAGGGCTGAGGCCCCTACTCTTCTGCACCCTCTGGCCCCCTTTAAGGGAGGAGGGCGCTGGGACCCCCAGAAAGCTGAGTCTGATGTGTGTGTGGGGGGTGTGGGTAGGCTGAGGAGACACTATCCCAAGTTACAGGTTATATGGTAAGGAATCCTGTAACCCCCACATGGAACCAATTATGTGCCAGGTCCAGAGAGTGTGGGTGATGGGTAGTGCCTCTTCCCTGTGCTAACATTTCATAAGAATTGAGGCCTGCCTCCTAATTACATGCATGTATCAATCATTTTGCTTCTGTGTCCACATCAATACCCACTGTATATGAGTACTTTGGCATAAATTAGGTATATTCAAACATCCACACACACAAATCTTTGAAAATCTGCCCTTCTCTGTCTTTTGGTAAGATATAAATATTTTCAGCATCTTTAGGTTCCTGGTTATTGTCACAGTTCCTAGGGCTTTCACTTTTATGGGAAACTGGATAGTTTTCTTCCATTCCTATGCAACATGACTCTTGCACGGAATTGTGTCAAGTTATATTTGGCTCTGTTGTAGCATCTGATGTGATAATATTAGGCATAATCCAATAAAAATGATGAGCAAAAGAGGAGAATGTTCCCCCATGTGAGGAGATGCTTACATTATTCAGTTCTGGAAGAAGTTGCCAGATCATAATCATGCATTTATTGTGAGATGTGGTAGGTATTTTGACATCTCCATGAATCTAATATAGCAATATATAATGATAACTGAATTCTAATTTATTTCTAACATGAGCATGTAATTTATACTTACATTGGATCTACAACAGCTCTTTATTTTTCAAAATGTCAATAATTATTATGATTAATTCACACAAGAGATTTATTGTATATAGAAATCTTGAATTCTTTCTACTAGTTTTTTTATGATCTTTTCTATACTCCTTTGAATTAGTCTCACTTTTTGTGGAAGAGTTCAACTAATAGAGTTTATTGCTATTCGACCTTTATATATTCTACTTCACCATGTTTCCATGTAAACCATCTTTAAAAAAAATGAAAATATTTTTTTTAACTCAGCAAAATAGGCAGAATATTTTAGGAAATGACCAAATCATAGGGTTAAGATACTGAAAGGAAATAGCTTGTGGATAAAGGGAAAGCAAAACAAAGATATCAAAATTTGTATAATGATACTGATGCTATTTATCAAGCATTTCTAATATATAAGAAACTTATGGGATCAGCTATATTTTATTCACCTGTGAAAAGTCATTATAAAACTACATCTTAATACCCTCCCATAAATTATTTTGTTATGGTAGAACAAACTGAGAAGAAAAATTAAATTATTTAACTTAGTTTAAACTATAGTTGCAGTGGTTTCAAATGTCTGCAGGCAGTATAAAAGGAATCTTTATTACTTTATTTACAAAGATCATTAGAAATGTTAGCCCTCACGGCATTTGAAAATCCAGGTCTCTGTTGGGCAGAAAAGTTGTCCAATGACCACTGTGAATATATTACAACCTATAGGTTGCTAACAAACTATTCACTTAAGGCCTTTCTATACTTGTTCTGGTATAACTGTTCAACTGTGGTTGCACCATGGCACACCAGTACAAACCCTCAGCATAGATGCTCTGTGGCATTGTAATATAGGGCTTGCACCAGAGCCACTCTTCCTTGTTTGAAAACTGGGTAGGTTGGATGGGTGCCACACATTTACAGTGAAGTTTTCACTGCTGAAACTACACAAGTCCACAAATCCCCATTATAGATAGACCCTTAGATTATGAGCCAGATCAATTGCCCTTTGCTCTGCTCTAGCGGCAGAAACAACATTTAAAAGCAACTTCAAACAGGTCACTGATTATTCCCTGTGCACAGAAGAGTTCTTGAGTGGCATAAAGTCAGCATATTTCCCTTAAGTTGTTCCAATTTACACCAGGACTATTTCATTCCCTAGGCTGATATTTTCAGAGGAGCCATAGGGAGCTAAGCACCTAAAACCCATTGAATTCCAGTGGGAGTTGGATGCACTGCTCTCCTGAAAATCCCAGATGCAGTCACCCTAGAATCAGGGAGACCCCATCCTCTCTACTTCCTAAGGCCCCATTCTCCTCCTCAGCTACACTGAATGCAGCTAAGGAGCTCCACATTGGTCATTCATTCCTAATCATTGCTTGTGTGATTTCACTCTTTCACATAGTTAAAATAAAAACATGAGAATGACCACACTGGATCAGACAAACAGGCCACCTAGCCCAGTATTCTTTCTTCTGACAGTGGCCAGAGCCAGATGTTTCAGAGGAAATGAACAGAACAGGGTAGTTATCAAGTGATCCATCCCCTGTCATCCAGTCCATTTCTGGCAGTCAGAGGTTTACGGTATCCAGAAACTGAGGTTGTGTCCCTGACCATCTTGGCTAATAGCCATTGATGGACCTATCCTCAATGAACTTCTCATTCAATTTTTAATCCAGTTATACTTTTGGCCTTCACTTTTGGTTCTGTTAGTGATCTTGGATTGGGTGGTTGAAACTTTTATAAACAGGTGGTGGGGAGTCAAAGTGATTTCCAGGTGGCTGCAGAAACACAAAAGGCATGAAATATCACAGGAACATGTATTTCCATGACTATTCACAAGACTTTTGCCTTCCACAAACATGTTTGCAACCAATCATCAACAACAAAAATGATCTATATTGGGGGTGGAGAAGTTGTCATAGTTAAAGCTGTAGGAGACACTTTTCTGCAAAGAATGGTCATAATTACTTTTATTTGTGGCAGTATAGACCCAGAGGTACTGTTTAATATCTGAATATAAGATTTTTTTGGAGGGAAAAGGTAATCAGTTCTGTTCTTTTGTTGTTTGCTTGCTTGTTTTTTGTTGGCTCACTTTTAGTAGGATAGCATCAATATCGGCACCTATGTTCTTAAGTGCAGCCACTGAGCCAACATAAAAGACTAAGGCTGGGATTTTCAAAGGTTCTGATTGGCTTTGGATGGACAATCCCACTGGAAATTATTCTGCCAGACACCTTTAAAAGATTCACACCAAGTATCTGTGATGGAGTGTACCAGCAATTCATTGCCACTGCTGGTGGCCCCACCACCTTGGCACACCCTAGCCTAAGACATTGCCCTGCTAAAAGGGGCTAACAGTGAATTCAGACTTCCAGGGATTTCTTAGGCAGAACCAGTGAGAGTTGTTCCTCTAGCACCTATGAGGGTTGGGAGCAGGCAAAGGCCAATCAGGACCTAGAAGATAAAAAGAACTAGGGGCCAGTACTGGGTGAAGCTTGGGCAGGGAAGACTTAGTCTCCCTGCCACAACCCTAGTAAGATGACTCAGTCAGGGATCTGACCATGACTATATTTGCTCTGTGAGGGACTAGTGTTTATATTATGGACTTTCACATCCAGGTGGCTATTTTGAATTCAGATTTAACAGAAAACAAATTATCTGGAAGGAGTCCGATCTGAGAGCTGACCAGACCAGAGAGTTAGGTCATAGAAGCAGCAGACAATTGTGGAACCAGGACACGGGGGGGGAGGGGGAGGGTGCTTGAGTGAAAGAATCTCTAAAATGCTGCATCCTGACATGAGGGGGAAGCTTACACTTGTGTGGTGAGTGCACACTTTAAGAGTATCCAAAACACCCTTTTAATTTATGAACACAAGAAAGTATGCTCTGGAAACTGTTCATGCTTACTAATGTGAGAAAGAAGCAGTTATCATATATTAGATTGTGAACTCTACAGTGTAGAGATATTTTCTTATATCAGTAAAGTACTTTGCAGAAGAGTTGATCCCTACTAAATATTGATACCTGGCTCAGTGATATGGCAGACCTCGCGCCTAAGGAATGACTGGCATTCCACAGAAAGGGAATGCCCAAAAATTCAAAGCCATTTGGGCTGACTCATCAGAGGTCTGTGATTAACCTAGACCCTGAAGATAGTTATGTCACTTCCCCTCCCCTTCCTATTTCCTAACCCTCTTTGTTTACCTTGTATACTATGATGACTCTTGAATGTTGGTATATTTGTTGTATTTGGAAAAAAATATATAAATAAAAAGTACTTTGCACACTTCTGGTGCTAGATAAATAGCAATAATTTTTAAAATAAAATCTCTTCTCTCTCCACTAACTTTGGTGACTTATATGTTGTCTTTGGTTTGATTTGTTGAACTGATTTGTCCTTTCAAGGATACTGCTGCTGAAATGCTATTTCAACATTTGTTTTCTATAAAAAAAAAGATGAAAGCATGAAACTTTTATTTATAAAAATAATAATAGAAAACCTTTGAAATCTCCAGCTTTTCCTATTCTCTTTGCCTTTAAAGGCTGAGAAAGAAGAAACCAATTTCTACCTACATGTAGAAATTTTTCCAAACATTACAAGACCAAAAATGATACCAAGGGGACTGAAAGCAATTAAAAGTCCTTTAGTTTGAAGATATAATTAATTCTGTAAGCAGTAGTGCATGATCTTCAGTAAGTACTCTGTGGATGTCATGTTACTGACCACAGAACAGACAAGAAATGAAATTGTTAGAGTCAGAAAGAAATTTGTGTGACCACTGAAAGCTCTAGAAGATCTTCAGTTGGCATAAACAGGAATCGCTTCTCTGACTTCAATTTACATTAGCTGTGGATCTAGCCCAAAGGAAATATAACAGTGATTAAATGATGGGTGAACCTCAAAATTTGGAATGCAGGGAGATTTGGTTCACATAGCCCCAGAATTTGAGCACCTGCTAATCCCCTGGAAGTTATGGGGAGATACTTCCCACCACAGAGAATTTGGCCCAAAATTGTTCATATGAATTATCCTAACTTTGATTCTTGAAAAGTGGACAAAGAATTTTTACAGTATTGCCTGCACTTCCTGCCAGGCTGTCAATAATATGAGAACAGCCCATCTTGTATACCTGCACCCAGGAGCAATTGAGATTTTGCTGGTGCTGCTCTGCTTCATTGAAACAGTCACCCTGACACATGGTGATGAGGAAGACTGCTTCTGCTGAGTCATGATTCCTGTTGAGTGTATGCATTCATGTGTGTATACATACACACCACTATGACTTGCGTTTTAAGTGGTTTCCAAGATATTAGGTATGGTACATGTGCTCAAACTTGTACCAAGAAGTCATGTAATTTACACAGGTTGGATTATGAGGTCAATGGAAAAATACTCCCACACCCACCAGAATTACTGTTACTGCATTTAATACAGCAGGAGGAAAGTGTTTGCCCCACAGCCTTCCCAAAGGCTAGGCAATGAGACAACTCAAAGAACTAGAGACGGATCCTACCACAACATTGACAACAAGGACGGTCCACACATGTCCAATTACTTTATTGGGCTGTGACAAAAGAAAATTAAACTTCAAACTCTGCACCTTGCCAATAAATATTACTGTACCCTAAGTTTACTTGCAATAGGGAAAACATCTTCAGACAAAGCTTATTTGGATCAGAGAGGAAAAGGTTTACATTTTTCTAAAATTCTTTAATCTTGCTTATCTTCTCCTTAAACTGCTGCCTTTTCCTGTGGTTCAACACAGTGATGGTTTTTTCATGTCCTCTTCCTGATTACATAGCAAGAGCTACAACCCTCATCCAGCCAGGGGACAGATAAAATACCACCTGACTTATGTGATCACTTGTAATTAAACAACACAGCTGGAGTGTCAGATATAGAAAGCTGACTATTCATAGAAAACAAGTCCACAGAGTTAAGCAAATTAATTTCAGAAAAAAATATGGTGAGGGATTTCATATTACAGGTCTATAAGGAAATCACAATCTGCTCAAAGGTTCTCTGGCACAGGGCACTGATCCTGCAAAAATTACCCAATGGGACCACTTGTGCACTTAAAGTTAAGCAGATTCTTAAACATTTTGCGGGATCAGGGCCAGAACACTAAGCACATTGCAGAATCAAACCCATAGTGAACCTGCAATAGTTAAATAAATTATTTGCCATGAATTATTCACTCAGTATAAACCCACATCCTGTTGAGAAACTTGAAGCCACAAGATTTTGATCAACACCTATGGGTGCTTGTTTTTCTAATGGCAATTAGCAAATTATTTTTGTTAAAAAAAAATCAAATTGCTTGCATCCAGTTTTATGTTTATGGTGTTGTTGCCTTTTCACTAAAGAGATAAATAATTTCATACCATAGCACCCATGCACAGTGTAATTAATTAGATTAGAATTTTCTCTGTGAAACTGAAACCTTTACAATATATGGGATATGTACAAATAATTTTGATCAATTCCTAAACTGTTAATTCCGAAATGTCAGTACTTTTGAAAACCAGACCCCTTCTGTAGGTGCCTAAATATGGACCTCATTTTAGGCCCAACTTTTGAAAATCTTGACTTTAATGATGTTATTGGCATGATATATTGGATTTCAGACTTACCTGGTGCTATAGTTCACTTTGAAAGAAGTATGAAAAACTTAATCTCCACAGCAACCAGAAGAGATGTTACAAATATAGGATAATGACATCAAGTAAAGAATAATTATCCAGAGCAGATAAACTCCCGAGAAACTAAGATGCTATTTTCATGTAAATGTTCCTAGTTGTAATAAACAAGTGAGGGGAAAATGACTCTGAAAGGATTCTATAAAGACAGAATTGTTGCTAAGCGCATGTCTCTCAAAGTATACTGTGACCTGTCATATGAGCTTTAGTTTAAGAAGCTAAGAACAGCCATACTGGGTTAGACCAAAGGTCCATCTAGCCCAGTATCCTGTCTTCCAACAGTGGCCAATGCCAGGTGCCTCAGAGGGAGTCAAGTGATCCATTCCCTGTCACTCATTCCCAGCTTCTGGCAAACTGAGGCTAGGGACAGCATCCCTGCCCATCTTGGCAAATAACCATTAGTTTGTTTGCTCTATTCCTGAACTCTTAAAAAACATTTATTTTGAGAAAATGAAACCAGCATCTCATTTTTTCATTTTACTTGATAAATAGGCTTGGCAGAATTTGATGTTTTAAATATAATTTTGATGGATAATATTGATTTGTAAACATTCTTTTTCCTATTTTTATTGATTGAAATGTTCAGTTGCTTGAAATTATGAGGGGAGTCCAGACAATTATTTAATCACAGTAGATGCTGAAATTTAAAAAAGTTAAAGATTTGTAACCATTAAAAGACAAATTATCAACATCACATGTCACAAAGGCTAGCTCGTGACCGGTTTGTAAGGGATATTGGAGATAACGCCAACACTCTTGTATTTCTGGGGAACCTGGAGGGAGTTTGGGAATTATAACAAAACCGATCAGTGGGCAAAAATCTCTGGGTTTCAGTGTCATTTGAAACGTTTCTCATTAATCATGAGGATAATCACCTTATTTTATGAGTTTTACTATTTGTTACTTTTTGAATGACTAGTGATATTATATTTTATTGTGAGCAAGCTTACCAGTACAAAAAAGGCATTTGTTTGGGGGTTTTTTGCTTTCCTAGAGCTGGGAGAAGTTAAGCTTAATTGTAGTTCCTACTTATTCTTTTGTCTCCAGTGTTACAATGCAAATTAAGTACATAATCTTAGTCAGCTGTAGGGGACAGACAGCCTGTATTCACTACACAATACCTTCTTACTTACTGCAAACTGTGAGCAATAGGAATGTAGACTGTGTTCAGAAAAATGCCTCCTGCAGTTATTGCTTAGACTTTTAACTTTCGAACACTTCTCATGTCTTTGTGTCATAGCAGGCTTGAGTTTCAGGCTAAGATTCAGAACTGATTTTAATGAATTCAAATCAGTTTTGCCATCTCTAGTTATTAAGCAACTTTTTATTGGACATAGATGCCCAATATTAGAGAAGGACAAAGACAAATGAGTAGTCAATAAAGGCAAGCTCTAATCTTTTACTAATGCATTGATTTTCACAGCAGCCAGACGTCCTGCTCAAACATTAACTAGATCCTGGCTTCTGTGTTTCTGAAGAGGAAATTCTGCCTCCTTTAGTACTATTCATTACTCCTCCTCATTACAGTGCTGCTTGGTACAATAATGCTATCAAACCTCCCATCTAGTGCCCAAATATATTCATTACACTTAACGTTTATCTGAACCTTCTTTCAGGCACCTTTTATCCTACATGACTAATGAATACATAACCAAATTCATGGCTATAAGAACCTGATTTAGGATTAGCATTGAATTTGAAGTGTCTGGTGCTGTACATAAAGAACAGATTCCTCAATAATATCCAAATAGTAAGTTCCATCCCCATCCAAAATACTTTTACTTGTGCTTTTATAAAATGGACCAACATAACTTAATATATATGTTCCATATGAGCATATACCAGTGGCAGGCAATCTGTGGCCCGCAGGCCACACACGCTGGTTAGGGTAATCCTCTGACAGGCCACCAGACTATTTGTTTACATTTGCATGGCCGCCCGCAGCTCCCAGTGGCCACGGTTCCTCGGCAAAGGGAGCTGCGGGCGGCCATGCAAATGTAAACAAACGGTCTGGTGGCCTGCCAGCAGATTACCCTGACCAGCCACCTGTCCTGCAGGCTGCAGGTTGCCCACCACTGATGTGTACACCAACAAGAAATAGAATTAAATAGCATTCTTGATGTTTTTTCTGGAACAAAGTGTTCTCCAAACTTGTAGCCTTCAGTTGTTATCTGATTAGCAGGCTAGTCTTTCTGTGCAAAGGATTTTGAAGGGTAAAACAGCCACACACAAAAAATGCTCTTTTCAGTGGCTGCCAAAAAAGGTGCTGGTTTTAACTTTTAAATTGTGGTCTGTGGAGGCACTGCAATGAATCAGTGAATTGCCCTGGAAGGTTCCCCGATTCTGAGGGGCATCCACTTCAAACTCCAAATTCAAAATCATTTTACTCTCCAGACTGAGACTGAGTGACTGGTTGACAGCCCATTCTGCTGAGCTCTGCTTCTTTCAAATTGAATGCCAGGCAGGATATGCTGATTGCCATAAAAAATGCTGAGTAAAAGAGTGAGAGACAAACAGAAAGACTATCCAACCACTGGAACTTCATTCAAGATTGAAAGACTTAAAAAATAAAAGGCCAATAATAATAGTATTTTTCAAAGTCTTAACACTGACCCCTGATTATGAAAAAGACAACCAAGAGGCTAAAGAACACAGATAAGAGATTGTATGCTTTTTCATAATCAGGGCTCAGCGTATATATACACACTTGCAGAGTTTCAGGGATGTAGCCTGGTTACTGTATCACAAACCTTAACTGAAAATATAGTTAGTAAGTCAGCTCCTTCATTTTGGTTTGTGATTGCCCTCATCCACATTCTGACAAGAAATATGTCTCAACCAAAAAGAGAACCTACTTAAGGAAAAGCTAATGTCAAACTACTGAAAGATACCAGTTTAAAAAATAATAATAATAATTGTTTGACTACATAACCCCACTCCTCCCTTCTCCTTGCTCCTCAGAAAGGCTTAGTCTCAGTTGTGAAAACAGAATCAGCAAGCTTGGCTGACCTACAGGGGAGAGAGAACATAAAGGTTTTATGGCCTATAAACTATGGAACTGTTATCCTGGAACTTTAGAGGGGCCTCTTATGTTTAGCTGCAGTCATGCCAGAAATAGGCCTGAAGTAGGCTGTTTTGAGAGCTGGACTCTTGTTGATATATTTTGAGACTGCTCAATGTTGTAGTATTCTTAAATGCAGAATTTTTATGAACACATGTGGCCATTTGAGGATTCTGGAAGAGCTTTCCTAATAGGTTGGGTAGTTTTCCATGGTCTGAGAATGCAAAAAAAAACAAAACAAAATAACTTAGAAATTTGACTTGTCCATCTTATTTTGTTTGTTCTGTGTCTGTCCTTATCTTTGCCTTTAGTTTCAGCTCCAAATTATGGATCTAACAGTATTAAGACTATTGAACTTCATGGCTAGATGGTCCTCGAGCTGGCCCTTACTTATCGGAATCTATTTCCACTGGTTCCCAGCACCAGAAAAAAGGCAAAAAACTCTATCCAGAAACTGGACATCATCCAGTTCTGCTTTCCAAACGCACTGCACATGAGCCAAGGTCTCTGCTTACCCAGAGATAAATCCAACTCTCTGACCTAAGCTAAATACATCCACATCACACCACACCACCTTTAAAAAAAAAAACATAATGGAGCTTCGCTTGTTTTAAAATGTTTCTCCTCCTGTCTTGCTTTCTCTATTTGCCAGTGTTTGATTTGGAATATTGAACTGACAAATCTAAGAGCTTTGTGAGGAAGCTGAAAATGTCCTGGCTGTGACCCATTTTCACAATTTAAGACAGAGGTTTTAAAAAAAGAAAGTTAGTTTTGTAACTGGCAAATTACAGTGTGTTTATTTGGAATAAAAATAGAAGCATTAAATCATGAGTATGCTTATTAGGGAATAAAGCCTGAGCTCATCATGAAAGAACCCTGAATTTAATGGGTGTAAAGAGCTATATTGAGTACTATCTGATTAAAGTTAAAACTCTGACACCTCTTAACCTACCTTGATCCTCCCAATAGCTTTTACTCCCTGACAAACTTATTTCAGTAAGGTTTAACCTACTATCCCTGCAATAACAGTGTTTTATATGAACTCATCTTTGGGACCTGATCTAATAGGCAGGCTCAGAGTTCAGGTGCTTGATTGGGCCCTGCAGGTGAGTTAGGTGGAAGGAAGCCTATCTTCCAGTGATTTGTGCATCACTCGGGGGCTTAGGCATCCAGATGCCTAACCAGGAGCGATGGTGTGCATGTGCAAAGGCAGAAACATAGATGCCTAGGGAACTTTAACTACGAAAAGCAAGTTTTGGCACCTACAGCATTTGGCAGCAGCTGGAGGTTTTGTATTTATCAGAGGTGCCTAATTCTAGGATTTAGGTGCCTAAAGTAGCAGTTAGGTGCCTAAGCCCCTTTGTGAATCTGGTCTCAACTGAGATCAGGGTCTTTTTGTGCCAGGTTCTAGATTCTCACATACTGAAGAAGACAGACCCTGCCTCAAATAATTTATGGTCTAACTAGAAAAGAGAGACAAAGTTTTGGGAGAAGTAAATATTATTATCTTCATTTTATAGATGGAGAGCTGACAACCATAGAGTTTTAAGGTCAGAAGGTACTATTAGATATTA
Organism: Malaclemys terrapin pileata; assembly: GCF_027887155.1. NCBI lineage: Eukaryota > Metazoa > Chordata > Testudines > Emydidae > Malaclemys > Malaclemys terrapin. The sequence goes on from NC_071505.1 coordinate 32,366,221, forward strand.
GATATCAAGTCAGAATTCCTGTATATCATGAGCTGTTAAATTTACCTCTGTATTGAGCCCAATAACTTGTGTTTTCAGAAAGACATCCAGACTTTATCTGAAGATGTCAAGAGATGGAGAGGCTACCACTTCCCTCTGTAATTTGTTCCAATGACTAAGCACCACAGAGACTGACTTGCAGAAGGTTACACAGGAAGTCTGTTTTGAGCTGGGAATTCAACACAGCTCTTCTAAGTCCCACTCCAGTGTTCTGTAACAACTGTCTGATGGTTCCTTACACAAGACCTTGCACAACATTGACATAGACTTTTTATTAGATATTGGTCCATATTTCTGAACTGTGATATATCTGGCAAATATTGCCCAGAATAAGACTATATAACAATGATGCATCTAATCCATTAGGATCCTTATATATCAGTACTAATAGGTATACATTTAAGAAATTACATTTGTTGTGAAAACGATTAATTATCTTCTTACATGAAAGTTTAGTATTGCATGTGTTAACTTCTAGTCTTTAAAAGCTAAATGAAACTGTTTCAATAAAATAACCTCACTAGTTCCTCTAGGACTAACTGTTGGTGGAACTCTGGCCCCATTTCAACACAGATCTGCAAATCCCTCCCAACAAGCAGCTTTACAAACACAGATGTGCAAAAATCAAAGTTTTGCTGCCATTGTGCTCAGATACTACACTGATGGGGGCCATATACTTACTTAGGAGAATAGATTACAGTACGCAGAGGTCTGCCAGAATTTTCAGATTGAGCACTTTTAAAAACTATTTCCCCGTGCTAATTTTTCCCCTAATGTTACTCACACCTTTTTGTCAACTGTTTGAAATGAGCCATCCTGATTATCACTACAAAAGTTTTTTTTCTCCTGCTGATACTATCCTACCTTAATTGATTAGTCTCATTAGAGTTGGTATGGCAACACCCATTTTTTCATGTTCTCTGTGTAGATATATCTTCCTACTGTGTAGATATATCTTCCTATCTTTTCCACTGCAGGCATCCGATGAAGTGGGTTTTAGCCCACAAAAGCTTATGCACAAATAAATGTGTTAGTCTCAAAGGTGCCACAAGTACTCCTCATTTTTTCTGCTTCAGAGTGATTCCCAGTAGTCTCAAATCATTGACTTTACAGTGTCCCATTCCAGGGAACACATTTGTAAGCCCAGATGGAGATGAGCAGGCACCCAATGTCCATGAGCAATGGAGCACCCAAAGATGGAGCAGACCGCAGACCTTGCTTCCCGATGTCCAAGTTGAGAGGGTTAATGGGTTGGACAGAGGCAGGAAATGTTGGGTGGAGCAAAGAAAGGCTGTAACAGAGAGACATGCTGGAGGATAATACTGCAACAACATTTATGTTCCTTAGTGTCAAATAACCCTAAACTCACCTCATTTCACCTGGGTTCAGAGAGACCTGATGTCTAACCCAATTTTTTCTAAGTTTGGATAAAGTTTGAATAAGCACCCTAGCGTCTCAGTAGCTACCATTACACAGCCTCTTCACTTTGTAAGGTTTGCTTATCATTTTATGCTATTCATATTTGCACTGATCTAGCTGGGGCTCTGTGAACTTTTGTGAAGTGTCCTATTGCATAGAATTTCTGACTGTATCGGTTTGGGGATATGTGTCCTGTAATACAGGAGGTGGGTTAATTAATAAATTTGCTCAATGATTTCTGTGAAAATTTGAAAAATTCAGTGATTTATTGTGTCCTTATAAAGACAGACTTGTAATTTGATTGAAACAATGTCTTCTTTTTTAAAGAAAGAAAATTATCATGGAGTGAAATATTAATTATGTTTTACAGACAGATTTCATTGGTGTTTTGCCTATCAACTCTGAGTCTTCAGAGAGATGACAAATTATATACTATTTATTCAAGTTGTTACCACTTGTAACTGACACATTGCAATAGTATAATTAATCATTTGATTTATTGAGATTTGTTTGAACAATGGAGGTTCATGCAGGGTTGTCTCTGTTTTCCTTGAAATATTTTGTTTTACTTTATAAACTGTTTCCCACTCCAATGGAGCTCATTTACAATTTACCATTGATTCGCCTTCACTTTTCCCTTTATCAACCCATCCATCTCTTTTTCTATCTTCTGTTTCTTATCTCATCTATATCATACTGAGACTAAATGTTGAACAACTGTGGATTACAACATGTTGAAGGTGAAGTTAAAAAAGGGTTTTACCAACCAATTCAAGTTTCTCTGCATCTTCTGCAATGTTTGATGGCAGAGCAGCAACTATAGAAAAGGTTTCTATTTGTGATACTGTAAACACTTGTTGGGAGAACTACAAAACCTTGAACTCAGATGTTGGCAAATAGGTAAAGGAGCTATTAATTGTCAATTATTGTGTAAGGGCTGATCCTGCAAGGTGTTGCTGACCCTCAAGTCTCAATGGGCATTGAAGGTGTCCAGCACACTCAGTTTTTGGTCAGCACCGTGGAGTGGGCCCTAAATGTATTTATTTAGAATTTAAAGATGTTTATTATAGATGGGACCCACACTAAATCCATCTCTTTTGGCACATTTGGAATCTGGAACTAAGTGCTGTGACTTGGGACTATCTTTACTACAGACATAGAGCTTGGTGCTGCAACACTGAGGTAGGTGGGAGTTTAGCTCACTTAAGCTGAGTATCGTCAATCCATATGTACATGGAGGGGGTGAAAGCTGCAGGTAGAAGGGACATGCTGATGGGTATCCACACATGCTCTTCAGAGAAGAGATGAGATATACTGATATTAGGGAAAGTATTTACATACACAGATCTAGTGGCCACCTGATCCAGATAGGATATATGGATGGGATATAGCCACTAGTCCAGAGGATAGAATAGGAGACATGAAGGGATTTGGAAGGTAGGGGAAATGGATTCCTTTGTTCCCTGAGACACATACAGTTCTCTGAAAAAATTGTTTTTCAGACTGCAAATGATTAAGGGTGAAATATACATGACTCACACACAGCATGTCTGGGGCAGAGCAGTGAATGTCAGAGTCCAAGGGAGAGCCTCTTCCTCTCTAAACTAATGGAACTCCAGTTCAAGCATCCTTACCAATTCAAACTGCAGCAGGGACAGACTGATGGGGAAAGAGACACTTCCCTTTGTTTAAGTTTCTTAAACAGATAACTTTTGGAATTGCCATTTCAGATCAACTCCTGCAGCATTGGTTTATGACAGGGCACTAAATGAAACTCAATTTAACTTCCCTGCTAAAGTTTTTCCTGTGCCCTATAAGAATGATGGACAATTCATTAACAAAGTTTCAGAATCTGAGACAGGCTTATATTCTACTGAATCCTTATTCAGTTAGTTTTACTTAAACGGAGTATTTTCCAAGGCTACTAGTGATTTCACAGTAATTGGACTTCCCACACCAGCAAATCAGAATATATAATAGCCAATAGGTTATGAGTCTTATACCTTTTGTTAAAGAGCTAATATAAGTAACACCAGCAGTATTCTGAATGGAAGAGTTCAATAATGAATTTCAACCTTCTACTGAATTTCATTCAGCTGCTGTGTCAGAGGAAGAGACTTGGAGGTTTAATTCTAAACAGGTTAGTAAAAAGAAGGTTACAGATTCTATTTAAAAATTGGCTGACATTCCAAGCCAAAGCTTAGCGGGTAGACTTCTGTAATACAGTACAGTAGAGCTGGATTTGGAAAAGACCTTGAGCCGCTCAGTCCTTAGGCCTTCAGGGATATGGTCTGGCTTGAATCTGAGGTTCTGAATTTATCTGTTTTGAAAATTTGACTGCTGTGCTAGATCACACATAAGCAATATTGGATTTTTAAATGTGTGTGCCTACATATGGTATATTGGATTAGAGTTAAGGCTTCACTCTCTAGGGGAGGGAGAACAGTTTGCCAGCTGGACATAAGCACTCTGTAGTGGCTAGGTTTAAGTAGACATTGCAAATTTGGAGGAGGTTGCCTATGCAGTGCTGAGTATCTAATATGAACAGGAGGTTGAGGGTAATGTGCAGAGAAAAATGGCTGCTCGATATGAAAGTGCGGTGAAGGCCTCATTGCCCCATTGAGATGGCCAACGTGCTGAATCCAAGGGAGAGCCTCCTTGTCACATGGGGACCATTTAACTGGATTGCAAGTGACCAACATCAGGACAAAAAGATAGTGAAGGCTTTTTCCTAGGATGTGGCACCTTTGGTCTCCAGTTGGTTTCCAAATAGGAGAGAAAAATGGGGGAAGGAGCTACCCAACCTTCCGTGTGACCCGTACAAGTCCATAAAGACTCATAGCTTGAAGTGACATCATCCATCCAATGAGCCACAAAATGTAAAGAAACAACAAATAAAAAACAGGAAGGAAAAATTAACTCAAAAATGTTAAAAATAAATTGTGTCCTTTTCTGTTCAATAAGGCTTTGTTTCAGACACAACTCTATTCTTACCCATACTGGACTGATAAGAGATAAAGCATGACATTCTGGCTCTTTAAGTGTTAACAGATCCAGTCACTGATTAGAAAGACAATTTCCCACATTGAATGAACACCACATTTATCCACATATTACAGAGGATGTGTTTTGTTAGGCAAGGTACTTTTCACTCGAACCTAGAAATCTGTTGCTAATGGATACTAAACCTCTTTCCTTCCCATGGAGTTGAATACACTTTTCATATATGGAACAATAAAAACCGTACAGTGTCTCAGAATGAACAAAGTTTTAGAAATTCAGTGAGATATTTTATGACAAACTGCAATTGTTATTCAGAAATATTACATTTTTTAGAAAAACATCACGTCAGGGGCAGGCAGATGGAAGTCTGCTTGGTAGGACCTTTACTGTAAATCAAAGGGTTTGCAGTTGTGTAAAACCTTTAGCAACACAGTGGTTCCATATTCTTCTGATATTTTTGTCTCCATTTTTAGATGTAATCACTGTTACCAGAGAAAGATCTTCACATAGAGTTAATCTTGTAGGTATGATCAGATTGAACCCTCTGTTTAGCTCTTTGTTGTAGTTCATCATCTCCAGAGCTTTGCACAAAGCAGGGGTTCCCAAACTTGCTGACATGATCCTATTTTAATGAACTGTTTCCTTCTGGGACCCCACACAGCATGGTGGGTGCCATTTTGCTCTACAAAAATGGAGTCTTCCACACAGCATGACCTCGTAAGTACGGTATATGCGAGGTCATGCCATGTGAAGGATGCCATTCTGTTAAATGGCATCCTCCATGCATCATGATCTCACACACACTCCACATTTGAGGTCACATTGTTTGGAGCTGTAATGGGGTGTCCTCACCTCTCACAAGCACCCTCTGTCTCAGTGTGTGTTCCTGCATTCTCTCTCTCAGTTTGTGGTGAGTCTTTAGTAACTCAGCCCTCTGGCCAAATCCCACACAGTATATATGCAAGATAAAAATCAAACTCCTTTCAAGATATAAGTCCAATAAGGGGCCTATCTCAGCACTCTCTGTAGTGTCCCTTTATCTGCAGCCCTATCCCTGGGCTCACTCCTTAATCAGTCCAGCAGGGTCTATCACAGTACCCTTCTTCAAACTGTCTCTCAGCCCCTTCTGGACGCCTTTGAATTGTCCCTGCTCTTCAAGCAGTCCCGACCCTAGTGTGGGGCCACATCCCCAAAGTCTCCCTCCCTGGAGACTATTCACCTCTCGGGGCCCTTCTGGCCCCAGCTCTTCAGTTGGGCCACCTTGGCCATGTCTACACATGTCTACACTACAGCTGTGTTGCTACAGCCATGGCGCTAAGAAGGCACACAGCATAGTTGCTGTTTGTCAGATCTCCTGCTGACAAAAAACTTCCACCCCTAATGAGCGGCATTAGCTTTGTCAGCAGGAGAGTGCTTTTTTTAACACCTCTGAAAAACAAAAGTTTTGTTGTTCAGTTGCCAGTGTAGACATAGCCTTAGGGCTTGTCTACACTTCACTACATTGACTTCAGCTACGTGAATAGCGTAGCTGAAGTCAATGTACTTAGATCTATTTACCACGGTGTCTTCACTGCGGTAAGTTGACAGCTGACACTCTCCCTCTGACTCCCTCTGACTCCGCTTGTGCTCCTCGTTCTGGTGAAGTACCAGAGTCGACTGGAGAGTGCTCAGCGGTCGATTTATCACATCTATATGAGAAACGATAAATCAACCCCCGCTGGATCAATTGCTGCCCGACGATCCGACAAGTAGTGTAGACAAGCCCTAAGAGAGTTCAGTTCCCCTTCTGGGACATATCAAAGTCCAGGCCATTTTCCCAGTGGTTGCTGGTGGGGACCCAGGCCCACCCTCTACTCCAGGTCCCAGCCTTGGGACCCTAAAGATAGCAGCCATCCAACATGTCCCTTTAACTAAGCTACATTGCTGCTATGATTCCCTAGGCCACTTCCCCACCAGGGTCACAGCTCATTCTTCCCCTTACTTCAGGGCCTTGTCCTAGTTCAGTCCCAGCAGCCAGCCCAGAGCACCTTCACGTTCCTCTCAGTCTCTGCCAGCACTGCTCTATCTGGGGTCCTGTAGCTCCCTCAGCCAGCTGGGCACACCATTCATACTCCTTCATCTCCAGCAAGGAACTGATTTCATTCTCGTCCTGCAGCTCTTCTTATACTAGCCCACTGGACCCCTATTGGCTACTCCCTACAGCCTTTCTGATTGGCTGCTTCCCACACAGCTGCTCTAGACCACTTGAAGGACTCTCTCCACTGCCCTTTTCTGGGTTGGGATGTGGCAGGCCATGAGGCACTCAGGAGGGGGGCTCAGGGCCTAATTCATCCCATCTCAAGAGCAAAATGGCATCCTCTGCACACTAGGACTTGCCACAACTGCATCTGCTGATGGTGCAACCCCATTTGGGGTCACAACCCACAGTTTGGGAACCGCTGGCATAGAGCTAAACCTTCTCTTCAGCAGCATTAAAGAATATCCTGTTATTTTATTACACTGCTTTGTGATATGCATATTGCTTTTAAAGTATATTTTAGTTTCCATTCATAGTGGTGAAGTGAGCTTCAAGAGCATAGAGGCTACTTTGTTTTCCTGCCAACAACTGAGCAGTTTAAGTAACTTTCTGAACCAGACACCCATAAACCATTGAGATACTTGGGGCTCCCACTTTTATTCCTGATGAACGAAGCTCACCTCTGCTACCCTTGTAATATGTCATCAAGCCACCTTGATAATGCTATTTTTTCATGTTGCAAGGTAGGAAGATTCAATTGCAGCAAACATTTCTAAAGCTATTAAAATGGTTTCCCTAAATAAATATGAGATGAATTTCAGGTTACAATACTGATTCCATAGCCCACAAAAAAAAAAAAAAATCACATTTTTACCTGGTCATCTTGCTTACATCTATAGCTTGGTGGAAATGTTTGACAACTCTCAGAATGTTGCTGCCTAGCAGAATACTGCAAAATGCAGTTGGAGCAAAACCAGCAATCCTGTTAGATTTCACACATGAAGTAGGGTCAGTTTAGGGTCCTAAGGAAACTGTAGATGAAGTGGTGTAAGTGATTCAGTGGGTGGCATTCTTTCTCCCCAATAAATCATTGAACAAATACCCTGATGAGAAAAGATGCTGTGCTACTGGAGATGCTTTCTGAATATCCCATGTGTACGGTCACTGTGTGGAGAGTGAGGTATAGTTATTAGGGGAGATAGTGACTCAGGATCTCTGAGTTCCAGTCCCATCTCTGCTCCTGATTTGTCATCTTTTGCAAGTCAGAGATGTCTTACATATTCAAGAGTGTACGCTAATTTGGGTTACCTAATTGGAACACCTGGGGCTACATTTTCAGGGGAAATGAGGACCCAAAACTCCAGCTGCCATCAGTGGGTGATCTGAGTGCTCAACCCCTCTAAAAATCAGGCCATCTGTTCAATTGTGTAATGTGCATTTAGGTGTCTAACTTTTTGCACCAAAGTTTAAAAACTTTGGACTCGGTCTATAAATATGAATAGCAGTTGTGGAAGGTCATCTACAATTCATATACTAAAGTGCAGGGTAGTGTTGCTAACACCATGTACCATTAAAAACTATGTGTGTAACACTACTGTGTTTCATTCCATGAATGGCGGTGCATTAAAGTGGTATGTGGTCTGATTCCTATATATAATTTGTAAAGTGCTTCAGATTGAAAGCTACTATTTAAATGTAAATTGTTGTGTTGGTATTATTAAATATTATTAATATCATCATCAGGTTCCTACGCATTTGGGAAGAAGTAAAGGGAAACAGCATAGATATGTTTTCCTTTTAGATTTTGGAAAACGATCTTTCTCAGAACAGAATGTTCAAGCACAGAGGGGAACGTGTGGCTCAAAATATCTGATAGAGAAGCAAACCACCAGTCACTCAGAGTGAATCTGATGCACTTTCTGCGGGTATAGCTCCCATTCAATCTGCCATTTTAGACTGAAATCAAGACAGAAACAAAATGGTAGCTGTGACTTGAAGGATCACTTGAGAGATTCTATTCATATCAAAATCCTATTTATTTGAATGTCTGTCGCACAAAACATATGTAAGCAAAATTCAGTGTTTAGCACTAAAAAGTAATTTGTTGGGTATTCACAGTATTAAACACAGAAGGCAAACAGTGAGTCTGATTATCCCCAGAAAAGCAAAGGGTAAATGATGCACTAATCCTGAAGTGGAAACTAATAGTTTTAGTGCATGACACTTTTGATAATTTGGTATTTTTTCATATTTTAAATTGTTTTCTGCTGTAGAAATGACATTACAAAAAGCCCTTTCACTTTAAAAATAAGCTGGCTGCTTTATATTTTGCTTTTGTACCGTAAGTCCAGTATCTTATTTAATGCAAATAGTGTACTTCTTACAATTAATTTTGATATAAAAATATTAGTTATTATTTAAGTGCTTTTAAAATTCTCTAATGACACCATAAATTTTGGAGTTTGTTGAGCCCTGGAACAAAATTGCTTCCAAATAACCCCAACATTCAATTAGAAATATTTTCAGCTTGCATGAGGAATTTTAATGCTCTTACATTGTTTTTTCTTCTTACAGAACAAATGCATTTACAACTCTGAATATCTTTGTTGGTTGACTGGCATGTCCATTTTTATACTAGCTGCAAGTTGAAATGGGCCTTTAGTACTTCCACTACTACAATGAATATGACTGTCTTTGGCTGGTATCAGTAGCATGAATCAGTCAATCAAGGCAAAGCCAATTGACATGAGAGGCTGCATAGATTAGTAGAAAGATCACATTTCCAGGAACTCCTGAGTTCTAGTCCTAGCTCTATTGCTGACTTGTTATTTGGCCTTGGGCAAATTACTTCACCTTTCCATTTGTAAAATAGGGATAATTATACTTATCCAAATGGCCACCATTAAATATGTATGGTCACAGGGCTAGCTGCACCTTCCCTTCCCCCACTCTGGTCTTTCAGTGCACCCCCCGAGACGTCATGCCTCTACACCTTCTGATATGGAATCATGAATCAATGGTTATAACCTATTTAGGAAAGACTAAATGGTCAAAAGGGGAGGGAGAGTAGCACTCTATGTCTAAAGTGGCAAAACCTGTTTCTGAGTCACTGACAACTTAGAAGAAAATGGTCTTGAATGCTTATGCATAAATGTCTTAATGGAGAAAGTACAAGATGGAATTTCTAAATATTATAGATAACAACTTTCTAACTCAAAAAGTGTTGCATCCAACATAGGGGAATTCTATATTAGACTGGATCTTGATAGATACAGAGGAATTGATTACAGATCTAAAAATTAGTGGTAGCTTGGTACAAGTGATCATGACTTGATCAGATTTATAATGTGCAAACAGAATAAAATCCAGAGCAGTAACATATATAAAGGAAGAATGCTCTACTGGCTTGGAGAGGAAGTGAAGGCAGCCATATAAACAGATGGAAGAAAGGAGAAGTCAACGGTAATGAATATTATCAGAAGCTAGGAATTGTAGAAAATTGAAAAGAGACGCAAAGGGACACAAGGAGAACTCTATGGCCAGTAGAGTTAAGGACAAAAAGGAAGAGTTTTACAAGTATATTAAGAACAAAAAAATCTTAACAATGTTATTGGACCATTACTATACAGAAATGGTAAAATTATCAATAATGATACAGAAAAGGTAGAAGTACTCAGTAAATATTTCTGTTCTATATCAGGGAAAAAGCCAGATGGTGGCGACACACACTCTATTTTAATGGGAATTCATGAGGATTTTAGATAGCAGGTCCTAAAGTTACATATTTTTAAATCAGCAGGTCTAGATAGATAACTTGTACCCAAGAGTTTTATAAGAGCCAGCTAAGGATATTGCTAAACTATTAATGCTGATTTTCAATAAGTCTTGGAACACTGGAGAAGTTCCAGAGGATTGGAGAAAACCTAATGTTGTGCCAATATTTAAAAAGGTAAATGGGATGATCTAGGTAATTACTGGTCATCAGTTTAAAATCGATCCTAAGCAAGATAATGGAGCAGCTGATACAGGACTCAATTAATAAAGAATTAAAGGAGGTAATATAATTAATGCCAATCAACATGGGTTTATGGAAAATAAATCCTATCAAGCCAACTTGATATTTTCTTTTTGATGAGATTTCAAGTTTGATTATGGATGTAACAGTGTTGATGTAATATACTTAGACTTCTGTGAGGCATTTGACTTTGTACCACATGACGTTTTGATTAAAAAACTAGAAAGATACAAAATTAACATGGCATACATTAAATTGATTAAAACTGGGTCACTGATTGGGTCAAAATGTATTTGTGAATGGGGCAATATTATCAAATTGGTGTGTTTCTGGTGGAATCCCACTGGGATTGTTTTTGGCCCTATGCTATTTAATATTTTTATTGATGACCTGGAAGAGAACATAAAATCATCACTGATCAACTTTGCAGATTACACAAAACTTGGGGGAGTGGTAAATAATGAAGAAGACAGGTCATTGATCTGGATCACTTGGTGAGCAGAGTTCAAGCAAGCAATATGCATTTTAATGTGGCTAACCATAAATATATAAATGTAGGAACAAAGAATGTATCCATACTTACAGGATGGGGACTCTATCCTGGGAATCAGTGACTCTGAAAAAGATTTGGGGGTCATGATGGATAATTAGCTGAACATGAGCTCCCAGTGTGACACTGTGGCCAAAAAGGCTAATAAAATCCTGAGATGCATAAAGAGAAATCTTGAGTAGGAGTAGAGATTTTATTGGCACTAATGCAACTGCTATTGGAATACCATGTCCATTTCGGGTGTCTTCAATTCAAGAACAACGTTGATAAATTGGAGAAGGTAAAGAGTTTAGCCACAAGAATGACTGAGGGATTAGAAAAAATGCTTTATAGTGATAAGCTAAATAGACAGAGTTCCTTGAGTTTAACTGTCTCTCCTCAGGCAGATGAGGGTGTGTGTTCTTTTAAATCGAGTTAGGGTCCATGTTCTCCTGTGTTCACACACTTGGACCACCCCCTTTAGACAAACTAGCCCAATAAACACATAAGAGGTCAGAGTCAGAACATCAAAGAGAATGGCTCTTGTATTATCCCTGTTGGTAGATGGGTGATTATCCCAAGCCACTTTTTTTTTTGCCTAGCTCTTTGTTTCCCAACAGCCTGTTGATTTTACCCAATCTAGTCACACAATTAAAAATCCCAGTAACCAGGTCACATACAGTATTCACAAATTATTTTAGACTGTCCTCACTTCAGCTATAGAGAACAGTTACCACCATCATTTTTTCTACTAATTAAAGGAAAGGGAGGGGAGAAGTTGTAGCAGCATTTGTGTGGAAACCACTGGCAAATGCTGGCTATTTATGGCAACCACTATATCCACTGTGACGGGGCAAGGCCAGATGGCTATAGTAAAGTAGTGGGAGACAGATATATTATCCACAGGATAAACAAATCCCTGCTACCAGGATAAGTAAATGGCAGCTGCTCCAGGCCAATTAAAACACCTGAGGCCAATTAAAATCTTTCCAGCAGGCAGGGAAGACAGTGGGTTGATTGGGACACCTGAAGCCAATCAGGGGCTGGCTGAAACTAGTTAAAAGCTTCCCAGTTAGTCAGGTGTGTGCCTGTGTCAGGAGCTGTAGGAGGAAGCTGTGCTCTTGGAGGAACTGAGCAGTACAAACCATCTCAGGCGCAAGGAAGGAGGCCCTGAGGTAAGGGTGAAGTAGACATTGAGGAAGTGGGGGCTGCTGTGGGGAAGTGGCTCAGGGAATTCATAGATTCATAGATTCATAGATTATAGGACTGGAAGGGACCTCAAGAGGTCATCGAGTCCAGTCCCCTGCCCACATGGCAGGACCAAATACTGTCTAGACCATCCCTGATAGACATTTATCTAACCTACTCTTAAATATCTCCAGAGACGGAGATTCCACAATGTCCCTAGGCAATTTGTTCCAGTGTTTAACCACCCTGACAGTTAGGAACTTTTTCCTAATGTCCAACCTAGACCTCCCTTGCTGCAGTTTAAACCCATTGTTTCTGGTTCTATCCTTAGAGGCTAAGGTGAACAAGTTCTCTCCCTCCTCCTTATGACACCCTTTTAGATACCTGAAAACTGCTATCATGTCCCCTCTCAGTCTTCTCTTTTCCAAACTAAACAAACCCAGTTCTTTCAGCCTTCCTTCATAGGTCATGTTCTCAAGATCTTTAATCATTCTTGTTGCTCTTCTTTGGACCCTTTCCAATTTCTCCACATCTTTTTAAAAATGCGGTGCCCAGAACTGGAGACAATACTCCAGCTGAGGCCTAACCAGAGCAGAGTAGAGCGGAAGAATGACTTCTCGTGTCTTGCTCACAACACACCTGTTAATACATCCCAGAATCATGTTTGCTTTTTTTGCAACAGCATCACACTGTTGACTCATATTTAGCTTGTGGTCCACTATAACCCCTAGATCCCTTTCTGCCGTACTCCTTCCTAGACAGTCTTTTCCCATTCTGTATGTGTGAAATTGATTTTTCCTTCCTAAGTGGAGCACTTTGCATTTGTCTTTGTTAAACTTTGTTAAACTTCATCCTGTTTAACTCATTGTATGCGTCCTGTTTCTAAAAGGTCAGCTACCATAGCTGATACTATTAGGGTCCCTGGGCTGGAGCCCGTAGTAGAGGGTGGACCTGGGTTCCCCACTTCCCACCCCCTGAATTAATCACTAAGACTGAGAGACAACAGAGACTGCAAGGGAGAGTAGCTTCTCCTCACCTCCCTTGCTGGCTTCTGATGAAAATGGCTCAGTAGGCTGTGACCCTTGCCTCTAGAGAGAGAAGGGCTACGTGGAGGGTCACAGTGAGCCTCTGAGGCTAGCGAAATCCACCAGGAAGCGCAGGACCCACAGAGACAAGGACAGAGCTTTGTCATGGCACCATCACAGGAATGAAGGCTCAGTTCAGTATGGAACTTATGCATGTGCCTAACATTAAACCTATGACTCAGTGCCTTGCTGAATTGGGACCTAAATAATTTGTATTTGTACACCACTTTGAAAAAACATTAAGAGCCATCTTAGTGATATTATTATATTGAAGTGTTATGAAATTCAGTATGGATGAGCAATTCCTATTACTAAAGACAGAGTCAACTGACAATCATACATGGAGCCCATATGGAAACAATGTTATGTGGGATGGAAATACTGATAGTGTGGAATATCTGTCATTCTGTTCCACAGCAACCAAAGAAAGGAATTATTATATTTTTATTTTATGAAATCATTCATTTGCCCTCCTCCCCACTACATCCTGTTACTCATTCAATGTGTAGCTGTTATTTTTTATTCTGGAAGTGCCCAAATCGTGTGAGGTATAGGATGAACAATTCCCATAAGGTTTTGTGTCTGATTTGCATTGCTTTTCTATATTTATATATTTGCCATATCTTCTGTTGTGTCCTCTGATGCACATTGTTGATGCTTATCTGAAAATAGTAATTAAAGAATGGCTAAGATTTGCTAAAATAAGAGCCTAAATTTAAGCCCTATTTAGGCACCTGCCTTATTTTCAAAAGTCGTGAGCAATCATAAGCACTCAATGGCCTAAATAAAGTATTCAGATGTATTTGTGAAGACTTTGAATTTAGGGTGGGAGGCCATATATTCAATTGTTTTTATGCTTTCCTCAATTTGGCCTAGAAACAAGAATGTATTACTATTTATTCTGTATCCAAATTACAATGAATTATTAATGTAGACTATTATTTCATTTAAAAAAGAATCAGAGAAGTTAATATTGATGCAAAGTGAAAAGGGAGTAAGTATATAATAGGGCTGTTTAATAAAAACAACAAGATCAAAAGTTCTGCAATGTATTTCCTAAATTAATTTAGAAGCAGAAATTTGTAACTAAATGGAGACACTCCACAGTTTGCCTAATATGTGGTGGAACCTTCATGACTTAAATCATTTGAAAGTGGACTGGACAAAACATTTGTTGGAGCAATCCTGTACTGAAAAGGGAATAAAATAGATGCATTTTCAGGGATTAACCAGATTTGATTACTGTGATTTTGTGATTAAAGGAAAGGGTCCAGCTACATGTAAACATTATCATTTTTTAAAAATTAACATGGGAAGATCTTGGCATTTGCTGCAGAAAATATGGATGGTCCTTTTTCTAAGGAAGAAGCAAAGGACTGTGAAATAATGAGTACAATATGAGTGTACAATATGGCAAAATAAATTACGTAGTGTATTGGATTACTAAATCCAGGAACACACCTAGGTCTGAGGATATGCATCATCACAAATTACAGTTTCACCATTAGATACTATGGAACGTGCAGCACGAATTGAAACTTTTGGAAACAGCATTATAAGGGTCCAGTTGTGCCTTTGAAGGCGCTTGTCCATGTTGCAGGCAGTGTGCAGTCAAAGAACCTCAGGTGGAGACACTGCTCCCCAGAGAGGTATATTGCCTTCTGAAGTTCTCAGGTACAGAGAGGCAGCAGGCTTGCTGCTGTGGCCTTAAAAGGATGCAATTTGTGTTCCCCTCTGTGGCCAGCCAATTCTGCCAGCCAGTGCAGAGGGGAGAAGTGTCATGTCTTGGCCTCCTATCCATTTCTTTTGGGGGCATATTGTACCACGAGCAGAGCTTGCAAAGGGAAGAACTTGTGTGCAAACAATCTTTGGGTGGGAGCTAACTGAGGAAAGTGCCTTGTATCTTTAGCAAATGTACCCCCATTGAAACATCCATAATCTGAACTACTCAAGCAAATACAGTTCAAAACTGCACATTGAATGGTCATGTATGGCTGCTGTTGCAAAGATTTGCCAGGGGAGAGCAGAAAGTGCAGGGAGCTCCTTTTGCACATTGCAGGGAGAAGGCAGCGAGAATATAGGAGTTTGTGGGTCTCTGACCAGGACTAGTGAAGGGGGAGGGCAGGCAGGATAGCAAGGCCTGAGGCACTTCACAGGTTTGGCTGTACCATGTGTCATGCTGGTGCAGTCCCATGCTTCATCCTATTGCTCTTATATAAACGTTAGTACTTTTTTTGAAAACTGAACCTGTCAAGAATGTAATTTGACAGGTTGAATTCTACCAGCTCATCTATAATAGATCTCCAACCTACCAGCGTGCCCAGGCCTACACAGGGAAGAGTGTATGCTGCCCCTTTTTTCCATAGTAGCTGCTCCCAAGAGCACTCCCTCAGGATCCCTGGTGGGCTTCTGCTTGCCTCATCAATCCACAGACAGAATGCCTTCAGCAAATATTGCACAGGTTACTTACTTCCCCCACCAATGCAGTTTTGGATGTTGAAGCCACATATTAGCCCCGAGACATTAGAGGCAGGTTAGATCCCCGTGTGGCTTGGAAGCAGCTGTCCCTCTGGATTAGTAGGAAGATTTACAGCAGGATTTTACTGCCAAGGGAAGTAAAATACTGTAGTGCCTGAGCCTACAACTGAAAACAATGATGTAACATCAAATGCTCCAATCTTATGAACAGTGTGTTCTGGGGCAAGGGAAGTCTCTTCATTTTATATAAGTAAAATAATAAAACTACCATCTTATAGGGGTTTTTTTTTGTTTTGTTTTTTGCATAAGCTTAAATTCAAAGAGACATACGTCTTTAAGTCTGGTTCCTGAGATCAATCATTTGCTGCCAAAATGCTCCCTTTTCAAAGTTGGTTAATGTCAGATGTTTCTGAAAATAGAGCTGTGCTGACCAATTATTGCTCTTATATAAGCTTTAGTACTTTTTTTAAGGACTGAGCCTGTCAAGAATGTAATTTGACAAGTTGGACCATACCAGCTCATATATGATAGATTTCAAACTAAATTGGAACGGACCATCTGTATACAGCGGAAAAGCACATCTTTATTGAAATATTTTGTTTGTTCATTGTTGTGAATTTATTATTTCCTGCTGTACTTCTGGAAGTTTCGTTTGGCTAAAATATATTCCTATATGCTAGATCTTTTAAGGGGCTGAAAGGCTCAGTTAAATAAACCTTTTCCTTTGGTTGGCATTTATGGTAGGACAAGAAACATGAAGGCTGCTAATGATATGCTGCTTATCATAGCTAAGACATTTAAAGCACAATGTTTCCATCCAAACTGGGTTGTAGCATCCACAGCTATGGACCTAAGTGGGAGGAATGGATTTTTTGAACATACTTCATGAGATCCTATAAGTAACATAACAGTTTGACTTACAGATCCTCAAATGTATTAGATGCCAAACTCTCATGAAAGTCAATGGGAGTTCACTGTCTAAATACCTTTGAGGATTCTGTCATCAGTTACTATAAATTAGATTCTTCAGTTTTCCCAATAAATTATCTGTTTGTTTCCCACAGTTCAACATCTGAGCAAAACCTAGGTATAATGTACATAGTTTTCAAATATGGGAAAATCTAAACCTCCATGCAAGATGCAAGAGGAAAGACCATACAGCCCGTGTCAGCATTTGGAAATGTCACAGCAACCAAGAAATCCTAATTCATATATTCTGAGGATCAGTATGCATTAGTCTGATTAAATCTACACCATGACCTCCAGACAGCCTTTGAAATGGCTGTGCTGGGTGACAGAGCCACACTTTGGGCTTCTAGTCCTAAGTTGAATTTTATGGACTTCATGAAAAATATTATTCCTTATAGTCATTCAGGCTTCCAAGAGCAACATACTCTCCAGGTGTGACACTGCCCAGGGGTACCCAGGATTGTGAAGCATCTCACTGCCATCTGCACTAGCATGAGGGAGTCTTATCTGTGCCTGCTGTGTATCAGCTCTCTGAAACCACCAGCCTCTGGCAACACAGGCCCTGCCTTCCAGGCCTCTGCAGGCCCCACTCTGCCTGTACAGATTAGCGATAGGCATACACCAACCTTCGAGTCCTTTGAGCCTTCCTCTGCCAAACCTCCATTCCACTGAACACTCACAGAATGCTTAGGTCCGCTATACCCACAGGAATAGTATGCCCCAACTTTTAGGATTCAGCTCAGCATCACCACTTTGCTTAACACACAGCGTACACATACACACACACAGGTGCGCACACACAGAAAATGAAAACAAGAATAAGTTTACTTTCAGAGAACAGAGATCCAAAGGATAGTGAGTAAGAAGATTGGAAACAAACAGTTATATGTAAAACAGAATCATAACACACTTTTAAGACAGTAAACTTAACTAACAAGGCATTCCCTTATCTCCTTCAAGAGAGCTTACCTCAAGATTTTCCCCCCAGAATTTTCAGTCAGTTTGTCTAAGATCCCTTGTTCATGAAGGAAACACCACTGTCTGTTTACTTCCTAGGTGGCTCTCTGCACTCCCAAATATAGGAGAACACACCTTTGATGTTCACCACAAAAGCAGGTTTCCCCCACTCTACCTCTTCCTATTAATTTCCTCTCTGAAGATTTCACAATACTTCATTAGCATTCAGCTTAAACTGAGAATGGATGTCCATTGTGAACTATATAATACTTAATTTACATGAAAAGAGACTGACAGATAAAGACTTCCTACCTGAAAGGAAACCCACTTTTCACCTTTGCTGGTGACCCATCCCTAATTACAGACCTTAAGAATTTAATTATGTGTGTGTGTGTGTGTATATCTGTCTATCTATCTATATAGATATATACCTTAAACAAAATCCATACATGCATTTTGCAATGATTATGATGACCAGTGCAACCCAGGCTTTCATTAGAGACCTTTCATAACATTCTTTGGGTGAACCCAGGGATCTCTGTGCCCCTATGTCTTCTGCCAGATGGCATCAAGAGGTCCTTGTGTCATATCATTTGGAGTAGTTCTACATCTCTCTAGCATAACATTCCTCTTCTTTTTTCAAATTAGAGAGCTTCTAACAGAACCATTCATATTACTGGATACATTCTTTACATATGAAAAAGTCTAGCAAACATTTGCTGAACTGCATTTAGACTAGCTAAAAGGAGTCTCTAATATTTACATAGTAACACAGTTCATAACACAAAGTTCTGATACTCATATTCAGCTGCATTGGACCAAGCCCCTATACTTGCCAATGAAACAGCTATGTTTCCCTCCTATTTCTGGGAGCCTCTCTCCTCTTTATACCATGTCCTCCTTACATAATGGGGAGATTTCTCCTGAACCTTCCCACTGGTGAATCTTCCCCTGACCAGGGTCTTGTCTTGTCCAGTGCTTTATATTTCCCAGTTCTGTCAATTGGGTTAGCTTTATATGCTTCTTCCTACTGAGACGGATGATCAGCCATGGAATACCTCTTTTGTATTATTTCATGGTTAATGGGCCTATGCCAATTTCCACTGCAGTCAAAGAGAACGTGTCCATTGTCATCAGTGGAAGCTGGACTGGCTGCTGCTTGTGTAATTTTTCATTTTAGATCTGAACTGTCTCACATCACCAAAATGTTCCTCTTCTTTAGCAGAAGAGAAAGATATCAAGTAGAACACTATGCATCACAGATTGTAATAGCATGCACAGGGTTATATAACAAATATGAATTAAAAATATAGTTCTACTCCAGGAGCTGCCTTCCCAGGATGGCCCTTGTACCTTTCTGTCAAAGGATTACACTATGATATACTGTATTGTACGGAGGTAATAGCCCCACATTGTAAGGCAGTAAAGATCTTTTGTTATCCACTACTACATTTCCAGCAGTGTTAAAAAGGTTAATTGACAATAAAACCAGATAAGAGCTATCGTTGGTAGAGTTTCACTAGTCTTTAATTATAATCTCTAGTTAGAAAGGAGGTCACCGCTGATGCTTAATGGCATTTTCTGATGATAACTCTGCTCTGTTGACAAAGAGTTTGATGTCTGATTGATAAGTGCTGAGATAGCAAGTGAAATAAAAATCTGTGGCAGGTTTCATCACAGGTTGACACCAAAATCAAACTAAAGTATGTCCCAGAAGTATGTGTTCGAAGCCCATAGATATGTGGTAGACTATGAAAAGACCCACAAAATCCAGTTCCTTTAACAGCAGCATGCTTTAATTTTTGGATCATTTTTGGCAGCTGTGAATGGGGTTTCAATGAGGTGGACTTTTGTGTTATAATGGATAGATTGCAACATAATGATTTTTACATCCTCCATGAGTCTGTCCTGCATGGACTTACTGGAAAGGACAGAGCATTGAGTTACCTACTTTGCTCAAAATAATTTGTTATGATACTCAGGCGGAGGAGGAGTCTGATTAGACGAGTTGCCTGTCTTACAATCCATTGTCAGAAGAGACATCATGTGAGGTTGTTTCAAAGAGAATAAAAGTGAGGGAAGGATGGATGTTCCAACAATGATTATTGAGAAGCTAGCATTACCATATCAGAACTAACACCAAGTGCGAACTACACACTGGTTTTCTCCACCTTCCCCACTTGGAGCATTTAATTAATTTGAACATATTAAAAAGGGATGTGTTTTTTTTCTAGTTATCTTTGGAATTAATTAATAAAACAATCAAACTACAATAGCAGCCAATCCAACAGAAGCTCCCACCTAGGGCTAGCTGGAAAACAAAAAGCAACCTGAGGTTTTGAATTTTTTCTTTCCGAATTAGTTCAAAAAATTAGACCTTTCAAAATGAGAAAAAAGAAACACCACCACTATAACAAAAATGAATAGCCCAGTGGTTTGGACACTCAGCTGTAATGTAGGAGAACAAGATTCAAGTTCTTGTACTGCCTGATTCAGAGCAGAGACTTAAACCTGGGTCAGTCTCTCTCTGACATAACAATTAATTAATACAAAGTGGAAAAGCTCCAACAGGAGATAGTGGGAAAAATTGTCTCTAGAGAAGATCCAAGTTCAAGTCTGTACGCTGCCTAATTCAGAGGAGGAACTTGAAAACAACTCTCCCATCAGTACTATAGCCTACAGGCTCTTTGTGATGGATTACTTGCTCTCACTCACTTTCATCATCACTAATGCATTTCTGAGATAGTTTGGTTTTCATGAAACAGCATTTTTTTGATGGGGGAAAAAAATTGTTGAAAACTTTTCAGCTAGCTCTTCTCCAAAAATCGTCCTCTTCCTCACACACACTGGTTTCCATCAAGCTTCTCCTTTGTGAAGAGTCTGAGTAAACAGGTATGCATTGGATATACAAAATCTGAAGTACACAATGTTGAACATTCAGGTGCAGTTATAGGCCAGCTCTCTTTTAGGGTATTTGTTGGTATGTTTATCTTGGAACCCAGCTCAAATACCTTGTAGAGTATCTGAAAACGGATCTGTTTTCTTGATGGTGACTGGAAAATGACATAGTGACCAAGTATTATCAAGTGAGTTTCATACAAGTCAATTAAAAAAAAAGATAATGTGATGCATGATTAAAACTGTCATCTACTAGAGCATTGACAATATTAGTACCATTATCAGAAACCATGAATCCAACCCTCAGTCTCTGCAATATTAATCTCAAAGTCCTTGCTGTTTTGTGGTAGAAATGCTATCCAGTGGGACAAAACATTTCTCTAATTAACAGATTGAGAACTGGTCTATATGTTCATATTGAAACAGAATGGTGGTCTCTAAACCAGGTATTTCAAGATGCTGATTGAAGTCAATGAGTGAGGGAGCTCAGTGCTGCACGGGATCAGGCTTGCTGTATCTAACAATACATTACTTTATTTCTTAGCTATTTGAACTAGAGAAGAACAGTTAGTTAAGAACATAAGAACAGCCATACTGGATCAGACCAAAGGTCTATGTAGTCCAGTATCCTGTCTTCTGACAGTAGCCAATGCAAAGTGCTTCACAGGGAATGAACAGAACAGATAATCAAGTGATCCATCAAGTTATGTGATGACACATTGTACCATGATTCTGTATATTACAAAATATGTTAGGAAAGCCTTGTCTTTCAATAACCAAAAATTGCAGAGACTCTGAAGATTAAGCTTTGCTCCATGCATGGACTGCAGTATTTTGGTTGTCTTGGAGTGAACTTGCTTTTCCTCACTGATGATTAGTGAATTGTGAGCTTTCTGTGAGCAGTTGTTACTGATATATCAAACTAGGTGACCGAGAGAATGTTTCCATGACTATCCATTTGGATTGTTCAAAGACTCTTCTTTGGCCATGTTTGCATCCCTTTGGTACTCTACTGTATTCCACTACTGGTGAGTACTCTATTAGTACCCTTTTAGTTCATGCCAGCAACATCCACATGGGGGAGTTACAGCACAGCATGCTAGCACTCACTGCAATTCAAACCCCTGTAGCAGACATGCCACACCTGCAAAAAAAAAACACAGAAATTGGGCTTGTTTTTGGCTTAATTGGCTTGTGAGTTGCTTGTTGGCTAGTTTTGGGCTTGTAGCTGCTTTTTTTTTTTATTGGCTCCTGGCAAGCAGGGGCAAGAAGGGGCAAGGGGGAGAGAGAGTCGGGGTGCACAGTGGACCCACCACAGTCCCAGATTGTGTGACTACATCCCACTGGCATGCAGACTGTTGGGGTTCTTTGGGATTGGCTTGTTTTGGCCTTGTTTTGAAATGGGATTAGCTTGATTTTTGGTTTATTGTGAAAGCCAGGGTACTTTTTTACCATGTGAAAGTTGGCAACTGTGCCCGGTAGTCCAAACTGTGAGGCTGTGTAGACAAGGCCTTTGTCACAATCCCCCTTCTGTTGTGTGTCCTTTTCGTGCCTCCTCTGATTTGCTTTCTTTCCTGTCCCTCTCCTTTTGCCTTTTGTTTAATAAGAGTCAGTTTAGCTGGCCAAGATTGTCTTTCTTTTGTAACACAGCAGTAAGCCGGTGACCAGAGAGGCAGTTAAAAGCAATATCCTAAACAGCCTGACTCTGGTACTAGTTTACCAGGTCTGAGTGGGTGTGCTCCATGTTTGTGTGTTTTTCCAGCAGTGAGGGGGCAAGTGAAAGTCAACACCCAAGACAAAAGTTGCATTTTCTCTTTGCTGTTCTTTTCTCTTCCCTTTTGTGTGTATTTATCTTCTAGGAAATGGGACCAGTCTTTAAAAACAACAGCAATAATGACAGCTCAGCACATCTCAGCTAACTTTTTTCTCTTTTCCAGAAAAAGGATAGTTATTACCAGCTTTGCTGCCATCTAAAAGACTATCAAATGAGGAGTGGAGAGCAGGGTTCCTTCTAAAAACTTGCTACAGCTAAAGGGAAAGGGGACAAGGAATGTTGTTCAAATGAAAGCCTTACTTAATACTTTATATTTCAAATGTTTTAACCCTCCCTCCCCCGTATCTTCATTAAAAATCTTTGTAATCTTTTATTAGTGTGTTTGCCATGGTACTAAGCAGACTGAGGTATCTGTATACCAAACACTGAATCTTTTTTTAAACTGTTTAATGTTAACTCCTTTAAGTCTTTGGGCTGGTATATTCTGTCTAAATCACTACCACACACCCTAGTAACTAGGGTTCAGGTCTTTGCTTTGTCTGATTTGGAGCAAGGACTAGATCCTGGGTCTTCCCCAGCCCACGCAAATGCCCAGCCTGGTAGGCTATTGGCTATTTTGGGATCACCTTCTTTCATTCTCTGGTTCTTATGTGAAAAAATTTGAAAGTCTTGGTTGCATTCTGCACCAAAATACAACCAAATGTCAAAATCTCTACATTTTTATTAAATGGATTTTTTTTTCTAGCCAGCCCTATTTGACAGTCCCCTGCCTGTATTCACATCCTTTGCGCGCGCACGAGTGGCATAGCATGCATTTCCTTCATAGACTGAAAAGCAAACTCAAATACCAGATATACTCCCGGTGGTTTTACAACTGGGGAGGAAAGAGAAGGACTTGGAAGAGGACTCAGTTTGATGCTCTTTAGTGGAAACTATTGCTTTTACTATACCAAAGCCACTGCTTACTGAGTTTGTCCTTGTCTAGTGGTTGTATTCCTATATTTCAGAGGGACTGAGGGATTGATTTCAGCCACTGATTCAGCATAAATGAGAAGTACTTTTTGAGTGCTTGAATTACATGAATCAGATCCCTCATCTTGTTGCTTTGCCTGGTAAGAGCTGCCCTCGTTTTCATGGTTACTAGGAGATGATTTCCCCATGTGTTCATTTCTTTGTGAAATACTATAGCTCTTTCTCTCCAGAGTGATAAATGTTGTAATTCTTCTATGGGTTGTCAGTTTATGTTTACTGCAGCTTGTGCCTTTCTTAAATTCCAGACCATTATTTTCTCTACCTATATCCCTGCATTTCTACATTTACCTGTGCTGGGAATAAAGAGAGGTTTTTGTTTGTTTATTTAATTTAAATAACCTTTACCCAGAGAAAAGAACAGGAGTACTTGTGGCACCTTAGAGACTAACAAATTTATTAGAGCATAAGCTTTCATGGACTATAGCCCACTTCTTCGGATGCATACAGAGACCGAGTCTTTGAGAAAAGCTTATTCTGCAAAGATTCTAAAAGGCTAATTAATTGGTAAAATAATGTAAACTTATTTTTAATTTGCTTTTTATTATTTATTTAAAAATTACCCATGACATAGTGTGAAAGCTATGCACACTATTCTGAATTTGCAACCCTTAGTCATGTTCAGTAGCACTTATATTGTTCCACTAAATGTCATTTCATGTATTGTTCCACTTAATGTCATTTCATGTATAAATGCTATTTAAAATAAGAATTTGTGAATCTGATCCCAATTGTGTTGCACAACATATTATTGAGTGACTCCAGACCATTCTAGAGTATAGAGTTGCTATAGTATAGTGTGACAGACCCAGACCAGTGGGGTACCGGAGTCTGGTAGAGGCAAATATACTGGTCACTAGATGAGTAGTTTTCTGTTCCCTGAGTGACCAGAGCAAGGGATGCACTAGAGTAATCAGGAACCTGCTAGAACAGTTCAGGCAGGCAGGCTAATTAGGACACCTGGAGCCAATTAAGAAGAAGCTGCTAGAATCAATTAGGGCAGGCTAATCAGGGCACCTGGGTTTTAAAAAGGAGCTCACTTCAGTTTGTGGTGGGAGTGTGAGGAGCTGGGAGCAAGAGGTGCAAGGAGCTGAGAGTCAGAGGGTATGCTGCTGGAGGACTGAGGAGCACAAGCGTTATCAGATACCAGGAGGAAGGTCCTGTGATGAGAATAAGGAAGGTGTTTGGAGGAGGCCCTAGGGAAGTAGCACAGGGAGTTGTAGCGGTCATGCAGCTCTTACAGGAGGCACTATAGACAGCGGCAGTCCACAGGGCCTTGGGTGGAACCTGGAGTAGAGGTTCCCCCCAAACCTCCCAATTGACCTGGACAGTGGGTTCTTCCAGAGGGGAAGGCCTCTGGACTGTTCCCCAACCCACATGGTGAATCTCTGAAGCAAGAAAATCCGCCAATAAGTGCAGGACCCACCAAGATAGAGGAGGAACTTTGTCACAATAGATATACAAGGACATATTACAAACCCTGAGAAAAAAAAATTCTTTTGACTTTTAAAAACTGACTTTAAAAAGTTGAATAAAGCACTTGTGAAAGGTGCCGCAAAAGGTGGAAGGTTGAGTTTGCAATTCACAGAACATGTAACATGGGCAATGACTGTGGAAGATTCTTCTGCCCTGTCCTGCCAATGAACCTTAGTGTTGACCTGGAAGGAGCAGTATTACTGGTAAATGAGTACTTCAGTCTCAATGTCCATTCAGTCTTTGACCTCTGTGTTGAGATGATTATTATTTGTATTGTGATGGTATTCAAAATGCCAATACTCTGGCAATTGGGCAAATGCACAAGTACACACAATCCCTGTCCAGAACCAGATTAACTAATGTGCACTTATAGGATGGCCAGGTGCCCAGTTTTTGACCAGAAAGTCCGGTCGAAATGGGGACCCAACAGTGTCTGGCCAAATCTACTGACTGGATACCCAAAGTCCAGTTACTGCAGGCAAGGGAGGCGTGGAGGTGGGGAGACACCGGGTCATCACCTGTGTCAGCCTCTACTCGTATGGGGCCACCTCCTACATGTGTTGGGTAGCTGCAGCTTCTAGCCCCAGCTCTGTAGACAAATCCCTCCTGACCTGGGTGGCGGGGAGTGGAAGGGGAAAAAACAGAGATGACTTACTAGTACAGGAGCCTGGCTCCGGGACCTGGAAGGTGTGGGGGATCAGGCAGAAGGGGTTGGGGTGGGCATCAGTCTCCCCAAGCCAGCCCATCCATGCGGCCCGGACTGGGAGCTGCAGGCCCTTTTTAAAACGCTGGGCCCCGGGGGCCCTTTTACCCTCCCCCCCCCATCATCATTGGCCCTGCCAGTAGTCCCTAAAGTAGAAGCGCTTTAATGTCAGCTGCATACGGGCCAGTACCGGAGGCCACTTCTTACTAATACGCCGTACTGGCCCACTTTCACCCCTGGAGAAAAAGCAGTGAGCGACAAGGGTGAGGGGGGAAGAGGAGTGGATGTGGGGTGGGGCCTCAGGGAAGAGGTGGGGTAGGGGAGGTTCCAGCCCTCCTCCTCAAGTGTCTGGTTTTTAAATATTACCGAGTTGGCAACCCTATGCATTTATTGCATTTACACAGGGTCCCATCTTAGGGAGCCCCCAACCAGTAAAAAAAACAAAACCAAAACTGAGTGGCATTGAGACCCTGTGAACCAGGTTGCAATGCCACTGATTCAAATTTGACTTGGCCACCCCTCCATCATGGAGTGGCATCCAGGTCAAACCTGAGAGGCATGGGACTGTGTAAGTGTGGGCAGCTGGGATTGGGTGGAGCCCAGGATGGGAGCAGAGTTTTGCAGCAGGGAAGTGCTAGACAATGGTCAAAAGGTCCCAGGGGTGGTGCATGAGGGGTTGGGAGTGAGTTCTTGGGCAGGTATGAGATGAGTGGGAAGTGTTGGGACTGCGAGGTGAGGGGTTGGGGGGAATGGAGGATGGTGGGGGCTGTGGCCAGTGGGGCTGGGGTGAGCAGGATGTGTGATAAGGCTCCCTGGGTGTGTATGAGGAGGGGGCTGTCAGAATAAGTAGGGGGTTGTTGGGGTATGTGTGGGGTGGGAGGTGCATTTGGGGTTGAATATATATGGGGCAGGGGTTCTTTAAGGAAGGTGAGAGACCCTACTTTCTATAATGCACAGGGCCCAAAATACTTTAATATGGGCCTGCCCCCAAACAGTTTGCATATTGCATGTCTAATTTAACATTTTATAATCTTATCCACAAGAATGCCAATTATTACCTATTGTGATGTGGACATCAGCCCACTAGGAAGTGGACTCACACCACTAATGCATTTCATGTAGACTGCAGATTTGCAATTTTATGTTTACCCAGAAAAACAATGTGTTTTCAATTTTCTTCTTCAGGAATTCCTTTCCTTTTACCTGTACCGAACCATACACTTCTTCAAACTTAATGACACTAGATCACATTAAAATGTGAAGAAAATAGCAGAGTGGGAAAAATACAATATATGCCAACAAGACAGATTATATTGTAGTGAATCTGGTGCCTTGGGAAAGTCATGAAGACCACCTGAGGAGGCATGTCAAAAAGTACTTACTGTGTAATATACCAGAAATGAGTTCTAGATTTGCTAGTTTCCACAAATGTGAGATTCCTACCATTCAGCAGATGGTACTGGCACAGTGGAGTATTGCCCACAGGGACTCTTTAAAAGCTAGGCCGTGGTGGAAAATGACGCCAGGTGGCAAACAGTGTAAGAGACAACACAATTCAAATGGAGCAGGCCAAACTGATCTTTGGTTTAATTCCACTGAAGCTAATAAGTTACATAAGGGATGAACCACAGCACATTTTGTATTTCCCATGTGAAGTGGGCAATGCACTGAAGCAGCATAAATTTGACTGGTCAAATGTAAAGTGCTTCATTCTGGTCTCAGCTAAGCTGGTGTAAACCAGGAGTAACTACACTACAAAAGGCACGCTGGTATGAGCCTGGTATAAATGATAAGAAAATTAGGTCCAATGAATGTCATGTTTCCACATGGGGGATAAAGGGAAAGAAGGAGTGAACAAATAATTAAAAATTAGAATCTACAGATGGAAAAGTGTGTGGAGGTCAACTAGTCCACCTCCCTGCCAGTGTAGGGTTGTTTCAAATTCTCCATTTCCTAGAGCTTTGTCTGGACTGGTTTGAAATGGACAAAGAGTGCAGCAGAACTTACATTCTCCTTATGGTTCCTGGGGCTCTAGGACATATTTGGGCTTGTTTGAGATACAGTGCCCATATGAACTCTCACAGGAGCTGTGGTGCCTCTGTGCCACACTCAATATGGGGCTATGTCTTAAGGAACAGGGCAGCCCACAGTGTCTCCAAACACTAGAGTTCAAAAACAAGAGGTTTAGGCACAGTATTTATAAAACAAAGTTATTTTTATTTGTTGGGTTTTTGTTTTTTCAGAGAGAGAAGAAATGTATTTTATAGAAAGTGGGAGAGAAGGAGGAGATCACATGTTGCAAGACCTGCATAGGTTTATAAAATATATATTTGGATGTTTTTAAAGAGATTATAAATTGTTGCTCAAGCTTAATAAAAGCTTTGATCTGTTTGATTTGCTGACAATGAGCAGTGCCTGGGGCTATCTTCATGTAACAGTCCATTGCAGGTTGTGGAAATTCAGTTTATCACTTCCTCTGGAAAGTAGTTTTTAAGTAACCAGTGTAGAAAAATGGCCAAATCTCCCTCATATTGTGTGAGCCTCAGTCAGTCGTGGTTTTCATTTCATCATCTTTCTGGCAGTCTCTTGTATGATACAAAGACCTTTGTGAAGGTCTTTGTATCCTGGTAGTCTCTTGTTACAAAGGGAAGAAAAGCTCACTCATATTTTTTTTTTAAGTCCTCAAATTCCTTGAATTAAATTTCATTTTGGTTTAGCAGATGCTTGAATTCTTAAATATTTCATACAAAAATATTTGGAGAAAAGTGAAGTTATATTCAACTTTATAATTATGCTACTAACATACTACCCCTAAAATTATTAGTAGTCATAATATGTTGGACTTAAGTAATCATTCTCCATCCATACATCTCAAAGCAGTTTACACAGATGAAGAGGAATCATTATACATATTTTAGAGATGGGGAAGCTACGGCATAGAGTGATTAAGTGAGTTGTCCAAAGTTATGGAAGAAAAGGGGAGCATGAGGCACCCCGGAGCACCACAGCAGCATTTAAAATTGGATTATTTCAGTTTTTGCCAAAAATATTTCAGTTTTTGATTTTTTTGCTGAAAAAGCCAGAATTTCCCTAGGAAAAACCTCCTTCGAGTTTCTGACCAGCTCCACTGTCTACTCTGGGAAAAAATGTGGTTTTTTTTCTGGACCAGTGCAATGGTGGAAGAAGTAGTAGCGACAAGATGCAAGGTTTTTTACCACCATGTCTAATGTTGCTCAGAGACGTCTCTGAGGCTGGATCTACAGTGGAAATCACTAACTGCTTTCCAGGACCAGGGTTGGATTCACTACAATAATGAGTATGGTATAAAAACCTATATAGAATAGAATATGAATGG
Source organism: Malaclemys terrapin pileata (assembly GCF_027887155.1). Taxonomy (NCBI): domain Eukaryota; kingdom Metazoa; phylum Chordata; order Testudines; family Emydidae; genus Malaclemys; species Malaclemys terrapin. Next base: position 32,395,155 of record NC_071505.1, read on the forward strand.
CACGCCAACACCTTGTGAAAATGCCTGAGCCTTTTTTTCACTAGCACCTACACTGCTGCTACCACTGGTACAGATGCACTGTGTGGAAAATTGGTAAAAAGCTTACTAGTGTAGAGAAGGCCTTACAGGTATAACAGTACTTCTAAGATATCTAAGGCTCAACCTTGCAAGATGCTAGAAGCGCTCAACTCCCAGTATGGTGGAATTGAAGGTGCTCAGCAGCACACACACAACCAAGCCTCTCACAATCTGTCTAATAAATACTTTAATTAGTCTTCTGCTTTGGCCTATTTAATTCTGTGGTTTCTGAGGTGAAAATTCAAAACATATTTTTTGATTCAAAGTTTTTTGAAAAGGACTGATCTTTTAATTTTGTAAACATTTTAAATTTTAATTTTATTCCAACTGCTTTTTCACCTTTCCTTTTTTACCATTTTGACCCTTAAAAGGGAGGAAAGAAGGGGGAAGAGGAGGAGAATATGCAGGGAAGAGAGGAAGGAAAACCTTTAAAAATCAATTTTCATAGGAACAAAAAAGAGAAAATTTAAAGTTTTGTGCAATTTTTTTTGTTTAAAAAAAAATATTTTCCCTCATAAAATGCTTTTGTCTGAAAATTTCAACCAGTGGCAGTGATTTATGTGAATATTTGTTTAGAATATTTAGCCTAGTCAGACACTTTGGCTAAAATAAAATATTACCAGGCCCATATATACTTTGTTGAGTTTGAATAAAGGATTTATAATAAATGTAAATGAAAAGCATTTGTGCAAAGCAGGAAGTTGGTTGAAATTTACCAAAAAAAAAACCCCAAAAACCTCTGTTAGCATGAGAGTTCAAGTAAATGATTTCCTAGAACTCCAGGGAACAAATCCTATCAAAACTATACCAATTTATTGTCATTTGTCCCACAAACTAACTTTTCAACATAAGCCTGCATATGCTCATTAGGCTCACAAAGAAGAAAAAGTAACCTAAAAACTTGCATGTGTAACTGGTAGTGTAAAATTTACATTGTTCCAAGCACAGACACGTATAGACCTCCTGAAATTAACATTTGAAGTAAGACCCTAACATTACAATCTTGTTAATGACACAATGCTTTTGGGGGGATGCATGTATAGAACATTGGCCCAATAGGAGAACTGATACCATAGTTACAAATATATAGACAACATGATACCCAATAGGAGAACTGATACCATAGTTACAAATATATAGAAAACATGATATTCAAACAACACAGGCCAGATTGTGATAACCTCACTCATTTTGATGAGTAATTATTCACACAGATAGTCCCACCAGAGCCAATGGCATGACTTGCATGAGCAGCTGCTTGCCAGTAAAAGAAAGTGCTTAACAATCTGTCTCTTAGGATACAGTTTTTCCCTTTGTCTTTAAGCTTGTGTTACAACTGCAAATGGGCTCCAGTCCTGCAAACCTTCTGACTGGGATCTGGCTTACTCTTAGAAAAACGTTTATTGTGTACAGTATACTGCTTTCTATATGCAGACATAGTAAGTTCTGCTCTCAGATTTACACACATGACTTGTATGGTTGTAGAGGGAACTGCATAGGTAGAGACATATCATTCATTCAGTCAGCTTGAGATAGGGCTGGCTCTATAGCTTGATCTTACTCCCACTAAGTTATCGACAAAGATCCTATTAAATTTGATGGATGCAGAAGCGGGTGTGGTTCAAGTTCATTAATATTTACTGCATTTTCGGGGACCTCACATGTCAGTAGCTAGAAAGTATGTGGATAGAGAACTTTAGACACATTTCTGCACACACTTGCACCATTGACTTCAATGCTGATTTTTCTTAAACAGCACCCTCTATACATACAATAGTTGTTTGAAACTGACTCAAGGTGGAAATCACTGAGCATTTACAGTTTGCCTGAAATTTAGATCAGACCTTTTTGTTTGTTTCCAATAGATTTTATCGATAACACTGGTCTACAATTTTTGAGAAGTCGTCTGCTTCAGAGATAAAATATGCTATTTATTATATATTTTGATGTGCTGAATGGACTGCATGACCAACTGGAATTGATGGCAAAACATTGCCATTATGCAGTAAAACAGCTTTAAGACTTGTCTTCAATGAATCAATGAACAGTCTCCGCTCATCTGGATCGTGAACGACGTTGAGGGCTGCCATCACACCGACGTTGTTGCAGGCTACAAGATCACCTTCCATGAAGAAGAATGGGACAAGATCCTTTTGACAGTCACGGAACATGGAAACCCTAACATCACCTGCCAGGAGATTCCACTGCTGTAGTCTGGAGCCCAACAGCTCTGCCTTACTCTTGGGTAGTTCCAAATCCCTGACAAGGTCATTCAGTTCACCTTGTGTTATGAGGTGTGGTTCAGAGGAGGAGGATGGGAGAAAATGTGGGTCCTGTGACTTTGATGGTTCAGGACCAGAAGTTTCATCCTCTTCCTCTTCCTCATCTGACTCAAGTGAGAATGATTCTGGTGCATCAGGAACCAGCAGTCCTTCTCTGTGGGGTACTGGGCATATAGCTGATGGAATGTTTGGATAATGCACAGTCCACTTTTTCTTCTTTGACACACCTTTCCCAACTGTAGGCACCATGCAGAAGTAACAATTACTGGTATGATCTGTTGGCTCTCTCCAAATAATTGGCACTGCAAAAGGCATAGATTTCCTTTTCCTGTTCAACCACTGGCAAAGATTTGTTGCACAAGTGTTGCAGCATATGTGTGGGGCCCACCTCTCCTCTTGATCTCCAATTTTGCAGCCAAAATAAAGGTGATAGGCTTTCTTAACCATAGCGGTTATACTGCGCTTTTGTGATGCAAAAGTCACTTCACCACAAACATAGCAGAAGTTATCTGCCCTGTTCACACAAGTACAAGGCATCTCTGCTCACTTTGGCTAAACAGAAATGTGTCCCTTTGCAAAATCAAACACTGACAAATAAGAGAGCATGATACTGTATGATTTCTAGAGTTGATATAGAGCAATTTGTTCAGCAGAGTGATGTAAGCTTCGTTATGATTGCATCATCCATGACTTCTAGGAATAACATGATGCAATTCATATCATGTATGACGCAGTACCAGCTTCAGATTGCATCATTCTTTGTTTTGCCTAAAAAGCAAGTACTCTCCAAACCCAGTCATAGATTTATTCATAAATCCAGTCAAAGATGTATTTTAGTCATTTCTGGTTTAAATTGAGATCCCTTCCCTTTATAACTCACTTATCCTCCGCCATTCCCAAGTCAAGGGTCGTATATACTGACCCAATAGCATATCTTGAAAACTAGAGCCAATCACCAATGTTAAGCATCATTTTCATTCTCAGTGACCCAGAATTAGTAAAGTTTGACTACATTTATTTCAGAAGCATTTTGGCTGTAGAGCAGTGTAATCCATTGACCAGAAGCTATATAGGTTTTTGTTTTTGTTTTAAATTCAGTAAGATAAGATTAATGCAAAACCAAATATACTGAGCCATTTCAAGTCTAAACCTTGCATACTCCTTTAATTACAAATATCATGAAGTATTCTTTGAGATCTTATTTTAATTCAATAAAATCCATTGCCCACTCCATTGAACTGAGTGGGAACAGTCTCTCAACCAATTGCCTCTGTACCTTCTTCTATCGTACTGTCTATGCATGGATCAACCTCTCTGAATTTACCCTCAAGACCCCATCTTTCTCCAATGTTAAGTACTCCTTTAAAACCCACATCAAACATCTTGCCTATTGCAAATCTCTATTTGTATAACCCTCCCTTTATTATTGTTTTCCCTTGACCTCTGTCTACTATTTATTTGTCCATTCTTAAAATGATGAATGCTTCAGAACAGGGACTGATCCTTGCACTATGTCTGGAAAGTGCCTAGCATAGTGTGGGTGCTATCACAACAAATTACTTATAACAACAAGATTGTCAATAGGTGTGACATCTAGATCATTGTAAAAAGGCAATACATTTGTAATATCCCTTGGGAATACTAGTAATTTCCTTCATATGTCTTCATATTTATAACACATTGGAAATGCATGGATTTCCTGTGATTTTCCCCCGCCCCCTTACTTTGCTGACCAAGAAATGGTAACTCTTTTCCCGGTATTAATCGTGTGTCACATTTCTCAATGTGAAGTAACTGAGGCTGACATTTTCAAAGCAGTCTAAAGAATTCACATTGAAATTCAGTGGGAGTTTGGGGCTTAGTCTCCTTTGAAAATCCCAATCCTATTCTCATTGTCTTTGTTCTAATCCAATTTAGAGATGTCACCTTTCCTGTAAAGATCACCAATTGCTTTATAAATCTCAGTTTATAATACCCGTGTGTAATAGCTCAGTAACTATTTTATAGATGGTTAAACTCAAACTGCAATTAAATGACTTCCCAAGGGTCACACTGTGAATTAGTGCAGAGCCAGTAATCCTGACTGCAGTCCTTTCCTCTAACCACTAGGCTTCCTACACTGTCTCACCAAGTTGTCCATTTAAATTATGTTTTTTAAATAACAGATATTCACACTGAAAACATGTATATAAAGTTCTGGACAATTTCTTTCTCTATTTGTTTCTCCATTTGATGTATTGTTTTCATGTAAGATGCCTGCCTGTGGCCTTTAAAAAGGATCATTCTTTTCATGACACTGTTGCTTGCTTGTTGTTTTTGTTTCCATCGATAGGTAAACCTTTTGCCCACTTCTCATCCATCAGAGACATTGTCATCCTTGTGAAACATATTTTGCATTGGAAAATGTATTAAATTGTCCATAACTGTATGGCAGTGATTGTATCTCTTCCCACTAGGTTGACAGCATTGTTGTTTAATACAAAACCTCTGCTACTGTACAGAGAATTTTCATAATCAAGTCATTTTTAAAGACAGTTGATTATCTTTTGTTTGCTCTGGTTGTAAAACCTTCTTAAAATACTGGAAATACTATTTTTCCCTACTGATTTTATTCTTTTAATTTGGCAAACTGATTTATGTTTGCCTTTCTAATGGCAGTTGAAATTAATATGGCATTTTTCCTTTACTGCCTTGTGCAGGGAAATCTGTTACTGATTAAGTCAATGTACTATAACTCTGGCATTAGTGTTTGTTAGAAATGGCAACAAAGAGAGTACAAAAACACAATCCTTGTTTTATCTCAGTCCTGCATAAATAGCAGGGGGAAGGGGAAGGCTTCAGATCTGCATGTGGTTGATTTCTTTAATGTAGTCACATTGAGTTTGATCTAACACCTACTGAAGTCAATTGAGTCTTTCCATTGGCTGCAATAGACATAGAATCAGGCTCATTTTTTTCTCTATCCTCATTTTCAGCATTTCTGATGTAAGAAACTTCCAATAATAAAAGGGCATAGTATGTCTGCATGGTTGAACATGGTTATTACAACCCTGATGAAGTCTCCCTCCTGCACACTTACCAGGCCTTTGTACCGGCCCTAAACCATGGCTCCCACATGCTCTGGGTTCGTTGGGACTGGGCACAGCTTAGACACTCTCTGTCTGGCTTGAGGCCTCAAGGGACATACTGTAGGTGCAGGCTGTGTCTGACATCCCTCTTGGCATGGGGACCCCGCAGTCCAATTATCCTAGCCCTGAAACTAGAGCCTGGCTCACCCAAGCTTCCCCAGTAGCTGCAGCTTGCTCACAGCATCCCACTGAAGCTGTGGACCCACTGGTTTACAATTTCCCTCTGCAGGGACTGTGTGATAGTGCAAGTAACTAACGCTCAGACTCTGCAAAGGATTTTTAAGCACACACTCAATTTACTCATTAAAAAACGCAGAAGAGACTTACATATCTGTGCAAAAATAATAAGCAAATGCATGTAAAAACCCTCCCTCCAGTGTCCTTATCTCTTTTAAAGACCTTTGGGTTATGGTCAGTCCTTTCAGGGTCCAAAGACTCTCCTGTCCTGCTCAGTCTTTTCTCCTTGTTCTGGTCAGAGCTATTCAGAGCTATTGTCCTTTTATAACTTAGAGTTCCCTTTGTCATGTTACCCTCCCAACCAGCCTCAAAGTCCTCTTCAGATGATTAATGTCCACCATCAGGTGATCTGTTGCTTGGTTACTACTCATCTGAAATCCAGACTGGAAGCAAAAAAGTTTCTTGTAGCTCAGCAAGCCCCTGTAACCAACTCATTGTATGGCCAAGGCAGACCTATTTGTGATGCTTCCCAAGGGTACCTGGTTTTCAGCTGCCCTTAGCATGAGAATGTCTTTTCTCTGCCTGCCAGGGGTCAGCTCCACAACTCCATTGGCCACAGGCAATACAAACTCTCCCCTCTAGGCCTGTGCAGATCTCACCATCTTTCTAGAGGTTAGCAATAGGCACACTCCAATCTCCAAGCCCTCCGAGTGTCTCCCTAGAGTGTGCAGCCTGTTCCACTGGACACTTCCAGTATTCACAGATTCTCTGCTCCCAAAGAAGCAATACATCCCACTTACCAGTTACACTTCAGATCGCTGCTCCACTTAACACACAGCACTGAGACATGTGTATAGTGAAAACAAACACGAATTTATTTAAGTATAGAGAGTCAAGTGATAACATGTAGAAGCATTGGAAACAAATGGTTACATTTAAAATAAAATCATAACATGAATTCTAGACCCTAGACTTACTTAACTAGTCTATCTAGTAGAACAATGCTTACCAAAGACCTTCCAGCATTTTACAGACGGGCTTGGCTGCAATCTTCCACTCATGAGACAAGTCACGCTGTCAGCTTGTCTCCTAGTGAAAGATACTGTGAGTTTCCTTGTATTACCTGATATACCAGACTAATCTTTTGACCTTAGCCATGAACAGAACTCCCTTGCTGATGCCTATTCCTTTAGATTTTCTTTCTTGTAGATTTCTCATTCCTAGGCCTCATATTTGGCTTGGTATTCAGATAACATCCATGCAAAGATATAGACATATGACCAGACAGAGAGATAAGCATCTGTTACTTCCTGTATGAGAGGAACATGTCCAAGGTACGTCATGTCCTGAGAACCTGCCTTAACTCCTATACCTTAAGAATATAACTTTCAGTATAGACATATAACCCCTTAAATATTATCTGTACATACATTCCATAATGATTGTGACCAGTGGGCTAATGATTCTCGGTAGTGACTTCACATGCCACTAGTTAGTGAATTATTATGCATATATCAAATGCAGGGAATTCCTGGAAACCTCTACGCACCCTTGTGCCCTATACCCATTGGCATCAAGTGGTCCCTTGATCTGACTATCCAAATGTTAATGACTCTTCATGTTCTTGCAACAGCTCTATAGATAAGTTCTGTGTAGTACATGACAGTGCCTGTTAGCAAATGGCTGATTCAATAGACATGACAACATTAAGGTAGAATGATACAGAGGTTTCATAAAATCAGTGAGAACATATACGTTTTACACAGGCAATTTCCCAGACTTTGATCTACAATGAAATATCTCCTTCATAATAAGGAGCAGTTGATAGGTGTGTTGGCTGTTGTTTTTCCCCCTAGTAGTTTTGATAATAAGTGCTCAAGAACATGGTGGATATTCCCTGTGGATTTAAAATAATTAGCAGATTCTGTAAAGGTGACAAAAAAAGGTCTAAACTACTTGACTGCATTCCTTTAAATAGTTCTTTCAGCACAGCTTCTATAATACTGTGCTTATTTCTTTGCACAGTTATTTTAGATTTAAGAAATATAATCAATGAAAACGCAAAGTAATTTGCAAATAATATTTTCTAAAGATTCACTTTGCATTTTTGGTGTGACTTTAATGACAGGAAAAAACTCTTTTTTTCATATTATAAATCAGACTGTGGCAGAGACACAATGATGGGATTAACAGGGTCCAAGAGCATCCCCATGGACTCATACAGTGCCACCTCAGCAGTCTCAAAGGTGGGGAGACTTTGTCTGGGCCATCAGGGAAAAGAAAACCCTTTGCTTCTTTAAGGATCACACCCTCCTGTCCCCTCTTTATGGGTACTCAACCTCCTTGCAGGCTTGAGAAGGCGGTTTCTGTGACTCATGGTTGAACTCAAGGGTGCAGCACAAGCCTATTGGCTACTGCACACCCAAGGGGAGGGCTTATCAGCCTTTCATCCTGCAATGGTGGACCATTCTGCATTTGGAAGAAAAGCTCCTGGCCTCCATCCTTTGGATTTAGAGTAAGTCTCAGTTTGGGGGCCTTGCTGTGGGCATCATGCTAGTCACCTTTTGGAGGTAGGAAGGAATTTTACCTTCACTGCCAGATTGGCCTGGGCATTGTGGGGCTTTTGTTCTCCTCCTCTCAGCAGCCCATGGACCTCATGGGTAGGTTAGGCTGTAAGCTTAATTTGGTCATAATGGGGCAGGTGACCAGGAGAGGTGGGTCCTCAGATCTAGGGCACATTATTTCTCCGCATTTGACAACCCCAGAAGGAACTGACTCCTGCTGGAGGGCAGCCCCTCTGCACTTCCTCCAAACATGGGGCTCTGCTTTCACATCACAATTCTGCTCTATGCATTTGAACATGGTCCAAAATAAAGTTAGTCTGGTATTTCACTAGCTCTGCTGCTTGTCACTAGGAAATGAAATGAAACTCATTGGTGGGTTACATATGTATTTATGTACACAACTGTGTATTTCTTTTGTATTCTTGGTGTGTGTGCTACAAAGTGAATAGTAAAATGGCTGAAGTCCCCCCCCCCATCCTCTTTTAAGCCCATCTGAATGCATCTTACTTTGATTTACAAGTCTGAGAGGGAAAAAAGGAATAAAAAATGTAAGCTTGTATTTTAGAGCCACAGTACAGTGATGCAAATCCCGATGAACAAGCCCTCTCCCCTCAATCACCAGTTAGCTAATCGTGGTAGAAAATCTGTGGCTGACATTGATCACTGACTATTGTGGCCAGTCCTGTGCTGAACTAAGAAGGAAGGAGGCATTGGGAGAGGGGAGATTTTTTTATTATTATTAAGAGTCTGGATGAATCCACTCCCATTTGCACAGCAGGCAGGAGGGAGAAGACCAGTTGTACATACCTGCATCAGTAGGAGCAGCTGCACTGTAGAGGTGGATTCACCATTGGGGAAAGGCAGATGATGTTAACCCCATTACCCTACCATGGAGGAGGGCAGCTTCAATTTGAACTGATGTCACTCTGGAGCCTTGCCTGCAGAAGTTGCTTTGGGGACACAAAGAATCTACTCATCCTCTGGCTGCTTGGTTCAGCCCTCCCACTCTGTGACCAACACTGTCTCCTTCTGAGGTGGTACTAAGGCCCTGCACTCCCTCTGGCAAAGCAAGTTTTAGAGATGCCTTGTGCCTTCCCTCCAAGCTGACTTTCCAACAGCGAGAGGCCTGGGCCATAGTTTACACTGGCAGAAGCCAGTCTAAGATCTGAATGATTCAAGCCCTTTATATATGCAATATGCTTGTGACCTGGGTGAAGACTAGAACCTGGCTATAAAACTATGCAGGGAAGCATAAAAGAGAGTCACTATTTTAATATGAAATAACCAACTTGCCAGCTGTTCATAGAAAATGTCATTTGGAATAAGCTAGCAGTTGTCTTTTGATGAACACACAGAAGTTTAACTAGGACTCCTAAAGTTCATAGAATTGATAAGGTTTAAAAAGAAAGAAATGAAAGAGATGTAGAGTTCTCAAGCTCTCAAATCTCCAATTTATAGAGTACAACTAGGTCTACCTGGAATGCCAACCCAGAATGGTGTAAATGCATAAGGAATCCAAACAAAGAAGTTTGGGGAGGAGCAGACTTTGAAGGGCGAGGACCAGGGGTTAAGTATGGCTGGCTCCTATTAATGCACCAACCGGATACTTTCCTTCTGAATCTGCTATCTTGTGCTCCTGAATCTAAGGTGGTAGCATTTAAAAAAGCAGCAGAAACTGGGAGAATAAAAAAAAATCCCACCAACCATGGAGTCTCTAGTTCTAATTGTGACAAAAATAACTTTCACACTGTGAATCAAGTAAACCAAGGTAGTTTTGTCCACCCAAGTCTGCAATAGCCTGGAACAATAGTTCTGAGAAGGGTAAGCACCTCCATTCAACTCAGTGTCCATTCAGCACAATGAGGTATTAGCACTGAATCCTAATTATTATAATTTAAATGCCAGCATTGTTAGATATTTCACTGCTGATGAAAGCATGCAAGGAAGAGACAATCAGCTAATGTCAATGCATGCAAACCACATGAGATTAGGATATTGTGAAGATCTGCAAAATATTCTTTGCATGGCATCTTATCTTAGGGCTGGTCCACACTAACCCCCCAGTTCGAACTAAGATACGCAACTTCAGCTACGTGAATAACGTAGCTGAAGTCGAAGTATCTTAGTTCGAACTACAAGGTACTTACCGCGGGTCCACATGCGGCAGGCAGGCTCCCCCGTTGACTCCGTGTACTCATCTCGCGGAGCAGGAGTACTGGTGTCGACTGCGAGCACTTCCGGGATCGATTTATCGCGTCTAGACAAGACGCAATAAATCTATCCCAGAAGATCGATTGCTTACCGCCGAACCCGGAGGTAAGTATAGACGTACCCTTAGTGTCTCAAGTGGACAGAGCTTGGTTTCTGGGAGAGTTTGAAAGATTTACACCTAGAGGTGACCAAAAAATTTTCAGATAAATGGATCATTCACCAAAATGTGCAGTTTCAGTTGACCCAAAACTATTCATGAATCTGACCCGAATTTGCCAAATACGGTGACCAAAGCAATTTGGGGTAGAGGGAAGAATGGGGCCAGATTCACAATCTGACCAGAGGAGGAGCTGCTGCTGCCGCCATCCTTATAACGTTAGCCCACCCGCTAGGGCATTACCATGGATGTGGAAGACCTACATTCAATTCCTCCCTCTGCCTGATGTGGCTCAGTGATTTGAATTTGGGTCGCCCCCTGACTGTAGGAGAATGTCCTAACCATTGGGCTATACTCTCTCAACCTCCCCTGCTGAAGCTGTTCCATTATGTACAAAATATGTGCATAATTTTTGGAGCAGGGACTTGAATCCAAGCCTTCTACATCCCAGGTGAGTCCCAGCCCTAATCACTGGGATGAAGTTATAATGCAGACCCCATTACTTCCCTCTCCCTCCCATTGTTTTGTGACTCTAGCCTTTTAAAAATGCCCAGAAACAAAGGGTTTGGGATCTAAATATTTTTAGATTTGGTTTGAGTCTAATCATTTTTTTCCCCAGAACTGCCAGGGAACTTAAAAATTAGACTCACCTCAGATGCAGCTAGGTAACATCTACTGGAAATCCTGGTGTCATAGCAAGGGTGGATTCGTTCAAGCTGTTTGATAGTCAGGGAGAACATACAGGGACTATGCCTATAGCTGGCAAATCAACCAACAATGCTGTCATGTAAACAGCACAGCAGCCAGAGCACTGTTCCCCAGCTTGCCCTTGGCATCAGGAGGTAAACAGAGAATATTTCAGTGGATGCTGAACAGCTCCTAAGGCATCAGGGAGATGCTTCATCTCCCTACTGGCTGCCTTTTATTCCCAATAAATAATAATAAAACAATAATTAGTAGTGAGGTACCTAGCCCAGTCAGAAGGATTTTGAGGTTGGACTCAACCAGTTCTCCCCTTTAGATGAGGTCTCCCTACAGCCAGTCAGCAGCACAACAAGTCTAGTCAGGGGATGTCAAAGCCAGACCCTGTGCAGATAGAAATACATATACATTTCAAGGCTGTATTTAGAACAAAAAGTTACTTGCACACGAATTAAAAAGAACTTAGTTTGCACTCTTTTAACATATTTGATTTAACTGTGGTGTTAATCTAACTCTTTGGAATGAATGCTCTTTAAGATCTTTTATTTAACCCTTTTAACAATGGGGCCATTTTATATCCACTTGTTGAATGGCTCTATCCTCTATGGGTGGTGGTTTTGGGTTGTTTTTATTATGATTTCACAAATGAATTAAATTTAATTAATTCAACTATAATTAGCTTTCATTTATGAGTAAAGTACCCAACAATGTGTTAGCTGTCTGACAATGTGTCCAGACATTAATAGCTTCTGCTGGCAGTTCGTTAGCATCTCAAAGGGCCCAATGTTTAACCAGACCCGTGTGTGCAATTCTGAGAAAATTCTCTTGTGTGACTGGTAATTGCAAAACATGAAATAGAATTTCACACATTTAGATGCAAACCACGCCATCCTGCAACAGAATAAGTGGAATATGAATAAGAATCCAGCATCTGTGACTGGGAATCATGAGCAGGTGTTCTTGTTGATCCTGACCTGTAGCTTAAAAGATGGCTCTGTGCTTTACCGCTGGGACTGTTTTGCAGTTTTTGTGGTCTTGTTCCTTTTCCTAGCAGAAAATCCGTTGCTCCTGTGAAAAATTATCGTCTCACAATCTGGAAGCTTACAGCGTTAACGTGTTGGGAGCCAGCATTTCTAAACCCACTATACAATCTTGTTTGCTTGTTTTGCTTGTTGACAAGAAAATAATGAGGAAAAATGGACCCACATCTTGTAAATATATTGCAACCAGAGGGGAGAAAAATCTTCCATAAAGATACCTTTGTACAGTATTTTCTAAGTCTTATTATATGAGCTGGACAGACAGCAAACCAGAGAGACAGACTATCCTGTTTACAAATAAACGAACATTTAAACATTACAAGACAAAGCTTACCCAGAGGAGCTGGCATGGAGAGTACTCAACTGAGATTTTTCAAACATAACTTATTGACTACATAATAGAGTGAATGTCTGAAATGTGAGTTTATTCAGCAAATGCTAAGGGATCAGGTATGCAGTTTTCAGCCTGAAGCTTGTTTTTAATGCTCTCAGGTATTTTACTCACAGAAGAATGTAGAATACACTTTTTTATGAAGTTGGGGGACTGTCTTGGCACCAAATATGAACTGAGTTCTAATGTTAGAATTATGAGTACTAAAACCCAAGATTCTTGTCAAAACTCCAGGAGCAAAAATTAATTCTGCCTGGTGGAAAATGATTGTTCTCAGTATATTTTTGGTATCGTTGCATTCACTCTGTTAAAGAAAATCTTAAACTGTTAAAACTGAATGTCATCACAACCCTGAAAACATGTAACCTACAGGAGCTGTGTCTGAGCCATATTTACTGGTGCAACATCAGATCTCCTAAACTAAAAGATGAATTGAGTAGTGCTTGGATGCAGGATGTCTAAAAGGAACATCCTGGGTACAGTAGGAATTTGTTTTAGGGACTCCATAGGTGGAACTCTCAGTGACCTGGCAAGCTGCAGCTCAGATACTTGTATTCTGCCTAATTAAAATCCCCATTGCAGTTTCAATTAAATATTGTCTTGTTCCAAATCAGGGATGTGTGCATTTCAGCAATGGGAGAGAGATATAGATATAGATGTAGATAGAGAGAGCTAGTATAGTTTTGGTATGAACATCATAATAGAAATATACAGAATGAATGTTTTGAGCACACCTATTTGTAAAACTGGAAAACTTTTAGCATATTTCTGCCACTTTTCAGACTCATTTATTAACAATTAAGATTTCCTTATTCATAGATTCTAGGACTGGAAGGGACCTCGAGAGGTCATTGAGTCCAGTCCCCTGCCCGCATGGCAGGACCAAATACTGTCTAGACCATCCCTGATAGACATTTATCTAACCTACTCTTAAATATCTCCAGAGATGGAGATTCGACAACCTCCCTAGGCAATTTATTCCAGTGTTTAACCACCCTGACAGTTAGGAACTTTTTCCTAATGTCCAACCTAGACCTCCCTTGCTGCAGTTTAAACCCATTGCTTCTTGTTCTATCCTTAGAGGCTAAGATGAAAAAGTTTTCTCCCTCCTCCTTATGACACCCTTTTAAATACCTGAAAACTGCTATCATGTCCCCTCTCAGTCTTCTCTTTTCCAAACTAAACAAACCCAGTTCTTTCAGCCTTCCTTCATAGGTCATGTTCTCAAGATCTTTAATCATTCTTGTTGCTCTTCTTTGGACCCTTTCCAATTTCTCCACATCTTTTTAAAAATGCGGTGCCCAGAACTGGAGACAATACTCCAGCTGAGGCCTAACCAGAGCAGAGTAGAGCGGAAGAATGACTTCTCGTGTCTTGCTCACAACACACCTGTTAATACATCCCAGAATCATGTTTGCTTTTTTTGCAACAGCATCACACTGTTGACTCATATTTAGCTTGTGGTCCACTATAACCCCTAGATCCCTTTCTGCCGTACTCCTTCCTAGACAGTTTCTTCCCATTCTGTATGTGTGAAACTGATTTTTTCTTCCTAAGTGGAGCACTTTGCATTTGTCTTTGTTAAACTTCATCCTGTTTAACTCAGACCATTTCTCCAATTTGTCCAGATCATTTTGAATTATAACCCTGTCCTCCAAAGCAGTTGCAATCCCTCCCAGTTTGGTATCATCCGCAAACTTAATAAGCGTACTTTCTATGCCAATATCTAAGTCGTTGATGAAGATATTGAACAGAGCCGGTCCCAAAACAGACCCCTGCGGTACCCCACTCGTTATGCCTTTCCAGCAGGATTGGAAACCATTAATAACAACTCTCTGAGTACGGTTATCCAGCCAGTTATGCACCCACCTTATAGTAGCCCCATCTAAATTGTATTTGCCTAGTTTATCGATAAGAATATCACGCGAGACCGTATCAAATGCCTTACTAAAGTCCAGGTATACCACATCCACAGCTTCACCCTTATCCACAAGGCTCGTTATCCTATCAAAGAAAGGATACACAAGCCATCTAATTTATCTTTCTGTTGTCCTTTTAACTTTTGAAACTTACAATTCATGTAAAAATATAAAGGTGAATGATGAATTTGGAAGAATTCTCATTTGGCTATTATTGTTACTGTGACGGGTTCGATCACAGAAACCCCCTTGGGAGCTGCCACCTGATGTGCAAAAGACTACCTCTGCTCCTGTTTTCCCTGCCAGCTCAGGACTCCAGCACCCTGTCTTGCTGAGCCAGACACTCCCATCTGCTGCAACACAGACCCAGGGTCTGAATCTCCTGTCCCAAAGCTGCAAGTTTACCTGAAAACAGCTCACAGAAGTGTGCTTGTCTCTAGCACTCAGATGCCCAACTCCCAATGGGGTCTAAACCCAAATAAATCCGTTTTACCCTGCATAAAGCTTATGCAGGGCAAACCCAGAAATTGTTCACCGTCTATAACACTGATAGAGAGATATGCACAGTTGTTTGCTCCCCCAGGTATTAATACATACTCTGAGTAAATTACTAAATAAAAAGTGATTTTATTAAATAAAGGCAGTAGGATTTAAGTGGTTCCAAGTAGTAACAGACAGAACAAAGTAAGTCACCAAGCAAAAATAAAATAAAATGCGCAAATCTATGTCTAATCAAACTGAATACAGATAATCTCACCCTCAGAGATGCTTCAGTAAGTTTTTTCTCAGGCTGGACACCTTCCAGGCCTGGGCACAATTCTTTCCCCTGGTACAGCTCTTGTTGCAGCTCAGGTGATAGCTAGGCAATTCTTCATGATGGCTCCTCTCTCTCCTTTGTTCTCTTCCACCCCTTTATATATCTTTTGCATAAGGCGGGAACCCTTTGTCCCTCTGGGTTTCCACCCCCTCCCCCCCACTGGAAAAGCACCAGGTTAAAGATAGATTCCAGTTCAGGTGACATGATCACATGTCACTGCAAGACTTCATTACTCACTTGCCAGCACACACATATACAGGAAGACTCACAGGTAAACACAGCCCTCTGCAGACAATGGGAGTCATCAAGATTCCAAACCATCATTAATGGCCCACACTTTACAATAGGCCCTAAGAGTTATATTTTATATTTCTAGTTTTAGATACAAGAGTGGTACATTTATACAAATCAGATGATCACACTCAGTAGATTATAAGCTTTGTAATGATACCTTACAAGAGACCTCTTGCATGAAGCATATCCCAGTTACGTTATATTCACTTTTTACCATATTTTTCTAAAACTATCCCAGTTACATTATATTCACTTATTATCATGGTTTTTATAAAACCATATAGACTGCACAAGGTCACAGTTACCATCACAAGCAATGGTAATGGGGAAAGAGTAGAATCCTGGTCACCACGTCTAAGACATTCTATAAACCTCAGCTACAACAAATGAATCCTCTTATCAATGATTATTAATGAAGTTCTCGGTACATGCTTGCATTTGGTTTTTAATAGGTGTGTGTATGCCTTAATCTCAATTCTACTACATGCTAGTACATATTTTCTTGAGCCACTATTTCCCTTTTTCACTTGTTCATTACTCTCTCTAAAATTCTTTCTTGTGATGCAACATGCCATACTTTATTTCAGCCCAATGAAGAATTTCTTTATTATTTTGTTTAATTTAATCAATTTAATCAAAATCCATTCAGCCACTTTTGAATAGAAAGAGCTCTAACAGTAGTAGCTTTGCATAATGTATATTTATGAGAGAATTCCTACCACTCTTTCAACTGCAGTTCTAAAGGTTGCTGTTGCACTGGATATTTTTTTTTAAATTGCTGCCTATCTTTCATGCTTATCACTTTGGAGCTGCACAGCAATTATTACTATCTTGATGTGCTGTTTTCACGAGGCACTTATTTATGTGTATAACAATAATTATAGGCTTTCAAAGTTGAGTTTACGGAATCTTCCTTTTAAAAGGAAATCTGTGAAATCATTTTAAATGTGTTCTTTGAAGAAGGATTTAAATTTAGTAGCTAAGTTTCAACCCACAAAGGGCCAGATTCTGTTCCTCTTGAAGACAATATCAAATCTCCCTTTGACTTCAGTGGAAATAGAATTGGGTCCAACATCTTTGAGAGTGATTTGAAAATTAGCTGAGATTAATGATGAGCAAGATTGCAATAATTGTTCTGATATTAATAGATCTTCTTCAGTGGTGTTTGTATGTACTTTCTTTGTTCTATAAACTGGGCTGAAAATTTCATGAAGACGGTTTCTCTGAGATCTCTGCTTCTGGCCAAGATGGAAATACACTGAAAGTAACTTTATTATGGTTTCCCAATACTGCCTCAGCTGAAAAAGCAGTGACATCCTTGAACATGCAAAACAGCAACAAAAAAATTGAACAAACATCTTCCTTTTTTATAATCCCAAAATATATTGGTTCAAACTTTGTAATGGTTTTCTCTCAACCACATGGCTATTCCTAGAAATGGACAAACCTCCAAAGGTTCAGGTTCAGTGAGGATGCATGCTGAACTCGGCCTAAGCTCAGGTAAATCTTTGAAGAACCACCATAACCCCCCTGTCATAGTCACATCCTTCCCTCACAACCTGCACGTCCCAGCTGCATTGTACCTGCAAGTTTGTCTTGTTAGCAAGGATGTGTGGCTCCTTCTCTATAATTAGAGCCTCACAGTGGGAGACAGCCAGCTCCTCCATTGAGGTGCAGAGATACCCTGTGCTCCCCTCCCTCTACATCCTGCTGCTCTGCGACTTAAAAAATTCAAGGCACTCTGGAAATCCCATCCCTGACTGCATTGCTATACTGTAAAATCCCTCCCCCCATGCCCATAAAAACACAGATTAAAACAAAAATCCTGGGAGCGAAAGGTTGGCCTCCTTAACTGAATTTTTCAGAACCTCAAAGGTTCAGAGGGTGGGGGAAGGTCTTGGTATCTGTATGTGTTTGAGGGGCATGCAGTGGAAGTTCTTATTTTCGGCGAACCAGTTCACTTATTCCTGATAATAGCAATCCCCAACTGTACCACTAGGGATCTTATTCATTTCTCTTTAGAGTCTATGCAATAGAATTGATTTGTTTATCTGTTCTTTGTTTCTTTTTAAATGTATTTTTAAAAAGTTATTTCTCCACAGTTAAATATTTAACAGGCTTACATGTCTTTTCATTGTCTGCCTTCACACTCCACCCTCTCTAACTAGTGGCAATTCAATCTAGCCAAATGGAAACTAGGAACAAAAAGCCATTTTGGAAGTTATTATGATGTTTACTCCTTGTTACCTTTGTTTACTCTGTTTCAGAAGTTCAGCATCCTTTTCAATGGATATTCAAAGCGTGCCTAAATTTTCATCTTTAGAGGCCCACAACACTCTTTCAGTCTCTGTATGGCCTTTCCCTACAACTAACAGGTCCTACCTCTCCCCTACTACCTAGAAAAGGTTGGATACATTCATTAGCAGTCAAAGATATTATAGGTTATTGTTCATAACTAGTTTTTTAAAAAAATACACTAAATATGTTGTCTCCACAAATCCCATAGAATTCCAATGAGTGTTGAATGCCTAATTCTTTTAAGCTCCCAGCCCATATACCTATGGTGGGGTTGGGCAAAAATGAAGCAATTTGAAACTGGTTTGGAAAAATGCTGTAAAACAGTGGCTCTTGACCTTTCCAGACTACTGTACCCCTTTCAAGAGTCTGATTTGTCTTGCATACCCTGAAGCTTCACCTCGCTTGAAAACAACTTGCTTACGAAATCAAACATAAAAGTACAAAGGAGTCACAGCACACTATTATTGAAAAATTGCTTCCTTTCTCATTTTACCTTATAATTATCAAATACATCAATTGGAATATAAATACTGTACTTACATTTCAGTGTATAGTATATAGAGCAGTATAAACAAGTCATTGTCTGTATCAAATTTTAGTTTGTACTGACTTTACTAGTGCTTTTTATATAGCCTGTTGTAAAAGTCAGCAAATATCTGGATGAGTTGATGTGCCCCTTGGAAGATCTCTGCATATCCCCAGGGATACATGTACCCCTGATGAAGAACCACTGCTGTAAAGGGTACCTGGACTCTGCATACAAGGAGAGGAGAGCAGCTTGATGAAATTAACTCATTTGTATGACTCTTTGAAAAATTGGGATCTATGGAGCTGAAATTTCAGCCTGTAGAAATTTGGAGCTTCAAACATAGCCACAATAATAATTAGAAACTGCATGAAATATTTGCAACAACAAAACCCTAAAACATATGACCCTTGCCTGGTTTGGGGTTTCAATAAGAATTAGAAATTCAGAGCAAGATTTCAAATATTTGCTAAATGTAATAAATCTGTTGGGTGAGTCTGGACTAAATAAGTGTGAATTCAGTTTCAATAAACATGACCCTGTGTATGGTTCTATGCAGAGCTGACTGGAGAGTGACAATTCCATTTCATGGCAACTTTCACAATTTCAAAATTTGTTTTTGTTATACATGGGACCAAACAAAACAAAAATCCCCCCCAAATGCTTTTGAATGGTTTTGTGAAAATGAATGCAAGTCTGAGCTAGAGACACATTACAATCCATCCAGTGGTAAGAGCACAGGTCTGATCTGGTATCTTGCAAGAGGTTGGCCCAGGTCCTTACTCTGCTTAAATCAGTGTTATATAAGATGAAAAGCTTTGTCCAGTGCTCTGGACACCAAGATAAGAATCTCTCTCTCCCACAATCTTTTTGACAAAGCATATTCAGATCAGCTCTAGTTTTGTGACTTTGCATTGGGAAGAAACCAGGAAAAACTCAGCAGTTTTGACTGAGTCTGGCTTTGAAATTTGGTGTGATGGGCAATGAAATCCAGGTTGGTGCAAACCTATGAAACTGAAGAAAATATTCTCCCTGAAAATTGAAAACGCTAAATCTTTTGCACCTCTACTGACAACTAATTTGTAAATTCAGTCAAGATCCCAAGTCCTACTCTTTTCTATAAACTGTACATTATAGAGCAAAAAACATCAAATGAGCAGAGAGAAATACAGAAATATTTCACCTGGTTCCTGTTGCTTAGGAAACCAGAAGCTCTGTATCAATACATTCAACACTCACATCTCACTTTAGCTAATAAGGAGAGGATATTTTATGCAATATTTTAAAAAAAATACTGTACTCCAATGGTCAGGTAAAGGTGGTTTGGGTGTTAGTCTCATTCAGTTGAAATTACAGGAATAATTCAGTAGTAGATAGTTGTTACATTACCCTTTTGATACTGCACTAGATGGCAAACCAAACAATCCATTGTTGTGACTGGAAGTAGAGCCTTGTCATTTTGAGGTGCAATTGAGTAAATGAGGGGGGTGAAAAAGAATTTCCAATGTAATACATCCTGTTGAACGTTTAAAACAGATGGTATAAACAGTCCACTTTGCCACAATAGGTTGAATCATATTGCCAGATAGCAAAACACTAAATAAATGACCACAAATGAAAGGCTTTGATCATTTCCTGAACACATGATACTTTTCCAATCAGGCAAGATTCCCATGACTTTAATAAACCTACAAAGGTTTTATTTTTTTAAAGTCCTTTGAATTATTTAGTCATAGCTGGATAGAAAAAAACGTAAGACCTGGCACATAAACATGCTTAATTACAAATAGAAAGGGTTCACCAGGAGCAAGAACTGAATTACTGTCAATAGAGAAGGAAGAACTTGGAGCTTGGTAAGTGTAGAGAAGCCCAAATGTGTGTTGCTGCTGTAGGGTTTGTCAAGTGCATTTCACTGCCAATCTTTGCCTCTCAAACTCTTCTCTCTGTCTATCCCTTTTATCTCCTTATAAAGAGGAATGGCTAGAGGTTGGTAGAGTGCTGAAACATGCTTCTATGTTATAAGAATTCTCATACATAATCTATGTTAATGAGTATTAATTGAAAATGAAGTCAAGAGGTTTACAATTTGCTCCAATGGGAGAGGGATTAGGTTCGTGATTTCATTATAAACAGGCAACGAAGCAAAAAAGACAAACATAAACACTTAAAATCTATACGCATACACACACAAAATCTATGACCACTTACTTCATCCCTGACATTTTGCTGCCCTCCATCAGCTATTAGAAGTATAATGCATATGAAACATATATAGCTCTTCAGCTACATGTTTTTGGCAGCAAATACGTCCAGGTTCGAATATCCTTTTGAAAACTTAACAAACACTGGCTTGAGCGCTAATATCCACCTGGGTGTCCTTGATAGGCAATAATTCCCCACTCTATAGCAGTGAGCCCATTGTACAAAATAAAGATAATTTTAGTGAGGGCAAAGGGGACACATAATAAACTTGAGAAAACCAGCAATAATAAATATCTGTTATGTAAAACTCCTACACTCGCTCCACCCCTTCAGGGTGTGTTGGCAATAGCCTTAAATTCAGTCATCTCATGGTTGTGAGCATCCAACAAGGTAATATGCTTTTGCAATAGCAATTTCCCTCCTCCCCAGCACCAGCACCCGCACTCACTCTTTGTTGTCCAGGGCTGGCAGAGTCGAGAGTTCAGGTAGGTCCATCTCCAAGCCCTAAAGGGGAGTGTTGACTAGTCTGTTCCAGGGGCTCTAGCATCTAACCCAACTGTAGTGATTACAGTTTTTATTTACCGGAAACTCTTAGTAGAGTTCTGCAGCTAGACTGCTGCTCTCTCCAGCTTCAGCAAAATTTCCTCACAAACTCTTCAGACGGGGATCAGTAGCATATGGGTCCCCAGATAGAACCCTTTGCCAGCAGAGATGTATACCAACTAGAAGACAGTGTTTTCTCTCTCTTTTTAGCTGGGCCGGACTTTGCTACCAAACCATGCCAGGCTGTAATTTTTATTAGGCTGACCCCTCACCCATGGGCACATTTGGCGCAGTTCTCTTTCTCTTTCATTACCAGACAGGGACAGTAATGATTTAGTACTACTAAACTTAAAACATAATCTAATTTTGACCAAAAGACTCAAACTATCACATAATAGAATGCAAATAAGTCTGGCCCATTCAGTCAGTTCCCTTTGCTCACCAACAGATGCCGGCAGACAGTTCACAGCCTTATGGAGTCTGGCCTGGATCCACAAAGGTACTTAGGTGCCAAACCTCCAGATTTAGGTGCCTCAGTCCTATTTCTAGATGCCACCACAATCTGCTGCCTAAACCTGTAGGCGTCTAAACTCACTGGGCACATATGTGTTTGCAGTAAAATTCCCTAGGTGACTAAGTTGCTGCATCCCTCGGGCATCCGGGCACCTATGTCCCACCTGAGCTCCAGAGCAATCCACAAACCAGGGGAAGATAGGTGGAGGAGTGTCTAATACATCACCTGCTGGGTCTGATCAGGTAGGCTAGTTAGTGGTTGTCAGGCAGAGATAGGCTCCTCCCTTAGACTCAGCCTGGACTTAGAGGCTTATCTCCATGAGAAGAGCAGGGCTTAGGACACCCTCTTCTCATCAGCATCTCCCACTGGCTAGCTTAGGCAGCTTACATCCTAACCTTGTGGCTTTGTGGATGCCATTCTAAGGCACCTATCTCTCCCTATGTGTTTTATAGGGAGCCTGCATGCCTAACTCAGGCTTTGTGGATCACATTGTTCTAGTGATTTTCTAAGCACCTAGGTCATGGGTGGTGGGTACACCACACCTGCTGCTGGATGCCTGGGATGTGGTAGCCGCACTGCGTCCCCTCCCTGCTGGGAATGGGCTTCTGCAGGAAGATTTTGCTTATTTATTATATGCCATGCAGTGGTGGCTGAGGAGGCGGCTGAGGAGGCGATATCTGCTACTCAGCTTCCCAGGTCCTGTGGACTCCCCAGGGAGATTACTGATGAACCCGGGAAGCTGAGTAGCAGATACTGTCTCCTCAGCTGCCCAGAAACCTGCATGGCACATATAAAAGCTCAGCATCCTCCACCTGGCTGCTCCTCTCCAGCACTCTCCACCCCTCTCAGGAGGTCCCTGCCACTGCTCATTGGTTCCTCTTCTCCTCCCTGCTCGCCGCCACCCCCCTTGCTTGCTGGTCCCTCCTCTGGTGGGAGAAGGGACATGACAAATGGTGGATGGGAGTCGAGCAGGGAGGGGGGAGAGAGGAGGGACAGCATGTGGCAAGAGGCAGCGGGTGGGGGCAAGCGGGGAGGGGGAAGGACAGCAGGGATACACGCGGGGAGGGGGCTGAGCAGGGGAGGAGGGACCAGCGAGCAGTGGCATGGGGGCCGAGCAGGAAGGGGGGAAGGAGAGGAGGGATGTCCCTGGGGAGGAGGTTGAGCCAGGGAGGGTGCCAAGCCTGAGGCGAAGCTGGGCTGGAGTGTGGGCAGGGCCATGGGCAGAAGAGGCAGGATGGGGAGCTAGCCTCCCCAAGGGAAAGCTTCTCCCGCTGCCCATGGCCAAGAAGGTTAGCTTTGCAATGTTTAATGTTGCAACACCTAAGTCCTATTATGAATCCAGGCCCCTCTGTTCACCTGGCATTCTGAAGCAACTCTAGGCCTCTTTTCTTCCTATTCACTACAGGCCACAGGGTTTATGCATAGTTAAACAGATCTCATTCCATTTAGCAAGAGCAGTGGTAGGCATATAAACCAATCAGTTCATCTCTGCAAAGATCTGTCTATCTATCATAGATAGACAAATGATACATTGATATTACAAATAAAGCCACAAAACTACAGTGTTAGAAAAAAGTTATTTACATTGCAAAGTCTAGCACCCAGAAATTCAGAAATGACAGATTTACAGTTCCACATAAAACCTTAATTCTGCCTCCTTGTACTTCCATCTTGTGCACTGAAGGAGCCAGAAGTCCTGTGGGAAGAATAGTATGTGCTCATGTAATTAAAGACTATATCATAATGCATACACACAAATGGATCTAATTAAGGTTGCATGGGTAATTTAATTCAGGCATTTCCTAATTTTTAAGTGGTTAACTTTGAAACATTAATATTCTTTTAACATAGTTTTTTGGATGCAAGTTTAAAAAAAATGAAAAATCAAAATGTCCATCATATGGAACCATATTGTCCTCTACCCCCTATGGGTCATCAGGAGGGCTGGGATCTGCAGCACAGTTCTCTACCACTACAGCTAAAAGAGTAAATTGTGCCAATAGAAGGCTATCTTCTCTGTGGGCATGCTACCTAAAGGGGATAAAGAGACTCACAGTTTACCAGTGGGTTTCACAGCTATTTGCTAGACAGCAAAGGAATGTTGAGACTCAGGATTGCTAGATTCAATTCCAGATTCTGGAGGGGTGTGTGTCTCTTCTGAGCCCATCCCCTCCAGATTCTCCCTTTCTTCCCAGCTCCTGTTCCCTCTCCTGCTGCTATCCTAACCCTGCTGGTCCCTACTCTTGTCCATTTCCCTCCCATTGCCCCGTCCCAAGCTCTGATTCACACTCTTATCCTCCTTCACTCCACAGCTTCTACTTATTCATAGATAAAAGGCCAGAAGGGACCATTGTGATCATCTAGCCTGACCTCCTGTATAACACAGGCCACATAACTTCCCAAAAAGAATTGCTAGAGCATAGCTTTTGGACAATCAACTGATTTTGATTTCAAAATTGTCAGTGATGGAGAATCCATCATGACCCAACAGTAAGTTGTTCCATTGGTTCCATCTTTTCTCTTCCTTATGTTTCTGCTCCTTTCCTCCCATCTTGTTTCCATTTCACCTGTCAGTAATCTGCCCGCTCTGCTTTTGCCCTGGCTCCTGTTCCAGTACCCCTATCTTGTCCCTTTTCCCATCCACTTCATCCCCTGTTTTTCACTCCTTTGCATATGAGTCTGATAGCTTCCGCTCCAAGCTGCCTGGGTGCTAGTGGGTTAAGGGGGAAATTGAGAGCACAGAAGAAGCAGTTTTCTTGCTCTCAATTCCTGTGGCTGACACCACAGTGCCCCACAATACCCAGGATCACCAAGAGCAGGGAAAGTCTCTAACTTAGCGTTATGTAACATGATGCACTATCAAGTTCAGACTTACATTGTGAAATTGGTAAAACTAACTAGTGTTACTAACAAGTTATGTCCCTATATGTCCCTTACATAGGTTTCTCACACATAAGAAAATAGGAAATTCCAGTGTTTCAACCAGATTGTTCCCGGCAGGGTCACAGGAGGAAGCCATGGACTCTGGGGAATCCATGCAGACACACGGGCATGCCCATCTATGTAAATGAATATCCAATGCCTCCTTTCGCTCTCTCTCTCCCAACTCCTCCTAGCACACTCTCTCCTCTGAGTAACGTGGCCTCTGCAAGACTCATTTGACAAAGGACTGTCTGTTGCTCCAGAACAACTTGGTTACAGGTTCACCATCAATTTACCTAGTGAAATCCTCCAATTGGAAGAGGAGACAATGCCATATAGAGGCCATCTCTCATACAGCCTTCCTATTTCCTGACCCCAACCAGGCCCCATCTCCTTTCCCCACCGAATGATGCAGCCCACACTGCAAGCATGGAATAAGCAGGAAGAAGAATTCAGCAGAGGCAGAACTTACCAGATCTGCTGGTATTTTATCTCCTCCTCCTACATAGGTGGAGAGGATGATATGGCTCTCAATAGCCAAGTCAGAACTAACAGAAGTTAATTTACTTTAAGGTATGAGATGTTAACTTATTTCTAATTCTTCTTTGGCAATAACTACAAGAACTTTTTGTGTGTGACATGCATGTAATTTCTATGCCTCTTCAAAGACGATCTGCATGATTTGATTAAGAGGAAGGATACATTATAGAGCTTATAAATGCTTACATAAGATGAATTTACATACAAGCTAACATTGAAAAAAAGTTATGATAATCAGGGCACTTATATTTTATTAAAGTTCACCCAAAAAGATTTCTGTGCATAAAAATGTTTCTGTCTCAAGGTTAATTAAAACAATCAGGCTAATCCACCTTACTTGGGTCTTGGGAATGAATTCACAGAAATCTGGGGTATGAGTCACATTTTTGTATAAAAATAATATACTAGCATTAAAGTTTGGACATATGTTTTCTCTTTCACATGCAACAAAGACTTCATAATTGTTGATAAAATGTTTTGACAAGGCAAGAGTTCATAAAATTTGTATGTTTCTAATTCAGAGTAAATTAATGTGTCACGATGGAAGTGCTCATTAAATATTAAAATCATTAAAGTGTATTCAAAGAGCATGGGTACATATAAAAATAATGTTATCATCTAAAGTTAACAAGGGGTTGTGTAGTACTGTGACACTGTACGTGCAATATGCCCTGTACTTCCCATTCCAACAAAAGACTTAGGTGGCTAAAAATGGGACTTAGGGGCTTAACTCGTTTTGTGCATCCAGGCCTAAATTCCCAGTTTTGGCCCGACTGCCCTTCCCTCCACATAATCCTGTAGGCACCTAAACTCAGTAAGCATCTACATTTTCACTGCTAAAGATCCCTAGATGCCTACATTTCTAAGTCCCAGACAATACACAAAGCACATGGGGATCATGGGGATAGGTGGCCACCCCCCCCTAGCTTGCCAATGAGGCCCCATCCAGTAAGTTCAGACCTTGTCTAACACCTGACGCCACACACCCCTCCCCTCCCACCGCAGTAAAGGGAGTGCAATGCAGGCCGCCGATAGGTGTTGGGCCTCACAGTCCACACATAAAATCCAGGAGACCACAGGAAAGTGTAGCGTGAGCATGAAATGTATCAAATATGTCAGAGAGAGAGAGACAGAGAGAAAGCAATATAGGGAGATAGCAGACTAAATGGGGTGCAGGTTCATAGAATCATAGAATCAAGGAAGATTAGGGTTGGAAGAGACCTCAGAAGGTTCATCTAGTCCAACCCCCTGCTCAAAGCAGGACCAATCCCCAACTAAATTGTCCCAGCTAGGGCTTTGTCAAGCCTGACCTGTAAAACCTCTAAGGATGGAGATTCCACCATCTCCCTAGGTAACCCATTCTAGTGCTTCACCACCCTCCTAGTGAAATAGTTTTTCCTAATATCCAACCTAGACCTTCCCCACTGCAACTTGAGATCATTGCTCCTTGTTCTGTCACCTGCCACTGAGAACAGCCGAGCTCCATCCTCTTTGGAATCCCCCTGCAGGTAGTTGAAGGCTGCTATCAAATCCCCCCTCACTCTTCTCTTCTGCAGACTAAATAAGCCCAGTTCCCTCAGCCTCTCCTCATAAGTCATGTGCCCCAGCCCCCTAATCATTTTCATTGCCCTCCGTTGGACTCTCTCCAATTTGTCCACATCCTTTCTGTAGTGGGGGCCTCAAAACTGGATGCAATTCTCCAGATGTGGCCTCATCAGTGCCAAATAGAGGGGAATAATCACTTTCCTCGATCTACTGGCAATGCTCCTACTAATGCAGCCCATTATACCATTAGCCTTCCTGGCAACAAGGGCACACTGCTGACTCATATCCAGCTTCTCGTCCACTGTAATCCTCAGGTCCTTTTTTGCAGAACAGCCGCTTAGCTAGTCAGTCCCCAGCCTGTAGCAGTGCATGGGATTCTTCCGTCCTAAGTGCAGGACTCTGCACTTGTCCTTGTTGAACCTCATCAGATTCTTTTAGCCCAATCTTCCAATTTGACTAGTTCACTCTGTCCCTATCCCTACCCTCCAGTGTATCTACCTCTCCCCCCAGCTTAGTGTCATCCACAAACTTGCTGAGGGTGCAATCCATCCCATCATCCAGATCATAAATGAAGATGTAGAACAAAACTGGCCCACAGACCCCTGGGGCACTCTGTCAACTAGACATCGAGCCATTGATCATTACCCATTGAGCCTGATGATCTAGCCAGCTTTCTATCCATCTTGTAGTCCATTCAGCCAATCCATACTTTTTTAACTTGCTGGAAAGAATACTGTGGAAGACCTTATCAAAAGCTTTGCTAAAGTCAAGATATATCACATCCTCGCAGCAGAAGGATGCACAGAGGCAAAGGGCAGACACACTTGAGCCCCAGCCCCAGCATGCAGCTCCCTCTTGAGTCTACCAACCCTGCTGCAACTTCATGGGTCCTCTTGGCAGGTATGTACGCAGTGTTACCTGGAACCAAATACACTACTGAACCTACATGATGTGCTCCAGGACAATCTCTCTACCCCCCACTTGCAGAAGCCACGCACTCTCCAGTTCCACATAGATCAACAGTATGGCATACTGTCCTTGGGATCTTACTAAAGAATTGCCACTCAGAGCACCATCATTACCCGTCTCTGATCTCCAGGGTACTACAACAGTTCCTGGGGGTCCTCATCAACCATGTGGGAGAATACATCCTATTCCCCTCTGACCCAGACATGAAACATGAAACAATTCTACCAGACAGTAGCTTTTCCACTGTGGGGAGGGATAGCTCAGTGGTTTGAGCATTGGCTTGCTAAACCCAGGGTTGTGAGTTCACTCTTTGAGGGGGCCATTTAGGGATCTGGGGCAAAAATCTGTCTGGGGATTAGTCTTGCTTTGAGCAGAGGATTGGACTAGATGACCTCCTGAGGTCCCTTCCAACCCTGACATCTTGTGATTCTTTCCATACATGCTCGGGGTTGTACATGGAACTTAAATAAACATTTAAAAAAAAACAGCAAGAGGCACCACCATGTATACAGTCATCAAATCTACATCATGAAAATGATGTCTACCTGTCGTGCAAAGATGATCTTCATGGATATCATGGTAAATGATCTAGGGTCATACCATGAAGCATACATCTGGGCTGAGAAAACTGTTCACCAGGGAGAGAATTGGAGCCCATAGAGCTAGGTTAGCCTTTTATTTTACTCAGCAGTAATGCCTGGAACCTACAGGCCTGCATCCTGAAAGACATTAGCTTAAGCAAGATAGCATAAGTAAAGTAGGCCTATCATCCTTAGCATAGATAAAATTGCCTGACAGTTACCCTGGATTTTGGGGAACAGGGAAGAGCTTGCTCCAGAGAGGGATACTCCAGATTGGTACATAATAATACCAGGCAACTGCAGGAACATAGAACAGATACCAGGCTTTAAGATACAGTCACTGGCAGATGTTTACCCACAAACTTGCATCACTTTCTCAGGGCATACCTTCCCCCATTCATTACATAGGAGCCTCGGCACTGAACTCAGGCTTTGGGCATCCCAGGGTTGTTCCTATGATTACACTGCTCTACGGCCAAAATGCTTCCGAAATAAATGTAGTCAAACTTTACTAATTCTGGGTCACTGAGAATGAAAATGATACTTAAAATTGTTGATTGACTCTAGTTTTCAAGATATGCTATTGGGTCTGTATATACGACCCTTGACTTGGGAATGGCGGAGGATAAGTGAGTTATAAAGGGAAGGGATCTCAATTTAAACCAGAAATGACTAAAATACATCTTTGACTGGATCTATGAATAAATCTATGACTGGGTTTGGACAGTACTTGCTTTTTAGGCAAAACAATGAATGATGCAATCTGAAGCTGGTACTGCGTCATGCATGATATGAATTGCATCATTGTATTCCTAGAAGTCATGGATGATGCAATCATAACGAAGCTTACATCACTCTGCTGAACAAATTGCCCTAGATCAGCTCTAGAAATCATACAGTGTCGTGCTCTCTTATTTGTCAGTGTTTGATTTTGCAAAGGAACACATTTCTGTTTAGCCAAAGTGAGCAGAGATGCCTCGTACTTGTGTGAACAATGCAGATAACTTCTGCTATGTTTGTGGTGAAGTGACTTTTACATCACAAAAGCACAGTATAACCACTGTGGTTAAAAAAGCCTATCACCTTTATTTTGGCTGCAAAATTGGAGATCAGGACAAGAGGTGGGCCCCACACATATGCTGCAACACTTGTGGAACAAATCTTCACCAGTGGTGAACAGGAAAAGGAAATCTATGCCTTTTGTAGTGCCAATGATTTGGAGAGAGCCAATAGATCATACCAGCAATTGTTACTTCTGCATGGTGCCTACAGTTGGGAAAGGTGTGTCAAAGAAGAAAAAGTGGACTGTGCTTTATCCAAACATTCCATCAGCTATACGCCCAGTACCCCACGGAGAAGAACTGCCGGCTCCTCATGCACCAGAATCATTCTCACTTGAGTCAGACGAGGAAGAGGAAGAGGATGAAACTTCTGGTCCTGAACCATCAATGTCACAGGACTCACATTTCTCCCATCCTCCTCCTCTGAACCACACCTCATAACACAAGGTGAACTGAATGACCTTGTCAGGGATTTGGAACTACCCAAGAGTAAGGCAGAGCTGTTGGGCTCCAGACTACAGCAGTGGAATCTCCTGGCAGGTGATGTTAGGGTTTCCATGTTCCGTGACCATCAAAAGGATCTTGTCCCATTCTTCTTCATGGAAGGTGATCTTGTAGCCTGCAACAACATTGATGGTGTGATGGCAGCCCTCAACATCGTTCACAATCCAGCTGAGTGAAGACTGTTCATTGATTCATCGAAGACGAGTCTTAAAGCTGTTTTACTGCATAATGGCAATGTTTTGCCATCAATTCTAGTTGGTCATGCAGTCCATATGAAGGAAACCTATGATAACATGAAACAACTTTTGAGGTGCATAAACTATGACCAACATCAGTGGCAGCTTTGTGGCAATTTGAAGGTTGTAGCTCTCTTGCTTGGTCTGCAGACTGGATACATAAAGTACTGCTGTTTTCTCTGCGAATGGCATAGTCATGCAAGAGATTCCCTCTACATCAAGAAAGATTGGCCACTCCGACAGTCATTAGAGCCTGGGAGGTAAAGTGTTCAGCATCCACCACTTGTTGAATGAAGGAAGATTTTGTTACCACACTTACACATCAAGCTGGGTCTGATGAAGAACTTTGTCAAGGCCATTGACAAAACACAAGCAGCTTTCAATTACCTCCATGGAAAATTTCCAAGGTTAAGTGAAGCTAAGATAAAGGAAGGTGTGGCAAGGAAAGGACGGCATGGAAAGCCTTCCAGTTAGTAGCAATAAATTTTCTCGGAAACAACAAGGCAGACAACTACAGGTTGTTGGTGGAAAACCTCCTCAAGGCATACAAAAGCCTTGGTTGCAACGTGTCACTAAAGATACATTTTTTGCACTCTCATCTAGATTTTTTTCCACTGAACTGCGGAGCAGTGAGCGATGAGCACGGCGAGTGATTTCACCAGGACATTGCAACAATGGAGAAACGCTATCCAGGCAAATGGAGCCCATCAATGCTTGCAGACTATTGCTGGACAGTGACAAGAGATGCTGCATTTAATGAATACAAGAGACAAGCCAAGAAGCGCCGAGTTGACACTGAATAGGACTAAACTATGTACATAATAGTTTTTTGCCTTTTGTTTCATAATAAATTTTATTTATATAACCCTTTTGCTGATTTTTAAATGTTACATAAACAGGACAAGTGAAATATTATCATGTAAAGCAACCATAAACACATGAAAAGACCTAGGTTTACAATTTATGATTAAAACTCTACTATCACACAATATATATAGACATAAAATGTAAAAACTTAAATATCTTAGAAACAGTAGCCAATCAGTTGTTTTAATTGTCATATTTGAATTCAGCACATCAAATACATAATAAATAGCACATTTTATCTCTGAAGCAGACGACTTCTCAAAAATTGTAGACCAGTGTTATTTTAGCTACCTAGCAGTCACAACCCTAGGCCCCAATCCACCATCCTGGGGAATGTTTTCCACTAGAAAGAAAATTGCTCTAAGCCAGCAGCAAATCCAGAAATGCTGGAAACATGGATTCTGCAAGAGGAGCCATAGGAAGCCATAGTGCAGGTAGCAAGTGCTGGGGCCAGGAGTCTTGCCTTTGATGCCCCTTGGATCTGCCAGTTCCCTGAGATCCAAGTGAACACGAGGGAGTGTGTATGTTCTCTTTGAAAAACTCTTGGCCTCTCTTTGGAGTGGCAAACCCAGGCATTCTCCTCACACCCAGAGTAAGAATTCAAAACAAAAAGCTCAAGAAGATCATGGGGGAACAGCCTAGTGATTGGTCACATGGGGAACTGCTGTATCTTTGCTGAACACGTACTAAAAGCTGTTATGTATAGAAGATGTACCACATTTCCAAAGCTGAAACAGAATGGAACAGAAGGCAGTATGGCACATCTGTTCTTCTCCATCCTTATCATCATTATCATCACCATCATCACTTGTTATTTATATCACACCCAAAAGTGAGCTATGCACTTCCCCAATGTATTGAAAAGGGCAAGTCTTGCCCTGAAAAGCTTACAACCTATGTAAAGAACGTAGAGACGAAGGAGTGGGAGGAAGGATGTGACACACAAATTTTGCTTTGGTTATGTTTATGAATTAGAGGACAGTTGTTTGAGGGACTGTGGGGAAAGGATCAGAGTGGCAGTTAGGAGCAGAGAAGACATTCCAGAGATGGGGGAAACATAAGAAATAGCATGGAGCAACTTATGGGAAAAGTGAATCAAGGAAAAAATGAAGGGAGGAAGTGTGGGCAGGGCTCAGGGTCCAAAGAAGAGCGGTAAATGAAAGTAGTGAGCTATTGTATAAACATTAAGGCAGAGATTGCTGACCATATAAAATTTAGTGAGTGGGAAATGCCTGTTAGGCCATAAACTTCTGGTTAAAGTGTTGTGGATGAGAGAAAGGCATTAAAAAGAAAGTTAACCATCAATAACGGGTAAGGAAAACCTGCTTATAACTGGTTCCCTAATATTTCTTGTACTGGGAACTATTTTCAGTGGTGGAATGTTATGGTGCATTCTTCAATCCCAAAAATATTGTTTAATTTAAAAAATGAAATAAAAAATGGTGAGGTTAATAGTTATTGGGATCAGATGCAGAAAAGCTTAGGAATGTGTGTAAGTCTATCCCTAGTCAACAAAACATTTAAGTACATGTTTAAAGTAAAGTAGGTGGTTAAATGCTCTGCTGAATTGGGATATTAATGTACATTTTGGATGGCAGAAAGCATTCAGCTGTCAGCCTCATTACACACTTGGGACATATATGCACTTGCTCTTCCTATGCACCCCACACTGTGCATTACTGCTATAGTAAAAATTTCTAACATACATTAGATTTCTCAATTAAACAGCAGTTCAGTTGTCCAATGTTCTGTCTCTGCTATATATAAACAATAATGTTATGAACATAGGATGCCAACCACAGAAAAGATATTCAATCTTGCAGAACAGTGATTTATTCATACGGGGAAGTCAAATAAATTTCCCCTCTAAATTACCTCTTTCATGGCTCTACGCATTCAATAATTTCCCAGCCAGGGAATGTATTATTCCCTTCCTATTTATATTATTTTCCTGGTTTGCATTATCATTTTCTAAATATCTTAGGACACAGTATTTATCTTGGTACACAGCTTCTGGACCTTTGCATAGCTTCCCCACTCTAGGAATCTCACAAATTACTCATTGTTTCAGAGATTGCTATAACAATGGGGTTAACTGAAATACAACACATTTTTCAATTAAGCAATGTCTCAATAACATAGTTATTCAGAGCAAAAGAGAGTAATTTGATTTCTGAAATTAAAGGAGGAGATTATTGCTGCTCCAGAAATGGCCTTCTATAAATCTGGAGCAGAAGAAAAACTATTAGAACAATAAAGATTTGACTAGACAATGAAAAGTGATCTAAAAATACTGCATCTTTTACATGTTTAAGTGTGCTTCAGTTTTCAAGTTACAGGTCTCTCCAAACTCTGAAGAAAGTATAATTCCAAAACCCTCTGCATTATAGCAAGGGTCTAGCGCACACATTTTTTTTGGAACCCAGCATCATGCCAAACTATTTCCAAGTGATGAATATATCACAGATCCAAATCTGCACAAATATTCCTTACACATTTTACAGTAACTAAACTCATAGTTATAAAAAGGTAAAGAACAAGGAATAATATGATTAACAGAAAAATCAGTAAGGCATCTGGAATTTACTTATGCAGGAGGGAGTGTACTAGGTGTATGGCAAAAATTCAGAGGCTGTAACCTCTAGAGCAGGGTTTGTTTACCTGCCACATCTGCAGGTTCGGCCGATCGCCACTGGCCACAGTTCGCCGTCCCAGGCCAATGGAGGCTGCAGGAAGAGGCGCAGGCCGAGAGATGTGCTGAATGCCACTTCCCGCAGCCCCCATTGGCCTGGAGTGGCGAACCACGGCCAGTGGGAGCTGCAGTCGGCCGAACCTGCAGATGCAGCAGGTAAACAAACCTGCTCTAAGTTGCTGATCCCTGATCTAGAGTATCATTCCCTGCACCCTAAACCTTACATTAGTCCTTCATGCAGTTAGGGACCTACGCTATGGGAGAAGTCAACCTGGGGTTGGGAGGGATAGGAGACCTGGGGAAATGGATGCTATTTACACATCCTCCCCCTGCCTCACCTAAATTGACACTGGCCAAGTCAGCATCAATACAACTGCCTCTGTCCCTCAGCACTCTGGAACCGTCTCATAAAGAGGAACCTTGGTTCTAGAAGAAGTAGTTGACAGGCATCCAGCCAACTGCACTGGGGATTCTTCCCATGAAGTAAGATCATTGGAGTGGCTTCTATGCCACCCCTCTGTGCCCCCAGCAATGGATGAGAGGAAGAAAGTAGCAAGGACACAGCTGTGTCTGGCTGTTTCCCAGCTGCAAGAAAAAGGCCATTTGGCACTGTTGGCTGCCGGCCCAAAATAAAGCAGAACCTCAGCTTATTGAGAAGCATAAACCACCTTCCCTCTTCCAGCCTGGTCCTGCACCAAGCACAGCTCATCTGGAAGAAAGAATATGTAGCACTGTATTTTAATTAATGAATATGTAATTAATTGATCACTGAGTCCCACATCCCCAAGGTATTTAGATGCCTAACTCCCATTGAATTCAATGACAGTTAGGTGCCTAAATACCCTCTTCTCTTACTTACAAGCATCCATTTCCCCAGGTCTCCTCTCCCTCCCAACCCAGGTTGGCCCCTCCCATAGCCTAGGTCCCTAACTCCACAGAGGATTAATGTGGGGCACAGAGAGGCAGAGTAGTTCTCTTGTTTCTGTAAATCAAGGAGTTCTCTAAAATTCAACATCCCTGGATTTGTATCACCAGGACCAGTTATAATTCAACCTGCTTGTGGTTTTCCAGAGTATAATTTCTGGGATAAAATTACGATGCCCTCAGCATCCTAAATTAAGCATAAAGTAGCCATTCCCTGCTTACACTATCTCCTTATTGAAAGGGTAAAGCAAACTACTAGCTCCATTGCACAGGTAGTCCAAATAATGCCAATACCAAATTGTACCAATAATGAAACCCTTTGTATAAATTTCTCAGCCCATTAAATCCATAAATTAATAAGACTCTATTCATAGCTCACATTTGTCATCCCTCCCCCACACAACACTCTTCCCCTTCTCTCCCTCACCGTTCATTGCTCCTACCTCACTAGTTGTTTCCTGAATACCATAAAAATCGTGTTTCTACTTAACCAAAATGCTTTATCGGTGATTCATTTTTCTGCTTATGAAAAAAATATGTCACAAAGGCAATTGATGGATGGATTCCACCCCCTACCCCATTTGTTAATTTATTTACCCATTATGGTTATTTTCCTTTACTATTGCTGTACTGGAACAACAGAAAATAAGATGCCATAGAGTCACTTAAAAAATTACTGTGGAGCATGTTATTTTCTTATGCCATTGCTTTATACTTGTTTAAGTAAAATAGTGGCCAGATTGATGCCCTTCAAACACTGGCCATGTACAGGTAAATGGAGAGGGCTCCTTCTACATAGGGTGACCAGATAGCAAGTGTGAAAAATCAGGACACTTTTTTTTGGGGGGGGGGGGGCGGGTGTAGTTGCCTGCATAAAATAAAGCCCCTAAGATCGGGATGGTTCTGATAATAGTGGGATGTCTGGTCTACAGCAGGAGCCACTGTAGGCATTTTGCCTAAGCTTGGGTTTTAGAACAAGAGCACTAGTGCCTGCGAGTTACTTATTTCTACTGAGATACTTGAAATATGTCAATGAATTAACAATAACTCTAAATTACACATGCACTGTAATCTCAATGAGATTCATGTTTGGACTATACGTACTTTTTTGTTTTTCTCTGCAAGTTTTATTCACAAGAGATTGATGGTAAATGGAGTATTCACTTCCATAATTTGAAATGATGTAATGAAATAAATGAGGTGTTGGCTAATCTATGATATTTGGTCATCAATTAATCATGACCAATAGAAGATCGGAGTCTCATTATTTATGTGCATGCCATAACATGAAAACCAAGAGAAATATAATAAGTGGAATGGAAAACATCACTTACTTCTGCATCAATTGCTGCGTAAAATAAAACATTATTAGCAAACTAAAGCACTAATGATTAAGTATTAATTTAAATAAGAATGATTTATTAGAGCTGCCCTTGCTGAAACCACATATGTATACTTAGAGCTCTATTAGAGTTTTTATTTTAACTCTCTTTGTCCAGTAGACTGGCTAGAAAGTAATTCTCTTTGGGTTGGAGTTAAGTCTCTCAGGTCAGAAGCACTTCTGTGGAAAAAGGAGGGTATATTTTCACGAAGAGCCTGGTTTCTGAGTTCCCCAGGTTGAAGGGGAGCAGCCTAGTTCTTCATGTCCAACTCCCAGCCCTTTAAACAGGAACCTTTAAATTAAGCTTCACTCCACAGAGAACATTTTTCTAGACTTCTGCACCAATTGCTGCTACTTTCCTCAGAGCCCACAGCTTCCTTGTCCTGCTTTGGAGGATATAAAATGTATCTGAGTTTATCTCTAGCCTCCAATCATGGGTAATTGGTTTCTGCCCATGACTCTAGCAATTTCCTGAGCTTGTCTGCCAGCTTCCCTGTGTATGTGCTCACCACCAGAGTGTCCTCCATGCTGAGATCCTGCTTTATGTGCAAGGCTGTGAGCCTGCCCACCAGAGGAGCCTGCCCACCAGAGGAACCTCTTGGGCAACGAGCCTGGCTGAGTGCAGATGGGCAGCAAGGCACCAACCTTCAGCCAAACAGCTCTTATCTATCTTCAGGCTCCTCCTCCTGTCAGAGTCCTCCCATCAGCAACAATGAAGGACATGAGGGAACTCACCAGAGTCCCCTGCTACTTTGCAACTGTGGCAGGGAGCATTATGGCAATTCCTTGGTGCAAATAGTCAGTGGACTCTTCATTATCTTGGAGATGCCTCCCTCCTGGACTATGGGACAGCCTAGCAGCATATTGCATAATGAGGCAGGCTCCTTATCTGGCAGGAGATCCACTTTCAATAGGTGATCTTTCCTGGACTCTGGGAGCTACCCTTCTGTACAACTGAAAACAGCTTGTTCACACAGGTCCCAGTATAGCCACTGTGACCCCTTCTAGTCCATCTCTCACATTCCTGGACTGGAGATGTATAAATTGTAGAGCACTCTAAAGTGTTGTACTCTAGCTACCCTGTGTAGACCCTGCTACACACTCCATAAGGCACCTAGAGCTTAAAACAGGACTACATCAACATGAAATAGGGACCTTCTAAGGCAGTGGTGGGCAACCTGTGGCCCACGGGCTGCACACGGCCCTCAGAGTAATCCGCTGGTGGTCCACAAGACAGTTTGTTTACATTGACCATCCCAGGCACAGCCACCCGCAGCTCCCAGTGGCCACGGTTCTCTGTTCCTGTCCAATGGGAGCTGCGGGAACCGGTGCGGGCCATAGGGACATGCCTGCTATAGATTTGCTGTGTTCACAGTCTGTATTTAGTCACATGCTCACATGCACACATACATGCACACAAAATATGTGTGCTTGCATATTATGGTGGGGCGATGCTCCAGTGCCCTCTATACATGAGTCACCACTGTTAGAAGTGTAATTTTCAAAGGTGCTCAGTGTTGGCCTACCTCTGCTGTCAGTTGTGAGTTTTACATTGATTCTGATAGAAACAAAATTAGTCCAACATAGAACATTTTTGGGAATCATACCCCCTACTATTAGTGTGCGATGAGACTGCAATACCCTTCTGCTAGCCTCCCCACCATACATGAAGAAAAGCTGTTGTTCACACATTATTAACTATTATTATTCATAGCAAGCAAAGGTACCAAGAACATTGGGCCAATAAAAAGGAGACTTTTCTATCATGTGACAATACAATGGTATTTAAGTGCATAATGGAATTGTGTCTGGCTTTTAACATTTAGTTTAATTGGAAAAAGAGATGTTGGAAACGAGTGAAAGAAATATATGAAGCCAGATTCACTGGTATGCTCCAGCTTCTTTGAACTGATCTGGTAGCACAAAGCAGCCATAAACTCAATTTATGGCTGCCCTACATCAATAGACTGGCACAGAGAAGCTGGATTATACTAGTGAATCGGACCATTATTTAGGTAATAAATAAAGACATACAGTTATATCTTCACATACACATCCCACAAGTGGTTCAGAAAGGATATGATTTGGGTTATTAATGTGACATGATAATGTCTTAACTCTATTTTTTTTAAATAAGATTACATTACGAACACAATTATAGAAATTTACACATTATGGGTATGCCTACATCTGGAGCTGGGGGTGTGATTCCCAGCTTGTGTAGACATACTCAGATTAGTTCTCTTTGAGCTAGCATGCTATAAATAGTAGTGCAGCTGGGGTAGCACAGATAGCAGTGTCACGGTCTAGCTGTGCCAAGTAGAAAACTGCCTGAACCCCAAGACACATGCATGGAATGGCTAGCTGATGACGCTTGTTGCCATTGCCACGCTGGCTACATTACTATTTTTAGCATGCTAGCTCAATGAGAGCAAGTGTGAGTACATCTACACAAGCTGGGAATCACAGGGGATAGATGTGACCTAAGATGTGCTACCACCTTGACATCTATGCAAGCTGGGAATCACAGGGCATAGATGTGGCCTAAGATGTGCTACCACCTTGCCCTTTGTGTAGCCATTTATAGCTGTGTAAAGTGAATACAAAAAGCTACCATTTTGATTTGACAGGTGAAAACAACTACACAATATTCCAGGCAATGGAGAATCAGCTCCTAGGTTTATAAATTTGATTCAAAGTCTGGGCAATCTGAAAGGTGATGTAGCCAGCCTGTTAATCCTGAAAAATTGCTCATTTTCTTGATCCTGAGCATTTGTGCATTAGCTGACACTGACCTTTCATCAGATTAACAAACAAGACAGATGACAACCATAACAAAGCTTAGGCCATCAACTAGATTTTCCATTGCAGGCCTACAGAGAACTATACATTGTATTTACCTTCGTTTTAATTTTTAGAGGCTTTTATTTGCCCTTCAGAGATGCTTCATGTACTATAAGGAACATACTAAAGTGCTTGCTCTATTAGAAGCCGAAATCTGTAGTCCGCTGTGCAGAGGTTGTTCTGCATCTCACATAGTCTTACCAACTTTCTAATTGCACAAAACCAAA
The DNA here is from genome assembly GCF_027887155.1 of Malaclemys terrapin pileata. Classification (NCBI taxonomy): domain Eukaryota; kingdom Metazoa; phylum Chordata; order Testudines; family Emydidae; genus Malaclemys; species Malaclemys terrapin. The sequence continues at coordinate 32,434,291 of NC_071505.1, forward strand.
CACCCTTGCCCTGCCCCCTGCTCCGTTCCCTCCCAAAGGCCCCACCCCTTCCCAAAGGCCCTGCTGCTGCCTCGCCCCCCTCTGAGGCCCCGCTCCCACTCACTCCAGCCCCCCTCCCTCTATCGCTCACTTTCACCCACCCTCATTCTCTTTCACTGGGCTGGGGCTGTGGGGTGGGATGTGGGAGGGGGTGATGGTTCTGGCTGGGGGTGTGGGCTCTGGGGTGGGGTTGGGGATGAGCTGTTGGGGTGCAGGAGGGGGCTCCAGGCTGGGGCCAAGAGGTTTGGCGTGAGGGAATGGGCTCAGGGCTGGGGTAGGAGGTTGGAGTGCAGGAGCAGGCTCAGGGCAGGGGGTGTGGGTTCTGGAATAGGGCTGGGGATGAGGGGTTTGGGGTGTAGAAGCGAGCTTCGGGCTGGGGCTGAGGGGTTTGGAGTGTGGGATGCAGGAGGGAGTGCGGGATGTGGGCTCCAGGAGGGATTTAGGGTGCGGAAGGGGGTTCCAACCTTGGCCAGAGGGTTCGGGGTGAGGGCTCTGGCTGGGCAGTGCTTACTTCAGGCAGCTCCCGGTTGGTGGCACAGCGGGGCTAAGGCAGGCTCCCTTCCTGCCCTGGCTCTGTGCTGCTCCCGGAAGCGGCTGCCATGTTCAGCCCCTAGGCGGAGGCATGGCCAGACAGCTCTGTGTGGTGCATGCTACCTGTGCCCACAGGCTCCGTCTCCGCAGCTCCCATTGGCGGCAGTTCCTGTCCAATGGGAGCTGTGGAAGCGGCACTAGGGGTGAGGGCAGCACATAGAGCTTCCCTGGCTGCCTCTCCACCTAGGAACTGGAGGGAAATTCTGGCCGCTTCCAGGAGCTGCGTGGAGCCAGGGCAGGCAGGGAGCCTGCCTTAGCTCTGCTACACCACCAACTGGACTTCTAACAGCCCAGTCAGCGGTGCTGACCGGAGCCACCAGGGTCCCTTTTTGATTGGATGCTCTGGTTGAAAACTGGATGCTTAACAACCCTACTCACCAATGGTGCTCATCATTTCACAACATCAGACCTTCACAATTTGTTCTGTGTCAAATCATTTACTTTGAATTCCTTACTCAGTGGCAATATACAAATATGGCTTCACTGTTGACTTCCAAAGTTAACTCAAAAGGAGGCATATTTAGTGCCCAATCCTACTCCCATTGAAGTCAACAGCAAAAGTTTGATTCCAAAAGGCCCTAAATTTAATTGCTGTCTTCTTACTTGAGTGCGTGTTTCATAAATATGCATTTCACAGCCAAGTTATCTAAAGAAAAGAAAAGAAACTATTCTATTTGAATAGTTTCTTTTTTCATTTATGGATAAACAAACAATTTCTCATAGGTGCATGCTAATATATATATTTTCCTCAAGCTCAAGAAAGAAATATTTTAGCTGAAAATGAAACACAACCCATTTTTCAGGAGTTACCTACACTGCTTAGGAGAAGAAGTGATGACTTAACAATAAAATCCATCTGACATGAAAAGAAAGCAAAAGTGACTTAAATTATATTATGTCACCATCACTTTTTATATCAATCCCCTTCCTCTGCCTGGTATGCATAATGAATGCTCTTGAAAGATGAGAATATTAGCTTATAGGAAGATCTATTTTCCAGTAGTTTGGTATCTAATAACTTGTGTTACTCCTTCCTGTCAAACTCTGTCCTTAATTTTGATACTAAGAACAGATGACTATGGTCTGGTCTGCACTAGAAAATAAGGTCGGTTTAACTATGTTGGTCAGGGGTATGAAAAATCCACACCCCTGAGCTGAGATGTTAAATATGTCCCCATATAAACAGTGCTAGATCGATGGAAGAATTCTTCTGGTGACCTAGCTACCGCCTCTCAGGGAGGTGAATTACCTATGCCAATGGGAGAACCCCTCCCATCGTCATTGGTAGTGTCTATACTGAAATGCTACAGGGGTGCAGTTGTACCGCTGTTGTGTTTTAATTGTAGACAAGCCCTAAGAAAGTGGGCACATCTCTCTAATCTCTCTCCAATCATATGTTACCAATATTTTAACAAGTTTCTCCCTCAAAAGAATTCTCACTCAATCAGCAGTACATGTGACATTCCCTGGGAAAAATATTCTACATCCCCCACAATATCATCAGTCCCAAAAGCTTATTTACCTCTTCTCCCCTAAAGGCTAACTACATTTAAAGAAGAGCTCACACAAGTCCCTTCCAGTTCACCAGTGCCTCCCTCCTTCTTTTGCACACACACAGATTTTCACACAAAGAAAACAATATTTTCTCAGACTCTCACTGACATTCTTTTATTTTTTTGAAATTTTGTCTTATTTTAATAAGATTCAAAGAGTTAATAATTCAAGATCTCTTTAAAGAAATATGCATAGATTTAAAGTTAGAAGAAAGTGTATAAAACTTTTATTTCATTTTCAAGCTACTTATTCAAAAGTTCCAACACTCTTGTTTTTATGCATCAGCACTTAGAAACTATTTGAGGTCATGCTCCTTCATTAAGTTTTATAAATGTTTTATATTTGAATGAAAACATTAGGTCCATTATTTCCTTGAAGCTATTTCATTGTGAACAATGAAAATGCACATGCCACAAATATAGAACCAAATATTGCATATGTTGAATTGATTAATGTCCCTTTATTTAATGTTTGAGGTTTTGCTCAAAGATAGATAGACTTAATTCCATTGCAGAACGAATAAACTAAGTGGTTTTATTCTGCAACTTTATTCACCAAACTTTGAAAACTACATGAAAAATATGTTTTATAGAAGAAACAAATCTTTCAACAGATATTTTTACTTTAAGTGTTATAGGCAAAAGAGGAAAGAAACTGGTTAGCTGCACTATTCCCTGGATTATATTTAGGGAAGTAAGTACAGGGAATACCAGGGTAACATTATCTACTTGGGAAGGAAAAACTGCAAAACATTTAATTGTGTAATTGTGAACACTTGACACCACAGATTAATTTGGTCTACAGAGTATTTTACACTTGCCAAGTTTCCCTTGCACACTTGTGACTACTAACTTTAAACAATATTCTCCTTGAAATAATTCTTCTGCTGAGTCTAGGATTAAAATAATAAAAAATAAAACTATGTAGAAAAGCATGAAGTAAATCAACCTCCTTATTGCAAAACCACATTTAAAAGACGAAACCATTCTTGACACTGGAATAAATACATGTAAAACTACTGATGGAGAAACCTTGAAAGGTGTAGGCCAGGGATCGGGAACCTTTGGCACGCGGCACACCAGGTGGGAAGCGGCGCAGGCCAAGGGCGAACCACGGCCAGTGGAAGCCGCAATTGGCTGAACCTGCGGACGCGGCAGGTAAACAAACTGGCCCGGCCCGCCAGGGTGCTTGCCCTGGGGGGCCGCGTGCCAAAGGTTGCCAATCCCTGGTGTAGGCCTTGCTTTTCCACTGCCTTACACATCGTAGAGTGCGAAGTGAGTGTACAACACTACAGTTGTGATTAGATAGACTTTTATGGCCAGGCTGCACTCTTTTTTCATGGGTCTGAATGACTACAAAAGACAGCAGAATGGCAGGGCAGTGGAGAATTATGCACTCATAGTTCAGTTCCAAGTTTCTATTCAATATCCAAGTTTAACAGGCAGATAGAGGATTCTCGTTTAATGAGATCCCTTGTTGTGGAATGCCTTCCATATGAGCTACATTCTTATATTTCACTTAAGGTGAAATCTACACCTCACACAAAGCACAACATATTCAGGCCTCAGATGAGTGTGTGAGAGATGAAACCTACCCTGCCCACCCAGAGGCAGGCCGTGGGGTGGCAGTGCTCAGCCCTGCCCCTCCATGCCTAGGTGAATTTCTCCCTCTGAACTCTTGTGATCAGACTCAAAATGCTCCTTTCCCTCCATATTAGCTATTGAATTCTTTTTGCTGTGACTTGTCTGTACATTGCTCTGACGTGTGTAAAATGCATTTTATAAATGAATACACAATTATAAAAATAGACTATTTAATAAATCAAAAAATCATGCTCAAAATAAGATCAGGAAGCTCCTGTGCTAGGAGCGGTTTGGATTTCTTGTTGATTCAGCATAGCTAGTGTTGGAAGATTGTTTTCTTTTACGTTCACTGTTCTTCCCCCAAGAGCAGGAAGGCTTCAGGCTTTGAGCAGGGAACAAGGCTAATGGGCAAAAAACAAGGAGCTCACAAGGGATTTATATGCCTGAGTTCAAAGTTCTGGTGAACAGATTGCTGCAGTCCTGTCTAACTTGTCAGATGTCTCTCCATATTGTAGGCATAAAGACACTTATAACACTAAAGAGACAGACAAGAAAACTGATGTAATAAATAGTTTGAAACCTAAATAATTACAGTGACAATAAATAAATAAAATAAAAAGCCAGCCTGATCACATAGATAAAACACACTGTGCTGTAAATTGAGAGACGTTTGTGATACATAGAGTCTCCAACTCCAAGGAAACAGGCTGGGCCAACACTAGCAAGTAAAAGTGCAGCATCTGCACTGGTTGGTAAGGAATATATATGCCGCCCATTTGTCTCAATGGGTGGGGGAACTTGATGGGGCCCATGGTGAAGGGGAACAGTCCCAGCAGCAAGGCAGAAAAACATTTGCTGAGGGACACCAGGTAGCTCTCCCCCCAGGGAATCTCCAACACCCACTGACCACCTGGGGAGAAAGGTACTGGTTGGCAGCATTCCCCAGCTCCCAGGATTTAACCTGGAATGGGGGCCATGTGGACCCTGTTTCGGTATGTTCTGGGAGTTCCATCATACCCACCATGAACTAGGAATGGGAATCCAGCTGGACAGATGCTGCAGGTCTAGCCAATCACCCGTTCGGGGGTCAGGACTCTTTATCCAGGCTTATATGCCAAAATTAATTCCTCACATCACAGCCCATAAAGATTCTGGCTTTGGAAAGTTCTGGCAAGATGTCATCAATTGTGGGCAATGATCATTGGCAGCTTTTCAATGCCTAGTGCAGTGACTTTGGGTCTATGCAGATGTGTAGTTTGCATGGTGACTTCCTTACTACCACAATGCTGCTTACCCAGTCTGTACCAGCCTCTACAAGTACTATGTTACTTCTGCTCTGCAGATGTTCAAGCTCCTTGCATACTGGCGTATGTGCTGTCACTGGAATTTTAGTTCCTGGTTAGCACACACTCTGGGATATACTTTCAGTTGCAGCTTTTCTTTGCGATACCAATCACCTTTAAAAACATTCCCATATGCTTTTAAAATTGTCTCCATTGCTTCTTGCACTGCAACTATACAATTCTGACAAACCCTAATCAGATTGCTGGCTTGTATGTCTGTATTCCCCAAGTGGGGTCTGTTGCGCTTACCAGCCACCACCACAAACTTCAGCTGGTACCGTGCATTATTTTCAGGTTTGTTACTATGAGGTTACATTTTCCTATGAACTTAATTATTATTTCATTGTACAATATTTATTGTGCCTGCTTTTTGTAATCAGTGTAGGCCCAAGGAGTCTGTCATAGGTTTCACCTCCACTCTGAACTTTAGGGTACAGATGTGGGGACCTGCATGAGAACCCCTAAGCTTAATTACCAGCTTAGATCAGTATGCTGCCACCACCAAATAATTTAAACAACCATTTATGAGTCATTTGGGAACTCTGTCTTTCCCCCAAAATATCTCCCTCCCAAGTACTATAACCCTTCCCTGGGTAGCCTTGAGAGACTTCTCCACCAATTTCCTGGTAAACACCGATCCAAACCCCTTGGATCTTAAAACAAGTAAAAATCAATCAGGTTCTTAAAAAGAAGACTTTTAATTAAGGAAAAGGGGTGAAAGGAATACCTCTGTGAGATTAGCATGTAAGCTACTCTCACAGACAACAGATTCAAAACACAGAGGATGTTCCCCTGGGCAAAAACCTTAGTTACACAAAAGAAAACCCAATTTGATTATCCCTCTAATGCAAAAAGACAAAGTCACAAAAGGAAATAAACATAAGCAAATTAATTCCTTCTCTAATACTCACTACCCTGGTTGATTCCTGGATCTTTTCACTCCAGCACAGAACTTAATGAATAGAACAAAAGAATTGAACCTATGATTCCCCCATCCCAGGTGAATGCTCTAACCACTTGGCTACAGTTATAAGGTGGGAGGTGGCAACAGTGTCATTCTCACAAGAAACAACTTAGTCACCTAGGCTGCCTGACTCAGGAGAGGGGTTCCTGGTGTGGGGAGCAGCAGAGATAGGTGCTTCCCTACAGCTCAGACTTATGAACCTATCTCCTGGGAAATGGGCTTGAGCACCTGTAGCCATTGTTGCTCTAGTTCAGGGGTGAGGATTAATTATTTCAGGTATCCCAAAGGAGATACATGAGGGATTTATTATTTTTGTATAGATCTATGTATTTCTTGTGCTATTAAAGAAAGGTCAGTGTTGTTTTAGAATCCAATGCAAAGGTTATGTCTGCTTTATGTGTTACATCTATCACATGCCCTTTAAGTGTTAACCTGAGGATCCAGAGTATCCACACAGCTGGAGTTCTGGGAGAGGGTGTGTTTAAGGTAAGGAAGAGCCTCCGTTTCTATTACTTTTCATGCAGAGTCTCTTCATTCTGGGAAATGGGACTCTCTTCATTCTGGGACTACCACGTGTGTGAGAATCCCTGGCAGTGCTGCTCAAATGGCCCCTTGCTGACAAGGGTTCTGCTGCCATATGTATAAAGATCAAGACCTTTACTTTCCATCTAAAATTATCTTTATTTAAGATCAAGGAAAACAGAAAAGGACATAAATGAAGTCTTCCTGAGAGAGCACAGCATGTACATCTCCTCTTTCACAAGACGCAGAGACTCTGAAAACCAAATGACTGATGAGTGCTGCACACAGGAAGAGCCCTCAGAAAACAGGGGCTGTGTACAGAAAAAGAAAGTCATCATATTTTCATAGGTACATATAGCACCTCTAGGAAAACTGTAAGGAGCCCTTGGGATAGTGAAAAGGCAAAAAAAAACCATCCTTCTAAGCAGACCTTTGGGGAGCTGATAAGTGTGGAAGCTGGACACTTCCTTCTTGAGAGAAGAAGTGAGATATAGATCTACAAAAGGAAACTTCACTGTGTTCTTCTTCCCAGAGCGCCTGCCCCCCTGCCATGAGAAGGTAAAACCTGAGCACATGCACAGCTGTATACACACAAGCATATCGCCTCGTCCATTAAAATAAGTTGGATTTGTGCACACATCTAAGGGCAGAATATAGTGCTAAGTAAGGAAATGGTATTAAAGAGTACTGGAAGAATTTGCATTCAGCTGTCCATATACAAGGAATGTGCACGATTCCAAATAAGTGGCAGCTGGTAGAGTGGGACATGTGATCAGAAAAAATGTTATTGTGACAATACAATTATAATTAGACTGGTTAGAGATTGTCCAGGATAACTGCTGAGATAATTACAGTAATGAGCTTGTCATACAACGGATTTGCAAAGTTCCATGGTTTTAGGATGCAGGGATGATTTCTTATTTCTGTTTCATTAGATATTTTGTATATAATATTGGCTTATTTTCTCATTTGAATTGAACATTAAATTGATTGTATTGTGGCCTTAATTAAATTCCATCTTTCCCTAGGTATTTTGTGATTAAAAGAATCAATGAAAAAAGTTTTTTTAGGTATATTTTGAAATGTTCCTGTAAAAGAACTGTCGATAAACAGTGGAATCTGTTTATAGAGTCACATCCTATTTTTAATTCAGTCCATACTTGGACAAAGTAGTGCACACTGACTACAGTATTTGGCCCATAGAGAACTTGGATATGCTGAAACTCAGTTTAAAGAGGAGCAAAAGTCCCAAATTGCTTCATTATAGTTCAATGAACTTTCACTCCTAGTACATTGAACCTTCATTCTGTTTTTAGTGTAATTTCATTATACTATAAGTGGGTTCCATTGTGTTACTTATCATACAATGCAGTTATCTTCTTGCTGAGCATAGAGGAAAAAGGCGGGTGAATTGTCAGTGTTCCATGGGATGAGAGAGGAGGAAGAATCCATTACCCAAGTGCTCTTAGGATTTGTCTATCTACACCTCAAACTGGAGGTGTACATTCCAGCGTGAGAAGACATATCCATGCTAGCCTTAATAGCAGTGGGACAGGCTAGTCACCCCAAGTACTTAACAATCCATGTATCTGCCATGATGTTAGGCATATACTCAAAGCAACTAGCCCCTCCCACTCCTGTGGTGACACTCTATTTTTAGTATACTATCTTGATCAGAGCTAGTTCCGGATATGTCTTCTCAAGCTGGAATTTACACCTTCAGCTTGAAGTGTAGACATATGCTCAGTGGGAAGGGAAGAGGAGTGATATTCGCACACTACACCAGGAGTAAAAACATAGGGTGAGAGTCTGGCTTCAGTTACACTAAATGTGGATTAACCTGAGGAAAAGTTAATTAGGGCCAGATTTTCATCTTGTTTACAAAATTGTGAAGTCTAGATTAAGTCCACTGACTTCAGTGAAGTTATTCCAACACTCTAGTTCAAATAAGATCAGAATCTGGGCTATGGAATTGGCATGGGATAAAAGGAGGCCCTGGCATTTTCCCAAGGAAGAGGTCAGATTGGGGGGAAATCTATTGCTGGGAAGGTCATCTGTTTGTATTGTGAACTCTTGGATCAAAGGAAGGCAACGAGAGTTTGCCGGTGTATAAACTAAGCATGAAAATGAGTTAGGACTTTAGAATTTGGCCCACTGTGAAAGTCTGGGGCAAAACCCACTTTGTTTTAAAAGAGTCCCACCAGGCTTGATTATATTAACTATACTGCAATTATGTTAATGGGCAATTTGTTCATAATGGCACAAAGAAAAATCTAAAAGTCCCTAGGCTGTAGAAATGGGAACATAATGTGGGTGAGATCGGCATATTACTCATTTTCTTTCTTCTAACATCAAATACTTTGGTACTGTTATTGTTAAAAGAAATAAACACGCACATCTATGTAATTTTGACTCTGTTATATTGGTATACAATTAGCCTATTAATATGAAGCATTTCTGCAGTACATTAGTTTCTACCTGGGGAAAGGAACTCCACACAGCTTTTTTACATATGTTGCAAACATCTCTACTGTAATAGGATATATGTGGCAAAGGATGTATGAATAAGTTTAAAGTATGAAGTCAAATCTAAATACTGTAAAACAAATGCATTTTAAATAGACACTGGGCTACATCCTTTGATTTCAATAGATTTACACCACTTTTTCTATATGACAGGGGACAAATCCTGCCCTGTTTTGTACTAGTATGCTGGATGGTGTGGTTGAAATGGTAAGCAGGGGCGGCTCTAGGCACCAGCAAAGCAAGCACGTGCTGGGGGCAGCCCATTTGCAGGGGCGGCAGGGATCCAGCCTGGGAGCTGAGAACCAACAGGGGGCCCTGGGAGCTGTAGTTCCTTGGTTAGCTCCCTGCCTATAGAGCCAGCCCTGGAGCAGGGAAAGAACTACATTTCCCAGCATTCCCTTGTCCATTACCAACAGGAAAGAGGGGGAGGGAGTGAGGAAGCTGAGACCTCATTCTGCAGCCTGCTGTGAATGGAGAGCTGCACTGTGAGTAGGGATAGCATATTTTAACATTCAAAAAATAGGACACTCCACAGGGAGGGAGGGTAGCCCCACCCTGCCACCATCCACTCCCTCCGACTGCCCCCCACAGAAACCCCAACCCATCCAACCCCCCTGCTCCCTGATCACCCCCTCCCATGACCCCTGCCCCTAACTGCCCCCCAGGACTCCACCCCCTAAGCACCACTGCTCCTTGTCCCCTGATTGCCCCCTCCTGGGACTCCTGCCCCTAACTGCCCCTTGGAACCCCCATCTAAGCCTCCCTTCTCCTTGTCCCCAACTGCCCCCTCTTGAGACCCCCCCCCACTTGTGCCCTAGGACCCCACACCCTACCTGTCCCCTGACAAACCCCCGGGACTCCCATGCCTATCCAACCGCTGCCTGTCCCCTGACTGCCCCCCAAACCCCTGACCCATCTAACCCCCCCTTCTCCCTGCCCCTGACTGCCCCCCCAAACCTCCGCCTCATCCAACCCCCCAGCCCCCTTACCGTGCCACTCAGACCAGCATGTCTGGCTTCGCGCAGCACCAGACACACTGCTGCATACATGCTGCCGTGCTCCCCCACAGAGCCACAGCCTCCCGCCCCCAGCACCTGCCTTCCAGATTTGAACACCTCAAAATTCAGGAGTGCTCAAGCTCAGTTTCGGCAGCTGTTACTTCATTTCTCCCAAATCAAATATACTGATCCACTGTAACTTGCTGTAGAAAAAGTAGGATAAAATTGAGCAAGAAATGCTTCCCAGTGGTTATTAGGACTGGAATTGCTATTTTCAACAGCCATTGCCTTTTTGTTTGTTTGTTTAAAAGGAAGACAGTGATATTGCATTGGCAAATTCCCCATAGAAAGAAAGAGTGGAACAAAAGAATAATAAAGGCATCTCAACTTTTCCTCATTTATGTAGGACAATCTTATAATATGCATCCAGATATCCTCCAGTCACACAAGCTGAAAATTGTTCCACTTTACTGCAGTTCTGTAACCATATGGGAACCAATCCTGTCTGTGTTCTGTGCACACCCAAAATTCCTGCTGAATGACCTGCCGTGGGAGCGAGTTACCAGTGACCCAGGGCTACAGCGGAAGGAGGGTGCAGGTGGAGGGGGGAGAGCCCAGGGCTGGGACGGCAGGAGGTGTGTGTGGGGGGGTAATGGTGGGGAGGAATGAGGTAGCCCAGAGCTGGGGCGGTAGGGGGTGTGGTGGTGGTGGGGGGAGAGCCCAGGGCTGAGGCAGCAGGGGGGGTGCGACGAGGAGCCCAGGGCTGGGACGGGGGGGGCAGCCAAAATTTTTTTTGCTTGGGGAGGCAAAAAACCTAGAGCCGGCCCTGATGGTAAGAGAGCACATGGAAACTCTTCCTCCTTCAATAATGTACTTATGCAGCAGCCATAAAAGATTCACCAATATGTGGTAAAGAGTGCGAGGTGGGAGTTTAGCCAGCGTATCTGTCACAAAGCTCAAGGTGACATCATCTGACCAGTAGTGTGCATGGTCAACTCCCCAGGCTGTATGTTGCTCTCAGCAGCATATGCTGAGGTGGAACATGTACCACTTTGGAGCAGCTGTAAGGTGTGCCACCACCATGCAACTCACCAGACATCCCATCCTGGTCTAAGCCACCATGCCCCAATCCTGGTTGGATGGTCTTGACATTTTAAACACTGATAGCTCCACTTTGCTGCCTCCCCATACACAACACCGACAATGGATTTGCCCTATATACCTTCAAATATTAGTGTGAGTCACATGATGAAAGCATCGGTGACTTTACATAGACTTTACAGCTTGCCCTAGAGGATTGTAGTCCTTTGATGGCCATGAAGTAGCTAGAGCTGAGTGATTCTTCAATTTATTGGCAGTTCAGAAAAATTGAAAGAACATTTGGTACAGGCTGACCCAAAACCAAAGTGTTTTGGAATTTTCGGCAAATCAAAATGTTGGAAAAAATTGTTTCTGGTTGAACAAAAATGTTTAATTTTAATTTTGGACATTTTTTTTAAAAATAAAAGAAAAAGAAATTAAGGGCTAGACTCACAAAATCAAGGAAGAGGAGATAGCAGTGGCTAGCCAATAGCCTAGTGATTAGGGTACCTCAAGAGCTGGAATTTAAACCCGTTCTCCTACCTTCCAATGAGTACCCTAGCTATTGGGTATATGGCAGGGAGATGGGGGGCAGGAGTAGCATCTCCACAACCTCCTTGGCCCAAATCCCTTTGGGAATGTGAAAAATCAGAATATTTAATTTCAATAAACATTTTCATATTTGTAATTTTTTCCCTTTTTTTCCCCACCAAAACAACTTGCTGAATTTAACATGAATTCACAAAATGATTTGGTTGATCTGCATTTTTCAGAAAAAAAAAATCAACCAAAAATTTTCACCCAGTTCAAAGGAAATTGAACAACACTGCCACATTCTGGAGATGGAAAAGACCCACATAGGGCTACTGGTTATGGCAAAGGCATGGGTCCCTTGGTCTCTGTGGTGGTGGAGAGGGCAGACAAAGCAAAAAGAAAACATCACTTATTGTTGGTGAAATAGCTTTAAGCCAAGGCCAAAGTGTTCAATCATGGGTGTTTTGGTGTCACCTTTTAACGATTCTCAGTAATGCAGTTTGTCGATGAGAGCTAGTCCAATGGTTTTCTGATGGAAAATATAGTTTCCAGATTTTTTTTCATGATTCATGATCCATGATTTTGTGAAGAATGGAGCACCCTCACTATGCTTACATTATTTAAAACCTGGTTAATAGTGCTGCAGGATCATACTCTAGTATTTCCTATTCAGCATTAGGAAAATGGGGGTCATTTAAAGGTTTTTGCCTCTGAACTTTGAAATCTCCTACCTGAAAACTAAATCTGATTAGACAACAGCATACACTTCTGGATAAAAAAATCATAGAGAAAGGAAATGAATTAGATTCTAAGAATAAAAGATGAGCCATGAGAGCACACTATAAAACTTAATCTATACAGCCTACAGAATAAGATGTTAAGAGAAGATTTAATTTAAGTGCATAAAATCTTAAACAGTGTCAACAAAGTCAGCTCAAGTTACTATTTTCAGCTCAGTACAGATGGTGCGGAATAAGGGGACATAAATGGAAATTAGGGAAAAAAGAATATTGAGTAGAAAAACAAACACTAGATTCATTCAAGAAAAAATTAGATGTTATCTTGAGGAAATGGAATATTAAAGCAGAAACAAGACCCGATGAGCTGAGTGGCCTATGCTTATGCGTCCCAAAATTCATATGTTTATATGTCTCAGCTCAGATATAAAACTTAGTTCCAGTTCTGAATGGAGGAAAATATGTGGTTTGTATTGAATGCAAAGGCTATTATTTTGGTGTACACTATTCACAAACAATTCAGCATTCTGCATACAGAGCCTAAACACTACTTAGGCTTAAGCAGAGCAATTAATTCATAGCTAATGATTTCTTTGAAGAATGTACCCTCTTCTGTCTATGAATTTTCTATGAGCACACTGTGATTTTCTCTAATTTATTCACTTTGAAATTATTATCCAAATAAATTCTTTGAATAACTCTTAGTCTGTAGATTGTATGACAGCAGTTCATTTTGTGGGACTGATATTCAACATTTGAGTTGGTTTGTTTTAACTAAACACACTTGGTATAGGTTCAGTTTCCCTACCTACCAGGAGGAGGTCCTCTTTGAATCAGGCTTCTTCTGTGAATATCCTCATTTAAGAGTTGGATCATTCACTTTCCATTAATAGAATCCAAATTTGTTTTAGAATCTGAAGTTTCTGCAAACATTGCTGGCAGCAAACTCTTTTCTAGGCTAATGGAAAGAGTAGCAAATGGGGCACAAATACAATATTTTGGTGCCTTAGTAGAGGTGCCGAGGCTCTAACCATTGGATCTTTGATCAGATTCACTGTTTGAAGTCTCTGAGTGGTTAATCACTCCCTGGAGATGAAAGCTGAGCTAAGCAGGAAACGTGATATAAAATGTCAATTTCTAGGTGAACTCAAGAGCTGAGAACAGAAGCGGCTAACGTGAGAGTTTTGGAGGGAGATGAGACAGGGAGTGAAAGAGGCTTTCCTTTCAGTTTCAGGTCAATGTGAGATTTCAGAGATAGCCAGCACTGGAAAAGTAGTGGTGATCTGCAACAGATGTCCCATATTTTCTTTCCGGCCCGTGGCCAGAAGGGACTTTCTGTGCATGAAGTGCAAGTTGGTGGCTGTGTTGGAGGAGAAGATTCTTGGATTGTAGGGGCAAGTAAAGATGCTAATGAGATGTTGAGGAATGCCTAGACAACCAGCTTCAGAAAACATCAGTACTCCAGGTTCAAGGAAGAAAGGAGCTGGACACCAATGAGCTTGGAAAAGAGGCCTGGCAGTTTGTAACCTTCAGAGGGAAGAGGCCACAACAGCATTCCACATGACTAGAGATGGACGAGGATGGGCATGCTGTGGCCACCAGAGAGAAGTAACAAAAAGGAGGGTAAAAGGAGGGAAGATCTGAACACTTAGCACAAAATCAAGATGTTGAGAACAAAATTAATCAAGGAACCAAAGGACATGAAAAGAAGAAATTCTTTTATTGCCTATACACCAATGTTAGGAGCCTGGGTAACAGACAAGAGGCACGGGAATTGCTGATTTATGAACTTACATTAATCTACTGAAACCTGGTGGGATGTTACCTGGGACTGGAATGTTAATATCAATGGTTATAACCCATTTAGGAAGGATCAAATGGGCAAAAAGGGAGGGGACGTGACATTCTATGTCAAAAATGGCATTACCTGTTTCCAGGCCCAGCTCCAGCTTTTTTGCCACCCCAAGCGGCGGAAAAAAAAAGAAAAAAAAAAAGAAAAAACAGATTGAGCTGCCGCTGAAGTGCCGCCGAAGACGAAGAGATTGAGTGAAGGAGCCGCCGCTGATTTGTCGCCGAAGACTGAAGCGGAGACTGAAGCGGAGCAATTGAGTTGTTGCCGCTGAATTGTCACCGCAGATCCAGACATGCCACCCCAACAACGGACAGAGTGCCGTTCCTTTCTATTGGCAGCCCCAAGCACCTGCTTCCTTCGCTGGTGCCTGGAGCCGGTCCTGCCTGTTTCTCACTAACTGATAACTCCGAAGAAAATGATCTTGAATGCTTATGGATCAATGTCCTAAAATATAAAGCACAAGATGGGTTATTAGTTGGAGTCTACTGCAGACCACCAAATTATACTAGGGAACAGGATGACTGGCTCTTTATGCATCTATCTATAATGTATAGGAAAAAAGCTGCATGATATTGGGGGACTTCAGTTTGAGTGACATATGCTGGAAGTCTCATGCTGCCATTACTGAAACTACTTTGGAATTTCTGAATATTTTAGATGACAGTTTCTTAACTCAAAAGGTGTTGCATCCAACACATTTATAAAGTACAAACGGAATGATGTTCAGATGAGTGATATACATATACTTGTTCCTTTAAAAGAGCCAATTTCACAAAGATGAAAACAATTAGAGCCAAATTAGTTGGGAGGAAAAATTGAATCAGAAAAATGTGATTGATAATTGGGAATTGTTTAAGAACACTGTACTAGATCTTCAAAAGTTTCAATTCCATAACTGAGGAAGAAGGCTGTATTGTTCAAAAAGTGACCTGGTTTAGAGGGGAATAAAAGGCAGCTATAAAAAATTTTTTTATATAACAAATGCAATAAAGGGGAGAGGGATAGTAATCAATATAAATCAGAAGCTAGGAATTATAGAAAATTGATAAGGGAAGCAAAGGGACATAAGGAGAAATCAATGCCCAGCAGAGTTAAGGATAGTAAGAAGGAGTTTTACAAGTATAATAGAAACAAAAATAATCCTAACAATGTTATTGACCTGTTACTAGATGGAAATGGTAGAATTATTAATAATGCAGAAAAGGCAGATATGTCGAATAAATATTTCTGTTCTGTATTTGAGAAAAAACAGATAATGTAGTTATAACATATGATAACACGCCTTCCATTCTACTAATATCTCAGGAGGATGTTAAACAGAAGCTTTTAAAGTTAGAAATTTTTCAATCAACAGATCCAGATAACTTGCATCCAAGAGTTTTAAAAGCTCTGGTTGAGAAATTTGCTGGACCATTAATGCTGATTTTCAGTAAGTCTTGGTAAACAGAGGAATATTCAGAAGACTGGAATAAAGCTAATGTGCTTATATATATATATAAAAAGGATAAACAGGATGTCTCAGGTTATAATGGGCTGTCCGTGGGACATCAATCCTAGGCAAAATAATGGAGTGGCTGATATGGGACTCAATTAATAAAGAATTAAGGGAGGATAATATCATTAATGCCAATCAATAGGAGCTTATGGAAAATAGATCCTGTCAAACTAACTTGATCTTTTAATAAGATTACAAGTTTGGCTGATAAAGATAATAGTGTTGACATAACTTATTTAGAATTCTGTAAGGCATTTAAGTTGGTACCACTAGGTATTTGGATTAAAAATTAGAATGATATAAAATGAATATGGAACACTTTAAATGGATAAAAACTAGCTAACTGTTAGGTTTCAAAATGTAATTGTAAATGAGGAATCATCATCAAGCAGATGTGTTTCCAGTGGAGTCCCCGGGGGATCAGTTCTTGGCCCTACACTATTTAATATTTTTATAATGATGTGGAAGAAAACATGAAATCATCACGATAAAGTTTGCAGATAACACAAAAACTGGAAGAATGGTGAATAATGAAGAGGACAAGTCACTGATACAGAGCCATCCCGATCATTTGGTAAGTCAGGAGTAAGCAAAGAGTATGTATTTTTATATGGTAAATGTATATGTGTACATCTAGAAACAAAGAATGCAGGCCAAGCTTATAGGATGGGAAGCAGGGACTCTGAAAAAGATTTGGGGGTAGTGGTAGATAACCAGTTGAACACGAGCTCCAAGAGTGATGGTATAGCCAAAAGGGCTAATGCAGCCCTTAGATGTATAAATAGGGGAATATCCAGTAGTAGGGAAGTTATTTTACCTCTGTATTTGGTACTGGCGTGACCACTGCTGGAATACTGTGTCTAGTTTTGGTGCGCACAATTCAAGAAGTATGTTAATAAATTGGCGAGGGTTCAGAGAAGAGTCAAAAATGATAAAAGGATCAGAAAACATGTCTAATAGTGATAGATTCAAGGAGCTTAATCTACTTGGCTTAACAAAGAGAAGATTAATGATGCCTTGATTACAGTTTATAAATACCTGGGGAACAAATATTTAATAACAGGCTCTGCAGTCTATCAGAGAAAGATACAACAATGGCTGGGGATTGAAGTTAAACAAATTGAGACGGGAAAGAAGGTGTGCATTTAACAGTGAGAGAGTTCAAATTCTCCATCGACAATTTTTAAATCAAGATTGGATGTTTTTTTTTTCCAAAAGACATGCTCTAGGAATTATTTTGGAGAAGTTCTATGGCCTGTGTTATACAGGAGGTCTGTCTAAATGATCTCAATGGTCCCTTCTGGCCTTGGAAACTATGAATATTTGTAATTTGTATGAACATTCACTGAAATTTTTGGAGGTATTTACTCAGCTTTGTCATTAAATAAATTTGCTTTTGGTGCCATGGAACACTACATATTGGGCCAAATTCTGCTCTGATATACACACTGTGTAGTCCTTTTTCATGGAGGGCAAGTCAGCAAAGTTTGAGGATACAGGTAAAGGTAAGGGTCTGCTTCCTTTGGCCTAGAAAAACATCATCTATTCAGGTCATCCATCTCCCTTGGCTCAATGATCTTCATCCACTTTCCCACAGGAGCAAAGAGATGGATTGGGGGTGAAGGTGGGAAGTTCTTTTACTTCTCGAACACCCAGGGCCAGGTTCTGAGCTGGTATACATCCATACAGGTCCAGTGACTTCAATGCTCATTTGCATCAGGTGAGGAGCTGGCCCGTTGGGAGTTTAACAACACTCCAGCTCATTTTGTGAAATAATATCAACAATAATAAAAATAAATAAAAATTATGATGCTCACAAGATCTAATTTAACCAAACTCAAGCCTCTAGACTAAAAAACCCACAACCCCCAGGTTACTTCTAACATCCTTCATTATTCATTCACCAAAAGAGTGATATAAAACAGTGCTTCTTAGCTAGGAGTATTTGGGGGTATATCAACTCATCTAGATATTTTCCTAGTTTTACAATGGAATACATAAAAAGCGCTAGCAAAGTCAGTACAAACTAAAATTTCATAGACAATGATTTGTTTATACTGCTCTGTATATTATACACTGCAATGTAAGTACAATATTTATATTCCAATTCATTTATTTAATAATTATATGGTAAAAATGAGAAAATCAGCAATTTTTCAGTAATAGTGTGGCGGTGACACGTATGTATTTTTACGTCTGAGTTTGTGAGGTTTTAAGTGAGGTGAAACTTGGCAGTACACAACACAAATCAGACTCTTCAAAGGGGTTTAGTAGTCTGGAAAGCTTGAGAGCCATTGCTATCAGCTCTACGGTGCTGCATACAGTAATACTTCTAACATTAAAATACTTAACTCTTCATCTGTTTCCAGTGTTTTGTACATTATGGGAAACAGTTTTTCATTACACATTTACCTATTTAATTGGAACATACTGGACTACTGTGTCTTTGTCCCCCTCTGCTAGTTGAACAACATATGAGGCCATCAGCCAGCTAGTGTGTGGACTTCATCCTCTATCTCAAGTGGTCAAGCCCTGTGCTTTGGAGCTGGTGGTCATGGTTCAGTTACTGTTGATGACTGAGATGTTAAAAGTAAAGGCCCATTGTCCAGATATAAAATTGTATCTTCTCAAACATCTGAAATTGAAATACTTGCAATAGCAGAGAAATGACATATTTAACTTGTACCTTTTAGATCATCCCCTCCTACAAAGATTTTCTATTATCCTTTTGCCAAGCGGAACAACAGACATCCTCCCAACCCTCCCCCTTGCCTGTCCACCCTTTAC
Organism: Malaclemys terrapin pileata; assembly: GCF_027887155.1. Classification (NCBI taxonomy): domain Eukaryota; kingdom Metazoa; phylum Chordata; order Testudines; family Emydidae; genus Malaclemys; species Malaclemys terrapin. The sequence goes on from NC_071505.1 coordinate 32,452,896, forward strand.
ACAAGTCTGCTCACCTACTGTCCTCTTCCACCTACCAACACAAAACATTTGACAGGTGTAGAGGAACGGTGCCACATAGGTGGCTAAGCCGGCGTCAATGTATGAAGATCCCCTCTTTCAGTGGATCTAGGAGAGGCACAATCTGATCCTTTCTTTGAAATCTGCAGGTTAATCAGAACAACGTTCAGATCTACACTAATAGCTGGTGCTAGCAATTTTTACAGTCTTTGCCCTAGAAACATCAATGATTTTTCTGACTCAGCTGTAAGTTATTGCCATGATCCTCTTACATATTGTATTTGAATGAGAAACACTTTTAAACAAAAGGCTGAAGAAAAGAGTTAAAAAATGTTGCCCTTTTATGTTAATTTGAAACATATTCTTATGTAACCTCTGAAAATGACTGCTATAAAATTCTATTATTTATTCCAATTCAGTAGTGCAGAAAGTCACAGTACCATTTGAAGCTTGCAATCAATCAGAATTTAGCATATAGCCTTGATGAGCTGTTCATGGCTACTTCCAATTCATATCTTAAAGAGGAGCCTAACGTGTGGAGTTCACTATAGTCCAAATAATGTACTAATTAGCTGCTGTTACAAGGATTTACACTATCACAAATCAAAGCTTTTTAGAAGAAAATGTTCTTCCATCTTAGAAAGCTAGTCTGGGAGGAAGTCAGTGAAAGGCCCTGAGGATATATATGCATAATATTCATCTCAGTGTAGATTAAACACATATTAAATTTAAAAAACGTGTAGCCTCTGGACAGGACAAGCTGCAGTATCTTCTGATGCAAGTCACTGAAATGAAAAATCATATACACTTAGAATGTTTATATCTATAACTGGATACTCTGATCTCTTAAAGGACTTTATTTCCCAGACTTTAGGTTACGCTGGGGTGGCTGCAGCAAGAAGAGGAATGACAAAGTTTGCTAGTGTTTCCTTTTACTTTTACTTTTATGTTTTTGTCAGGGCTTCTGTTATTAACCTCATTATTTAGCATATTTACATCAAACTTTCAGTGTTGCTGGGCTGAAATATGGATTGCAACTATGAAATATAAAATGTAATGCACTCATCACCGCTTGTCTCTTTCTCCCCTTTCAGCTTCTCTTGTGTTTCCATGCGTCAGCGAGAAGGTGACAGCTCACCTGAGATAGCACACCTCTGTCCAGGCCCCTTGACTGAGACTGATTGGGGAATGAAGTTCCAGAACCTAGTTCCCATCAGAATCTCTCAATAGAGGGATTATTTTTCTCTTTGAAGATGTCTGTATGAAATTATTCCTAGAACGGTAACCTTACCCACAACAAAATTCATTAAAAACTATTTTTTTATTACACTTCTCAGTCAGAGAACTGGACAGAGCATTTTCAGCTTACTTACGGGGGTGGGGGAAAGTGAATAGTTTTTCTCTCAAGAAAGCAATCTTCTCTCTTTTATTATGCTTTGGTCAGCCTCTCATCAATTCTCACTGTCCAGATACATACTCCTTGGTATGTCCAGATATCTCCCATCAAGCCCCTACATCTGGGTCACCTGGGGTATTCATACATGCCTCCAGTGATCTAGGACAGCCACCCCCGCATTCCACAGTAGAGCTCATAGAGAATTTTCTGTCAAAATGTTTTTTTTGTTTTGGTTTGATTTTTTCCATACAATCAAAATTTTCTGTGGGAAGTACTTGCTTTTGCCTAAATTATTTTAATTTTCATTAAAATCAAAATGAAACATTTTGTTTCATGTTGGTTGACCTGAATCAAAATATTTCAGTTTGACAAATAGAATCAAAATATTTAATTTCAGGTCAGTCTGATACAAATTATTTTGAGGGGTGCTGCAGTATATCCTGGGAGATATAATTCAACTGGGGAGCTCTGATCATAGGATAGAATGGGAGCATGAGGCACATGAACTACAATTCCCAGGGAGGCACGTGACAGCTCAACAGATGCAGTTAAATGTTGATCCAACTCAAACCAAAATGTTTTGACATTTCTGATTCAGAATTTTCAGACCTTTTCATGGCATGTAAAGTTCCAATATTTTGACATTTTATCCTGACTCGGGACAAAAACTAATGGCAAAATATCAGAATTTCCTGCAGGATGGAAATTCCAACTTTTGATCAGCTCTATTCCACACCAGTTTTCTTCAGGTACCTAGACACACAATAGGGTTTACACTCATTGCTTTCTCTACTTGGCCCATTGATAATACAGTGACCTTTATCAATGACTAATCATTATCTTTCACAAGTTTAATCACTTAGCTTAGATGCCACACTTCTCCGATCAATCTGCATATCTCTACCCCAGTCAGTTTTTCTATTGTTCTTTCAAAAGGGCAGACTGGCATCTTCCTCAGTACCAATCCTCCCACCCCCACTTATTTTCCATTGTTATGAAGTATGAATTAAGAATAGGATCTCAGACCCTCGGTCACAGTAACACTATTTAGATTGGTTTTATCAAATTTTTAGGAACCAGGAAAATTCTCTCAAAATAAATATGTTGCTTTCGTCCTTGCACCTTTGTTTTCAATGGGACACAGTACTGAAAAACAATCCGCAGCTGTACCGAGTAATGTCATATAGAAAGTACAGTAAGTATTATACCCCTTTCACAGGTGGATGGACAGGCACAAAGACAATAAGTGGCACCTCCAAGCTCAAACAGCGAGTTAGTAGTAAAACTGTGAAAAGAACCTCCATCAAATCATCCAGAGTCCCAAACCTATGCTCTAAACTTTATGCCACTCTGTCTCCCTAGTACTAGTTTTACTGGATATTACTATACAAAGTCTCATAACAACTAATGTAATTGTAACCCTTCTGCCAGGTGGAGTGAGCAGCAACAACGACCAGGTTCAATGTCAGGGGCTTTCTTTTAACAACAGAAACGAGAAACGGTTTGAGCCCCTATCCAGTAATCTGGGAAAACTAAACAGGAGGTAGAAGGGGTGTCATATTTCATGGAGTTGGAGGGAATTGATCCTAAATGGGGAGAGACCTGTCTCCTTGCTCATATCTGTCAATGCTACCCCACCTCAGCTGCAGCCACACATCTTCTTTCCCAGATACTTCCTAGACCAAGAGAAAGGGTAGGTTCTAGCAGCAGGGTGAGGCATTTCACAGTGGAAGGGGCAGCTGAAAGAAAGGAGACAATTCCTAATATACAGGATGTGATTGGGAACTTATTACAGCAGAAGCATTGACTTTTATGCTCCTCCAACCGGCCAGAAATTCTATTCTCCTTTTCAACACAGCATCCGCAGTGACCTCATCAAGATTCTGGATATTAGCCACTCCCTTCTTCTACCCCTAGTTTATATCCACCTGAGAACTGGCCAGCATCCTAACTGTTAAAATCTGAATATGCATGTTTGAATTTGGTGCCTTCATTGTACCTTTCAGCTACCATATTAAGGAGGAGGCTAGAATACAATTTGTTTCATTGTTGTCGTTTAGTCATGATATCTGAAAGTGATGAGTGTCTGGCAAATTATCAAAGGGATAGAATTTGCTCTTCATGGAAATTGACACAATTATCTGACAGCTGGCATAACTAAAGATGGAGTGAAGGAAAGCAAACTAGTGAGGAATGACAGTAATAAGGTATCCTGTTGTTAACCAGTCCACATATCCATGGGAAGGAAAGCTGCTTTATTTTCTTAAGAATTTCATATATATATTTGGAATATCCAGGACTTGTGTGATGGTAATTTGGTAATACTGCTCAGTAAATTCTAAGCACTTTACAAAATAGTTGTCCTTCCACAGTAGAAAATGGAAGGTTAAGTGCTCCCCTTTCTGGTATACATCGATTTAATGCTACATCCCCTGGGTGATTTATAGTAAATTTGCTTTTTCTGTTCCTCAGTTTCTTGAGGGTAAGTTGCTTTCTGGCTGCTGTTAATGCTAATTCATATGGACCCAAACAAGACAAATACTTTCAATAGTGCTTGAAGCAGAGGGTTTACTAGTTGTTATCGGTAGAAAAATGTGTTATTTATTGCTAATTGCAAATAAGAGTCTGCTACTTTACATATTAAAGATATAACCACATTATCATAGCTTTCCCCAGAGTGTACAGTTTCTACATCAAATTTTTAGTTTTAACTCTGTTCATTGGATGCTTAAGGCACCCAATATCTCTCTGTTTCAGGGGATCCAAAATGCCATGGTCAGACTATTCTCTTATGCTGAGAAAGCAAGGTCAATGCCTCTTACTTTACCTCTAGGCCTTCAGATAGGGGCCTGCTTCTCCACAGCCTCGACCTTGTGTAGTCATTTGCACTTATACAAAATGAGTGTAAAATACTATAATTTAATCTGGTAGCCATATACACCCACTATGCACAAGTGAAAATGATCCCCCAAGATGCAAGACAGTGGAGAATCAGGTCCTGAGGGACTGGTCTGCTATCTACGCTAAAGTGGGGAGCTATTTGTGTCACCCCCCAATCTGGTTTCTGCTCCCAGCTTTCTTTAGAGAAGTCTCAGGGCTTCAGTAACTCACAACCAGCTACCTGTGACTTCCCAGGGAATACTGCAATGCAATTCATACTCCAACTGCATAGAAACACACCCCAGGAAGACTTCTATTATGGGAACTGAAAAGTGGTGCAGAATCCAGCTATGCCTTCCCTATGCTATCTAGAGATTCATCTACCCTGGGGAATTTCCCAATGTGGCAGTTCCATTGGCTTTGCACCACAAAGGGTATGTCTATACAGCGATGTAAGCCTAGGGTTAGTGGGACTCGAGTCAGCTGACCCATATGGGTCAGGAAATCCTGGGCTTAAGCATCTACACTGAATTTTAACCCTCAGTTAAGGATTTTCTGACCCATGCTTGAACATAGTACTTTGGTGTCCACACTGCAGTGCACAGACCCAAGTCAAAGTAACGCTATCCCAGAGTGCTCCAGCAGCCCGCCCTCCCCCTGAGGATCCCTTATCCCTGCCCCCACCTCACTCCAGGAGGCAGGGATAACAAATCCCTAGGAGGCTGCGGGGAAGTTTTGTTTATTTGCTAGGTAATCTGTGATCTGTTTGCTATCACTTATAATCACTTAAAATTTATCTTTCTGTAGTTAATAACCCTGTTTTATTTTTTATCTTAACCGGTATGTTTTTGAGTGAAGTGTTAGGGAATCTTAGCTTTGTTAACAAAGACTGGTGCATATCTTCTCCATATTGCAGTGGGGAGTGGTCTAATTAACGAGCTTGCACCGTACAGAGCCCTGTTCAATGTAAGAGGGTATAATTCTGGGTTTATACTCAAGTAAGGTGCAAGGTTGGAGAGCTGGGAAGTTAGCTGGTGCTGCCATTGTTGGTCCATGAGTGGCTTTGGTAAAGCACTCAGGTCACTCAGTTGGGTGTGATAGCTATCATGTTAGGTGATAACAGGGCCCAGAGGGGCTGGCTGTGGGTCACCAGCAGAACAGTGTGGGAGGCCAACCCAGCTGAATGATTTGGAGGCACAGTGGTTCCAATGGCTTCCAGGCTTCACCCCAGGGGTACATCCCATCACACTCAGCTTAACACAAGCTTGAATCCTTCAGCCCTGCAGGGTTCTGGGATCTTAGGTTCAAGCATTAAGTTAACACAATTGGCATGTGGACGCAAGGGGAGGAGGGTTAGGCTCGAGCCCAGGCTTACATTGCTGTGTAGACATACCCAACGGAGCCAGAGAAAAGTTCAGGATTAAGCCCTCAGTTTGTAAAGGTCTCCACGGATTTGCCCCATCTTATCTTCTGCACTCACATCCAGCTGCTCTTCTGAACACTCACTTCATTCCTTCATTCTTGAACTTCTGTCTAGTCCTGTCGACACTAGGAACTCCTTCAAAAAATTCCCACCATTGCCAATACTGGTTGAGCGCCACTGGTAAAATCCCTGGCATAGAAAGCCTGCCAGCTGTCAACATCAGTCCAATCAAGTTGGAACTTAGCTGGTGTGGTTCCTTAATGGATGTTGTTTACTGCTTCTAAGATATTCTTATGCAAATTCAGTTTTTATAAGACAGAAATATTTCTAAAGCTTCCCCATGTTAATATAATATTCAACTACTCTAAATGAGGCAACTTCAATGCTATCAATGAATGATGCAGGTGTAATTATTATAGTCAGAGTAGTCAGGTGGTAAAGTAATGAAGCTAATAACTGTTTTTTTAAAAAGCAGATTTTACTTCCTGCCAAGGATTAAGCATAATGCCAAGATTCAAACAATTGGGCTCCCAAATCCATATTTTAGGCATCTTAGTAAGTGATATGATTTTCAGAAGTTTAGAATTGCTCCCATTCAAATCAGTTTCAGGTATCCATTTTTTAAAACCCCTTCAGAAACTCCTGCTAATAGCCATAGCAGGAGACTCACTGGAAGCAGGGATGGCCTTACCATGAGGCGAACTGAGGCAGCTGCCTCAAGTGCCAGACTGTGGGGGGACGCTACTAGGACCCAGAGTGTAGAAAATTGTTTCTGCTGCTGGTGCATATGTATTCTCTCTGCTCTAGATGCACAGAGATGGTGGAGTGCTGTGCTGGAGGAAGGGGGGCACAAGAGACATAACAGGCAGGCAGGAGAAAAGGTGAAAGGGAAAAACAGAAAGCAGCAGGAGCTGCAGGGAGAGAGAGTAGCCAGTTAGGAGCCAGTTAGGCCCTTAAGATACTGATATCTTCCCTCACTCAGGCCCTACTACCAGCCTGCTTTTTTGTCCCCTTCAACTGAGTGTTGAGAGCCACTATAGCTGGCACAAAACAGCAGACATGAGTGAAAGAAGAAAACACCCCTCTGGGGCAGCATTCAGAAAAAGAAAGAAAGCAAAGGAAGCTTTTCTATCTAAGCAGGAAGGAGCTCTCCCGAGATACAGAGACACAAATGTTCATGGTGAGCCTTCCGGCCCCAGTGAGGACATGAGTGCTGAGGAGCTGCCTGATCTTCCAGTTTGTCAGAGCACAGGTGACCTGGCAGCTACTGTAGCATCCATACCTCCATCTCAAATGGATGTAACCATGCACATTCCTGAAGAAAGGTGTAGATCAGACAAGAGTGTGGTGGAGGCGCAAGAAACAGCTACTGCTGAGTTTATTTCCTTAAGTCTAGATGATCCAGGACTGGGGACCCACTTGAGCAGTAGCCTGAGGGACTTCCTTGTACTGCATGGGCCACAGCAAATGAAAAACTTCATGTTCCCCAAAGTCAGTGAAAATAGAAGTTTCCATCCAACACATTACTGGCGTAAAATCCCCAGTGGTGACAAAATGGAGAGGCCATGGCTTATGTACTCAAAAACCCAGAATGTTGCATACTGTTTTTGTTGCAAACTCTTCCAGTCTAATGTTCCAGCCACATTGGATTCTAAAGGAACAAAGGACTGGAAAAACCTAGCTAGAAATCTGGCATGCTGTCATAACTATAAAGGGAAGGGTAACAGCCCTCCTGTGTACAGTACTATAAAATCTCTCCTGGCCAGAGACTCCAAAATCCTTTTACCTGTAAAGGGTTAAGAAGCTCAGGTAACCTGGCTGACACCTGACCCAAAGGACCAATAAGGGGACAAGATACTTTCAAATCTTGGTGGGGGGAAGGCTTTTGTTTGTGCCCTTTGTTTTGGCGGTTGTTCACTCTTGGGACTGAGAGGGACCAGACATCAATCCATGCTCTCCAAATCTTTCTGAACAAGTCTCTCATATTTCAAACTTGTAAGTAAACAGCCAGGCAAGGCGTGTTAGTTTTTAATCTCTGTTTTCTCAACTTGTAAATGTACCTTTTTGCTAGAGTGTTTATCTCTGTTTGCTGTACTTTGAACCTAAGGCTAGAGGGGATTCCTCTGGACTCTTTAAGTTTGATTACCCTGTAAAGTTATTTTCCATCCTGATTTTACAGAGATGATTTTTACCTTTTTCTTTAATTAAAAGCCTTCTTTTTAAGAACCTGATTGATTTTTCCTTGTTTTTTGGATCCAAGGGGGTTGGATTTTGATCCAGCGGGAGTTGGTGGGAGAAAGGAGGGGGGATGGTTAATTTCTCCTTGTTTTAAGATCCAAGGGGTTTGGATCTGTATTCACCAGGGAATTGGTGAAGAGTCTCTCAAGGCTACACAGGGAAGGGAATTAGCACATTTGTGAATGGTCGCATCGGACCAGATCTAAGCTGGTAGTTAAGCTTAGAAGTTTCATGCAGGCCCCCACATTTGTACCCTAAAATTCAGAGTGGGGAAGCAGCCTTGACACATGCCATGAGAAGGCAGAAAATCACCAGAGAGCATTACATAGGTGGAAAGAGCTTGAGATGAGACTAAGGTTAAAGTCCACCATAGATGATCAGCATCAAGAGAAGATTGCATCAGAGTCTCTTTACTGGCAAAATGTTCTAAAAAGGCTCATTGCCATTGTGAGAATCCTTGCTAACCAAAACCTAGCACTGTGTGACACTTCAGATCAGCTGTACGTGCCAAACAATGGAAACTTCCTTAAAATTGTGGAGCTGATGGCTGAGTCTGATGCTGTACTCCAGGAGCATCTAAGAAGAGTCACCACCCAAGAAATGTACATACACCACTACCTTGGAAAAAACAATTCAAAATGAGATCCTACTGTTACTAGCAACAAAAGTCAAACAGGAGATTGTGGCAAATCTGAAGTCAGCAAGATATTACTCTGTTATTCTGGACGGCACACCGGACATCAGCCATACGGAACAAATAACTTTAATGGTGTGTTTTGTAACAACAACAGAGTGAAAATGTCCCTGCAATGGTGACTGTCAGAGAGCATTTTCTAGAATTGATGATAGTACAGGAGCTAGTATGACAAATGTGCTTCTTAAAAAGAGGGAAGATACGGGAATTGCGATAGCTGACATGAGAGGTCAGGGCTATGATAATGGTGCCAACATGAGAGGAAAGAACAGAGGAGTATAGACATGGATCTGAGAGATAAACCCTTGAGCCTTTTTTGACCTTTGCAGTTCTCATTCATTGAACTTGGTGGTCAGTGATGCAGCATCAGCATCTAGTGAGGCTGCTGAATTTTTTAATGTAATTCAAAGCATCCATGTATTTTTCTCTACATCAACTCATCGATGGCAAATTTTGAAGCAACATCTGGGAACATCCTCTCTGACATTGAAACCACTGAGTGCCATACGATGGGAAAGTCGAGTGGATGGCGATAAAGCCTATCCCAACACCAAATTGGGAAGATAGATGATGCCATAGTTGCCATTATGGAGGATAAAGCTATGACAGGAACTGTTCGTGGGAGAACAGTGGCAGAGGGAAATGGAATCATCAGAAACTTACATCACTTCAAATTTCTGTGTGGCTTAGTGTTGTGGCATGACATACTGTTTGAAATAAATGTTGTAAGCAAGAGACTCCAAGGTGTTGACCTTGATATATCTGGAGCAATGGAACAACTGGACAAAGCAAAGTCATACCTACAGTCTTACCAGTCAGATGAGGGATTTCAAAACGTTCTGAAGAGTGCACAGAAGTTGGCAGAGGAACTTCACACTGAAGCTATTTTTCCACTCATTCAAAAATACAAGAGTCACTGAAGAAGAAGACATTTTGATTTTGAGGCATGGAATAATCCCATAAGAGATACCAAACAACAATTCAAAGTTGAATTATTTAACCAGGTGCTAGATTGTACAATACAGTCAGTTGAAGAACGTTTCATGCAGGTCAAGGAACACAGCAGTATATTTGGGATGTTGTATGATATTCCAAAATTCCTCACTATACCTGAAGAAGACCTACAGCAGCAATGCAGGGCACTAGAGACAGTGTTGACACATGATGACATGCGCGATATTGATGCGAGTGATTTAGGTGATGAACTGAAAGCCCTTTCAAGATACAGTTCAGCAGGATCAACTCCAAAGGCTGTTATGGAATATATATGCACAAATAAGATGACCACCCTCTTTCCAAATGCTTTTGTTGCTCTGCACATACTTCTAACACTTCCTGTAACAGTTGTCAGTCGAGAACGCAGCTTCTCCAAGCTGAAGTTAGTAAAAACACATTTATGCTCCACAATGACACAGGAGAGGCTGGTCAGCCTTGCAACCATCTCAATAGAGCCTGAGCTGGCCCAGACTGTGGACCTTCAGGAAGCAGTTCAAATCTTTGTGACCAAGAAGGCATGGAAAGCACCTCTTTGATTATTCAAACAGATAAAAATGCCAGTGTTTACTATGCAGACAAGAAAAGTTACATTTGCTGTTCAGGCATTTGAAAGTTGTGTTACTTAGAATTTTTGAACAAGGCATTTTAAGTTGTTAGTTCTCCTTTATTGGCATAGGTAGCAGAGCAGTACCATGAGAGGAGTAGAACAGGAAGAAGGCAGAATTGAGACCTTTCAAAGTTTTGGCCCAAGCGAGGGGACACGGGGGCGTCATTTGGGCTCCCTGCCTCAGGTACCAAAATGTTGTGGGCCGGCCATGACTGAATGAGTTGAGTTAATGAACCACTCAAACAATATTGGCTTGCCAATGGCATCAAGCTTTCAAAAGTAATAGGATAGAATGACTCCCTCTTTGTTAGTAGGACAGTCCTATTCAAGGGCTCTCTAGCTGTAGATTAGTCTGATCTGAAACTTTGAATGGCACCTCGGATGCTGGGGATTTAGAGTATTTGAGATGAGATTTAAATTGGATTATTCTGGTAATTTTCTAATGCAAACTATACTTTTTATGTGTGTCTACATAAGAGTTTGCACCAGTTTAGATCAATTTAAAATACATTTAGTTTAGTTGATGGGGTCTATCCTAAAATAGACAAGTCCATAGATATATTCATAGCAGTGAGGGGCAGTGTTTATCGAGGAACACATAGAAAAGTACTTTTGGGAAACTTGAATTTATTGCTATGATCTCTGTAGTGCAGTTACATTTATGTAATCTTTGTGGTTCTATCCACATTTGCTCAAATTGAAAAAGGACTAGAAAGACATTTATTCAGTTTTAGAACTGTGCCTATAGATTATTTAGGACCATAGGCTTGATCCAACTCCCAATGAAATCAATGGGAGTTTTGCCAATTATATCAGTGCAAGATGGATCAGGCCTTATATGTTTTACAAAATATACATACAAATATATTAAAAAAGCTTGTTGAACAGGGAGCCCATACATGACCAACACCTGTCAATACTGACGTGTGTCACCACATGCATCACATGTCAATACTGTCTCTGAAAACTTCTTTTCACCACAGCCTCCCCAATCCACCTACCAGCCCATCACATGTCCGCCTCTCCTCAGCGAAAGCCAGGGAAAAGCCAGACAGATTTTTGTAGTGTGTTCAAATCCAGGCTCAAATAAACCAAAAGGTTATTGGAGAAGTGAATTTCAAAGCCAAGGACCTCTCACCAAGATAGTCCTGTTGCCAGCTGCCTCCTCCCCTCCTTGTATAATCTGATGGGAGCTGTCAACTTGAGTGTCCTGGTCTGATAACCTTAACTGTCAGAGTAGCACATGAGAAGAGAAGCATCCTTTAAAATAGCTAGGATCCAAACCACTCAGGGATTTTATTCTAATATATTTACATTGCAGTAGCACCTAGAAGCCCCAATCAGCTGTACAAACACACAGGGTTGAAAGGCAAAAAAAAAACATCTTAACTTTAGCAAGAAATCAGTTAGTAGCTGGTGACCATCAGGTCAGAGATGTAACATACTCTGTTTGACAAGTGGGCCACTGCATTGTGCACTATCTGTGATACTGTGAATAAAAGATTATGAAAGAATAACTTTAGGACTGCATCCATCCATTTCTCTCTCAATAAGGAATTAGATGACTCCTGAAGCCCAATCTGGTTTTGATTACTCGGAAGCTTACAGCACTGTTCCCATCACAGGAGCATGACAATACCATTACATAGTTTATGCCTACACTTAAAACGCTTCAGCTACACAGCTACAGTGCTGCAGCTGCGCCAGTGTAGACCCCACAGCTATGGGAGGGGTTCTCCCATCACTGTAGGTAATCCACCTCCCCAAGTTGCAATAGCTGGGTCAATGGAAGAATTCTTCTGTCAACCTAGCGCTGTTTACACCGGGGTAAGGCCAGCTTAACTACGTCTCTGAGCAGTGTGCATTTCTCACACCCTTGAGAGACATAGCTATGCTGATGTAACTTATCATTGTAGACCAGCTGACAGCCTGGTATACATTTATAACAGTACCATCTCTAGATAAAGTCCTATAAAGTGAGTGAAGAGGTGATAGAAGGATGCAAAAATAGGAATTAAAGATTCAAACTTCCATCACTGGAGGAGACACATAGTTTTAATTATTAGACTTTGTAATTCAGAAATTAATAGGAAACAGAAAATGGCAATCAAACCATGTTTTCTTGTAGGAGTCCTTCAAAAGAAAATATAGTGGATCCAGCTGTGTCCTGCTTAACATTATCATTGAAATACAGAGCTCTTCTAATATGACTTATAGATATATTGTAATTTATATATACATAATACAAAGTCTATCTTTTCTCCCAGACAAGAGCTGGTGTCTTAAGAGTTGTGACTTTTATCTGGCTTAGGTAGTTTGTTATTGATCTTATTTATTCATTGAGGGACAGACAGTCTAATATGTTCCTATATTATACTTATATGGAAAACGTTATGATAATGTAATTGTTAAGTATTGTCGAGAGAGCTGAGGATGGGCATCTACTGGTTGAATGATTAACGTATTTAGAAATCAATATAAAATAAGTATATACACCAACAGTACAAAAGCTGTTCAGAAACATGTATGAAAGTAAGGGCTGATCTATACTTTTATAGCATGCTCTTCACTGTGGAGTGACTAAATCAATCTAAATCATACACTTGCATGGCTGAACTGCTCCTTCTTTAGCTTGAAATTGTTTGAGATCAGACATTCTTTAGGGCTCCTCTTTTCTGCACATTGTCATGTAAGCAAAACCACTAAAGGATGCATGGAAATAAAGGCAGTGTTCTACGGTCTCCTCACCCCATGCCTGTCCTCAGCTGACTGTCTCCTTTGAAAACATTCCCAGCACTGCTGGTGATGTCCTTTAAACAAACTCTGAAACACCAGAACAAAAAGAAGGCAATGTCTAAACTTCCTCAAGAGCTACTGTCCTTGTCGGCTCCCTGCTTCCTTTCATGCCAAATAAAAAGTACAAAGCAAACCAAAAATGGAAAGCTAAAGGCATGTGCCCCTTCTCAGCACCAGCATTTTGCTGCTTGCTTATTTTTAAAGATATTTTTCTTCTCCTAAAAAAAAAAGCTAAGAAACAAAAGAGAAATAAAATATTATCGGAAAAGCTGTCACAAATCAGCATTTTCCCTTTCAAAATAGCTGCTGTCCATTGCTTGCTATTGATGTCTGCCTTGTGCATGGTTCGCATGTTTCAATGCCCTGCTGGCTCACAAGAACAGAGCAGCAGGCAGACCAGAGGGACAGCATGACTTACATACAGGCACAATCCAAACAAAGCTGGTAGGTCTAATTTTAGGACTTCTAGAATTGACTGTGTCTCTTTAAAAGAAATCTTTTTAAAAAGTTTTTGAATGTATAAAACATTTGTGACATTTTAGTGAGCGGATTTTTTTTTACCATCTGTGAGCAAATAATCCATATATTTACAAAATATTTTTAAAGTGAAATAAAATATGCACATCACATAAATGTTGCACTTGGAATAATGGACATATCTGCATATCTGCAAGGGATTTACATCCATTTGTAACCTCAGAAACAGTTAGGGTTTTTATGATCTCTAATGATGCTTTTTAAGATAATTGCTAGAAAATTGTAGGCACTTTTCAAGGAAACGCTAATATAGAAAAAAACGCAGCCTTCTGCAAAAATCATACCAACTTTGAACAAATTATAACTTGCCTCCTTATTTGTGTGCGGCCAATTTTCCATAATATTTGTGTTAGAGAAATCAGTTAAGTGGAAACATTAGCTGTGTTGTTTAATTTTATTGCAATTCTATGTGATTTTGGTAACCAGATTGTGTTTAGTTTTACAATCCACACTCAGAAAAAGCTATGAATGAAGTCAATGGGGATTATGCCTTACTAAGGATTGCAGGATGAGGTGCACTGTTTGCTAAACAACTCTCAGAAGCAGAATTTACTGTCCATTAAAATATCACACTTCTCTTTTTTCTATGTCATTATACATATGACTTGCTAATGAAGATGGAGCAGAATGTATCCAGTGGTGACATACACTACTGACTACTACCCATACTTAAGGAATATTTGGATGTCTAAAATTTGCAATTTATCTTCAAGAAAATGAGTCTTACAATTTTTTAAAATCCATGGTGGTGTTTAGCATAGCCAAGATAAATATTACAATACATTTGTGGCTATCTAGAATCATTATGGTGCCACACCACAGCTTGCAATTTCACAGCATCAGCTGTGATGTCACAATGGCTGCATTTAAGAATTAGCTGTGCTGCTGGCCTGACACTGACTGTACCCTATATACTCATAGCAATTAGATACACTTTCTAATAAGCTTAATTACAACCAAATTTCTTTAAATATAACCTATGCACAAACTTTCAATTTATTTTAACCATATGGAAAGTTTGAAGATTCTACATTTTTCCATTAATACATTTGAGACATAGAAAAAACTAATATATCCATTTTCTTTAAGGAAATTTAGTTTAATTTTATCTCTAACTAATTATTGGATATGCTTGTAAATGCTCAGAAAATTCATTCGGTACTCAAAGAATAAGTGCTGTAAATTTGGTGATAACAAGCTGTATTTTTCCATTAAAAAAAAAAAAAAAAAACTGAATCCCTGCTTTAAGTGCACAATGAAACCCAACATTAACTTTGGAATCATAACTAGCACATCCATAATAGAGATCAAGAATACATTCAACAGGCAATTTCTTTCTTTAGCACTGATCTCCTACTATTCAATAAATAGTTATTGGTTTCACCCAAAGTACTGCCTCTATTTTACTGTAAATAATGCAACACACCTTGACCAGGCCTCTTTTCTATATGCTCTTTTCACTGATTCAATAATCTTCCACCCTAATGTATCATTTCTCCGGTTATGCCAAACACAATATTGTGTGGTGACAGGTTTCAGAGTGGTAGCCTTGTTAGTCTGTATCAGCAAAAACAATGAGGAGTACTTGTGGCACCTTATAAACTAAATAAATTTGTTAGTCTATAAGGTGCCACAAGTATTCCTTGTTGCTTTTACAATATTGTGTGTTTCACTTTTCCCTCCATGTTTTCGTTCCAGGCAGAAAAGGTTTGTACAGAGTCTGAATGAAGTATGCTCAAGTTTAGGAGGAACAGATAACAAGTGGTTAGCTGAGCTTTTTTTTATTCCTTTGTCAAGATGAAACTTTCTAGTGGCAGAGAATACTCAGCTGATTTACTTTTCTCCCCCCGAGGTCTCTTGATTTGCAGGCAGGGGAACAGATTCCTTTATGCAGTTCCAAAGCATCAAACTGTTCTCTTGCCTTGTAACATGAAAATGTTGCGTGTGTATCTGTGCTCCCAGTAGGAAGATTTTACACAGAAGAGAGACAATACTCAGATCTTGAGAGTGACATACTATTTCTTCTCCTGCTGTTCCAATTTCTGCAACTTTGTCTTTGTCACTGTGGTCTTCTGTTTCATGGAGCACAACATTGTCCATAGCAGCCAACTTAGTAACTAGATAACAGTGTGTGCCAATTTAAAATCAAGCAGTTCTGCATCTGACCCAGCTCCTTCCCCTTCTTGTGCAGCCTCTCTTGGGCAAAGGTCTCATTGAATGATGGCAGCAGCTGGCCAGGAATGAGAAGCAAGTTTCTTTAATGATGAAGCTGAGACACTCGTCCAAAATATACTAAGGAGTTCCCTGTGTGGGTTTGAAGTTTAAGAACTGTGTCAACACTAGCACTGGTCACAAAGCCACAGGGACATCAGCTGAAGTAGAGGGGCCTTTGACAGAGCACAAAAGGTGAAGCTCTCCCACAACAGGCATACTTTCATTAGTGGCACATAATTTTTAGCAAATGAAAGTGTTTGGGAACACATTCTTTCAGATCTGACTGTGTTCAGAAAGGAGAGTATTAATCATTGTTATTTCTTATCTAGTGCTGTACAAGAAACAGACTGTTCTCTCTTACGGGTCCCCTCCTACACACATACACACACACACACACACACACACGCATTGTAATATGTTGGCTGGGTATCAGCATAGCTACTGCAATGAGATCCTATTTGTGGGCTTCATGGAAGAAGTGAGATCTGAGAGCAGACATCTTCTATGCTGATACGTAGGGGGAATTCTTGGTATGGGGGCAGCACTGAAGGAGGCATGGAGATGTGAGCTACAGAAGGGATAATAGGATAGTTACAGAGTAGGTTTGTGTAGACCACAAGAATTCTGTTGCACAAAAAATTTTGAGGTTTTGTCATTTGTTTTCATTCTATCACAGAGCAAAACTGAGACCTTTTGAAATTTTTCACAGAAACACAGAGACCCACCTCAGGATAGCTGATGGTCCAGTGGTTAGGATACTCGCTTGTGAATTGGGTTTTAGTCCCCTCTGTCAATCAGGAAAATTGGACGGAAACATTTGAATGATGTCAAAATATCCAATTTCAGCAATATCAGAATGCTATGTCCTGAGTTTTCATGTCAAAATGACTTTTTTTTCTAATTTTTAAATCATATTTTAAATTTTTAGATTATTTAAAAGTCAAAATGGGAAAGAAATGTTTAGATTTTATTGAAACAGAACATTCTAATCAACATTTCCCAAATGTTTCCCAAAACTTTCTGTTTTATAGAAAAAATTGTTTTGCTTGTGTATTTCATTTTTTTCAGAAAGAAAACAAATTTCAGAATCTCAAGGTTTTTGTGGAATGGAAATTCCAGTTCCGGCATAGCTCTACTTTTTTACCATAGGGAATACATTTTATAAAGCATACTGTATCTGTGCCTGTCTCACATCTCAGGGAAGGTGCTGTCTAGCCTGTTGTCAGCTTTATGTAATGATTCCCTTAAAATACCTAAAAGATTATCACCAAGTCACTGTTTTGACCTTAAGGCCTTTCAGTGCTAAACCTTGTATTTCTGTTATACTAAATATTTGTTCTGCAGCTGTGGCAGAAATATTGTCACATGATTCCAGCCAACACCCAACCTTTCAGGCGTGTAATGGCAACCTGCTGCTGTCTCCAGGATTAAGCTATGTAATAGGAGCTCATCTAAACTCTGTACATCTATACAGATCAAAGGCAAAGCAGTTCACGTAGCCATAAAGTTTCACTTTCACACAGCTGTTAATGGAACATGCCTCCCCCTTAAATGCCTGCCTATTGATTTTGCACTTGGATTACAAAGCCAGGAGATTTTATTAGGGTATGCTTAGTACTTTGCAACATGAAACAGAAGTTGACTCTAATGTATCAAGGAATATTACATTTTAGACAGCAGCACAGAGTGAAGAGCAATATCTGAGCAATGCTGAAGAATCTGGAAAGATTAAGAACAGAAAAAAGGTTTAGGGGATTAAACAAAAATAGAGAATTGTAAAAAAGTTAGTGATACACTTGTAATAGTGTGTTCATTTAAGGTCACCATGCTGTTGTAGCCCGAGAATCCCAGCACTGCTATTAGTAGAATTTAATTCAACAGCTGTATGAGTGCACAAACTGTTAACTGCAGTGGCACTGCTGATAAAAGAGTATTCAACATACAGCTGGTGTGTGTCTGGGTATATCTTCAGATGGAAGGTATGGTATTGACAATGGGACTTTCTTGCCCTGGCAGATATTTCAGTTTTACAGTAAGACAGAATGTCTAAGATGATTACATTTTATATTATGTTATGATCATAGAATCATAGAATCGTAGGACTGGAAGGGACCTTGACAGGTCATCTAGTCCAGTTTCCAGCACTCAAGGCAGGACTCAGTATTATTTAGGCCAGCCCTGACAGGTGTTTGTCCAACCTGCTCTTAAAAATCTCCAACGATGGAGATTCCACAACCTCCCTAGCCGATTTATTCCAGTACTTAAGCATCCTGACAGTAAGTCTTTCCTAATATCCAATCTAAAATGCCCTCGCTGCAATTTAAGCCCATTGCTTCTTGTCCTATCCTCAGAGGTTAAGGAGAACATTTTTTCTCCCTCCTTGTAACAACCTTTTATGTGCTTGAAAACTGTTATGTCCCCTCTCAGTCTTCTCTTCTTCAGACTAAACCAACCCAATTTTTAAAATCTCTCCTCAAAGGTCATGTTTTCTAGATCTCTAATCCTTTTTGTGCAACTAATTATTCCTTCCTAAGTTGAGTACTTTGCATTTGTCCTTATTGAATTTCATCCTGTTCACTTCAGACCATTTCTCCAGTTTGTCCAGATCATTTTGAATTTTAATCCTATCCTCCAAAGCACTTGCAACCTGTCCCAGCTTGGTATCATCCACAAAGTTTATGTGTGTGTTCTCTATGCCATTATCTAAATCATTGATGAAGATATTGTATAGAACCAGACCCAGAACTGATCCCTGCATGAGGGACCCCACTCAATATGCCCTTCCAGCTTGACTGTGAACCACTCATAACTACTCTCTGGGAAGGTTTTCCAACCAGTTATGCACCCACCTTATAAAAGCTCCATCTAGGTTGTATTTCCCTAGTTTGTTTATGAGAAGGTCATGTGAGACAGTATCAAAAGTCAAGATTTACCACGTCTACCACTTCCCCCCATCCACAAGGATTGTTACCCCGTCAAAGAAAACTATTAGGTTGGTTTGACATGATTTGTTCTTGAGAAATTCATGCTGACTTATCATCTTATTATCTTCTAGGAGTTTGCAAATTGATTGCTTAATTATTTGCTCAATTATCTTTCTGGGTCCTGAAGTTAAGCTGACTGCTCTGTAATTCCCTGGGTTGTCTTTATTTCCCTGTCTATGGATTGGCACTGTACTTGCACTTTTCCAAACCTGCTGATGTGGACATCAATCTCTCTCTCTCTCTCTCTCTCTCTCTCTCTCTCTCTCTCTCACACACACACACACACACACACACACATCAAGCTCTAACAGTTAGAAAATGCCAGAATTAAGCATGCCTGAGGAACCTTAATTTGCCCTCCCCTCTTGTGCATATGTGTTATGATACAGTCTTTAATTACATGATCTTATTACTGTTTTTTCCACAGCAATGAATGTTACAAGGAAACTTAACTCATTTCATAACTTTCAAGAGTTTGACTTTGCAACCTTTATAATGTTCTTTGACATAGTCTCTCTGTGTATGCGTAATATAGGTAGCCCTGTATCTCCCTTAGCAAGGGAGCTGTGCCTTAATACAAGACACACATGGGCCCCCATGCAGTCCACAACAGAGTTCTCCACTGTTGACTTCCCCCAGCAGCACTAGGGAAGGGGTGCATGATGCATCCCAGTCATACAGGTAACCCTCCTCTCTCAACCAGTGGGAGAGGGGAGACAACAGCAATCACCAACAGCCTATCAGAGGGCTGAAGACAGACAGGCAGCAACCAGCAGTGAGGGGCAATGAGCAGCCAGCAAGGCCTGTTCACTGCTCTCATCCGCTGCCCCTGTAGGCCAGTCTCTTAGTGATTTTAGCTAAGTGCAGGAAACACAATCCTGCAACAAGTGATTTCAGCTCTGATTGAGCAATTAAAATAACAAAGGAGGTTCCTAATAAGCCTATTTAGCTCTATTCTTTGAAGGGGAGAGGGGGGAGGTTAAACCAGCCCAGAGAGGACCCTTGAGGGTGTTCAGTCTCCTGGCCCACCCTCCCCCACTTACTATCACAGGGCTCTGACATTGGAGCCCTTGTTTTACCAAGGTTCTTTAAACTGAAAGTGACTCCCTCCTTTGGGACAGGTGAAGCACAGTCCTTCTTTTCTGTATTCCCACAATAATTACAAACATTGGTAACCATATTTCACTACCCTCACATTCAGTACTAACAAAATTTGTGACCAAACACCAGCCAAGTTGATCACAATGAGCAAAACACTGCTCCATCAGCTGAATATCTAGCAAATTTAAGCAAAGCAGGAGCAAACTGTATTTACATAAACACACCCAGGGTCTCTTTCCCCCTCCAGCTAGCTGTCAGGGAAGCATTCATTCAGACCCTGCTTACATGTAAGTTTGAATTATTTGTGAGTTCAAGTGTGGTAGCCACAGCCTTACTGGGATCAACCCCTTGTCTCACTGGACGCACTGCCAAGTAGCTTTATTTTTTAGCACATCGTTAGGAGGAGTCCGGCACCTACCAGCAGCATTGTGAAATGAGCCCAGGCAACAGAAACTTTGGAACTGTCTAAATACTATGAGACACCCTTCTCCTGTCAGCACATCATACAGGTAGTAAGCCAGCACCAAAGGTCATTAGACATATTATATATATATATATATATATATATGTATTTCTGTATAAAAATCAGTGATATTGCCCTCTGCGGTTTGGCTCTTAAATGTGAACAGGAAAGCATACAGTGGGCTCTGAAATTCTTCAGAAAGAAATTCATACTGTCCGATTGCTTCAGAGATCAATCCACAGTTTATAAACTCAAGAAGACAATTCTAAATTAGATTAGTTTTATAAATTAAGAGAAGAAAAGTGTTAGTCACTATTTTCATGGATGTTGGAAAAACAGCACAGAGCAGCACCAGGATACAGTGAAAATTTTCCATTTTGGAAGACTCTGGATCTTTATGACTAAAAATGTGAGCCCTAAAAAAGAAAACTCCCTTAAAAGTGTAAATATCCAAGCACCTTTGATAGAAACAGTGACCTACCAAAGCAAGTGATATCTGTTCTCAGATCCACAACCATGAAAATGAGTTACGGTTAAAAGCACAGATGTGTTTCTCACAGTTTTGATGTAACTGCACCTCTGTCCCCTCCCTAGACTGCTCAATTGATGCCCCCTTAGGTCTCAGTCTTCCAGCTACCACTTCCCCATAGGCAGAATTGTGCAACTCTCTCCCTTCTGAGCAAGAATTTAAGCTTGCAGTCCCCCTGCAATTAACTGTGATTATCCAAGCAAGTCTGACCTAGCTTGGCACCTGCAGTTTCACTCCCTCTCTCCGAGGACAATGACAATGTTTACCAGTGACCAGACTGCTTTCACAAAGCACAGTACATTTATTTAAGGCCAAAAGCTTTACAGCGGAGACATATAACAAAACAATAAAGGGACTAAAAGCATATTAAGCTTACCAAAGGTTACCTATCTTCCACACGGGGCTTTGGTAAGTGTCAATTTGCTTCAAACCTTTTTAGCAGGGTTTTCCCTCTTGTTAAAGTTCATGTCAGTTTTCAGATCAAAAATAAGAGCCCTTCATCAGTTCATGCACACCTTTTTATACAGTTTTGAGGCCTTTGTTTCCCAGGCCTCCTGAAACAATGAATAAAATACCCCTTTTCCCTAGCGGATGAAGCATCAAAGGCTGGGTATTTGTATAACTGGCATTAGGAATTTACATTAATCAACCCTTAGAGATTCCAGATTCCACAGGAAAACAAGCCAGAGAGCCAAGAGCACCTACAGATACATATAACACTTACTGGGTGGTACAAAGATCTATGAATCTTCTATAGGCCCATATCATCTGGCACGTCTTAGTGTAATAATCTTTGACATTTTCCACACTTCCAATGTCTCACGTGTGTCGTAATGTTAGAAAACAAACATTTTGTATGAAGTGTTAAGCAAGTATGTAAATTGTGCATGCAAGCCCTGATTCTGCCACCCTTACGCATGAGAAATAGTACCTTACACCTCAAACAGATCCTTTGAAATCAGTGAGAACACTCAAACAATTAAGTACTACTTACTGCAAATTTATGTCACACAATTAGAATACACTTTAGCTAAGTTTTTTTTAAAGTAAATTAATTTTGGCCAATTTAAGTTTCATTGGTTAACAATTAAACACTAACAATTATATTTTGTTAAAAACATGCATCTTTTAAAATTACACTTTTCTGCCTACAGAAAGCACAACGATTTCCAAGGGATGTTTGTTTTTAGTTCTTTTCAATTAAAAAAGCTGGAAAAAAATATTACTCCATTATTAGCTTGTCTTCATTTCCCATCAATAATTTAAGTTAGAATATAGCAGCGTATTACAGAAATAGCAGGCCTGATTCCCTCCTCTCTTATCCCAGTTTTACATCGAATAAATTCAACCCACATCACTGAAATCAATTAAGATATACAGGTGTAAAACCGTGGGGAGTGGAATGAGTAATCAGGTCCAACACCTTTTAACTCAGATTTGCACATGAAATCTTAGTAGTTTTCTCCTACAGAATATTTGATATATCAGTTTCTGCTATTATATATTTTATATTTCCTTCCATGGAAGAAAAATAATTCTTTGATTACTCAGTCATAGTAATTTGATGACACATTTTATTAATCAAAATGTGTAGGTGCCATCTTTTAGGAAGATGATAAATCCTAGGTGAGTTACTGTTGAAAACTGCGTAGTAGGCAAGTCACCCACAAGGGAGTATTTCTCAGACAGATACATACATATCTGTTCTTGTCTGCCTTGAAGGCATTCATCAGCTGTGGTACCTCTCAGGATAGACACTGTTCAGTTTTGCCTGGAAGCCAGGTCACCATGACTAAGTGCCTCCAAGGCAGATAACTAAACAAATCTGCCTTGGGGACTGTTAATTACCAAAGAGGTAACCTTCCAGGTTTCTAAATGCATCTGTTTCCTTTCAGGGAAGGCCTACATCAGAGGTGTCTCACAGATGAATGGCTATTAAAGTCTGCCTGGAGAGGGGTTTGGCATGTGGTGGTCTGTCCCAAGCAGGTGATTATTCATCTTTGCCTTCAAGCAGGTCATCATACAGGTTGATTTCTGAGCAGATATCATGTTTCTCTTTTCTAAGTTAATATGAATGGTGGAACATTACACAGTTAGTTCATCCATTTTAGTTATATTTAAGGACTACCCACATTGAAGATAGACGTGGGAAAAAAATAATTTTCCCCATGGCAACTACAGCAGCAGTATCAAAAACAACAATCAGGACTTGAATTATAGAAAACTCACAATGAACAGATTAATAATAAATCAATAAGATATCAATCCTAACAAAACAGTCTATTACAGCACTGGATATTGTATCGCTTTCCCATGAGTAGAAGTGGGTCCTGACTAGTTTATATCAGCATATTTCTCATTTAATATAGATTGTGGGTATAAATTGTTTATACTGTACCTTGTCAAGAGAGGAATGAGCATTGGGCAGCAAGCTAAATATGTCTATATATACGGCTAAAAATAAAAAGAATGGTGAGTTGCAACAAAATGAAAATATATGTCTTATGTAGCCAAAGTAATTGTATATGAAGCCTGTAATAGAAAAAAATAAAAAATAAATGTTATTTTTAACTCTCTTCAACATCAAAAGTTGAAAATAGCTTCAGCCTAAAAGTTAACCATTTAGTATAAAATATTAAATACTCTAGCTTTTAAAAAAAAAATAAGACAGGGGAATTGTTCCTTTTCAGATAGACTTCACAAAGGACCCACAAAGTAACCAGTTTGGTTGGTGACCTACAATGAAGACAAGCTCGTAATTTATAATTATCTTCTCACCCCTCAATTTGGCATCTGCTATTGGCCACCTGAGGCAGCTCCCTGCTCAGCACACTGGCTTTTGTGGATCCCATTCGTCAGTGCTTAACTTTCCCTAAGCATTGTTTAGGGAGTCTAAGCACTTAATTTAGGGTTTGTGGATTCCACTGGAGGACTAGGCACCTAAATACTGCAACACCTATGTCCCTTTATGGATCTAGCTCTGCCATACTTCCCAGGGAATATTTAATATTTATTGTATAATCATAACATTCTTTACAGCAGATGAATTTTGTTACTTAATTGCATGTTCTTCCAAGTTAATTACCAAGCAAAATATCTCCCAAGGAAAAAATGTTGCGATCATTCAAAAGATTGGATATCATATGTATCTGGCAAAAAGCTTTTTCCCATCTTAATGTCTGAATGTAGGAATCCGATAAGTTAAACAATGAGCACTAAACAGCGGTGCTATTTCACCAAGAATGGAACATTTACTTGAAAAACAGGACCTATGAGTTTGGATTTATAAATCACTTGTAAAGTAGTTGTTATTGATAAATATATTCTGCTTTTTGTCAGAACAAAAAGCAGATGGCAATTTATCTTCAATAACAAATGCTTCTCACACAATGGAACAGATGAAAGTTTTACTGGCAATCACTCAAAAATACCAGATGTACATCATTTAGACAGATTTTAAAAAGGAACTTACATTTTGGTTCTGATTCTCCACAGCCGGGCATAGGACGTAGATCTGATGCTGGTAGACCAGGTGCCAGCTCTGCCTAGTCTGAGCACTGTCAAATTCATAGCTGGAAGCCAGACCAGCTCACCTATATATTAGTATTGTTTGAGATAGGTGTTAGACTTGTAAGGATATGTTTAGAAGTTATAAAATGCTTCTAAGTTGCTGCATGTATTACTCTTACTTGAAATATCTGCATCCCATCCTATAACATAATATGAAAGTTTTGTTTTATAATTGTAAAAATGCCTGCTCTGAATTGTGAACCTAGGCAGGAAAAGTGGTTCCCCCACCCATCAGAAAGAACTCTCAAAAACAAAAATTGTCTTGATTGCCCCATCCACTCATGAAGAAGCTATATGCAGAAGCACTCATCCCATTGGTTTGAACTCTGGGGAAAGGGCATATAAAGATGCTGATAGGGCTGCAGCTAAGAAACAAAAACAGAGATCCCCAGAGTCAACCTGGATTAGCCCTAAAAGACATTCAGTGGACAGATTACTACATCTCTGTCACCTTTTGGAACTATTGACTGTAACTCACTCTCTCATTTCTTTTTCCTAGTTAATAAATCCTTAGTTAGTTTACTATAGGATTGGCTGCCAGTGTTGTCTTTGGTGTGAAATATAAGGTACAAATTGATCAGAGGTAAGTTACTAGTGTCTTGGGACTGAGAGCAACCTGAATATTTTGTGATCTTAGGTGTAACTGACCATTTATCACTAAGTCCAGCTTGTCCAGATAGACTGGAGTGCCCAAGGCACCTGTCTGTCACGCCACTGTAAGACTGTTACAATGCTTCAGGAGTTTACATTTGTTACTGGGTTGGTGAAATCTGATTATAGAACATACCACCAGTTTGGGGTGTCTTGCCTGCTTTTTGACAGTCTGCCCAGAGGTTGGCATTCATGGTTGTGAACCACTCCAGACAGCGTGACAGTAGTCATTTACACAATGTCAGAATGGTAGAAGCTAAAACCTCCTTTGCACTGCCTTTTCCTAGGAGTGAATGTCTATACAAGGTGCAAGGCAGTGGACAATCAACCCTTTGATTCATATTTTATATGTTTAGCTTCTTACCCTGCTGCCATTTTCATTCAGTGAAATATCAGGTCCTTCACAAAGTGAAAGCTCAGGCCCTTACTTATGTAAAATGGACCTCAATGGGATCATACTGAGATAACAGATTTCAGAGTAGCAGCCGTGTTAGTCTGTATCCGCAAAAAGAAAAGGAGTACTTGTGGCACCTTAGAGACTAACAAATTTATTAGAGCATAAGCTTTCGTGGACTACAGCCCACTTCTTCGGATGCATTTGTTAGTCTCTAAGGCCTGGTCCCCACTAAGTCCCCACTTCGGACTAAGGTACGCAAATTCAGCTACGTTAATAACGTAGCTGAATTCGAAGTACCTTAGTCCGAACTTACCGCGGGTCCAGACGTGGCACGGAGGCTCCCCCGTCGATGCCGCGTACTCCTCTCGCCGAGCTGGAGTACCGGCGTCGACGGCGAGCACTTCCGGGATCGATCCGGGATCGATTTATCGCATCTTAACCAGACGCGATAAATCGATCCCAGAACATCGATTGCCTGCCGCCGGACCCTCCGGTAAGTGAAGACATACCCTAAGGTGCCACAAGTACTCCTTTTCTTTTTGAGATAACAGAGAATTTAGTGCATTGTGTAAACACCTCTATTTTCATAATTATTCAAGGGCCAGAATCACTCCCTATTTATGCCAGCTTTCACCATCATACACCAATCAGCAGAATCCCTGATTGTGGATTGTTCACTGGGAAGAACCAGCAGCAGCATCAAGTGGAAATTTACAGTTCTTATTTGGAAAAAACATCTCCCCTGTCCTAGGAATGAATCCCCCTGCGTCACAACATGGTTCACTGGCATAGGAAACAGGGGCATGCAATTAGAGAATAATAATGAGATTTTCCTCTTTTTTATGTCATTCGTCATTCATGACTCTAGCCCATCAATATTAATCACAAGGATATAGGCAACTGCCAGGAATGTTCATGCATGTTTATTCAGACCAAACCCAGTTTGTCTGTCACTGCTGCTGCTTACATTGCAATTTGGAGTGTTATTACATTGTAGCCATGTCACTCCTGGAATATTAGCGAGACAAGGTGGCTGAGGTAATCTCTTTTATTGGACCAACTTCTGTTGATGAGAGAGACAAGCTTTCAAGCTCCACAGAGCTTTTCCTCGGAGCTTGTCTCTCTCACCAACAGAAGATGGTCCAATAAAAGATATTACTTCACCCACCTTGTCTCTCTAATTTGAAGTGTTAACATACAACAATAAACTGAGTCTCATTTTGTGTAGCCAGTTTCAGCACACCCCAAAATCATTATGACCCTTTTCCATTTATCCTCAGCATTGTGTTACAAACAAACTTAGCAAGTATTAAAGTGTTCAGTAAATAGCACCAAATTAACTGCTGTATATTTGAATTGACTCCAGGGATCAGATGCAAAGAACTGTTCTGGTACAGATATTTTTAAAATAAACAAGGGTGTTAATAAAAGCAAAGCCAAATTTACGTGTGTAGATATAAGTTTCATTAATTATGCAAGGTTGTCATACCAATTGTTGGAGCATTACCTATACAAAGAAAGAATGGAAATTCATTCATTTGCCATAATTCAATGAAACAAGCGATAGATCTTAAAATTCCCCTTTGTAAAGTTTTCTTTCTGACCTAGAGTAATAGGCTGAAATTTATTGAAAACCGTTTAGACTATTCTAATATTGTTATCAGTTAAATGTGGGATTTCACAGAAGCTGATTTTGGAAGATGGACTTTTCATTATTCTTGGTACTGTGCATGCAATAGAAAGCATGAAAGAGACGACATATGACCTTGCCAGTGGGAGCCTTGTATTTAGCACTAATGAGAAGGTCTTTGAGAGTGCTACATGTTGGAATAATGAAAGGTCTTTTGTTCAGAACTACTGTGGTTTGGTACTTGAGAACCTACAATATAACTAAAGTAACACTTTTCACTGAAAAAAATGTTTACTGGATACAAATTAGAAGCACAGATCTTTGCTGCCTCTTAGCCTCTTGCAGAATCTTAGGCCCTAGTCCTGAAGATTGTTCCACGTGGGTTGATCCCTGTGCTTTAGCAGAGTCCTATTGACTTCAGTTTATTCTACATCTACATACACAAATATACAATAGATTAAAAAAAGTTGGGGTAGAAAAATAGATTATTATTAACATATTTTTAAAATAAAACAAGATTTTCTGATTGTTACTGGTCTTATTCTAAATCCCATACACTTGACTGATATTGTCCCTTTCTGCTGGAAGGTGATACATTAAACAAGCCCTTTGTTAAAAAAAAAAAAAAAATCTAAGCAAGCAATATAGCTGCAAACAGAGATTTAGGCTAGTTTAAAGCTACATACCTAGAACTCTATCTTGCAAGCCATTTTTAAAATGTGTTATCCCATTGATTTCAGGGGACTATGGCCTAGATCGTCAAATATATTTAGGCCCCTAACTCCCCTTGATTTTAATTATGTTGAAATCAAGGAAAGTTAGGGCCCTAAATACCTTTGAGGACCTTGGCCTACATATATAACTAATGAGTACTCATGTGAATAAGGGTAACATGATCCAGCCAATATTCCTGAATAATTCTACATATAATTCTGCAAGAATGAATAATTCTTCACCATAAAAGAAGATCATGCATATAATGTGACAACTACAAACAGATATATTCACGGCAATTTCAAAATAAACATTTGAAAGGAAAACTTTACAACAAATTCTCTGAGATAATGGGTAAATTGGTTAGGCGCTTAATAAGAAAAGTATCAGAGTGAAACTTTTGCCTGATATCAATATCAAAACCAAATCAAACCTGAACTTTTTTAGCACATCAGAAAAGTTTGTTGACTTTTTGTTTTGTTTTCCTAATGCCCCTTTACTTGCTGGTTTTGCTGACACATATATATGTTAATTCTAGGATTGGTGAAATAATATTTCTTACACAGTTTATTTGGTGAATATTTGTTCATATTATTCAACCAACTCTACAAGGTAGCCAGACAGTATTTGTCAAAGAACACATTCAGCAAGGTTGTTGGTTTTTTTGCCAACTGTTAATTCAAACCATTTCAATTTTATTCAGAAAGTTTTAAAGACCCTGATATTGATAATCCATCTGAAGCTAAGAATTATTGGAAATCTGATAATGAGAATTTCTGACCAAAAAAAGGACTTATACAATTTAGGTACTTACCCTAACTAACCCCAATTTCTATAACACTTAGTTTTCCACCGCTTAGTTAGGATGAGTTATGAGCAAAACATAATGGCTATTCAGAAATTCATGTTAGCAATGGGATTAATACAAAAGTTCCATTTTAAATCTTATGTAAAAGATGTTCTATAAAGTAAGCCAGCTGTCTCCAGATGACTCACATATGTGTTCCCTTATAGGAGAAGAATTTCATTAAAAAGACCTATGAATTATATTCTAGGTAGGGCTTCCAAACTGAAGATGTCAGTATTCTGTTTTGGGGATTGGATCAAGCTGCAGGGTGAAATCCTTGCTCAGGAAAACAAAACTGTCGTTGACTTCAATGCAGCCAAGCTTTCACCCCTGGATTTTTTTTTTAACTTTTGTTTCAGAAGTTAGGAAGCTTGCATCAGTGGTATAGCCAAGATATTTCCTGTGAGATTCATTAGTTCTAAGCTTCAGAACTAAACAAGAAATAGGTGGAGTATGCAGATCTGTACTTATTCCAATAGACTATGGGAAAATAGAGTCTCCCTAAAGACTTCACTTTGTAGTCAGTGTTTTTAGCCCTCTCTCATTACCCTGCCGCTCTTGTTGTATTTTAAATACAAGTTGGTAGCTCATATGAGTAACCATTGGTGTCCCAGTGGAAAAGCATAAGAAAAAAACTTGCCAAGCTGTATTAACTATGGTTTTAAATTACTATTCAGATTGAAACTTCCAGCCAATCCCAGCTCAGAAATTAGACTTTGTCTCTCTACAATACCACAATACATAGAAGAAAATGATAGATATTAGAGAAAGAAAAGCCCTATTGGGTCATCCTGCCCATACTAAGAGTATGTGCTGAAACTGCAGCACAGTAGAAGGAATCTCCCAGCTGCAATGTAGGAAAAAAAATACCCTAGAATTTGCATAAATACTAAATATATAATTAAGGAAGGAGAAGAATATGATTACTGCAACTTCCAGCCTCAATATGACTCACTTATTACAGTGTGCCTTTGCTACTCATATAGCTTTCATATGCATATGATTCAGGAAACAGTGGAAGGATTGGACAGCTTAAAATTCAAGAACTCAAAAACTATATGCACTGACAACAAGCAATTAAGGTACCCTGTAACCTGCAATTTGCTTGCAATCATATGCATCTCCAGAGAACAACATGAGTTAAAATCTACACAATACATTTATTATGGCTGCAGACCACGTACATTTCAATGTTTAGTTTTTACCTTTGCTACAAAGTTTTAACCACCTTTTCTTCTAAGCATCATAGGCAGATTGTACAATGATTTGATTATATTACATATGATTAAATGCATAGACCAGATCATTTGAGTCATGACTGACATTATTTTTTTGGTTTGACCCTTCTTTTTGTAGTACCTTGCATTCTAATTCTAGAATGTTTTGCTTATTATTTAGCCTTAGCACCACAGGAAAATAAATAAATACTAACCACTATGATTCCTAAGTACTTAAGAATGATGCCTTGTTTGCAAGGCATCTTGGGATTTTTGGATGACATACTCTATGGAAGGACAATCTCTCTAGAATAATATATAGGACAGTGCTTCAGTGACCCCAAGACACTTCAGATATGATATGACTAGACCCTGGATAACTGTAAATGACCGGTATATTTCTATGCATTAGTCATAGGACCCGTTGGATTCCTCTTGTACAGTGAGACCTTTTTATAGCGACTTCTCCCACTTCCCCATCAAAACCAACCAACCAACAAAGGCAAACTAATCCCAGGCAGCAGAGCACAACAAAAGTACCAGGCTATATGGTGGTGAGCTCCCTTTGGGATGATGTTAGAGAGAATAATGTCTCTCCCAGACCATGGAGCACTTACAGCCAGCAAACCATAGCTGTTACTTGTAGCCACAGGGATGATGGCGGGGGGAAACACAACATAGCTGCAGATATGCCACTCCAACAATATATTCAGCCCCTAAATGGACCACTGGTATCTTTCTTGCCTCTTCAGTAGCAGAATTGCACCAGTTCCATTACCCGGGAAACTTTTCACAGTTGAAATATTAGGGGTTGAATATGCCCAGATAAGTAGAATTTTACTATTACAGAAGAGGGTCTAAAAGAGACATCTTCTTCTTCACCTGGTAAGTGGGAAAAAGGCCTTTCTTCACCTTCAGTACTTTCTGGTGAGACCATATCTCTAGTGGTTGTGTATCAGGATAGGGGATACTGAGACAATGCTTTGTAGACCTCTATTACACTCCCCTTTTCCCTACACCTCAGCATAACTCTTTCTGAAGAACAGGCTGGAGTTCTGTCTTTTCAGGACTCTTCAGAAAGCATGATACAGAAGTAAACTTCAGGCCTGAGAAATAGATGCTAATAGTTCCTAGTCAACATCAAAGGGAGGGTACCATTCAGTTTCTTAGTAAAGCAAATGTTTAATGTACACAGAAAACATTGCAAACAATATTTAGAATACTATGAATACATTTTAAACAAAAGCTATCTACTGATGTTCCTCATATAGACTTCTCCACTTTGTGGCTGTTACCTATATTCTAATATAAGGTTCCAACATTACATTTACACTTTTCTACTTTAGCACACTCATCAAAACACATTCGACTCTGGTCTTCTCTCAGAGTTAATTCCACCCTTTGGGTTAACAGTTGACTGGTCCCATCACTTGGCAGTGAAACAGAAATCTGTATCCTGTATCCTGAGTGGTACAGGTATTGGGACCTACCCCTCACAGCTGACACATTTTTTGGTCCTGCAAGGTTCAGGCACTGACTCCAATGGGCGGTCTCATTCCTATATTTATAAACTTCCCCATCTCTCCACTCCCACAGTCTGATTGGCTTAGCTCTTAGAAGGGGACTAGGGTATGACCTGCTGGGCAGATTACCCACAATAAAGACTCCCTATATATCTTCAGAAACTGCTATTGGGCATGTTTAGTAACTACCACACCTTATTTCTGGATGTTTCTGGGCCTTTCTATCTGGGTTAGCTTGTCCTGCTTACATGCAGAGGCACAGAGTATCCCAACTAAAATCCATGTCTGCTCCCCACTCCTTCTCTCCCGTTCTGTGGGAGAAACAAAGTCAGATTCTGCAATATAACATACATAGGTTACTGTTTTTCTAAATCAAAATCTTAGGGAGACTGTAACCGGGTTTAGGCTTATATATGGGTCTGTCAGTGTTACATATGGTTTTTAATTAAGGGCACTTTTCAAAGTGCCTATGTGCTGCGTTGTAGCTGACAGACTTTTCAAAGCAATCTTGCTGCTGCTTTGGAATTCACATGTACTCATTAATTAAGGTACTTTTGAAAGAGCCCATCAGTGTTCTAATGTGAAAGGACTGTTTGATGAAGCCTTTCTGTTGTTTTAGATCTACTTACTGGAATGTGTAAATGTGCACTGTGCAGTCCGGAATATTACCGCAGCTTCTTTCTTCTGGAAGAGCTACACTATTAAATTAATAAGCCTTGGAGAAAGATAACACCGAAATGCAGGTACTCTAATTATTTCCCTCATTTTCCAAGTGGGGCAGTGCTCCATGTACCCCCAAAATAGAGCATCCACTGGCTACCTTCATTCCCAGGTAGAGCAAAATGACTAGCCTGACTTCTCACCTCTCCTTACTGGGAGCAGCTACAGAAGACTGGGTGCCAAGGATTCTCCCGGCAAGTGTGGGTGGTATCTTTACCGCTACTTTGCCTCTGTTTCAGTGAGTTGGAGCTGAGGAGGGAGGCAATAATGCCCATAGAATTGTTGTTATTATTGGACCTAATAATTTACCCTAAGCAACTGTGAAAAGTATCTGAAAGGTCTTATGATTTCACAATAACCAATGACTTTTTGCCTGCCTGAGAATTAACCATGCAAAATAGGTTACGTTATATTCAATAAATAAGTGGTATGAACAGGTGCAAGAAAACCCCACAGAAAAACTGAATTAGTCCAAGTAAAAATGGCCTACTGCTAGACAGTCTATGATGAGATCATACCTGATAAAGAAGAAAATGTGAAAATGAAGTTGCCTACACCAAGTGTGGCCATACAAAAATGGATTTAATTGGTGGAGAACATAATGAGGATACAATATGCCCTCACTTTTATTCCTTTTTGGGGTTCTTAAAAACAGACTTTGGAAGAAGAAAGAAGAATCTTCTTTTGCCAGCTCATCCCCCCAACCTGCCAGTATTGCAACTCATCTTGACTCATTCCAGTTTCCTTTGCCTCAAGTGAGAAGGAGCTGACCAGGGTAAGGTTCTTCCTCAGAAGAAGGCCATCCAGCCTTGTTCTTGTTTAAGGATCTTTGTTTTCCACCTGTGAGTGCTGAAAGGCATCACATTATCATGACATCCAGTCCTTGGTCCATCAGTGGTGATATTTAATTGCCCACACTGAAGAGGCACATAAGATCCTGCATTGTTTTCCCTTCTCTTGTTGTGTTGCTTTCTGCCTTTCCTCTTTCCTCCTATCCTACCTGCCATTCTCTTGGCTTTTCATTGAATCCTAAAGTCAGCTATACTGCATTCATCCAAGATGCCTTGTCTAAAGAGAAAAGATCCAGTCAGAGGATGTCCCTGACCAGACCATAAACCAGCATCCAACCAACAGGTATTATGATCAGTTTGACAGGAAAAGCATCCACTTGTAACAGACCAGTGGTCTAGTGTTCCAAGAATATCAACAAAAGCCATATTTCACCCATCTTTTCTATTTTCTCTTTCCTCCACTTTGTGTCTGTCTGTTAACAACAGGATAAGTGAATGTCCTTCACACAAGGACAGAGTAAAATTAATCCTTTCTTTGTCATCAAAAAAGATGATCAATGAAAATAAAAGACTAATATTTTAACTGCAAAAGGAAAACAAAACTATACAAAGATCTGTTTGTTGTGCATAACCATTCAATTTCAATATTAATGTTTGTTTTAATTTCTTGTTCTGTGTATGTGTGTGTGTTTAATAAACTTTCAACTTGAAAGAATGCTTTTGCCAAGTAACCAAATACAAGGACTCTGTAAAAAATAACCCCAACCCTATCTATCACAGTTTAATGTTGGACAGTAAAGGAGTATATAAACACCTTTAACTCTTTAGGCCTTTAAGATCAATTTAATACCTATTGGGATCTGATATTTGCAGGAGTCCAAGGAGATTACTAATGGAACCCAACTGAAATGAACCTTTACTTGAAAGCCCATGGAAATTCACTGAAGGTGCTTGGAACTTTCACACCACTTCAAAGTAAGTGGGTTCCACTGTACTTGACTACCCTCATTTTTCTCTTATGTAGTATAACCCTTTCAACCAATCTGATATAATTGACAAGTACTTAGGTTCCTAATGTCAGTGGCAGACCTGATTCCATGTGTCATACTGCTGAATCTACTAAATCATTCCTCTGTACGAATGTATCTCTGGAGAGATGAAATCTTCCTCATCACTTCTGGGAACTGGTCCTTTCAGTGACAGCCACTAGGAAGAACCCAAGAGATCCACAATGACAGATGAAACAAGCAGCAGCATCTCTTACCTTAAGACTCAGGAGAGGAAGAAAAGATGGAGAAGACAGACTGATGTCTGCTTCAATTATGTTAAATCCTCTTATTTGTAGTACTCTTCTGTTTCTTAATTTACAATATGTAAAAGCTGGTGGAACCTATTGTGCTTAACAACAAAGTCACATGGGGCTTGTCTAAGTCAGTTAATCTGTTTAGTGATTAATAGATCTATATCAGGGGTTGGCAACCTTCGGCTCGCTGCCTATCAGGGTAATATGCTGGCAGGCCACGAGACGTTTCGTTTACATTGACCATCCACAGGTCAGCCCCCTGCAGCTCCCAATGGTCACGGTTCACCGTTCCTGGCCAATGGTAGCTGCAGGAAGAGGCGGCCAGTTTCCCACCGCTCCCATTGGCCAGGTCAGGCGAACTGTGGCTACTGGGAGCTGTGGGGGGTCATGCCTATGGACAGTCAATGTAAACAAAATGTCTCGCGGCCCACCAGAGGATTACCCTGCTGGGCCGCGTGCCGAAGGTTGCTGACCCCTGATCTACATGCTGATTTTAAGATTTATTATGTCTGTTTTTTATTTTCTGTGAAAGTGCCCAGATTATAAAATGGGCATTCTAGAGGAGTTGTGCTGACTATTGGGCCTGCAAAATGAACCCTTTTTGTGAGTTTAATGTAAAAAGTATGTGAAAGTTCATAAGATGTTACAATAACCAAGAAAAATAGGTCAAAGTCTTTATGACGTTGAATGTTATAACAAGTGCAAAAGAACCAGACAAAGAAGCTAAAGCAAAAAGGCTTTGTTGATATAATCCAAAAATTGTTGAATTTATACTGGATAAAAACAGAAGATGTGGAACCAGAAGTTAAGAGACCAAAATTGGTGTGATGGGTATTAGGGCTAATGGGGGGACAAAAATAATGAAGGGGGATGACCTCTGAAAGCGACTTTTCCTCTTTTGGGGTTTCTTAAAATGAGACTTTGAAGAAAGACATGATCAGTTCAGTTCATCTCTCCCTTTTATCTGCCAGCCTGCCTCTCATCCCAATTAATCCCCCAGACTGCCAGCACTGGACCCCATTTCATCTCATCTCAATTTATATAAAAGACTCTCTTCCTGAGAGGAAGTCCGGCTGGTCTTAATCTTTTTCAAGGACCTTTGTTTTCACCTGTGTGTGCTGAAAGTCATCACATCATCCTCAGCCCATCATCAGGGATAAGATCCTGCATTGTTTTCCCTTCCTTGTTGTATTATTCCCCCCCACACACACACACACCACCTTTCTTTCCTTTTATCCTGTCTCTCACTGTTTTGGCTTTTCATTGAAATCCTGAAGTCAACTATGATGAATTCATCCAAGCCTACCTTGTCTAAGAAGAAAAGATCCAATCAGATGTTGTCCTTGACCAAACCATAAACCAGGATCCAGGCAGCAAGTGTCCTGGTTGACTTAGAAGCCAAAAGAACCCACTTGTAACTAAGCAGTGGTTCAGTTTACTAAAAAAATTAACAAAAGTTGTATTTCAGCCACCTTTTCTATCCTCCACTTTGTTTCTGTCTGTTTGTTAAGAATAGAATAAGTAAATGCCCTCTACAAATCAGGATTCATCAGGAGTGAAAGTAAAATTAACCCTTTCCTTTTCATCAAAGAAAGATTGTTCTGAAAATAAGAGATTCTGATATTTTCTTTAAGAGGCTTTAAAAGTTTTGACTAAATTTGTTTTGCATAATCTCTCAACCTCAGTTTCAATATCAATGTCTGTTTTAATTTCTTGTTCTTTCTTGTGTTTAATCAACACACTTTTAATTTAAATAGATGCTTTTGGGTGTTTGCCAAATAACTGAGTAAAATTAAGGTCCCTGTTCAAAATAACCCTGAACCTACCTATTACTCTTTAATGTTGGAGAGTAAAAGAGTGTAAAAACACCTTTAACTATTTGGGCCTTTGAGATTAATATCCATACAATAAAGTCAAAATAACTGAATAAACATATGAATAAATAAATTTGGTGAAGGGTTTTGGCTGAAATTTAAAAAAAATCAAAATGTTTTGTTTCAACATTTTCAAAATGAAACTTTTTGACTTTTCATTTTTTAAAAATATTTTGTTTTGAAAATTAGCTAGATTTATTTTAAAAAGAAAACAAGAAAAAAAGATAAAACACACCCAGAAATGAAGCAACCCCTACCCTCCCCCCAAACAATTACAAAAAATTGGGGGGCATGTAAAGCACAATGTTTCATTTGACCTGAATTTTTTTTTATATTTTTTGTTTCAATAATAACAATTTTAAAAATTCTGTTTTGAGTCAACCTACAACTTAATTATTTTTGGTCTGGCTGCTGAACCAATAAATAAATTATTCACCGTCTCTATAAATAACTCATGATAAAATGGTGAACATTAGAAAAGGAAAAGACCTATTAGGATATTGTTCCCTATTGCAGTTCTCAACCAGGGGTTTGTGTACCCCTGGGGGTACACAGAGGTCTTCCAGGGGGTACATTAACTCATCTAGATATTTGCCTGGTTTTACAAAAGGCTACATAGAAAGCACTAGTGAAGTCAGTACAAACTAAAATTTCATAGACAATGATTTTTTTATACTGCTCTGTATACTATACACTGAAATGTAAGAACAATATTTATATTCCAAATGATTTATTTTATAATGATATGATAAAAATTAGAAAGTCAGCAATTGTTCAGTAATAGCATGCTGTGACACTTTTGTGTTTTTATGTCTGATTTTGTAAGTTTTTAAGTGAGGTGAAACCTGGGGGTACACAAGACAAATCAGACTCTTGAAAGTGGTACAATAGTCTGGAAAGGTTGAGAGCCACTGCTCTATCGTGTATTACTTTGTCCAGAAGTATTTTAAA
The DNA here is from genome assembly GCF_027887155.1 of Malaclemys terrapin pileata. Taxonomy (NCBI): domain Eukaryota; kingdom Metazoa; phylum Chordata; order Testudines; family Emydidae; genus Malaclemys; species Malaclemys terrapin. The sequence continues at coordinate 32,489,960 of NC_071505.1, forward strand.
TATTTCCAGTGATGGCACCCTGTACGTTTAGTACTGGGAGGCCTGATTTTCAAAAGTAGGGTGTATCTGTAACACCTTTGAAAGTCAGCCCATTAGTGCCTGTGGATTTTGTAAAGCATTTCTGAGGTTTGAAAAGACACAACAGAAACAAATGAGACACAAATATTAAAATATTCTCCTTTTTTGCATTAATACGTTTGTAGTGTACAGTGTTTCAAACACAAGCAGAGAGTACTCTTTCCTACTACCCTATTTTGTCTCCTTCTCCTCCTCTTCTTAAGAATGAGGAATGCAAGTTAATGTGTAACTGTAATGTTCAATATAGACAGCACCTCCACTTGCTGTATCTTTTTTTTAGTGTTGTTATTGTCTTATATGTTATTATGTTATTGTCCCTGATCTGAGGTGTTTAGTAGAAAGTTGTCTTTCCTGAGTGTGTTGGAGTCGTGACTTGCAATGACCAATAAATCCTTGTAATTCTATAAGTGAGTATTACAACTGGTTGCAGTGACTTCAACATGGCCAAAGAACTTTTGCCTGAAGAAATTTACAGCTCATGCAGATAAGACAGGAATCTGTTAATACTTGACAGACTTTGTGCTGTTGATTGCTGTGAATAAGTAGACTGATGAGAGAGCAGCACATTACCTAGCAATGTTTTCAGATGGTGATGCCAAATCATTTTCTCAGCAACCTCCCAGTGCGAATCATGGTTCTTACAGACAGTTATGCAAACACTTATATTACTGCTAGGATGGTGGATTGGCCTATTTGAAATACAGAAGTAATGGCAAGCCGAAAAGGAAGCCCCTGTATAGTTCTCTGTGTGCATTGAGGAGACTATTTAGTAGGGCTGTCCCTGTGCCACCCTGGCTGGGAGATGGCTTGAGTGAAGCAGAATCTGCTGCACCAAATCTGCAACTGGCAATGCAGAAAGAGGCCTACATCCAGCAGCAAGCCATGGATATGTCTTCACCTCCCACTAGGGGTGTGATTCTCAACATACTTGGGCTAGCTCTCATCAAGTTGGCACGCTAAAAATAGAAGCATGGAACAGGCTAGACACCCTGATTATTTGCCCTTCCAACCCCTCTAGAAATGTATTCACACTGCCAGCTCCAAGTGTAGACATACCCAATGAGAGAATCCTGTGTGAAAATTAGTTTATAAATGGTTTAACAAGGGAACTTCATAAATTGCTGGAGAAGGAAGATAACATACTGGATAAACCTATCAACTAGATTAGATGTAGATTAACAAATGTGTAAGAAGTAAATTGGGGTTTCCTTAAAGGTATCAGATCTTAATGCCCAGTTTCAGGGTGACTCCTTTATACCAGATGTAGCACTTCAGGAAATTATTGTTAGAGGAAGCCCAGGTATAAGTTATTCATTGGCATTCCATGGGTCAAATGAGAGAAACTGCTTCCCGAGCGGGTCCCAGGACAAATGACAGTTGCAGGTGATGAAGAGATAGAATTGTCCAAGCAGTGGGAAGCCAACCAAGGGAAACTAGAAGTTGCTGATGGAGTAGGACCATCAGCAACAGCTATTAGAATGGCCCATGTGAACAGCTGCTCAGCAGACAGCAGAAGAAATCCAGTTCCCGCTGAAATTGGGGTCTCTGAAAACTAAATAGACTTTTGTCATGGTGACTAGTACATCTAGTGATGTTGTATTGGGAGTGGATTTCATCTGACGGCATCACAAGAATTCCTGGGGTGTTTAAAGAATTAACTTGTCCCTGGACAATGTTCAAATACCCCTACTAGATGTGGGTAGAAGGAAGTGTGGATTCTGGGGAGCAACTCTTGGAGCCTTAAAGATGATTCCACCAGTGAGGAATTGCTCCCTGTAGTGCAGGGATTGGCAACCTTTGGCTCCCACTGGCCACAGTTCACTGTTCCAGGCCAATGGGGGCTGTGGGAAGCGGCATGGGCCAAGGGATGTGCTGGCCGCTGTTTCCCGCGCTCCCCATTGGCCTGGAACAGCAAACCGCAGCCAGTGGGAGCTGCGATCGGCCGAACCTGTGGACGCTGCAGGTAAACAAACCATCCCGGCCCACCAACGGATTTCCCTGATGGGCCGCAAGCCAAAGGTTGCCGACCCCTGCTGTAGTGGCTCTGAATATAGCCGTGGTGAAGCCAGATCATCCTGCAATAATACCCATAAGGATAAAGAACTGCTGATGTGACCCTGTAGAAGTGTTTGAAGCTACCAATATCCAGTCAGAATTAGTGTTTGGCAGAACTCTGGCTTGAGCTAGATCAGAGGATGAGTTCTGTATAAAAGCTATAAATGTGACTGGCCAGGATGTGCAGCTAGTGAAAAATGAGACCATGGGCACAGCATCCAATGTAGCTGGTGTCTCCAAACTTCTCACAGGAGTAGAGATCAATATCTGTGAAGCAGCCCAGTCAGAAAAAGAGCGAGGGGCATACTTGACAGAAGCAGCTGTGGAAGGCAATGAAAGGAAGTGATTAGAACAGCTGCTCTTACAATATGCTAGTGTGTTCTCCAAGAATATTGAAGAGCTTGGGAGATATGATTGAGAGCAACATCTGATTGTGCTTACGCCAGAGAGTGTTCCCAGGAGGGAGTTCCCATGTCAAATTACACTGGTATATCAGGTTGCAGCTAAATCATATGCTGCAGGATGGCCTGATTGAGCACTCTACAGTTGAGCAATTGTAATTATGAAAAAGCCCAACAGAGACTTGAGGATATGCATCGCCTACAGGAGACTTAATTCACAGACAATTCAAGATAGCTACCCACTTCCCCACATAGCAGACATCCTGGATAAAATGTCAGGAGCAAAATATTTTAATAGTTTTGATTTGGTATTTGGATACTGTCAGATTAAAGTGGCACCTGAGGATCAAGAAAAAACAGCCTTTGAGACACCCTATGGACTGTTTCAATTCTCATGAATGCACCACAGACATTTCAAATGGTAGTAAATTATCTAAACCAAGTTTAGACATCCTCACATACTTAGATGATTTTATTTTGTTTCCATAAAACATGGAAGAAACATCTGATAAGAGTGGAAAGGCTTCTAAAGCTTCTTAAAAGAAGAATTCAAATTTTCAGGAAACAAATGTAAATTTGCAAGGAGTTGCATCATCTTCTTGGGACATATAGTCAGTGAGGATGTGTTAGAACCCCAATCACAGAAACTGAATGTTATAACGGACAGCAAGGTTCCTACAAACCCAGAGCAGGTACAGCAATTTAGGGATACTACAGGAGATTTTTTAAAGAATTCAAAGTATGCTGCAGCATTATACCAATTAACTAAGAATGACTTTCTCTGGACAGAGGAAAACCAAAAACTATGAGTCATTGAAGGAAGAACTTCTTGACCATGCTGGGAGTTTATAAAGTTTGTCTTGAAAGAACCATTACTGAAAACACTGTCTAGGAATTGATATTTGCTGATAGGGGCATGCACCTCAAAATATATGTATGATAAAAGGACTGAAAGAGTTTTTAGATGCACTGATGAAAACATTGTGTTGCAGTTCAGCCCACCAAGATGAATTTTCATTGAGCAGAGGAAGGAATTTGAATCACAGTGAAGAACTACCAGCCACACTCAATTATCCATTACTCTGTCTGTGAGATCTTTTTTGGACTCCATAAACTCATGACTGCTTGTGTCTTGATGTTTAGGCAGCAAGAACCAGCAAGGCCGCCTGCACCTAAACAACTGGGTGATGTTGTGGGGTCTTATATCAATGACTTGAAGATAGCATTCAAAAACGTTGAGGAACACATGTGCTGAAAGTGATCATGCCAGGAGATACCAGGCTCAAGATACCTGGGAAAGGAGAATTATTGTCCATCCAGGAAAGGGAGAAGGTGAGGCTATGCAACTGGAAAAACAATTTGAACCTTTTTGGAGGGGACCTAGAACAGTAAATAAGAAATGAAATAACTTATCCTTGCTGATTCAAAAAGCAAGAGCTCACCCCTTTGTAGTGTATCAAGAACTGGTGCACAGACTCATTGAAAGGAATGGGAGAGAAATATTGAGAATGCTCAGCAACCATCTCAGAGGAATGCTGAAAAAGATTTGGAGGTACACTATCAGGTCCTTGTAGCTTGTAATGGGATACCGATTATGGAGGTGATCCCAGCAATTACAGACCGGTAAGTCTAACGTCGGTACCAGGCAAATTAGTCAAAACAATAGTTAAGAATAAAATTGTCAGACACATAGAAAAACATAAACTGTTGAGCCACATGGTTTCTGTAAAGGGAAATCGTGTCTTACTAATCTATTAGAGTTCTTTGAAGGGGGTCAACAAACATGTGGACAAGGGGGATCCAGTAGACATAGTGTACTTAGATTTCCAGAAAGCCTTTGACAAGGTCCTTCACCAAAGGCTCTTACGTAAATTAAGTTGTCATGGGATAAAAGGGAAGGTCCTTTCATGGATTGAGAGCTAGTTAAAAGACCAGGAACAAAGGGTAGGAATTAATGGTAAATTCTCAGAATGGAGAGGGGTAACTAGTGGTGTTCCCCAAGGATCAGTGCGCGGACCAATCCTATTCAACTTATTTATAAATGATCTGGAGAAAGGGGTAAACAGTGAGGTGGCAAAGTTTGCAGATTATACTAACTGCTCAAGATAGTTAAGACCAAAGCGGACTGTGATGAACTTCAAAAAGATCTCACAAAACTAAGTGATTGGGCAACAAAATGGCAAATGAAATTTAATGTGGATAAATGTAAAGTAATGCACATTGGAAAAAATAACTCCAACTATACATACAATATGATGGGGGCTTATTTAGCTACAAGAAGTCAGGAAAATGATCTTGGAGTCATCGTGGATAGTTCTCTGAAGATGTCCGCGCAGCGTGCAGAGGCAGTCAAAAAAGCAAACAGGATGTTAGGGATCATTAAAAAGGGGATAGAGAATAAGACTGAGAATATATTATTGCCCTTATATAAATCGATAGTATGCCCACATCTCGAATACTGCATACAGATGTGGTCTCCTTATCTCAAAAAAGATATACTGGCACTAGAAAAGGTTCAGAAAAGGGCAACTAAAATGATTAGGGGTTTGGAACAGGTCCCATATGAGGAGAGATTAAAGAGGCTAGGACTCTTCAGTTTGGAAAAGAGGAGACTAAGCGGGGATATGATAGAGGTATATAAAATCATGAGTGATGTGGAGAAAGTGGATAAGGAAAAGTTATTTACTTATTCCCATAATACAAGAACTAGGGGTCACCAAATGAAATTAATAGGCAGCAGGTTTAAAACAATAAAAGGAAGTTCTTCTTCACGCAGCGCACAGTCAACTTGTGGAACTCCTTGCCTGAGGAGGTTGTGAAGGCTAGGACTATAACAGCATTTAAAAGAGAACTGGATAAATTCATGATGGTTAAGACCATTAATGGCTATTAGCCAGGATGGGTAAGGAATGGTGTCCCTAGCCTCTGTTTGTCAGAGGATGGAGATGGATGGCAGGAGAGAGATCACTTGATCATTGCCTGTTGGTCCACTCCCTCTGGGGCACCTGGCATTGGCCACTGTCGGTAGACAGGATACTGGGCTAGATGGACCTTTGGTCTGACCCGGTACAGCCGTTCTTATGAGAAGGAATTGCCAGGATGTCCTCCAGATCTCACCACGCTTCAGTCTTCAGCAGACAGTCTGTCCGTAACAGATAGGCCTAACATGGATGACATGAACCCCGCACTCACTGATAATCTAGATCCAACTACGAGTGATGACTCCATGACTGAATATAAGACTTGAGAGGGCCGACCAACACAGTAACTTTTGTGGATGGTAGACTACCAGGATTCCTAGAGTTTACTGTTTAAATTCTTATTCAACTAGAGGGGGAGACACTGTAATGATTATGGTAAACAGCACTTCTACTAATATATCTACCCAGGCTACATCTTTATCTTAGTGTTAAGTTGTTGTCTTGTGTGTTATGTTTTATTAGATCTGGGGGCTTAGCAGGAAGTTCAGTCCTGCGAGGAGCTGTGACTTGCAGTGTTCCAATAAATCCCTGTGATTCTATAAGCAAGTATTACAAAATGGATGTCTGTTGTAAAATTGCATGGTGTTGTTTTAGCCTCTCTTTTTCTCAAATGCAAATGTGTCTCTGTGTCTCTCTGATGATTCTCTTTGGTAAGGTATTTCTTAGCTCTATTGCTCATGGTCCATTTGAATGTCGATGTACTTCTGCCAGGTTAATAATGCAAGAATATCCTTCTTGTTGTGTTATGTCAACTTAACTGTTATGTTGATTAGTGGTCCATATATGAGGAGAAAGGAAAAATGATAAAAAAGTTGATGGGGTTAAGGATAATAAGCTACCAATTACCGCTAGAGAACACAATTGCAAAAATATAGTAATTAGATGTTCAATTGTGTTATTAATTCAACACAACAAGAAACTGTCTTTACAGACATTCGTAAAATGGTATGTTGCAGCATCTTGTTAAGCAAAGTCCCCTACACAAATCTAAAATTTGCATTTCCCTAATTTTGTTTCTTTCTGATACTTCCATGGACCTTTACCCTCTGAAAGTCTTCCTGTTATGCTATAAGGCACTCCCTCAGTCCTTCCATTTGTCTATCAGACCATCTCTGTCTTGATCTCTCAGGTAGCCTAACTACTAAGTATCAGAGGGATAGCCATGTTAGTCTGTATCCAAAAAAACAACAAGGAGTCCGGTGGCACCTTAAAGACTAACAGATTTATTTGGCCATAGCTCCTCGTTGTTTTTTCTAACTACTAAAGAATCCTTTAACCAATCTACAGCCTTTAACTGACTGCTCTCCAGGTTATTTTCAAGATTTCCCCTTATTTTTCTAGTGTTTCTTTTCTTTCTCATCATGCCTGGGGTTTGTGTGGAAAGCTATGTCTTCTTTCTAGATAGATGACTTTGGGGACAAAGGCTTTAAAACTGTCAATTTCCCAACAACTGTCATGTATAAAAACTGTTTCAAACTTCTGAAAATGAGACTCTGGGTAATTGTTTTTGAAGATTAATAATATCAAGCAGAAATGACTGTACATGTCTTAGTTCATTCCCTCACAGACAATTATCAGTATCACTAAATCACAACTACAATCAGCTCTGAACAAAATGGAGAAAAGCACATGCTGAGTTAGCAACACTTGCATGTAAAGCTGAAGTATATGCACAGAGTGCAAATTACATAGGAACTCTGCCAAGCTAGAACAAGGTACTCCATTCTTTAGATTGTGGACATTCCTCTCCCTCTCCCAGGACTCTAATTATTGTTTTAAAGCTTCTCTTCTCTACTGTAAATACACCTGTAAAATAGGGAAGTCCTGTGTGTGACTAGGGAACCAATAACAACCTTTACAGTTCTGAAATGACAAATTCCTGCAGCCAGCTCTTTGAAATTTCCAGCCAAGTTTTGCAGAATGAAGAGGTCTGGATAATAACTGAGAATTCAGAATGCTTCCCAGAACTCCAAACTTTTTGAGGTTTGTACATCACCTCTTCTGATATATTTTTCAAAGCCACAAGAGACCTTGGCATCTCAGTCATCGACAGATATTGATTGAATACTGAAAGTAGGTCTATATGAGCTTCTTTTGGTTGGATTGAAATCCTGGCAGGATAGTTTGTGTATGGAAAAATATCAACACATTGAAATTCTGAGTTTATTTGTGTCAGGGTGAAACAACTAGGATTCCTTGTGGCACCTTAGAGACTAACAAATTTATTTTTATTCTCTAAGGTGCCACAAGGACTCCTCGTTATTTTTGCTGATACAGACTAACACAGCTACCACTCTGAAACCTGTCACCATGTGAGTTTCAAGGTGGTTTCTTTTTCCCTGTCATCCAAATATATGTCCATAACAAAGGGTAAAAAAGCCATGTTTCGCTGAAAAACAAATTGGTTAAAAATAACTAAGAATACTGGAGAGCTGGTAATTTCAACGTAAAAAATATGCTTTCTTTTGCCTACAAATCCTTATCCTACAGCCCTAAGCATGTGGAAGTCTCATTGACTTAGGTAGAGTTCCACATGTCAAAGGATTGCTGGTTCAGGACCTCAAGATGAAGAATACATTAGATCCAACAGCATATTATTTTTGTTACTTGACAGTTTTCTCTAGTCAGTAATGAATGAGCTGGACCTCTGGTCAGTTCAGAGTTAGATACAGGTTAGTCTTTGGTTTGTATTTGATTAAATATATCCATCTAAGTTTTCAAATGAAAGTAAACTTTATCCTAGCTATATATAATATGAACAGTGCTGATTGCACAATATTTTGTGTTCTATGTTCTTCAGTGCTATGTTCAAGAAATGTTTAAACTGTCAAAGGGATTGAGTATACACAGCAGAGCCAGCAGATCATCTGGGTACACCCTCCAACATAGGCATACGAATGGAAGGGCAATGAACACTAGAACATTTCAGGGATAGTTCTGGAACTACCAAAAATCTATGGAACTAGAGCAGTTGAAGGAAGAGTATTAGTAGGGTGACCAGATGTCCCGTTTTTAAAGGGACAGTCCCGTATTTAAACACTCCTGCAGATGTCCCGACATTTTCTTAAAATTGGGGAAAATGTCCCATATTTTCTGCATCTCTCTCCTTCCCCCCACTTCGCCCCCATCAGTACTAGCGGGTCCTGCTGCTCGCCGGATTCCTGCTCGCCAGCTGCCCGCTCACCAGTGGTGAATGGCGGCGGGGGGGGGGGAGGGGTCCAGTGGCCAACAATGGGGGTGGGTGTGCAAAACTGGTGGCAGGGCAAAGCTGCAGTGTGTGGTGCTGGCCACGCCCCCTGTTGGTTGATCAGCATAGTCCTGGCTGTGTGCTGGCTCTCGGACAGCAGGGCCCTGCCCCCTGTCCCGTTTCTGGCCAGGACTGGCTACACGCTGTGTGCTGTGGTGGCTCTCTCCCAGCGCTATGCCATGACTGCACAAGCCATGTTAAAGTGCATGCCTATAGATATTACTTGTAACTATGCTGCAACTTCAGCATCACCTTACAACAGGGTGGTGAAGCAATCAGGCAGGGAGAGACACTTCCCAAATCAGGTGTTTACACAAAATTGGCTACCAGTAATACTCATTGTCCAGTGAGGAAGAGACAATAGTGGACCATTAAAGTTAATGGACAGACATTGAAACTGAAAAGAAAGCCCCAGTGGTAGAAAACTATGAAAGAAAATTATGAAAACTATGAACAGTATCCGTGATCAGGCCACGGCACACCTGGTGGCTGAGCTTTGTGACTTTGTCCTCACCCACAACCATTTCAGATTTGGGAACAACTTATACCTTCAAGTCAGCCACACTGCTATGGGTACCTGCATGGTCCCACAGTATGCCAACATTTTTATGCCTGACTTAGAACAACGCTTCCTCAGCTCTCGTCCTCTAGCGCCCCTACTCTACTTGCGCAACCTCAATGACATCTTCATCATATGGACCCATGGGAAGGAGGCCCTTGAAGAATTCCACCTGGATTTGAACAATTTCCACTCCACCATCAACCTCAGCCTGGACCAGTCCACACAAGAGATCCACTTCCTGGTGGTACTACAATGCAAATAAGTGATGATCACATAAACACCACCCTATACCGGAAACCTACTGACCGCTATACTTACGTACATTCCTCCAGCTTCCATCCAGGACACATCACACGATCCATTGTCTACAGCCAAGTCCTAAGATACAACTGAATTTGCTTCAATCCCTAAGACAGAGACAAACACCTACAAGATCTTTATCAGGCATTCTTAAAACTACAGTACCCACCTGGGGAAGTGAGGAAACAGATTGACCGAGCGAGATGGGTAGTCACCTACTAGAGGACAGGCCCAACAAGGAAAATAACAGAACACCACTGGCCATCACGTACAGCCACCAGCTAAAACTTCTCCAGCACATCATCAACGATCTACAACCTATCCTGGATAATGATCCCTCACTCTCACAGACCTTGGGAGGCAGGCCAGTCCTCGCTTACAGACAGCTCCCCAGCCTTAAGCAAATACTCACCAGCAACTACACACCACACGACACCACACCACAGAAACACTAACCCAGCAACTAATCCCTGTAACAAACCTTGTTGCCTACTCTGTCCCCATATCTACTCTAGCGACACCATCAGAGGACCCAATCACATCAGCCACACCATCAGGGACTCATTCACCTGCACATCTACTAATGTGATATATGCTATCATGTGCCAGCAATGCCCCTCTGCCATGTACATTGGCCAAACCGGTCAGTCTCTATGTAAAAGAATAAATGGACACAAATCAGACATCAGGAATGGTAACATACAAAAGCCAGTAGGTGAACACTTCAATCTCCCTGGACATTCTATAACAGATTTAAAAGCAGCCATACTTCTTGAACAAAAAACTTCAAAAACAGACTTCAAAGAGAAACTGCAGAACTAAAATTCATTTGCAGAGTTAACACCATTAATTTTGACTTGAATAGGGACTGGGAGTGGCTGGCTCACTATAAAAGCAACTTTCCCTCTCCTGGTATTGATACCTCCTCATCAGTTATTGGGAGTGGACTACATTCCACCCTGGTTGAATTGGCCCTGTCAACACTGGTTCTCCACTTGTAAGGTAACTCCCTTCTCTTCATGTGTCAGTATAATAATGCCCACATCTGTAATTTTCACTCAATACATCTGAAGAAGGGGTTTTTTTACCCACGAAAGCTTATGCCCACATAAATCTGTTAGTCTTTAAGGTGTCACCGGACTCCTCATTTTTGTGGATACAGACTAAGGCTAGGTCTACACTACCCGCCTGAATCGGAGGGTAGAAATCGATCTCTCGGGGATCGAATTATCGCGTCTTGTTGGGACGCGACAATCGATCCTCAAATCGACGCTCTTACTACACCAGTGGAGGTGGGAGTAAGCGCCGTCAACGGGGAGCCACGGAGGTCGATTTTGCCGCCGTCCTCACAGCGGGGTAGGTCGGCTCCGATACGTCGAATTCAGCTAAGCTATTCGCGTAGCTGAATTTCTGTATCTTAAATCGACACCCCCCCTGTAGTGAAGACCTGCCCTAACACGCAAAAAGAACAGGAGTACTTGTAGCACCTTAGAGACTAACAAATTTATTTGAGCATAAGCTTTCATGGGCTACAGCCCACTTCTTCGGATGCTTATGCTCAAATAAATTTGTTAGTCTCTAAGGTGCCACAAGTACTCCTGTTCTTTTTGCGGATACAGACTAACACGGCTGCTACTCTGAAGACTAACACGGCATCCCTGATATATGAAAGGAGGGAGTTTCCCCCACTCAGAATGACCATGAGTCATCCTGTCAGGAGAGGGAGAAAAGAAAAGGTGGGGGGAGAGTGGAGCCTTTTAAAATCAGGCTTGTGTCTGAGGTTTGGCATCCAGAAACTGAGGGCAGCCTGTAAGTGGGAAGCTGTCCATAAATGCTGGACAGAAGATACGCTGGGAAACTGTTCCCACAATTAGATGAGGAAACAGAGAATTTGTCTAATAAAGGAATATAAAGCCTGAAGTTGTGTCATGATGTTTATTTTCTGTGTAACTTCAGGCCATAGTAGATATTTTTGCAACCCATTTATTAGAAATATTCTGATATAAGGGGAGAGTTACCCCAGAAGATGAGTATTTACTGACAGCTGACTATTTTCAGCTCTTGAAAGAAAATCCCAAAATCTGAAGACACAGAGAATAATCAGTGGAAACCTGGCTCTGGATAAGTTTGCATTCTTTAAGGGCCCAATCCTGATTCAATTGATTTTAATGGAACAGGATGAGCCCCTCTAGGAGAAAAAAAAACCTCCTTGAAAATGCCTCACGATTATCCTGAGAAGAATTAATTGACCTAGAAAGTGTTTAAATACTACACTGATGGGTGCTACTGAAAACCCTAAAAGCGACAGACAAATAAAATGAGACTGGCAGAAAATAAGTAAAAGTCTTTAAAATCTTCAGTGGTGGCAGAAATCTTTTTTCCATTGTATTCATTGTTTTATAATAAGTATCAATAATTTGTGTCATTAATTCACAAAATATAAAATCTTAAATACAGAGATGATAAAAATCTATAGCAGCAATTGACACCAATGTTTCCTAGAGAAATAAGTCACCAAAACATCTTGAGGAAAAAAGAAATTGACACTGATCTCAATCAGTGTTAATCATAGTGTATGGATTGTTGCTCAAATTGACATAAGAATAATCATTAGATAGACATCAAACTGCAATTATCTGTCTCAAAACTCTAATGAGGAATCTGTTTGATCAATATTCAGAACCATTATTCAGTCAGATAAAACTAAGAAAGGTTATTGCATCATCTTCATTAAAAAAAAACATTTGGTCTTTAATTAACCTAAGCTAACCTAACCTAAAATGAGGAAGAAGCAGAAAAATCCACAGCAACAACTGTACTTTAAGCTATCACAATTTTTAGATCTAGAACAGTGGTTTTCCATCTGTGGTCCACGAACCCCTGGAAGTCCACAGACAATGTTTAGAATTTCCAAATGGATCTGCGCCTTCATTTGATATTTTTTAGGGGTCCTCAAATGAAAAAAGGCTGAAAACTACTGATCTAAAATTATCTTTTCTGAAAGATATCTAGTCTTTATTCAAAAGCTCCAAGTGATGGAAAATCCACTGAGTCCCTAAGTCTTGTTTTAATGATTAGTTACCTTCACTGTTAAAAAATTGTGCCTTTTTTTCTACACTGAATTTGTCTAGCTTCAGCTTCCAGTCATTGGATCTCATTATGCCTTTTTATGCTACATTAAAGAGCTGTCTACTATTAGAAATTTCATCCCCATGTACATACTTGCAGACTCTGATTGAGTTACCTCTAAACCTTTTCTTTGATAAACTAGATTGAACACCTTAAAACTCACTAGTAGGCAGGCTTTCCACACATCAAATAATTCTTTTACCTCTCTTCTGAATCATTTCAAGTTTTTCAATATCCTTTTTGAAATGTGGACACCAGTAATGGTCTCACTAATGCTATATTCAGAAGTAATAGCACCGTACTCTTACATCCAAAGATTGCATAAGCCCTCTGAGTTAAAGCATTGTACTGGGAGTCTGTGAGGCTAAGAGTACCTCAATGCCAGTTAGGGTGACCAGACAGCAAGTGTGAAAAATTGGGATGGGGGTGGGGGGTAATAGGCCCCTATATAAGAAAAAGACCCAAAAACTGGGACTGTCCCTATAAAATTGGGACATCTGGTTACCCTGCCAGTTGGGACATGATTGTCATGATATACTCAAAAGGTGGCATGTAATATATCACTGGAAAACTAATAACTCAGTGATCCTTAAAATTCTTGTGCAATGTATTTACAGTAAACTCACAAAGGACTATATGTGCTGAAAAAATATTCTTAAAAGGTGTTTGGCAAGCAGTGCCATACTTGTGCCAGACAAACGAATGTGGTTCCACCTGCTTGAATGTATCTCCAATGTAAATTAAACAAGGTGTGACCAAAGACCAAAAAAAAGTTATATGCAAGGTAAACAAAGCCATGAAGAGAGCAAGAGAGGAAAGATGATTACTTAATCTCAAGAGGGAATGTAGACTTCACCCCCACAAAGCTTTCCTGCCTCTTGGAGCAGAATCAATTAAACTTGGGAAGATATAAAGAGAGAGAGAAAAAAAGCCTTTTTGGCATCCTCCATCTCTGGAGACAAAAGAAGCCAGGATAGAGTTGCCAACTTTCTAATCACACAAAAGCGAACACCCCTGCCCTGCCCTTGCCCCACCTCTTCCCTGAGGCCTTGCCCTATTTCTGAGGCCCCATCCTCCACTCCATCCCCCCTCCCTCTGTCACTCACTCTCCCCCACCCTCACTCACTTTCACCAGGCTGGAGCAGGGGGTTGGAGCATGGGAGGGGGGGTGCGGGCTTCAGGTTGGGCCAGAAATGAGGAATTCAGGGTGCAGGGGAGGGCTCCAGGCTGGGGCAGGGCATTGGGTGAGGGCTCGGGGGTGTGACCAGGAATGAGGGGTCTGAGGTGTAGGAGGGGGCTCAGAGGGCATGTGGGTGGTTGTGGGCTGCCAGGTCCAGGAGGGAGTTTGGGTGCGGGAAGAGACTGCGGGCTGGAGCAGGGCGTTGGGGTGAGGGGGTGTGTGCAGGGTACCTATAGCATTTACCATGGCTCCCAGGAAGTAGCCGCCAGGTTCCTGCGGCCCCTAGGCGCATGGGCAGCCAGGGAGGCTCCATGCGCTGCCATCGCACCTGCAGGCACCACCCCTGCAGCTCCCATTGGTGACAGTTACTGGCCAATGGAAGCTGTGGAGCTGGCACTCAGGATGGGGGCAATGCACAGATCCTCCCTGGCTGCCTATTCACCTAAGGGCCACAGGGACCTGGTGGCCATTTCTGGGAGCTGCGCAGAGTCAGGGCAGGCAGGCAGGGAGCCTGCCTTAGCCCCAGGCCTCTGCTGTGCCACCAACTGGACTTTTAACAGCCCGGTCAGCAGTGCCAACTGGAGCTGCCAGGGTCCCTTTTCAGTTGGGTGCTCTGGTCGAAAATTGGACATCTGGCAACCCTAAGTGAGAACTTTAAGCTCTTTGAAGGGTCCTGGCCAGAGTGTGTTGTCAGCCATGCTGTAAAAGAGACTTGGTGAGAAACACTACTTTGAACAAGAGACTCTAATTTGCTAAATCAGGTTTTAGTCTTAGAAGCATATTTTTCCTTTTGTTTACATGTAACTTTCTATCTTCATTCCTTATACTTGATATCACCTAAATCAGTCTTATTGTTTAATCAAGTTGTTTTACTTTTACTATAAACCATTTCAATCTTTGATTAAAATAGAGTGTGTGTTAACCCCAGTTAAGGTAACAAGCTCCCGGATACTGTCTCTTTAAGGGAGCAGCAAACTTAATAACTTCTATAAACATTCAAGGAGAGGACTGGGCACTACAGGTTTGGGGAAAATTATGGAGTGGGAGGGTGTTGGGGTCACCATGCAAAAAATAACTGGGCAGTTCAAGCCAGGGTGTGGCCTGTGAGCCAGAATAGCATAGCATTCAAATTGAAAGACAGGCACAATCCCTTACTGGTCTGGATTGACCCCTAGAGTGTCACAACGTCCACATTCAATGTGTTATCTAAACTTTATTCCCACGCCACTTTCAATGTCACAGCATTCCACGATAGTCTCCCTTCTTGTAAGTGTGGTCTACATTCTTTATTCCCAGATGTGTGACCTTGTATTTGGCTGTATTTTAAATTGCATGTTGTTCAAATAAGTCCGCATTACCAAGTGAGCCAGGATAGTTTATGTAACTGACCTGTCTCCACCATTATTTTCCACTATTCACATTTTTGTGTCATCTGCAAATTTTACCAGGAATGGTTCTATAATTTTCTTCTCAATCATTGATAATGACTATTGGGCAAAGAACAGATCACTCTGTGAGCACTCATTTAATACTTTCAATTTCTTACCCAAAAATCTTTGCTCTATAATCTTAAGCCTATTCTTCCATCTACATGTGATTATCAGCCTGGACAAAGAACTTCACCATTGGGAATCAGACCATTTCACCCATGTTGATGTTGAATAGTGTAGTTTACTTTGAAAGTAATCCCATTTACTTTAATGAGCAAGCTACTACACAGGGTAAAGATGGCACAAGATGACACTATGTTTCCTCATTAAATGTCCTTTGGACAAAGCTACTGTGTAAACACAGACTAAAAATAATTTGTACATCTGATCATAAAAGTTGGCCCATTGCATTAAAAGGTTGTTCCCTTTGTATTGAAACATCAAAATTTGATAATGCAGAACACAAAATACATGAACTCTTATCCAAATGTATAATGAAAAAACATATAAAGACCTTCTACAACATCCATTAAAATCATAGTAGTACACTGAGTTCAGTGTAAACTGAATTAAATCATAAAGTAATGACAGAAATATAGGGGAAGATGTAATGTTCTTTGGATGCTGGCCATTGAGAATTCATCTGTTTAATGTTTTGAATGAGATAAGTGAGGTTGAGGTTGGTTTCAGAATTATTTATATAACCTTAACTTGTGATTTTCATATTTTTTAATCTTTGGTTTTCTCTAAAAATGCTGTAATGGCACATCTTCCCTTGAATTGAACTTAGTAACCTTACTGTAATGTAACAAGGTTTTTTATTATTCAATATATAGCAATTTCTCACCATCTCAACAGTAGTAAAGATTTTGCCTAAACTAATGCAATTTAAATACTTAATGGCAGTTTATGAAACATACTAGCCCCAAGCAACGTAAGAATTATCAATATTTTTTCAAATTATCATAAATTAGTGTAAGGATTTGCTTTTGCAAGTCCTCTTTTATAAACAAGAATTATTTGACATTTTCTACTTATAGCCTTCATATGTACATTGCATGGATATTGGAGAACTGATTAATTACTCCGAAGACATACTAAGGGCTTTGTTTCTGCCCTCACAGAAGTCAATGGGAATTTTGCCATTAATTTCAAAGGAAGCAGATTCAGTTCTTAGATGAAATGGCATGTAGCATATTTGAAATCACCAGTGCAAATGCAGGCCACTGAGTTACCTTCTGTTGCTGCTGTTCTACAGAATTTTCTCTCTCTTGAATGGCATATTGCTTTCAGCAAACTACTTTGGTGAAATTCATCAATGGTGACATTGTCATCTGATATGTTTTTATAATTTAATCTCCACATGAATTAATATACCTGACGATCATGGATAGAATCATTCAGGTTTTTGAAGGTGCCTCAGTTTTAAGCAATTACGTGTAACATGTACAGTGCAGATTAAAAGGATATTTGTGGTAAACACTGTGACACAGAGGCCCATTGGTGGTTCACTACTCTATGTCAGCAACTCTTGTCAGGCCTGACATACTCACTACACCTAACACACTGTTGTCATGATATATACCCAAAAGATGGCATGTGTTATATCACAGGAAAACTCATAACTTGCTGATCTTTCATATTCTTGTGCGATATATGCGTGGGGTATACAAAGAGCTATAAATACATGCTAGAATTATGTTCTTAAAATGTGTTTGGCAAGCAGTGCATGAATCCAGTCTGCCCTAGCCAAAGAATGTGCATTTGCTTGTCTAACCTACCTGGTCATCTGGCAGAGACAATGAAGGCACATTTACATGCAAAGTAAACAAAGCCATCAGGAAAGCAAGTGGGGAAAGATGACCACTTAACAATCTCAGTGGGAGAATGGAGTCAGCACACTCAGGATGCCTTTCTGCCTCTTGAAGTCAGGCCAATGAACTTTGGGAAGATAGGAAGAGAGAAAAAAGCCATTTCGGGATCCATCACTTGAGGGACTAAAGGACCCAGAGCTTTTGAAATCACAGAATGTTGGATCCTTAAACTAAGGGGGTTGAGGTCTCTGGGAACTGAACGTAGGTGAGACAGCTGCTTGGACAAAACTGTAACTTGTAGATATTAAATTTTAGTCTTAGAAGTGTATTTTTACTTTTGTTTCTGTCCAGCAATTAAAAAAATTAATCATGATTAATCGCACTGTTAAACAATAATAGAATACCATTTATTTAAAATTTTTGGGTGTTTTCTACATTTTCAAAAATATTGATTTCAATTACAACACAAAATACAAAGTGTACAGTACTCACTTTATATTTATTTTTGATTACAAGTATTTGCACTGTAAAAAAAAACAAAAGAACTAGTATTTTTCAATTCACCTAATACAAGTACTGTAGTACAATCTCTTTATAATAAAAGTTGAACTTACAAATGTAGAATTATGTACAAAAAAACTGAATTCAAAAATAAAACAAAGTAAACTTTTAGCGCCTGCAAGTCCACTCAGTCCTACTTCTTGTTCAGCTAATCACTCAGACAAACAAGTTTGTTTACATTTTCAGGAGATAATGCTACCCTCTTCTTGTTTACAATGTCACCTGAAAGTGAGAACAGGCATTCTCATGGCACTGTTGTAGTTGGCGTCGGAAGATATTTAAGTGCCAGATGTGCTAAGGATTCATATGTCCCTTTATGCTTCAACCACCATTCCAGGGGACATGCGTCCATGCTGATGATGGGTTCTGCTTGATAACAATCCAAAGCAGTGCAGACTGACACATGTTCATTTACATTATCTGAGTCAGATGCTACCAGCAGAAGGTTGATTTTCGCATTTGGTGGTTCGGGTTCTGTAGTTTCTGCATCGGAGTGTTGCTCTTTTACAACTTCTGAAAGCATGCTCCACACCTCATCCCTCTCAGATTTTGGAAGGCACTTTAGATTCTTAAACCTTGGCTCAAGTTCTGTAGCTATCTTTAGAAATTTCACATTGGTACCTTCTTCGCGTTTTGTGAAATCTGCAGTGAAAGTGTTCTTAAAATGAACAATATGTCCGGGGTCATCATCTGAGATTACTATAAAATGAAATATATGGCAGAATGCAAGTAAAACAGAGGAGGGGGAATATAATTCTCCCCCAAAGAGTTCAGTCACAAATTTAATTAATGCATTATTTTCTTAACAAGCATAATCAGCATGGAAGCATGTCCTCTGGAATGGTGGCCAAAGCATGAAGGGGCATATGAATTTTTAGCATATCTGGAATGTAAATACCTTGCAATGCCAGCTACAAAAGTGCCAATGCTTGTTCTCACTTTCTGGTGACACTGTAAACAAGAAGAGGGCAGCATTATTCCCTGTAAATATAAACAAACTTGTTTGTCTTAGTGATTGGCTGAACAAGAAGTAGGACTGAGTGGACTTGTACGCTCTGAAATTTCACATTGTTTTGTTTTTGAGTGCAGTTATGTAACAAAACAAAATGTACATTTGTAAATTGAACTTTCACAGCAAAGAGATTGCACTACAGTACTTGTATGAGGTGAATGGAAAAATACTATTTTTTATCATTTTTACAGTGCAAATATTTGTAATAAAAAAAATACACCTCTATCCCAATATAACACGGTCCTTGGGAGCCAAAAAATCTTACCGCGTTATAGGTGAAACCGCATTATATCGAACTTGCTTTGATCCGCTAGAGTGCGCAGCCCCGCCCCCCTGGAGCGCTGCTTTACCGTGTTATATCCGAATTCATGTTATATCAGGTCGCATTATATCGGGGTAGTGGTGTATACACTTTGATTTCAATTACAACACAGAATACAATATACATGAAAATGTAGAAAAAGATCCAAAATATTTAATAAATTTCAATTGGTATTCTATTGTTTAACAGTGTGCTTAAAATTATGATTAATTGTGATTAATTTTTTTAATCATGATTAATATTTTTGAGTTAATTGCATGAGTTAACTGTGATTGACAGCCCTATTTTGTTTGTTTATAACTCTATCTATTTCTTGCACTTGGCATCACTTAAACCTATGGCTTTTTGTTTAACAAACATGTTTTACTATAAGCCAATTTAGTGCATTGATTGAATAAGAGTGTTTGCCAAGCCCCAGTTAAATTAATGAGTTGCTGTTTATGGTCTTTTTAAAGGAGCAATGAACTTAGTAACTTCTATGAGTGTTCCAGGAGAGGGTTGAACATTGTAGGGCAGATAGTTTGGGGGAAATTCGGGACTGGGGAGATGTTGGGGGTCACTATAAGAAAAACTAGGCAGGGGAAGCCAGGGTGTTACTTGAATGCTTGTAGGCTAGTAGTTAGTGTCAGGGCTGTGAGCCTCAGCAGCATAGCTCTTAAGGCACCCAGATTTGCAGGTCAGGCAGTAACACAACCCCCTACTGGTCTGGGTCGAACTCTAAAGTGTCACAAACCTATGTACAGTTCCAGGGTACTTGCTCCTTTAACCTCCCTCAGATCTGCCCTCCGAATGAACATTCCAGTCTCAGGCCTTTAACCATCACCATTCTTGGGACAGGGACCCACATTCTTCTCCATCCAGATGGGGGGGGGGTTAGGTTGCAATCCCCTTGCACTCACTGTGATTCTCCCCATGCAGATCTGACTAATGTCCATCCCCTTCCTTTTTGATTTCTCTCCAGGAGCTATGTACAGTGCCTGCCTATGATTACAAGTGACCCAAGCAGGTTTTTCTGTATATTTAACGAAGGACAAAAATATACTGAGAAAACATAAAAATATTAAAAGGATTTAAACATTTTATTAGTAGCCCCCCCAACAGTCTTATGGAGACCTTGGCAGGTCCCATCCTCTACAGACCTTCAGCAGGATGGAGACCTTCCATCGACAAAAGGTCATGGCCATTTGCTGGATCAAAGAACCTCTGGGTCAGTTCAAGCTTCCATTTATCCCCCAGGTTGCTCTTTCTGATTTGTCTCTATTCTGGGACTGCTTTTCTCCAGTGTAAGTAAACAATTCCAGGGGATGATACTTCCTTGGAATCCTTTATAGTCCCAGCAATGGCCACAATCACCCCCACCACACACACTGCTTTTAGTTGCTGGAGGAGCTGGGGTAATGCTCCCTCCTGGAGTAGAATACAGTCCCTAAAGATACTGCATATGGCTGCAATATCTGTCACAAACACGATGATGTGACTCACTTAAAGAAACCCTGGATGCAACAGAAGAGTTATTTTCAGTCTCCCCATATTTATCTCACAGTTGCACAGAGGAATCAAAAATATACTGAGCAGTACTGCTGGGCAACACAGACTTTTCAGATAACAACTGATAACCAAGTCCTATTTGATCATGAAGGTCCCATGGCCAATCTATTGATTTACAACTTCTAGGTATCCCAGACATGATCCTTAGTCCAATCAATCCAAATAATATTTTGCATTCTTTAATTATTTGAATGTAGGATGGAGACGTGTTGTTTTATAAATAGAATGAGAGAAAATTATTTTTGGGGGGATCCTTTTCCTAGGCAACTTAGTTAAACACTCTGTTATACTGGATCTGGAACTTTACCAGCACATCTCTATCATTTAATCTGATTGGCTTTTCCTAGCCTTCATTCACTTCCTGTTGTCCAGTTGTCCAGTTGGCTGTTGAAATACCTTCTTTTGAACCTGCAGCCTCTGAACACTCATAAAAATGATGGCGTATTCTACAGGTAATGATAACACAAGAAGGGTTTAGATCAGGGCCCTTGAAGTTATTTAATTATGGACCACATCTTAATAGAGTGTTTGTGTCACAAACAGCTCCCCTCATTACATATTACACTGATGATCGTCCCTTACAATACATACACTATACACTTCCCCTCCCTTTCATACTGACATCCCATCTCTGTGGAGACAGCATAAATTCATTATATGGAAAAGTAATGGTAGGAAAGGATTTAATGTGTTTTAACTCTTTCCAAATCCAATTTAGCAGCTGGAAACAATGATGCAAATCGTTACCATGTGACTAGACAGCTGTTTGCTGCTTCATAAACCACAGTCTGAAAACTGCTGATTTAGAAAGAAAAAGATGATTTATGATGTATGAAATTACCATATTGTTAGAGAGGTTTGATGTTTCATTTGATATTGGACCAAGTTCTATGGTCTGTAGACAGCGTGAGTTTTTCCTGAGTAAGGATAAGATGAGGATTGAGGAATATGGTTCATCAATTTCAGTAAAAGGGTTAATATGTTTTCCGTACACTATTGATGAAACATTATGTACTCATGCCATTATGTAACACCTATTCATACAACTCTATGCTCAGTTCTATAAATGCAAATCCCACTGAATTCAATGGGAGTTGCACTTATGTAATTTAGTACAGAACTGGGCTCATTCCTTTCAATGTAATACACCTCTACCTCGATATAACACTGTCCTCAGGAGCCAAAAAATCTTACCGCGTTATAGGTGAAACTGTGTTATATTGAACTTGCTTTGATCCCTGGAGTGCGCAGCCCCGCCCCCCTGGCGTGCTGCTTTACTACGTTATATCTGAATTTGTGTTATATTGGGTCACATTATATCAAGGTAGCGGTGTATGTGGAAACCCAAGGGATGACTTTTGCCCTATGTATTCATTTTCTTTGTAACGTTATCATGGTATATTCTTTGGAAAATAAACCAGAAAAAAATTCAGATGTAAAATCAGCCATACAGTCACACATGTTTTTATGTGGCTGTGCAGACATAGGTGCTTTTGAAAATGTTACCCAGGAGATTTAGGTGCCTAAAAGTATATCTATTGGCCAAAAGAGGCCCACCACAGCGAGTCTCAGAGCCTGGGTCAACTGACTCAGGCTTGTGCTACAGCACTAAAAATAGCAGTGTAGACAATCCCACTCAGGCTGGAGCCTGGGCTCTCAACCCGCCCCCTCGCCAGGTTTCAGAGCCCAGACTCCTGCCCAAGCCCAAACCCAAACATCTACACTTCTATTTGTAGCTCTGTAGTGTGACCCCCATGAACCCGAGTCAGTTGACCTGGATTCTGAGAGTCGCTGCCTTTTTTTCTGTTTTTTGTTTTGTTTTGTGCATCATAAGCATACCTTAAGTCTCTTAGGTGCTTTTGAATTTTTTTTCATTGTCTATAACACTCGACATTGGAGTATCTGAGCCACTAGTAATTCCCTTTCCAAGAAGAATATACAGAAAGGGAGATGGAGGCAAATCTGAGAGGAAGAGAAAAAGAGGATGTATTTTCTTCAATATTTTTTCTTATTATATTAGTATTTTTTTTTTTTTGGACATTAGCCCTATAATTTAAAAGAAAAAAATTGTCTCATCTATTGGGAATGGTTTATTGTTCCAGTGCAGGTTTTGGACGGTTCTGATGTTTCCTCTCTTTTTCCATCCTCGGAAGCATCAAACCACAGCTAATTGTGCACAACGATGGCTGCCAGCCTCACTCTCACATGCATAGCACCCTCAAGTTCACAACAAAGTCTCTATAGTGGATGTGGGGTTTACTAAAGCCAGTTGCAAATTTAGGGTTTAGGTTTTGTCTGTAAACTAGATCATGTGTCACTGAGAAAGTTCATCCAGCACTATGTTAATCACAATCATGGGGGCTTGCCCAGCTTGATAAACAAGGGATGATCAGTATTATAATCCAAAACTATCTAAATTCAGGTCTAAATTAGATTGTGGGCTTTTTTTGGACAAGGACTGCCTCTTACCATGTATTCATGCAACACCTTGTACCAAGGAAGGGGCCCATTCTACTATGAGCTACTGTGTACCACTGCAATAAAAAATACAATACAAATTTGAAGCCATTTCCTTGTCTAATTAACAGACTGCTGTGTGTACTCTTAATTTCTTTGTCAAGCATTATTTGTACTTTTTTGTGTTTTACATTAAAAATGCAAACAGTTCTTTAAACAGAGATTTTATCTGGTAAAACAAAAGTGGAAACTGCTTCTTCTGAATGCAATGGTATGTGGTTACACCTTATACAGCTTGGCTTTAAATATTGTATAATTGATAACTAATTAACTACATATGGGATTTCCCTGACTCACCACCTGTGCATCATGCTGTTCAATTCTTCAATGAGAAAAAGTACTCTTTAGTTCGTTAAAAAAAAAATTTAAGAATAAATCAGCCCTAAACTGGATTTGCAAAATTACATCCTTTGGATACAATATTTCATTCCAATATGAACACAGTGGCTTTTTGTTTGCCAGTTATCCATATTCATTTACCTAGTTCTGATTAGAGCTGTGGGTGGATTAGGTTTGTAGGGGCTGGAAGGGAACCACTACCTGCAAGTTCACTAGGAGGAGAGCAGACATTGTGGACATATTGAGCTTGAAAACAAAGGTTCAGTTGAAACAGATACAAAGTTTGATTCTTTTAAATTCACATGGATGCAACTATTTTGCACAGTTTTATTTCTCCTTACAAGATGAGTATGTTATAGGGGTGTATGAAGAAATACTTGTTGCCATAACTAGATTTACATTTTGCAACACTTAGATTTATACGAATATTAATGAATATTTGTTCAGGGCTTTGATGATCTAACACATTATATATGCACTGGAGGTATTATCCAATGGGGATTTGCAGAACTCCACCTTTTGGCTCAGTTATAAACCTTTATAAATGTATAAATAATTATAAATTGTATTATTCATATTTTTCCTTTTTAGTCTTGAAGAGTGTAAGATTTTTAATGTAGAGTTGTACAATAAAAAGCTCAAAAGACCTTAGTTTTCTGAACAACAGGCTCTTAGGTGCTTACACTGTTCCATGTATCATACTTTTTAAGAAGCTTTCAACTTAAGTAAAATCAAATCTTGCTCCAATTTTATTGTCAAGATCAGTTGCTCCAGGGTGATGAGGTGAAACAGTCCTAACTAGTCTGGAATATCAACAGTTAATTTTCAATCAATTAAAATAAGTGAAGATTGTCTCTGTGAGATTTCAATAATTAATTTATAATCAATGAATATAAAGGAATGATATTCTAAGTGCTCTAAAACAGAAGAGGAGGCAAAAGAAGAAACACAGAGGACAGCAGCTGCTACTACAGGTCAGAATTAGTGTGTTGCTTGGTTTGTTTGGAGCAGGGTTATAATTTTGTCTATCATAAATGGATCAGAAGATTTGCTATGAATACTTTGGCTTTGCAGTTGTGTAACATACAATTGTTTGGGGGCCTGGCTATGTAAGATCACCATCTCTCTCCCTGTGAGATACCACCAAAGTTATTGGAGACATTTAACATTGAAGTCCGAGAGTCTGAATGGAAGGAGACTGGATGCCAGAGCATTTTCCAGGGCAGTTTCTTGATTTTGGCATTCAGAGGCCACCAGAGCCTGGATTAGGGGAAATTACAGACACACTCCAAAAGTTACTTTTTAATTTGTAATGTGGAGAGAGAGCGAGAATGGCTTGAGAAACTGGGGGATACGTGTGAGGCTGTTATGATTATTAAATCTTGTCAAATATTGTTTGAATATTTTTAAACATAAAAATGGTATTTTATCAGACATGAAAAAAATCCACAAAACTTCAGTGTTCTAGTTTTTAATGAAAAAAAAAAACAAAAAAAGAACAATTTTTGATTTTTGGAACTGAAAAAAAGATTTGTTCAGTTTTCTGTGTTTTGTTTCCTCCTCCATAAATACTTGTTCTGCTTTTTTTCTTCCACCAGCCACTATGCCATCCCCCCTCATTTTTCTTTCTCCATTTTGCTACTGGAAAAGGAGGGATTTAGAAGGGGGGGAAAAGGGAGGGGGGAAATCAATCCCTCAAAAAATAATGAAACAGTTTGGGTTTTGGTTTAAAACAAAAATTTCCATTGAAAAATTCAATTTTTGGAGGAAAAATTCAATTTTTTGTTAAACATCTTTACAATTTTTTGACCAGCTCTGCTTATTATTATAGTGGGTATATATTATTATTATGAAGCTCATTATCTAAACTATGAAGTTTTGTGTTTTGGTTTAATCTTTATAAATTCTTAGAGCCAGGAATAAATACTTAACAGAAAGCAAAATAAACAAAACTCTATATCAAAATAGTACAATTTAGAGTTTGTTTCATGTTTCTGATCTGGAGGAACCCTATAAAAAAGATTGAAACAAATTTATGAAACAGCGTAAAATAAGAGTCCATATTTCAATGCCCTAGGAAAATAGGAATAGGTTGGAGGTGAGGGGCTTAGGTGTAAATAAAAAGCTAGATGTTCCTTAAGTCATTCCGAATAAATATAATATTCAAGAAAAATAGTTGCACAATGACTTTCATGTCTGGACTTCAAAGGAAGCTTTACACATCTGATATTAGACAAATTGTTCAAGAAGAGGTCATCCTTGTGGAAACAAATTACCTTCATAAAGTTAATTATCTGCACAAGTGCTGGCTGCATAACTTAGAAGTGTCCCAGGACTTTCATTCATGAATCAGTATAATGTATACATGTTCATCCTGTTTCTCTGTTTTTTTGTTCCTTTGTGGAGGTGAGTGCCCCCTTTCCTTGACATGACTGAATCATCTGGCTTGCACAGAGACACATGTTGAGGAATACTACGTTCATGGGACATACTTGGAAGTGCTGTATTATAAAGCACTTTTAAGCAAGCTCCCCCCAAAAATCTCCTTTGTGTATGTACATCACATACTCAAGTCCCTCATGGACTTGTTGTTGACTGCAATGACAGAGGGGACAGAGGGGAAATGAAAGAGGGCAGCATTGATCAATGCAGGCTTCAATCATATCACTTATACTGCCAAATAAATCCTCTATGAATATGGAAAATTCTCTGATAACTTAATCAATGTGTCAGCATTTTCAATATGAAACCAACCTAGACATTGTAAGCAAAGTAAATTATTCTAATTTAAGCCATTCATTGGTCTGAGATATGTGGACCCCATGCTCCTAAAGAACTTGCTGCAACATATAGACCTGCTACTCATTTATATTCTGTTTCAGTGCTGAGAGGTGAGCTTTGGGATCTCAAGATTATTACAAGAAATTATCAATCAAAGCTGTTGAAAATCTCTTGAGCTTTCTAATTTCTCTCTGACTCTCTCATACACAGTCCTAAGTAGTTATGTTAAAACAATTTATAAGAGCCCACGCTGCTCAAGCCCTTTATAATCAGTTGTATACCTAATGATAAACTAAAAAAACCCACAGCAGAACACCACATACACACAAATTGTCAAATAATTATGCTTCACAATCTTACAGGTTTTCACCAAAGCTTCCACTTTTCTAGTTTCTAAATGCAAAGATTATGTTTTCCTCCACTTCTTCATATGAATGCTGCCACTCTCCATAGTTATATTACATCCTTTTCTTGAAGTTATCAGAATATTATTACAGTTCTAAGATATT
The DNA here is from genome assembly GCF_027887155.1 of Malaclemys terrapin pileata. Classification (NCBI taxonomy): domain Eukaryota; kingdom Metazoa; phylum Chordata; order Testudines; family Emydidae; genus Malaclemys; species Malaclemys terrapin. The sequence continues at coordinate 32,516,726 of NC_071505.1, forward strand.
CAAACTTTGCAAAATTGTATATATTTAGTTTTTTCTTATACATCCTAATAAAATTTTGTGCTGTCATCTTTTTCTCTGCTAGGCATTCCTCTTTTGTTTTTCTTTCCAAAATTCTACCAGCTGTATCCAAAACCCAGTTGATGGAATGGTCCCAGTGACCTCAATGGGCATGGATTAGAGCTGCCCAGAAACCAAGAATTCTGAGTCGCAGAAAAAATGTGATTTTGGAATTTGTTTTTGGTCCACATTGGAATGAAATTAAGCTTTTCAACATTCTTCAAAGGGGAGGGGGGAAAGAGAGACAGACAGATGTCCCAGAATAGCCAGGTGCTTAGCACACTAGACTAGAATGTAGGGTCCTCACATTCAAGTCCTATATCCTAGAGAAGTGTTTTAACCGCCAGGATATAGAGCAGTCTGTCTCTGGCCCAATTAATATTTAATTATTTATACAAAGTGGAACTGCTCCAAGAGAGACCTAATCTACATCTTAGCAGAGTTTACAAAGGAAGGATCAAACAGCTCAAGGCTCTGTGCCATCTTTTCTTGGAGACTCCTCACTGGAGATCCCTCATTCCATGGCTGTAGTAGAGCCACACTGCTAGAACATGTAGGGCTGCCAAGGGCCAGAACTAATGCAACAATAAAGGAGATTTCTTTGCCCTGAGCCAACCACATCTTGCATATTTGCAGTGGGAAGAGATGATCCCAATCCTATATTTTCATCTTCATCTTGAGTATAAAATGTTAACTGATGTGTTTTCCTATGGATCCTTTATTGTAGGGGAATTTCAATATCATACAGACGTGGCATTTACTGGTGAAAAATGAATGCTTGGGCATGTAATATCTATCTATCTATAATTAAATATGGAATTTTATACATATAAAATACACAATTGATATGATATGGGATAACCAAGCATTAAAAATGATTAATAGCAATTACCGGTACTTCAATTTGGGTTTGGGGTTTTTTTGTAGCCTCTGCAGACATTTAAAGCAAAATATGTTGATGGTAGATGTTTTAATTTTCAACATTAATGCCTTTTGAGACTATAGGGATACAAAAACTTTAGACACTTTGATCAAATTTCAAAAACAGCTCATTTTTAATCCCATGAATTCTGAAACACTTCTGTTAATTACATACTAACAATCACTAGATATCCTCCTATACCTAAACAGTAAGTGTGTTAAATTTTAAAAGAGAAACAACTTCTTTTACAGAGCTACAAGACAATTAAATATAAGGTTTAAGAGAGAGATCAGTCATATTACACTATGAAGCCACTACCATACCTCCAAAACATTAATAATATGTACTGCATTTGTACCAGCTGGATTTTTTCAGAGGGTGTGGTTTTGTCCCTATATCAGTTTCACATGATTTTAATTGCTCACATTTTCCACAGTTACTGCCACATCAGGATTTCTTTTGGTAACTTACATCTGGATATAAATTTGAGCCCTAATCCTGCAGTCACATTCATGCCAGTGGACTCCTATATCCACACACAGGGCCAATCGGGGGGTAGGGTGAAGGGTGTCAGGAGAGCCATTTGGCCTGGGCCTCAAGCTCAGAGGGGGCCTCAGATTTAGACACTTGTTAATTTTTTGGCATTTGATAAGTTTCGCAACTTATTTTATATGTGCATCCCTATTGGACCAAAATGTGACACACTCTCAGCTTGGAGCTGCAAATTTAAGCAAATAAGAGATGTGATTTGACAAAAGACCATCTTTTTGTTAACTTATATAGATTTTGTCATATCAAATGCATCAGTTCTCTCTGATCAACCAGGATGGAGCATCAACAGAGGTTGTAGGAATTTGAAAGACCGAATATCATCACGTGAGAGTTCAACGTCACACAAAGAAAACTATGTTGCATGGAAATCAGCCAGTAAAGCAGTATCAACTGAAAGTTCAGTTGACAATTTACTCTTGACTGAACTTTCTACAGAAAGTAATAACTGGAAAAAACTTCTTGAGCGCATCCTGAATGTCATCCTTTTTCTTTCTGAGCGGGGATTGGCTTTCTTTGACTCTAGTTCCAGTCAACGTATTGGTGATCGTGCAAATGGAAACTTTCTAGGCATAGTTGAGCTCATCAGCAAATATGACCCGTTTTTATCAGAGGACATTAAATGTGTTCAAGAATTGCAAGAGAGTCAAGCACATGCAAGTCCATTATCTCTGCACATGCATACAAAACGAGTTTATTGAGCTATGTGGGTCATTCGTACAAACATCAATTTTTGATGAGATTCAAAATGCCAAGTATTTTCAATCATTGTTGATGCCACTCCATATTGTTCTCTCAAGGAACAGACTACTGTGTTAAGATTGTAGATAGCTCAAAATTTTCAGTTGAAGAAAGGTTTATTTTGTTTGATATTTCATGAAAAAAACTGGGAAAGAAATTGCTGCTCGAGTACTAGTAATTCTAGAAGGTTTTAAATTAGATTTTCAAGTCTGCATTGGTCAAGCCTATGACAATGGATCTAATATGGCTGGGAAATACAAAGATGTACAAGCAGTACTGCTTGAGCATAATTCAAACTGTATTTTCTCCAGCTGTGGAAACTACACTCTAAACCTTGTAGTGTTGACTGTGCTGAATCATGCAAGGAGGCAATTACTTACAAATGTACAATCTCTTCAGTAGCAGTCCACAAAAGTGGGAAATTCTGAAGCAATATCTTCCTATTTCACTGCATGGAATGTCTGAAACTAGATGGTCTGCATAGATTGATGGTGTTCAACCAGTTGTACAGCATTTGAATTCAGTGAGAAAGGCTTTAAATGAGCTTGAATCTCTCAATCTCACTGCACAGGCTTGAACTGAACTTCAGTCTATTCAGAAGCACATGTCCAAATTTGAATGCATTCTGATGTCATCTTTGTGGATGAAGCTACTTATAAAGATCCACCAAACTAATCTGGTAATTGAAGCACGCAATGCTACACTTGATGTTGAGAGGGATAACATTGAAAATCTTATCAATCTTATCAGCTTAAACCTCTCCAACACATCATCAGTGATCTACAACCCATCCTGGACAATGATCCCTCACTTTCACAGACCTTGGGAGGCAGGCCAGTCCTCGCCCACAGACAACCCACCAACCTTAAGCATATTCTCACCAGCAACCACGCTCCGCACCATAACAACTCTAACTCAGGAACCAATCCATGCAACAAACCTCGATGCCAACTCTGCCCACATATCTACACCAGCAACACCATCACAGGACCTAACCAGATCAGCTACAACAGGCTCATTCACCTGCACATCCACCATTGTTATATATGCCATCGTGTGCCAACAATGCCCTTCTGCTATGTACATTGGCCAAACTGGATAGTCACTACAAAGGGAAAAATGGACACAAGTCAAATATCAGGAATGGCAATACACAAAAACCTGTAGGAGAACACTTCAACCTCCCTGGCCACACAATAGCAGATGTAAAGGTAGCCATCTTACAGCAAAAAAACTTCAGGACCAGACTCCAAAGAGAAACTGTTGAGCTCCAGTTCATTTGCAAATTTGACTCCATCAGATCAGGATTAAACAAAGACTGTGAATGGCTATCCAACTACAGAAGCAGTTTCTCCTCCCTTGATGTTCACACCTCAACTGCTAGCAGAGCACCTCACCCTCCCTGATTGAACTAACCTCGTTATCTCCATACTGATTTATACCTGCCTCTGGAAATTTCCATTACTTGCATCTGATGAAGTGGGCATTCACCCACGAAAGCTTATGCTCCAATACTTCTGTTAGTCTTAAAGGTGCCACAGGACCCTCTGTTGATATATATATGTTTGTACAACATCTAACACTGTTAAGCCCTGACCCTAACTGGAGCCTTGTATTGCTATTTTAATTCAATAATATAAACTTTTGACTAGACAGCGAATAGGAAATTTTACGGAGGATTTATTTTGACATGACCAATTGGAATAAACAAGTTAAAATAATTTGGGCTATAAAGTTAGGCACCTGGATCTATATTCAGGCACATAAACATGTTGCCTCATTTTGGGTCTCATCTAAAACCCACTGAAGTCAACAGAAAGAAAAAGACTCCCACTGATGTCAATGGGCTTTGAATCCAGCCTTTTCAGAGGCATGGAGCATTGAAATGAATGGGAGTTGCAGGTGCTCAGCCCATGGGGAAATCAGACTGTTTATTTAGGTTCCCAAGAAAAGGATTTGAATGGCTGGCTTTAGACAGTTAGGTTTGAAGGTATTAGCCCTCCTGTCTAAAATCTGTCTGACTTTAAATGATAGTTTCTGCTCTCCAATGCTGAGTACAGGGATGAAAGAATTATATATTGGTTAGCTGTCACTGTACTGTATTCCCCACTGTTCTATTTACAAAGAACCAAAAATTGTGCTGGTACAGAGAAGATCAATAAGAAGCCTCTTATCAATCTACCAGCAAACTTTGAAGTTAGAAAAAAAGAAGACTATATTGCTTTTAAGCATTTTTGACAGTTTAACAAAGATGTAGTAAAAGGCAGAGAAAAAGATGGGGAGGAGCTGTAATGAGTGCCCTGGGTAGCAAAGAAAAGGAGAATGAGTCAAGTGCGGAAGAGTTACATGAACCATATAGTTTCATCCTTCATAGGTTGAAAAGTTCAGGGCCATTAGCTATTTTATTCTGCTGATGAGCAAAAGAACAAAAGTAAGATACAGAATACCTGTCCAAACAGATTTTTCTCTTTATTGGCCTAACAGCTTTACTTTCATCTGTGAAAACATAAAATAGTAATGGGCCAAGAAGTCACAAACCATGCAACCTTTAGCCTTGCAAAAGAGATTTTGTTAAACCTGTAAAACCCAGACTTCGAATTATTTTAACACATTTTAAGGGATGCACAGGCCAACCAGTTAGCAAAAGCAGCTCTCAAAATGAGATGTTTTGAAGCAAAGTCATTTCATAAATTTAGTAAAATATTTGTTTTTCTTCAGGCAAAATTTCTCACACAAGCACTAGATGGTTCCCTATAACAGGCCCACACAAGCAACACACAGAGCTGGGTTTGATGCTGACATTTATTCTTAACTCTTTAGGGAAAGAAGTAAGTCTACTATCTGGTTAAAAAAATTAAGGGCTAGATAGTGCCATTTAAGCCACCTTACTGGGTGTGATGTGGAGAGCTCCAAGAGGTATTGTACTTCAAGATGCATATTTTTTCCCTGAAGTATATATTGTGTGAGGGGAACTCTTGTATTGCATCATCCCTTTAGATGGTGCAGCTTGTACTCCTGACCAGTTTACAGGTGGAAACAGAGAGGCAGGTCTGTTACCTTATACACTCTTCCCTGACCCCTAAAGGGTGATTTGTGGCCCTACAATGTTGGAAGGGAGTGGCTTCTGCTTTCCTAACCAAAGGGATGGCTATTGTCTGTCCCTCTCCCACATCTGCCCTAGGGTTAGACATAATTTGGCTCTACATGAACAAGTCTTACTGAGCAAGTAGCAAGCTGATCATTTGTGATTATTTCCTTTATTTTGGAAAGCTCATGCAATTTGAGCTTTGCCTTTTTATTGCTTATTTATTATTTATTTAGCTCCATAGAGGTACAACGTATTAGGCCTTAAAAAATGAGATCATATTCTCAGCACTAATGTTTATGGATATGGGGCTGCAGTAAAATATTAATAGGTTTTTTACACCATTTGGGGGAGCTGTTTCACTGTTATCACTTCCTGTTAACAATGCAGCTCCATTTTAGCCACTGGGTGTCAGTGATAACCAGTCAGGAGAAATAAGGGTCAGGTGAAAAGTGCTGATGTGAGTGAAGGGAAGAAGCTGACAAGGTAGGACCTGTCTAACAGCTAAAGATCCATGTATTGAAGGAACTGAGAGTGAACTGATCTCTCTGACCAGGAAAGGAGCCACTTCCTAAGAAAGTGTTTGAGGTGGCCTTTAAGCCTGAGTTACCTAACCTCTTTTGTATGGAAACATCAGCTTTCAGGCCCTGCCCCTGACTCCTTTCTTTTGGCTGGCTTCCAGCATGGAAGGAGTGGGTGGCTGAGAATCTCTCACATGCTCCATAATCTACAACCTCTTCTCGTCTAGTGAAAGCTAATAGAGGGAGCCCCGAGCAGCATGCAGCAGAAGGAGATGGGAGGGACCAGAGCTCTAGCTCAGAACCTGCTGCTAAGCGGCTCCATCCACTAAGGGAACTTAGGCTCAACATTGCAATGCCTTCTGTTTAGGTGTCCTGTTGCCTAATGGAATTCACAGCCCTAAGTTTGGTACTCAAGGTCCCTGTACAATGCATGAGGAGAGTTAGGCATCTAAGAATGGGATTCATAAAAACCGGCAAGCTGAGCAGAGAACTGCCTAAACTAACCAACAGGAAATGCAGAGCAGAGAAGTGTGGCCTTCAAAGGGACTTAGGTGCCTAAATCCAGATTGAAGGGAGGCCTGCATCTCCACTTGGGATTCTCAACCATGAACCCTCTCCTGGAGATAAGTGCATACACTCTTTCTCACCAAAAAAATGAGAAGGAGTTGGTGGTGCTTCCTCCAACCCAATAAACTTTAGACCAGTGGTTAGAATACTTCTGCTGGAGATCCAGGTTCAAATTCTCTCTACCTGATTTGGAGCAGGGAGCTCACCCCACATTACCTTCCTTTTTGGAGAATGCCACTAGTCAATGGGATATTCTGGGGTGTGTGTCTCTCTCAATCTCTTCACTTTGTATAAATAATTAAATATTCTTCGGGCCAGACCACATGAGAATGACGCTATAGCCCAGTGGGTAGAGCATGCCCCTGAGCTGTGGGAGGCCCAAATTCAAGTCCTTCTTGCTATGAATATTTAAGTACTTATGAAAAATGTGGGAGGGGCTGGAAGAAAGGGAACAAAGGAGTTGATGGGAAAGGGTTTAATGGACTCGCTGGAGGCTAGAGTTGAAGGTGGTGAATTAGTGAGGGAAGAAGGTAGGAATTGATGGAATGTGTGTGGGTAATTGGTGGACTGGGGTAGATGGACGTGGTGGGAGAGTTGTGTAGTTGGGGTGCCCACTTTGGGGTTTTACATAATCTTATACTTAATTATATTATTTTTCCTCTTGAAAATTTCTTCATCAGGATAGGTATGCACTGTACAGGTCTGGAGAGAGTCAATAGTGGGAAGCTGAAGAATAAAGAGAAAAGTGACAGTCTTATTCCTCCTATAATTAATTAATCTAAAGTGCTACAAAGAAACAACAGCGCTAGAAGACAAGGTCCCTGCCACAAAAGGTTTACATTCTAAAAGTACAAACAGCTACAACACAATTAATGTAAACAATAGTCAGCAGAGCTCTGTGCCGATTGGACAGTAAACCAGGTAAATGAGTAACGAGTTCTGTGTCCGTATAAACACATGCAAAATCACACACACTTAGCCTTCTGTTTAATAAAATCATCATCAAGAAAGAACCAGAAATAAGTTTGCCCAGCTACAGGCCCCAATTCTACAAAGCCCCCTTTGCATTTATAATCCTTTCTCACCCCACCAGTGGCAATTTTTCATGCCCCCACCTCTCCATTCCCCCACCCCAAAATCTGAACTATCCATCAATAATCATTCCTCTTCCCTCCTGATGATGCATATGAACATCTGTTATGGGTTGGGTGAAACCTTGTTGTAGTGGGACAGATGTGGCCATGGCCTTATATTCAGAGTATATGTAATGAAATTGTATCCAGGTGGCTGGAACACCCAAAAACATAGGCACATGGAAAAGCTGAATCACATGGCTCAAAGGGTTTCAAAACCCGTGGCTAGGATTTTGATTGGTGGTACAGTTTTGGTCTGTGTATGCATGTGAGAGAGAGAGAGAGAGAGAGAACAAGATGAAGCATCACAGGACCAGGAGAAGGAAGACAGAATGATGCAGAAGGAAAGAGACTCTCACAGCCTGAACAAGCTGGATGAAAGAGTTAGCTTCCTTGCTTGCACCACCAATTTCCCGCTGTTTGCTTCCTCCTATGTTTGGAGAAACAGGACGTTGTACAGTCTTTGTAAATAAAGGAGATTGCATCAAAGGTACTAGAATCCATTGTCAATTTCTACTCCAACTTGGGCCCTGAACTTTGACTTGCCATTTGGATCAAAAGGGGTAACACCTCCTTCAGTCTCTGGTGCCTGCTCAATTCCTTCCAGGTGCCCCTCCATACACACATTCCCTGCTGTGTGGGAACCGTGAGCAAGTATATATTAGTTCTACAAATACACTAAGGGGAACAAAGGATGGTAAAACATTGGGGGAGATCATGCCTCCCTCTCCTTTGTTGGTTGTATCTATGCAGGAGGTAGCCTCTCTACCTGCTCCCAGCAACCACACAGAGAGGACCAGAGCCCTGCATCTCATATTGATAAACAGGAGGAGGAGGAAGAAGAAAGTGCCCCTTGCTATCCCTCTCACAGTAGCCTGAAGGAACAGACATAGCAAAGCTCCTGGATTTTTGCAAGAAGGGACAGGACAAAGCTTCTCAATTATAAGATCCTACAGTAGATTATGCGTCCGCCTAAATTTCCTGGGAGGAAAACAATACCGCAGAACCTTCATTAAATTAAATATTACAATTAATTACCCAATCAATACTGCTGTATAATTCAATAACTGAATTTTTCCATGCATGTTATTATGCATTGCAAACTGTCAGACTTTTTGGCTTTCCACGGGATTCGGCAGCCATGATTACATAAAAATTAATCCCACTGTGGAGAATTATCAAGTTTATCTAAAATTTCACTACAGGCTAAAATTTGCAAAATCAGATTTGAGACCAGATCTGCAAACACCACATTACTCTGTGTGTGTGTGTGTTTTACACCAAGTATATCCCATTTCATTTTATAATCCTTTTCTACCACTTGCAAAAATGTGCTACGTATTTGGCTCTTTAATAATTCCAAAAGTTTAAAAATGATAATGTTATAAGATAAGTAGGGGTAGAAGGTTTCTGCTATTTTTGCTTGATTTAATTTTGCTTTTGGACTTTTTTAGCTCCCGTAGGTCAAATAAGGCTTTCTTTCTCAGAACATTTTCAGGGTGTTAGCCCACAAAGTGGCCTTTTGTATGGATTTAAAATTACAGGGCTAGATCCTAGCCTCTGCTTTGGCTGATTTCATCTGTACCACTGACATAAAGCAGTGACAAAGCTAGCTAGCTAGCTTAAGATTCCCCTTAGTGAGATATCTTAAGGAACCAATGGTAGCTCTACAGCAACTTTAACTACCTATCACCAGACTAGAGGATGTTCCCATAAGAAAGGTCAGCTGTAAATCACTAGGCAATGTGTAAAACAATGAAGAATTTGTCCTATGACCCCAATCCTTAGGACTGAGCTATCAGAATTCAGCATAGGAGCAGAGAAATTAGTAGAAAAAAAATCAGGTCTGTAGTTTTTATCATGGTTGAAATACTGATGTGATTTCTTTTTTTTTAAGCCATTCATTTAGTATTAAAAATGCATAATATGAAATGTTTGATTGGGAATGAGATTACAAATTACACACTACTCTGAGTCAAAATATGTTTTTTGCTAGAGCTGCATGAAAAATGGAATATCCATTTTTCAGGAAAGTCCATGATTTTGATATTTGTTTTCATTTTTAATCAGGATGAAACCTCAATTTTTTGAAATGTCCTATGAAACAAAACTTTGGGAACATGTTTGTTTGTTTGTTTTTTGTTTGAGGTTAATTTGTTTCAACTTTGACTTTGCTTGATATTATATTACAATTCATTATATAAAATTTTGAAATGAAAATTCATTTTGAATTTCATTTCCTTCCAAAATGCTTCATTTGATTTTTCTAAATAAAACGTTATTTAAATAGACACATTCCCTTGACAAAATTTTGATTTGCATGAAGAGGCACTTTTGACCAGCTCTACTTCTTAAAGAACATGTGGTAATATTCTGAACCACTCTTAGACAATGAAGTTTCAGTTTTTGGTTTGCAATCTCATTACCTATTCCAGCAGGTCACTGAGTATAGTACAGGTATTTGATTCAATCACTGAGTGATGGTTGAGAGAATTTGTCAGCATTGCTACATATAGTGAGTTAAGGAGCAGCAGCAAGTTCTTAGTGTTAAATTGCTGGTTTATTCTGACCTTGCCAGAAAAGGCTGCAACATGAGACAGAGAGAGGCATGTATCTGGGACGCAGAGGAAGTAATCTTCAATGACTAAGTACTACCAGATTAGGTTCTTGGTCAATATATGCACTGCCACATGTCAGCTAAATTACTCATGAAGAGTCATCTCATGCTAGTACATTACTCTCCACAGTATCTAAACAGGCCATACTGGATGGTCATTAATTTAGCTAATTAGCACTTTCATTAAAGAACTCCTTGCACATATCTGACAGGCAAGTCACCACTTTTTCAATCTTTCAAGTCTAATTGAAGTCTTGCTGGTTTTCCCTTTTCTTTGAATTTTTATAGCACCACCACAGACTGTTATGTAACTTTAAAGAAAACATCTTGAAATGCCTTGGCGTGATAAAACACCATCTTAGTTCCTGCTCTTGTTAGGACATTATTACAATTAAAAACAAAATTGTTTTTAATTAAGCAACAGTAATTATCATGTAAACACATTCCATGTTTTAGTAAAGACCATGGAGTATACTCTTTTTCTGAATAATTCACTGTAATGGCCTATAATTGGTAATGACTCATGAGTAAAAATAAAATATTAAAATATTCTTGGTCAAGGAGGCTTGGAAAGAGTTTCCAGTGGACATGAAACGAATTAAAATCTGCCACCATTAGAGTGCACTTTGATAAAGCTTTCTCTCTCAAACCAGACTAACTTATTTTAACTATCATGTGTACACACGCATACACACACACACAAACACACACACACACTCTCTCTCTCTCTCTCCAGGTGCCAATACCCACCACGGCAGCTCCCACCACCCCCAAGCCAAGTTTCCTATACCCAAGGAAATTAGAAGAGAAGACTCCATGAAGTCCACTAGGAGCTTGTTAGCCAGATCTAATTTGAATACTGCTGTGAAGACTACTATAGAAAATCCTTAGTCAGAGTCTGTAATGTTTATTAGATAAGTACTGAGTGACTTGGATTTCAAAGGACCGAATGTAGATATTCACTAAAGTGGTTGAACAAAAACAGCAAAAGTTTTCAGAAGAAATTTGCTAAAATGTTGCCAACATTTCTGACCAGTTCTAATATTGACCGGATTGATTCATAGACAGAAGGGACCATTGTGATCATCTAATCTGATCTCCTGTAAAACTTAGGCCATAGACCTTCCCACAAATAATTCCTGTTTACGTTATTTTAGGCGAAAAACCCATCCAATCTCGATTTTAAAATTTCTAGTCATGGAGAATGCACCACAAAACTTGGTAAGTTGTTGCAATTGTTAATTACCCCCATTGTTAAAAATGTGTGCTTTATTTACAGTCTGAATTTGTCTAGCTTCAACTTTCAGCCATTGGATCGTGGTATATCTTTCTCTGCTAGAATGAAGAGCCCATTATTAAATATTTGTTTCCCCTATAGACTGTGATCAAGTGTCTCTTTAACCTTCTCTTTGTTAGACTCGAAGACCTAGAATCTATTTAGCTTATCACTATAAGTCATGTTTTACAATTCTTTAATATTTCTCGTGGCTCTTCTCTGAACCCTCTCCAATTTATTAACTTCCTTCTTGAACTGTGGACACCAGAACTGGGCACAGTATTCCAGCAGCGGTCACACCAGTGCCAAATACAGAGGTAAAATATCCTCTCTGCTTCTACTTGAGATTCTCCTGTTTGTTTATATTCAAGGATTGCATTAGCCCTTTTGGCAACAGTGTCACACTGGGAGCTCATGTTCAGCAGATTATCCACCATAAGCCCAAGTCATTTTCAGAGTCACTGCTTCCCAAGATAGATTCCCTCATCTTGTAAGTATGGCTTACATTCTTTGTTCTTAGATGTATAACTTACATTTGGCTACATTAAAACACATAGCATTTGCTTGTGCCCAGCTTATCAAGAGATCCAGACTGCTCTGTATCAGTGACCTGTCCTTTTCATTATTTATCACTCCCCCAAGATTTATGTCATCTACAAACTTTATCAGTGATGATTTTATGTTTTCTTCCAGGTCATTAATAAAAAGTGTTATTAGCCAAGAGCCAAGACACTTGATAACACCCATTCAGTAATTCCCCATTTCCAATTACATTGAGACCTGTCAATTAGCGAGTTTTTAATCCATTTAATATGCGCCGTGTTGATTTTAATGCACAATTCTGTTTTTTTTTTTTAATCTTTAGAAAAACTCTTATGGTCTGTCTAGATTAGGAAAAAAGTGCTTTGTAAAATCGACTTAAGTAACTCGAGTTAGCAAACCAACTTGAAAAACCACTTCGTTACCTAACTTGATTAAAACACACAAACACACACACACACACACACACACACACACACACACACACCCTACCTACCTTTTACATAGTCCAGATCTGGCCTTATAAATTCATTAAAAAAAAATAAGGATTTTAAAGATAATCAAGTGGCTTTGTTGATGGTCTGCACCCAGGATGTGTTATTTTAATTGTCCTATGTGCTGTTTCACACCTAAATTTCCTGTGGTAATAAATAAAGAAAACATAGTATGAGTTTTTTATAATATAATTAAAATACAAACAAAGTTAAATGACAAAATAATGCTTTAAAGACAGAGCAATCTTGTAATGGGGACTTACACCCTGGTGGACTATACCATAGAAAGTGAGCTTGCACCCCTGGTTCAGACTTTGAGCCTAGTATTTATGGTGGTTCAAATAATTACAGCTACTGTCTTGGAAACGTGTTGTTGGGTAATAAACTTTAAAAAAAGGTACAAAATACAAATAATGAAAATCGAACAAATTATATATATATATATATATATATATATATATATAAAAGGCAGTGGAATGTAAGCTTGGCTTGACACAAGTAATTAAACACAGAAGAGGCCTCCTTTTTCAGAAGACATGATTAGGGAGGTAACTGGATCAGCAGGCTGAAAACAAAATGTTTGTGCTAACATAAATAAATTAATTAGTGAGATAAAAGACAGAATGTCTGAGCTAGCTGAGCTAGAAGGGGGAATACCCAGGAAATCATTTACTGAGAACAAGGATAAAACACGCCCCCCAGCCTGGCTCCAGCCAGCTGCAGAGCAGTGAAGTGTATCCCCAGGGCTTGGGGTGCAGTGTGCTCCAGCACCCCCCAGGAAGCCTCTCTCCCTGCCCATGCCGCACCCCAGGAGGCAAGGATAAGGGCTCCCTGGGGAAGTTTTCGGGCTGGCTCCCACTCTTGGCCCTCACAGTGCACCCAACCCAGGCCCTTCTGCACACTCAGCCCCAGGGATGGCAGAGGGGTCTGGGAGCACCTCCCACCTGTCAGCTTTGCTCCCTGTTCCAGGCAAGCTCTGCCCAGCAGCAAGGAGGAGCCAGAGCCAGAGCCATAACCCAAGAAAAAATGCAGGAAGGTTTTGAAGTTGGCTCCCACTCACCACCCTGCCAGTGCATGCTGCCCGGATACCCTGCACACCCAGAGAGGATGGGGGAAAAGGAGACAGTGAATGGAGCAGGGACCAAGTGGCTGCTCTTTAGCCCTTGCTCCAGGCTGCCTGGTTCAGGGGTGCCCAGGCAGCATGCACCCAAATGTGGCTGTGCCCTTGTGACCAGGAAGCAGCTCTTTTGCAAAAAGCTTCTTCTGATCTGTCTCCACTGAAAACCCTGCAGGCTCTCTGATGGTGTGCTTGCAAACTTGTGTTCAGCAAACAATGGGTTAACTCTGTCCTGAGCTGCTGCCATTTGCAAAGATAGGTGTGGCTTCCTTTGCAACAGAGTGCAATAGACTGCACCACAGATTGTTGGCATAAAGAGGACTAAGGAGGTTGCCAAAGAACTCAGTAATATCCGGAGGACTTCTGGGACCTGAATCAAGCGGAGGCCATGTGCACACAGGAAAGCAATAGGGCTCAGACCCTAGGTCCCAGTTTAACACAGGCTTGGACACTCCAGCCCTGCAGGGTTCTGGGACCCTAGGTTTAACTAGTAAGTTAATGTATGGATGCAAGGAGGCTAGGGCATATATTACTGTGTAGACATATCCTTGTAGTTGTTTGGAGAAGGGTTTTATAAGCTCCTTGCATTCCTGGGTAAACTGTGGTGCAGGGTCTTCTTTGAGTTCTATATAGTTGGTGTTAGAGTTGTCGGTTGGCCTTCTTAACGTAGTCATCACATCTGAGGACTATGACAATGCCCCCTTTGTCTGATGGTTTAATCACTATCACTTTCAAAGTAGCTATTTTAGAAATTGAAAAACTAATGTATTGTTTACATTTTACATGTATCCCTTGATTTTTTTTAATTTTACTTTTTTTTAAACCTGTTGAAATATTATTTCCTTCATCTCTATTAATTTGGAGAGCTTAATTCTTGGCAGAAGATCTATTAAATGAAGTGAATGATATCCCAACAGTCTAATTTAAACTAATTGCAAAGTGATTTACATAAGCCAAGTTTGTCACTGTTACTAGTTTGGCAGTAAAAACAGTTAATCCTAAGAATGTGCTTATTGCATACTAACCATTCCTGTCAGAACAAATCAAAGATTTTATATCTAAGAGAAAATTTACTCTTTATCTAGAACAGGCAGTTGGTCTGCTCTGGAGTTTATTGATGCAGAATACCCATTGATAGGCTTACAATTGTAGCTGATTGAGACCACAGCTGAAACTGTTTCTCAAACTGTTGTCCTTTTCAGATAAAAAAAAACTGCAACTAGCCAATGTCACATCCATTGTGAAAACTTGTCTTAGCATGTTATTGTGGTTGGAGAAATTAAATACCTTAGGAAGAACCATTTAACAAAAATTTTACCACAGACAAGTTGAATTTAAGGTTATGTCTACACTACAAGCAAGCGTGGATTTTCCAGCTTCCATACACATCTGCTAGCTTGAGGAGAGCTAGCACAAGTATAAATAGTAGTGTAAACATAGTAGCTCAAGCAGCGGCAGCACAGCCTAGCTAAGTCCAGTACAAATCTGTCAGAACCCTATGGGTATGTACTTAGCAGGGCTTAACAATGCCACCATTGCTGCTGCTGCCCTTAGTACCATGGCTACACTGCTAATTATACTCACGCTACCTTGAATACACATACTCATGCTAGCTCCTACTGAACTACAGTGAGTATATGTATGCAAGCTGGGAATCACACCTGTAGCTCATAGTGTAGACATAGCCTATGTGAGATAGTATTGGGGTTATAGTACTTCATGCTCTGTCCTTTAGCTTAGCTTCCTTACTACAACCTTTGTGCTCCTTACTGATATGCCCTAGAAATTATCTACTAATGCTCTACTTTGCTTCTACCTCACATATTGATGTCTATTCTCCCAGTGTTGTTCAGGGGATTTATGTGGGAGCGCGTGCACACTCTCCTGCCCCAACCCCATGAATAGGATTTATCTTTATTTTCCTATATGCTCCCTCCCGAAATGTCTTCTAGTTTGTTAATGCATGAAACAATTTTAATTACACAAATAAAGAGAACACAATTCTAAATTATGATTGTGGGTAACTGGTACAGTTTTGAGGGCTGGATTCTTACTGTTTCTAATGCAGCTGAAGTGGGGAGGAAGGCAACCACTGCTTGGTTTGCTCCTGCTTGGTTGCACTAGGGCTCCCTGAATATTGAGTTTGGGTGCAAGTGTCAATGAATAGAGAGAAAGGACTGAATGCCTGATATGCCCCCCCCACCCCCATCCTCACTGAAAGAAGGAAAGAAGTGGAGAGAGTCACAGGGAGAGCGTGAAACTAAGGCTCCACCTCTTCAGTATTCCAGCCAGGCTGATCAGGGATATGTTGCAATTGGTGAAGTGCTCTAGTGAATTATTTTCCCTGAGAAAGGGGAGGAATTATTACTCTGAGTCACAATTCCTCCTGATGACATGCAACTACATATTTCCTCATACTGAAGGCTTTGAGCAAAAAGGTCAACCTAGCCTTAATATATTTAAGGGTGCAAAGCAGCTTCCACAGTAATTACATTTCCAACTGCTCATAACTTTCCAAAGCCTTTCTGGTGAAATTGTTCCTGCTGCAGAGTGACCACTTTTGGAAAGTCTGAGCAAGAATCCTTTAGCAGTCTTCCATTGTAGAGAAAATATTAACCACATTTACTTTAAAAACATGGTACAGCAAAAATAGATGGTGAGATGGGCAGCAAAGAGAAACAATTCTTGAGGTCACTGTTGGAGATCACTGAAATCATCTACTTCTGTGCTAACAGTAAATCTAAAATTATTAGAAAATATTCCAGTGGGTTATGAAGATGAAGAATATGTGTGTCAACAGAAAGGTAATTCAGGCCCTGGATGTCTCCATAATGATCTGGGGTTTAATCTGTTGATTTATCTACACCTTAGTTTTGTCTTTTTTCAAAGAGGCTTGAACAATGATCTTACATAACGGAGCCAAAACCACCAAGGCAGTCCAGTATAGAAACAGATGGCAAACATGGGATAACAGTGGTATTAAAATTTGTTGAATCAGCTTGTTCTCAGTGTTGGCAAAAATGTCATTAAAGAATGTATTTTTGGAATGTAGCTTAACACACCTCACTGAAGGACTTGTGTGAGCCATAGAACACAGAGCAAGTCTAAATTGAACTGAAAATATTTTTCTTTGATGGATTAGGAAAAGCACAGGCATAATATAATTTTCCAGACAGTTAGATCAATGTCAACTAATTACCAAAATGTTTTGAATGATATCCGAGTTTCAAGAAAATCATATTTATGGGGGGGGGGGAAACAGATGTCTGTAATGGTTTATGTAGGAGATACAAAAAGGTCTTCTTTTTCCTTTATGCCATTTTTCCTGGTGAGGGTTGTGGTTGCAGCATGGAGAGTAGGGAGGACCAGACCTCCCCGTCCTCCCCAGCAGCTTACAGTTCCTCCTGGGGAATTCCCCAGTGTTCTCAGGCCAACCAGGAGGTGTATCCCTCCAGCGTGTCCTGGGTCATCCTTGGGGCCTCCTCCCACTGGGACATACCCGGTAGAGTTCCAAAGAAAGCCTCCCAGGGGGCATTCTTGTCAGGTGCCTGAACCACCTTAGCTGGCTCCTGTCAATCTGGAGAAGTAGTGGCTCTACTCCAAGGCAGTTTTGAATAGCCAAGCCCCTCGCCCTGTCTCAGAGAGTAAGCCCAGCCACCCTACAGAGTAACCTAATTTCCACCGCTGGTACCTGCATCTTGTCCTTTTGGTCATTGCCCAAAGTTCATGACCACAGGTGAGGATAGGGAGAAGATTGACTTATAAACTGATATTTGTCTGAGAACTCAGCTCCCACTTCACTACCATGGATCGGTACAGCACCCGCATCACTGCTGCTGCTGCACCAATGTGCTGGTCAATCTCCCGCTCACCATCACTCGTGAGCAAGACCCCTAGATACTTGAACTCTTCCACTAAGGGCAGCTGCTCTCCCTTCACCTGGAGAGAATAGTCCGCTTTCTTCCAGGAGAGGACCATGACCTCCTATTTGGAGGTGCTGATTCTCATTCCAGCTGCTTCACACTCTGCAGCAAAACGTTCAAGTGCGCATCGGAGATCAGTCTGAAGAAGCAAGAAGGACATCATCTGCAAACAATCCCAGTACCGGATGCACTCCACAGCTCGACTGCGCCTTGATATCCTATCCATGAAAATCACGGACAGGAGTGGGGACAAGATGCACCCTTAGCAGAATGAACTCGACTTAATGCCAAGAATATAAACACAACTCTCACTACTAGAATAAAGGGACCAGATAGCGTGAAGATAGCGTCACTGGCACCTCCTACTCCCGCAACACTTCCCACAAGACATCTCTGAGAACACAGTCATATGCATTCTCCAAAACAAAAATAGACCAGATTAGCCAACTTCCATGACCCCTCAAATATTTGCAAGAGAGCAAAGAGCTGGTCCATTGTTCCAAAATGTGCATTGTTCCTCCTGAGTCTGAGGTTCAAATAATGGGTGTAGCCTCCTCTCCAACACCCTGGTATAGACTTTGCTGGGAGACTGAGGAATGTGATCCCCCTGAGTTGCAACATATTCTCTGGTCTCCTTTCTTAAAGATTTGGACCACGGCCCTGGTTTGCCAGTCCAGAGGTACTGCTCCTGCCTCCCATGCAACATTGAAGAGGTGTGTTAACCACAATACCCCAACATTGTTCAGTGATTTCAACATCTCTGGACAAATCTCATCCAACCCTGCTGCCTTACCACTATGAAGGCACTCAACTGCTGTAGCGACCTCAACAACAGAAATGGATCCCATCTCACCAGAGTTTTCTGGCACTGCCTCCTGAAAGAAGGACATGTCCACTGGGTTGAGAAGTTCCTCAAAGTGCTTCTTCCACCTCTCGACAATCTCCTCAGTCGAGGTCAGCGTTTCACTACCCTTGCTCAGAATAGACTGGGCAATGTCCCCCCAGTCCCTCCTAAGGCACTGAATGGGTTTTCCAGAACACCTTTGAGGCCATCCGGTAGTCATTCTCCATGAACTTTTCAAATTCCTCCCAAGCCCGGGCTTTTGCTTCAACGACCACCACAGCTCTCTTAGCTAGCCAGTACCTCTCAGCCATATCAGGAATCCAGTTCATGAGCATTTCTCAGAAGTCCTCCTCCTTCATCTTGACAGCTTCCTTCACCACTGGTGTCCACCAAAAGATCCTAGGGTTGCCATCATGACAGGAAACAACTGTTTTCAGGCCACAGCTTTTTGTGGCTGTCTCAATGATTGAGGCCCAGAATGTGGTCCACTCAGACTCAATGTCCAAGGAAAAGTTCTTCTGGAGATGGGAATTGAAGTCTTTCCACACAGGGTCCTCCACCAGATGTTCCCAGGTGACCTGCACTGATTGTTTGGGCCTCCGATGTCTAAGTGGTGATCCGTTGACAACTCTGCCACTCTCTTTGCTCGAGTGTCCAAAACATACAACCTTGCATCCGATGAAACGACTATGAAGTTGACCATCAATCTTTGGCCCATGCTGCTCCGGTACCAAGTACATTTATGAGCAATCTTGTGTTCAAACATTGTGTTAATTAGGGACAATCCATGACTAGCACAAGAGTCCAACAACAACTCACCTGTTGGGTTCAGATCAGGGAGGCCGTTCCTTCCAACAGTCTCCTCCAGGTATCTCCATCATTCCCCATGTGGGCATTGAAGTCCCCCAGTAGAACTACATCATTGGTAGATGGCACCATCAACTACTGATTCCACTGTTTCCAGAAAAGTGGAGTACTCTGAATTGCTATTAGGTACATAGGCACAAACAACAGTCAGAGTTTTCCTCTGAGACCCGAAGTCTCAGCAAGGCAACCCTCTCACTACTGGGACAAACTCCAACTGTGCAGCACCCAGCTTGAGACTTGTGAGTATCCCCACACCCACCCAGGGCCTCTCAGTAGGGGCCACTCCAGGGTAGGAAAGAGACTACCCTCAGTCAAGAAGTTTGTTTCCAGAGCTAATGCTATGTGTAGAGGACAGGCCGACTATATCTAGCTTTCCACCTCTTCTACCAACTCTGGCTCCTTTGCCACCAGTGAAGTGACATGTCATGTCCCTAGAGACAGATATACAAAAGGTGACCCACAGAAAGTTATTTCCCTAACATTAAAGGGATACTTACTAATTCAAATCTGCTCACAGAAGAACATTTGTGGAATTTAGCTTAGTCCATTTGGGTGACCCAGGTGTAACTTAGGAAAGAATTCCCTATCAGATGGTGCAGATATCTTTCGTCCATGAGCCTGGTCTTCTCTATGGGCCAGTGCTAGAGGGAATGGGGACACATCTCCTCCTCATACTCTTTGGTTGATGTGCACCGCCCAGGGCATATGGAGGGAGAAGTCTCTGCACTCTCCTGGGCCCAGGGACCGAAGTGTAGAAGGCCATTGTGTGGGACACTTGAGAGGAAAGGCATTTTGCACATTCCCACACATCCTTATAAGCATCTCTCCTAATCTGCTAGCAACCGAAGACTGTTTATATAGATTACAATAACCATTAGTTGGGTAATATAGCAAAATGAATTTCAGGCCAAGCTGATGTTTATGAGTAGTGTTTGTAAAGATGGGGTGCACTAACTTATCAAATTCCACATCACAGTGAAAATTAATGTGTGTGACACCATGGCTGTAAGGGAGTCTATTACACTTGGCTAAGCCTGCCACTTCCTCTATCAAAGCCGAAGGTGTTGCTGTCTAGCCTGAACTGGACTCACCTACTTCTGTGATTGTGAGACTTTGGCTCCCATGTGGATGGTGATTGTTACACACTGATGCAGGCCCTTGTATCGACCACCCATGAGATTTTCTCAAGTCATCTATGCACTTCTCATGCAACTTGACATACTGAGGATATTCAACCTCAGTGTAGAATTTGAATACCTTTCCTAGACTGACAGTCAGGCACTGTATCCTGGTCATCAGACCTAGTGATTGGAATGGAGGTCAAAACCGGATGTAGGGTCAGGACTGGGCCAAGGGTAGCACTGGAACTGAGATCTGCAGACAGGCCAGGGTCAGAACTGAGATCAGACTCCATAGACAAGCCAAATATCAGGACCATAGCTAGAGTCCAGGTGAAGACCAGAGGTCAAAACCAGATGGTCAGAGTCTGTGGACAAGCCAAATCAGTACCACAGCTGTAATCCAACTACAGGCCAAAGGTCAAACCTGAGAGGTTTTTCTTAGCGGGGGGGATCAGAAGGCGGAGGCAAAGCTGGAGCGGATCAGTAAGTGGGCTGGAGCAATGTCAGGGAAAAGCAAGGATAAGACTGGACCAGGGCTTGGGCAAGGCTGGGGCAGCAACAGGAACTGGATCAGGCTAGGAGTCTAGTGAGTCTGTTAGACTGTGAGGTAGCAGGAGGGTTCTTGGACAGGTAGCATTGTTGCACAGATGGATCTACAACTCTGGAGGGACTGGGGAAAGACCTGAGCCTGGGAGTCATCTGACCCAGGCTCTGCTCATGGATAGGCTGCTGCATGCCTGAAGGTTGAGTCACTGCAGGCTCTGTGGGAAGGGTAAGTCCGTGCATATGAGTTGTTACCACATGCCTGAGTGATGACTCACTGCAGCTCTATTGGAGGGGCAGCTGAGTGAGCTGTCCTGGTTTGGCTGTGGGTTTGCCTCACACTGACTACTAGCTCCAATGAGCAGAGGTCAGATCATTCCTGCTCTCTTACCTAAAACCATGGTCCAAAATTGTCTGTCCCTGAGGACTCATAGGTCAGAGTCCCCTCCCCCGCATGAAATACACCACCCAGGCTTTGACCCAATTTACTCATTATCTGGTTAAATACCATCATAACTCACTATTTGCTGTCCTTATCCCCTTCTTCTCTGAGTATGCCTTCCTCTGCACCACCCCTCAAAAGATTCTTTTCCAGATCAAAGAACACAAAATAAGCACAGAGCAAAGCAACTATCCATCCAGTCACAGAGGCTTGTAACTCACTCACTCCATGCCACCACATCTAAGATGTCTGCCTCAGAGACTGAGGAAGGCAAATGGGGACATTGCTGACTGACTTAATCAATGGCTTCCTCAGAAGGGAAACTTTTGGCGCTTCATATATAAGAGGTATCTTCTTGTTTAAGGCCAGGTGAAATGGTCACCGGCTGCCTAACAGTACTGGTCACTGACCTCCAGTCCCCTCTTTCTGAACAAAATCATATAGAGGGTAGCATTGAAGCTACCAAAGGTCTACCTGTCCTCTAATGTACCAAATATCTCCCAGCTATGCTTCACACTGGGATATGGCTAGCGAACAGGAGCAGCTTACAGGAGAGTTTTGCGAGGGAGTTTACAGGGGGAGTGTGAGCAGGGGCTAGAACTCAACATTCTTTAAACTTAAAAGCCCAAAACACCTCCTTGATATTTAAACAAAACAACGAAGGAACCAGCTGCAGGAGAAAAAAGATAATGCAGGCAGAAGTCCAGCAACAGAGTGGGGGCTACCCAGTTTATTGCACCCAATGCAGCATGTATGATTACCTGCCCTATGGGTGGCATGTGTGTGCATTCAGTGCAAGGAGATCCTGGCCCTCAGAGTGTGTGTATGGAGTTTGGAGACCAGGGTGGCTGAACTGGAGGAGCTGGGGGGAAGCTGACAGGTGCAGAGGAGCACATGGTTCAGACAACCCTTAGGGGAAGATCTATTAATAGAGAATCTCTATGTCCCAGTGAGGACCAGAGGATGGAAAATACAGGCAGGTCTGATCAGAAACAGTCAAATAAAAAAGAGTCCCGTTCAGTTACATAGTGTAATGGCAGACAGCTAAAAGGAAACAAGTTTTTAAAGTGCTAGAAGTCTAAATAATAAAATGGGTGAACTAGAATGCCCTGTATTCAATGAGGATATTAATATAATAGGCATCACAGAAACTTGGTGGAATGAGGATAATCAATGGTATACAGTAAGATCAGGGTACAAAATATATCAGGAGGTCAGAACAGGTCATGCTGGTGGGGGAGTGATATTATATGTGAAAGAAAGTATAGAATCAAATGAATTAAAAATCATAAATGAATCAAACTGTACCATAAAGAGAGGTTTTTACCCACAAAAGCTTATGCCCAAATAAATCTGTTAGTATTTAAGGAGCCACCAGACTCCTTGTTGTTTTCATAGAATCTGTATGGATAGAAATTCCATGCTCTAATAAGAAGACTATAGCAATAGGAATATATTGCCAACCACTTGACTAGGATAGTGATAGTGACTGTGAAATGCTCAGGGAGATTAGAAAGGCTATTAAAAAAACCTCAATAATAATAATAATGGGGGATTTCAAGTATCCCCATATTGACTGGGTACATATCACCTCAGGACGGGATGCAGAGATAAAGTTTCTTGACACCTTAAATGACTGCTTCTTGAAGCGGTTGGTCCTGGAACCCAGCAGAGGAGAGGCAATTCTTGTAAGAGTAAGAGAGTAAGAGAACCAGAAAAGAGCCACGATGGCTAAACAACAAAGTAAAAGATGCAGTGAGAGGCAAAAAGGCATCCTTTAAAAAGTGGAAGTTAAATCCTAGTGAGGAAAATAGAAAGGAGCATGAACACTGGCAAATTAAGTGTAAAAATACAATTAGAAAGGCCAAAAAAGAATTTGAGGAACAGTTAGCCAAAGACTCAAAAAGCAATAGCAATTTTTTTTTAAAGTACATCAGAAGCAGGAAGCTTGCTAAACAATCAGTGGGGCCACTGGACGATCGAGGTACTAAAGGAGCACTCAAGGACGATAAAGCCATTGTGGAGAAACTAAATGAATTCTTTGCATCTGTCTTCATGGTTGAGGATGTGAGAAAGATTCCCAAACCTGAGTCATTCCTTTTAGGTGACAGATCTGAAGAACTGTCCCAGATTGTGGTATCATTAGAGGAGGTTTTTGAACAAATTGATAAATTAAACAGCAATAAGTCACCAGGACCAGATGGTATTCACCCAGGAGTTCTGAAGGAACTCAAATGTGAAATTGCAGAACTACTAATTGTAGTCTGTAACCTATAATTTAAATCAGCTTCTGTACCAGATGACTGGAGGATAGCTAATGTGACACCAATTTTTAAAAAGGGCTCCAGAGATAATCGCAGCAATTACACGCTTGCAGGCCTGACTTCAGTACCGGGCAAACTGGTTGAAACTATAAGAAAGAACAGTATTGTCAGACATAGATGAACATAATTTGTTGAGGAAGAGTCAACATGGTTTTAGTAAAGGGAAATCATGCCTCGCCAATCTACTAGAATTCTTTGAGAGGGACAACAAGCATGTGGACCAAGGGGATCCAGTGGATATGGTGTACTTAGATTTTCAGAAAGTCTTTGACAAGGTCCATCACCAAAGGCTCTTATGCAGAGTAAGCTGCCACGGAATAAGAGGGAAGGTGGTCTCATGGATTGGTAATTGGCTAAAAGATAGGAAACAAAGGGTAGGTATAAATAGTCAGTTTTCAGAATGGAGAGAGGTAAATAGTGGTGTCCCCCAGGGGTCTGTTCTGGAACTAGTCCTATTCAACATATTCATTAATGGTCTGGAAAAAGGTGTAAACAGCAAGGTGGAAAAAAATGTAGATGATACAAAATTACTAAAGATAGTTAAGACCCAGGCAGACTGCAAAGAGCTACAAAAGGATCTCTCAAAACTGGGTGACTGGACAACAAAATGGCAGATGACATTTAATGTTGATAAATGCAAAGTAATGCACATTGGAAAGCATAATCCCAACTATACATATAAAATGATGGGGTCTAAATTAGCTGCTACCACTCAAAAAAGATCTTGGAGTAATTGTGGTTAGTTCTCTGAAAACATCCATTCAATGTGCAGTGGCAGCCAAAAAAGCAAACAGAATGCTGGGAATAATTAAGAAAGGGATAGATAATAAGACAGAAAATATCATGTTGCCTCTATATAAATCCATGGCATGCTCACATCTTGAATACTGTGTGCATATATGGTCGCCCCATCTCAAAAAAGATATATTGGTTTTGGAAAAGGTTCAGAAAAGGTCAACAAACATGATTAGAGGTATGGAACAGCTTCCCCATAAGGAGAGATTAATAAAATTGGGACTTTTCAGGTTGGAAAAGAGACGGCTAAGGGGAGATACGTTTGAGGTCTATAAAATCATGACTGGTGTAGAGAGGGTAGATAAGGAAGTGTTGTTTACTACTTCTCATAACACAAGTTCTAGGGGTCACCAAATGAAATTAATAGGCAGCAGTTTTAAAACAAATAAAAGGAAGTATTTCTTCACACAACGCACAGTCAACCTGTGGAACTCCTTGCCAGAGGATGTTGTGAAGGCCAACACCATAAGAGGGTTCAAAAAAGAACTAGATACATTCATGGAGGATAGGTCCATCAATGGCTATTAGCCAGGATGGGCACAAATGGTGTCCCTATCCTCTGTTTGCCAGAATCTGGGGATGAGCGACAGGGGATGGATCACTTGATGATTACCTGTTCTGTTCATTCCCTCTGGGGCACCTGGCACTGGCCACTGTCGGAAGGATACTGGGCTAGATGGACCTTTGGTCTGACCCAGCAGGGCCATTCTTATGTTCTTATCATAATGTACTAGGTGACCATTTCCTCAGGATCAAAGATGAAGTGCAAACATCCATACTGATACAGTAGGATCTATCAGCTGCTTTCAACACAGTGAACCATAAGGTATTACTAATCCCTGCTGTGCTACATGGTGTGATCAATGGAGTGGCATTAAGCTGGTGTCACAATTTACTTTTGTTGAGAGCTCAAAAGACTCATCATTTGCGGCTATTCCTCCTCCCTGGAAGCGATCAATGTGCTGTTTTTCATAAGGTTCAATTGTATCTCTGTTTAATGTTTGTGTTCCAGAAAGATAATAAATTCCATGGCATCAAATGCCATCAGTATGCCAAAGACATCTAACTGTACATTTCCTCCTCATTAGCACCTGGCATTGCTGTCACCCATCTGCCACCAAAGTCTAAAGGAAATAAATACCTGGATGAAAACCAAACAAATGACTCAACCCAGATAAGAATGGCTAATACTAGCATGGAGGGGAAACAGTTTGGTCAACTGGCAGAAACCAACACAGTTACCTATAACAAGAGCATCTACTCTCCTGTGGTTAAGATGTAATACAAATAAACAATAGGAGTGTGCAGTGTTGGAGCCTCATCTTGCAGTCTACACATGGAGATAGGTGCAGTAGCAGATAGTTAGGAAGCTGCGGAGGTTCTTTAGGAGGGGGAGAAGTATCTCATTTAATGGTTTATTCAGAGCACAGCTTGTGTATGTCAAATTAACTTATTTTATATAAATAAGTTGGTTCTGTGGTTTGTGCACTACAGGCTGCTGAGTTTTGATCTGTTTGTTTTTTGTTTTAATAGTCCTACATCCTTGTTTAGAACATGACAAGCTGTTAGAGGAGTACAGAACACATCATTCCTAATATGCAGTATTGAAAACTTTTACATAAGTATTTATCTATTTCATATATTTAAAGGCATTTGTACCATGTCAGACCAGTTATAAAATTAGTGTTAAGAATTATGATGTTTGGTAGTACCAAAGCATGGGAAAATACTGATCGAATACAAAATATCTAGTCTGCACCATATGCCTATTCCATATAGAATTATTTTTAAAGGAATATTTTAAATAATATTTTTTTATTCTTAATGAAAAAAAACCCAGAAGTTAAGAAAAGGGCATTTCCACAAAGATAAATTTAAGTGTCTGAACTATTAAGGATTATTTGGATGTTCTATGACATACATGTTCCAGAATTCACTGTGCATTTCTGTTTTTACTTCAGTGTGTAAAAAAGGTTTTTGATTTCATATTTTTAAATGTCAACCTGTATTCCATTAACTTTTTTGGAGATTAAGATCATTAGTGAAATAACTACTAGTGACCTACATACAGTTTTCATATGAAAAGAAACATTTTCCTGATGACTGCAATCTAGTCATTTCAATAGGAGAACTGAAGTTAGAAGCTTCATGAATTTTTTCTATTGCACTGGTCAATGCTGTTGAACATAAACCTCTCTGTATCCATCTGAGGGTATTTCTACACTGCAATTGGAGGTGATAACTTGAGAATGTCTACACATGCTGAAATATTTAATCTAACTAGCATGAGTACCAATAGCAGTGAAACTGCAGCCACACGGGCTGTACAAACCCAAATGGGACCCTGGGTACTTAGTGAGATAGCTCACGATGAAGCCTGTGCCACTACAGCTTGACCACTATTAGTGCTCACAGTAGCTATGTTAAAGCTAGCTCAGGTGTGTCTACACATGATGGAACTATACCCCCTCACTTGCAGTGTAGATGTACCTTCAGATTGAAAGCTTTAAGGGAAGTAACATCTACCCAATATATTCTTGGTCCATCCAAATGCAGTAGCTGTTACCCAAAAGTAGTAACTAGTCCTATATGATGTTTATGCCATTATCTTAGACCTTCATCTTGCAAAAATTTAGTCACATGCTTAACTTTGCTATTGTGAATAGTACCATTGAAGTCAATGGAACTACTCGTGGTAATAAAGATAAGCATGTGTGTAAGTCTTTGCAGCATTGAGGCCTTAGGACCAAATTGTGTAGCCTTTACTTACACTTACAGGTGAGCACTTAGGTATGCACGTAGTAAAACTGAAGGATGTAGGACTATTTACATGAGTAAGGACTTGTGGCAGGATGGACTAGGTCTGGAGGCTCCCTGCTGGAGGCCTCATGGCCCTGCCTCACTGCACCCCAGAAAAGAGCAGAGGAAAAGTCCTCCATGTGGCAGAATGGCTGCAAGAGAAGCAGCCAGTCAGAGGGGCTACTGGAGCAGCCAATCTGGGACCAGAGTGCCATATAAAAAGAAGTCACAGAGGCAAAGAAGTCAGTTGCTACCTGGAGCTGGAAAAGGGAAAACTAGGTTCCTGGTTGGAAGAATAGTATGACCATGGACAGATCAGTGTGGGCAGGACTGAGGCCAGGGAGGGCTGCAGAAGACTGGGGGATCAAAGGCGGACTCTTGGGTGGCTGTGGGACTGAGCAAGGACGGAGCCCAGAGTCTAGCCAGACCAAGCGAGAGTACTATGCTAGGCCCTTTTGGTCTGGTTAAAGACTGAGTCAAGCAGGGCTGCCAAAAGGATACATCAATAGAGGGTACCACAATGATCCCTGTTGGACTGTTATAGAAGACAGTGACTCCAGGGAGGAAGCCTTGGCAGGAAGTAAAGACCGTATACCCTAGAAGGGGTTCTTGTGTTTGTTCTGTCTACAAAGAATGAGAAACACTCCGCCCAAGTCACTGAAGACCTGCTGAAGAAATCATCGGCTGGGGGCAGTGGGATGCTTGCGAGAGGTAGGTGCTACCCTCATTCCAGACAGAGATTGCGAACATACAGGTAGCCAAAGGGGGGTGCTCATGAAATGGATGCCAACCTGTTACAGGTCTCTACAACGTTTGTAACTTTTGCTTCTTAACGTTATCTTTCAGAAATGGAACCTCTATCAACTAAATAACAACAGCTGAAATCTAGGAAGTGTTACCACTCCAAAGATCAGTATTTGTGATCAGCAGAGCATACAGTACAAGTGAGGCTGATGATAGCCTGTCATGATGATACTTGATACACAATTAAGGATGAGGAAATGGACTTGGATCAGACAAGTAACAGCTTGAAACTCCAAGCCACCTTGGAACCAATCCAAATATTTTAGGTGGGTAGAGTCCTCAGTCTGAAGGCTAATAACTTTTTTCCAGTAGGAGCTGTTTTCTGTGGAAGGCTGGGTGAACTGCTCCCCATTCTAGTTGGAGATCCCTTTGGAATGAAACTGAATAGTCCAGTTTTTAGATGCATCAGGCAGGTGCTAGTAGAGGCCAGAAATCCTTTCACTGAACCTCTGTACATTGTATTTCACAATTTAGCAACACTAACACTTCCCCGTGATTTCTGCGCTAGGGATCTGATTCTGCAGACACCTGTGCACATGCTTAAATTTATGGATGTGAGTAGTCTCATTGAATTTGATAGGAGTGCTCACTTCACCCACTGACACATGTATTGGGGTTCAAGACTGTAAAGCCACACTGCATGCATGCTCCCCCTCCTGATTCCCACAAGATCACTATCCAATGAATTCTGAGATTTACCTGTTATTACTAATTCCTACTTTAGACTGCAAAAATGACTAGAATGTAAACAGCTACCTGAAATCTGTATTATGATTTAAAGAAAAACATTTTATATGCCAAAATGTTTACTTCATCTTTTTTAAAGAGCAATTTTTTAAAGGTCTTTGTAAATTTCCTAATATACCTGTCATTTGTAGCATGTGTTCAAACATATTGGAGAGTGATGTGACATTTCAAAATAATGAGGCATCAGTGAAAATGATTTTTGAAAGATGGGATTTTATATGTTTAAAACAAACATCAAAGCTTGTGGCCAAAAATTCTGAAGAAATTTAAGTACTGGTAAGTATAAATAATTGTTATCATCACTAAATAAAGTGGGTAGTGAAATATATGTTTTTTTGTAGGCAAAAAACCCCAGCAACCCTCTGTTCAAAGTACTCTGATTTCTACTTGCACCAATGTAAAGATACTGTTTTTATAAATATAAAATCTATGTAGTAGATTCAAACAAGTTACTTTGCACAGTACTTTTGTTACTCACAAGAACTATTACAACAAATTCTTCTTCTTGGAAAGGCGTTAGACAAGATGACCGCTGCCATCCCATCTAATCGTATAGTTTTGAATCTATGATTTCTGGAATAATTAACACAATGGTTTAATAATCTCAGGAAAATGTATAACAAATTTTTCACTGACATGTTATGCTCACAAATCACAGGAATAATTCTATCCATGTAAATAAATTAGTGCTTTATTTAAATGTACAAAGAATTCACTATAGGTAAGTACAGACTTTAGTTTTACCTTTTCCGTTGAAAAGATAAAACTATCAATTCTGTGCATCTATCTGTTCCCAATACCTGCTTCTTTGAGCAATACTATTATGCATTCTTAGGTTCTTGTAAGTGTTTTTAGAAATACTATATCGTGAAATAAGCAGTGCATTTTAGACAGGAAAAACTGATGCACTTTGAAGAAGTGGGGAGGAGAGAATCTTTAATAATAAATGTAGTGGATTTCAAAATAGCATTCCTTCACCCAGTAAAGTATTTCAAGGATGTATATGGGTCTAAAGAGATTTTCTAATACAAATCTCTTCAAGTGTCATCTCAGAAATGTTCATGACTACAAAGTCCCCTTTGCAATGACCGGAGAAAAATGTGGTCAGTTTTCTAGCTACACTGTATACAAGTTGGGATTATTCAGTAAATCTTTAGTGCTGACTTCTGTCTTTTCCAGAACCTGCCTGCTAGTGTTCTCCTTAACTATAAATTAGTCAAAAATCAGAGAGATGTAATAGTTTTAATTAAAAAAAGAATGTTTTTACCCCCTGAATAATTATAAGAAAGTTAATAATGGTATTCTCTCCCTTAAACAGAGTCAAAATGGCTTGTGCTGATTCTCTTTAGCACATGCCATTGGTCCAGCCAGAATCAATATTATGTGTCTTAAATCATGTGGTCAATCTCTGTTAAACTGCTAAAAAGCTGTTTTGCAGACATCAGGAGCATGGGGAAAACATTACATTGCCAACTTACATCAAATTTTTGCTGTGCAGAACATTCCTTGCTGCACAATACATATTTGAAGAACCACCAAGAAGTCAAGAAAATGTAGAAATGTTTTCAATTTGCATTGGCATTACACAAAGCTCTAGCACTGAGCAGATTTATTGTATTCACTAGTTTTATTTCTTTAAATATTTCAGAAAGATAAGTGCACTAATACACCATACTCACTACTGTTCTACCAAGAACTTTAACAAAATGCAATTTTACCATTATTTTGATCATGTCATATTTCATAATGAAACCTCCATCACAAAAGTATGATCTTTGATCTTACAATGATGAAAATATGAATTACATTCCTCCAATCCACAAGGATATATCAACAAGTACCTAATCTACATTTTCTGCCCAACGTGTTCTTGGGAAGGGCTCTACTGGATCATTTCCTGAAATCCTTCTTTGGTATAAAGCAGTCATCTTTTGACTGGGCTCAGAATACACCTGAGCACTCAGATCTCCCCTTCAAAAATAGATAGCCACCAAATGATTCTTTCAGTCCATCTTCAATATCTATTTTTATGCCACATAACAGGGTGTTCAGCTTGTATGTTAATATTTCTAGTATTCTGTTATAACAGCTCAACTCAATTTTCAAATTTTGAATATCAGATCTTTGTAAACAATTTATAGACCAAGTGAAATTCATAGAAATAGTTCCCCAGAAAAATCTGGTATTCATGCTCAATTTGTGAACAGAGAGCATATCAAACTTTTAAAAAAATAACTATTCAGTCTGAATTATTCACTGAACTGTTAATGATATGTTTAGAATATTTAGATGGTTTGCCATTCAGGACAG
The DNA here is from genome assembly GCF_027887155.1 of Malaclemys terrapin pileata. NCBI lineage: Eukaryota > Metazoa > Chordata > Testudines > Emydidae > Malaclemys > Malaclemys terrapin. The sequence continues at coordinate 32,547,864 of NC_071505.1, forward strand.
AGACCATGTCATCATACACTAATACATCTAGCATGTTTTTGGTACTATAAACAATAGAAGTAATAATGCACTTTCTAAATTTTAAAACAAAATTGCGATTTAAGGTGGGCCACCAGAGTCATGTTTAGACTTGGATCAAGTTCAAGTCAGGGTTCAGGTTTGGGATTGAGTCAATCAAGGCTATGGTTCATCTAGATCAGGTCTATAGATCTTTGTAGACTATCTATCCAAACCAGTAAGGAATGACACCATGCCCAAAGTCTGTCTCAAGCCTTTTTCTCAGGGCTTCAGCTTTATTTCTTCCACATAGAACTAGTACAGAATGTCAATCAGCCCTCACCCAGGGTCTTCTGTAGAAGCAATCTATTCCCTCCAGGTTTCCACTGTAGAAGTCCTTCCCTGAGAGTTACCCTCCTCCAGGGCCTCCCACAGGAGGCAACCTGCTACCCTAAGCACCTTCCCGTTCTGGCACCTCTCCTTGATGGCTTTTAGAATCTCCTGATCCCTGGCACATCAGTCACCCCTGAATTTAGGCCCAAATGCCCTTAAAGAGCTACCTATCCTTTAACACTAGTTAGATTTCAGTCCAAAATGTCACAAGTAAGATCTTATCTCATGAGACAAGATTTCTACCATTTTGATCTATGGAGATCTTGTTAGATAGTTGTTTTCACAAGTTTTTGTCTATACTAAAGCTTTCAAGTTTTCACTGGAGTTGAAAATAGGCCTTTTTCAGTGTCAAACTTCACCTAGAATCGAAGCTGAGGTTTTAAATCCAACACTTCTCTAAAAATTAAAAGGCAGTTTGGAATTGACAGAGTAACACTAATTTACAGAAGCCGAGGATCTATCTCCAAGGCATGGGGATTTGAAGATGCTTTCTTGCCCGTTCCTAGTGTTATATATTACAATTTTCATGGTAGGCACTGTAAATAACTGGTAGCATGACACCAAAAACAAGGCTGCTTTTTTTAATCTGGTACTGTTGTACAGGGGTCCCAAATTTAAATGTATGAGTGGCAGGGATGCACGTGTTTGGATTCAATACATTAATTATAATGTCGCTATCCACACAGTTCTTTTCTTTAATGTTCCTTTCATCCAGTCTAGCTATGGGAATTTGACTTAAATTGTTCTTTTGTGAGGTGAAGAGCTGGTTCTACAGCAGATAACCATTTACTTATCTAGAATATAACATTTTGCTAGATATTAAAAAAAGACAGCCCAGGTTGCATAAATAACCTTGATTTTTGCTTTCTTCAGGTTCCAAGATTTTAATATGATTTTGAACTGTGTTGTTTGTTCAACATTTTGAGTTTCACTTTTGAAAAGCCTAATCACTCCGAGGTTCTATAATTAGATCCACTATAAAAGCTCCTCAGTATAGTCTATAAACTCATGCTTTGTGATTTATCAGGCTGCAAGTTGCCGTCAATTCATTTTTTCTTCTAGAGCTTTGATTGACCAACTGTACTTTTTATTCCCTTCAAGTTTTTTTTTTTAAAGGAATGATCAGCAGTATATCACTGAGATGAGATTGTTCAAGAACATCTCTCTCTGCACGGACACACACCAGCTAAGCCTAAACTGTCCATTTAATAGAAATATCTGCAATAATCTTAACTTTTCCTAACCCCTAAGGAGAGACAGGGGTTTCACTTAACATTGAAAGCTAGATACTAAAACACAAGAGAAATTTATTTAACTCCTAGTTCATAAATCGTTGGCACATTTCTGCAGAGTACATGTACGCTCCATATCTCTTCAAAATGTGACTGCTCTGTATTGGGAATGCTGTGTGGGGGTGGTTTTGTTTACCAGAACTCCAAGTAATTTCACCTTCAGGTCAGGCATTCCTCACTGTTAGGTCACAATCTTAGTACATAGCAAAAGATCAAAATATAAGTGATTAGTTGCACACATGCACAGGAGTATTGCTGATCACCTCTCATTTATTACATCACAAAGCCAAGCAATTCCAAATTACACATGCACAGCTGACAAATCGCTGAATGAGTGAGTTCCTGGGCCTTGACTACAGTAGAGAAATTATTAAACTGCTAAGTAAAGTGAACTAAATCCATTCTCTCTCTCTCTCTCTCTCTCTCTCTCCCCTATGCAATGACATACTGTACCAGAGGTTTTTCAAGATAACAGTTCAGTGTAGACTAATACAAGTTCTTCCTTCAAAGGTACAGGTTTATTTTCCTGGGGCTGATACACTTATGACTCACCTTTCTTCTTTCAAATTGGAGAGAGTTTTATTTTATTTTGTAGAAAAAAAAGGGGAGGGGGTTCTGCAAAAGTCAGATAGCAAATATATATTCCACACTAATGCAGAATACCCATAATACTATCAAATTCAGGAAATTCAAATAAGGATACTGGTAATTTCTTACGTGGTGGGGGAAATCTTGTGTTGCTGAAACTGCTAAATTATGCCTAACGCAGATGATTCATCCCTGGGGCTTGAATGTACTTCTGAAAAGCAAGACTGGCCCTCGGAATGGACCAGATTGAACCAAATGGAAGGCATTTCCTTCCTAGATAGCTTTTGAAAACACCAGCTGATATCCCCTCCCTTCTTTCCTCCTCACCCACATGCAGGGTAAATTCCTGACCCCAATGAAGTCAGTGACAGTTATGCCATTGACTTAAAGAGCTAGGATTTCATCCACATTCCCTTCCTCTTATTTATTCAAATCAAAATCAAACTGAACCAGACTTAGCATATTTATCAGGAATCAAGTTTGAATATTTCAACGAAGTGAAGCTTAGTTTGCCAAGTGGTACCACATTCACCTTTCGCTGTGCCTATGAGAAGTCTTTTTTTGTTTAAAGTGGGAAGACAAGGAGAATAAAAGGAGAATGTTGCACCATCACATTAGCATAGTGAGCCCCAAATTAGTAACCCTTTCCTCCATAATTTTTCAAAATTTAATCTATTTTAGAGGAGCTATAGCATAAAGTCCATTTCATACTACAATTTCTTTACTGAGTGGTTGGTAGATTGTGAGGTGCTTTTTAAAACCACTCAGCTACAGAATCATACAAATGTAGGGTTGGAAGGGATCACAAGAGGTCATCAAATCCATTCTCCTGTGCTGAGGCAGGACCAAGTAAACAAAGATCATCCCTGATAGATGTTTGGCCAACACTCTTGAGGGGGAATCCACAACATCCCTTGGAAGTCTAATTTAGTTGGGAATTGGTCCTGCTTTGAGCAGGGGGTTGGACTAGATGACCTCCTGAGGTCCCTTCCAACCCTGATATTCTATGATTAAGTCTATTCCAGAATTTAACTACACTTATAGTTAGAAAGCTTTTTCTTAATATTTAACCTCAAGATCCCTTGCTGCAGGTTAATCCCATTACTTCTTGTCCTATCTTCAGTGGACATGGAGAACAATTTATCAGCACCCTCTTTTTAATATAACATATTAGAAGACTTATCAGGTCCCTCCTCAGCCTTTTCTCAGAAATAAATGTTTCCTGGATTTTTTTTTAACCCTTCTGCATAGGTCAGGTTTTCTAAGCCTTTTATCATTTTTGTTGCTCTCCTTTGGATTCTCTCCAGTTAAGCCACATCTTTCCTAAAGTGTGGCACCTCGAACTGGACACTACTTCAGCTGAGGCTCACTAGTGCCACATAGGGTGGACAATTATCTCCCATATCTTACATGCAACACTTGTGTTAATAAGCCCTAAAATGATACTAACTTTTTTGCAACTGCCTCATTGCTGACATGTTCAATTTGTGATCTCCTACAACCGCAAGATCCTTTTCAGTAGTACTACCTCCTAGCCAATTACTCCCCATTTTGTATGCAAGCATTTGATTTTTCCTTCCTAAGTGTAGGACTTTGCACTTGTCTTTATTGAATTCCATCTTGTTGAATTCAGACCAATTCTCCAATCTCAAAAGATTGTTTTGAATTTTAATCCTGTCTTCCAAAGTGTTTTCAACCCCTCCCAGTTTGTATGCAATTTTTATAAGCATATTTTCCACTCCATTATCCAAATCATTAACAAAGATGTTGAATGGTACCAAACCAGGACTGATCTGAGGGACCCCATTAGATATCCCATATCAGTTTGTCAGAAAACGATGAATAACTACTCTGAGTATGGTTTGGATACCATGTCAAGTCAGCAGATGGATTTCTTTATCCTCCTCAGAAAGGAGTCCTCTACCACCAGCACCCTACGCCGCCACCTTCTCCTCTGAGGTGCAGTGGCATGAGCCTTCCAACCTAGGAGGCAGGTCGTTTTTTCTCCTCAGACATTGGGGTCTGCTGTTTACCTCCTGTTAATACTGCATACTGGTCTGGACCACAATGGATGGAGCTAGAGTGACTAGATGTCCTGATTTTATAGGGACAGTCTCGATATTTGGGGCTTTTTTTTTATTTGGGCTCCTATTACCCCCCACCCCATCCCGATTTTTCACACTTGCAGTCTGGTCACCCTAGATGGAGCACTATCTACTGCCTGAGCTAGTCAGCAGCCAGTGTCCTCCCTATCAAGGAGCCAGTTGTCCTTTCTCCTCGGGTGCTATTCTAGTTTAGAGGCTAGCATCCTCTATCCCAAATGTTTCCACATTAATCTTATGGAAGAAATTGTGTTCCCTGATGCTACACAGACAAGCCACCTCCTCTTCCAGCTCTAGTACCTGCTTTGATGGACTCCACCAACTGACATTTCTCACACTAAGTGGTTCCCCCTGCCTAGTTTTCTTTAGAAGAGACATGCAGGACACATTCTCAGCAAGTCAAGACCAGAGCCTGGGTGGAAGCCTCCAGGGTGAGGATGCCTGCCTGGTGTGAGCCCTCACAGGTTCTGGCAGAGGAAGAATAGCAGTGCTGTGGACAACACCATTTTCCTCCCATTGCAGGTTCTTCCTTAAAGTACTTGCAAGTGAAGGGAATTTAAATATCAGTCCTGCAAATATCTGGCTTGTTTTCCCTGAGATTCTGTGGCCCACATTCACAAAGGTACTTAGATGCATAAACTTGAGACTGAGGTACCTAAATCCTAGTTTTGGGTTCACTGTTATCTACAAAACTGTAGGCACTTAAACTCACTTGGTGCATACATTTTTAGGATGAAATTTGCCTAATCTCTGGGTCTTAGGTGGGAGATAGAAGCCCAGATGCCTAGAGGGAGGTAGCAGTGCATATGCCTTGAGGGAGAATCATGAATGCCGAGGGAACTTTTACCCTGAAAAACTAGGTGCAAGTGAGTTTAGGCACCTACAGGATTCAGCAGGAATTGTGGATTGCAATGGAGACAAACCTGAGACTTAGGTGCCTAAAGCCCAGGCTTAGGCACCTAAGTCCCTTTGTAGACCTCAGCTTAATACCCTGTATAGATCTAGTACAAGGAGCTTGCAAATCTCCTGCAGCTTTTCCATTTCCACAATATGATTGTGGTTCTTCTAGGAGAGGCTTCCAAACAAAGTATTTAAATACTGTAACTGAAGAATTAGGGAAGGAACTGAACAAACATACATACATTCTTGCATGGAAAGGACTTTGGCAGTATGAGTTGTTGCTAGTCAATGTTAAGGTGAATAAGGAAGACTTCTACAAATATATCTGACGGAAAGTAACACTAGTGGGGCTAAGAGATGTATGTATGAGGAAACATTTGAAGATCTAAATAAGTATAGGATGACAAAACAATGACTCAGGTCATAACTTCCAGTGCAATCAATGAAAAGATTCCCACTGAACACAGTGGAGCTGGATCAGGCCTTAAATAGAGAGAAGATAACTCGCATCAAGTATTTGGAGGATACAATCACAGATCACCACCCTTTTGCATACTCAGTAGTACTTTACTATTGATTTCAAAGGGACTACTCATTATGTTACTAGTAAGCATAAGGATATCAGTATCTGTCCCTAAGGATGGAGAGGAATTGTTTATTTGGGGACAAGGGCATATAACTCGGAAATATTGGATTACATTACTATTTCTGAAAATCAAAAAAGTGAGTTTAAGATTATAGAACAGATTTCCATTTAGAGCTGGTTGAAAGTTTTGAAATAAGAATTGTCAGCAAAAAACATCTTATATAGAAAATAAATTCCAACAAAGTTGAAAAAAAAATCATACTTCCTAAAGAAAGGCAACCTTTTTAAAATTTGGTATTTTTATCTGGAACATGAAAATTGTCAAAAATGATTATAGACATGTTTATTGACTCCCCACACACAACTTTCTATAACTATTTACATAATTTTTCAATTTTTAAAAAGTCTTTATTTTGAACATTTCAAAATAAAAATAACTTTCTTGAAATTTCAAGAGTGTTCATGAAAACAAGGTTCATTTTTCTAACTAGCTTTTGGTTCCAAGGAATGTGACAGAATCTTCATCGCTTGCATCATATAGACTTAGATTAAGGTATAGGGAACAATCTGGGCCATTGAGGAAAGTACATAGGAACTCATATCTAGTCCATCTCTAATTATGAATAAAAGTGAAGAACTTCTCCAATCTCTAATACTCATCTGATATTAATACTACAGAAGAGTTTTCATAAGAGTCACAAATAAAAATTCAGATTGGATTTCTGGGTTTCTTGAATTCTATTGTGTAGGAGTGAAAAACCATACTATTGCATGATATTTATTTCCTTCTGGGTGTTGTTCATACTTCCATAGCCAGGATCATCTCTGAACATGCTTTTCATAGACTATTGCTCTGGACAAGTCAGATACTGAGAGAGTGCCACAGAACAGGGAACAAAACAAACAGGCTCCAAAAAACCACTGTCTGAACCTGCTGAGAATCAAAAAAGCACACTTAATTTTTAATCTGCATTTCTAGCTGAAGCCCACAGGCATAAATATTTAAGAATGACAAGTGAAAAACTGCATGAGTCATTGCAGTTATTACTACCCTAAGTTGAACTGGCAAAAATCAGGAGTGTTCATCACTGACTAAAATGTCATTATGTAAACCAACCACCTACAGATTTGCAGTCAGCATAGACTTTATGATGGACATAGTTGATGCCATTATTGTACCAGAATAGATTTACAGATGAACATGTGGAGCAATTACCCTCTGGTGATGGACCATGGCTTCCTTCACAGGCTTTCCTATCTATCTCTTTACAAAGATTAACCTTATAGGATCTCCCCGCCCCCCTCCCCTCTATTTTACCAGTGATCATGACTTTTAAATATTTTGTATAGTACCTTGATAGCATTGTTATAATAATCAGCACTGCTTTTGAAAATGAATTAAGGGGTTGTTTCATTATTCCTTCAGCAAATATTAAAAATATGCTTTTAGTCCAGATGTCAGTTAAATTGACTGGGTCCAGTGGAAGATAGATGTCCCCAACTCAGACTTCTCTAGAGACTTCCTTCCAACATGAGTGACAACAAAACCAAGATAAAGGAGCCAGGAAACTCATGAATAAGAGAAACACTCAGAGGGTTAAAAGAATTTTTCACCAGCTCCTGTTGATGTTGTATTAGTACTTGAGGATTTATCAAATCTTTCATCTTCGCTACAGAGTAGCAGCAGCAAAGTTTCAGAATAAAGTAAAATTATGGCTAGAGGCCAAGTCTTAAGCAGTAGGGTACTAAGGCCAATAGGATGGAAGGAGGAAAATTCCATGAGAAGAAGGAAACTCCAGTTCCTAGAGAGAATCCTACCTGGCTAGGGAAGAGGCTTGGTGGCTGCTTCAGTCATATTAGCTAACCATTTTGTTTTAGAAGTATAAACCAAAATATGTTTGGTTAGGCAGCTCTATCATTAGGGCAGGAATGTTAACAAATCATAGAATATCAGGGTTGGAAGGGACTTCAGGAGGTCATCTAGTCCAACTCCCTGCTCAAAGCAGGACCAATCCCCAACTAAATCATCCCAGCCAGGGCTTTGTCAAGCCGGACCTTAAAACCTCTAAGGAAGGAGATTCCACCACTTCCCTAGTTAACCTATTCCAGTGCTTCACCACCCTCCTAGTGAAAGTTTTTCCTAATAGCCAACCAAAACCTCCCCCACTGCCACTTGAGACCGTTACTCCTTGTTCTGTCATCTGGTACCACTGAGATGAGTTTAGATCCATCCTCTTTGGAACCCCCTTTCAGGTTGTTGAAAGCAGCTATCAAATCCCCCCTCATTCCTCTCTTCTGCAGACTAAACAATCCCAGTTCCCTCAGCCTCTCCTCATAAGGCATATGCTCTGTCCAATTTTACCACATCCTCCTTGTAGTGTGGGGCCCAAAAACTGGACACAGTACTCCAGATGAGGCCTCACCAATACCGAATAGAGGGGAATGATCACATCCCTCGATCTGCTGAAAATGCCCCTACTTATACAGCCCAAAATGCTGTTAGCCTTCTTGGCAACAAGAGCACACTGTTGACTCATATCCAGCTTTTTGTCCACTGTAACCCCTAGGTCCTTTTTTGCAGAACTGCTGCCTAGCCACTTGGTCCCTAGTCTGTACCAGTGCATGGGATTCTTCCATCCTAAGTGCAGGACTCTGCATTGTCCTTGTTGAACCTCAGATTTTTTGGCCCAATCCTCTAATTTGTCTAGGTCCCTCTGTATCCTATCCCTACCTTCCAGCATGTCTACCACCCCTCCCAGTTTAGTGTCATCTGCAAACTTGCTGAGGATGCAATCTACGCCATTAATGAAGATATTGAACAAAACCAGCCTCAGGACTGACCCTTGGCAGCCTTTATCAAGCAGAGTGCCTCAACTAGACATGGAGCCATTGATCACTACCCGTTGAGCCCGACGATCTAGCCAGCTTTCTATCCACCTTATAGTCCATTCATCCAGCCCATACTTCTTTTATTCTTGCCGACAAGAATACTGTGGGAGACCATATCAAAAGCTTGCTAACGTTAAGGAATAACACATCCACTGCTTTCCCCTCATCCACAGGGTCAGTTAGCTCCTCGTAGAAGGCAATTACGTTACTCAGGCATGACTTGCCCTTTGTGAATCCATGCTGACTGTTCCTGATCGCTTTCCTCTCCTCTAAGTGCTTCAGAATTGAATCCTTGAGGACCTGCTCCATGATTTTTCCAGGGACTGAAGTGAGACTCACTGGCCTTTAGTTCCCTGGATCCTCCTTCTTCCCTTTTTTTAAAGATGGGCACTATATTAGCCTTTTTCCAGTCATTCGGGACCTCCCCCGATCACCATGAGTTTTCAAAAATAATGGCCAATGGCTCTGCAATCACATCCGCTAACTCCTTTGGCACCCTCGGATGCAGCGCATCCGGCCCCATGGACTTGTGCTCGTCCAGCTTTTCTAAATAGTCCTGAACCACAGAGGGCTGGTCACCTCCTCCCCATGCTGTGCTGCCCAGTGCAGTAGTCTGGGAACTGATCTTGTTTGTGAAGACACAGGCAAAAAAAAAGCATTGAGTACATTAGCTTTTTCCACATCCTCTGTCACTATGTTGCCTCCCTCATTCAGTAAGGGGCCCACACTTTCCTTGATTTTCTTCTTGTTGCTAACATACCTGAAGAAACGTTTCTTGTTACTCTTAACATCTCTTGCTAGCTGCAACTCCAAGTGTGATTTGGCCTTCCTGATTTCACTCCTGCATGCCTGAGCAATATTTTATATTCCTCCCTGGTCATTTATCCAATCTTCCACTTCTTGTAAACTTCTTTTTTGTGTTTAAGATAAGCAAGGATTTCACTGTTAAGCCAAGCAGGTCACCTGACATATTTACTATTCTTTCTACACATCAGGATGGTTTGTTCTTGCAACCTCAATAAGGATTCTTTAAAATACAGCCAGCTCTCCTGGACTCCTTTCCCCCTCGTGTTATTCTCCCAGGGGATTCTGCCCTCAGTTCCCTGAAGGAGTCAAAGTCTGCTTTTCTAAAGTCCAGGGTCCATCTTTTGCTGCTCTCCTGGTAAGCTATCTAAAAATGTCAAAGCTTTTAAAAATCAGTATTAATAAAACACTTTCTACTTTCATAGCACTTTACAAAGTGCTTTAGAAGGAAGCTTAGTATTGTTAGCCCCATTTTACAGATGGTGAAATTGACAGTAAGAGTGACTCAAGACCACAAGAAGTCTATGGCAAAGCTGGAAAGAGAACTCAGGAGATTGAATCCTTCTCTGGTGCCCTACTTACTCTCTAATCACCATAAATTACTTAGCAAAAATGCAGATTGGTTAAATTACAGGATTGAGCCTGTTCCCAGATTAGGGTAGAAATGCAAAAAACACACCCACCCACTCCCTGGAAGTATTGTGTCTACAGCAGGCACAGAGAGTGAATTCTGGTCCCTTGAATGTCAGTAGTAAAATTCCCATTGACTTAATTAGGACCAAGATTTCAGTCATGTTCTCCGGGAGCACTCGCTGAGGACAGCCATCAAACAACATAGGCCTTCCCACTACCCATACTAGCTTCTACCCATACCCTCATGAGATTTTACCACATCTGTCCCGGTCTAAAGTCCCTGGTCCTTGTATATCACAGGCACAAGGATGTGTGGGTACAAAATAGGTAGCGAGAGGACAGCACTTGTGCCCTTTCACATTCTTAGCAGCAACACAATGCTAGAAGCAATTTCCAAGAACCTATTTTAAAAATATTTTCAGTTGAGCAAGAATAGTCAAATGTATAGGGTAATAAGTGTTCACTGAACAGTTAAAATGACTGAAAACTAAACTGAAGTTGAAACAATTGGCCAAATAAGGCGCGGACTCACCCTTCATGCAACCTCATTGCTGTCAATCATGTTGCATGAGGTTTTATATCAGTGATTAGTTTGGTCCACATTTCTTGCCTTTAAAAATGTCAGATATAAATATACCATGCTGAGTTGCTACATGCATTGACATCTGTAACATAGTATGTTATTTTCTTGTCAGAACTCACTTACATACTTAAAAAGGCTCTTCCAAGCATGGGTTTGGCAGGTAACAGCCAGCCTCACACAGTGACTCAGTTAGCTAATTCTAGACTTTTAAGACCAAAAGATACTGGGTTTAAAATTTCAGTTTTGTATCATAGGTTACACAAACATCAATATCATATCTTAATGCTCATTTTATTTTAATTTTTTCCAAAAGTTCCTAGTGCTGTTTTGGTACTTACTTGTTGCTTTGTGTTTTACTTTACCCATCACAACTCATACATTTCTTTCTGTGTTTGTCTGCTTTATTTCCTCTTCCCTTCATATTTTATTTCTTGCAGAAGCTTCTCCTTTGCAATTCCTTACATTGTAGACAGATTTGTTTATATAGTAACTTGCACTGTTCTCCAAGGGTTGGTTTGTTGGAAGTGGATGGGGAAAGAATCCAAAGGAGCCCATCTGGAAATCACCTTCATTCCTAGCCCCAACAACTCAGCAGAGATGGAACTCTGCAGAGCCCCACGAAGAGCTTCCATAGGTGGCAGCCAGGGGTATGCTGCAGAGGTACAATTAAGTGCTTGGTTCTCCTCCACGTGTGCAAAATAGAACAGGGTCTCAGTTTTTCAATTAAACCTCACATCAGTCCTGCAAGGTATGAGATCATATGACACAATTAAAGCTGAGAGGTTACATGATTTGCCCAAGGTCACAATAAGTCATCATTACATACAAGCTTAGAACTCAGGGGCTGCCAGCTCCAAGTGCTATCTTAACCTTTATTGCTGTGATGTAGACCTCATCACTCATTTTTTTAAAAAGCCTCTGAAGAAATTCTTCCATGAAACACCTACAATCTTCTTTCTCAACTAACTGTATTTACCCTGACAAACCCTCATCCAACTTCTGGGCTCTACTGAAGGTAACAGAGCTAGGGAAGCTTGATGTTCTTCCCAAAGCTTCCTCTCTGCCACTTAACAAAAATGCTTATATAGGCTTGATATTTTCAGAGCACTATACAAACACAAACTACTTAATCTTTCATTTGCCTGTGAGGTAGATAAGTTAGTATTGTTATCCCTTCTTTTAAAGATATTGAAATAAAGGCAGGAAAGTGTGACATATCCAGGGTACAACCTAGACTCATGAATAGCTATGTCCTGCCCTCTAACCTGGGATGCCCTTTACACTGCTTTGCTGTTGTTGCTTCTCCTCCTGCATTGCTCACAAACAGCCTCTAGCACAGGGATTGGCAACCTTTGGCACGCAGCTCACCAGGGTAAGCACGCTGGAAGGCCGGGCCGGTTTGTTTATCTGCTGCATCCACAGGTTTGGCCGATTGTGGCTCCCACTGGCCACGGTTAGGCTCTCCAGGCCAATGGGGGCTGTGGGAAGTGGCGCGGGCTGCGGGATGTGCTGGCCACCGCTTCCTGACGCCCCCATTGGCCGGGAGCGGTGAACCGCGGCCAGTGGGAGCCGCGATCGGCTGAACCTGCGGACACAGCAGGTAAACAAACCGGCCCGGACCACCAGGGTGCTTACCCTGGCGAGCCGCGTGCCAAAGGTTACCGATCCCTGCTCTAGCATGTAAGTCACTCCTAGCTATGTCTGTGTACACTTGCAAACTGCCAGTCACATTCACGCTTTCATTAGCCCGAATTACTCTGCGGGGTGACCCTAACACACTCGCAATCCCAGACTTTCTGCAGAAGTGTATGTCTTGTACTGCCTAGCTCTCTCCTGGACAATACTAGGTCATACAAAGTCTATCATTTTATTAATAGAAAAGATATGAAGAAATCCTGTTATCCTAAATGGAGTTTCCCAAACACTTCAATTCAAACACACTGGTTCAGATAAAATAATAAATCAAGTTTATTAACTACAAAGAGTGAAATTTTAAGTGAATACAAGTAATGAGGCATAAAAATCAGAAATGGTTACAAGAGCAATAAAGATAAAAGGCAACTAATGTCTAACTTAACAAACTGTGTTAAATTGAAAGCAGTTTCTCTCACCACATGTTCTCGATAGTTTTGCTGACCGAACCTCTCGGCCAAGACTCCTTCTTCTGTTTAATGGATGTTTTCTTTGTTCCTTCTGGTGCAGTCAATAGATGGACAGAGTAAGAGGAGGGGTTCCTTGGGATGTTTGTCTGTCATTATTTCAGTGTCAGTCCCCCTTTTAGAAAATATTTCCAACTGAGATTCAGGAAATAAAAAGTCTACAGGGGAGGCTATCTCCTGCAGGTTTTCCCACCTATTGGAACTGCCTTTGTGCTTGGTGACTCTGTTTACTGCTTAAATGCAACTTAGGTCTTGTCTACACTGTCAATTTACAGCACTGCAACTTTCTTGCTCAGGGGGGTGAAAAAACACCCCCCTGAGCACTGCATGTAGTTCAGGAAGTTTCATTCAATTGGTGAGGTCTGCCTAAACTCTGTAAAAGCTGAGATTTAGATCTAGGAACTCCATAGGTTCTTGCTTATACATAAATTGCATCTAACAAGTAAGGATCTGATTTGGAAGTCCTACTCATATTCATTAGCATTTAAACATACAAGTATCCCAAGTAAAGTCAATGGGACTATTTATGAATTATGAATTATTATTATTTATTATAAATAAATGCTATGCAACAAGAACTGATCCCTAAATATTGAACCCATAAAACTAATGTTTGGCACCAGTTCACACCAAGACCAACAGATTGAAACAAATTATGTGTGTTTTGACCCAACCCGTTTTTTTAATTACATTAAGCTAAAGTAACTAGGAACATTTTCAACAAGTGAAACTTCTAACTTTTTTACAGAACTGTCTACGTAGAACTTCTTGTTTGAGTTGTATAAGATAATGCCTGTGAAACTTCAGCTGGATTGGTTTAATTTTGATAAAGTGGGGAAAAAAAAGAGGTTCTAAACCAGGCTAATAGGCTTGGAAGACTAGCTTCCATAAATTTGACGAGACTAGCATTTCTCCATAATATACTATTGAATAAAGAGTGTACCAGTTAAGACCTGTCTAGAAATAGAACAGAATTACTATGCTTATGCTCCTCTCAAACCCCCTAGAAGCCAAACATCACAGGTGTAAGATAATCTTGGAACTGCTGAATGCATAGCTCATCTACCATACTGATGTATAATCAAGGTCAAAAGGCCACCTTCTCTCGAAATTTTGTTATTTCTTCTCTAGCAAGACTAAAAAGCTGGGGCATCCATCTGATCATGATACCATTTTAAGGTAAACTACAAATACTGTTTGTGTTCAGAATTCTATTTGGTTCCTCTCTTTAAAGAAAGGTGACAAAGTAGAGTATAGGTAAGTATGCAGTATCAGCTTGTCATGCTTATCATGTATCTATTTGTCCTTTCATTTGCCAAATGTATCTGTGTTGCGACTTCTTTGAAGTCAAGAGACTTACATGTGAGAATTTATTACTTGTACTGTGGTAGCTCCTAGAGGTCCCAGCCCATTGTGCTAGGTGCTGTACAAACATAGCAAAGAGTGGTCCCTGTCCCAAAGAGCTTCCAGCCTAAGATAGAAAAGCTAGTAGACTCAAGAAAGAGACAAGGGAGTGCAAGGAAATCATGAGACTTTTAAGGAGAATTTGACTCTTGACTTTAAAACTTCTCCCCTTCTTGGCCCCTTTAGATAATGGGAACATTTATGGACATCAGTCACGGCTCTAAAGTTGCTGATGAGTTTTACATCTGAAGCAGGGATTCTACGCTATATTATATATTTTTAAAAATAAAATATATCCTTTCCAAAAATTACAACATTGCTCTTTGAATAAAAAAAATAGTTAAAATTAATTAAAAAAATAAATCCCTTAGGAAACTTAGCATTCATCAGACCTTTATTTGTCCTGAATGATCTTAACAATGGAATAACACAGACTTTCCACAAAGTTAATATTTATTGACATTTTGTTCATAAACTACATCTGAGAAATTAGCTTGTAGTTAAGCTGTACAGTACAAACCTGTTTACATGCAAATCCGCTTAACACGTGGTAGCACCATGCCTCCCACTGCTACCTATTTAACACGCGAGACTCGTTAACACGCGGTACAGGAACTTGCTATGTAGCGCTACAGATTTGCTCACTAACTCACTGACATAGAAATCGACAGGAAGTGCAGAGCGGAAACGTGTTGTACGTCTTTACTGCTGACGGGGGGAAGGGGCAGCAACGTTAAAGTGCTGCCGCGGCAGCGCTTTAAGGACAGTCCTTTGCTTTGGCAGCGCTGGGCCATCGACGGGGGAGTGCAGCAATGTTAAAGTGCTGTCGCGGCAAAGGACCCTGCAGCACTTTAAGGTCCCTGTCCCTTTTGCCTACCCTTGGCTGCCGATGGGGGGGGGAGGGCAAAGGGAGCAGCTGCCCCGGGGCTGGCTATTTAAAAGGGCATGGGGCTCCAGACACCGCTACCACAGGAGCGGCGTCCGGAGCCCCGGGCCCTTTAAATTGCCACGGGAACCCCAGGCGGCATGGACCAGGTGGCTTGGAAGGGCTGGCTGGGGGATGCTGACCCCTAGCCCGCCCCTTCTACCCCAAGCCCCTCCCCTTCCAGGGGCCAGAGCCGCCACTGCCCCATATCGGTAAGTGTCCTGAGTTACTTTCACCCCTGTGTAATAATAATAATCTTTTTATTAGAGTAAACATTTGAATTTATAGTCTTGCAAAGCGCCATTAACAGATAGGCCTGCAGTATTTGGGACGCTATGAACTGAAACCTATGAATACATATGTAATCCTAGATAAATATATATTTATGTATAGACATCTTAAGATATTTCAGCATGGCCCTCTTAATCCGCGGTCCGTTAACACTCGGTCATGACGGCTTGACTCCTGACATCCGCACGTAAACGGGTCTGTACTGTATAATAAACAACTGTTGTCTAATCATTATGGTTTTATAAACTGTGGACAGGGATAGGACAAAAATCTCAGGTAACACTTAACTGAAGCCATCATAACATTAGAAATGACTCAATTAATTCTGTCTTTTCCTCTACTACTAATCTCAATGTTAACAATTTCTTGATTGAAATGTTCCAGTGTCATGATTGTGTCTAGACTTGTGTCAAGGGTTCTCATTGTTATGAACTATCCTCCTAGGGTCTTCCTTAAATGTTCTGTAGTTGCATGTTTGCTCAGGCATTGGTGCAAGAAAGGGTTCCCATCACACTTCTACCTTGACTCCGCTGAACAGGGGCAGCAGTACTATAAGGGGAGCTGAGGCAGCAGTAGAGGGCAAACCCTTATAACAGAAACACATTGGGGCTTGGACTGGAAACCACCATCAGATCCCTTCTTCATGTAGCAACAGTCTTCCTAACACAGCTCTTCTCTCCACTAGACCCGCATAACTCCCTGCTTCCCTCTCTTCCCCTTCCCATTTTGCTCATGTGAAACCTTGGGCAAAAATCAGTTTAACCCAGTTTAGGACTACAAACAGTATAATGCTTAGATCAAAAGTGCATGGTTATTGTGTGGTGTCATTACAGGTTATTATTAAGGTTGCTCTGGAGCACTTAATATAGGCAAGAGAGGTCAATTAGCCATAGGCTGCACCTGGAGGAGAGCTAGGACACAATGAGGCTTAATTGGAGATGATGCTCACTTGGGCAGAAACAGGAAGGGCTTCTATAAAGCTGGGGGCACCTGCAGTCACAGTCTGTACTACAAGAATGGAGAGTAGGTACCTGTAACAGGTAGGGTAAGATGCAGAAGTAAGGGCTAGGAGAATAAAGGCCTGAGCTGAGGGTCTCTGGATTGGAACCTGGTGTAGAGGGTGGGCCCAGGTTCTCCTACAAGCCACTGTGGGAGTGGCATGTTAGGGGAACCTGTCTGGGGGCTACCAGGGATAGTTTGATAATGCCCCTGGAGGAAGGAGGGGAACTTCAATGTGAATTGGCCAGAAGGCTAAGCTATGAAGAGGAAGGCTCTGGAAGCATGAGAGGCCATGGAGTGAATGAATGGAATGATGGTCTGAGCAATTCACAAAGGGGTGTTAGACTGGGTGCTGAGTTAATCCCCAGATGGGCCACTAGGAGATGTGAAAGCAGTAAGAGAACAGCACCTTGTTACAGGATGCCTTAGCTGTGTATTTCAGTGCCTTAACATGTTTGGCTTTCTTCTAATTGAACCTTAATGCTGAATTTTCTCTGTTTGTAATGCTTGGTTTTGGTAGAACTACAATATTTCAATCCATGGTGTTGGGTTTTTTTTACCTTTAAGTTAGTGATATGTACATTTTGTTAAGAGTTTTTTGGTTTGTCTCAAGCATCCATTTGGTTAGCAGTTTGCAAACTGCTAGTACTCTAAAGGTTAAGCCCCAAGCAATTCTTCTGCCGAGATTTGTGTGCAGATACAATTAGAGCTGGTTGGGGATTTTAACAGAATTTTTTTTCCTATCAGAAAATAATTTGTCGAAACATATCTGTTTCAATGAAAACTTCACTAGAAATTTCTGGTCAAATCGAGAGAGAGAGAGCCCTTTGAATAACCAATTGTCTGGTGATTAGGGTTCTCAGCTTGGATGGGGGAGGCTCAGGTGAGTGCCCTAACCACTGAGTTATTGGCTTGTCTTGGAGAGTAAGTTTTTCTCTTTCTCTTGATCTTCCCCAAAAAACTTCAAAAGGCCCCAGTTTCATTGCAATGAAAAATTTCAAAATCTTTTTTTTCCAGAATAAAATTGTTATTTTTCTGGCCAGCCCTAGATAAAAGCTGCTGCTGCACAATACCTGCTTCTGCTTAAAATAGTGAGTTTTCTGTGTTTACAGTCACTTCCTTATTTTAAGAATAAGTCTTCTGTGAGTTGCCTCAGGAGCATTAGTTCAAAATGGATGGGTTGATATCTCTGCTACCCATGGGGTTTTAAAGATTACTGCTGTTCATGATTAGAGGTGCTTGACTCTTTCAGACACTTCAATGTACTACTTCGATAGCAGCCACTTTCATCCCATCTACTTCCATTCTTTAGCATGCCATCCTTGACAAACAGTCTCAGGTTGGCTATTGCAATGTATTCACGTTTCTGACAGTCATGGTCCACACAAGCCCTTTTAGAAACAGGAGATTAACAATATCTACATTCACATAAGATAACAGCTGAAACCAGGTAAGGATTAGAAACAGACCTGCAGAAAAACATACTACACAGTGCAAAGCAATAGACTACACCATTTACAAATCCAATCCACAAAGATTTAGAATAACAGTAAAGAGGGAGATTAGATAGAGATGGGTGAAAGTTTCACTAACCTTTAACCTCTTGAGACCTAAATTCAATCCTACATTATGTCCTGCATTATGTCCCAACAATTTACTTTATTTTTCTATCCATTTGGGAACAGCTGTGCTCAGGAGTGATCAGGCACTAGAATGGCTGGGATACTGTAGGCCAGGTATGAGGAATGTTGGCAGAGACGTTCTCACAGACCCTGCCAACACTGTCTTGCTTGAGCCATTGCTGTCAGTCCTTACTTTGTTGAAAATTAAAATCACTTGCAACTATAATGAGGGAAAATTCACATTAGCAAGAACAAATCACAGCTAGATTGGGAACTGCAGGGCCATGTCAAGGTGAGAACATCAAACTTCTAAAGTTCATTTAACAAAATGTTTATTTTTGCATTTGTTTTTAAATAGCTGTGGAGAGGGTAGGAGAAATAACTTTGTTCCTCTTAAAGACTGCATCTTCTGTGCTGCTTATGCCTGGTCTGCACAGGTTTTGAATAACTTTTGTCAATTTCAGGGGGGTTGGTTCTCCCTGAAAGAAAGATAGTTATACAGTATAAAACACCTTTATACTGGTATAAATTATTCCCTTTCCCATGCAGGAATAGCTAGACCAGTATAAAGCATCTCTATACTGGTATAACTATGCCCATGCTAAGGGGAGTTTTAATACAGCTAAAGCATTACATCATTTGTGTATACATAAACCCTTGTAGTGAGTCATGTTGATGTGTGCATAAATTGCTTAGAGTTGTTTCCCTATCCCTTAAACTGTAAACTCCTCAGTCCTTGAGTATTTGGAAAGTGTCTACCACGAAGTAGATGATACTATAAATAAACATTAATTTTTAAACTTTTCAGTTTGCAAGAACAACCAAGAAGCTGTAACTTGCAACATAAACCCGTAATACAGAGATCAAAGATTCCAGATCTCAAAACCAATGTTTATGGTTTCCGTCAGTTGTAGCTTTTAGTCCATGCAACAAATCCCCAAAAACGTATGTCTCAAAGAGTCTTTTGCAACTGTGAATCTTCCATTTGATGGTGAAGAGGTGTTAGCAAGAATTCAGGTAAATGATTGATTTAATTGTACGTAATTTGTAGATCAAGTACATATAATGAACACAAATTCAAAATGTGCAAAATCTAAACTTAGTGATGGGATAAAAGGGTTCATGTTTTCTAAACTATTTTTAACTGTTTCTAAATATTTGCTTTCAAACTACCAAAAGCAATTCGTCATATTATGGAGTAGCGGATTGTGTGTAGTTTATTTTATTTTTTTAGTTTTGTTGGCAAAATTAATTCCTGGGCTGAGTCTTTGTGTGGTAGGCTTTAGCAATTTTGTTTCAGATGTCTTTTTAAAATAGAGGGTTTAGAATAATAGAAATGATTGAAACCTAATTACATTAAAGCAGCACCAGAAAGCACCAAGTACTGTAATAATAAGGCTTTTGTGTAAATGAGTAAAGTATCCAGAATCTGATGTACCGTATTTTCCGGCGTATAAGACGACTGGGCGTATAAGACGACCCCCAACTTTTCCAGTTAAAATATAGAGTTTGGGATATACTCGCCGTATAAGACTACCCCTCTTCCAACGCACACCAAAAAAAAAAAATTAAAAAAACATCAGATTTGATTTCAATATGGTAATTTTAATTCAAATGCTTATGACATGCAGGTACTTAGCAGGAAAACTGTCACTTATAAACATAAGGCTGTTTGTCATCAAACATGTAAACATAAAACAGTGCAAGTGGATTAAACTTTTCCTAATTCACTCTAAAGTTGAAAGGAAGGATAAGACAATAAATCCATGGGAGCTGCCATGCTGTTTGTTTTCTAAGCTGTCAACCAAACTGGAACTGATGATGATAGGAGGAAGATAACAAACAAGAGAGAGAGAGCAAGTGCCAGGCAAGTCCCTGGCGAGTTAGCAACGCCCATCATAACTGCAAGCTATGGTATTTTTACAGGTTTTGCTGGCGTGACAGTTTCCCTTTAAAAGCCTTCAAAATCCTCCTGTTCGTCATCTGATATCATAAGTACATCAATGACATCTTGTGATACATTTGTAAGGCAATCACCGTATGGATCGAATTCCATATCAGATGGTGTGGTCTCAGCTTCGGCTTCCTCTTCATCTTGCCACAAGTAGTCGTCCTCCATACCATCTAATGAATTTGATATGCCACACTTCTTGAAAGACTTGATTACTGTTTCTGCATCAATATCATTCCAGGCTTTTATGACAAACTTGCACAAAACATCCAACTGTGAAGCACGCATGTTTCCTCCTTTTGTGAATGACTTTTCGCCGCTAACCATCCATTCATTCCACTGTTCTTGAATGCGATCTTTAAATGGCTTGTTTAGGCACACATCCAGTGGCTGTACCAACGATGTCAATCCTGCAGGAATAACTGCCGCATCTGTGTTTAGTCTTGCAAGCATTTGCTTGGTGCTGGGAGTTAAATGAGCCCTGAACATATCCCACACCAGTAGACTACATTTTTGAATAAGTCCACCTGGTCGCCTGCTCCATACATTATCAAGCCATAGCTTTACCCCTTCTTCATCCATACAGCCTTTTTCATTCACATGTACAAAACAACCAACAGGGAACTTGAATTTCGGCATTGTTTTTCTTTTAAAAATAATCATTGGTCTCAGTTTGGCGCCATCAGCTGTGCATCCTAGTACCACTGTAAAACTGGACTTCTCATGTCCTGTTTTAATTAAAATTGTTTTTTCACCTTTTTGATGGACAGTTTTATTTCCAACCATATCAAAATTCATTGGAGTTTCATCCAGATTTCCAATATTACTTAACGCATAGCCATGTTTAGTATGCTGTTGTATTACGTATCGATGGAAACTATTTACTTTGCTATCAAGATCTGCAGGTAATTTTGGGGCAATTTTCATCTTTTGCCTCAGTACCATATTATGCCTTCCCATGAATCTAGTACACCAGGATACAGTGGCCTTAAATCTGTTGCTGTGATCTGGGTTAGATTTGGCCCACTGAAGTGCAAACAAATGTATTTTATTTCGTGTCACTACATAACCGTTTTGGTGATGCTCATTCACCATGTCTGCTACATGTTTTTCGAGTTCTGGCCAATGTGGAGTGCGTCTTCTTAATGCACACTTACCCCTTGGCATACTCTTTAATGCTTTTTCATTTGCTTTCCAGTCCCGAACCATCTTTTCTGTTACTCCATATTGTCTTGCAGCAGCGCAGTTATTATGTTCCATGGCAAAGTTTACAACTTTAAGTTTGAAACTGGCTTCATATTTCTTTCTTCTTGCTGGTGGAGCCATGATGGGGTTTTGACTGTTGGACATTTGTATACTGTATGAACAGGTACAGATACTGGTGCGGTACTGTATGTGGTACCCAGTATACAACAACCAGCCAATCACGGCAAGCGATGTACCTTACCAGCGATTGGCTGGTTGTTGTATTCAAAGCCTGCTTGGATTGGTCAGCTCTCCCTACCTGCCCAGCCCTCCCTGTCTCCAAGACTATCAGAGCGGTAGCGCAAACACGCCTCTTTCACCCGTCTGGCCCGCCCTTGTATCCTATTACCTCCTTCTCTGCCTCTCAGATCTCGCACATGCGCGCATGCACCGCTTCACTGCAGTCCTCAGGAGCGAGATCTGAGAGGCAGAGAAGGAGGTACGGTAATAGGATACAAGGGCGGGCCAGATGGGTGAAAGAAGCGTGTTTTTCTGGGCACAGCGCCGCTCTCTCTCTTTTTTCCATACCCCAGGCGTCCCGGACGCCTGCAGCTTGCTCCGCCCTTCACTTACACCTTCCCGGTGAGGCGCCCCCTCACCTCGTCATTGGGCGGGGATGCGGCCGCGGCCCTTTTTGAGCTCCCCACACCATATGCGGCGACCGCAGATTCTCCAGTCCGGCTCGGAAGTTTCAGCACCCGCCCTATAAGACGACACCCGGCGTATAAGACGACCCCCGACTTTTGAGAAGATTTTCCTGGGTTAAAAAGTAGTCTTATACGCCAGAAAATACAGTATTCCAAAGGGTGATCTCCAACCTGAGTTGTCTTCTTTGGCAAACCATCACATAGTAGTTAGTCACTGCTAATCTCAGTTGTACACTGTATTATAATTCTAATTTGAATCAAAATAAGACACTGGAAAAGATTTCTAGAGGGATGTTTATAGAAGTGTAGTGGAAGGGCTTAGAATATAGAACCATAGAAGATTAGGCTTGGAAGAGACCTCAGGAGGTCTAGTCCAACCCCCTCCTCAAAGTAGGACCAACACCAACTAAATCATCCCAGCCACGGCTTTGTCAAGCCGGGCCTTAAAAACCTCTAAGGATGGAGATTCCACCACCTCCCTAGGTAACCCATTCCAGTGCTTCACCACCCTCCTAGTGAAAGTGTTTCCTAATAGCCAACCTAGTACAATGTTTCTTTTAAAGGAAATATGGAAAATAGTAATCGGGACTATTTCTGTTGCTGGCTTTTATCTCACTATGATTAAATGAGTCACCATGCCTTCACAACTTAAACAAATCAAGCTGAACATTACAGGCTGCATTTCTGAGCATGTTCATTACAGTAAACTTTTTGCCTCTTTTCTCTGCTTTCATTTCCATGGCTTTAGAATCTCATTCACTTAGTGGGGTTTTATTAAGCTGTTGGGTGGACCTAGAAAACAAACCTCTCACCATTTCTGCTTGACCTCTGTGGGGAAAATCTATAAAGAAGCATTCAGACGTAATAAAGATTAAATCCCACTTACCCTACTCGCATGAATAATCCCATTTTCTATAGGCTGTTGATATGAGGAAGGCTAGTAGGATTTTACCTTAAAATAGTAACAGTATGATAATAGCAGGCTGATACACTGTGACATTCAGTGATATCAACACATAATGTGTTGAGAAGCACAAATGTATAGTTTGCAATCCTGCAACACTTACTTCGATAGATATTGTCTAATCCTGCTGGTTTAACATGACTACTAACCTGGATGCAGGTTGGAGGATCAACCCTGGTTGTCTGTATCAATTTGTCAACCACTAAGCAAACTAATTCTAAAACAGCATATGGCATGCAGAAGCCATGGTAATAGGCACCTTAAAAATAACACCGACGCTGAAGTGGGACTCAGGACAAGAGATCTAGCTAACTGTTGATTTTGAAGACCTAAAATGTCAGCTTTATTGTTGACTTAACTGTTTAGTTGCAGCTCAGTCATTTTAGAAACAACCTTGAGTACATGGCTAACCGCAGTTATAATATAAATAAACAAACAGTACTGAAAAAACAGTGCCATGGCAATATATAATACCATTTGTAGCCCAGTGGGCTAGCTTCTTTATTATATTTACTGCTTTGCATTATATTTATTATTTATTAATATATATTCAAGAAACCTACAGGACTGTATTTTGTAAGACATTAGCTTTAGCACATTAGCATAAGGCTTGAGACCTATGAATTTTGAACAGATAAACTTTGCATA
Organism: Malaclemys terrapin pileata; assembly: GCF_027887155.1. Taxonomy (NCBI): domain Eukaryota; kingdom Metazoa; phylum Chordata; order Testudines; family Emydidae; genus Malaclemys; species Malaclemys terrapin. Next base: position 32,571,486 of record NC_071505.1, read on the forward strand.
GATAAATGGCCCAACGAAAAACCCAAGTATTTGGGAAGCTGAAAATAGTTTGAGTGTTTTAACCACAGGTATATTAACCACAGAAGCATTCTGGCAATAAACTGACATACATGAGAAATGTTGAATGCTAGCCTGCTTGCTCACGCCTCTCTAAATATAAAAGTTTATTTTTATGGGTTTAATTATATTATTTTATAGGTTTATATTAAAGTATAATTTGGCTGTAACACAAGGGACCTGCAGGCCACATTCTGTGTGGTGAGCTAAGGCAAGGTTAGCATATATGTCTGGGACTTTTTACCTAGATAGTAATGAGCTAAAGCATAATGTCATGTGACCTTTAACATAAAGGCTGTGGTAAAGCAGGTTGGCATAGGTTTATATCCTTTTAAACTTAACAGGTACACCATAACTTGGAAAGAACCAAAATAACTAGTTAGGACAGAAATAACAAATGTAATACCTAACCACAAAAGGGCCATGGTAACAAACAAATGTATATAATTTGAAACAGTTGATATAGTAACCTATAGGAGAAAAGACACTCCAACATTAGCAAGGTGAGGAAATACAAATAAGAAGGGGAAAAATCCCCTACTAAATATGCATCAAACATAGCAGTGTCAGTGTAACATATTATAAGAAGTGGCATCTCAGCCTCGGGGCAGTAGAGGGAGAGATGTAGTCCTTGGGAGGTGCCGGAATGATAGCCACTGGTAATGATGGGGAAGGTGATGGTTAACATTTCAGGCTGTTCTACGTGGGATGGTGTAAGTATATGGGTGTGCAAATGTACTAATTTGAGGTGTTTGTAACTGTGCACAATATAGGAATTATATTTGTAAATATAAACATTCCTATAGTGTGAGTGCAACTGTGCATATCAGGGTTGCCAATTATATAATAATTTGAATAATACTGGGCCTGATCTTGGGGTAAAAACCTGGCAACCCTCAAAGTAATAACAACAAATAACTTAAGTAATATAATTAATACATAATCTAAAAATCAGGCAACACAGTTCCTAATGTACAAAGTCATTTACTGGAATAAGCTGCACTAATAATGTACCGTACATTAATACCAGAATGATGAAAGTAAACAATAAAAAATGTTCAACTTGAATTGCCCAACAGAAAATGCTTAGAAAACATTGCAGACAATGTGTGAGAAAAGAATGAAGATACCTAGGGGAGAAAGAGCAGATGGCAAATCTGGTTGGTACAATGCACAAAACCAAAGGTTTAAGAAAAGAAATAATCCTGAAGATCATTAGATAAAGTAACTGCAGAGCAAGGAAAGGAAAAAGGAAGCCTGGAAACAGATTTCAGAATGGTCACAAGGGACAGCTTGGAAATATAAAGCAGAGTAGTGAGCCAGAAATGGATAATACAGAGTTAAAGTTGAGGGAATAATAGAGGAGGCTGGCAATGAAGCAAGACACAAGAGTGGAACTATGGAATAAAAAAGAAGCTGACAATTGACTGACCAGGATAGACAACTGAAAGATACTGTAACGCAAGTGAAGAATGGCACAGAAAGCCACTGATGCAGGGCATGAGGCTGAATTCAATGAAGCAAGACTTGAGAGGGCTGGAGTACAACAGAAAGGAGATAACAGGATCAGGGAAGATGGCTTAAAAATAATAGAAAGATTAATGGAATTATAGGCAAGACTTTGATGCTGTCTAGAACTGTTGCTACATAGCAGTTCACTGCCAAGTCTAAAAGAAAGTCTGCATGAAAAGGAGGTAGGAGGAAGTGTATGTATATTACAAATAAACATTAGGCTGCAAAAGATGAATCTCAGACAGTGAACGTACAAATTTGTAAAATAAACTACTATCTCAGGGATTGGCAATCTTTGGCGGGCCGGGCCGGTTTGTTTACCTGCCGCGTCCGCAAGTTCGGACGATCGCAACTCCCACTGGCCGCGTTTGCTGCTCCAGGCCAATGGGGGCTGAGGGAAGTGGCACGGGGCTAGGGATGTTCTGGTCGCCGCTTCCCGTCACCCCTATTGGCCTGGAGTGGCCAACCGCAGCCAGTGGGAGCCGCGATCGGCTGGACCTGTGAACGCAGCAGGTAAACAAACTGGGTGCGAAAGGCTGCGTGCGAAAGGTTGCCGATGCCTGTACTATCTTGAAACAAGCTGAGACACTTACACGAAAGCTGTACTAGACCTCCTTCAAGAATGCGAGGGGGGAGGGGAATCTGTTTAACTTTAATATAGGGAATCTTTCCCTGTTTGCACAAAAGTTGTCTGTGAAAAGTTGGTTTTTGACCACATGTACTTCCTGGATTCAAAGATTATATACATTGTCTGCAAACTTAGTGCTGACTTTAATAATAAATTTAAAAAAAAATTGGCCCTAACTATTTGCTTGTTTATACTCTGTGCCCAGGATAACAATTTTGTTATCTGGTATATTTTCACCATGGCATACAGCAACTGAGTGATAGCCAAGTTTTGCTACAGAAAACTTACTTGACTTCATTGGCAGTTTTGCCTGAGTAATGACTGAAGAATCAGACCCACTAACTATTAATGGACAACATAAAAAATATTTTCCCCAGAAATGAAAACATAAGGTACGGCTGTTAAACTTGCACTAGATATTGATGCGTAATTTATTGCTCATTGATCATAGCGTTAAAACAATAATGGCTAACAAAACATTTCCATGTATTGTTTTGACATGGGCTCCTATACAAGGGATTACATAAAAAGTGAGTAGTAATTAGACTAAACACTAGAATTATCATGGAAAGGAATTGGACTATACCTGTTGATGGACTGAACCATTTTCTGATAATTCAATAACATGGCCTGCTCATAAATCCATGAGTTATGAGGACACGTATTTCAGTTCACACTGCATCAAGCTGCATTTACATTTCTGTTAAGAAAATCACTAAGTGATAGCCGCTTTTCCAGATGAAAATAAGTGTGTATATCTCTCAAAATTCTCCTCAGAGACAGGTCCTGATTATTTAGTCACATTGGACTAAGGAGTAATAGTACAATGTCATGATATAATTTCAAAAGAAAGACCCATGTTCAACTTTTCTTTAATTGGAATGTACATAGTATCAATCCTCTTTACATAACAAAAGTATAACTAGTATCTACAGTATTTTGGCATTCTAGTTTCAGAACATGAAACTTTACTCATATTTAAAAAGAAACCCTTTCCTTGAATGGCATCTCATTGGTCATTTATTTGACACCCAGAGAAGTAATGCTAACCATAATGAACTCATTTACTATAAGTGAATATCCTGCTACAAGATATAGTGAATAGAAGTTACATAATATTTAACATGAAACAGTACTCAATTAAAATTACAGGAAGTGTCTTCTATTCTTGACAAATAAAGATCTATCTGGCAGAACCTGCCAGACACAAAGAACAACCCTGGTAAAAGGAAAGCAGAAAAATCTAGGAAAAAATTTCAGGAATTGCGGGCGGGGATATCGCCCTCCTGTCCCCCACATTATATCACCCTTAATTTGCATGTATTGAGAAGGAAGGAAAAATCCTGTGGGTGAAGATGAAAACAAGATGCTATGTAGAATAAACTTTGAAAGGACCTTACACCCAGAGTTAATTTAATATGAATTTCTACATAATGGGATTTAACAAAAACATTGTTGTAGTTAAAAACACAAACATCAGAATTTTCTAAATGGGTCAAGAGTCCTACCTGCATGTATGTTCAGTCCTACTTCTTTAAAATAGATACACTGAGTGCCATGCAGTTTATTTTTTTATTTTTTTCAGAGAAAACCTTAAAAATTGAAGTAGTATGTGGACGTTACAAAGTTTATGATGTATTTTGTTACAATAGGCATTCACTCTAGAGTTGTGGTTTCTATCATCCCCAATAGCACACAATACACCAAACACTTTCACTCTCTTCCTTCAAGCCCCTCCTTAATTCTCATTTTCACCTTCCTTTTCACCACTGACCTCCATGTGTGTGCTATTTACTACTTCCTTCTTGCATCTACAAATATTAGAACTTGTAAGATTGCTTTCAGTTTAATTTGACACAAAATCTGTTTTAAATGTTTCCCCTCTTTCCTTACAACATCCTTTGTATGCTTTCTTCTTGTCCTATATATAGGGATAGGAGCGCCTATGAGGAGGGAACTGGACTGACAGTCCAGAAGATGGGGGTAATGATACTTCCTCTCCTTCTCAAAGCACTTTTGAAATCTATGGTGACAGGTTTCAGAGTGGTAGCCGTGTTAGTCTATATCAGCAAAAAGAACGAGGAGTACTTGTGGCACCTTAGAGACTAACAAATTTATTTGGGCATAAGCTTTCATGGGCTAGAACCCACTTCATCAGATGCATGGAGTGGGAAATATAGGAGCAAGTATAAATACATGAAAGGATGGGGGTTGCCTTACCAAGTGTGAGGACAGTCTAACAAGATAAGTCAATTAACAGCAGGGTAACCAAGGGAGGAAAAATAACTTTTGAAGTGGTAATGAGTGGCCCATTACAGACAGTTGACAAGAAGGTGCGAGTAACAGTAGGGATAAATTAGTATTGGGGAAATTAGGTTTAGGTTTTGTAATGACCCAACCACTCCCAGTCTTTATTCAGGCCTATACTAATTTCCAATGCCATGCAAAAGTATAGAGATCTATAGATATTTAACAGTAACAAGAAGAAGAATGGGCCTGAAAGTGTTCATCAGAGGTTTTGGGCATTCTTTCTGTTCACAGTCACACTCCATTCTTTTCAGTTGAGAAACAGGAATAATTTGGGTTCACAGTGACTAAACGGGATGGGCTTGTCTTCACATACAGCTCTACAGCAGCATAGCTGCACTGGTGCAGCGGCGCTGCTGTAGTGTTCTAGTGAATATGCTACTACACTAGTGGGAGAGCATCTCCCATTGGCATAGTAGTTAATCCACCTCCGCAAAAGGCAGTAGCTATGTCAATGGGAGAAGCTCTCCTGTCGACATAGCACTGTCTCACAGGGGATTAGGTCGGTATCAGGGCCGGCTCCAGGCACCAGCTTACCAAGCAGGTGCTTGGGGCGGCCACTTCGGAGAGGGGCGGCATGTCCAGCTGTTTGGCGGCAATTCGGCAGATGGTCCCTCACTCCTGCTCGGAGCGAAGGACCTCCCGCCGAATTGCCGCCACAGATCGTGATCGTGGCTTTTGTTTGTTTGTTTTTTTTGTTTGGCTGCTTGGGGCAGCCAAAACCCTGGAGCCGGCCCTGGTCAGTATAACTATGTTACACTATGTCACTATGGATTTTTCACATCCCTGAGCAATGTAGTTATACATATATAGGGCTGTAGTGTAGACCTCGCCTATGTTTTAAGTTCTTCAGAAACAAAACAAATAGCCTCCTCCATTTTACACTTGTTGGCAGAGCAGCATTTGTGGCCTCAATATCAACATGAAATATTAAGTGGAGCATTATAAGGAACCCTGACTGGTGAGAAGCATTATCTCCACTGGATTTCCCTCCACCTAAGCAAGCAAACGGTCTTTGATTTCAGCCTTAGCAATGTACAAATGTACCTTCGGGCCACACTGAAATCCATCTGTAGACTTATGGAGTTAGCAGACACACTGTCACTTGCATCATTCGTTTAACTTGAACATCTCCTCACAAGAAGAAATGTGCCTGAACATTCTCTTGTAAAACATTGTCTACCATTCATTATGAACCTAAACTATTTTTGTGGATTGATATTGAAGGTCCCTGAATTTGAAGGTTTTCAAAGTTATATCCCCAGCAAGGACAAATTCTACAACAATTCACACACACACACACACACACACACACACACACACACACAAAAAACAACAACAAAACACCTGCCAGGTTAGTTGAATGATAGTGTGGAAGTAATAACTTTACTGAAAGGAATAGCACACATTCTAACAAATGTGACAATGTTCACCTTGCCCTCACTCTAAATGTTGCACTCACCAATACTCCATGATTGTCTTCTCAGATTATACTGCCTGTGAGCCTCCTGACCATCTGAATTATTTGTATTATTAATTAATCCACCCATCTGTGATTCCTTAGCCATTTAGTTGATTGCTTTTCATTGATCTAACTATCTTTATTGCCATGTTGTTACCTAAGTGGCTCAGAAGTCATGGGCTGCTCTTGTTGTTGCTCCCTGAATCTCAATACACCTCCCTTCTTGTGTGTCTCCCCTTATTAGACTTTTCCATGGTGCGGGGGGAAGCTTAAATAGCTGACACTCCAATTCTGCTGTGAACAGCCCATGACAGGCTAGGCTAGATTCGCAGCTGGTGTAAATTGACGTAGCTCCATTCACTTTAATGGAGCTATGCCACTGAATTCCAGCTGAAGATTTGGCCCACTGTAGTCCAAAACTTTCCTTTTTCCTAGGGCTCAGATTTTAATCAAACAAAACAACAAAAACAAGCCCCCCGCCCCCTTAGGTGTAACTGCTTCTAGATTTCCCAGAAGAGATTTCTCTGTTCTAAACACTTCTTCTTACTACCTCCTTTTTATATTCCAGGTAGAGTTAAAAGCCACATTTACAGCAATGAATAGTCAGGGATCAAGCATCGCTCTGCAGGATGTTAACAGGATGGTGCAGGAGAAGAACCCTTCCACAATTCCAGGAAGTTTTCATGATCAAAGATCACTTGAAACTGATTGGAAAGTAACATAGAGGGAACACAGCTTAGCTGAGAACTTGAACAGAGCTATTTGTCTTTCTGAAGGTGAAGTGTAACATTTGTAAATTGCAGCATAGTTGAGGCTGTGCAATTTGTAAATTGCAGTGTAATATTGGTCCCAGGATATTAGAAAGACAAGATTGGTAATATCTTTTATTGGACCAACATCTGTTGGGGAGAGAGAGAAGCTTTCAAGCCACACAGAGCTTTTCTTCAGGTCTAACCACTTATGCTAAACAATCTATTCCACCTTGCATTTTGCCGTGACACTGGGAGTTCCTTTCCCAGACCCAAAGAAGAGCTCTGGGTGGCTCAACAACTTCTCTCTCTCACCAGTAGAAGTTGGTTTAATAAAAGATATTATCTCACCCACCTCATCACTCTAACATTTGTAAACTACACTTTGCTTTTACCATTTCATAGCTCTATTTCAAGTGCATGCCTGAAAAGAATTAAATTAGGGTACAGCATCTATTCTAGACTCTTTAAAAGAAAACTTGTATAGCTGCCATCAGACAGAATCATAGAAATATAGGGCTGCAAGGGAACTCAAGAAGTCATCAAAGTCCACACATTGGCATTGAGGCAGGACCAAGTAAAACTAGACAATCCTTGACAAGCAGGGTGGATGCAAGGATGTTTCGCGCCCTAGGCGAAACTTCCACCTTGTGCCCCCCACCTCCCCGAGCCCTGTGGCAGGTCTCCGCTCCACCCTGACCCCCCCCCCCCCCCCCCCCCCACGGCAGCTCCCCCACGTCCTGGGGAGCTGTGCAGCAGCTCCCCGCATGAGCTCACCTCTGCTCCGCCTCCTCCCCGAGCACGCCATTGCCGCTCCACTTCTCCCGCCTCCCAGGCTTGTGGCGCCAATCAGCTGTTTGGTGCTCAGGGGAGGAGGCAGAGCAGAGGTGAGATGGGGCGGGGAGATCCCCTGCGTGACTCGCCCCCCCCCCTTACTTGCTGCAGGCGGCCCTCCCCGCCCCCACTCCCTCTGCCTAAATGCCGACAACGACCAGGGCGGCCAAAGATCCGGCCGCCGCTGAAGGACCCAAAATGCCGCCCCCCAAATGCTAGCACCCTAGGCGACCACCTACGTCACCTAATGGGTTGCACCGGCCCTGCTGACAAGTGTTTGTTCAATCTGTTCTTAAGAACCTCCAGTGATGGGGATTCCACAATCTCTCTTGAAAGTCTATTCCAGAGCTTAACTACTCTTATCATTAGAAAGTCTTTCTTGGTATTTAACTTCAATCTCCCTGGCTGCAGATTAATCCTTTTACTTCTTGTCCTAAGATCAGTGGACATGGAGAATGACTGATCACTGTCCTTTTGATATCAACCCTTAACAGATTGACGTTTTATCATTTTTGTCGTTTTCTTCTAGACTATCTCCAATTTGTCCACATCTTTCCTAAAGTGTGGCACCCAAGATTGGACACAGTATTTCAGTTGAGGTCTCATCAGTGCCAAGTAGAGCAGGACAATTAACTCCCATATCTTACATACAACATTCCTGTTATTACACCCCTGAATAACAATAGCCTTTTTTTGCAATTGTATCAGATTGTTGACTCATATTAAATTTATGATTGTAAGGTTCATAGAATCATAGGGTTAGAAGGGACCTCAGGAGGTCATCTAGTCAAACCCCCGGCTCAAAGCAGGACCAATCCCCAGACAGATTTTTGCCCCAGATCCCTAAATGGCCCCCTCAAGGATTGAACTCACAACCCTGGGTTTAGCAGGCCAATGCTCAAACCACTGAGCTATCCCTCCCCGGGTCTAGTGTGGCATCCTCCCTTCATGGCGTCTGCAGCCCAGTTCCCAATCTCTGTGCCTCTGTGGCTCCTTCTATGCTTCCTCTCTGGGTTCCTCCATCTCCTGGGGCCATGGGCTTGCCTTTGCTCCAGGCTGGCTTAGAATTGTCATTGTCTGACACATCCAGTCATGGGTTCTGCAGGTGGTTTGGCTCCCTAGAAAGGATGCCTGTCTCATTCACTGGTCTGCACCCAACTGAACTGTAGGGCCCAGCCCTTATACTTCTGTCCCCACCCCCATACTTCTGGTGAGGCAAAGGGGCAGGGCTAACTGCATCCAACAGGGTGAATTAACCACCTCTGTACCACAAAGAGGCCACTCTACCTCATTACAGTAACCCACAATAAACCACCGATCTTTTTCATCGGTACTACCACCTAGACAGTTATTCCCCATGTTGTAGTTTTGAATATGATTTTCCTTCCTTAGTGAAGTACTTTGCACTTACCTCTATTGAATTTCATCTTGTTGAAATCAGAGCCATTTTCTAATTTGTCAAGGTCATTTAAAATTCTAATCCTATCCTCCAAAGTGCTTACAACTCCTCCCAGGTGGATGTCACCTGCAAGTTTTATAAGAATACACTCCACTCCATTATCCAAGTCATTAATGAAAATATTAAATATTACCAGACCCAAGGCTGACCCCTGCAGGACCTCACTACATATTCCTTTCCAGTATGATAGTGAAATATCTGGCTCATTCTAAACAAATTTAGGAAAAGAGCACCAATGAATATGAATGTTCAAGTCCTGCAAAGATCATTTAAGAACATCCTGTTTATCTTTTCTTACAGAATGTCAATTAGAACTGGGTGGGAAACAGTTTCTTCCCAACCCATTATAATTTTCACAATTTTGAATTTTTTCCCATTCTGCAGCAAGACAAAACCCAAAGACTTTTCAAAACTTTTCACAGGGAGTAAGAGAGAGACCCCAGAGCAGGCAGTTGCTTGGTGGTTAGGGGCGTGGCCTGGGATGCAGGAAACATGAAAGAAACAGGTTTAAGTTTCTATTCTGAATCAGGCAGAGAACACACATCTCCCACATCCTAGGAGTGTGCCCTAACCACCAGAGTATTGGCTATTTAGGAGTGAGCAGGTTTCAATATCGCCCACTGGAATTATTCTACTGGGTATAAATAATTAAATACCGAGGGATTTGAATCTGGGGGCTTGTCTACCAGGGCCGGCTCCAGGCACCAGCGCAGCAAGCAGGTGCTTGGGGTGGCCAAGGGGAAGTGTAGACATATCCTTAGTGCACATTACAATTTACATGCCTCTGCACAGACTAATACACTATTTAAATAAGCTTTGGGTCTCTCACATTCCAGGTGAATGTCCTAACAACCAGGATATAGAGTCAGTCCTTTCCTTTCTGGCCTAATTCATATTTAAAAAAAGTGGAAGAGCTCCAACAGGACAACCTGACCCTCACCAGAATAGACAATAGCTAGGGCACATAGCTGCAATCAGCTCTTGGTCTCTATGGTATCCCATGGCAATGTGTTCCACAGAAGTATTTCTTTCTATTAGTTGTGAATTCCTCGCTTGTTAAGGTCAATGAATGTTCCTTTATTTTTGCATTATGGGAAAGGGTTTCTAGAACTTCCTGATCTACACCATTGTTTATTTGGTATCTAGACAAGCTACTCATGTGATTCCCATATTATCCAAGCACCTCACAATCCTTAATACATTTATCTTCAGATGCCCATGAGATCTGAAAGTATTATTACCCTTATGTTACAGATGGGGAACTGAGGCTAAATCACTTGCTTAAGGTCACACAGGAAGTGTGTGCAGAGTAAGAAATTGAACCCTAATCTCTTGAAGGGTAGGTTAGTAGCATAACAACTGGACCATCCTTCCATCTCAGCATAAATTTATCATGTCCCCTCTCATTCATTCCTTCTTTCACACAGTGAACATTCCCAGTCTTTTCAATTTCTCTTCACAAGAGGAAAGAGGAAGGTCCTGTATTAGGGTACCAGTAAAGAAAGGAAACCCCATGTTCACTCAGGGGACAGAAAATTAGGAAACACTACATTGTCCCTGATCCCTAGGGAGAAAAACAAGGAACTGTTCCATGAAGGAGGGGAATGGACCTGTTGTCTGTCTCCCTAAACACATATCAGATACCTCCTCCACAAGGCAACAGCCACATACAGCTTTTGAAGGTGAAGGGCTTTTGGTGGATGGATGCTTATGGAGACTGATAAGTGTGACTTTATAGATTCAGTGAGCACTCTCTAGCCCTGTATTCCAGGGTGATTTTTCCAAAATCTGTCTAATTTTTCTTTCAGAGAGAAGACCAGCTCTAATAACAAAGAATACATTGTGAATGAAGATTCGACAAGCCTTTGTTAAAACCAGCCCTTGCAATTCCATCATTTGTTTTGATCTAACAGTTCCCTTTCCTCAGCTCTAACCTTCACTTTACCCAATAAGCACTTTTTCCATTTTTCTGTGCCCAGTTAATCTATTAGGTATGTCTTACATTATTGCATATCCTTATGGAAATGTATTTCCTTAAGTGTCTCTGTGACTATGAAAAATGCCTAATCTTAGCTCTTCCCATTAGACTCCAATTTCCAAAGCTGTCATCTAGAAACTGAATGGCAGCTCAAAGATTAATGATACACAAGTTGAAAAAAATCCCTCTTTGAAGACTCCCAACTAAAAATCTCTAGCCACTTCAAGCAGAAATTGAATTTCTATTTTCTTTTATTTGATTCACACCTTTTACACAGAGTACATATCTCAGCCTAACAAACTGTGAGCTATTGTCTGCTAGTGCATACCCATCTTCATCTGTTTCTCTGTATAGTGACTTTTGCTGTCAAGCGCACATACCCACTTGCTTTATTTGCCTGTATTTCACTTAATACATTTTTGTCTGGTTCCTGCCCCTTTCAGGTTTTATAAGGTAAAGGTGAGAGTGAGGGTTATTTAAAACAAAGGAACAGATTTAAATTTTAAAATAAGGAATGGAAACATTCTCTTTCAGGAAAACTCTTGGACTGATTAGATTGTTGCAAACACCTTCTGTGACTTGGATTGATTGAATTTGCCCACAGCACTTCTAGTGGTAATGATATTGTGCTTATTTAAGCAGAGAGTAAGTTAAGGACAGAGTGAGAGTGTTAACTGTGACTTTTGTAGCTTTTATTTTTTTGTGTTTCCAGTAGTTTATATTCCAGAGCATTACAATATACATTATGTAACACTTACTACAGTCTTGGTTTAAATAAATATTAGTATTTGAATTTTGCTGTGTAATTTTGATGACACTTCCATGTGTGGTTGCAGGCTTACTGTGGGTAAGTCAATGCTGCAGTACTAAACAAAATTGGATAAACTGTTAACCGTTTGAGGGATTTGACACCATTTCACTAGTCTGTGTGGTAAACTGCTTCCTCTCTTCAGAAGACATCAACTTCTTTGTCTTTCACTTGTTCATTTGCTTTGCTCTTCTTTGGAATGTAGCTAGTGCACAGTATTTCCTCCTTATTCTCTATTTCCTGTTGGACACAGGGCTGGCTCCAGGCACCAGGCACCCAAGCACATGCTTGGGGCGGCACCTGGTAAGGGGCGGCGGGGGGAGCACGGCGTGGCTATCTGAAGGGGGGGGGGGCGCTCCAGCGGCGCGGTGCTGGGGGGGCGGGCTCCGGTTGCGCGGGGCTCGGCTAGGGGGCGGCGCAGGCGTGGCGCTGGAGTGGGGTTCCGGCGGTGCTTGGCGGGGGGGCGGGGGCGGGCTCCGGTGGCGCGGAGCGGCGCTGGGGGGGGGGCAGCCCTGGTTGGACATCAGGACATTGCTTGGGGCAGCAAAAAACTAGAGCCGGCCCTGGTTGGACATCAGCAAAAATGTCTCACATTTCCCCAAATCATAGATCACAGCCCTGCTCCTTTGCTTATCCCTTACATTCTCTCTTCAGGTTTCAGAGTAGCAGCCGTGTTAGTCTGTATCTGCAAAAAGAACAGAAGTACTTGTGGCACCTTAGAGATTAACAGATATATTTGAGCATAAGCTTTCATGGGCTACAGCCCACTTCATCAGATGCATAGAATGCAACATATAGGAAGAAGATATATATACATACAGAGAACATGAAAAGGTGGAAGATGCCATACCAACTCTAAGAGGCTAATTAATTAAGATTAGCTATTATCAGCAGGAGAAAAAAAACTTTTGTAGTGATAATCAAGATGGCCCATTCCAGACAGTTGACAAGGAGGTGTGTAGAGACTATCCAGTTGCTGGCACATGATGGCATATATCTACCAGTGTGATATATGCCATCAGGTGCCAGCAATGCCCCTCTGCCATGGACATTGGCCAAACCGGACAGTCTCTATGAAAAAGAATAAATGGACACAAATCTGACATCAGGAAACATAACATTCAAAAACCGGTAGGAGAACACTTCAACCTCTCTGGTCATTCAGTAACAGACTTAAAGGTGGCAATTTTGCAACAGAAAAGCTTCAAAAACAGATTCCAACAAGAAACTGCTGAACTAGAATTAATTTGCAAACTAGATACCATTAACTTGGGCTTGAATAGAGACTGGGAGTGGCTGGGTCATTACACAAATTGAATCTATTTCCCCATGCCAGGTATCCTCACACCTTCTTGTCAACTGTCTGTAATGGGTCATCTTGATTATCACTACAAAAGTTGTTTTTCTCCTGCTGACAACAGTTCATCTTAATTAATTAGCCTCTTAGAGTTGGTATGGCAACTTCCACCTTTTCATGTTCTCTGTATGTGTATATATATCTTCTTACTATATGTTCCATTCTATGTATTTGATGAAGTGGGCTGTAGCCAACGAAAGCTTATGCTCAAATAAATTTGTTAGTCTCTAAGGTGCCACAAATACTCCTGTTCTTTCTTCAATCTCCCGCAAGCTCTAGGCATACCTGCCTCCCTGGCCCAGTATTGTGATATTCTTAAAGAGGCAGTAACCATTTACTCCTGGGGTGCTACGCCAACTTTATTTCTATTTGCAGCATTGATTTTATGATAACTTTCTTCATTTATAGCCCACACACCGATGTTTCCTCCCTTCTAGTCAGCATGCTGCAAAATCATAGTCTCCTAAAAAAGTCCCACATTTCCTTTTAACGTTTAATTAATTTTTCAGTTCTGAAAATGTGTTTAGAAGTATTCTCATTTTTTGTTAAAACAAGTAAAAGGACAATTATTTTAAACAGATCTGGATAACATAACCTGCTGGGATTTATCATAACTGATATGAATTGCCACAATAGAGACTATCAGCACAGAAGATGTAAAATAAATAGGCTTTTCATGGCCCTAATAAAGGAAAACAGAGTTTAAAAGTTAATTGCATATTGACTATTTTAAAAAGCCCATTGTCTTGTGCATATGCACAACACACATTTCATGGCTCTTTCGACCGATTTTTAAAGCTCGCAACTCGCACTCATTTCAATGGACGCTACGAGTGCCCAGCACTCTCCCAAATCAGGTCACTTGTCTTTATTCATGTTATTTTTAGATAGCACCATAACTGTAAATGGTTCTACAGCACAGGCACTCTTTGGATACTCTAGACTACTCTAAATGCACAAGGCTTGTTCAGCACAAAACAATTTAACAAAATAGGATACAGGAAAAGGCTGGAAAGTGGCTATTGCAGCTGGGAAGCATCATAGAACAAGTGAGTTTGAAGGAGCGCTGCACCTGATAAAGGAACAAACTATTTGCTGGTTTTCATTCAGCTTCCTAAAACTCAAGTGTTCAATATGCATTGTTAGTTCACTGACTCCCCGGTTACAATTTAAACTCAAAGGTCTAGATTTGCAAAAGTGACTAATGATTTTGGGTGTTTCAGTTTGTAGGTATTTTAAAGGGGACTTATCTTCAGAAAGTGCAGAGCTTCCACCCTCTGAGGAATCAGGCCCCTTTAACAAATCTCAAGTGTGGCATACACCCACAAAAAATGAGGAACCCCAAAATCACATAAATCTCAATACAGGAGTTCACCTTCCCTTATCTTATCAGGCCTACCCAACTGGGAGCCATGCCATGTCAAGCTTACAAGGCTTCATTGTGAAAGACTAATAGCTGTAGTGCCCCTGCCTGTTGAGGTATGACATCCCCATGGCAGCATGGTTCCCTTCAGAGGCATGCTGGCATTGGCTTCTCCACCCACACAGCACAATACTCCACACCCTGAGTCATGTTAGGATCCTAATTGATATCCATAACATTCTGGCCTTGTCCCCTCTTCCCCAAACAAACATTCACATGTACATACCCCAGAAGCCTGCATGTGCAGAGTGGGAGCAAAGAGGCCTCCATAAACACCCAATTTACAATATTCCCGTTGTGTAAAAACTTTCAAATTTACCCATTTTATGTACTTGTGAGACTCCCATCTCTATGGTAGCTAAGTGCCAAAGCCATTCTAACCTTCTTTTTAATGAGTCCAGTTTTTGGTATATGTAACACCAATGGAAACCAAATGACTGTGCAAAGTACTCATCAGGGATGAATCCATGACTAAAGGGTGTAATCTTATCACAGTGCATGAGGATTAATATACATGGTGTGATTCTGTATGACAAAGGAAGCTGACAATTTATATCATTGATACCACTGTTGCAAGACTGCACTAAATCTGATACAAAGTATGTCAGGTAAGGTATCAATGAAAAAGTTGTAATCTGCTAAATATGATAATCCTATTCATATACATGTATTATATTTGTATCTGAATTTATGAACATTTGCTATGTATTTGTATCTCAATGTATGTATATGTTTTGTTGTTGGGTGATACTCACAAGATAGATTTACATCCAGCCCTGTGTTGATGGGCCATCTGGGTGTTGATGGGCTATTCAGGGGACTCAGCTCTTCAATGAGCTCTTCCTGAAGATGTCTCAGACAGCGTGGGGCCAATGGCTACCTCTATGATTCAGCAAAACATGTAAGGACATATGATGTGGACATGTAACCTTAGACTCCATCTTTGCCGGTAATTTTCCATGCACATGGGCTATGGAAATTGTTTGGGACAATAACTTTCCATGCACATGGGAGAGGGTATAAATTGCAGCTGAAACATCTCCATTTTGCCTCATTCCTGCTCCAGTTCTCTGGACTGTGGATTTCTAACAAAATAAGTATTTTTGAACAAAAATCTTTTGGAAGTATCCAGAGAGACTTTTGCGCACCAGCAGACTCATCCATCACTGCTACAAATCTGATCTAAGGACTTTGCAATCATTTGTAATGTATATGATCTTTTAACCATTCAATAACTCTCTTCTTTTATTAATACATTTTTAGTTAGTTACTAAAGATTGGCTGACAGCATGCTATTTGGGTAAGATTTGAAATATATATTGACTTGGGGGCGGGGGGAGAAGTATCTGATCCTTTTGGATTGGTAGAACCTCATGTATGGTGAACTGGGTTTTACTAACCTCTCACTATATTAAACAAATTTGTCTGGATGGGAACCAGGGGCTGGAATGCCTAGCGGGGACTGCGTTTTGCCTTCTTGTTAACCAGTGTGGTGCTACAGAAAATGATTTCGTTACTGGTTTGGTGAATCTATTGTAATATAAACCACCAGGTTTTGGGGGCGGGGGGGGGAAGGGGGAGTGTCCGCCCTGTTTCTTGCAATCTGCCCTGAATGTGGCATTCTCAGCATGATCCATATTAGCTACTGGTGGAAATCTTTATGACACTAATGGTATTGTTTGTAAATCCCCACACATTAGAGGGAGAAGATAGAGTGCCTTGAATTTCAGGTTTCAGCTACAAAGTTCTCCAAAGAGGTTGGATGAAAAATCCTTGTGGTTTTATTCTTCATTGATTCTGTGCAACCGGTACAAGTCAGTTCTGGTGTTCAGTACAGTTTAAATGAACAGCAGTTGATTATACATTTTAAGCTTTAATTATATATGTATAGATTTTCCTAAATTGGGGTCTAGTGATATGAGGAAATGAGTGCCCTCAACTCCAAAGTGGGATTCCAAGTAGAAGAGGAGGATACTTAGCACCTCCCAGGATTGAGCTCTTTGTGATTTTAATGTTACTTAAACATAGTCTTTGTAATTTGGCGTGTGCTGAGCACCTGCAACTCCCACTGATGTCAATGGGAGCAGTGGCTGCTAAGCCCCATTTAGGATCCGGCCTTTAGGGAACATGAAAAAAGGTGGTGGGGGGAAAACATAATGGAGAATGCATAAGAGCTAACACAGTAGCCTCTAATCGCTCCTTCAGAGTAAATGTAGGTTATTGTCTAAATACTTAATTACAGCATTTTTAAAAACACATCTTGTATACTTTGTTTCAAACAGCTCTGGAGGATTCTTTCAGTTGGCAGATTAACGAGTTGTTACAGTCTGTCAAATCCATGTGGGTCCCCAGTATGTCCATTAAGGTCTCTATGCATCTATAATGATTCATAGCCTTCTGTGCCACTCAAAGCCACAGAAAGTATGGAATGCCATGGATTTTAACTCAACAGCAGCAGGCCTACTTGCTTAATAATAATTTGCTCCCAGGCTGAGAATTTGTATACCAGGTTTAATACACAGGTTAATTAAAATGGCTGATTTATAAGGCTCTCAAAAAAATAAAATTTCTTTTTTTTAATGGGAAGCACAAGTCAAGCCCAGCCAGAGCAGCACGGCTGGGGTCTGTTATAATTGCACCATTAGTCTATGTAACTGCTTTTCACTAACTCAGTACTCACCTGTGTTTTGGTCTTTCTGAATACACATGATCGTCACGGTCAACATGTAAAGATACCACTTGAAATTGTAACATCAAAATATTTTTGCATCTGTTAAGTCCCTGAAAATAGATTTTGAAAACTTTCTTGTCCTAAAATTACAGTGAATACTTACCTGAATGCTTTTAAATAAGCATCCTATGTGTTTTGCTTTAGTTTTACATAATGGCTTCATTATATATATTTTGCTGACATTTAAAACAGTGTTTTCTCACTGATGATATCGCAACTAAATTGTTAGATGTCTCAGAAAGCCAGACCTCCTGCACAGCAACATTGTGCTTCTATATACAAAATTGGTATCTCTGCCAATGGGAACTTCATGAAAGTTTCCAGAGTAATTTCGCCAGCAATTAGTGACTGAAATATCTGACTTCTTCCATCACAATGTTTTTGCAGCAAGAGTTCAGTTTTTTGTTTCAGGACTTGCCTTAGAAAACCGGTGTATTAACATTTCTACCTTTTCCAGAATATATAATCTGTCCGTTAAAAATTCTGTACGAGATAAATTCTGTCACAGATTACATTTTCTGTCTCAGAGTTTTATCAAATTTTTAAAAAATCCAACAATTTGACTGTTTTTGATGAGAACTGGGAGAAAAATACACCCCTTCAAAAGTTTAGAATTTAAATTCTATGAGGGTTTTTTGCAGAGATATCACAAACTTTTTAAAAGTGAAATGTCACAGCCTGTTAGGATTTGAGTGTGATTACTCATGAAGGTGAGATTTTTCCAAAGAGGTTAGGCTCCTGCTCCTATGAAGACCTAAGCACCTGCTTAATTTTTCACAGTGAGCAACGTTAAGCACACATATCAATAAGCCTTTGCAGGATAGGGGGCCAATTGGAGTTAGGGACTGATCCCATTAAAATTGAATGGGAGTTGGGTCCCTCTCTCCCTTAGGGGCTTTTGAAAATTACAGCCATAAGGAGTTCTCACATGAACAAGGATTGCAGGTGTAGGCAATTATTTCATAATTTAAATTATACCTTTGGCTATTTTGGAATAAAACCAGGAACAATTAAGCTATTTTAGTTTCAAATATGCTTTACTTCACATGTAGGAAGATTTTCAGTGAACATTTTTATGGTGTTAACAGAAGTAAATTGCAAAATGATTGTGAAATGAAACCCCTTATTTTGCAGTAACGATGCAGTAATTATACAGTAATCGTTACCTATAATAGTGCAATAAACACTAGATCTTATCCTCCTCTTTCTCCTGCCAAGATACTTTTAATCTTCCACCATAGCTACCTGCTATGGAACTGGGTGAAACTTATAAGGATCAGCAATTAGATGATAAACAGGGATATGGTATGTGAACATAGGAGAAAAACGTATTGAAATTTGGGGACTGTTTGTCTCAAACCCACAATTATTGGTAAATCTTCAACTTTTTTTCTCAGGCTCTTATACAGATTAATATTACAGTAAAATTGAAGTCTTAAATGTAATATTGGAGTGGTTGCAGTATTTAGGACTGTAAGTCCAGATTCTGATTTCAGTTCAACTAGTCCAAATCTGTAGTAACACCAAAGATTTAACTGAGATAAGAACCTGACCCATAGGATATGCTTTACTACACCAAACCATTGAACTATCAAGTCCACTGTCATTATGCTTGCTTCTGATAATAATAATATTAATAATAATTATCTGATAATGATAATAATAAGCCTAGCCAACTTTGAAATTCTGTCCATAGAGGAAAAAAAATCCTTCATGACACAGTTTATATTTTGAAGCATAAGATCTGATTAATTTTATGATGCCACTCAAAATTCTGAGTGTTGTTACTAGTCATGAAACTATCAAGCCTTTTAAAAAAATCCAGATTCAATATTTGATGTGCAGGATATGCTACTGTATATGTTTGATTGTGGCTTCCCACATTACAGCACAGCTGTGAAACAGCTGGTACACACAAGGCCATATTTTCAGCCCAGCCTGAACTTGGCCCCGAGTTTGGCAGGTACAAATAACTGAGCACAATTTTGTGCCTGCAACTGGAGATTGACATCCCTGAATCTAGAGGCCAATGTCTAAAAAACTGACCCCCAAACATGTCAAATTACTTCAGTCACTGTACACAGTAGGCCTGATCCTGCACTGAGTGAAACTCTCATTGATTCAAAAGGAATGCAGGATGGGGATTTTTGTGTCAATAAATAGAATGTAGCTTTCATAAGTCATCTAGGTCAAAGGACTCCAAGTTCCAAATAATACCAAACTGCCTACTTTACTATATATTTCAGCATCTTTTGAGACAGCAAAAGACTATATAACTGTACAGGTATTCCATGCTGGTATAGTATTCTATGATTGTCAGGGAGTAAATGTATCAAGGAGAGACACCTGATAATTCAAAGAAAAAGGCTTGTAGGAAGAAATTCCCTACACCTGGAAGGTCTCCAATTTCACCTCTGCTTACACACACTGGCAGGGCTGGCTCTAGACTAAATGGCACCCCAGGCGAGGACCGTCTTCAGCGCCACCCCTTAATTTTTTATTGCATTTGTAGCTCATTACACGACTTTGATGCATAATTTACATTCATGATTTATCCCTGTCATATAAGACGATAAATTTGCACACTAGGATCTGTAAATCTGTATTTATTCATGCCATAGATAAGCAAATAAAAAAGTTTCCTCTAAGCTTACAGAAACTTTTTATTTTTAAGAATACCTGAAATGGACTAACATTAAGAAATTGAACTGTGCACCAACATTGCATAGACCAGTATTGAATACTGTTACAGTAGGTGACAGCCTTAGAATGTTAAGACTAGGGGTCCTTTAGAAACTAAGCACAGCGCCTGAGAGGTCCAAAGACTGGCCAATGGCATTTTCAAGCAATAAAATAGCAAGCAATATCAGTATCTCATCAGCCATCATCAATCAAAATATGTTTTAATCAGCTTGAGCTACCCTTGTAACCAAACTGTCTCTTCTTCCAATGAACATGAGTTTCCTTGAAGACAGGCTTAATTCCTAAGTTTTCCGCCATTTCTTTAGCAGCAGTATTGGCATCTTCAAATTGGTTGTCTCTGTAGGCCACAATGAAATCAAGTCAGCTTCTCATCAAAGTAGTATCAGTCGCGATGTCCATCGACTGAGTTTGTAATGCCTTGCTTACAACGTTTACTTCAAACAGAATATTGTGCCAACCACAACTGAGACCAGAAATTTGAAGTCAGTGATCTGGTTTGCCAGGCTTTGCACCTCGTGTCAGATTCTGGCCTCGGCTTAACTTGACTGCACCAGTTCCATCAGCGCATCCTAAACCTCAGTCATTTGGTACCTCACTGGCCTTATGCTGTCAATGCAGCACTCCTAGCGAGTGTCACTTAGTGGCTTCATGGTCAGGTTTGTAACATTGTCTATGAGGATCTTTCACCTGATAGTGGATGCTGAAAACAGACGTATATCTTTGCAGTACTCCAAAAATCTAAAGAAGATGATGCTGCATCTGACACACCCAGATTGAGGGAATGGCAGCCACAAGGCACAAAGAAAGCTCTTGGATTCAGCTCATCAATCCTTTCTCGGACACCACTGTTTCTTCCCTTCCCTTGCTCCATTGTCATAGACTTGGCTGCAGCAGTCCTGAAGCTTTATTTTATTCTCATACAAAACCTTTCAGAAATAGTTCTGTTAGGCAATTTCCAGTAGAGTTGTCCACAGACAAGAAACAGATAAAATGTTCCTTTATTTGGATATAGTCATCCTCTTCATCAACCAATCTTACTGTAAATGACGTCTTTTCACTGTGACTAATGTCAGGAGTGAGTCCATTAATGGTCCACAGCTTTTTTATGAACTACTCGAACACATGACATTGTCGTATTTCCCAAGGAGCTCTACCAGACTGAGGAAATTACTGTTATGTTCAGTGAAACACGTATCCGATGAGCTTCAGAAAGCCAAATTATTCTTTGCAAGGAAGAGGGTAGTTGAGATCAGAAACTCGAGCATGTTCCTCCAGTGCTGGGTTTCTACATCTCTGCATCTATTCATCTTGAGCCTGGAATCAAACTCCATCGATTTGGAGTAGGCCGTAATATGACTTGGTGACTTTTCATGTTGCTTCAGAGCATAAGCTAAGTTATACCAGTATTTGTACTCAGAAAGCACAAGAAACAGTTTGGGATTCTTGTTAAATATTTTGCAAGAAAAACAGAACACTTTGTCAGTTGATTTCAAGTAAACTAGCCAAAGCCAATTCAGTTTCACACCATTCTCAATCACTCCTTCACAGTGTAACTTTGAGAAGTGTTGCTTCTGCTCATTTACTGGAAACGTCATATCTTTGATTTTGTCCAGCCCATTTAAAATTGTACGATCAGTATCGGCGGAGTTTAGGATCACCGTCCATAAAGCAGGATCTGATGTATCGGTTTGTGGTGTGCAATTTTTCTCACTGCTGTTTCTGTCATCATGTGAGGCTGATTCTTCTCTAACATTTCTCTCCTTTTCATGTAACCAGATTTTTCTTTGTCATTACTCTCCTTTACACCACCAGGAAAACTGTTTGATTCTCCATCACTTTCCTCACATTTCACTCCTTATCTTCAGGTAAATCTGCTAATTCCTTAATAATAGGACTTCCATCATTTATGCTTCACTCCTCAATTTCTATTGCACTGGGACGATCGCTAATGCCTAAAGCCTGCTCTACGTTTTTCTGTTTCAGGTATTTTTCCCATCAAATTTTTGCCTTGCTGCAAACTAGATTTCATCTGAGCTTTTTGCTTCCTGTTCCTATATTGAACTCCTGAAGGCTTCATCGAGGACATATTTTATTTTCTAAGGGGAGAAACAGATACATAGTATTAGGGAAAACAAAAGTCTATGTTCCACAATCTTAGAAAGTTATCAAACATTACGTGTTAAGCATGGCAAAAGAAGTAACAATATTTCTTGTATATTGCTGCGTAGATAGGGGTTTGATAGATATTTCTGACATCTCATTAAATAGACCTCTATTAGTTACTACTTACACTCTTCAAGTCTTAAAATACAAGTACACTTTCACAATTACACAGTAAAACAAGGTTCTCAATATCACAACTGGGCTCTCACTTTGTTCTTATATCTCACTGACTGACTGGTGATGATGCACCTCTTAAATACCCATGAGGGCATGGCTGAAAACATTCTAGGACAGGGATCGGCAACCTTTAGCATGCAGCTCACCAGGGTAAGCACCCTGGTGGGCCAGGCCGGTTTGTTTACCTGCCGCGTCTACAGGATCGGCTGATCGCGGCTCCCACTGGCCAGAGTTCACTGTTTCAGGCCAATGGGGGTGGCAGGAAGCGGCGGCCAGCACATCCCTCAGCCCGTGCCACTTCCCGCCGCCCCTATTGGCCTGGAACAGCAAACTGTGGCCTGTGGGAGCCGCAATCGGCCGAACCTGCGGATGCGGCAGGTAAACGAACCCGCCCGCCAGAGTGCTTACCCTGGCAAGCCATCTGCCAAAGGTTGCCGATCCCTGTTCTAGGAGGTTCAACGAAAATGTAGTTCTCAGAAAGTCTGGAAGGTTCCATGAGATTCTACAAAGGTCCAAAATATTCTAGGACGTTAGTGAAAAATGAATCTACATATGGAATACCTGAATTACTTCAGACATTTTATTTTCCCTTTTGTTGCTAACAATAAAAACAGGACTCTCTGAGCCCAGTGCCCCCCAAGCCTACTCCCCCCCCAGGTGGTCACTTGGGTTGCCTGCCCCTGCAGGCTGGACACTGAATTATACCATTGATATACCCAGTAAATTTTTCAGGAACACTGTATTGTTCCAGCAAAATGCAGCTTAGTATGCAATTATTTGGCAGTCATGAGGTCAAAAGCCAATATACCAAAGCTATCAGCATGGACGCTGAAGTCACCCAAGACAATAAGCCAAAGCAGACAAGACCTCTACTTCAGATAGGAACTCTGAAGTGAAATATGATAGATTGTACTACTACAACAACTCATATGTGAATCCCATCACAGGGCTCTCATGGAAAGTGCACACACAAACAAAATCCATCTCTAAAACACGGACTTCCTACAACTGAAGCCAGATCAAATACAGCAACACCCACCCCTTGGCTCATTCTACACCAAATACCCATCTGGAAAAAGCTGCTCTAACAAAGGGACAGCTGAATCATCCAACCAGGTCTCAATTATGTATGCAGAACTGAGGGTCTCATCCATGATTGTATCATGGATAGTGGAAAATATAGTCACTAGTGATCATGCATAAAACAGCATGACCTAAATGTAGTGTCCTCCCCTGCTGACATACTGCACTCCAGAAAAGTAGGGTTTTAAAAAAATGCTAGTTATTCTGACAGGCTATGCAGTGTAGCCACATCATTTTCAAATGCTCTCACTTCCTTTCCACATCTCAGCTGCCAAGACAGTGGAAATAACAGTGCTTTGAGGAGGACAGGATGCTAGTGGGACACACAGGCAACTCTGGTTTAGCTCAGATGACTCTAAAAACATGAGGGAGTGAAAGCTAAAGGGGAGAAGGAAGGTCTGAACTCAAAGCAGGCAGAAGAATTGATTTTAAAGAGACATCCCCAGCCCTGGGGCAGTTCCCAGACAAAGAAACAGATGTTGCATTCAGAATTATTTGCAGCTCAAACGTCATCATATTCAAGCTGACCCTAACTATTCAGGGGAGGGAAGCAAGGGGAGCATATCTGGTTCAGTAAGAACTGAAGTTTGTCAGTGTAGAGATATCAAATACCAGTGTAGTGATTAAAAAGGGGGACAACATACATTACTTGGAATTATTAAAAGATAAAAACATTTATGTTTGGTACCAAAATGAAAATTCATCAAACCAATGTATGGTCTGGAAGCAGCTGAATTAAATGAAGCAGACATCAGAAGGTTGGAGGCAATAGATATGAGAGTTCCTTGGAAGATGGCAGTGTAAAGTGGAATAACTGCAAAATAAATGAAGTTAGGAGAGTAGGGTGCTAAGGTATGAGATTGGCTGCAATCAAAAAGATTATGATAGTAAGACACTGTAGAAGACAAATAGATCTTAGGATGCCAAAGAAAATAATGCAAACCTAATCAAAGTCAGTCGGACCTAGAGGCCAACCCGCAACTACATGGTAGGACATCATACACAGGGACTAGGCTGGACTTAATAGAGGAACAGGCCATATATAGGAATGAATGGCAATGCTATCCTGCTCCCCATGTCTGTAAAGATGCTTTGGGATAAGAAAAAGATGTTAATGTTACTAATTATTTATATTGCAATAATCCCCATGGTGTCCCACTGTGCTAGTCACTCCACAAACATATAGAAATACAATAGTCCCAGCCTCAAATAAGTTGCAATCAAAAGAGAAACAAAATGAGGGAAGACAAGCATAATGGTATTAAAAACAAAAAGAAATCTAGACTAGCTGAATATAACCTAATGGTTCTAAACCATACACAAGCAGAACCTTAACACACTCACATACAATATCAAGTCCTGCTTCTGGCAGAGTTGGGTTTGGTGCAGAAGCAAGTTACTAAGACACTTTAGCTATCCTAAATCCTGGGATCAATTGCTTTAACTCATCTAGGTGGCCACCGCTCTAGTCAGCCATCCCAGCATCTTGGGACAGCTGAATCTCAGAGATCCCTCGACTACACACCCTTGTCCTGAGAGCACCCCTTCCATTGGGGGCCAAGAGTGGGCCAATGAATGTTTACTTGTTAAATGAAATTATTCCATTGGAATAAAAAAAATCATAGTTCTATTGTTCTTCAATCTTGTTACATCTTATATTTACAAAACCAACTTTTTGGATTATACTTTTCCTGTCAGCATGCCTGTAATATATGTGAGGGGAGGGAATTAAACCGCCAGTTTATAAGGTACTGTCGCACTCTAGGGCATGCAGTCACTATCTAATTTCCAACATGCATTTTTCTTGGGTGGGTTGAAGATGTCTTGGTCCCTAAAAACACCCAAGGTCTGCATGTATGGCTGAGTCAGGGAACATTAACATAAAGGAGAATTTTACTATTGACTTTGGTCTACAGCTGCAGGCCCATATTCACTAATACACCCATGCCCTGGAGTGCATTACTATCTATGTAAACCACTGAAACGGGTTTTTTTCTTTTAACAGAAGACTTGTCTATTATTATTATTAAAAATAGCAGGAATTTATTAGATTTTTGCAGGCCAAATTAGGAGTTTAATGTAGTCTTTTAATGGGGAAATTATTGTAGGAGGTCTTGTAGAAGGTATTTTTCAAACAAAATATTAAGTTCTATTATCTATTATGTAATAGAAACACAGAGACGGGCACATTCTTAATGCAATCTCATAGGTAGTGATGGCTAGATGTGATCTGATTTATATTAGGCTTCAAAGCAGTATCAAAAGAACTGCTGAAGGTCAATTGTAAACTGGGCAAAATATTTAACATAAAAATATTTACAGTTCCCCTTCTATGAAAATCTAATTGGCTAGAATAATATTGGGAAAAAACCCTCACAACACACCTGTTAGTTAAATATGTACTGTCCTCGATTTACTATTGGGAAATTGAGGCTGAAAGGTTAAATAACTTGCTTTAGTGTCTAAACTGGGATTAGAAAGCATGAATGCCTGGCTCCAGTTCCTGTGTTCTGACCACTGGGCCCTGCACCCCATTCTCTTGTGACATAATTATTGCTCAATGGACCAGAAACACAGCACTGTCATATTTTACTATATTACACGCAGAAAAACTTTTTAAAGTGTGCAGTTGTCTGTATGAATGTACAGTTTATCACCTTATGGGAACCTGATAGGATTGTTGGACAGCAACTCCCTCCTACCCTCAATATAATTCCATTAGCAAGGGTTGACCTGTGGGCAATAGTTTCAATCAGTGATATGATACATCCAAACTTCTCCCCTGTCCTGGAGCCAAAAAGGTTGATTTGCTGTGCTTTGCAGGGAATGTAATCATTCTAATCAAGTAGGCAACCTTTGTCTTAATTCATAAAATGGAAGAAATAGTCACAAAGCAAAAGCTCTTGCATGATTAAAACAAACACATCCTTCTTCTGTTTATTATGAAAATCCAACTGTATTAAGATTAAGCAGGTGTGCATTTCATTTCAAATTTCAATATTCCATTAAAATGAGAAAAAATACCTTGGAGGAATTTTTTTTTAGCAAAGTGACAAGCTAAAATATGTAGCGTTACATTGCAAAGCATACATTGCCTGTCATATCTGGCAGGGAGGTCTTGGCATCCATTCTGTTTCTGTCTGTATTTCTCATCCCATCATCACTGAAGCTTATAACAGCCTCTGGAATCATAAAACAGAATACTGCTGCCTAGGAGCATTTGTAAATTTGTATTCATATGTAAACTGCAATAGATACCTCCAAAAATTGGAAAAAAAAAAAGAGGGATAATTTGTTGCCTAATGCATATGTGTTTATGAAGTAATAAGAGGACTTGTTTATGTCAGGCCTACATTAGAACAAAATATTGCATGTAACAATATTTGCATACAAATGAAAAAAAAACTCCTAGTGAAATATAATATATAGTAAGTAAAATTATTCATAAAGAAGCCATAGCAAATACTGAAACCTAAAACTCCAGGCTTGGATTTTTTAATCATACACCAGTTAAATTACAATATCTCCAAAGCAATATAATAATATAATAATTAGGGTTCTTGATTAATCACAGTTGACTCACGTGATTAACTCAAAGAAATTAATCACGATTGATCGCAGTTTTAATCGCACTATTAAACAATAGAATACCAGTTGAAATTTATTAAATATTTTGGATGTTTTTCTACATTTTCAAATATATTGATTTCAATTACAAAACAGAATACAAAGTGTACAGTACTCATTTTATATTATTTTTATTACAAATATTTGCACTGTTAAAATGATAAACAAAAGAAATCGTATTTTTCAATTCATCACATACAAGTACTGTAGTACAATCTCTTTATTGTGAAAGTGCAACTTACAAATGTAGTTTTTTGTTACATAACTGAACTCAAAACCAAAACAATGTAAAACTTTAGAACCTACAAGTCCTCTCAGTACTACTTCTTCTTCAGCCAATGGCTAAGACAAACAAGTCTGTTTACATTTATGGGAGATAATGTTTCCACTTCTTATTTATAATGTCCCCAGAAAGTGAGAAGAGGCATCCACATGGCACTTTTGTAGCTGGCATTGCAAGGTATTTACTTGCCAGATATGCTAAACATTCGTATGCCCCTTCATACTTCGGCCGCCATTCCAGAGGACATGCTTCCATGCTGATGGCGCTCATTAAAAAAATAAGCCGTTAATTAAATGTGTCACTGAACTCCTTGGGGAAGAATTGTATGTCTCATATGCATAGATAATTTTACCCACAGTCTGTCAGATATTTCATAGTATAGTAGTCTCAGATGATGACTCAGCACATGTTCATTTTAAGAACACTTTCACTGTAGATTTGACAAAACGCAAAAAAGGTACCAATGTGAGATTTCTAAAGATAGCTACAGCGCTAAATCAATGTTTAAGAATCTGAAGTTCCTTCCAAAATTGGACAGGGACGAGGTGTGGAGCATGCTTTCAGAAGTCTTAAAAGAACAACACTCTGATGTGGAAACTACAAAACCAGAACCACCAAAAAAAAAAAAAAATCAGTCTTCCATTGGTGGCATCTGACTCAGATGATGAAAATGAGCACACATCAATCTGCACTGCTTTGAACTGTTATTGAGCAGAACTTGTCATCAGCATGGACGCATGCCCTCTGGAATGGTGGTTGAATCATGAAGGAACATATGGATCTTTAACGCATCTGGCAGGTAAATATCTTGCAATGCCGGCTACAACAATGCCATGCAAATGCCTGTTCTCACTTTCAGGTGACATTGTAAACAAGAAGCAGACAGCATTATCTCCTGCAAATGTAAACAAACTTTTTTGTCTGACCGATTGGCTGAACAAAAAATAGGACTGAGTGGACTTGGAGGCTCTAAAATTTTACATTGCTTTATTTTTGAATGCAGCTATTTTTTGTATATAATTCCACATATGTAAGTTCAGCTTTCATGATAAAGAGATTGCACTACTGTACTTGTATTAGGTGAGTTGAAAAATACTATTTCTTTTGTTTTTTACAGTGCAAATATTTGTAATCAAAAATAAATATAAAGTGAACACTGTACACTTTGAATTCTGTGTTGTAATTGAAATCAATATATTTGAAAATGTAGAAAACATCCAAAATATTTAAATACATGGTATTCTATTATTAACAGTGTGATTAATCACACAGTTAATCACGATTAAGATTTTTAATTGTGCAATTAAATTTAATAGCTTGACAGCCCTAATAATAATAAAATAATAATAATAATAATTAATAATACTTAATTGCTAACTCTTACATAGCATTTTTTATCAGTAGATCTCAAAGTGCTTTACAAAGGAGATAAGCATCATGATCCCCAATTTATAGCTGGGAATAATATTTACCTGTTCATCCATCCACCTATCTATCTCGTATTATCCCCAGCTGTAAATTGGGGATCATGTTGCTTACCTCCTGGCAGTGCTGGACAATATATGTATAGGACTAGGTCATAGTGACCAAATTATACATTACATCTGAACAATCATACAGTACTTGTGTGTATGTGTGTGTGTCTCTGTGTATACAAACATCTGAGTATATTTGCATTATATATATGGATATATTTTTATGTGTATAGATATACTCAAATATACTCATTTTATACAAATATACTCATACACACATAGGCAAATATACTCATTCATATATATACAAATATATACATATGCATAAATAAGTCCCATGGTTCCATACTGTGCCAAAATCTGATTGTATGCATGTTTGTATATTTTGGCTATTATGGCCCTGATTCAGAAAAGTATTTAAACATAAAAACAATCCCCTCCCAAATATGAAAGTAGTTCCACTTACATCAATATGTGGGAGGGTAAGCAGCCAAACTAATTGCTGGTGCCTTCTTATGGTGGCTGCCCAGTGCAGGTACTCCCTAGGGAAGTGTGGCAGGGTGGACTAGGTCCAGAGGCCCCCTGCTAGAGGCCTCATGTCCCTGCATCACCCTGCCCCAGAATAGAGCTGCAAGAAGTCCTCCAGGCAGCCAAGAGTGTCTGCAGAAGAGTGGCCAATCAGAGGGGCTGCTGAAGTGACCAATAAGTGGCAAGAAGGGCCAGATAAAAGGCAAGCAGCAGAGCAGAGCCTTCAATTGCTGTGTGGAGCTTGACAAGGGAGGACCAGGTGCCTGTCTGGCTAGATGAAAAGCAGGCCATGGATAGCTCCCTGCAGAGAGCTCACCAACCAGAACTGAGACCAGGGAGGGCTACTGAAAAAGACACCAGCTGAGGGTACTGAGATGGGCCCCGGGTGGGTGACTGAAGAAGGCAGTGCCTCGGGGGAGAAGCCTTAGAGCTATGGCCCCATACCATGGATGAGAAAGAACTTGGACTGTATACTCAGGAAGGGGAGACAGCATGTGTGGCTTGGCCAGAGGGCTGAGTTGCTGAAGAGCTGCCAAGAGAACCATCAGCAGGGGCAGGTGCCACTCCAAAGTAAGAACTAAAACCCAAAGCAGGCTCACATCCAACCAACCAAAGAGGGCTGCCTGTGAGAGAAGGGTGCCACCCCAATATAGACAGTGATGTCAGGTATATCGGGCAGAGAAAAAAGGGGGCGCCTGCAAGAGGTGGGTGCTGACCCTGTTACAGGAAGATATACAGTGACCAGAAAATGGCTTGGTAAAGAACATAAAAAGGAGGTGTTGGTTAAATGAGAGGAACAGGTGGAGGGTGGTTTGGGGCTCCTATGACTGGTACAGCAGGGAGCCAACCCCCTTTCTTATAGCCAACCTTAACCTTCATTTGAGGGGGAGATTATAAGGTCCCAGCAGTGGGTTGTCTGGGAGACCTGGATGGAAAAAGAGGAGGGTTGGCAGAAGCTCCTCGAGTGGATATTGAATAACATGGGGTTACCTGCATTGTACACTTTTATCTTCTGAATAGTTCCAGACATCTAATAATAAAGTTGCAGCCTGATTAAAACCATATCAAGTGTCTCCTGTCCTTCTTTCGGTATAGCCAGACAATGACCACACTGCACCTTTAAGCAGGAGGGGCCGTTGTCTGATTGCTGGGGGAGAGGGAACAGCACTTTACAGGCGGTGGGGAGAGAGAGGCTAAGAGGCCGCTGTAAAAGGAGGAGTGGGTCAGTGTGATGACACTGATTCATTGCTAGGGACCAGAAGGGCTGGGGAGTTGAAAAGGGACAAACCTGGTCAACGAAGTCCCTTTTTCCCAAACCGGGTGGACTTCAAGCTCTTTGGATTGCATCCTAGCAGGGTTCAGACCAGGTCCTGGAAGGAAAATAGGTGGCAGATGATCTCTTCAGGACACCTGTACTGAGGATAGATGTGCTTGGTGATAAATCTTGACCTTTCAATAGCATTTCATTGTCAAGTGTTGCTGACATGACTGGCAGTAGTGGACAAAATCACCCATATTGGTTTCATTCATTCCTCTCAATACAATCCTGAGGGATATTGTTGGTTGATTGTTTCTCCTCCTCAAAAGTGCTCAGTTGTGGAGTCCCACATAATCTGTTCCAACATCTTTGTGTAAAGTGCTGTGGGGCTAGGAAAGATCATAAGACAATATGGGCTACAGTGTCTTATTCAGCTGTTTGACTCTTTTTTTATCTGACCCAGACCATGCTGTATGTCTTCAGGGTTTTTCAGAGTCTGGCAGAGAGTGATACCTGGATGTAACCCAGTTGGCTGAAGCCCAATCCAAATAACGTGGTTGTTATGCTGATTGGCAAAAGGAAGCACTTTTTGTGTAGCTGGCAGAGTGCATAGCCACTCAATCAGATGAGGGTTTGTGCCCAAACAATGTCAAAGTAGTCTACACTGTCAAGGGCTTACTAGAATCATCATAGTTTCCAGGGTCCATGGCTGCATTGCCAGAAACACCTTATTTCAGCTACAGCTGGTAAAAACACTTTCACAGACCTCGGGCTTGATTCTATACATCAGTTACACAGCAGTAGGACTCCACTGACATCACTGGAGTTACACCATCACAAAACTGATGTAACAGTGTGAAAAATCCATCCCATCGCCTCTCTCAGCCACTACTTCATTACTTTTAAGGTATGACCAAGCCAATCACCTCTGCCTAGAACTAATGACCCGGTCCAGTTAATGGGAGTCTTTCAATTGTCTTTAGTGGTTGTTGAATCAGGCCCATATTGTGTAAGCTCTCCAACGAGACTCTTTCTAAAGGAGACTGGCTAGTATCTTCCTGAATCAGTCTGTGCAGTGACAACATATTATATCTGTGCTCTATACTCTACACTGGGTGACAGAAGATTTCTGAGTGAAATTTAAAGTGCAAACTACTGTCTAAAAGCCTAAGTTACCTCAAGGTCCACCATAAAATTGGAGCTAACTGTTCCATGGATGAAGCTTGTATCAGGTCTACTCTTGTGGAATTGTTTTTTGCCTAATACACATTACATGCAAGCTTGGCTGTGGTTAGAAACAGTTTCAAGGGACATCTCTTTGTCTAGGCTTTCCACTGTGAAATCCTGGACACTTAGATGACTAGTCACTTCTTTCAGTATTCTCTTTAAAGCTCTAAATAACAGAAAGGTCATTGTGTCTTGCCCTTTTATCTGAAAATGTTAATGATACAATTTAAGACGGAAAGTGCACCCAGCTGCCACATGTGAGAAAAAAGAATAATGAACTTATCCTTAAATATGTTTTTTGGAAAGCAAAATATTTTATGATAATCTGTCAAAGGTGGATTGTTTGGCATTATACTAAATTATGAAGTCTTTTTCAACCGATTACATTATTTGAGGAAATCCCAGAGCTTTATATTTTTGTAAATACACCGGGGCTGATTCTCCACTGCCTTGCACCTTGTGTAGTCACTGACACCACAGCAAAGTGGGAAGATGCTACCATTATTTTCCCAGTCCCACTGCCCTGATTCTGTTGTCACAGTAGTATAAATCAGGAATCATTCCACTGAAGAAAAGGAGGATAAAGCTCACTTTGCCAGGTGTGACTACACTGTTAGTACCTGCTAGCAAATAGTAATACTTTTCATTCTTTCTTTCTGTATATTTGATTCATTCATATATATTAACTATTCTTTAGAATCTTTATCTTTAACAAAGAGTATGTCTGAATTCTAAGGGCCAGAACACTGGTCTTTGACCAATAAGTAACCCTATTCAGGAATTTATTCATTATGCTATATTTAATAATTCTGGGATGCTTTCATGTCTATAAAACTCCAGATATTCTTGGAAACCATCTCTTTAACATACATAAATATATGTATAAAATGCTGACATAATCATACGTAGATTTGGGAAACTAATAAGAGAGTATTTTTATAGTAGATATTTTCTGTTGGAGAAATCAACATGGAAGAATGATTATGGGGTAAGAAAGACCCACTGATAGATATTATCTTGAATTGTTAGTTCTCTCAGCTGTAAATATCCATGTCTTCACACATGAGGTCAGGTAAACTAAGAATGTATAGAAATAACATCACAACATATGTTTCTGGGAGAATATTCTTGGCAAAGAGGTTTCCTTTGTCTGAAACCCTATATAATGATAATGATATGAAAACTTATGTTGGGGGTAATGAAAACTGCACCTCCCTTCCAGATGCAGGAAAGACACATATCCTGATCTCAGTTTGACAACAAAGGGTGGTAATAAATCTATTTATTTCTGTATTCCGTATAGTGCTATACTAATCTCTGATTAATACTCTTAGATTAGATAATTCCATTAGAGCCTGGTATTTTGACAATCTTGAGTCATTAACTCAGACACACAACAACGCAAAGTACAAAGCAGTGGAGAAGAAGGCCCATTATATTTATGTGTGCATGAGCACTCATGAGCTTTTATTGTGTGGGCTGTACAGTTTCCATTAAGGCAGTTTGACTTACAGTACAATTACATTGGGAATGTTGTAATTTATTTTCCTGTTATACCTTATTAAAAATAAAAGACTTTTTATATTTTTAGATTTTATACTGTTTATTTATTAATAAAGTTTAAGCAGAAGAGATAGGACACAAATGGGTTGTAGGTGCCCAATTCCCATTGATTTTCAACAGGAGTTGGGCACTTAGTGCCCTTTGTGCGTTTGAATATCTCCCCTTAATTGTTTTGTAGTTTATAATAATACCTTGAAATGCTTAATTTGGGCCATTTTTAATGGCTGCATTGGTGAAGACCAATTACATCCGTCATTACTGAAGAGCTGTTCAGGTTCTTCTTTGACTAAAAGTACATGAGGCATCATTCTTGAAAGGTTATCTGCACTAAAGTATCTTGTGAACGTAAAACAGAGTTGAATGGCAATACATAATGGCGGAAAAAGGGAAAGACTTAATTAGATTTGCATAATCTTTAATATAAATAGGCATGCAGAAAAAATGCTAACTAACCACTTTTACTCATAGATAAAAAAATATTACCCACTACTGAGGCAGTGGGTAGGGCAAATCGGGGCAACCGTTCCAAGCCCTGTGCTTTGTGGGGCCCCGCGGGCTGGTGCAATTGGCTAGCACAGTCGGTCCCAGAAGACATAGGCATGGGAACTAGGGGTCTCGACTGTCGCCCCACGCAACTAGGGCTGTACCGCCTGCGTTTTGGTGCAGTGAGTCCTCTGCCCCGTCCGGAGCCAACAATAGTCCTGTGGTAAACGCCAGCAACTGCCAGCAGCAGTGCGGCCCAGTATCAGGCTGGATCCATCCCACTGGCCCAGCCACCAACGCAGAGCAGGGCCCCCGAGCTGGAAGGGCCTGATTTTGTCCCGGGCCCCCACCCAAGGATGGCCCTGTACCGAGGGACTATATGATACACTAAATCAGGGATTGGCAACCTTTGGCACAAGGCCCGCCAAGGTAAGTACCCTGGCAGGCCGGGCTGGTTTGTTTACCTGCCACGTCCACAGGTTCAGCCGATCGCGGCTCCCACTGGCTGCGGTTTGCTGTCCCAGGCCAATGAGGGCTGCGGGAAGTGGCGCGGGCCAAGGGATGTGCTGGCCGCTGCATCCCGCTACCCCCATTGGCCTGCAGCGACAAACCGCAGCCAGTGGGAGCCGTGATCGGTCGAACCTGCGGATGCAGCAGGTAAACAAACTGGCCCGGCCTGCCAGAGTGCTTATCCTGGTGGGCTGCGTGCCAAAGGTTGCCAACTCCTGCACTAAATTCTCAAGAATTTTTGAGTATTTGGTGCATAAATTAAGACCAGGTTGTGCCCAATACCTTGTGTGAGTGCATGGAGACTGTCCAGCCTCTCTACCACTTTCACAGAGTCTGGCCACAACTGAAGTCTTTGTTCTCTTCTTAGCGCAAGGGTAGCACTGCTAGCCATCTGAAAATGTAAGTGAAGAAGTAGGGCAATGGCCCTGCTCCCCAGCCTGCTGTAGTGGCCAGCAGAGCTGGTCAGTCACAAAAAGGAATGTATCTTAAAGAGTATGGCAGCGGCCACACACCTTCCTGCAGACCAGTGAACTCCAGGTGGTTCAACAGGGGCCTGTGCCTGGAATCCATAATAGAACACCAAGTGCTGCCTAATGACTGTCACTGCTAGATTCTCCAGTATGGCTGTCCTGAAAGTGAGTTTGAAAATCTCCTGAATATTGTAAATCCATGGGCATTGAGATAATGTGCATTTCTGCCACAAGAGTCAGTATTTAACAAAGAAAAATGTTTCTCAAATGGAGAAAAAAAGATTGCAGCAAGGTCAAAAAAACTTTGTTCCTCTTCCTTCATATATAGGTAAAGAGTAGGGCTGTTGATTAATCGCAGTTAACTCACACGTTTAATTCAAAAAAATTTAATAGTGATTAATCACAGTTTTAATCACACTGTTAATAGAATACCAATTGAAATGTATTAAATATTGTGGATGTTTTTTCTACATTTTCAAATATATTGATTTCAATTACAAAACAGAATACAAAGTGTACAGTACTCACTTTATATTATTTGTATTACAAATATTTGCACTGTAAAGATGATAGACAAAAGAAATAGTATTTTTCAGTTCACCTCATACAAGTACCATAGTGCAGTCTCTTTATCGTGAAAGAGCAGATTACAAATGAAGATTTTTTTGTTATATAACTGCACTCAAAAACAAAACAATGTAAAACTTTAGAGCCTACAAGTTCACTCAGTCCTACTTCTTCTTCAGCCAGTTGCTATGACAAACAAGTTTGTTTACATTTACAGGAGATAATGCTGCCTGCTTCTTATTTACAATGTCATTTGAAAGTGAGAACAGGCGTTCACATGCCACTTTTGTAGCTGGGGTTGAAAGGTATTTACGTACCAGATATGCTAAACATTCATATGCCCCTTCATGCTTCAGCCACCATTCCAGAGGACATGCTTCCATGCTGATGATACTCATTAAAAAAATAATGTGTTAATTAGATTTGTAACTGAACTCCTTGGGGGAGAATTGTATGTCTCCTGCTCTGTGTTTTACCCGCATGCTGTCATATATTTTATGTTATAGCCGTCTCGGATGATGACCGAGCATGATGTTCATTTTAAGAACAGTTTCACTGCAGATTTGACAAAACACAAAGAAGGTACCAATGTAAGATTTCTAAAGATAGCTACAGCACTTGACCCAAGATTTAAGAATCTGAAGTGCCTTCCAAAATCAGAGAGGGATGAGGTGTGGAGCATGCTTTCAGAAGTCTTAAAAGAGCCCCACTCAGATGCGGAAACTACAGAACCCGAACCACCAAAAAGAAAATGAACCTTCTGCTGGTGGCATCTGACTCAGATGATGAAAATGAACATACGTAAGTCCGCTCTGCTTTGAATCATTATCGAGCCAAACCCATCATCAGCATGGACGTCCTATGGAATGGTGGTTGAAGATGAAGGGATATATGATTCATTAGTGCATCTAGCATGTAAATATCTTGCAAGCTGGCTACAACAGTGCCATGTGAATGCCTGTTCTCACTTTCAGGTGACATTGTAAACAAGAAGAGGGCAGCACTATATCCTGCAAATTGTAACCAAATGTGTTTGCCTGAGTGATTGCCTGAAGAAGAAGTAGGACGGAGTGGACTTGTAGGCTCTAAAGTTTTATATTGTTTTATTTTTGAATGCAGTTATTTTTGTACATAATTCTACATTTGTAAGTTGCACTTGCATGATAAAGAGATTGCACTACAGTACTTGTATGAGGTGAATTGAAAAATTCTATTCTATTCTATTTCTTTTGTTTTTTACAGTGCAAATATTTGCAATCAAAAATAAATATAAAGTGAGTACTGTATACTTTGTATTCTGTGTTGTAATTGAAATCAATATATTTGAAAACATAGAAAACATCCAAAATATTTAAATAAATGGTATTCTATTATTGTTTAACAGCACGATTAATTGTGGGATTAATCGAGATTAATTATTTTAATTATTTTAATCGTTCAATTAATCACTGTTAATTTTTTTAATCACTTGACAGCCCTAGTAAAAGGCAATAAAGGGTAGTTCCTCTCACTTGCCCCTTGCATCCTTCTGCCATTGCCATCTTCATTCTACCTCTGGATTTACCTTTGTCTTTAAAATCCTGCCTTAATACATCCTCCTTCCTTTTAACTTTTCAGCAATATTCTCACCTAGACATTGCCACAGCTTCAAGATAATACCTTCTCCCAATGAAGAATATAATTGAATTGTGTTTGTGTTGTCTGTGTTAGATAAGATTCTTTGGACAGAAACTGTCTTAGTTCCCTCATGTATGTGTAGCACAGATCACATTGTCAACACTGCACAAAAACTAACAACGATGTAGTGCTGGTGGCTTATGAAGCTTATGAAGCTTTGCTATCTAATGCCACATAGACATACAACTACTGCGATGAGTGGAATTATGTTTCATTACATAATCTTCAATCAAAATGTTTTCTTTATAGTATGATTGTCATTCCAGTCTACAGTTACCTTTGCAACCAGATCAAGGCCTGAGAAAGAAGTATACAGTACTAACCCTACTTCTTCCAAGTTGTCTAGGGTTACCATATTTCAACAAGCAAAAAAGAGGACGGGAGGAGCCCCGCCCTAGCCCCGCCCCTGCCCCTCCCACTTCCCGCCCCCCCAGGCTGAAGAGAAGATCACAGGAGAGCTATCAAGACCTGACAGCTTGATTTGTTTGGATTTGGTGGGACTTTTTTGCTCTTGTTTTGTTGCTGCTGCTTTTTTGTTTTTTTAATGTTCACAGTGACGTGGCCCTAGACATCAGAGCATAGCTGAAGGGCCTTCTCTTGCTTGTGCTTTCTCAGGGGACTGCAGACCCAGAGATACCAACATTTCCCTGTGCATAGTTAATCAGTTAGAGATCGCTAGTGCCAGGGAAGTGCTGCTTCAGCACAGAAAATGATTACCTATAATCCTGCATGATGCAGCCTGCAAAGCAACACTATCTTTGAATGCACACAAAGGATAGGACTTTAAATCTAGTGCACAGACACCACTGCTACAGGATTAAGGACTGGAGGGAAAAGACACTTTCCAAGTACCCAAGTTGGGAAAGAGATCACAGAAGAGATCAGGGTGAGCTAATTTTAAAATTGTGCCTTTTGCTTTTGATGCTAGGTTTTGCTGTTGTTATATGTTTGTTTACTGTTGCATGGTACAGAACACTCAAGCTGTTCCCTTACATGATGTATTGCGCTAACAAAAATGTTGGTTTTTTTTAAATCCACCAAACTCAAGTGTGATTGTGGCTCACAGCATGTGGTAAGCAAGCTGATCCTCTTAGAATCACTGAAGATGATTAACTATCTTCTTCTTCCTTTCTGACATGTAAGTCAAAAGTAATCTTGCAAATGTTCCAGATGACAGGCTAACGTCTTTTGGATATTGGGATGGGGACAGTGCTTGCCTTGGTAAACTTGATGGTGTGTGACGTCACATTTCCTGATATTGTAATCTGTCTTGCCAGTAGCCCATTCCATTCTGGAGGGCCATTGCAGTCTAGTTAACTGTTCACAGTATTAGGAGGCCTTAGTTCTTATCCTGGCTCTGGCCTTACTGGTTTCCCTATAGGTAACTGTTTCATAAGTGCCTAAGTGGTGTAGGTGACACTTGGGTGTCTGAGTCGGTTTTGATAATGGTACCTAGGCACCCCAGTCACTTAATTATATCTAACACTGGAGCTATATGTGTAATGTCCAGCCCAGGTAGACATCGCCATGCTAGCTCGGATCGCACTAACACACTCAAAATATCACTGTAGCCGCTGCTGCGTAGGCAGCAAGACAGGGTAGCCACTCTGAGTACAAGGGTCTCAAATAGGATTGTAGTCAGGGTGGTGAGCCCATTATGCTTCCCGCAGCGACCCTGATATTCGTAGTATGCTAGTTCAATCAGAGCTAGTACAGGTATACCTGCCCACGCTGGAAATCACACCTCCAGCTCCCATGTAGATATACCTAAGACGCTTTTGAAAATGTTACCCATTAGCCAAACTGCATCTCAGTTTCTCCATCTGTAAAAATGGGATAATAAAATGTACTTACCTACCTTGCATGGGATATAGGGAGAATTTAAACTTGTGTTGCACACTGATGTGAAAGATGTATGCTGTTCTTTATAATCCTTATTGAATAGCAAGCAGGGTGGGGAGAGATACCAGGAATGGGTCTCTAGCACTTTTTCTTTCCCCACTTCCTATGCTAGACTCCACAACACTTTTTTAGGCTCTCTGAGTGGCAGTGTAAGAAACTGAGAGTTTTAAACCACAACATCAGATTTTCAAATTGAGTTTTAAAAGAGGCAAAATAGAAAATGGAAGAAATATACAAATTCACTGTTTCCAGTTAGGAACAGGCTAATGCTTGCAGGGTTATCTAGTTCACAGATATATTAGATGAGCCCAAGCCTAAGAACTTAGAATCAAATCTGAATTCCCTCAAGGTTCAGGGTGATTGGATACAGGCTCTTAGCTTGGACCCTTCACTCATACAAATGGGTATTCACTCAGCAAGATGGACTGCCTCCGGGCCTATCGAATCAGGAAAGGACTGTCAGCTCCTTACTCTCCCCGCTGCCCCAACTACCATACCTATCTTGAATCTTCTCCTCAGGTTCCTGCAACATCACTGCCTCCACTCTCTTACTGGAGTCTAAGCTACTGCCTGTGGTCCCGGCAAACAGCTCAGGGGATCTCCCTGGGGCCTAGGAGAGAAGGACTCCTTCCCACATGCTGCAGATTGGCAGCAAAATGTTTCTGGGGACAATGCTGTAGCCTCAGTACACAGTAGTCCATGAGGTCCCTACCCCTCCACTCTGCAAGGAAAATGGCTGTTGGATCTGTGAATCCCTTACATGCAGTGTGCTCCTGTGGTACACAGCTCAACAACATTAAGCATATGCAGCTCTGCTATAGAGACTTCTGGCATCCAACTCCTCCACTCCTGCTCAGCAGCTGCAGCATTTCAGCCAGTGTTATAAGCCTCCTCTGATGCAGATGTTGGGGAAGGAACAGGATATAATATAGTGTAAAGTGATCATGACACATATATACAAACAATCCCATATTTCTTAATTTAACTCACTTTTTGCTGCCTGTTCCCTTCCCTTGGACTATTGCTCATTTAGCTTCAGTGTCAGATTCCTTTACACAATGATAAGCACAATGATAATTTCTGTGATAACCAAATAGGCCACAAGTGAGAGAACATCCTGTTCCTTAATTGGGCCTGCAAGATCTTCGCTTCTCCTTTGCATAAAGTTGACAATGATATAATAAATGCAAGGAACATGGATTTATTTCTATCTTGCCTTTGATTGCCAAAATAAAGAGGAAATTAAATACCCACAAAGAAACTTGACAGTATATCATATAAAACAAATCTTTGGGAATTGTCAAGGTTTTAATTATTTTCATTCAGTGGGTATGCAAAATTAAAATTAACCATTTATATTGTATGTAGGTGTTTGGAGGCTACTATATTTGTCAATTTAATAAAATTGCATTGATAACTTTTAAGAATGTCTTGATTATTGCAACACCCAGTCTGTACTCCACTAGGAAGTGTATTAGGCCAACTGCTATTTTTTTTATTTCCATAAATGATATGCTAGCAATTATTACCAAATCTGCTATCTACATGTTTACACTGATGATGCTTCAATTTACAGTACTTCAGATTGTGTTAACACAAATGAGAAGGCATTATAGGAGGACTTTAATTGAGTTCAAATTGGTTGACTGAACAGAAAGTGATATTAAATGCAGTTGGAAGCTAGAGCTGAGTAGTTTATTATTTGGCTCCACACCAAATTGGCTCAAGTTACTAAAAGTTTTAGACTTCCAAACAAATGAAGTAGACTGGAAAGCAAGTTAACTGCTTCACAGATTTAAGCTTACACTTTAGTTGTTGGTTTTCTCTTTGATAATTGACTATAATGAATTTAGTGCTGTTTAAAAGCAAAGCATCTTGGTTGAAATATTAGATGTATCATAATAATACAAGGTTTGTTTTAGCTTCTGCATAAATTATTGAGCTCTTAATGAAATAACTGATTTTGGTTTTAGGGACACTAAACATATTAATAAACATGTGCAGAAGACTAAACATTGTGATCTAATCTCTTAGCAATTTCTCTCATATAATAAATATCACCATCTGGGGAAAGAAAAAAAAAGAGGTACCTGGATGAAATTCTTATTTGTACAAGTTTATCACTAGTATGTATATATATATTCAATGCATAACTAAATGTCTTACTTTTTTATCATTCGCTTCTTTTGACACTAACTGCTCTGAAAATACTTTAAAAATAAAATTTATATACAGTTTATGTTTATTTGCTTAGGGACTGATTCTCCACTGCCTTCCATATTGCAGAGTCGTACACCTGTGCAAACCAGATGAGCATGGTAGCATTTCACACCAGCTTTGCACTGGTATAAATGACCACACACAATTGGAGGCGGGAGGGATAGCTCGGTGGTTTGAACACTGGCCTGCTAAACCCAGGGTTGTGAGTTCAATCCTTGAAGGGGCCATTGGGGGATTTTGAGCAGAGGGTTAGACTAGATAACCTTCTGAGGTCCCTGCCAACCCTGATATTCTATGCAGGGCAATGAAAAATCAGATTCTTGTTGTTTTATAAGTATCTGGTTTTAAATCAATTATGAATCCAATTCAGGAAATCATACTGATTAGTGACAGCATATTCTTATATCCTAAGCACATACCTGAATTAAATTGAGGTGGTTGGAAGTTGTTCGATAGAACATTTTCCCTCCAGAGAATGCCCGTTCATCAAAATCTAAACATTTTATGGAGATGGTTTGAATTCAATGAAATTGCAATGGAACAGAGGCAGCATTCTGGTGTAAGCCTGCCTTGTTTCTACCAGCTCACCAGCCTGGCTCTTCAGTAACCAGCTTGTCAGCCAACAGGGAGCTGGGAGCCTGGAAGCCCGGGGAGCCGCAGCTGCCAGACTCTGAGGTCCTTGACTCAGCCAGGTCTTCCAGGGTCCTGACTGCAGCTCGCTAGGCAGATTGCTGAGGAGCTGGGAACATGGAAGCCATAAGAGCCCCAGCTCCCAAGCTCCAAGGCTCTCAGCTCATTCAGGGCTTCCCGACTCCCTTTAGACTTCCAGGAAGTTTGAGGAGGAGCTAGAAGTCTGAAAGCCCTGGCTCCCAAGCTCGTAACTCCTTAGCAGTTCAGTCTCCCAGGGCTTCCAGCGTCCATAAATCTGAAGCAGTCTGCCATGTGGACTGTCCCTGAGCCAGTGACCCTGGAGCAGCCCACTATGCAGACTGTTTCTAATCCAAGGCTTCATTTCCTTTCATGGAGAATTTTGAAATTTTTGGTTTTCATTCCAAATTGGAAAAGAACCAAATTATGAAATATCAAAATCGTCTGTGAAACACAATTACCTTTGTTCACACAGCTTTAAAATCAAGGCCATTAATGTGAGGTTTAGATATTTAGGCATCAATCCATTGCGGTATTTGTTCTTACTGTTAAATAACAAGGATGCTTTATTGGCTAGGAACTATGGGCTTCATTTTGCAAGGTATTAAACAATCTCAACTCTGAGTTCAGTGCAAGCTGACAGCACTAATCACTTTACAAGAGGAGAACAGCACTTTTCAGTTGTTGGGTCACCAAGTGAGTAAGACTTTAAAAAGTTTATAACTACATTCCTTCCCCCTTCCTCCAGCCGAGGAACTTTACTTGGAATTCGGTGCCTATGGACACTGGAAAGTTCAAATTGTTTTGAAATTATGGACTTGAAGAAACTGTAAATAAAATTAACTTTGGAAAATATTGTACTTTTATGATTGATTAAGCTTATCCTGAAAACCCTTTCTCTCTTGAGTTATCCTTACTCATGACTGGTAGTACTACTAAATCAATGGTTTAGTGCTCATTAAGGTTCAAAACATACCACATCTAACCCTGTTTGAAGATGTGTCTAATCCACTGATCTACCATCTTAGAACAAAGTATCCCATTTGTACAATTACAGAATCATAGTATATCAGGGTTGGAAGGGACCTCAGGAGGTCATCTAGTCCAACCCCCTGCTCAAAGCAGGACCAATTCTCAACTAAATCATCCCAGCCAGGGCTTTGTCAAGCCTGACCTTAAAAACCTCTAATGAAGGAGTTTCCACCACCTCCCTAGGTAACCCATTCCAGTGCTTCACACCCTCCTGGTGAAATAGTTTTTCCTAATATGCAACCTAAATCTCCTCCACTACAACTTGAGACCATTACTCCTTGTTCTGTTATCTGGTACCACAGAGAACAGTCTAGATCCATCCTCTTTGGAACCCCCTTTCAGGTAGTTGAAAGCAGCTATCAAATTCACCCCCACATTCTTCTCTTCTGCAGACTAAACAATCCCAGTTACCTCATAAGGCATGTGCTCCAGCCCCTAATCATTTTTGTTGCCCTTGGTTGGATTCTTTCCATTTTTTTCACATCCTTCTTGCAGTGTGGGGCCCAAAACTGGACATAGTACTCAAGATGAGGCCTCACCAATGTCGAATAGAGGGGAATGATCACATCCCTTGATCTGCTGGCAATGCCCCTACTTATACAGCCCAAAATGTTGTTAGCCTTCTCGGCAACAAGGGCACACTGTCAGCTCATATCCAGCTTCTCGTTCACTGTAACCTCTAGGTCATTTTCAGCAGAACTGCTGCCTAGCTATTCGGTCTCTAGTCTGTAGCAGTGCATGGGATTCTTCCATCCTAAATGCAGGACTCTGCACTTGTCCTTGTCGAACCTCATCAGGTTTCTTTTGGCCCAATCCTCTAATTTGTCTAGGTCCCTCTGTATCCTAACCCTACCCTCGAGCGTATCTACCACTCCTCCCAGTTTAGTGTCATCTGCAAACTTGCTGAGGGTGCAGTCCACGACATCCTCCAGATCATTAATGAAGATATTTAACAAAAGCGGCCCCAGGACCGACCCTTGGGGCACTCCGCTTGATACTGGCTGCCAACTAGACATGGAGCCATTGATCACTACCTATTGAGCCTGACGATCGAGCCAGCTTTCTATCCACCTCTAAAGAACCCCAGTGTCACCTCCAGATAATGTACTAGGAGACAAGAACAAGATTCAACCATAGCCAATGACTATCTCATGACAGATCCAATAGTCCAGCCTTATAGTTTTAACCTTCTAAGCCATCTGTGGGCAAAGCTCAATGCTTCAGATGTAAAGTGACCAAATGTGCCTCAAATGACTATAAGTGGAGCCTTTATGACTCTCCTCTTTCCCACTATAGCACTTAAAAGATGTAGATCATATACTTGCAGGCTTCATCCATTAGCAAGAGTGCCTAGTT
This sequence comes from Malaclemys terrapin pileata, assembly GCF_027887155.1. NCBI lineage: Eukaryota > Metazoa > Chordata > Testudines > Emydidae > Malaclemys > Malaclemys terrapin. Next base: position 32,615,743 of record NC_071505.1, read on the forward strand.
TTCCTCATGAGCTCACGCAGTGCCCGCTCCTCCCTCAGATATTGGATGGTTAAAATATTTAGACTAACCACACTTGACTTGAACATCAATGTAAATGCAATCACATTCATAAAAAAAATAAACCAATAATATGAGAAATGATCACTTGTGAGATTAAAGTTTGCTTATTTCAGTAAAGGTTACAGAATTAAGGACAATTGTATCTTATTTTACATGATACTGTAATTTTTTCCATATGGATGCAGGCCTGAGCATCTTCAAACCTCCAAGTCAGTGGGACCGCAAAGGTCTTCCTGTGTGCAGGAGTGGCACCGGGGGTTTTGCTGCTCTAGGCAGCAGCGCTCTTTCTCAGAGCATTCGGCGGCAAGGGTCCTTCTGCTCCAGGGCGCTTCGGCGGCGGGTCCTGGAGTGAGTGAAGAACCCGCCGCCAAAGCGCCCTAAAGACGCGGAGCGGAAGGACCCCCACCGCCGAATTGCCGCCGAGGATGGCAAAATGCCGCCCCCCAAATCCTGCCACCCTAAGCGACTGCATCGGGTCGCCTAGTGGAAGCGCTGGCCCTGCCTGTGTGTAATAAATTGCAGGATCAAGCCATAGGCCCTAATACCTCAACAGGACCTGCTAGCATGGGTTCCTGCACTTATGCAGTGCCATATTGAATCCAGTAGGACTCTACATGAGTGGTTACGAACTGCATTGCAGGACTGGAGCCTTGCTTTGCCTGCTGGATATTTAATAAAACAACAGAAAATTAGATTTGCTATCTCTGTATCTTTCTTTTGGGAACACAATTTTAAGAAACATGAAAAATAGAAAGATAGACATATCAGTTAAGGGTCTGATCCTGCATTCCTTCTGCATGCAATACTCCTGTTGAAGCCAATGGAAGTTATATATCTAAGAATGAAGTATCAGTTGATTCAGCAAAACACTTAAACATATGCCACACTGTAATTAAGTTCTTGCTGAATCAGGACCTTAATGATGTAACATGACACATGTTGTATTAGAAGGAGCTAAAACAAATGGATTACTGGTGCTATATGTCATGTTAAACTATGACTATGTTAAATTATCCTAATGTATTGGAAAGATAGGAAGTATGGTAAGAAACCGCCGTAGCTAACCCAGGAGATCTTCAGTGATGTGAAACTCAAAAATAAGAGTCATACAACAAATGAAATCTAGGTCAAATTATGAAGGATGAATATAAAAAAACAACACAAGCATACCACATCTAACCCTGATTGAGATAATGTCACAGAGAGTACACTTATAGAGTTTGCAGATGATACCAAGCTGGGAGAGGTTGCAAAGTCTTCAGAGGATAAAATTAGAATTCAAAATGATCCTGACAAACTGGAGAAATGGTCTGAAATAAATAAGATAAAATTCAATAAGGACAAATGCAAAGTACTACACTTGGGAAGGAACAATCAATTCCAGAAACACAAAATGGGAAATGGTGGACTACTGCAAAAAAGGATCTTGGGGTCATTCTATCTCCTAGAATGGACCTTGAAAGGTCATCAAGTCCAGCCCCCTGCCTTCACTAGCAGGACCAAGTACTGATTTTGCCCCAGATCCCTAAGTGGCCCCCCTCAAGAATTGAACTCACAACCCTGGTTTTAGCAGGCCAATGCTCAAACCACTGAGCTATTCCTCCCCCAGTCATAAACTAAATATGAGTCGAAAATGTAAGACTGTTAAAAATAAAGTGAACATCATTCTGGGATGTACTAGCAGGAGTGTTGTAAGCAAGACACAACTAATTCTTCCACTCTACTCCAGTTCTGGACACCACACTTTGGGAAAGATGTGGACAAAGCTGAAAAAGTCCAGAGGAGAGCAACAAAAATGATTAAAGTTCTAAAAGAACCATGACCTATTAGGAAAGATTGAAAAAAAAAAAGGGGGTTGTTTAGTCTGGAGAAGAAAAGACTGATGGGGGACACAATAACAGTCTTAAAGTATGTAAAAGGTTGTCATAAAGAGTGGGGTAATAAATTATTCCCCTTATCCCTTGAGGACTGGACAAGAAGTAATGGGTTTAAGTTGCAGCAAGGTAGATTTAGGTTAGATATTAGGAAAAACTTTCTGTCAGGATAGGTAAGCACTGGAACAAATTACCTTGCTGAGGTGGGGAGGTTGTGGAATCTCTGTCATGGGGGATTGTTAAAATCAGATTAGACAAACACCTGTCAAGGATGATCTAGTTAATACTTAGTTCTGCCTCAGTGCAAAAGACTAGATTAGATGACCTATCACAGTCTCTTCCAGTCCTATATTTCTATGATTCTATGCAAGTCCATACAATGGCAGAGTTCTGAAGTCAGTACTGTAGTCCATTTGTATAACTAATATACAATAATTGATACAATAACTTACAAAATGATGAAAATGTTCTAAGCAATAGCAATAATATTTGCAATTTTCTATAATTTATTATAATAGCTGTGCTCAGGATACTGAAATATGGGTTGTTTTACTGATTTTTCTGTTATAACTCCATATTTTTAGATGTTTATAAACCAATCATAAAATATCTGCTGCTGGCTGTCGGGAATGAGTAGGACAAAAGTGATTTTAAATAAAAAATGTTAATGGAACTGGTTTAGGTATCTTTGATATTACAAATGTGTTTTTTAAAAAACCCACCATATGATCTGGATATGTTTTCTACATGCCTTTATTTCCGGGACCCTTTGTTTTTTTTCATGCTACTTTTTTTCTTTTTTCATGTATGCATGTGTGTAACCAAGATTCCCATTAAAGTTGGAGGAGTGACTGAATTAAATGTTACTTGTAGGTGGGAAAGAAATACAGGACCTGCCTAGAAATTAGTACAGGCTAAAAGGCTCAATTTTGTATTTTGTACAAATACAGTGTTTCATGTTTACAATCATTGTCCTTTCTCCTGGCTGTCAAACAATCAAACAAATATTAATACTACATGTTGTAGGAATTCAAAGGACAAGTCATTTGTAGTGTCACTTTTCAAAACCAGCACTCACTGAGCTATTAGTTTTGCAGAACCAGAACTACAATCTGATTGTACCAAAGCATTCTTTTTTTAGCTGGGATGGGGACTCAGAGGTGATTTGCTTCTCAGAACTTCAGAACCTTAAATTTTGGGATTTCATGAAGCTTTTCTGACTTTTGCTAACTGCCATGGGTCAGGGTGTGCTGTTCCTTGGACCCTCTCTTTTCTTTCTGAATGCAGGAGATGGAATCCTGAGGGAAGATCAAAAAAATTGGATTTGTTTAGTCTGGAAAAGAGAAGACTGAGAGGGGACATGATCATAGTTTTCAAGTATATAAAAGGTTGTTACAAGGAGGAGGGAGAAAAATTCTTCTTCTTAACCTCTGAGGATAGGACAAGAAGCAATGGGCTTAAATTGCAGCAAAGGAGATTTAGGTTGGACATTAGGAAAAACTTCCTAACTGTCAGGGTGATTAAACACTGGAATAAATTGCCTAGGGAGGTTGTGAAATGTCCATCATTGGAGATGTTTAAGAGCAGAGTAGACAAACACCTGTAAGGGATGGTCTAGATCAGGGGTCGGCAACCTTTCAGAAGTGGTGTGCTGAGTCTTCATTTATTCACTCTGATTTAAGGTTTCACGTGCCAGTCATACATTTTAACATTTTTAGAAGGTCTCTTTCTATAAGTCTATAATATATAACTAAATTATTGTTGCACGTAAAGTAAATAAGGTTTTTTCAAATGTTTAAGAAGCTTCATTTAAAATTAAATGAAAATGCAGAGCCCCTGGACTGGTGGCCAGGACCCTGGCAGTGTGAGTGCCACTGAAAAGCAGCTTGCATGCCACCTTTGACACACGTGCCATAGGTTGCTTACCCCTGGTCTAGATCGGGGTAGGCAACCTATGGCATGCGTGCCGAAGGCGGCACGCAAGCTGATTTTCAGTGGCACTCACAATGTCTGGGTCCTGGCCACTGGTTCAGGGGGCTCTGCATTTTCATTTAATTTTAAACAAAGCTTCTTAAACATTTTAAAAATATTATTTACTTTACACACAGCAATAGTTTAGTTATATATTATAGACCTATAGAAAGAGACCTTCTAAAAACGTTAAAATGTATTACTGGCACGTGAAACCTTAAATTAGAGTGAATAAATGAAGACTCAGCACACCACTTCTGAAAGGTTGCCGACCCCGGTCTAGATAATACTTAGTCCTGTCGTGAGTGCAGGAGACTGGACTACATGACCTCTCAAGATCCCTTCCACCATATGATTCTATCCTACCATTCTCCCACTCTTGGACTAGGTCACCAGGTTGCACCCCCCCAACTGGGATTCCTCAGCAAGCCTTGGGCTTGGCACCTGCCAGCTTACCCCTTGGGAGCTCTGACCAGTGATTAATGCAGTGACCAGGCAGCCTCCTTACATCAAAGTATTTAGCTGTATTTACCTTGTGTTTAGCTACAAAAACAACAAGGAGTCTGGTGGCACCTTAAAGACTATCAGATTTATTTGGGCATAAGCTTTCGTGGGTAAAAACCTCACTTCTTCGGATGTGTTTAGCTGTGACACTCTTAAGTAGAGCTCTGTGTCGGCACAAAAGCTTGTCTCTCTCACCAAAATATGTTGATCCAATAAAAGATATTACTTCACCCACCTTGTCTCTCTAATATCCTGGGACCAACATAGCTACAATAACACTGCATAGTCTATACCTATATTTGTCTTACCTAAGTTTACCATCCCTACTGCGTCAGACCCTCTCTCATGGCCAGTCTCAGTGTCACTCTGCTCCTTGTGAGCAACTTGCTGACAGTTGCCCTCCCCTCTTTCTAGATGGCAACGTTTTAATTATCAGAGGGGTAGCCATGTTAGTCTGAATCTGTAAAAAGCAACAGAGTGCCACAGGACCCTCTAACGTTTTAATGTTTAGTTTCCTTTTGGTCTGTTAGTTCTCAGCCTTAGCAAAACAGCTGTGTAACTTTGGCCTGACCTTTGAATTAGCACCTAATAGCATAGGTCAAGTATTGTTTCTTAACCTCCTGACCTATTTACAGCAAGGTGTTTTATCTACATCAATTATAAAAAGCAACAGAGGGTCCTGTGGCACCTTTAAGACTAACAGAAGTATTGGGAGTATAAGCTTTCGTGGGTAAGAACCTCACTTCTTCAGATGCAAGTAATGGAAAAGCTTATGCTCCCAATACTTCTGTTAGTCTTAAAGGTACCACAGGACCCTCTGTTGCTTTTTACAGATTCAGACTAACACGGCTACCCCTCTGATACTAGATCAATTATGTTATCTTCCTGCTAACAGCCTGCTAAATAAACCACTATATGCATACAATAACATGTAGATAGTCATATAGTAAACATTACCAATTGCCTGGTCACATACAGAATTCATATCAGCCCCTTGTCCTTCACACAAACATTTTCTCCTTAACTCGAACCACTGGTTTTCAAGTGTACTTAAAATATTATTTCCTTAATTTATTAACAACCTGTTCTATTGAAAATGTTTTGTCTTTGTACAAGAACAATTTAAGGGAAAATGTAAATTTTTACACTTTTGTAAATGAAAATATTTACATGTATACATATACATGTAAACATTTTATATATCTATTCAGCAGCTCAAAATTCATATTTTGCCCTAGACAAACAGAACTTGAGCCTGAAAAGTTTCCAACTAAATTCTGTATTTTGACTTTGTGATGTGTAACAAAATAGCAAAATAAGTACTTCCTTCCTAGGTTTGAGAAGGGATTGAAAATTCCTGTTAGAAACATCCTACTGCCTTGAAGTATAGTGGTACAATTTACAGTATAATCAGGTTCTTAGAGGACTAGAAATAGACAGAAGCAACAACAAAAAATGCTTTAAATGAAATGACAGGATTACCAGAGAAACAACAACGAAACACGGGAAATACTATCTACTGTACCTACAAATTAGTATTATTACTACTTGAGGAAAAAGAAAGATCTAAACAAACAGATTTGATTGCAGTGGGGTTTGCCAACTCTGGGCCCATGCTTTTGATAAACAAATGTTTCATCTTCTGTGTCACACACATCACGTACACTTTATACAAAAATGCTATCATTATTTCAGAGCAAAATGGTCTGATAAGTGCTTGATACCTTTGCTGCAATTTAGGTTGAAGGAAACTTATACTGTTTATCAGAAAACATATCAGTTACAGTGTAGGTTAGGTATAGTCAATATTTTTAATATTAGCTTTGTTCTATTTTTTTCAGAACACAAGTGATGCAAAGAACTTTGACATTTAAAATATCTCTACTTCCAACACAAACCTAAACTAAACATGGGTCTCAGAGGCAAGATTCTATTCCAGACCTGGGCTTGGTCTCATCAATTCTTCTCTACTCCTTCTGTCAGAACTTTTGTTCAGGTCTTAATGATTTCTCACTTTGACTACAGACATTTCTTTGTCTCCAGTCTCATGACTTCTCTATTCCTCTCCATCAATGCATCAGAAATGTTACTGAAACTAGAAGTCACCTTTGCTTGACACTCAGGCCATCTCCAGCCCTTCTTCTAATCCCCACACTCCTAAACCAATTATGAAAAAATTGCATTATGACATATTATTGAATTACATTTTATTTACATATTTGCTATTTATCATGTGTGCGTGTGTGTGTGTGTGTTATGTTAACAAGAATTAACTGCCAATCACTTTTAACAAAAGGAATTCTGATAATGCAGTTCCAGAACATAGGGTCATTACACTGCTTAATGTTAAACTCATCTTCTAGTCACACACTGAAATTTATGTCTGATGTAGTTGTGACTGTTTACAGGGTTCCCAGGACTGCGTGTCACCTATTTACTTCCTGCCTCCAACATGAGGAAGTATTGCTTGTGTTTAACTGATTGTCAGCTTCCTAGCATCACCAGCCTCTTAGCCACTCAAGCACTCTGTTCTGGGCTATGCCAGCCCTTACTTTGACTTGCAGTTTAAAATAGGTGCACCCCAGTCTCCGAGTCCCTTTGAAGTGTTCCCCTAGTGATATCCAGCCCATGGTACTGACTATTCACAGAAATACCATGTCCATTGTGCCAAGAAGAACAGAATATATCAGCTTGTAAGATTCAACTTAGGATCAGCACTTTGCTTAACACCATAGGGCTTAGATATATTCATAGTGAAAAAAGAGTAAGTTTATTATCAAAGATTCAAGAGTCCAGTATTCTTACTCACTATCACTTGAAACAAATGGTAACATAGAAAACAGAAGCATAACACACTTTCTAGAGACTAAGCTTAACTAAAAGGTAACCTCCTGTCTAAAGACACTTATCTCACGCAATGCCCTCTGCAGTGTTTTCAACCAAAGCTGGTTGAGATTTCATTTTTATGAATGCAAACGTGCTGTCCATTTACTTATATATATATATATATATATATATACACAGGTGCAGAAAGATGGGTTATCTTCTTTGCTTTCTAGGTATACCCTCACATTCATTGTCTTTGTTTATATTGAAGGATAACCTCCCATGGCCACAGGTTTCAGAGTGGTAGCCGTGTTTGTCTGTATCAGCAAAAACAACGAGGTGTCCTTGTGGCACCTTAGAGACTAACAAATTTATTTGGGCATAAGCTTTTGTGGGCTAAAACCCACTTCATCAGATGCATGGAGTGGAAAATACAGTAGGGAGGTATAAATACACAGCATATGAAAAGATGGAAGTTGCCTTACCAAGTGGGGGGTCAGTGCTAACAAGCCAATTCAATTAAGGTGGAAGTGGGCTATTCTCAACAGTTGACAAGAAGGGGTGGAAATCACCTTTGTAGTGCTAATGAGGCCAGTGTAATCAAGGTAGCCCATTTCAAACATTTGACAAGAAGGTGAGAGTATCAGCAGGGGGAAATTAGTTTTTGTAGTGACCCATCCACTCTCAGTCTTTATTCAGGCCTAATTTGATGGTGTCCAGTTTGCAAATTAATTCCAGTTCTGCAGTTTCTCATTGGAGTCTGTTTTTGAAGTTTTTTTGTTGAAGAATTGCAATTTTATGTCTGTTACTGAGTGTCCAAGGAGATGTTCTCCAACTGGTTTTTGAATGTTATAATTCTTGATGTCAGATTTATGTCCATTTATTCTTTTGTCTAGAGACTGTCTGGTTTGGCCAATGTACATAGCAGAGGGGTATATATCACAGGATAAAAGGTGTTGCCCAGGTGTTGAGGAAAAATGCACGGGGAGACTCTAAGATAACAACCACTGGTGGTGATGGTGATGATGAGAATGATAAAAATAACTGCCACACCAAGGTCCTCCAGCAGGAGATGTGAGTGACATCAGTCATAGGGCTAAAGATTTTCCATTCTCTCTCTATCTGCTATTCATTGTTTGTGGGATTGTTTATCTGCTTAACAGATTTGTTAATAAAAGGACGTGGGATAAATTGCAGTTATTTCTCATGTGCTTCTAGGGGCTCCCATTCTAATGATACTGATAAAAATATTTCTGATACTGTAACCCTTAGGAGACCAAACCATTACTAACCACTGCAGTCAGATTAATCAATCAAGAGATTAATCAATACATCAACACATCAATAAGGTTACAGCTTCTTATAGCAAGGACCATATCAGTCTACATTCTGTACACCACTGACCATACTGCTAGTGTTCACCAACTAATGAAAGAATAATCACCAGCCCATTTCACCTTCAGTCTTCATGTGGGCTGGTAATGTCTTTGGTAGCAAAATACCGCCATCCACTATTAATTTAAGGGTATACCTGCCATGTATGGTGCTCTGATTTTTGTGGATATTCTCGTTACCTCTTTAAAGCAAAGTGTCCATAATAATCTATTGTGTCACCTGATACTAAAAATCTATGGGAAAAAAATAATTGAATCCTTAAAAGCGCACATCTGCAACCACGTGACACACACAGTTCCCATTCAGTGGGAGTTCAGTCTGTATAGCAGCTATAAAACTGGGTCACAATATGTTTTTTCCTTGTGCACAACGATCTAATGCTATGAGGCAAACATGATTTTGATAAACCTTTTATGTTATACACTGATACTTCTAATATTGGGTTAGAAGCTGTAGTAATACAGAACCAAGAATGGGAAGTTCCTATGATGCATTCAGCAGTTTCTGGGACACCCCCTCCTGCATCAATTTTGCGTTGGGGGTGTGATGTTATCTGATAAAATATGACCATGTAGATCATTGTTGCTACCACTGTTATATAATTGCAACAAATCTTGTACAAAATGTGGCATGTAAGATGTCTGTGGAAAGATGTCTATGAATGAATATGATTATGCTATTTGTATGCATGTATAATTTTTGTAGCTGAAGTTAGGAATATTAACTATATACCTGCATTTCTAAGGTATTTGATTCTGGGTAGCACCAACAAGATATTTAGCCAGCACATTGTGAAGGAACTATTTGAGTTGAATGGCCCATTAAAACACATTCAACTCACAATGGACCATGGGAGACGCCTATCTACAGATAATAGACTTTCCTGCTATGACTAAGTGCAGTCATGCTTGGACATGTGACTTGCCCTTGTAACTCCATCTTTTCCCTGTAATTTTCCACTAGTTGTGCTGAGGGCTTTGTTTGAAACAATGGATTTCCCTCCGCATGGTAGAAGCTATGAAAGGCGCTGGGAACATCTCCATTTTGCCTCTTTCCTGCTCAGACCTCTGGACTATAGACTTATACTAATGGGAGCATTCTAACCCAGGGACTGAGGACCTTCCAATGATTTGGAAGCAACCAGAGACTTGACTTAAGTCAACAGTTTATTCCACCACTGCTAAGAGCCTGAACCAAGAACTTTGCAATTATTGTATGCATTTGATTCCTTTAACCAATTTTAACTCTTTGCATCTCAACAGCCTCCATACTGACTGGGAAATAAAGTCCATCTCCCCTCCCATCCCTCAACCCTCACAGAGATAGGGTTTTGTGATTTGTGCAGGAAGAGTGAATTTTAGCACGTAGTATCTGAACTGTGTCAAATGCATTCAGCTATTCTCTTCTTTATCACCAACATAAGTTAAGGTTGTGAATTTGCTGCCTCCCAATGATTTTGTTTCAAACTCCCATTGTGTTGCATATTGCATTGTGCCAAATCGTTTTATGCTTGTTAGAATGATATAGATATTAAAATGCTCTTTCAACCCATGAATAATAAGTAAACATTTCTGGTTCCTTAGTACATAGATGTAATTCTGGCATTCCATTATAGCTCTAACTGAGAAGTGCATTTTATTTTTCATGCTAGTTACCTGCCACAATTTTAGGTTTTTTTTTTTAAAGCCAATTTTTGTGGTTAATTAGCAAGCAGAAATCTTGATGAACAGCAGGTATTTTTATGTTACCCATGAATAGTTCTATCTACAGTGCATGCTCATTTCTATTATCTTCCAAAAAAAATCTATGAGCAGAATGCAGCTGCATGCTGGGTTATTGACAGGATTAAAGGAAGCACACAGATAAAAGAAAACAACGTGCTTGGGGAAATAACTCTTTTTGCCCATAAAATATAAATCACATATTCATAATTGGAATGTGCTTGGGGATTTCTGTGCTTTCTACAGTATGTATACATCTGCAGTTTTACTGCATTCCTCCAGGAAAAAGAAAAGAAAATGGCTTTTATAAGAGAGGTATGAAAAGATAGTCTTGGATTCCCCTTGCTCCCCTAACTTGCATAGTCTTGTATAAATGGAGTCTAACTGAGGTATTTATGTTCTTCTCAGGGCAAGTGCTGTGACTCATTTCTGGATTAAAAGATACTGTGTTGCTGTGAGAGAAGCCTGGGTAAAGTTTGATGAAAGATCACTTCAATTGTACTTCCACTGCCTGAGGTAAGAAGAATTAGATGTTTGGTGCAGCTCCAATTAATTCTGTTGTTGTTGCACCCTACTTTTTTTCACCCACAAACCTACAAAATTTCACTACATTTACAATTAAATTAACAAACAGCTACAGTTAAGAATTTTGCAAATTATTTCCAGTTCATTTGCCAGAAAAAAAAGCCACATAAATTGTTCCCAATGATTTCCCCGTCTCTCATTACAATTATTAGCCATGATATTATTTTGATATTAGTTGATATTTTTATGGGTTCTTCTCTCTTTACATTATGGCCAAAATTCTCAGACTTGATGTCTAAAGCTCGACACCCCAGTGAAAGGAAACTACAGTGTTCAGCACGTTTAGGTGCCCTACTATGAACGTAAGTGCCTAACTTTAGGTACCTGTGTTTGAAAATTTTGGCCACATGCCTCTGTCTCTTCACATACCTTTTATTTGGAATCTCCTCTTTTAAATAAAATGTTGGATTGCAGGCACACACACTAACACTGCAATTGTTAAGGAGATATCAGTATTTTCATAATAATGACTTTGAGTGGTTAATAACAGAGTTGTTAGAAATGTGCTCCAGGTAAAAACATTGATATATAAGATATGCTCAGCCCAGGGGGCAAGAGAATGTTCCAGTAAATTTGCATGCATTTTATTTTTAATTCACAAAATATGTTGGGTATATCTGGGGACTTTTGAGGTCATCAAAAATGACAGCATGATGGTGATCAAAATACATAAAGTTTTCCACTTTCCTTTGCCAGTGACACTGAACCTTGACCTAGAACTGTCTAGGTGCTTTTCCTAACAGAACTTTCCCAGTCGTGCTAAATTATCCCAGAGTTTATGGTGGAGCAACACCATAGTTAAATTTAACTAAGCAATAAATTGGGATCACCAATCTCATTATCACATCTAACCATGGGCAGATTTGACCTCAGGTCTCCAGACATGAAAGACAACTAAAAAGCTAGTCCATTTACATTTTAAGTGCAGAAAAGCAAGAACCAAAATGTGCTCTAGTGCCAGACATTCTTTGAGCTTTGTATTATTTTCAAATACAGCTTGAAAAGTAGACTCACTGATTGAAGTGCTCACCAGTGCTCTGGCCGCTGTGCTGGGTCAAAGAGCCAGACTGAGGTGAAGGGAGCCCTAGCTGCCTGGATCCAGCTAAAGGAGATAACGTCAGTCTGTCTTCCTAGGATTCCCTTGCCAGCTCTGGCATGCTAGGGGTAGAAATGCAACACATGATGCTGTTAAGAATCTGGGCAGTGCTAACACACATTGAAAATTCGGGACAGGTTGCTGTAACTTACACAGGTCTGAGGGGTTAAGTTATGCCAGGAGCTGCTCTGGACCCCGGAACAGCTCAGAATCAGGGGGCATATAGTGACTTAAACCACCTTAGCCTCCCTCCTCCTGGACTGCAAATACTCTGTGGTGCCTCTTAGAAGTTCAGTATATAATCTCACCCATTGTTTTTAAATAATATAATTGAAATTAGTCGAGAGACCTATACAATGGTGTCTATTTTTTATACCTTATTTCCCTCATGCTCAGCAAAATAAAACTCTGTTAGACAATTAGTGTCATTTCATGTATAGCTAAATCCCAATTGGGTCTACAAGAGACTCAGGCAGTATAGGACATACTCACAGCTCTGGTAATTCAGGTTAAAGGCAGCCCCCTCCAGCAGAACTTGCTAGGGATGTAGAGAGTGTCAGCTCTGTGGGTTCTGTGAAAAAATGTTAAGTAATGTGTTCAGAAAATGTTATTTTATGTATGGGGTTGTAGGAAGTAAACCCTGTGGTTGGACATGAGCCAGTGATTTAACATCTGAGGACTCTGTAAAGGCCCACTGTGCTGCTAAGAGCCAGTTCAGCAAGGCCTGAGAGAAGGAAGAGAGCCTGGGATTGCTATCTAAAAATTTTTTTTCTTTTTTTTTTCAGGACTTGGCAGAAGGTTTCAGGAATGGATTCTCGAGACATCAGAGACTAGTCCATTGGCACTGTATGAATCCAGGATACCAGGAAGACGGCACGGAGATCCAGTTCAGAGGATGTAGGACCCAGTAGCGTCTAAGAAGGAAGTCTGAACTGGGATTTGAAACAGGGCCTTTCTATGCTTGAGATGAACAGTAAATGAGTTCATTCATGGGTTTACTTGTAAGTAATAAAGTAAAAGTTCATTAACCAACTCTGGAGTGGAGTAGTGGTGGCTGGATATTCTTGCAGTGGCCTTCAAAGAACTATATTTATCAGCAAGCACGCAAGATCCTGGGGACAGAGTCCGTGGAATAGGGAGTAGAGTGCGGAGTAACACAATATAAAGTTTCCAAGTTCAAAGCTGGGTGTTGGTAGCAGTTACCTGAACCTGGGATGTAGGAAACCTACTTTCTTCCCCCACTCCTAATCTTGTGGAAACCTTTCTGCAGTTAACCCACAGTACCCAGCCTCTGGGGTAAGTGTGGGAATGGGGCCTGAAAGATTCCATTTTCTGTGGCATGTTCCCCAGGTCTCAAACCCATAGTGATTTTTCTCACAAGGTAAATAATGACCACCTGTCAGAATTATCTTATCTGGTGCCCTCCTCAGTAGTATGAAACCTGCTAAGGGAGGGCACGGGGCAGTAGCCAGTGGGGACTATATGGGAACATTAAGAAAGGACGTGACTGTGTGAAGGCATCTTGTGATATCCATGATTTTATGGGCCCATTCCTCTGCCTATTCCATGGGCTGGGGCTGGAGCCTAAAACACACCCCAATGGGATAATTTTGAGGATCCTCTGAGAGATGATTCTCAAGGAGTTTTGTATTGGATTTGTCCCCTCCCATAGTTTTCACTCTTCTATTAGAGAAAAGTGGGAGGCTTTATTATGCTCTAAGGACTATGAAAAATGGCACATTTTTTATATAACCTTATCAATTACAGCTGGTCAGAAAATGGGGGGAAAGAATCAGTCCAGAAAAATCTTCATAATAACCATATCAGTGAAAGTAAGGAATTACTAATTGTCTCAGAAGATAGTGAGTCAGGGAACACTAACCTGAAGATAAGTTTAGGCTAGACATTGGGAAAAGTTCTTAACAGTAAGAACAATAGGGAAGCACAATAAATGACCAAATGAAATGGTTAGAGTGACTGTTGAGGCAAATATTAGATAGGATGGTAATGGGAAAGATGAAGTTAGTAGTCTTGTAAATGCAGGGATTCATACTAGATCCATCTATCCTAACACTACTAGGTAGAAATTTGTGAGTTGTTACAATGGTTACAACTGGGGAGAATAGAGAGCTGAGAACAGCCCTGGGTTCAGAGCCAGCAGGGCAAGCTGGTATGATGTTTTGTTGCAGTGAACCAGATACAAGAACCAATGAAATAGACATATAGTTCAAAAACCCAATGAAGGGCTAAAAACACAGCACCTGTCATAAAAGGCATTCTACTATTTGGGTAAATATGAGATTCTGCTGTCTTTAGAACACACATAGGAAACCCCAGGGCACCTAAAGAAATGACTAGAGACCTTTGAGGCTGGGGCGTGGGCAGAGACAAACAAGATAAAACTTTACAGAAATCTGGGAACTGGAATGCGACAATTAAATGTAGAAAGGTGCCAATGGCTACTAGATTTTAAGATTATGATACAATGTGCCTGGTTCTCCTCCCACTTCCATTGGTGTAAACTGGGAATAACTCTAGTGAAGGTAATGAACATACATGGTGTAAAAGTGGTATTAGCCAGAGAATAATCCAGCTGAATACGTAGAATCTAATTCAAAAGAAATGTAATATTAGGGTTCTGAGCCTGTTCCAGTAGATGGAGCTATGGAACAGAAATACAAATTTAGTGTTAAATGTGTTTTGAATTAAAGCAGACATGTTTGTCTCAACACTGAGTTTCTGTTCTTTCTGGCTCACCAGCACACACAGCCTTCCATATTTCCTAGACAAACACAAATCTTTTGGGTTTCGCCATGATTTATAATATGGTTGGTTGTACTGTCTTTATATATATATCAAGTTCATCACAACAAATATTCTGCTGTTCTGGTATGCAATTTTTGGTTTGTGATACAAGGAAGTCATTTTCTTGCAGTAGATTATTTACATTGCTGTCAAGTGATAATAGCCTATCGATCGAGTCGCACAAATATTTTACAAGTTTCAAAGTAAAATCTTTTCCACTAAAAATGCCTGAAATCTTTCAAGCAGCTACATTTTAAGTTGGCAAGGAAGAGGACTGTAGCTGTTGACAGACTGAAAGTAATTTCTGTAGCTCTTCGCTGTGGGTTGGTGGTTTCCTTCTACGGTGTGTTCATTTGGAAATCCTCCAACATGTCAACCACCTCTGTGGCAATTGTGAACTGTGATTGGAAAGTATTCAACAAATTGCAGATACTAGCTATTTTCTCTGCCATAAATGCCAACTCCAGCTGCTGCCTCAACTACTGTACTTTGTCATAAAGAATGTTTGAAAAAAAATCAAATTACGGCTTACCTAGGCAATGTTTATAGTGTAGGGTAGATGTTTGTACATAAATTCCATATACATCTGTGTAATATTTGCTGGGTCTTATAAACAATGCACATTGAAAAGACTAAGATCAACATTTTTCTGTTAACTTTTTGGCATTCCATTGACAAAAGGAAGGATCGCCAAAGGAGTTAAAAAGACTGTATCTCAAAAACTGTTTCTACTATTTCCAGACCCAAGTTGTATGCGTAGTGCATTGCCTATACCAGTACTAGTTGGAAAGGTATTTTTTTTATACGGCACCTTATACATTTATTAATAGTCAAAAAACAGGTTTTAACAATAAGCAGGTGCCTTTTCACTTGACCATAATAATGTATAAGATGCATGATCTTCAAAAAAATTAAGGGATGGTTTCATAAACTCAGTCATCACCATTAGAATATCACCAAGTGCCAACACCATGGAATCTGAGATAAATACCACAGTTATGTCCTATGCTAAATACAGCTAAATAGCTCCGGTATCTCAGATAGCAATATGTGGTACCTTTTGGCAGAAGCTGAATTTTTAATAGCACTACAGAATCCCAATAGTTATTTCATAGCCTGCTATTACAATTGACACTCCTGCTGGAAGAGAAGAGAAGCTAAGACTGAATGGGCATGGAGTTGGAACTATCCCCACAGTCTTCCAAAATAGTGTCAAGCCACATTGGTAAGACAGTAAAACAAAGAAATTTGCATCACAGCTGTTCTGTACTTTTTCTATGTACAAATATGAGTTCTCAATCTCCTGAACTGTCAATGTGGCACCTTTCACGAGTCCTAAATTACCTACACATTAAAAACAAAGAACAAGGAGCCTTTGCTAATTGAAGGCAGTAATAAGAGGATCCTGACTGTGTTAGTATAGGGGAAGATTATTTTTTGTCTGCTGCTCACAAGGGATCTCAGTACTTTGTAGTTACCTCATAAGTGATGCAGATGAAAAATGACCTGCCCCTTCACCATCTCAGAAAGGAACAGCTGAAGTGACTGCAGAATTTCCATGCTGTGACCAGCAGGCTTTCTCCAATTCATTCGGTTGTTTTTTAAAAAAAATGTAACAAGAAAATGAAAGCAGGCTGCAAAACATGGTACATGATCAAATTCCCTACCCTTAATAGCAGATATTATACCATATTTGTTTCATTGCCAGAAGTCACAGGGGAGGAATGAGCATTACACTTTGGTGTTCTAGAGGATATTTAGGAAGAAAAACTGTTCTTTTTTAAACCAATAAACTAAACTGTACAAGGGTTTGGTCACAACAATCTGGATCAGAGTCACAGTGAATGCTTAGATTTCACTCTTGGAGACTATGTTGCTCTTGGGTATTAGTATGTTTAGAGGTGTTTAAAAGAGGAATCATCAACTCTGCAAGGTTATTCCATCTTGACACATCCTGGTGTCACTCCATTATATCCAACAGAATTATGTCTCAAGTAAATTTGTCCTGTTCCATTCAATCAGGCTTTAAAGAATCACATCCTGGTTCAGCAGATTTCTGAATCGACAAAGCAAAAGAGGACAGTGAGAGTCAGGTCAAATGAGTCTGACTCTCTAGCTAAAAATGCCAGGAATGACATCAATAACGAAGAGAAAAGCGAATAGGTACTGCAGGCCCATCTGAGGACAACTGCAAGCCCTGACCTAGAGACATTCATATATGCTTAAAAATGGACACTTTGATGTAAAAAAACAAATATCAATTTTAAGAGCTTGGTTCTCTCCTGTAGTTGAGCTGTACTTGGCAGAAGGGGCAGGGTCATCAGGGAGCCAGTCATAGCTTCCTGATTCTGAGGACCAACAGCTCTAACTTGTGTCATAGACTTGGGATCCTTATTAGACTCCATGCCAGTGGAGCATAGACATGTGGAGCTCCTCCATTGACCTCCCACCTTCTACGTGCCCAGGTATGCCCCTTTTTCTTGCCCCTGAAAAGTCCCATACACCAAGGGGAGGTAGCAGGTTTCTCTAGAACACTTGTACTAGCAAGAAACTCCCCTCTGGCAGAAGAATTCTATTCTGGCCATCTTTTGTCCCCTTTGCATCTCTGAGCTGCTGTTCAGAGGGGCTAGATAAGATTACAGAGTTCGCCCATAAGTATATATTTTACCAGGAGCACAAAGATATAAAACTAAACATAATATTATTGAAATAATAATGCAATGAAAACCAATGAAATGAGTTCATAGCCACTGTAGATTCATTAACTAAAACTCTGAAAGAGAGAGCCTGAGACATAAGGCCTTGTATCAGAGGCCCACTATGATGCCTGATATAAAGCAAAGTTAGAAAAAGTCAGGCTGTGAGCAGAAGTCAGGCTCTGCCTGCGTGCAGGCTCACAGAACCTGGCAAGAACAGGGCTGGTATTGCAAAAAACACACATTCCTGAAAAGTGCTAGGCACAGGACACTCATGCAAACACATTCCAGAAGGGTGGTACCAGAACACCTCGATACCAAGTATGGTACAAACACATACCCCAAAGAGAACAAGAACATGCTGACCCTCCAAAAGATAAGGTCAGGATGATAGTGTGATGCAGGGGTAGGCAACCTTTCAAAAGTGGAGTGCCGAGTCTTCATTTATTCACTCTAATTTAAGGTTTTGCGTGCCGGTAATACATTTTAATGTATTTAGAAGGTCTCTTTCTATAAGTCTATATTATATAACTAAACTATTATATGTAAAGTAAACAAGGTTTTCAAAATGTTTAAGAAGCGTCATTTAAAATTAAATTAAAATGCTGATCTTACACCACCAGCCTGCTCAGCTCGCTGCCAGCCTGGGGTTCTGTTCACCTAGGCCGGCAGTGGGCTGAGCAGGGCCTGCGGCTGGGACCCTGGGGGGGGAGGTGTTTCAGGGGTCAGGGCAGAGGGCTGGGGGAGGGGGTTCAGGGCAGAAGGCTGGGGTGTGTGGGGGTGGGGTTCAGGGATCAGGGCAGAGGGCTGGGGGTGTGTTGGGGGGGTTCAGGGCAGAGGGATGGGGCTGTGGAGGTGCAGGGTAGAAGGCTGGGTGTGTGTTGGGGTGGTGGGAGTTCAGAGCAGAGGGCTGGGGTGTGTGGGGAGTGCAGGGCAGAAGGCCACTCAAAATCGGCTCGTGTGCCATGTTTGGCATGCGTGCCGTTGGTTGCCGACCCCTGGTGTGATGGAGAGAGATGTTTTGATCAAACTGACATTTACAAGGTAACGGGTGGCAACAAACTACGTCGGGGGCAGTAACTGACCATGTCAGAGGGACAACACATAACTTGTTTGTATCGGTGTATAAAATGGAGTCTCCGAGTGAGTGCCTTTGGCTGCCATAGGGGGCAGCAGAAAGTCCCGCTACTGACTGAGCTGGTCCATTATGACAGGCATGCATGTGTTCAGTGGTCCTGTAGAGTCTATGGGATACTATGGCATGCATCGTTAACAATAAACCTGTCTGGGTGCCTTCGCAACTAAATGGGTCTGTAGTTATTTGGCAGTTCAATCAGAACCTGCTGTATGGACTATCTGACCAGAGCCAGTGCAGCACACAGAGAGAACACACACAGAGAACCAACATCTTCTTATGTGGCATCTCCATTACTGTCGGTTAGCAACCATGGTAGCCATTCTGTATGATCCTCTGCCAATTTCTTTGTGGATGAATAGTCCTTTTAATACATTCAAGATACCATATCATCCATCCAACATCTTCTTTTTCTGCCTTGTGTTCTTCTGCCATGAACTTTCTCTTCTAATGCCCAGAAACATACATCTCCCACTAAAGCCCTGAAAATGTGCCCTGCAAATTGAATCTTTTTCATAAGATCTGACTACTTTTTGCTGGTTCCAATCATCTCCAATATTTTTTGTTAGTTATGTGGGCTATCCAGGATATTGTGTGAATATTTATTTTACACCATAATTAAAATGATTGTATTTCCTTAATTATCAATTGTTTGAATGTCAATGTTTCACAAACACAATTTATCACAAACCAAATGTACATTTTTAAGATTCAGAATTTAGTCTTTAGATTTATGTCCCTTCTCATCAGATGTTTATTGTTCCAGAATGTCTCTTTCACACTTGCTATTCTGGTACTGACTTCAGTAACCAATCTTCCATCTGCTGGATGGCTGTGTCATTCACTAGAATCTTGCATGTTTTCCTCAGATCCTTGAATACCACCAGTTTTTGTCTGGTCCACATTCTACTCTAGACCATATTCTTTGCTGTATTTATATGTAATCTCCACTAAATTCATCTGACCTTCTGAATCAGCCAATAGCACTGTGTCATCTGCATAGAAAATGTTATGCACCCATTTTCCATTCATCTTAATACCTTTTCTGCTTCTTTGATTAACTTAATCAAACACTCACTATAACTGTTGAATTGAGTCAGTGACATTATACAACTGTCTCACATCTCTCTTGAACTCTATTAGATTTTCATTTTCATCTCCCATTATAATCACCTTCTGATTCCAATATAATTGTTTTATTACTTGACGTTTATATCCATCAATTCTTACAGATCTTAATATGTTGGACAACTTGTAGTGGTAGATCTGTCAAATGCTTTTTGGAAGTCAATAAAACACAAGTATGCTGTTTTCCCCATTTCAATTGATCTTTGTAACATGAGCTTCAAGTTCATAATGGCATTTTTCATTCCCTTTTGACGTTTGAAAGTGTATTGATGTTCACTTATTTCCTTATCAATCTTTTCTTGTATTCCATCTTGAACAACTCACAAAAGTATCTTAGAGGCTTGCAATATTAGGCTGATTGTTCTTTGTTGTCACAATTCATAGCATTGGTTTTGGGGGGATTTGGATACACAGTGAGGTTGTAAAATCTTCTGGCTATTCTCCTCTCTCAGACATATTCTTCATTCCTTTGGACAGGGCTTTCAAGTCTTCATCCCCTACGCTTTTTAACTGTTCAGCCAATATTCCATCACAGCCAAGTGCTTTTTTACTTGGAAGTCTTTTTATTGCTCCCAAGGTTTCTTCATCCATTACTGGTGGGCTTACTTGATTAATCTCTAGAAAAAGTTTTTTAGGCTGATCATCACCATATATTTCCTTGATATATTCTCTCTCTCTCTCTCTCATTTGTGTCTTTATGGTCTGTCAAATATTGTCCAATTTTGTGCATGAGTTACATTAGCCACATTTCTTCTGTAACTGAAGGCTCTTATCTTTTGCTACATCTCACTTTTGTTACATCTCACTTATCCAATTGTTCAATTTCTTTGTATTTCTTATTCAGCCATTCAGACTTTACTAAGCTGCATTTATTCTTTATCCTTTCATTTAGTCTTAAGTATTCATCTTTTTCTGCTGTCGATCTTTGTGCATTTGCGGCATTTTATAGAGGCAACAGTGCCATTTGCTGCTCCATCACACCCTGTCGGAACAGTCATCAAATTGTCTGCTACTGTTTTGGGGTTTTCTGCTTATATTGCAGCTAACCTCCATATCTGAAGGCCATTCCACTATCTGCAACCTGTGGACATGCTCCGGGGCAGAAGACACTGCCCCTGAGAAGCTTACCTAGATCCAAGAATTATAGCTCACTGACATGTTAACATCTCAGTACATAAAGGCAATTAATGAGAACAAGAGGTGGGTATTTAAAGGAAAGTAATTGAATTCTAGTGTGATTATTTTTTGTTGCAAAACAAAGGGAACAGCTCACTTCCCAAGAACAAGCAGGCATTTAGGCCTTCTCTTTACTAAAGAAAACAAACATGTGTAATATGCTGCTGGGGTTCCCAGAGCTGTGAGCCACTCTGTTACCTCTCTGATTCAGTAAGAGTGAGTTTTGCTGGCAGTTAGACTGCCCAAACCTCACCCAGCAATCAGTGAACTCCAGCCCCTGAGTTCCTCAGAGACATTTCTCTGCAATGCATAGCTCCTACCACTGTGCATTCACTATCTTTTTTTCTAGTAATGATTACAACGTCACAGTGTTACTAGAGGCTTGTGATTCTAGTCTCACCAAGCATTATGTCTGTCCTTTATTTTTATTTTCATTGCTTTTCTTGTTAAACCCTTTTACTACGGAACACCTTCACAGCTTCTGTGCCAGGGTGGCATTTCACAATGTTCTATAAAATGCTAATATTCCCCTGTAATGTCAACACTTCAGAGAGGAACTACTAAGTACAGTTGGCAGTACTGGAACTGAGTTTTGCGTAATATACTTGGTATACTATGCAACAAAGGAACCGTTATGTATGTATGTGTGCTATTTTTTTTAAAAAATCACCTGATTTTATTGCAGCTACATCTGAATGCAAACATTTCCAGTGTTATTTGTTGTTGCCCAAAAATATTAGTGTTGTTACACAAGCTAGTTTTTTTTTACTCACCATTTTATTAGTCAGATAACTGATGTGGACAAAATTTGGCAGGAGCCTGAGGCAACAACTAAAAAGCATTTGTTCATTTATGATGCAGACTAACTTGTCTTCAAACTAATTTCATAGTTTGTCAACGTTAGAAGCAGCAGTCTGTACCCCAGTGCCGTGGGTAACAGAATGTAACACCTTTGCATCCAGGACAAATGGCCATATACATTCTGGTTTGGGGTTTTTTTTTTTTTGAAAGGAGAAAAGAAAAGAGTAAGAAGAACCTTTTTTTCATCCACATCACTGGTCTCATCTGTAGATATGGATACCTGGTTGCCAGCAAGCTGCTGGTGAAATATCAACTTGCTTGCTATAATGGCTTGGAGTGGTTCCTCCCTGTCAGTCTCAGAGGGAGGCCACTCCACCTCACTATGCCGTCTAGGGGCTAATAGCAGAGGCAACATGGAGGGGCATGCGGGGTGACATCCTCCACAGATTGCTTGGGCACATGGTATGGCTGGGCCATCATCCTGCAAAGCAGTTGAGCTGGGGAGCTGCACCGGGCACGGAGAGGCAGAGCTGCAGGAGGGGCTAATGCTTTAACTCTGCTGTGAGAGGCAGAGGAACATCCGGGAGCTTCATAGAGGGCCTGCTGCTTTCCAGGAAGGGAAGGGCTGCTGGGGGGAAGGAGGGCATAACTTGAGTTATTCCAGGGCTGTGCATCCCCACTATCAGTAGGCAGGAGTCACTATGGCTGATATCCACTTGACAGGGGATTAGCACAGTTTGTGCCACTAAAGAGTCTACGGCCCTGGCCCCTAAGAGAAGGGAAGGGTAATTAGCACTCTTCAGCCCAGCTCTCCAGTAGGGGCAGACAGAGTCAGGCTCATGCCCTCTGGGTGGGGCAGAGCCACGGCTGGCTCTGGCTTTTTGGCCGCCCCAAGCACAAAAAAAAAAAAAAAAAAAAAACAGGGTGGCCAGAACAGCAAAAAGAAAAAAACAAACCTGCGGCGAGGCCGGAGCGCGGGTGCAGGGGGACCGGCTGGTGGGGGAGGGAGCAGGCAGGAGAGAGAGAGAGAAGGGGGCGGCCAGGGCTACAGCAGGGGCGCTGCAACGCGGCCCCTCCTGCTGCGCCACCCCCTGCTGCCTGCCGCGAGGGCTCCGCTCCGGTCAGTGGGGAGGGAAGGAAGAGGACTGCCCTGCAGGGTGCTCTGGTTCTCCGCGCCGCCATCCTCTACAGGGCGGCTGGAGCGGAACAAGAACAAAACAAACAAACAAACAAACAAGCAGCCGTGCCACCCTAGGATTGGGCAGAATGCCGCCTCGAACAATCTGCCGCCGCAAGCACCAGCTTGCTCAGCTGGTGCCTGGAGCCGGCCCTGGGCAGAGCAGTAGTGTTCTATGTTCCAGCTCCCTGGCTGGGGCACGTAACAAACAGGCAGGCTCCAGCCCTTGGGGAGGGCAGAGCAACAGCAGTCTATGGCCCAGCTCTCTGGCTGGGGCAGACAGCAGACAAATGCGGGCTGGCTGTCCTATGTTGGGTAGACTGCCACCCCAGAAGTGGGGTTGGCAGCAAGGAGTAGGGGACCCAGACCCACCCTAGTCCACTGGGTCCAGGGCTTTAATATTGACAGGGAATCCTGCCACTGGGTCAGCAGGGATCCTGCCAAAACATGCTGACTGTGGTTTCAGCAACACAATCGGACTAATGTCTGGTTTCCCTGGGCTACTTCCTACTCCTACCTGTCTGTGGGGCTCCATTGCTCGTGGGTCTTCAATCTGCTCAGGGTATGGCATCTGGTAGTCGCAGAGTCCCTGGAGGTACTCAGCATTTGGCGGTCTCAGCAGTCTCTGGGGGTACTCGGCAGCTGGCAGTCCCAGCAGTTCACCTGCCTCAGGGTCCTGCTCCCAGGGTAGGGGTTGGCAATGCTTGGCCCCTGGTGCAGGGCCTGCAGCAAGGCAGACGCGTCCAACTCCCTCCCCGGCTCTCGTTCAACTAAGCTGGAGGCCCCGCTTCTTATACTTCCTGTTCCACCCCCCAGCTTCTGACGTGATGGATAGGCCCAGCCTGATTTCCCATGAAAGCTGACTGACTATTTTAGTCAGTTGGTGTCCTTTCTCCCATAGCTGCTTTTATGAAATCTTATACAGAATCCACACATGACAAAACAAACGGTAGCAAAACAGACAGCAACTATAACAAACAGTCGTCACATACAAACCTGTGGATGGGGCTCTAGCTCACATCCAGCTGCCCACCCCATCACCACCCCCGCCCTGACAGCCCTTAATATTTCCCCTGCTCCCTATAATAGGTCAGGGTTAATTGGCCACTTCATTAATCCTTTATGTTCTGGGCTAGGAAGTGCCCTTGTCAGGGCCGGTGCTACCATGTAGGCGAACTAAGCGGTTGCCTAGGGCACCAAGATTTGGGGGCACCAAAAAGCGGTGCCCCCAATTTTTTTTTTACAGAGTACCTACGCCCCCTCCCTGAGCATGCGATCGCCACTCCACTTCTTCCGCCTCCCAGGCTTGCAGCGCCAATCAGCTGTTTTGCGCCGGAAGCCTGGGAGGGGAGGAGAATTAGAGCGGGAGCGGCGTGCTTGGGGAGGAGGCGGAGCAGAGGTGAGCTGTGGTGGGGAGCTGCCGCACAGCTCCCCGGGGAGGGGGAGGTGCTGCGGGGGGAGGCGTGCCTCAGGGCGGGGGGGGAGCTTTCTTGGTGGGGGCACCTCAGGGTGGAGAGGGAGGTGGGGAGCTGCCGCAGGGCTGGGGAGGGCGCAAGGTGGAAGTTTCGCCTAGGGCGGAAAACTTCCTTGCACCAGCCCTGGCCTTTGTACCCTGTCACAAAGGTGAAACCAAGGTGGCCCCTGGCTGGCATGCTGCAGTTGAGTGGCAAGCATAGGAAGGTGAAAGGGGAATAAAAGGAAGACAGAAGTCTAAGAGCTGAGTACAACAGGTTGGTCAGAGAGACTAAAACAGAAAGTGAAGAGAGACAGAAGCAACTGGATAAATGAACAATGTGAAAAAGCAGAAGAATGTGTGAAGAGAAATGTGCCACGAGGTGGATCACAAGATAAAAGAACTGAATGGGACATTAGTTGAAGATGTCAGCAGTGGAAGACAAGCACGGAGAAATAACGGAAGATGAACAAGCAGAGAATCAGTGAACGAAAAATATTTTGAAGAGCTGTACCACTTGCAGAACAGAATAGATGAAATGGTCCCGGAGAAGCTTCCCAGTACAAACAAGGGAGATCAGGTGCCAGAATTCTTAGCAGAAGTAAAGATATCAATAGTAAGTTTGAAAAAGAAAAAAGTGCTGGGAAATGAAAACATAACCACAGAGCTTCTGCAAATGGGCAAGGAGCACACAGTAAAGGTGAATAACAAGCTCTTCAACAAGATTTACAAACAAGAGCAAGTGCTGAGATAATGGGGGAAAGCAATAATAGTACCACTCTATAAAAAAGGAGGTAAGAGTGAGTGGAAGAACTATAAAGGAATCAACTTATTGAGCATGCCGGTGAAAGCATTCACCAAGACATTTCAGAGGAGAATGAACAGGTACGTGGAAGCAATGTTTACAGTGGAACAGGCTGGATTTAGACCACAACAAAGTACAATAGATAGCCATTTGTGATAAGACAGATATTGGAGAAGTACATAGAACACAACCAAACCTATTATAACAATGTTATAGACTTCAAACAGGATTTTGATAGCATTTGGCCGAAAAGATTATGGCACGTCTTGTGAATGCCTTCTGTCCCTGAGAAATTGATCAAGCTGACAGAAAATATCTACAGCAAGTTGATGAGTAAAGTGAGAATAGACAAGAAGCTGACAGACTGGTTCAGGACAATTGTAGGATTGAAAAAAGGATTCACATTGTCACTGGATTTGTTCAGCTTGGAAGCAGTAAGATATGTAGCACTGAGATATGAAATTAGAGGGATCATGATATGTGGGAGGACAGTGAATAACCTTAGTCTCACAGATGATATTGCCCTCATAGCTTTGACCAAGTAGGATTTACAGAGAATTCCTGGCAAAGCAGACCAAGAAAGCAGAAGATTCAGACTGAATATCAGCATGGAGAAGACACAAATTATGGTAATCAGAAGACTAGAGGAAGAGGAAAAGCTCAAAGTGAGAGACAAAGAACCAAAACATGAAAAAATGTGTATCTTGGAGGACTAATATCAAAGAATGGAATTTGTAAAGATAACATAAAAAGAAGAATCAAACTAGCCTCTTTGGCATTTGTAATACTCTGTAAGGCCTGGAAAGCTAAAGATATTTAAATAAAAATCAAAATAAGCATATATGAGACAACTGTTGTGCTAATACTGCTGTATGAGTCAGGATGTCGGAATATGAGGAAAATCAACAAATGAAAGATATTGACTGGAGAAATGAATTGGCTGAGGGGAATACTGAGAATTGCAAGACTGCAAAAAAAGAATGGATAAGAAAACAGCTACAGCAAGAAACAACAATCACAGAAGATCCAAGAAAGATGACTGTGATGTTTTGGACACATCAATAATGGACCCAGCAAGTATACCATACATGGTGATACGTAGCACATGGCAAGGAACTAGAAATAGAGGAAAGATCAAGGATGCATTAGATAGACATGGTGAAGTAAGACATTGAACAAAAACATTTAAAGATGAACAAAGCGGTGAAGCTCATACAATATAGAAAGTGGTGGAAAGACTTCATTCGGTCCCATCATCACTGTTGAGTTGACAGACAAGAATCAAATAAGTAGATGTCTCTCTCTGTTTTGTTGTTTGTTTGGTTAGGGTTTTTTGTCTTATTTTGTTTTGGTGGTTGTATATTATCATTTTGGATAATCTTTTCGATTCTAAGAAATAAAGTTACATTTCACTGTAACCTTTCAAAAAGAATATTTAATGTTTTCTCTAACTTCTCTTTGTGTATGCCAGGACATAACAAATTGCAACATCTCTAATTTTTTTATCATAGTTTATATTTTCAACTTTATCTCCATCTTAATACAGTATTTTTGTCTGGGAATTGGCACATGTATAAATATTAAATTAAAATAGTGAACTAAACTAACAAAAATAAACTGATCTCTACTTTCTCTAGGAATGCTGCATATCCTCTTCCTCAGAAGAGGAGTCAGAGGAAAAGGGAAGGGATCAGCATGAAGGCATGATCTGGCTGTAGGCCAAGGGGCTTTCCCTCTCACAAGGGGGCTCACCTATGAACTGTGGTAGCAGATTCCTGTAAATGACAGGTTTTATGGAGGAACACAGCCTAACCTGAGAAAGAATTGCCTTTGCTTCCATCATCCACCTGTCTCTTTGTCCCTTCCTCCAGGCCTTTGAAAGTGGTTTTCCAGAGCCCTACTATCTACTTCACAGGTAAATTGGAAACATCAGTTCATGTGTCATTCACAGACATTTCAGTGATCTTGTTCCAATGTTCCTTGTAATCTCTTCAGCATTCTTCCTCCTTCTTCTTCAGCTTTCTTCTTCTATTACCTTCCCTCACTATCCTTGTAGCAATGAAATTGTAAAATGGTAGCTATGCTACTTCCACTTCAATTTGAAATGAATTGTTGGTCATAACATTGATATAATCTACAAGTCGTAAACTCATTTTAAATGAACATTCAATGCAATGTGAGTAAGATGTTAGTAATTTGGTTTCTAATTTGCCAAAGGTTTGCTAATATTTTTCTCTTCTATTTGACCAGCTCTTCTTCTGTACTCAAAAAACATTAGACTTAAAAAGTAAAAGAGAAAAGTAAAACTGTAGCATACACACAACTTGTGCATGTTATCAATGACTGGCATTTACAATTCAAAATGTCAGTTTTTAGAAGTGTGTATTTTGAACATTAACAGTAGTATAGGTATTTTTTCTACAACTGCCATCTACAAATGGATATAAATTCATAACAGTCATGTCTGGCCAAGATCACTCAAGGTCACATAATTATAAAATTCTTGACACACAAATGATTTAGCATCCTGATTGCCCTTGCACAGTAATAACACAGTGTAATATGTGGGGTGAGAGAAACAGATATTCTGCAAAATAAATAGTTAAAATGTGAAAGGCCTAAATGTTTTCATATATTTCTGTGATTTTCTTTCAAGATCATAAATATTTTCATGCATCAATTGATTAAAAGAATCTTATATCTGTTGCCCATTTAGCTATCAGTATAATTATATACAAGACCTTTTCTTTAAAAAAAATAAAACTATGAGAAAAGGGGAGAAGTGTCATAGTTTTGCTCAAAGGTTGATGAAAATCAATAGATAGCAAAGCATTAGTCCCTTCTTAATGCATATTATAAAATAACCGACCTTCCCATTCCTCTTTGTTCTCAAAACCCTGGAGCCATATCCATCTTTGATATAATACCATTAACAGCTCAGATGGATTTGGCTCCTAAGAACTAAACAAGGATAATTATTTAAATGTAGAAGGAATGTTTAATTCTTGTCAATGTAGTCAGTGACTCTCCTTCCTCTCCCAACTGGATCTGTATATAGAAAGTTCACTCAGCATGCGCATCTCCCACGTCCTGCATGCAATCCAGGCCAGTGGCCTATGTGGCACTGTCCTCACATCTCCAGGCCCTGGGAGAGCTCTCTGTGAGTGGGGAGGGAGTGGGCCACTAATTTTTCATGGCCCCTTTCTAAGCCATGGCACACTCCTTTAAGCGGGTAGTTCCAAGGGGCAGGGGTAGATAGGAAAGCACAGGCAACAAAGCTTCTATAGAACGGGAAGAAGAGAGAGAGAGTAAATGGCCAGGGAGACAGAGCCGGCTCTGGCTTTTGGGCAGCCCCAAGCAAAAAAACCCCCCAAAAAAACCCCAGGGCAGACAGAATGGCAACGCAAAAAAAAAAAAAAAATATGTGCCCCAGCTAGCGGGGGGAGGAAGAGGGAGCGGGGGTAAGAGAGAGAGAGAGAGAGAGAGAGAGAGAAGGGGGGTGGCCAGGGCTTCAGCGGGGCGCAGCCACGCAGCCCCGCCGCCTGCCGGAAGGGCTCTGCGCTGCTCCGGTCAGCTGGGAGGGAAGGACGCGGGCTGCCCTGCTGGGCTTGCTGCAGGGCACTCCTGTCTCCGTGCCACCGCCCCCTACAGGGCGGCTGGAGCGGAACACCACCACCAAAAAAAAAAAAAAAGTGGCCGTGTCGCCCTAGGATTGGGCGGAATGCCGCCTCCTACAAGCTGCCGCTCCAAGCACCAGCTTGCTTGGCTGGTGCCTGGAGCCGGCCCTGGCCTCCAGTCACTCTTTCAGATGTATACATTTGGATAAACCTCCTGCTTTTTTCACCAGGGTTGGGTCACCTCACTCCTTTGACCAAAGATTTTGGAGGAAGCTCAGCAAAAGGAATCTTACAAAGGTTTCCTCCACACAGTCCCTTCACATTTTTTTTCCTGCCATAGGAAGGAGTGATCTGGCCATAGGCCAAGAAGCTTTCCCTCTCGATAGATTCAGGTTCACTGATAGATCTAGTAATAAAGCTGCAATAAAATGTTGCTGCCCAGCATGACAGATACATATTTGCTTGCATGTGTATTTGAAATGCTAGTGCTTTCTTTAAAGTTAAAGGACACAGTTAATATAAAATCCATTTTTAAAAGCGTTAATTCAAAGCAGGATTGTAAGATTCATTCTCAGAGATAACTGGGTGCTCAGACCTTATATGTCCCATAGGCTGCTGCAGCGTAACCCAGTACTAGGAGTCAAGAGATTTGGGTTTTATTCCCAGTTCTGCCACTGACCTGCTCCGTCACAGTGGGCAAGTCACTCCATCCTGCCTACGCCTCTATTTAGACTATAAGCTCTTTGGAGTAGGTATTGTGTTGTACAGCACTGAGCACAAAGGACTCTGCACCAACTCCTGCAGATTGATTTTAAAAACTATTCTGCCTAATTCAAAGCAGATTTTTTATCCCAAATCAAGCAGAGCAGGGACTTGAAACTGGGTCTAAGCACCCAGTTATATTCTATCTCTGTGCATGCACCCTGAACCAAAAAATCTTCCTGAGTAAAGTTTTGCAGAAACCAGGAGGTCTCCACCAAACATTTCAACTTTGACAAAACATCATATTCCATTTTGGCAAACATATGCTGCCCAGATCTAATACCGTTCTGTGTATTTTAGGTGTTCCTTAAATCTTGGAGTCAGTGCTATACAGAACTATTTATGCACTCAGATATAATTAAAATGTGTGATCATTTACTTTGTGATAAAGTCCAGCTAAAGATGATCTCAACACATGAGCCTAAATTCTGAAAAATACTTTTCATGGTCTAAAGAGATTTTCAGGTGTCAGTTCCCAGGAAAACTTCTTACTGCAGCAAGTTAGAAGATCATTTTGTAGATTTAGTTCCAAAGGCCATATAAGACATAAGCCTTTCACAGTCTTTTGGGGAAACTATCTCTGTGCGATAGCAAAAACCTGATATTTTGAAGCCAGTTAGAGTTAATACTTAACCACTTTTGGCGACATTATTTCAGCCTGGCTGGTTACAGACTCAACAAAGATTGATTTACATTCTGAGGGTTATCATTGCAACCAGAAGGACTAGAAACTTTTTTTAATGACATCTTAAATTCTAGATAATACAGCAAGCTGTGCATGAAGAGTCTAATAGTATCTTCATTTCAGCTAGGGTGAAATCTGTGCCACTCACATGAAGCCTGAGCAGACGAGGTTTGTGCAGGTACAGAGAGGTTAAAGTGAAATCTACCACCAGATGCTGATATTCCTGCCCCTCTGTACCTGTTGGGCATGGAACTGGGCCCAATGAATTTGTGTTAGGCTTAATTTACAGCTCCTATTCACTCTCACTATGTAGTCTTTAACAGATTATGCAAGGCCTTGCACAAACAGTTGCAAACATCTCTGCAACCACATTTCACCAGCCCAGATAACCGTCCTCCAAACCATAGCTGAATTGCATGATGAATGCATGAAATCAGTGCTTGTGAACTGCAGCTGTATTGATATAATTACTCTTGTTTTTTATTTGTTGCATTCCTCAGTATCTAAATTCCCTTTGACAAGATACAAATAAACTAAACTTTTATCCATCCACAGAGAGGCTGGAAAGCTGGGTTATTGTTTTTGCTTTTAATGAGAGCTTACATTGACAGGGCTTTGGAGCTGTGCTCCGGCTCTGCTCCAGCTCCAGGCAAAAACCTGCAGCTCCACTGCTCCGGAGCTGCTCCGGGCTCCAGCTCCGGGCTCCGCTCCAAAGCCCTGTTTTGGAGAATACCACAAATCTGAATGAAGAGTCTGAGGTCTGGTCTACGTCTAAAACCCAGGCCAGCCTAGCTACATCACTCAAGGGTGTGAAAAATATGCACCCTGAGAGATATCATTAAGCCAGCCTAAGCTCCAGGGTAGACAGCACAAGGTCAACAGAAGGATACTTCCATCAACCTAACTGCTGCCTCTTGGAGATGTGAATTTATTATAGTGACAGAAGAACCCCTTTTGTCTCTGTAGTAAGTATCTACACTACACTGCTGTAGCATTGCTAGTGTAGACATTCCCTAATTCTATAATTACATCTGCATTTCTGAGACACTGTGTTTATACATTAATTGAACTGAGGGTATTATTTCATTAATAGGAGCTTCATGCAGATATTACTGAAATCTCCAAACTGTAACTGTCATTCAAAAAATATTAAACTCTCTACCCCTTCTAGTTGCAAAAAATCAAACTTCACAATGTAAATCAATCCATGGGTTTCCTTGTCGAGTCTGTGACCAGGCAGGATTAACTAAAACCATTGCCAGAGGTTAGCTATTAACTAAAAACAATATAATGTAGGAGCAGGCTAAGGGAGGATGCAGTTGGAGACAGAAAGGTTATAGTAGGGAATGGAGAGATTATCAAGGCCTGGAGCTGCTGAATGGGAGATGAGCACGCTGGAAGAGAGATCATCCCTGGGCCACACTGGTATGAGAAGAATAGATGAATTACAGAATACTTGTGAGCAAAGCCCATGAGTTCAGAATTTCCTAAACTCATCAGCATGGAAAACATTTTGCTGCAGCGCTAATCATGACCTAGTTTTCTCAATTTCTTCCTGGTATCTTATTGCATTGAAAGCAATTTATGTTTGGATATGAGATACCAGAATTATTTTTTCCTAGCATGCTGACATAGTGAGCTGAACTGGGGTTTTATGGGCAAAACGAAGGACTGACTCTGCCTCAATGACTTTCAGACTGATAGAGTACGACTTCAGTTCAAGTACAAACTGTGTCCGTTTTTATATTCTATTCAGTCTATTCCAATCACTTTCATACTAATCAGAATCCCATCCTATGATGACTTCTGCATTAGGGCCTAATCTGACTCCCACTGAAGTCCTTTGGAGGCTTTCCAATGATTGCAATGGGAGTTGGTTTGGGCCCATTGGTTGTAGAGGGTTTAACATTATATCCATATAGGAGCTGAAACATCATCATTCAGGACCTGAAATTATTCTTTCTTAAGGTATTACAAATGCAGACATAATATATGCTTCAGTTCAAATGTGGGGTGAATATGTGACAAGGCAAAACCTACTATAAGCCTGAATTTTGATAGGGTATTATCTAATAAGAAACGTGTATTGCAAATATAACAGAGTAGTACATTTTTGAAAGATGATGGGTAGAGAGCACTCAAAATTTTGCTTGCTGAAGCAAAAATACCATAACCTGTAGCAGTTTATGATAAAGTTCAGCTTTTAGCAGTTTCATAGGATACTGCTGATAATTATGATGTCTCATTTCTACTACTTAACATACTCTTTGCTGCATAAAATTCTTTAATCAGGGTTCTAAGGTTTTGAAAGGTCAGTCTTCCTGTCTTAGCAAAGGCTTACTAAAATTTATCTGAATTACAATCAGACTTGGCAGTCTTACATCAAGTTTATTAAAGAGCAATACTTTAATATTCTAGAAGAATAATTTGTGTATATCCAACTTGTTTCAATTATATCCTTGTTGATATGCTTGCTAAGCAAGTGAGCTTTAACAAATGTTGCAGAAATTTTGGTTAGATTCACAATATGGTCTGACTAAATAAGCCATAAACCCAGCATAATCAGCTAGTTAAACTGGATTTACAGCTGGTTTGCATTAATTGGGTGGTGGAGAATGCCAGTGAATCTGGCCCATTGGTTACATTAAATACCTGTTGCAGAGGCAAGGATAGCTTTCCTGCCAGTTGAAAATTTTCTCAAAGTCAAAGCATGACACATACAACAAAGTAACTATTTCCTTCCTGCCCTCTTAAGCATCAGTGTGATCCACAGGGCAAAGCTTTTCACACACCAATATCAATGTGTAACTTATGCCTAGTCTACAATTATAATTTAGATCAACATAACTATGTTGACTTAATCATCAGTGTAGATATAGCTAGGTTGGCGGAAGAATGCCTTCATCAACCTAGTTAACATTGCTTGGGGAGGTGGTGTTCCTACTTTGACAGAAAAAACCCTTCTGCTGGGGTAGGCAGCAGCCACACTATGGGGTTAGGCCAGCATAGCCTATAGTTATGTAGATTTGGCCTTACACACACCACTTCTTACCCACGGCCAATGAATTTGGTCTGGGGGAAAGGCAGTGTATCAGAGTATAAACTGGGATAAATCACAAGCTGAGTGTCTAGAAAACAGAAATATAGTGATCACAAGCTGAGTGTCTAGAAAACAAGAATATAGTGAAAAAAAATCAATAAGAGAATATACAAAGGAGTAAGTTCCATCCAACTTTAACTTGCAACTTACAATTTCTGCCAACTCCTCAGTGTTAAATTTTCACCAGGTTAAATTCACTTAGACAAAAACATTACTGAGCAGGGTTATGAGAGTCTAATTTTAAGGCAGTCAGAATACACTATATTAAATATCACTTCTGAATTTGGCCCTAATGAACTTTGAATTAGGACCTCCATAGGGATTTATGTAAAAATAAATAAATTAATACATAAGAAGAAGACAGTACAAATGTCTTGCTACAAAACTAGCTTTCTTTAGCCCCCAAAAAGGATAACTAGCTCTTATTTAAACCTATCACTATGGTTATATCGGCACTGCAACTGAAGGTGCAATTGCAGCTCAGGTAGGCATACCTGTGGTAGCTTTAATCTAGCTAGAATGGTTAAAAATAGCAATGAAGGTACTGGTTCATGGGGTTTAGCAGGGATTGTACAAGCCCACCCGGAACTCTGGGTAAGTACTTGGGTAACACCAACAGACCCTGGTTGTCAGCAGGCAGGATCAAACCTGGGGTTTCTGGAGTTTAGTGCATGAGCCTCTATTACATGAGCTAAAAGCCAACTGGCCCTTAGCAAAGGCTGTAGAGCAGACTCATTAATCTCTCTCTCTCAGTGGTCTCAATGCCATTAGATGGGACAGAACACTACACCCAGGAGGTGTGTGGGTTACACCTGCATTGCTAATCTACACCCTGGTCCTTGCTGTTGCATCCTAACAGCTATGTCTAGTTGTACTAATGAGATTAAAGCTAGCACAAGTATGCTTACAAGAGCTACAATCACACCTGTGACTGCAGTGTAAGCATACCCTACATGAAGTCTCCCCAACAGACGCTGACCCTGGAGACATCCAACCACATGTCAGACTCTGTAGGAGAGTCCCAATATTCACTTTCATGTCTTCCAAGCAGTAGTAAGTTTAGATGGAGATTCCAAATTCTCCTAGGTTATTCAGGATTTTTCAAATTTTATTTTCATCTTCTTCCAGGTCCTCTATCAAGTCAATCAGAACAAACATCTTGTTTTGGAATAGTTTCCACTCCAAAGTGAACTTGGGAGAATTCAGTCTCCAGATACAACATGAATAGAATGTGTATGAATACTGCCATGGAGATGCCATTGGCTGGAACATTCCTCTGTCATAGTTTCATTACAATGACTGTGTCCTGTTGTGACTGTAGCTCAGAAGACCCATTCCATTAAAAGATTCTGATATTTCAGAAGACTGGTTTCAGATGATAATCCTATTCAAACCTAACTAAAGTCAGGTAAATGCCTCTTGTGTTGGTGTGAAATTATGGCAGAGATATTTTGAAGAAACTGTATTTCAGGCTATAGCCTGATTGTCGTTCTAGTGCTATCTGATACTAAGTATTATTTTAACATAGTCAGAAGATAAAGAGAGAACTCTGTGGGATCACTTGTGGAATAAAAGTACTTTATTCATGCTAGTAGCATTAAAATCCAGCCTTTATTGTTTTCTCCATATTCTGTACTACTGCCTCAATGAGATTCTTTCTGTGTAAAGTCAGAAGGATACCTTCTTTGCTTTCTTTATATTTTTGTTATAATCTATGAAGAGATTATAGGCCAGACCCTCAGCATGTGGAAATAGGCACAGCTATGTTGAAATAGGCACAGCTATGTTGAAATGAATTAAATTATACCAATTTAGACCAGTTAGATATCTGGTCCCATGACTGTAACTATGGAATCTCTATTGCACATGGTGCAGAAATGTCTCACTTCAATAGTATGAGATCACATTTGTTGTACAAGTTTCTGATCATATTTTTGTTCACGTTTATTCTAAAATTTATATCTAATAACTATAAACTGATTGTTGGATGGAATCAAGAAAAAAACAAATATTGTGTTGGGACTAAATGGTATTGGCCACTGAAAATTTTTAGCACAATGAACGTTCTAAAGAGCACTTTAACAGAGAGCTTCATACTGATAAGGCCTAATAAATGACAAGAAATTGCAATTTCTTGCCAAGAACTACATGCTAAAATAAAGCATCCAACCCCTTTTGAGTGAGAAATAATTTGGTCTTTATGCTATTTCCATCATGAAACTCTCTTGAAAAGAGATAAATTGTGATAAATTATGTGTACTGTTGTTCTCCTGTGATTGATTGCCAAGGAAATCAAGCTATTTCACATAGATGCTAGCTGCTGAATTGGACCATGATGCCCAGAAATAAGACAAACAGTTCATATTGAGTCATCCAGCCCCTGTTGCTTAGTCTAGAAACTACATTTTTAAGTTCCATCCACCCCCATCTCTCAACAGGATACACTTCTCTCATTTGGGGGGCTGGCAATTAGCAAAAGTACAGTTATTGTAATCCTAATTATATGTTCTAAAACTAAGTTACTTACATGAACCAGGGGGTAGTTTACCATGTGAGGATTTGATAAGCAAACAGGTACTTAAGATTTAATGGGTCTGTAACCATCTGCAGTGATTAACCATGTCTGAGACCCTCCTTGCTTTTCACAACAACATACACAGACTTTTAACTTAAAAGTTAAAAAAATGTAGAAATAGTTCTTGCATTTCTGTGCTTAATCCCTTTGGGCTAGATCAGGGATGGCCAAATTTACTGACCCTCTGAGCCTCATACAACAATCTTCAGAAGTTTGAGAGCTGGGGCACACCTCCCGGGGCTTGGGGCTTCAGCCCCGCTCCTGTTGAAGCCCCAAGCCCTGGCAGGTGTACCCCGCTGGAAGCCTTGAGACCACCCCCCACTGCAAGGTAGAAGTTCCAAGCTCCCCACTCCCATCTGGCAGGTGGAGAATGGGGGTGGGGTATGAGGGGCTCCGTGAGCTGCACTTGAGCAGTAAAAGAGCCACATGTGACTCACAAACCAGTTTAGCCACCCCTGGGCTAGATTGGAACTTTACAACCTGCCTTGTGAGGCAGAGCATAGCTACACCATCCCAGGAAGAGCCTGGGAAGTTAATTCCTACCCTCCTGCCCAGCCCTCCCTACCTTGCTGTGAGGTAGGAACAAGTTATTTCACCCCTTTTGGTGTCCCCTTCCTGTGCCCAGCCAGCTACTCTGCCAGGCAAATGGGACGTGGAGGGCAGAGCCAGGTTCTTCCCACTCCCCCCCCAAAAATCTCCCCTTTGTTTCCTCCTTGCTTGTTGGCTCACAGCCAGGAGGTTAAGGTGAGCAGCCCCTGATCTCTCTAGCCTGGTGGAAATCCAGGAAATCCATTGAAGTAAATGGTAAAACTCCCACTGGTTTCATTGGGGCCAGGATGTTACCCCCTGAGTGGAATTGCAGAGCTAAGCAGGAGAGTAAGAAGAGCTTTACTTTCTCCCATGACTGACTAATGGCTGTGATTATATAGAACTTGGTTATTTTTAAGAACAATTCTTAGACAATGGCAATAAATAGGTGGCCTTGTGATGCCCTAGAGAAAATTACATAGGGTCTGTCTATGTGGGAAAATTGAACATATATATAACTATATAACTCCACATTTGGGCATTCTTACTGAGGAATAAAAACTGGCTTTTTTCAGAGTGATCCAGGCTAAACTAGAAAAAGGTACTCCTATACTGGAATAACAGTGTCCAAAAGAATCCAAATGGCTTCTGAGTTTGTAGATGCTGGTATAGAGGTTAACTAGAGATATGCCAGTTGCATTTAGAAATGTTTGTGAGTTTCTCCATGAGTTTCTCAGCTGTTCAGAGGTTTATGGGTAAGCCACATATTTAAATTCTTGACCTGCTATACTATGTTCTTTAAACCAATATGAGAGAAATACTTTTACTGCATTCATCCAAGGACCAGTATTTCTTCTGGTGACATCTCTTAAGATCCCATTCTATTGTTTCCCACACTAGTTAACTATGTGATAAATACAACACATCAAACATTGAAGGAATCTGATTAGATCCCAAAAAAGGCTATAAAATTCAGATTGAGTGATTTTCTAGTGATTTTATCTACTCTGTCTCAGAATTTAGCTATGAGATAGATTAGATAGATAGATGATAGATAAATTGTTAGTTCCTTTTTTCCCCAAATATAAGTTTATTTTTTCCTCTCTTTTCAAAACATCAGGACCTCCTACTTTGAATGACTTAGAATAACACAGCCCATCTACATCTTGCCTATTAACCTCAGAGATGGGGGGAGGCTTGATTTATCATTCCTTGTTAAAGACTAATCAAAATGGCTCATGGCACAAGTTCCTACTGACCAAGGACCACTTCTTAATTGGCCCAGAAATGGAGGAAATGGTCAGGTGGGATTTCTGCCAGAATGCAACCTTATTATTAGACCAGAAAGGGGAGGACATTAGGCAGGTTTTTACCAAAATGTGTTGTTCAACACACTGTACCAAAGTGTGTGTCCACATGTCAAATATTTAGGAAGACAGAAAGTAGAGTCACACTCTACTGGATTGACTCTGCTAAATCTCAGTGCATCACCAGTAAAATACTGGAGCCAAATTCTCTGCTAGTATAAACAGGCACAGCTAACTGAAGTCAACTTTCCATGTGAAGTCAATAGAGCTGTATCAATTTACATCACCACAGAATATGGCTCTAAACCATTGAATTGTGAAGCGTATCTATGAACAATTACTTGATCTAGGTAATAATATTGGAATTAAATTATTTCTTTCTTACAATAGCCAGTGCCAAGAATAGATCAAGTATGTCATTATTAGAATTATGTAATACATTAATTATGCAATTAGAGTGTTTTAGAATACTCTTTTTATCTGAATTTTCTCCATAGAAAGACATGTCATTAACAGAATGAAACACTAAAAGATAATGAAACAAGATAAAAAATAAAAGATAAAATCTTTTGTGGTTCATCATTAACCCAAGGAGGTTACAATTTCCTCTGTTATTCTGGTTTTTCCTCTTCAACTTTATACATTAAATCCATTACAATATTCCTTTTTCAATAAAGTTTTTGCAAAGCTTCTTAATTTTGTCAGTTCTTGTTTGCACTCTATATATTCTTCTTTCATAACCTACTTCTGGGGTTAAAAACTTCAGTAGAAAAAGAGATAGCTATGCAATTAGTGAAACTTGCTTTTACCATAGCATCCTTAGTTAGAACAAGTAGAAAGTTTGTCATTTAATTTTTAGATAAAAGCATTTATACATAATCTGATATGCCATTCTCCTCATTGATTTTTGTACGCCCAGCAAAACAGGACCGAGAATACTTCACCTATTAACATTTGCTCTCTTGGGAATTGCAAAGTCGATCCAGGGACAATAGGTTCATTAGTTTCTGGATATGACTGAAAAATTTTGTGCCAATAGTCTTGTCACAGAAAATTCAGATTCTGGTCAAACTGAAACAATTCGTGCCTAAAAATCAGAAATGTCAACACAGTTCATTTCAGCATTTCCAAAACAAAACATTTCAACTGTTCATTTTGGAAAGATATTTCTTTAGAAATTTCCCTTAAGTTTATTTTAAAAGCTATTAAAACATTTTAGAAACTTTGAAAATATAACAAAATATTTAGTTTCTGGTCAAACAATATTTATTTTATTTGTTTTTTTGTTGGTTCAGCCACCAAACTGAAAAATTAATTAATCGTATACCTCTATTAGTTTCTACTGCTAGTGGTTCATGAGCTATTCTACAGTCAAGTTAAAATATTCACTGGTTCCCTGAACCAAGCAATACTACTTTTATTATCCCAAGCATTTTGGGCCAGCACCATCCCAAAATCATTGATGTCAGCTTACTGCAATTAATACATTATAGTTTGAACTAGGAGAATCTATCTATCTATCTAATCCTTTCAAACTATGATTTATTGCAGTAAGTTGACATCAATGATTTTGGGATGGACTGGCCCAGAATGCTGTGTATATAAAAAAAGATCATTACGTATTATGAGAATGTAAATGTTTACTTTTAAGAGCTGAGTGCTGTAATTAGTATGGCACAGACTCAGACAGGACTCAGAACTAAACAAATGCAAACCCACAGCTTTGGGTCTGATTGGTTTTAGTGATACCAAAGTAGCAGATTCAATTCACAGAGATCTGTCTGCAGTTTTGGTTCACTCAGAACCCACAGCTCCAAGCTAAGTGAAAATTTCACTTATAAATTTAGAATCCTGAAAAAAATCACCCACCTCATCCTTTTTATTCTTTTTCACCTTCACCTTTCCTCACCCTTGCATCATCTCCACTTATCAGCTCACTGCTGACGGTTGACAACAGAAGGAAGTGAGTGGATACTGATGGAAAAAGGGTATTAGATAGACCATCAGATACAGAAAAATGATTTTATTGCTATTGATGAAGAGGAAGAGAGAGAGGATAGCCCTAATGAATATTGCAATTATTTATCTCTGTTACTTTGTCTTCTGACAACCCGCCATATCTGCTTTATTTGGCTAAGTAACATATACACCATGATAAGCCTGTGAAATATAACCCTATAGTCCTTGTCTTCAACTAGGAAAAAAATAAGGTCCTTAACTCCAGTTGGCTAACAGGGTAAAATCTTAGTAAAGACAAAGCAGTTTGCACTTTTCATACAGGTCGACTTAAAAACTATGGGGAAGCCTACCTGCTAACTTATGTGAAAACTACAAACTGCCTTGTCTTCACTAAGATTTTTACCTGGAGTTAGTTAACTCGAGTTAGCTAAATCAGGTTGAAGCACACATCTTTTTTTCCTAGTCGCCATTGCTGATCCACAATAGGTATCTGGCATTTAGGTACATCCCATTTGTAAAGTTTCAGGCTTGAACAAGCTATGCATAAGCTTTTGTGAATCTCAGGGAACCTGGTGAGCATTGTTCAAAAGAACAAAAACTAAAAAGAGATTGCTTTCCAAGCAGATTTTTCCAGGTCTAATAAACTGTAGCACAGAGAAGAGCTGGTAGTATGTAATCCCATAAATAAAAGCACCAAGAGAGAAATAAATTTCTAGAACCAGCAGAAGGAGAACATTTTCTGGCAGTTTCAAACTGATGAATGATATTTAAATATGGAGAATGTTAGACCCAGATGCGCATGCTGTGAACTATTCATAATGTTAAATGCTAATATTCATAAAACAACAGTTTTCACCCTTTATGGATTGCAATTCATAAGTCTATTGCTAGCTTATTATTGTGGCTTTCATGCCCAGAACTTGAAGAGTTTTTATATTTGCCTTTCATTTTATATCGACAGTGTTCCTCTTCCTTTGTCCTGTTTTTTACTTGCAGTAGGTAATAACAGAAGCCTTAAAACTAAAATGAGTGTTTTCTGAGTGGGTAAGATATGGAAAAAATTAATGCCGTTAAGTCACTTGATGTCATTGTTCTTATGCAATACAGTGTAACCCATCTAAGTTAATTCCTGCTGAAGGAACGGACCAGCTGAAAGAATCCATTTTCAGAAGACAAAAACAAAATACAGAATGTTCACATCTCACTTTGACTCTTGCTCTCATTTAACAAGGAGGGTTTGATTACCCCATCTGGCGCGTATCATACAGCAATGCAGAAAGGTATAGGAAATACAGTTTCCCCTGCAAAGGAGAGAAAGGTGTACCAAAAATGTGAACACTTGCATTGCAGCACAGAGCTATAGTACACTATGGCTTTGGGAATGTGCCCAGAAAGCTGTACATCAGAACAAAAGAGAGCACTGGAATAAACAACACAGGTGTGAGTACTGGAAAATAGGCTAGCAGACTGCTACCATCTTACATGACATGTGTAGCAGTGAACAAATTAAAGTAGATAGAGGCAGCTTGCAAGCACACTACAGAGTATGAGTGGCCATAGAAGCATTCACAATTGATAACAGCACCAAACTGGCAGAAGTGTGTAGGGACTTGCTTTGGTGATCCTGAATGTTGGGGAAGTCGAAAGTGAGGCGATCCTACAGGGACTGCACTGCTTGGCCAGCAGATTGAAGGGCAGGGGATTGGCTATGGAAAGCTAGAGGAGAGAGAGTGCTGGGCCTGGAGCTCGATGTGCTGCTTTACCAAGTTTGGAGTATTTGGTGGGGTGGGGGCTAATAGCAGTTGCCTGGGTTTGATCTGGAGATTTGGGAGACTCCACTGCCAAACCATCATGGCTGAGACCATATGACCAATATTAAGGCCAAGCTGCACATGCAGGAGCACTGAGCTCCAGCACATTTACTTCTTCTCAGCAGCCAGCCACTGAAAGGTGAATCCAGAAACCTGGTTTGTACTGGCAGATCCTGAGTTCTCCCCACAAGCAGTTGTGGAAAGGCTGAGTACCCCAGAGACTATCCTCCTTATCCAGGGAGAATCTGTCAGTCCTTTTGGTGGTCCAGGGTTAAAGTTCTTGTGCTAGGGACAGTGGTTCATCACAGGCTAGCTGAGGTGAAGAACAGGAAGCTTGTAAGAAAGTGTTTGCCTGCTTAGAGTTGTGGTTGTTCTTTTATAACCAGGATTATTACCAGCTATCACGGTGCCAATTTTAACCTGCTCTGTCAAAAGTGCCTCTGTCCTATTATTTTGGCTGCCTTTTTAAATTCAGAGATATCTAGTGCTACCCTTGAACTCCAGTTTGTCAAGCACACCATCTCAGGAAAGTGTCTGGGATTTTAAAACTATGGGGGAATATGTACTCCGGGAGGGGTATCTGTTCCTGGCTCCAGCGTGTCTGTTTAATCATAGAATCATAGAATATCAGGGATGGAAGGGACCTCAGGAGGTCATCTAGTCCAGCCTCCTGCTCGAAGCAGGACCAATCCCCAACTAAATCATCCCAGCCAGAGCTTTGTCAAGCCTGACCTTAAAAACCTCTAAGGAAGGAGATTCCACCACCTCCCTAGGTAACCCATTCCAGTGCTTCACAACCCCCCTGGTGAAAAAGTTTTCCCTAATATCCAACCTAAACCTCCCCAACTGCAACTTGAGACTATTTATTGCTACATGTTCTGTCATCTGACACCACTGAGAACAGTCTACATCCATCCTCTTTGGAACCCCCTTTCAGGTAGTCGAAAGCAGCTATCAAATCCCCCCTCATTCTTCTCTTCTGCAGACTAAACAATTCCAGTTCCCTCAGACTCTCCTCATAAGTCATGTGCGCCAGCCCCCTAATAATTTTTGTTGCCCTCCGCTGGACTCTTTCCAATTTTTTCACATCCTTCTTCTAGTGTGGGGCCCAAAACTGGACACAGTACTCCAGATGGGGCCTCACTAATGCCGACTAGAGGGGAATGATCATGTCCCTCGATCTGCTGGCAAGGCTCCTACTTATACAGCCCAAAATCCTGTTAGCCTTCTTGGCAACAAGGGCACACTGTTGACTCATATCCAGCTTCTCGTCCACTGTAACCCCTCGGTCCTTTTCTGCAGAACTTCTGCCTAGCCACTCAGTCCTTAGTCTGTAGCAGTGCATGGGATTCTTCCATCCTAAGTGCAGGTCTCTGCACTTGTCCTTGTTGAACCTCATCAGATTTCTTTTGGCTCAATCCTCTAATTTGTCTAGGTCCCTCTGTATCTTATCCTACCCTCGAGCGCATCTACCACTTCTCCCAGTTTAGTGTCATCTGCAAACTTGCTGAGGGTGCAATCCACGCCACCCTCCAGATCATTAATGAAGATATTGAACAAAACCGGTCCCAGGACCAACCCTTGGGGCACTCCACTTGATACCCGCTGCCAACTAGTCATGGAGCCATTGATCACTACCCATTGAGCCCGATGATCTAGCCAGCTTTCTATCCACCTTATAGTCCATTCATCCAGCCCATACTACTTTAACTTGCTGGCAAGAATACTGTGGGAGACCGTATCAAAAGCTTTGCTAAAGTCAAGGAATAACACATCCATTGCTTTCCCCTCATCCACAGATCCAGTTACCTCATCATAGAAGGCAATTAGGTTTGTCAGGTATGATTTGCCCTTGGTGAATCCATGCTGACTGTTCCTGATCACTTTCCTCTCCCCGAAGTGCTTCAAAATTGATTCTTTGAGGACCTGCTCCATTATTTTTCCAGGTACTGAGGTGAGGCTGACTGGGCAGTGGTTCCCTGGATGCTCCTTCTTCCTTTTTTTAAAGATGGGCACTACATTAGCCTTTTTCCAGTCATCTGGAACCTCCCTTGATCGCCATGAGTTTTCAAAAATAATGGCCAATGGCTCTGCAATCACATCCGCCAACTCCTTTAGCACCCTCACATGCAGTGCATCTGGCCCCATGGACTTGTGCTTGTCCTGCTTTTCTAAATTGTCCTGAACCACTATTTAGTTGAATGCTTTCCTTAGAGCAATAAGTATTATTTGCCCTTATCTGCTAGACCTATTGTGTAGTTTAGGCCACCTATTGTGTGGAAGCTACCAAGATACCCTAACGGAGGTATATGGTGCATATCCAGGTTCAGGCACTGCCAACTGTCATTCTTCCTGTAACCCACGTGCCTGCTGGGTGTGGTGCTCTGTCCCCATATGGGCCACCACTTGTAACACCAAGAGACCCCAGTGTGTGGGATTGAACCTGGGACTTCTGGAGCTTAGTGTATGAAACTCTAATTCATGAGCAAAAAGCCACATAGCCCTTGGGTAAGGCTGTAGCAAACTCATTAATCTCTATGTGGTCTCAGATGGTGAATAGAGAGCAGCTGCTGATGGACGGACAGAAGATCCAAAACCACTAGGACCTCCGCAGGATCTCCATTATCCTCAAGAACATCTGGCACTCAAGCAAGAGGTGAGCACTTGCCTGCTCCCAGGTGATCTGGGATTAGAGAACATGTTACAGGAGGAGAACATGTACATGTGACAAAATGGTACAGTAGAACATCGATCTGTCCATGTGAATGGAC
This sequence comes from Malaclemys terrapin pileata, assembly GCF_027887155.1. Lineage (NCBI taxonomy): Eukaryota > Metazoa > Chordata > Testudines > Emydidae > Malaclemys > Malaclemys terrapin. The sequence continues at coordinate 32,660,066 of NC_071505.1, forward strand.
AGAGAAAGGTAGCAGTGTCAACACAGGCAGGGCTAATTGGAGCTTTTTCAGTGAAACTCTGATGGAAATTTGGGGGGTTGACTAATCTGAATATTTCACAAAAAGTGTTTGCTTTCACTGGAAAACATTTTTTTCCCCCAACAACCAAAACATCTAAAAAGCAGAACACGTCAATTCAGATATGCCGTCAAGGTGCCTCATGAGAGTTGTAGTTTGGTTGCCTCTGGTCCCCATTCTCCTGAATGGGCTGGGCTCCATGGCCATGATACACAACCTCCCTTTGTCAAGAGGGAGACTGAGGTACATCCTGGGAGATGTAATCCAGTTAGGGAGTCAGCCCAATATAGGAGAATGGGCACAGGAAATAACCAAACTGCAATGCCCATGAAGCACCATCCTGGTGTTTCCAACTCAACCTACTTTGTTGTTGTTGTTTTTTTACTGAAAAGTTAAAATTTACCTGGAAAACCTCCAATTTCCTCTCATTACAAGTTTAGTATATGAAGAAAGGGGATGTATTCTGACATAGCACAGGGGTTAAAAAAGTGGGGTTTCCACAAGGACTGTGTGTTCACCTAATCTATTTTGCTCTTACAGTCTGGAGTATCAGAGCTTGTTACCTGTTCCTTTTGACACCACCTGCTATAGTTCAATGTAAGCAATGCAGGTATAGATACTTTTGTATACTACTTTCTGTTTTGATATTTTGACATCTAGGTAACTACTTCCTGGACTTTCTCATTTCTCTCACAGTCAGGTGGATGCTATAACTTCAGTAATGCAGCAACACCTAGATGCTCCAGTAACAGCTATATAAATAGTGAAAGTAGACAGATTATAGCAGTTCATAGCATTTTTGCCATGTCATATGTGGGTCATCATTACATGATTTTTCTTTGTCCTCTGATCAGTTATAACTAGTGCACACCATTCTCCTGTCCCTTATACTGGAGGTACTCTTTGCTATCTGTACATTTATCAGTGGGTTGAGTATGTGGACATTGCATTCCATTTTGTACGTGCATTTCTGGGTGCAGTTTTCCTCCTTGTCTGCAAGGGGACAATCAGCATCAGTGACAGTGACAACAGTGGTTTCCATTCAGGGGCGGCTCCAGGTACCAGCGCAGCAAGCGCATGCCTGGGGTGGCAAGCCATGGGGGGCGGCCTGCCGGTCGCTGTGAGGGCAGCAGTCAGATGGTGTTCGGTGGCGTGCCTGCGGGAGATCCTCCGGTCCTGTGGTTTCGGCGGCAATTCGGCAGTGGGTACGCCGAAGCCGCGGGACCGACAGATCACCTGCAGAAATGCCGCCAAATCCGCGTGACCACGGACCGCCCGCAGGCATGCCGTCAAAGGCCGCCTGACTGCTGTGCTTGGGACGGCATAAAACATAGAGCCGCTCCTGTTTCCATTGAAATCAATGGAAGTTAGGAGCCACAATACCTTTGAGGATCTGGGCCTCAGTGCTGTTCACATGATTTTGACAGAATGAGCAGTCAGTTTACAATCCTCGGTTCAGGTGTGGGTTTTTTGACCACTTTTTTGTGTGCGTTAGTTATATCAGTCCTATAACATACAGAGCCAAAACATTTACTAACTTAACACAGAACACTCTACTCCACCAGGAAGTGCTTAATCAGGTCATCCACTTCAGGATGTCTCCAAGAGAGCCAGTATGCATAATGATAATGCAAATTATTAGAGATAGATCCAGGATACAGATTGCATCTGAATTTCACCAGTTCTGAAGGTGAATATTGTGGCTCATGTTCACCTGTCATTGGCACTGATTGGTGTTTAATCTGGAGAGGTTTAGTAAATCGTCCAATAAATGATGATTCATTCAGCTAGTATTCAGGGGTTAAATGGTGGTGCCAGACCCTGACCCCTCTCTAGTGGCATAAAGCAGCTGGAAAGCCAGTGCAGGCACTGATCCCCTGAGGATTCCTCCTACATTGGGTAATCCCAGGATGTCATAGGAATGCCACAGTGGCTCCTACACCACAGTCCCTCCTGGCCCCCATATGTAGGGGGCATTACAAGGAGAAAGAGCTTTGGGGCATCCCACACTCAGTGATCTGCTGGCTTCTGGGGAGGAAGGGCGGGGCTAGGACAGGATGTAATAGCCCTGATGTGGGTCTAAATGATGTTGACTGGAAACCTCCCCAAACAGCCCCAGGACTGTAGGAATATAAATGTGCCTTAGACCAAGTCAACACTAGAAAAGGTTTGCTGGTATATAGATATGTCAGCAAGCTCTCCTAATGTTGATGTCATTTATATCAGCTGCTGTATAGCTGGCATTGGTTCCCAGAGCAAAATAAGCTATACTGACAAACGGATTATTATGCCAGTATAATCATATCCACACTAAGGATTTTGCTAGTATAGGAATGCCACCAAAATAAAATAAATAAAAAGCAGCACACCCCAACCTGCATTGTTATACTATCAAAGATTTCAAGTGCTAGTGTAGCCCTGGTCTTTGGCTACGTCTATACTTGGACCTAGAGGTGTGATTCCCAGCTTGGGTAGAAAATACTTGTCCTATCTCTCATCTGAGTTAGCACATTAAACATACTAGTGGACCTGCGGTAGCACAGGCAGTAGCAGTGGTGGGACTGTACTAGCTGCCCTGAGTCTGAACCCCATGGTTACCTACTCGGTTTGTACTCAGGGCAGTTAGCACGGTGACACTGCTGCTGCCACGATGACTATGCTAGTATTTTTAGCGTGCTAGCTCATATGAGAGCTAGCACCAGTGCCTACACAAGATGGGAATCATAACCCTAGCTCCAAGTGCAGATACAGCTTTGGGGTCATCTCTTATCCATCTCTGGTCCTGTGCCAATTGCATCTCAGTCAGACCAGAGGACCTGACCTGTGACATTAAACCAGGGATTGGCAACCTTTGGCATGCGGCTCGCCAGGCTAAGCCCCCTGGCGGGCCGGCCTGGTTTGTTTACCTACCACGTCCGCAGGTTCAGCTGATCGCGGCTCCTACTGGCCACGGTTCGCCGTCCCAGGCCAATGAAGGCTGCGGGAAGCAGCGAGGGCCGAGGGATGTGCTGGCCGCTGCTTCCCGCTACCCCTATTGGCCTGAAATGGCAAACCACGGCCAGTGGGAGCCGCGATCAGCCGAACTTGTGGAGATGGTAGGTAAGCAAACCCTGGTGGGTCGTGTGCCAAAGGTTGCTGATCCCTGCATTAAACAAAGTTGTGTAGAGCAGTTATAACACAACTAAATTTTTCACACCTTTCTGAACTCAAAAACTGGTCCATTTGAACAAAAATAATCTCAGTACCCACAGTTTTAGTACAAAAATGTGTTTCTTTCTGAGAGCAAATGGGCCATATTTATGGAATGAAGGTGGCTTGTTCTCCATAAACATGGAAAATTCAACATGAAAATAGCCACTTCATCTAAACTGTAAATAAAACAAAAAAAAAATTGGAGGGTGTGAAATTGACTGAAATGAAATAGCAAATGATTTTGTACAAAATTCTGCCAACCTAAATTGTGAGTTGCACATAGCCATACTGTTTAACCTGGCATGAAAATTCTAAAAGTGGTGCTTTTAACACAAAAGAAATAAAGATGACGTGCAATGGGTATTATTTGCAGGCTTGTATTGCTTTTTCCACTACAGAATTTTGTTTCATTTAAGTCTTTTCAGACTGTTTATTTTTAATTGCCTGACGGTCTAATTAAGTGTTCCTGCAACAGGTTTAGGAATAGATAGAAGGTGCTGTGGATGGAGGGATTGTGTCTGAGGTGGCCAGGAGCAGGCATAATGTTTCCAGGCACGCTGAAGAAGCAAACTGACATTTCCAAAAAGAGGTATCATGTGCTCCAGGTGATGTCCCACACCTTACTCAGACACCCTCTCCTTGGGCCATTAAGTATTGCTGGCAGCACTTGCTAGCTATCCCTCTGTACTCAGGGACTGCAGATAGTCATATTATGCATGGAGTAAAATAGCCCTCTTCTCCCCTCTGAATTATCCTTGCTAGGGCAGTCACAATGTAGCTTTTTAATTAACTAATTAATTCCCTTAATCAGGATAGTCTGTTATAGATGTGGACACGAAAACAATGAGACACAAACCATAATATGGTTACATGCAGAGGATGCAACTTTCTAAAAAACTGTTTCACGTCAAACTACCCAGCAGGGCTGGTCCAGAGCAATTCTCAATGGGCACCAATGGCCCCAGTGGACTATAAAACTGATGGTGACTGTGCACCTACAAACTCACCAAGGGACCCTGACTGGAAGCCAGATTCCTGACCTACCCTCTCCTCCATTCCAGGAGATAGGAGAGAGTTGGGAGTCACAAGGTCTGGGAACATAGAGGCACACCTATTCGCCATGCGGTGCCCATGACCAATGTCCAGGCACTCCCCTGGGTAAAATGACCTCATTCAGATTCTTTCTAACACACAAAGTGCACCAGAACCTGCAAGAGTTATCACAATTGTAATTTAACCCCCAAAATCAGACATCCTGGGTGTCAAATGGAAGGTGGAAAAAACCCATATAGCAGTTTGTCAGTTTTGCCATATGTGAAAAATTCCTTACAGACTCCAAAATTGGTGATCAGCTTAGACCCCTAGCACCTAGATTAATGGTGGGGCTGAAGCAAGAGCCCACAACAGCTACCCCACCTAAGCAGAAAACTGTTTCAATGCCCCTTGCTCTCCACACCATTAACAGGAGCCAGCACCCAGCAACACCCTCACCAGCCAATGGCAGCAGCAGCAGGTGGGTGTGACAAGACATAGAACAAGGCCCTAGATGCAGCATAGGACCTCTCTCCCATGCCCTGAGTGTGAGAAAGGAGGATGAGGGAAGAAGATGGATGAAAGAGACACTGCCCCCACATGCTAAAAGCAAAGAAGGAGCACATCCCAGTTTAGATCTACCTACTCCCCCCACTCTTGAAGATGTCTCCACTGTTCCTGGCCTCAACAAAGCCTAATCCCAGTTAGTAAAGTGAGGTGAGCATTTTAGACAATAGGCTATCTATCAGTGCTTCACTATTAAGAGGATGCTCAGATATCTCCATGATAGGTGTGGTATAAGAATAATAGCAAAATAGGATTCTAATGCATCTGATTATTATTTATTATTTGTGTTAAAGTAGTGGTTAGATGTCTGGATGAAGATCACTGGGCTAGATGCATACCAATAATAAGAGAAAGTCCCTGCCCCAAAGAGTTGCAATTGAAATAGATAAGCTAGGAAAAAGTAGGAGGGGAAAACACAGGCATAAATAGGTGAAGCAACTTGCCCAAGGAACACAGTTCATCCAAAGCAGAGTCAGGAATAAAACCCATGTCTCCTAACTCACAATTCAATATCCCATCATCTAGCCTATCATCTGTAACAGAAGAGAAAGACAGGTAGGTGTAGCAAACAATATAATGTGTGGCCACAAGATACTCCAACTTAGTATCCTCACTCCCCAAGCCACAAGGAGACAGCAGCACTGCACAGGCAGAGACACAGATCAGCATTAGTTTGCTTGCCTTAGCACTGTGTTCTGGAGTGAGCCACAGCCAGCACTATTTGAGTGGGGAGAGGATTGCCACTGTGATGGAGGACTGTTGAGAGTACAGCCAGGGAATGGGAAGTAAAGAGAAAGACATGAATCCTGGAGGATTTCTTCTCCATCCTTCCTCAAGAAAAATAAAATTTACTGTGTACCAAAGGTACAAGTCAATAGAGTATAGCTTTCATATTAATTTTTTTCATGTACAAATCAATATAGATGATAAATGCACAGGACTCCTTAATCCATAAGAGCCATGTGTGTGGCACATTTTACCTGTGGTAGCAAATTGTTTACAGATAAAAGGGTTACAAGAATGATTTAAGGGAATAAACCTTATAAATAAATAGCATTGCAGTATGATCTCCTCTAAACTTCTGTGTTTACAAAGCTGGTTTGTTCCAGCAGAAATCCAATTTAGAAAATCCAAATGATTGAAACTGAATTAATGCATTTAAGTTCTGATCTTTTTTTCTTTTCACTCCTGGTATTTGGGGGTAGGGTTGTCTGTTTTTAATCAAAAGTGCAGTAAACTGTAGGGCTTCACCCATCAGTTATTTGGTTGCTCTGTAGCTTTTCCATGTAGGGTATATAATATACTAAAGTGCATGACAGAAGTGCTACCTTTGTTTAAATCTTAATCTTGACTTCATTGCAAATGTGGAAAAGATGAATGGCAATTTTAGCTGACATGACGCATAGACTATTTGTTGCCAAGGTACATTCAGAATGGAGAAAATATCTGTCTAAGACTAAGTCTATATATATATATATCTATATAAAAACATTTTGAAAGCCCCAGTGGTATTCATTAAATTCTATACCACAGGAAAAGAAAAAGAAAACTTTTCATGTGGTTTCATTTCTATTTTCCTCTGAAGTAAAATATAGCAACAGGCTTAGAATTTAACAAGGTAAATTACTCTGTGTTCAAGCTATACTCAAAGACAAAAATAATCCAGACAGTTATTAAGCTGATGCTGGTTATTTTTAAGGTTTCACATCAAATACGTCCAGAAAAGTATTGGATTTTTGTACAGTCTTGAAATTCTGCATTTGACAGATTAGTGGATTAGGAGATATAAATGGTTATTAGCTCAACATCACATGTGGAATATGTTTTCTATATAGATGAGTAATGTTACCTCAATTCTTTGAATGGTTGCCTTACGAATTTCTTAAATTCCTTGTCCAAATAAAAGCAGACACAATTATAGATACTTTTATAATCTTCCAAGCACTATATATGAACTTTTCTGCTGATTAAGTATTAAAAAGATAACACAGTTAAAGCAACAAACCTTTCAGAAGACGAAAAATGTATCGGGTTAACATTTTCTTTGAGTGGCTGCCTCTCTTCCATTACAAATTTTTTCATTTTCCTTTCATTAATACATGTATAATTAATTAACTAATTAAGCAGTCTTCATTCAGTGAATAGCTTTTCATGTGAATATTTCTCTTAGTTTATCTTCTTCCAGAGACAGTACGTTAGTATGTAATATTATAAATAAATATTGACTGACTTAATTGAACACAGAATAGAGCAACACGTTTCTCTGGATGTGTTATGGGGTTTGGCCACTCATTTAATTGAGATTAATTGATTTGGTAGATTTATAAATAGATTTTGAAGGGAAGTACCTAAGAGTACAAAGCAAGAGTATTTTGGAAGCTCAGGGGACTTTTATGTAAGCTACTGGATGCTTTCAAAAAAATGGAGGAAAAAAGCCATATTCCTGCAAAAAATTCAAGCTAGAATAAAAAAAATCTGATAATGCAATTCTCTTTACTTTTGCTATGCTGCTAAAACATTATTCTAGTTAAGCACAAAGTTTCAGTTTGGCTACTTCAATCATTCATAATACCCTTCCAATTACAAATGCATACAAAATCCATTCTGCAGAAGATTGGGAGAAAATTTAAACACTCTCACCTGAGGAAACCAAACATTGCAGGCATCCTTTCAATTAGTGATACGTTAAACTCAAACGTGTCAAAAAAATTCCATCAAACCCTTTATGGAAAAGCAGGTTTTTGACACAATGAGTTTTTTTCACCAAAAGTGTCTGCTCTATGAAAATTTTTGAATGTTTGTCAAAGACCCAAACAGCCAAACATAGAAAAGTTTTGTGTTTGACAGGAAGCCTTAATAATTTGATTCATAAATGCTGTTTCAGTGCCTCAGAAATTGTAGTTCAGTTATCTTCTGTCCCCTTTGTCCTCTATGGGCCAGGATTCTCAGACAGACTTCATCTCCAATGATGCAACACTTCCCCCTCACTAAGCGAGGAGACCATGGTGCATCTTGGGAGAGATAGTCTAATCAGAAAGCCTGGCCTACAGAGGTGACTAAGAGCATAAGGCACACGAAGTACAATTCCCGTGAGACACTGAAGCAGCATTGTCAATTTGAATTATTTTGCTTTTTGTCTGAAATATTTTGTTTTATTGTCAAAAAGTCAAAAATTTCCACAGGGAAAAAAATCGAATTTTCCAAACAGCTTTACTCAAAAGGTTCTATTGAGAAAAAGCATCCTCAAAAAGTCTGCTTCTCTAAAATGTATTTGGATTTATTATAAAGTTTTGAGCTTCTTTCCCCTCTATACTTCTTCTTGTCTGAGACTTCTCCCTCCCACTCCTAAACTAAAATTTCCCTTCTTCCTCCAGCCTTGTTCCTTTCTTCAAATATTCTCCAAGTTATTTCCCAGTGTTTCTCTCCCTCTTGGGGTTGCTATCTCACAGGTAAACAAAAAAATATAGGACATGAGGAGGCAGCCTGGATCAGCAGTGAGAGGGTGGGGCTCAGTGCCACTCACTCCCCCTGTGCCCTACATGTTCTGCTGTTTAAAATGACAACACTGAGGAGTATGAAGAGAGAGTGCTGACTGTCAATAGGCCCTGCATTCCAAGACCTGGCTCTGCTTTCCCCCATCAAGCCATCAGAGCTCTCCCCATCCAGCTTTGGGATGGGCCAGGCTCCTTCCCACCTCCAGGGAACAGACTCAGCCCGGGACCAAACCAAGTGCGGCCGCTTGTATTGTAAGCAAAGCTAGAGGGAAAGATGGGGCTGAGGGCTGGGCAATAGGAGGTGACAAAACCTGGACTTCTAATGTCCAAGGAAGACCTAACACATTTCCTAGGAAACCATCTTTAAAAAAGGGACGATCCTGGGAAGACCTGGACAGGTGGCAGCCCTTCTCTCTCTCCACCTGTGCCTGGATTTCTCTTCATTTTCCCTAATGCTTCTCTTTCCTTCCCAAAAAACAATTAGGCTCCACTATCCCTTCTGCCAACTCCCTGAATCCATCATGAGAACTCAGCAGGTCTGGCAGTGGAATTTTTTCCTTTCTGTGCATGCATATATATGTTTTAAACTGAACCTGCTGATGTTGCTGCCAATTTATTTTGCTCAGGGACTTCCTTGATCAGAGGTGTCAAAGGAAACACTGTCTTTCTCACATGGGGAAACTTCAGTGTACATAATAAACACTTTACCTAATTAGTACTCACAATCAATACACTGTAGAAGGCACAAGCTATTAATATAATGTATCCATTGCACCCCCCCTTTGGGGGACATACCCCACAGTTTGGGGACTTCTGCTTTAGAATATCTTTCCTGATCTTCCTACATGGTATAGCTAGCATCTTAAAATGAAGAAAAAAATTATTTGGGTCAGTTAACATTGAAGTATGAGAGTGGGGGTAAAGTGGAGTCAATATTATAAATTATATTAATACTTTGCACTTCTATACCATCTTTAATTTGAAGATCTCAAAGTACATTACAAGCATTCATTCACTCTTGAAACATTCATATGAGGTAAGCATTGCTATGCCAATTTAAAAGATGGGGAAACCGAGGCTCAGCAAGTTTTAATGAGTTGCTTGAAGTAACACAATAACTCAGAGACGACTCTGGGAATGGAATGCAGTACTCCCCAATGCTCAAACTCTTGCTCTGTTTTCCAGAACACACTCTATGATCATATCAGACAGAAATCGAAACTTGCAGAATTGGGATCTTTCAGTGAGAGCCAAGGCAAAATCCAAATGACACTACTTTCTAATTTCCTGGTGGTCAGCTCTTTAACCACAGACCAAAATCTTTTTTGAAAAATCTTAAAATGGGAGTAGACATATTAAGTACTGAGTAACTTTAATTAAACTTTCCTTGGTTTTTCAGCCTGAAGAGGTTTATCTTAAGTTAAGATTGCTTGTTTGCCAATCACATTTTTCTCAAGTTTTCACAGATTTCATTTTCAGTCATTCAACACATTTACTGTACCGTACACTGACAATTATCACAGCTGGGAGTGCATTATGACATGACTGTAGCTGAGCAAATAGCTGATTTTTTGGTTCACTTGCAATTCTGAAATTCAAAAAAATAAAATAATAACAAAAAAAAGGTTTAACATGAACTGAAATAGAAAATTCCCCAAATATTTGGTGAACTGAAAAAGTTGACTAAAATATCATTTTGTGTCAAACAAAATATGTCTTCCTCTCTGGGGTGGAGCAGGGAATTGAACTAAGATCTCCTACTGCCGAGGGAAGTGTCCCAATCACTGTGCTATAGCATAAAATGAGGTGTAGTCTGGGTTACAGTGTAGTCTCCTGTGGAAACTGTTTAATTATGGTATAAAAGACTTGACTATTGCTTGGGCCAGAGCCAGCACCTGAGAATAACTCTATAATCTGATGGGTAGAGCACTCCCCTGGGATGTAGGTGCACTAACTTCACGTCATTGCTCTTCATCAGACAGAGGGGAGACAAACCTGGGCCTTCCATATCCCAGATGAGTGCCTTAACCACCAGACTAAGGATTAGAAGAGAGACTCCTCCTTCAAATGTTTTGTGAATGGAACCTATGACCCCTTGTCACCAAAACTATCTGGCAAATTCTTTTCAAATTAGCTAACAGTTTTGGGTCATCAAATAGCACCAGTCGGCAAATAAGCGATTGTTGTCTGATACTGCTGAGGGTGTGTGTGTGTGTGTGGGGGGGGGATGATCTTGTCACGAAATCAACCCACTTAGTTTCAGAAAAATTATTTCCAAAAATACTTTGAATTTTTGGGCATCTAACAAGAGCAATAGCTTCTGAGGTAACCCCTTCTGAAGTCCACTGTATGACAGTTTGTCAACATATATTTTTAGCAGTAGTCCAGGAAGACTCAAGGGTTTAGAAAGCATTTTTTCCCACTAAACCACTACCAGTTTCTCCCACAGCACTTCCAGTGCACAAGAGAGTGTCAAGCAGGAACAAAGCTGTCAACTTAAAGGCACCTGACATGACTGGTTTTGACAGCAACAAAACCAGAGTGTTTGATGTTTCATGAACAGTACAAACATCTTGGCATTTGTTCTATTTTTAACCCATGCCATCATCATCAAAAATAAAGAAGTTACATGAAATGCACAGAGAGCCAAGCCGCTGTGGATCTAATTCAAAAATTACCTCTGATGGAGTTTGTATTCACATCTCAGCCAAGTGGGTAGGGCATGGAGGCCTAGGGACAGAAACTGCTGCCTACAAGAGGCCTGATCATATTCACATCACATGCTAAAAGCTAAAATCCACCAAAGGCATTGTCCAGTGTAACCAATGGCAATTGGAGCATCCTGCTTTCTGACAAGGGTTATTTTAAGCAACTGATGGCACTGAAGATTATTTACACAAATAAATCTGGTGCTGGTGGAAACCCAGAAATTTATTCCTCTATCCTAAAATGGCATACACATGTGCCACTTTGTATACATTTCTATATGATGCTACATCATATCATGCCTCTATTATCAATTAAAATACCTTTCCACTCCTTCCCCTCACATGTTTTTCTTGTAATGAATATTTCTTTTCTAAAAGAAAGGTAATGAGGATACAAGAGTTGTTCCACAGCTCAAAGGCTAAAAGAGGCTAACTAGAAAGAATTGAATTGGACCCTTTTCTCTTAAAATACACCAAAAATAAATCAGATTGATAACATATATATTGTGAAATATTTAAAATAATTGCTCTTAGCCTTCAGGATATCTGGCTAGATTATGCTCTTATTTATGCTGTATTTATTTTTTACTGTCCTAATTTACACCTGTGTAAACCCAGAGTATTGCTATTGAAGTCAGTTGCATTACAAGAAATCTAACAGGGAGCAAAATCTAGTTCATCCACTGTAGTTGCCAGGGAAAGTAACGTTTAGTATTCCTGTGGGCATTGTGCACCAAAAAATTAAAAATGCTACACCATAAAATTAAAAATTCTGCTCACAATATTTTAAAATTCTGCAAAATTCTGCAAGTTTTATTTGTCAATAAATAAATGTATAGGCTCCAGCATGGCTGCAGGGAGCACGGGCTACTGGCTACACGAAGGTGGGCGATCACCCTGCAGCCCTCCACCACTCACCCCCGGGACACAGACTCAGTGGTGAGATTGCACCTGACCTGGACACAGCACAAGGCATGGGCCTGCCCCAGAAACACCCCAGGGCCCTGCCCCTCTGCACCAGGTGCACCAGATGTGGGGCAGACAGGCTCAATTAAGCAGGATCCAAGTGTGGAGGGGCTCAATGTGGGGGGAATCCAGGTGCCAGGTGAGAGGATTCTGTTTGGGACAATCTGGGTGCAGGCAACTCAGTGGGAGGTCTAGGTGTGGGGGAATCTGGATGCACAGAAGCTCATGGGGCAATCAGAGAAATGGAACATTTGCTTTCTTTCAGGCTCACATGAATAAGAAATATATCACTGTTGATTTGTGGGACTATTGTCCCCATTGTCCTGTCATTTCTTCCCAGGAAGTACCAGAGAAGCAGCACTTCCAAGATTACTTTTGTACTATAGAAATTTCTCTTAGTTAGAGAGAATGTTTTTAAATTAAATATCGCTAGTCTACTTTTAAGATAGTGCTTGATCAGTTTATGAATGGGATTGTATAACTGAATCACCTGCAGTGGTGAGGGGGAGGGACTGGGCTCAGCAACCTTGAGTGTCCCTTCTGGCTCATATATCTTAGACTTATATCAGATGTCCCTAAAATCTTATGCTTCAGGGTTTCAACTGGTCACCAAAAGGAGTCAGGAAGGGAATTATTTCTTCCCCTCTTCTCCCCACACTCTATATTCTGAGATGGTGGGTCATTTGAAGGGTTGTTTTTTTGTTTTCCTGTTTTTTGGTCTCCAAAATGGCCATGTTTGGAGATGGTACACTGGATAGAGTGGACTGGTGCTCTGAGGTGACATTCAAGATCCTCTTAGGTGTTTGGCTGGTTGTTCTTGCTCACATGCTCAGGGTCTAACTGATTGCCATATTCGGGGTTGGGAAGGAATTTCCCCTCAGATCAGATTGGCAATGACCTTGGGAGATTTCACCTTCCTCTGCAGCATGGGGCATGGGTCAGTTGCTGGGTCTCTCTCACTTAATCAACTCCCTGTCATAGCAGAAGCCTTGGGCATTGGTTCACCTCTGACCTACTGTTCTGTGCCTGAGGTAGACAGTAGTTTAGCATCCGGAAGGCTGTAATACTTGGGTCTAAATCTGGATGTTGGGTTTCTGTGCAGGTGGCTGGGAGGTATTTAGTGGCCTGTCATATATAGGAGGTCATACTAGATCCCCTGGTGGTCCTTTCTGGCCTTAAACTCTATGACTTGAAGATGGCTTGTTTCTCTCTTTGCTGTTGTTGTTGTTATGCTATGTGTGCATCAAGAGCTTATTCCCAAATTCATGCAGATGCATAAAACTAACTCATTTCATAAATCTATGTTCTCGTTCTTGCTTGATTTAGTTTCAGTTTAATTTTGCATCTTTCTTCTATTTTCTGTCATACATTCTCAGATAACCATTCATTGTGATGTTTCTTCCTGAATCCCAGCACTTCACAGGTTTTAGAGTAACCCGTCTGCCTGTCTGAGTTGGCAGCAACAAGGGCCGGGTTCAGTATCTAGGCATTCCGTTTCAATAACGCAAAGCAAAACCAGCTCGAGCCCCCACCCAGTGACCTGGGACAATTACATACCACCCCCAGGCACCTCTAAGAGGCAATACTTCCCCTCTCGCAAGCACGGAGTCTGAGTGTACCAAAATCCTTTTAATAAAGGAGGGAAACAATGTTGGGGAAACGCCACAAACAGGATTCATAACACAAACCATGAGCAAAAGATCCACCCCCAAGTAAGTTTGGCAGTGTCCTTTTCCCCTCAGGGTCTTAAGTCCAGCAACCCAAAGATCACCCAAAAGTCTAACAACCCAAAAGTCTGTCCCTGGTCAGTGCAGCCCCAGAGTTCAAAAGTTTATCTGCAGAGTTTTACCCTCCCCAGCCTGGGGGGGGGGGAAGAGAGCACGCAGAGTGTTAAGGGGCACCTCACATGGTCCGAGGCCGACTGCCCCGCCTCTCCGTGGGGTTCTGTTGCAGCCTTCACCACGAGCCACTCCACTCCACCAGCCATCCCATGAGCCGCTCCAACCATCCCACATCACTCCACTCGCCGTCCCGTGGGCTGCTCAAACTGTCCTGCAAACTGCTCAGCTCCGCTCCGCTCCACTCGCCATCCCGCAGGCCGCTCCAACCATCCAGCAAACTGCTCTGCTCTGCCAGCTGTTTAGCAATATATCTTCAGGCTCAGATAACACAGCACTCAGTGATCTCAACTCTTAGTAATTTTAGCTCTTTAGTGATTTCAGTTTGCAGTAGGGGAGCCCCAGTGCAGGTGCACTATTGACCCAAAGTGAATTCAGCACAGCAGCCTGTAACTAGACTCTTAATGGAATCAAAATTAGCTCTGCTATTCAACAGTGGAGAGAGGAGGAGGAGGAGGAGGAGGAGGTGCAATTGGCATTTCAGGCCCTCAAAAGTTGGCCATACCAACAGGCACAAATACCTGTCCCCAGCCCCTCTCAGTTCACTGGGTTTTGGAACCTATGTCCCTTGTCTAGCGAGTGCTACTTAGTTGATGGTGAGTCTCTCTGTCATAAAACAGTTCCACTGGCCTTCATTCACATAATCAGAGTAACAACACTTCATTCTTCCTGCCCCAATAACAGAGAAACTGGGGATCCCACAGCAGCCAAAGTGACCTTGGGCAGCTGAGGGCTCATGATAGGCAGGGGGGTGTGCATAAGCAAACAAGACCAGCCCCTGAAGTTCTTTTCCACAACTCACCACAATTCACCACCAGATGTCAGGGTAGAGCTCATCCTGACTCTGCTTACATTAGTGAAAGTTTCCTTTACCCATATCCATTTGCCTTCAACTGTTCTGACATCTTCAGGCACCTGGTGTCTATTTGCTAGCAGAATTCTGAACATTTGTTGTGTTGTCATTTGTTTTAACTTGGGGATGTTATAACATGGGCATCTCTGTTATTCAGATCTCTTCTCTATTCTCATATTTATCCATAATGTAGTTACTACTACCGCATGGTTCATTCCCACACCTACCCCATTCCTGCCATGTCCATCCTTTAACGTTCTTCTCCATTTGCACCAAATTGTACTGTGATCAGTTTGATTCCTTGTTCTGCAATCTGATCACTTCCAAAATATCTTATGAATAGTAACTACTGAAAATAAAGGATAGTGTTAGACTGGTACTGCTCCTATTGAAATAAATGGCAAAATTCTCCACTGATTTCAAAGGAAGATCAGGCCAAGAATTTCTATTTCAATCCTGGGATGGTAACTCCATTTTTCTATATGAAAAAATGCAGTATTTATCAGATCATTTGAAAAACAAACACTACTGAGACAGCATGATAAGGATTTGCATTGTATGTGTTCATTTCAGATTCTACTAGTCATTTTAGATCATATTTCTGCCATTTTTAAAAACTAGAATTTAACCACTTCCTTTTTCTGTTAAAACTGGAGTCGCCCTCTCTTGCTTTTTTTTTTTTTTTTTTTTGGCACTTGAATGGGTTTTAGTGGTGACTGAAAACTCTTCCAGCAGTGTTGCAAAATCTCCCACTGAGGGGCATATTGTCTTTTTTGCCTTAGGCATTAAAATGTGTGCTCCTGGCTCTGGCTAAAAAAACAAACAACAAATGTATAGAAACAGCTTTTATATCTGGTGTAAAACATATTGAATGCTTCACATCAATCACACTGCTCTAAAAAGTCTGATTATACACTTATGGTTCTGTATAATTATGGTCCTGTCCATACTTGGATCAGAACCATGGTAATTTTACTGTGTTTAAACACTATTGTTGCTAGGAGGGTTTTAGCATAGTCAACTCTGTGAATCAGAATATTTTTTTGTCAGACAAATATGTTATAGCCATGTTATAAAACTGCTGCTAAGCTACTTAGGAGGTAGTCTATCGGGATCTGTGTTAGGTCCATTCTTAATATTCCATGATGCAATAGGAAGACTAAATACCATATCAATGAAATTTGCAGACTATACTAAACTGAGAGGAGCTGTGAACACTAGTGAGGATGGAAATAATTCAAAGACAATAAGTGGTCCAATGCATTATTTATTTATTTAATCATTTATACCCATGGAATAGCTTCAACAGGAGAGACTGATCGAGACCCCATCACCACCAGAACATCCCATAGCCGAATGGCCAGGGCACACATCTGAGAGGTGGAGAAATTATGTTCACCTCCTTTCTCCGTATCAAGCAAGACATGGGGAATTGAATCTGGGTCTCCCACATCCTAAGCGGTGAACAGCGGAAGCTAACAGAGGGAATTTGCTTGGGATCTGTCCGAGAGGAGGTACCCTAAGTGCTGCATTAGGGGGACTGTGTTGGTGAGTATCTGAGTGCCTGTTGCGGGGACAGTTTGTCAGTTTGACCGTGTGCTTGCTTGTTTGTTTGAAAAGTGTGAATTGGGAGTGCTTTGTTCCAGGTGGGGCTTGAGTGGGCCTGACTGTTATAAAAAGGCAGTCAGCAGCGAACCAGCTGAGTGGTGAACAGCAGAGGCTAACAGAGGGAGTTTGCCTGGAATCTCGCCTGGGGAGAGCCCACTGAAGCTTTCATCTTGCGGGCTTCTCTGAGTAGTTACTGCAACAGCTGAGGAAGCTCTTAGAAGGAAGGTAATATGGAGGGTAAGTGTTCAGCTGTTGTAACCTGCACAGGTTGTGCCATGTTTCTCTTTCTCCCATAGGACAGAAGTGACTTGGTCTGTACAAAGTGCAAGCTGGTCTCCATATTGGAAGAAAAGGTTTGAGGTCTGGAGAAACAAGTATTGACCCTGCGTTGCATAAGAGAAAATAAAGATTTCCTGGACAGACATCAGGATATGTTTCTACGGTCACAATGTTCTGAAGAATCAGAGCAGGCTGTGCAGTGGGGACAGAAGGATGGGGAAGAAAATTGGCAGCATGTGACCTCCAGAAGAAGAAAGAGGAGTATCCATGTACCAGCCATGGAGATACAGGTGAGCAACCGTTTTCATGTTTTCTCCACAGATACTAATGCGAAGAGTGGACTAGAGGCTACATCTGAGGGAAGGGAGCAGAAGGAGGCAAGAGATGCACTGTCCTAGGGATGGGGGTTCCACGACCACCACTCCCAAGAGAAGGAGGCAGGTGGTGGTGGTCGGGGATTCCCTCCTCAGGGGGGGCTGAGTCATCTATCTGCCGCCCCAACCAGGAAAACCAAGAGGTCTGCTGCATGCCAGGAGCTAGGATTCACAATGTGATGGAGAGACTGCCGAGACTCATCAAGCCCTCGGATCGTTACCCCTTCCTGCTTTTCCACGTGGGCACCAATTATACTCCCAAGAATGACCTTGAGTGGATCACTGCAGACTTCATGGCTCTGGGAAGAAGAATAAAGGAGTTTGAGGTGCAAGTCGTGTTTTTGTCCATCCTCCCTGTGCAAAGAAAAGGCCCAGGTAGAGACTGTTGAATCCTGGAAGTCAATGAATGGCTATGCAGGTGATGTCGGAGAGAAGGCTTTGGATTCTTTGACCATGGGATGGTGTTCCAAGAAGGAGGACTGCTAACTAACAAAGAGAGGGAAGAGCATCTTTGCAAGCAGGCTGGCTAACCTAGTGAGGAGGGCTTTAAACTAGATTCACCGGGGGAAGGAGACCACAGCCCTGAGGTAAGGGGGAAATGGGATACCGGGAGGAAGCACAAGCAGGAAAGCACAAGAGGGGAGGACTCCTGTCTCATTCTGAGAAAGTGGGACGATCAGCGAGTTATCTTAAGTGCCTATATACAAATGCAAGAAGCCTGGGAAACAAGCAGGAAGAACTGGAAGTCCTGGCACAGTCAAGGAACTATGATATGATTGGAATAACAGAGACTTGGTGGGATAACTCGCATGACTGGAGTACTTTCATGGATTGATATAAACTGTTCAGGAAGGACAGGCAGGGCAGAAAAGGTGGGGGAGTTGCATTGTATGTAAGAGAGCAGTATGACTGCTCAGAGCTCTGGTATGAAACTGCAGAAAAACCTGAGAGTCTCTGGATTAAGTTTAGAAGTGTGAGCAACAAGGGTGATGTCGTGGTGGGAGTCTGCTATAGACCACCAGACCAGGGGGATGAGGTGCACGAGGCTTTCTTCCGGCAACTAACAGAAGTTACTAGATCGCAGGCCCTGGTTCTCATGGGAGACTTTAATCACCCTGATATCTGCTGGGAGAGCAATACAGCGGTGCACAGACAATCCAGGAAGTTTTTGGAAAGTGTAGGGGACAATTTCCTGGTGCAAGTGCTGGAGGAACCAACTAGGGGCAGAGCTCTTCTTGACCAGTGGCTCACAAACCGGAAAGCATTAGTAGGGGAAGCAAAAGAGGATGGGAACCTGGGAGGCAGTGACCATGAGATGGTCGACTTCAGGATCCCGACACAAGGAAGAAAGGAGAGCAGCAGAATATGGACCCTGGACTTCAGAAAAGCAGTCTTTGACTCCCTCAGGGAACTGATGGGCAGGATCCCCTGGGAGAATAGCATGAGGGGGAAAGGAGTCCAGGAGAGCTGGCTGTATTTTAAAGAATTCTTATTGTGGTTGCAGGAACAAACCATCCCGATGTGTAGAAAGAATAGTAAATATTGCAGGTGACCAGCTTGGCTTAACAGTGAAATCCTTGCTGATCTTAAACGCAAAAAAGAAGCTTACAAGAAGTGGAAGATTGGACAAATGACCAGGGAGGAGTATAAAAATATTGCTCAGGCACGCAGGAGTGAAATCAGGAAGGCCAAATCACACTTGGAGTTGCAACTAGCAAGATTTTTAGGAGTAACAAGAAGAGTTTCTTCAGGTATGTTAGCAACAAGAAGAAAATCAAGGAAAGTGTGTGCCCCTTACTGAATGAGGGAGACAACCTAGTGACAGAGGATGTGGAAAAAGCTAATGTACTCAATGCTTTCTTTGCCTCTGACTTCACGAACAAGGTCAGCTCCCAGACTGCTGCACTGGGCAGCACAGCATGGGGAGGAGGTGACCAGCCCTCTGTGGAGAAAGAAGTGGTTCAGGACTATTTAGAAAAGCTGGATGAGCACAAATCCATGGGGCTGGAGGCGCTGCATTCGAGGGTGCTAAAGGAGTTGGCAGATGTGATTGCAGAGTCATTGGCCATTATCTTTGAAAACTCATGGCAATTGGGGGAGGTCCCAGATGACTGGAAAAAGGCTAATGTAGTGCCCATCTTTTAAAAAGGGAAGGAGGAGGATCCGGGGTACTACAGGCCATTCAGCCTCACCTCAGTCCCTGGAAAAATCATGGAGCAGGTCATCAAGGAATCAATTCTGAAACACTTAGAGGAGAGGAAAGTGATCAGGAACAGTCAGCATGGATTCACTAATGGCAAGTCATGCCTCACTAACCTAATTGCCTTCTATGAGGAGATAACTGGGTCTGTGGATGAGGGGAATGCAGTCGATGTGTTATTCCTTGACTTTAGCAAAGCTTTTGATACGGTCTCCCACAGTATTTTTGCCAGCAAGTTAAATAAGTATGGGCTGGATGAATAAACTATAAGATGGATAGAAAGCTGGCTAGATCGTTGGGCTCAACAGGTAGTGATCAATGGCTCCATGTCTAGTTGGCAGCTGGTATCAAGGGTCGGTCCTGGGACCGGTTTTGTTCAATATCTTCATTAATGATCTGGAGGATGGCGTGGATTGCACTCTCAGCAAGTTTGCAGATGACACTAAACTGGGAGGAGTAGTACATACGCTGGAGGGTAGGGATAGGATACAGAGGGACCTAGACAAATTAGAGGATTGGGCCAAAAGAAACCTGATGAGATTCAGCAAGGACAAGTGCAGAGATCTGCACTTATGACAGAAGAATCCCATGCACTGCTACAGACTCGGGACCGAATGGCTAGGCAGCAGTGCTGCAGAAAAGGACCTAGGGGTAACAGTGGATGGGCATTGCCCGAGAATTGAGGGACGTGATCATTCCCCTCTATTCGACATTGGTGAGGCCTCATCTGGAGTACTATATCCAGTTTTGGGCCCCACTCTACAAGAAGGATGTGGAAAAATTGGAAAGAGTCCAGAGGAGGGGAACAAAAATGATTAGGGGGCTGGAACATATGATTATGAGGAGAGGCTGAAGGAACTGGGATTGTTTAGTCTGTAGTAGAGAAGAATGAGGGGGGATTTGATAGCTGCTTTCGACTACCTGAGGGAGTTCCAAAGAGGATGGATCTAGACTGTTCTCAGTGGTAGCAGATGACAGAACAAGGAGTAATGGTCTCAAGTTGCAGTGGGGGCGGTTTAGGTTGGATATTAGGGAAAAACTTTTTCACTAGGAGGGTGTGAAGCACTGGAATGGGTTACCTAGGGAGGTGGTGGAATCTCCTTCCTTAGAGGTTTTTAAGGTCAGGCTTGACAAAGTCCTGGCTGGGATGATTTAGTTGGGAATTGGTCCTGCTTTGAGCAGGGGGTTGGACTAGATGACCTCCTCAGGTCCCTTCCAACCCTGATATTCTATGATTCTATGATTCAAAGTGATCACTCTAATCAATCGGCTAAAGTTTATAATCCCTTTGGTTGTTTTGTGTGGGGCTAGGCATTCAGAGCATATTTACCAGATTGGGCCCCATAAGCAAGATAAGTAAGGAATCCCTAGTTTGAAGACCTGTTGGTTCTTAGCTGTGAGTTAGGTGCCTGGGTACCTAGACTAAGGCAGCTGTGTCCATGCTCACTGTCAGAAACTTATGATGTCTAGTGATGCACTTGGGAGGGGGGAGACTTCAGGAGACGACTGTGTGGAAATTCAGGCACCAAGAAACTTTAGGTTAGACGAGAGGTTTGGGGGGCTCTCTATGACACCTAAGCAGCCAGGCTTTCAACCTGTGGGTCATAACAATCCATATAGAGTGTGATTGGGCACTGAGAGATAGATAACACACACTGACCAGTGAATTACCCTTACTCGTAACACAATCAGTGATTATAAAAACGTGATATTGGATATTAAAAGGTCTATAGTAACATGGATACAAATCTATAAACAGAAAGTGTGCTTGAAAGAAACAAATTGAATCTTCCATTTCTGTTCAAATGTAGTTTCCTAGAATTGTAGGAAGCATAGCCCATGAACTGAGCAGACTCAGACAGGAGAAATACAAAGTTTATATGTAATTTTGACATTTAGAAAATGAAAAATGCTTATTACGTGTAGCAGCTCAGTGCCTATGTTATGCATTCTGTGGTAAGAGGATATATGGAAAACAAAAATGTCATTGCATTAGACATTGGATTAATGTTGTAGCTGCCTGCCTGTTACTATTAAGGTTATGACTTATACAGGACAAACTCCTCATCCTTTTTGTTTATCAGTACTAGTCATATGATTTACATGCCTTTACTTTAACTTCAGTGATGCTAGTGATGTTTTCTCTAGATATTTACTTTTATCTGCTCCTATGAAAAAAGATAGCAACTGTCACTTCAAATAATGACCTGCTCCACAACTAGTCTGTACTAAATTAGACTACACTCAATCCAAGTTTTACAATGTAACTGGTCTGGAGATAGTTTGGAGAATAGTTCCCTGGTTTGCTATAGAAGATATTGAATACTGTATCTGTCAGCATATTAATACTAGAGAGAGAAGGTGGGTGAGGTAATATGCTTTATTGGACCTTCTATTGATGAGAAAGACAAGCTTTCGAGCTACACAGAGCTTACCCTCCCTATCTCTCTAATACCCTGCGACCAACACGACTACATCTACACTGAATAGAACATGTTAATACTGACAGCTAATACACAGGGCAGCTTAGACCACTTCTAAACCAAATTCTACATTGAGCTAAACAGAGTACATGTGAATTTGCGAGAGATAGTGACTCTTGGCTGAGCTTTAGGAAGGATCTTGGTATATTATATGTCTTATAATTATATGGTATGTTCTATTTTTGCTTATGGTAAATGCACTTCAACTTCTTATGGAAAAGACATGTCAAGTGATAGTCCTTTCTCAACTTTCCTTCCTTAACAATCAATTAGGTGTAAGTGTTCACATACAGTTACAACTCTGTAATGTTACTATGGTTCAACTGCTGTTCAGGTATCAATAGGCCTTTGATATAGCAAACACCTAGTATTCATATTTTTTTTGACAAGTCTAATTATAATTCTAAAATAAATTATAATTCTGGAAAGGAAGTAATCATTTAATATACAATGCCCATAAAAAGGTTCCATGGAAAAATACATTAATTAGTTTAAAACTTAGAGCATATTATTTAACTTTCTGCACAGATATAGCATTTTAGCACATCAGACTGGTGCATAATACAGGATACCAATGAGGGTGTAGTTGATATCAAATTAGTGGTTATTGCTCAGCCCTCTTCTGCAACTCTAACTTGAGCAGAGCAGCATTCACCTGAGTTATTCTCATTGTCTACCACGAGACTTTTTATGGAGAAGATACTTAGTGCGAACAAAGTATGCAAAAACAGTCCCAACAACAACTCTTATTACATGTCAACTTCAAAGTGTTTTACAGATATTAGTTAATCAATCACATAATTTACTACCATCTCTTCTTTTGTTATGTATGTTTATTGGGGTTGTGAAACTGTGATGGGTTGGATCACAGAAACCACCTTGGGAGCTGCCAGCCCATGTGCAAAGACTACCCCTGCTCCTGTTTTCCCTTCCAGCTAAGGACTCCAGTACCCTGTCTTGCTGAGCCAGACACCCCGTCTGCTCCAACAAAGACCCAGGGTCTGAATTACTTGCCCCAAAGCTGCAGGTTTACCTGAAAACATCTCACAGAAGTGCTTGTCTTTAGCACTCAGATGCCCAACTCCCAATGGGGTCTAAACACAAATAAATCTGTTTTACCCTGTATAAAGCTTATGCAGGGTAAACTCATAAATTGTTCGCCCTCTATAACACCGATAGAGAGATATGCACAGTTGTTTGCTCCCCCATGTATTAATACATTCTCTGAGTTGATTACTAAGTAAAAAGTGATTTTATTAAATACAGAAAGTAGGATTTAAGTGGTTCCAAGTAGTAACAGACAGAACAAAGTAAGTCACCAAGCAATATAAAATAAAATGCGCAAATCTATGTCTAATCAAACTAAATACAGATAATCTCACCCTTAGAGATGCTTCAATAAGTTTTTTTCCTCAGACTGGACACCTTCCAGGCCTGGGCACAATTCTTTCCCCTGGTACAGCTCTTGTTCCAGCTTAGGTGGTAGCTAGGGGATTCTTCATGATGGCTCTTCTCTCCTCTTTGTTCTCTTCCACCCCTTTATATAACTTTTGCCTTTATATACCTTTTGCATAAGGCGGGAGCCCTTTGTCCCTCTGGGTTCCCCCCCCCCCCCACTGGAAAAGCAACAGGTTAAAGATGGATTCTAGTTCAGGTGATATGATCACATGTCACTGCAAGACTTAATTACCCACTTGCCAGCACACACATATACAGGAAGACTCACAGGTAAAACACAGCCATCTGCAGACAATGGTCCTGGTTAATGGGAGTCATCAAGATTCCCAACCACCATTAATGGCCCACACTTTGCATAATTACAATAGGCCCTCAGAGTTATATTTTTATTTCTAGTTTTAGATACTAGAGTGGTAAATTTATACAAATAGGATGATCACACTCCATAGATTATAAGCTTTGTAATGATACCTTACAAGAGACCTTTTGTATGAAGCATATTCCAGTTACATTATATTCACTTATCATGTTTTTGTAAAACCATATAGACGGCACAATGTCACAGAAACTATTCTATATGAGACCCTAATCTATCATTCCTGCCCCACACTCTTCACACTCTAGTCCAGTCTCAAGTCCAGAGTAAACCTGGAACATCAAAAGCCATCTGTTCTAGTCCAAGTCTGGGAGGTTGAGAGAAAATCTTCTTAAGCTATTTTCCCCCAGTCATTAATTCACTGAAGACAAGAGACTAAGGCCTTGTCTGCACTTCACAGTTTTGTCAACAAAACTCAGCTTTCATTGACAAAACAGTGTAAGTGTGCACACTGAAATGCTCCTTCTGCTGACCAAACTCTCTCTAGAATTGGCCTCCAGGAGGTGACTGCTCTGGTGAATAGTTTGAACTCTGGTGTCCTGCACCCAGGTACACAGGCATCCATGCCTCCTCTTTTAAAGGCCTGGGAATTTTTGAAATTCCACTTCCTGTTTGCTCAGTGTGGAGAGCTCACATCACATCCTCCCAGCTGACCGTGGTGGCTCCTACTTGGAGCACACCTGAGTTGTTGGATCTGCTGGCACTGTGAGGAGAGGAGGCTGTGCAGTCCCAGCTCCATTCCAGGTGTAGGAACTTTGATACCCATGCTTAGATTTCTCATGGCTTGTTGGATAAGGGTTATGAACAGGACATGCATCAGTGTCATGCAAAGATAAAGGAGCTGAAGCAGGCATACCAGAAGGCACGAGAGGCAAACCATCATTCTTGTGTTGCACTGAAGACCTGTTGCTTCTTTAAGGAGCTGGATGCCATTCTTGGCGGCGACCCCACATCCAACACCAAGAGCCCGGTGGATACCTTGGTGGGGCTGGAGGTGGCAGACAGTGGACTCAACCCCGAGGATGTAGTCGTGGACAAGGAGGTCAAGTTGGAGGACGATGTGGAGCACACAGCAGGGTTGTCTGGTGGTGTGGCAAGTCAGGATCTCTTTTCCACTCCAGAGGGGCCTTACCAGTCCCAGCAGTCTGTGTCTGGCGTGCATGATGCAGGAGAGGAGAACTGTGGTAATTGAGCTTTTTGAGTTGATACTGCTCGATTATATGAGGTAGAGCTGTCCTTTGCTTTGTATATTCTAGAAGTGGGTGAAGGGATAGAAATGTATAAGACTAGTTGTGTTTGTGTGTGCGCCACATTCCCCTGTGCATCTAAGCAGTGCGGCAGAACAGTGTGTTAATGCACACTGAGATTTCATGGGAATCCTCCAGAGAGATCTTGAGGAAACTTTCCTGGAAGTACTCACCAGTCCTCTGCCGAACATTCCTTGGCAGAGCTGGTTTGTTCCTTCCCCCACTGTAGGAAACTTTCCCGTGCCAATCAACAATCACTTGTGCAGGGATCAAAGTGGCACACAGGCAATCAGCATAGGGACCAGGTCTGAAGCCACACATGCAGGGGATCCACCCTTGGGGAAAACTTTTCACCCTTAGCCTCACAAATATTATGGACTGTGGAACAGGCTGCTATGACCATGGGAATATTTGGCGTGCTTTTAGTCTGCCAAAGGCACATTCTATAGTCATTCTGCACCTGCTCAACCTATTATTGAAGAACTCCTTGCTGCTGTCCAGGTTTCCCTTGTAAGGCTTCATGAGCCATGGGAACAACAGGTACACTAGGTCTCCCAAGATCACTATGGGCATTTAAATATCCCCCACTGGAGTCTTCTGGTTTGTAAAGAAAGTCCCATTGTGATCCACAAGCGCCTGCAATACCATAGAGAAGTACCCTTTTCTATTGATGTACTCCACTGCAAGATGGTCCAGTGCCAAAATTTAAATATGAGTGCTATCTATTGCCCCACTGCAGTTAGGGAATCCCATTGCCGCAGTTATCCAATATTTCATGCACATTGCCAAAAGTCCCAGTCCTTCATAGCAGGATGTGATTAATGGCCCTGCAAACTTGCATTACCGCACCCCAGTGTTCAACTTCCTGATACCAAACTGAATCGCGACTGACTGGTAGCAGTCTGGAGTCATTAGCTGCCACACAGCGATCGACACACACTTCTCCACCAAGAGAGCAGCTTTACTTTTGGTGTCCTTGTGCTGCAGTGCTGGGGCAAGCTCCACACACAATTCCAGGAAGGTGGCTTTCCACATCTGAAAATTCTGGAACCATTGCTCATCATCCCAGACCTGCATAACGATGTGATCCCACCACTCAGGGATTGCTTCCCGAGCCCAAAAGTGATGATCCACTGTGCTCAGGTGCTCCATGAATGGCAAAAATAATCTGGTGTTGTTTCTTTCCATGGCACAGAGCAGGTCAATAACTCTGATTCCTGTTCAGATTGGGTGCTCATGATATCCATGAGCATGACCATCCGCGATGTGTTCATAACAGTGACCACAATTGTAGAGAGCAGTGTGGGATCCATTCTTTCAGACAGAGATGGCAAGTGCACATTAAACAAGGGCCATTGAAAAATGCCAGGAAACGCCATCAGAATCCCATGGAATACTGGGATGGAAAGAACTGCATCATGGGACATTGAGCCCATACCCATGATGCACTGCAATCCACTTCGCTTTCCCACAACTCTAGCTGCTGAATTTTACTCTGTAACTGTGGTTCAAATGAAACCAAAGTCTTAAAGAAAACTGAGTTGAAACAGCTGATTTTCACATGATTTCATATTAAAACCATGCAAAACTCCATGCTTCATGAGATGTTAATGCAAACTCCATTTGTTTGAATTAGAGCCAGAGTGATAGCAGAACGCTATCAATGAAATTCTCCATTCATCACTTCAGTTGTAATGTTTTACAACCACGTTGCAGAGATGTAAATGGCTACCCACGCTGCAAAGCAATGCAGAATCAAGCTGAGAGTGTTTCTGGGACAATATGAGGGGAAAGTTAATCCAGCAAACCACTGATAAAAGTCATGGTACTCAGCTTTTCATGGACACCATGTATTGCTACTTGCCTTACACCAGGCTTATACTCATAAGGCACAAGTCTGCAGTGTCTCCTTCATGTTTCACGGTTAACAGGTTAAAACTCTTGACTATCTCTCTCTGCTTCTGTATTTCTCCATTCATCCCAACCCCCTCTACCTAGCCAAAGCAGCATCACCAACTTTATTTTTGTGTCCTTTTCCTCTGTCAAGGGGTTCCTCTTGACAATACGATACAGAAATGGCTTGAGACCCACCCGGAAATCTGGGAAAACTAAACACCACTTCTCAGAGGCCTTTAAGAGTCAATACTTCCCCTCTCGCAAGCACTGAGTCAGTGTTTAACAAAAGAAAGCAGGCTGTCCTTGATCAGCAAAGACCCAGAGTTCAGAGGTACAGTCACCTCCTTCCCTTGAAAAGGGGAGGATATTGAGCAATGTCTTGGCTGCTTCCCTGTGCCTCTGCAACTGGCTTATTGCTGCTGCCTCTGCTTGCCACTGCTGCTGTTTTCTCTGCTACCACCCATCGCTCACTGCCACCTCTGCCGCTGTTATCTCTGCTGCTTGCCACCCACTGCCACTTCCACAATGCCGTGTTCTGAGGGTCCACCATTTAGCCCAGCTCTTAGTCATTTCAGCTCCAGGTGATTTTGGTGGATAGTAGGGTACCTCATTGACAGTGCAGCCTCTGGATTGCAACACTGTCCCCACATCAGGTCTAAGGCTTAACCGCTAGACCTGGTCATCAGTGATTCAGCTCTGCTAATCATCAACAGAAAAAAAGAACTCTCAATTGCATCTAATCAGCTCTGTTTTTAAACACTGGACCTATTGGGATCCAGGAAGTGCACTGCTAAAGGATCCCCTCCAGCCTAAGGGGGGGTCCACAGGACCTGGAGACCAAAAAATTACGGGGGACAACTAATAAAAGAACAGGGACAGGAGTCAAACGCTGGAAGGGGGCAGGTCAAATGGCATCTGGGACTTTTTAAACAGCATCCACAATACCCAGCAAGAACACCTGCCACGAACAACCTCTCTTTCTCTGGGATTTGGCATCCCTACCCGTTTAGCAAGTGAGATTCAGTGTAGGGTGACCATCTCAATCAGGGCAGGCTAAGTACAGTTCTGCTGCCCTTTACTCATTCAACATGGATAATAACATGGCATTACCTCTGCATTCAATACTAACGTGAACTATAATGCAAAATCAGCCAAAAATGATCACTTTGCAAAGCAGCTCCATCTGCTGAGCACCTAGGCAGAGTAGGTGTATTTATACAAACACAGTCTTCTCCTGAAATCTCCCCCCCGCTCCCAAGTTCATCACTAGACATCATACAAGAGTTCAATCAGACCCAGCTTACTGATACTTCCCACTGCTTGACACCCATTGCAGATGTAGTGAGGTGAGGCCATCTGACTATTTTTGGACCAGTGTGGGGTTGGTACACTCATCACAGGGTGCTTGACACAGCACAAAGATATAGAAGGGGGAAGCTGTAAGTGCAGCTGCTGACAGAGAAGACTTTACACCCTATCAGCTGCTGCACATGAACATTTATGTTCCTGGAGCTGAGCAGAGTTTATGCACAGAAGTTGTACATAAAGAGCACATAGCATTTATATGCAGCTGCATATAAGATGAACTCATACGTAAAACATTTTTTCCCTCACCAACCTCTTGTGCATACACCTTCACCTATGAGAATAACTGCCAAAAATGACCTGAAATCCAATTTAAAAACCCTACATCAAAATACATGATAGGAAGTTCAAAAGACTTACAAGATAACTATGTAGCATTTCACCCCAAAAGGTGACCTACTTTTAGGGTATGTCTACACTATGAAATTAGGTCGAATTTATAGAAGCCGTTTTTTAGAAATCGTTTTTATACAATCAATTGTGTGTCCCCCCACATAAAATGCTCTAAATGCATTAAGTCGGTGGACCGCGTCCACAGTACCGAGGCTAGCATCGACTTCCAGAGCGTTGCACTGTGGGTAGCTATCCCACAGTTCCCGCAGTCTCTGCCGCCCATTGGAATTCTGGGTTGAGATCCCAATGCCTGATGAGGCAAAAACAGTGTCGTGGGGGATTCTGGGTACATGTCGTCAGGTTCCCCCCTCCCTCCGTGAGAGCAGCGGCAGACAATCATTTCGCGCCTTTTTTCCTGGGTTACCTGTGCAGATGACATACCACGGCAAGCATGGATCCCGCTCAGCTCAGCTCATCATCACCATATGTCATCTGGATGCCGGCAGACGTGATACTGCATTGCTACACAGCAGCAGCTAATTGCCTTTTGGCAGTAGACGGTGTATTACGATTGGTATCCATCGTCGTCGTATTCCTCAGTGAGTTCGGTCAGAGGCGCCTGGGCAGATATGTTTTGTCTCCTGGAGACTCAGGCCTGCCAGCAGTCCTATTGCACCGTCTTGACGATGATGGCTAGCAATCGTAATGCAGCATCTTCTGCCAAGCACCCAGAAGATGCTGATGGCTATCAGTCATGCTGCACCATCTGCTGCCGGCCTAAAATGTAAAAGATAGATGGACCAGATTTGTTCTGTATTCATTTGCTTCCCCCTCCCTCCATGAAATCAACGGCCTGCTAAACCCAGGGTTTTGAGTTCAATCTTTGGGTGGGCTATTCTGTGTGACAGTTGTGTTTCTCCCTGATGCACAGCCACTTTTGTTGATTTTAATTCTCTGTAAGCCATGTCATTACTTGCCCCTCCCTCCCTCCCTCCTTCCGACAATAGTTTCGCGTCTTTTTTCAGCCCAGACGCCATAGCACTGGGATCATGGAGCCCGCTCAGATCACTGTGGCAATTATGAACACTATGAACACCACGCACGTTGTCCTGGAGTATATGCAGAGCCAGAACATGCCAAAGCAAAACCAGGCGAGGAGGCGATTGCAGTGCAGCGACGAGATTGATGAAGAAATTGACATGGACATAGACCTCTCACAAAGTACGGGCCCCAGCAATGTGCAAATCATGGTGTTAATGGGGCAGGTTCATGCCATGGAACGCCGATTCTGGGCCTGGGAAAGAAGCACAGACTGGTAGGACCGCATCATGTTGCAGGTGTGGAACGATTCCCAGTAGCTGTGAAACTTTCACATGCGTAAGAGCACTTTCATGGAACTTTGTTAGTTGCTTTCCCTTGGTGGTGCCTAAGTCTCCCTGTTTCTTTTATTAAGGGGGATTATCCCCACAAGCCTCTTACAAGAAGCTTCAAACATCTAGACTACTCCTTCAGCTTGCAACAGTCATCTTAGATCTGTCCTGAAGACACCACTCAGAGTAATTATGGAAGCATTTTGTTTATTTCTGTGTAAAAAAGGAAATTTTAAATTTGAATTTTAAAATTTAAAACATAAAAGAGCCCGAATACCAGGATGAGAGCAGCCCTCACAGTTGAGAAGCGAGTGGCGATAGCCCTGTGGAAGCTTGCAACGCCAGACAGCTACCAGTCAGTCGGGAATCAATTTGGAGAGGGCAAATCTACCGTGGGGGCTGCTGTGATCCAAGTAGCCAATGCAATCAAAGATCTGCTGGTATCAAGGGTAGTGACTCTGGTACATGTGCAGGTCATAGTGGATGGCTTTGCTGCAATCGGATTCCCTTACTGTGGTGGGGCGATAGACGGAACCCATATCCCTATCTTGTCACCGGAGCACCAAGCCAGCGAGTACATAAACTGCAAGGGGTGCTTTTCAATGTTGCTGCAAGCCCTGATGGATCACAAGGGCCGTTTCACTAACATCAATGTGGGGTGGCCAGGAAAGGTACATGACGCTCGCATCTTCAGGAACTCTGGTCTGTTTCAAAAGCTGGAGGAAGGGACTTTCTTCCCGGACCAGAAAATAACCGTTGGGGATGTTGAAATGCCTATAGTTATCCTTGGGGACCCAGCCTATCCCTTAATGCCATGGCTCATGAAGCCGTACACAGGCAGCCTGGACAGTAGTCAGGACCTGTTCAACTATAGGCTGAGCAAATGCAGAATGGTGGTAGAATGTGCATTTGGACGTTTAAAAGCACACTGGCGCAGTTTACTGACTTGGATAGACCTCAGCGAAACCAATATCCCCATTGTTATTGCTGCTTGCTGTGCACTCCACAATATCTGTGAGAGTAAGGGGGAGACATTTATGGCGGGGTGGGAGGTTGAGGCAAATCGCCTGGCCACTGATTATGCGCAGCCAGACACCAGGGCGGTTAGAAGAGTACAGCAGGGCGCGGTGTGCATCAGAGAAGCTTTGAAAACCAGTTTTGTGACTGGCCAGGCTACTATGTGAAACTTCTGTTTGTTTCTCCTTGATAAACCTCCCCTGGCCCCTGGTTCACTCTACTTCCCTGTAAGCTAACCACCCTCCCCTCCCCCCTTCGAGCACCACTTGCAGAGGCAATAAAGTCATTGTTACTTCACATTCATGGATTCTTTATTAATTCATCACACAAATAGGATAACTGCCAAGGTAGCCCGGGAGGGGTGGTGGAGAAGGGAAGTGCCGGCTGGGGTGGGGGAGTCGGGAAGGACAAGGACACACTGCACTTTAAAACTTTAACACTTATTGAAGGCCAGCCTTCTGATGCTTGGGCAATCCTTTGGGGTGGAGTGGCTGGGTTGCTGGAGGCCCCCCCACCGCATTTGTGGGCATCTGGGTGAGGAGGCTGCAGAACTTGAGGAGGAGGGCTATTGGTTACACGGGCTGTAGCGGCGGTCTCTGCTCCTGCTGCGTTTCCTGCAGCTCAGTCATATGCTGGAGCATATCAATTTGATGCTCCAGCAGCCGGAGCATCGACTCTTGCCTTCTGTCAGCAAGCTGACGCCACCTATCCTCTTCAGCCCGCCACTTGCTCTCTTCAGCCCGCGATTCCGCCCGCCACTTCTCCTCTCATTCATATTGTGCTTTTCTGCACTCTGACATTGTCTGCCTCCACGCATTCTGCTGTGCTCTGTCAGCGTGGGAGGACATCTGGAGCTCCGAGAACATATCATCCCGAGTCCGCCGTTTTCTCCTTCTAATCTTCACTAGCCTCTGCGAAGGAGAAACATTTGCAGCTGGTGGAGGAAAAGGGAGAGGTGGTTAAAAAGACACATTTTAGAGAACAATGGGTACACTCTTTCATGTTAAATTTTGCTGTTTACATTACACAGAACATGTGCTTTCGTTACAAGGTTGCATTTTTCCTCTTATATTGAGGTCCTGACGGTTTGGTGTGAGAGATCACTCATGTAGTGCCAGGCAACAGAATTTGGCTTGCAGGCAGCCATGGTAAGCCACAGTCTTTTGGCTTTGGGCTTTTTTAACCTTCATAACATGTGGGAATGGTTTCAAACAGCAGCACCCTCATTTCCCATACCAAGCACCCGTTGGGTTGGCCATTTAAAATGGGTTTGCAATGTAAAAGGAGGGGCTGCACAAACCCAACTAACCCCTCTCCCCCCCCACACACCCAATTCTCTGGGATGATCACTTCACCCCTCCCCCCCCCCGCACCGCGTGGCTAACAGCAGGGAATATTTCTGTTCAGCCGAGCAGGAACTGGCACCTCTGAATGTATCATGCTGTAATAAAATCACCCCACTTCAACCAGGTGACCGTGAATGATATCACTCTCCTGAGGATAACAAAGAGAGATAAGGAATGGATGTTGTCTGCATGCCAGCAAACACCAGGACCATACGCTGCCATGCTTTGTTATGCAATGATTCCAGACTACGTGCTACTGGCCTGGCGTGGTAAAGTGTCCTACCATGGCAGACGGGATAAGGCAGCCCTCCCCAGAAACCTTTTGCAAAGGCTTTGGGAGTACATCCAGGAGAGCTTTCTGGAGATGTCCCTGGAGGATTTCTGCTCCATCCCCATACACATTAACAGACTTTTCCAGTAGCTGTACTGGCCACGATTGCCAGGGCAAATTAATCATTAATCATTAAACATGCTTGCTTTTAAACCATGTGTAATATTTACAAAGGTACACTCACCAGAGGTCCCTTGTGTGCCCTCAGGGTCTGGGAGTATGCCTTGGGTGAGTTCAGGGGTTACTGGTTCCAGGTCCAGGGTGATAAACATATCCTGGCAGTTGGGGAAACCGGTTTCTCCGCTTCCTTGCTCTGAGCTATCATCATCATCTTCCTCGTCACCCAAACACACTTCCGTGTTGTGTGATTCTCCATTGATGGAGTCAAAGCACAGGGTTGGGGTAGTGGTGGCTGCACCCCCTAGCATGGCATGCAGCTCCACATAGAAGCGGCATGTTTGCAGCTGTGCCCTGGACCTTCCGTTTGCCTCTCTGGCTTTGTGGTAGGCTTGCCTTAGCTGCTTAATTTTCACATGGCACTGGTGTGCGTCCCTGTTATGGCCTCTGTCCTTCATGCCCTTTGAGACTTTCTAATGTTCTGGCATTTAGTTTACTGCTACGGAGTTCAGCTAGCACTGATTCGTCTCCCCATATGGCGAGCAGATCCCAAACCTCCTGTTCAGTCCATGCTGGAGCTCTTTTGCGATCCTGGGACTCCATCATGGTTACCTGTGCTGATGAGCTCTGCGTGCTCACCTGTGCTCTCCACACTGGGCAAACAGGAAATGAAATTCAAAAGTTCGCGGGGCTTTCCTGTCTACCTGGTCAGTGCATCTGAGTTGAGAGTGCTGTCCAGAGCGGTCACAATGAAGCACTCTGGGATAGCTCCTGGAGGCCAATACCGTCAAATTCCATCCACACTACCCCAAATCCAACCCAGAAAGGCCGATTTCAGTGCTAATCTCCTCGTCGGAGGTGGAGTAAAGAAATCGGTTTAAAGGGCCCTTTAAGTCGAAAAAAAGGGCTTCGTTGTGTGGACATGTCGAGGCTTAATTCAATTTAATGCTGCTAAATTCGACCTAAACTCGTAGTGTAGACCAGGCCTTAGAGAAAGGGATTTTAACCCCACTTTGTACTGCAACCCTAGTTATGGAGTCACTACCAGGGAAACTCCATATGTACTTTCCTAGTTGTTTTGGGACACATTGAGGACCCAGAGAAGTACTGACTGTGAGGTTGAGCTCCTCCAAACACTTATGTATATAAGTAACTTTACGCTTGCAAGTAATCTCAGTGAGTTCAATGGGAGAATGTGTGAACTTAAAGTTACTCATGAGTTTAAGTATTTGTGGGAGTGGGCCCTATGCTTATTTATTTTTCTTCTGTGCAGCTAGCCATAGCCTGTTTCTCAAAAATAAGCTTAACTTCATAGCCATTTTGTTAAAGAGTACGAGCTGTTTCACTTCTGGATAGCTTTCCCATACCAATGGCCCTAGGTACCAACCAAATGACATTGTCTTTTGTCTACAAACATAGTAAGAAAGAACTCTGCAAAACTGTTGACTTTGCTGTTACCCAGTATTGCACTATTGCATAAACACAGATTTTTTTTTAATGGCTACTTTGGTTTGTCTTTTCTACAAATCTATCAAGTCATCATTTTCAAGCCAATAAAGCTAAACTACTCCATTGGTTTATAATTTAGCATAGTTAAATATAATATTTCCCAGTTCCTAAAGCTTTCTATTTACATTTCATTTTGCCTACCGTAAGTCTCAGCAAATTTCAAGGATGTGCAGTAGGCATCTTAACTTATTACAGCAAAACCACTTGCTTGGGCCTCAACAGCTACATTACCTTGTTTTTGAGAGGTTTATAACCTATTATAATATGGTTTACATCAGTTCAGCCATTTTTAAGCTACAGGCTACAAATAGTTTTGTGATTGTAGGCAATTATTTTTCCTCTTATAACTCAGTCATCATGCAAAATATTTTTAAAAAGCAGAAGTCATGGTGGAGTTATATGCATTCCGTTTAGCAAGGTAAACCCATCCCAGCTGTTCATTTGTTCCACAAGTGCAATCTTCTCCTAGCCACTAACCCTTGAAACTCAAGTTAACTTTGCATTTAACAGCATGTTCCACCTTGCAAGACAACCACCCTGATAACTTCTTCTAAGAGTTGAATTTGCCTGTAGCCCAACCTGGTCCCACAATATGGGTATGGTTATTTTGGCTGAGGCTTTGCTGGAGCTGAGAGCAGTGAGGACACCCTCCAAGGGGCAAGGTGGGAGGAAAGGGTTTGCTCAGCTGCGAGCAGTTAAGGCTGCATTCCACGGGTCATTTCCTTCCCCATCCTTTCATCTCTGGTGAATGAGGCCTTTTGCTTCATTCCTCAGCCTCATTTATTTCCCCTTCCTCATGCTGTATCTGGTTCTAGGCTCTGGGTCTTGTCTTACCAGGTGCCACTGTCCCTTGGCTAGGAGAGGAAGAGGCTTGATAATTGACTCCCATGAAACAGTGGTGGTGAAGGAGGGGTGTGTGCAGTTTACTTGTTGGCATGAACAGAAGCTGTTTCAGCCACACTCACACCTCCCACCTTAATGCTAGATCTCCTATGATGCTGAGGGCTATGGTAATGATAAGTTTGGGGGGTTGATGGGATTTTGCCCACTGCACTGCTTGGGCATTGGTCCTGGACACTCATATGGCATTGTGAGGGGTTATGCCTTTATGTCTGAATAGCTTGTGGCTCCCTATATCTCATCTCTCCTACCTCCAGTGTGGAGTAGGGGAGAGGGTTGAGATTCTGGCAGACCTGAGGGTGTACACGGGACATAGCCTTCACATCCACCCCCACATTTATAGTACATCAAACAACAACCCCACCAGGTAGTGCGGCGTTGTTACTCCAGTCATGTAATAGTTGTTAAATAACATGGTGGCCTCTGCATTTAAGTATATTATGGTGCCTAAGGCTTGGTCTACACTACCCCCCCCAATTCGAACTAAGGTACGCAACTTCAGCTACGTGAATAACGTAGCTGAAGTCGAAGTACCTTAGTTCGAACTTACCTTGGTCCACACGCGGCAGGCAGGCTCCCCCGTCGACTCCGCGGTACTCCTCTCGCCGAGCTGGAGTACCGCAGTCGACGGCGAGCACTTCCGGGTTCGACTTATCGCGTCCAGACTAGACGCGATAAGTCGAACCCAGAACTTCGATTTCCATCCGTCGAACTACCTGGTAAGTGTAGCCAAGGCCTTAGTCTCCCTGTTTCTTTTATTAAGGGGGATTATCCCCACAAGCCTCTTACAAGAAGCTTCAAACATCTAGACTACTCCTTCAGCTTGCAACAGTCATCTTAGATCTGTCCTGAAGACACCACTCAGAGTAATTATGGAAGCATTTTGTTTATTTCTGTGTAAAAAAGGAAATTTTAAATTTGAATTTTAAAATTTAAAACATAAAAGTTTTAATTTAAATATGCAAAAGCAAGGACACTAATAATGAAGACTAACATTCCTGAGTGCTGTAACCTGGCTTTTGTGCCTAGAGACAGAGAAGTCTTTAAACTATAGATGATCTTATATACCATGCTGTCTGTGCTGCCTTACCTACCTGTGTTAAGGATGGGGTGAAAGAATGTTTTCTTAGCCTTAACTCTGAATCTCTTGACTCTTGTGGTTTGAGGTCATACCCTTAATATTACTTTAACAAAGCTTTCTCTGTGGCTTAGTAAATATTGTCTTGGGTTGCTTAAAGTGGAAGTCATTTGTAATATGACCTTATCTTTTTTTGTGCCCTAAATGCTGTACGGTCTATACTTTTGATCAGCATGAAAAAGTAATGCACAGTGACAGCCTTTGAGAATTACACAGATCTTGTAAGAAAATAAAATACCACAGTGTAGACAACAGAACAGAAGTCCAGCTCAATATTCATCTGGTAAGAATGATCCTTGTGGTTTGCTCTTGCAGCAGAACTAAATGTATCTGAAATTTTTTGCACTCTTCAGAAGTACACTCTTTCTCAGGCAAGAGGTCAGGTCGAAAACTCAGTGAGCACAAATTCTGCAGTAGCATTTTTTTCATTGACAGAAAATCTGAATTTTCCTTTGAACTGCTAAGCTGATTTCTTAAATAAACCCCTAATAACCTCATATTGTTGTGTTTGTATCATTCAGACCCCTATTCAGTAACAACTTAAAATAAATGCTTTGTCTTCATGTCCTTGTTGCTACAGTTACCTACAGCAGCAATGTTAATGGAATCTATGTACTTGCACATTGATTGGGGAGGGGATATCTAATAATGAGAGAGGACGGTTTACTAGATGGAGTAGGGGACTGTAACTCAGGTCTCTAAACTTACTCCTTGCTTTGTATCTGACTTATTATTCGCTAATTTTTGTGCCTCAGTTTGCCTAACTGGAACAGTACAGTAAATGTTGGGTATCATGAGAACCAATTAATAGTTATATAGCGCTTCATGTTCCTCTTGATAAACAGTGCTGTATAGGAATAAGCTATCACTAATAAATAATAGTAATATAGCTGGGAAATACTTCAAACAATTTCCCACAAATATTTCATCCCAGTTTTTAAAACAGATTTACTTCTATTGAAGTACCTGTACCTTGATCCCCCCCATCCCCTTTTAACTCACTGTCTACAAGTAACCTGGAAAGGCAGCTCATGGAAAGCAAACTGCAAATGGAAACAGTTGCAATGAAAACATGACTCTAAGAGTTACATCCACCCAAACAGGTAACAGGAACTTACTATGCTGACCTACAGTCCAAATAAAACTAACCAACACAACTCAGATTTTGAATTTGGGTCACAACAAACTCGTCATAAACAAACAAACAATCTACACACCAAGAGTTATTTTCTGGAGAATAAATTTGAATAATGAATTAATATCAGAAAATTGCAATCTATTTAACCATAATTCTCATCAGATAAAATTAACATTACTCAAAGGACTCAGACTAGGCCTATCCACCACTACTTCTGTGGACTTCAGGGGTAGATAAGACTTGTGTAAGCCTTTGTCCGATAGAGAAAAAGATGCAAAAAATCAAGTAAATTATTCATTATGAAATTATTCACTCATCCCTATTAATAATGTACTGCCCTAAGCAATAGAGAAATAAAGCTTCAGCTTCCTTGCACATTCTAACATCTGAGTGATATATGTCTAGAAATGATGGAACAATTTTTTAGGACATGACTAATAGAAAAGTACACCAGCTTTCTGAAGGGCTGTAGTAGCCCTAAAACATTGGGTTGTTTGGCCTTTCACATACCCCTTTTTTTCAGCAGAAAATATCTTTTGGTTGGATATAATAATAAACAAAGAAAGAAGAGTATTACAAATTGTAACATATTATTGGTAGAGTATGTGAGAACAACCAACATGTGCCAGATGTGTAGTCATGTTGCTTAATGAACTACTAGAAGATGCCTATATACTACAGTGATGAGTGTAGTATAAGAACCTATAGAGAATGGGGGAAAATGGCAGAATTGGTCTTGGTAACACTGAGGTTCTTGGTAACTTTACTCTTTGTGAGGTGGTGTCAGGAAATAAATCAGTGGAGACGCGGCTGTCTGACCGATAGATGGCTGGCACAAACGGGACAACACAAAAGTGCTTTCACTTAAAGTTATGCTTTACTTAGTCTCAACCATGTACACACATTCCTCACGGGTTAGTAAAATACCCCCAACCGTCAATAATTAGTAAAGTTTGTTGTGTCTCACAAGTGGCACAGCAGCAGTGTTCTGACGGCCAATCTTCCGTCTGCCTGTGGGGACCACAAGATGTGTCCAGAGGGAGAGTCCCTGATGAGTCCAACTACCCCAAACTTTCTTCCCTTATTTATTCATTAGTATTACAATAACACATCACTCAAAAAAAAAAACCCCACCTTTTTAAGCAAACAATTTCAGAGGTTAAGCAAGAGGTTTCCTTCTGATCACCAATTAGCCAGAAGTGTTTTTTAAGAGTTTGCATGCCTTGAGGCCCTGACAGACACATTCCTGAGGACACATATAGACAAGCTTCCTGTTTTCCTAAAATGCCATCATCAGCAATTTCAACAGAGATCTCGTCAGGAAGGACACAGGGTCAAGCTGCCCTTCCTGTAGTCACCCATACTCCCTCCCCTCCTGACTCGGTCATGCTATGGCTGCTTCATAGGCCCGCTTACAGCCTGCTGGCTTGGCTACTTTTAGCAATGAACAGTAGTGGCTCGGGCACTTTATTGGTCTGCCAAGATCTCGCCGTACAGAATGGCTTGATGCTAACAGGTTCCAACTATCAGGGGAAATTTAAACTAAAATTTTATTTCCACTGGAGAATATAAAACAGTCAGTTGTATGGAATGTGCAATTGTCCAGCATTTGCAGGAAAACCAAAAGGGTCCCACATACATATATCATGCAGTCAAATTTCTGTTGTAGAAGAAAAGCTATAGTGACTTGAACAACAGCTGAAGTCACAAAGAAAAGGGATGGGGCAGGCACAAACTGAATGGAGACAGGCAGCAGTGGAGACACTCCAGAATGATACCACAGATCAAGCACTTGTTAAAAAAAGATAGAAGATGAAGTAAGATGGAAGAATATGGCAACCTTCTGGATCTGGTTAGTAGGAAATAAGGAGACAATCCCATGCTCACTAAAGACCTTGTTGCAGCCATAACTGTTGTTGCTGCATCTGCCTCTGTCAGATGATCCTCCTTTGCTATAATTGCAGCAGCTTCATCTTTTTTTCACTCTTCCACTTATAAATGTAAAAAGCGATTATGGGGAGCCTTGCTGTTGCTTAGAAAAGGGCTAAATGCTCTGCTTTTTCCCTACCCCTCGTTTTTCTGTCATTTCTTTTTTCCATTTGCTGTCATGAAGCTGATACATAAGGGCCAAGGTTTTCAAAGATGATATTAGGTGCCTCAGTTTTGAGGTACCTAAATGGGGACACCTTAAAAGGGTCTGATTTTCAGAGGGCAGTTGCTAAGCACTTTCTGGAAATCAGCACTCTTCCATATGTCTCAGGTCAAGAAGCCAAAAACTGAGGTACCCAAAATCACGAGTCACTTTTGAAAATCTTGGCCAAAGGCCCCCACTGTTCTGCTTTCTTTTGACTCCCATGAAAAAAACCCACTGGCAAGTCAGAAATTCTTTGTCATACCTTTTATAGTGACGCTCCAAAGTGACAAAGAGAACACTTTAGAGACATGACATTTTCAGTGTCTGAAAGCAATTTCATTTATAGTAATTCACACCTTCTGAGAGGACTATCTTAGCTACCGGACTCTCTGTGCCCTTACTGCTGAAAGTGCTCATCAAATGTTAAAAATGCAGACACGAAAACATGTCAGACAGTGGAGTTTAATGCCCTTTGACCTCTACTTCTCATCTCCTTTTGCCTTCTGTTGTAACACACATATTTCACTTTTGCAAAAAAGCAATCTGGTTGGCCCTAAGAACATATTGTGAAAAGTGTTTCCTTTCTAGCAGCAGCTTTTACACACTTTATAGATTTCTATTTAGTGGTTCAGTGGCAACAGACTAACTCCAACCAGTATTCCGCAAGTACAGAAGCCTTTGCAAGAGCACCTAAGACATCTCTGCACTTTCACTATGTAAATTTTAAATATACGTCAACCCTACTCTGTAGCCATTCTCATGTTAGCCCAGTTGCTTACACTGGTGTAAATCTGGTGGGACCTCATTTACTTCAGTGGTATTAAGTCCCCTTCACCTGCAAGTTGCCGGCAAAAATAATTAAATTTAATAGAAGGCACAGCTTCTAAATGAAGATGTATGGCACTTCAGTTCTACTTTCCTGTAGACTGCACACTGACCCTGCCTTCATGTCATTGTTCTCATTGATTGTTGTCAGTTACATAACTGCTTTTTTTGGCTCATAGACTTCAGTATCAACTGTGTTAAAACTGTACTTTACTCTAGTTGAAATCCAATAATTCTCTGTGCCATAATTCATCTTTTGTACCTTTTCTTAAGAAGAGTTCAAAGGATAGAATTGGGAGGGAGGGAGGAGGGAAAGACAGGCACTAGAGCTCAACACATATTCCATGGCTTCATCTAGACATGATAAATTGATCCCCAAATCGACGCCTGTACTGCACCTCGGCAAGAAGAGTAAGCAGAGTCGACGGGGGAGCTGCAGAGGTCAACTCACCGTCATGAGGATGGCCGGGTAAGTCGAACTAAGATACTTCAACTTCAGCTACGTGAATAGTGTAGCTGAAGTTGCTTATCTTGGTTCGAACCTCTCCCTCCCGCTAGTGTAACCCAGGCCTCAGTTTGATTACTATCTTCTAAGCTGTTTCCAGAATAAACAGTCACTGTATGTGGAGATGGACAGAACCTTTCGGTACTGTCTGGATATCTGCAAATCCTGGGAATACTTGCATCATTGAAAGTATTTTACACTCTTCCCTTATTTCTACTGTCCAAGCTGAAGACATGAAAAATTAAATAAATAGCAGAAATAGAGAAAAGGAAATCAGATTTGAAACATTCATTTAATTGTAAACATCTCAAGTGCTATTAATAGTATAGGTAAGGAAATTTGTTTTGGCTTCCTTTTCTGTAGTTTGTGATTTTTAATCCACCTGTTTCCCTCTAATTTCAGATTTCTGTGTTCTACAGAGTGTAGCTTTGGATATTTTTTTCTTCTTGCTGTTTCAAATTAAAATTAATTTGTTGCAATTACTATGGAATTAAACAGAGTATGAATAAACACTTCTGCCCACAGCAGGGAATTCCATCTTGGAAAGAAATGTAACTTAGTGAAGAGTAGTGCACTATTTGATACAATTCCAGTTGCAAAGTAGTTAGGGCAGCATTAAAGTAATTTTATTTATAGCATTATATTTTCAAATCAGTTTTGTCCAGCACTGATTTAATTACCTCGAGATACCATAATACATGTACATAATCTAACAGAATTTCAGTAATGTCGACGTACAACAAGAGCCCGATCCGGCAGTGAGCTCCGAAATACAACAGGCAGCCAACTGTTAGGATTTCATAGTAGGTTTAGGACCTAATCAACCTACAAACACTTGCCACCAGGCCTCAAGCAAGATCTACAAATGGATTTAAGTGTGTAACATCACTTTAGACCCCCTAAGTCAAACATTTATGCCACGGAGATCCTCAAAACCCCCACTCAACTGCTGCCTCGCCCTGCAAGCACTTAAACATCCTCAGTGCCTAAATTGTTGTCATAAAAGTCCTGTCGGTGCCTGTGTTTCAGTGGATGGGAACATGCACAGCTGCTTCAATCCTGACTCTGCCCAGGGCTTGACTCATGCCTAACCCTCGCAGGACAGTCAAACAAGGTGTTGCCCTGCCTGTGTTGCCTACAGGGCCTAATTTGGTAGACACATGCTTAACTCCACACAAAACAGCCACGTGGAGGAGGAGGCGGCAGCAGCCTTCCTTATAATCTTTATCCCAGAAATTAGAGTCTACATACAGGCTGTGAGGTACACTGCTTCAGTTCTCCCCGCCACCTGATGTAGAGGACGGATTTGAACATGGGTCTCCCATCTCTCAAGTGTGTGCATTAACCACTAGACTAGAGAAGAGTGTGTAGAAATAATGAAATATGTATTGGGCCAGAGAACATATGAATGACTCTATATAGTGGTAAGGGCATTTACCTGAGAGGTGGGAAAGTCCCAATCAAATCCCCTTTGTAAATCAGGCAAAAGAGGAAATTGAACCAGAGTCTTCCATAATCCAGAGGGGTATCCTAACCACTAGATTGTGGGTCACAAGGGGGCTACTGCTGCTGCTGTTCCTCCTTCTCCAGCCCAGCTGTTTTGTGCAGAGTTAGACATACATCACTACCTTCCCTGCAAAAAAGGTCTAGATGTCTAACTCCAGGAGAAGGTTCATAGATGTGAAACCCATATCTGGATGTGGGTTTCTCCTTCAGCCCAGACTTAGGTGCAGAACTCTGTGAGAGAGGCAGGCCTTAGGATACGTCCCATTCTTCAGTATCTGTTATCGGTTAGCTTAGATGGCTTCCGACTCAGCTTGCTAGCTTTTGTGGATCCCATTCTTTGGCACGTATCTCTCTCCAGGCATAGTATAGGGAGCCTGGGCACCGAACTCAGGACTGTGGATTCCATTGTCTGGCTATGCGACTGAAATTTAGACCTAAGTCCCTTTGTGGATATAGCCCCCCACCCCTCACCCCCATGCTTAATCCTGACAGTAGTCTCCATGAAGACATTGTGTCTGGTAGTCAAAGCTTGCAAATTTGATCCCTAAGAGCCTATTCTTGCCAATATTACATATGAGTGAAATTCACCCCCACACAGAGGCCCAAGGTCTATACAGTTTAAATCCTACAGTATGTAAGAATGTAAAAGTGACGCCCTAAGTGGAACTTACCAAATAGATAGCATTAAGCTGGCCTCTGCAGAGGGGTGACTTTGACATTTTGCTCTCACGAATAACCCTAGTGAATTCAATGTGCACTGATGGCACTAAGCACCTTTCAGGATTGGGCCTTAAATGTAAAAAAAAAAAAAACCTCTTAAGTAAAATAGCCGTCTCCATTTTAACCATATTTGCAGAATTCTATGGGTTAGATTGTCTCCTGACTTTCACTCAAATATTTTACACCAGTGAAAAGCTGGGTACAAAACACTACCATTCTCAACTGGTAGCATTTCACACCCACCTTGCATAGGTATAAATCACAACACAGGTGCAAGGGAATAAAGAATGAGGACATATCTTTCCACATCATAAAAAACCTTTTCCTTCCTCTACTGCTAAATAACACAGATGCTATAATTTGGATGAAAGATTATCTGAGAAATGTAATCTAAGTCAGAAAAATAATAATAATATTATATAATCTAACTTGAATGGTAGGCTATAGTGCACTATTAGTACAAGTCTATTTTGCATATTGCTACCTTGCTATAAAACAAGGTATACTGTATTTTGGCTCCAAACTATACTGGAATCTGTAAAAGTACCATCTTGTGTCACATACATATTAGTGTAACAAGACAAATCATACTTTCCAAATATGACAAATTAGAAAAGGGGTAATGTCTGTCCCAATGTTTTGAAACAATGAAAAGAACAATGGATGTGGAAGAACATAATGATTTTTGAGCAGAAATTATAAGGGACGCAGTTGCCCTATATGAAAACAATATATTTTTTTCCAGTAAGCAT
Organism: Malaclemys terrapin pileata; assembly: GCF_027887155.1. Classification (NCBI taxonomy): domain Eukaryota; kingdom Metazoa; phylum Chordata; order Testudines; family Emydidae; genus Malaclemys; species Malaclemys terrapin. Next base: position 32,703,760 of record NC_071505.1, read on the forward strand.
TTAAATGTTCAAGTAGCCCTTTAATGTAAACAGGTTTGTAAAAAGGTATGAAAAGCCAAACAGAGAACACAGAAAACATCCTTGTTGCCGAAATAAGTGCTGTTCCTAGATTAATGCTGTATTTTTCAATGCTGTAACTCAAACATTTAATTTGCAATAATAAGCTGTAGTTTTAAATAACCTACAACAAACAATAGCAACAAAAGAGAGAAATGTAACATCAAAACATTCAACCGTTCTTACCACTCATACCTTTCTTGGGCTATAAATATGCCTTTTCTTCCAGTCTTTTGACAGTGGAAAATTTAATGAGGAAAAAAAAGCAATAATTGATTATGTTTTCTCTATTATCCCTAAAGTAAATGACTGACCAGTTATTTGAGTCCTGAAATAGCAGTTATACACATACTTAATTTTATATAAAATAAACAAGCATGTGTGTAGTCACACTGATTTCAATTTTTGTTCTAGTTGAAAAGCCATTTGTCTCCAAAACAAATTCAACCAGCTCTAAGTATTATCTCAATTTTACATATAGGTAAATGGAGGCAAAAGATGGAAGGCCAAGGCTGGGACATGGAGTGATATGGTAGGAAAGCTATTACCCAGCCTGTTTGGGTAATAACAGAATATTTCAGTTTGCTCAGTACAAAGACAGGATTGAACAAGGCTTATGGTCAGGCAGGTCTGTGTTTTGAATCTGTCTCCACCACTGATTTGCCATTAGGCCTAGTCATATTACTTCTCTGACTCAGTTTATTACAGACAAGGAAAAGAATTATACCTACCTACTGGGGTTGTTAACTTTCTACTTGCTCAAAACTGAACACCCTTGCCCCACCCCTTGCCTTGGGAGCAGGGCCTCGGAGGTAAGTGATCCTCCGAGGCCCCGCTCCCACTCACTCCATCCCTCCCCCCCCCCCCGTTGCTCACTCTCCCCATCCTCACTTACTCGCTCATTTTCACCAGGCTGGGGCAGGGGGTTGGGTTGCGGGGGAGGGTGTGGGCTCTGACTGGGGGTGCAGGATCTGGTGTGGGGATGCGGATGAGGGGTTTGGGATGTAGGAGGGTGCTCTGGGTTGGGACCGAGGGGTTCGAAGGGCAGGAGGGGGATCAGGGCTGAGGCAGGGAGTTGGGGCATGGGTGGGGTGGGGCTTGGGATAAGAGGTTTGGGGTACAGGAGGATACTCCAGGCTGGGACTGAGGGGTTTGGAGGGTGGGAGGGGGATTAGGGCTGGGGCAGGAGGTTGGGGTATGGGAGGGGGTCAGGGGTGCAGGCTCTGGGCGGTACTTACCTCAAGCAGCTCCGGGAAGCAGCGGTATGTCCCCCTGTGCCTCCGCGCGCTGTTCCATCTGCAAGCCGCCCCCGCAGCTCCCATTGTTCGCGGTTCCCAGCCAATGGGAGCTGCAGAGATGGTACTTATGGCAGGGGCAGCGCGCAAAGCCCCCTGGCTGTCCCTACGCATAGGAACTGGAGGGGGGACATGCCACTGCTTCCAAGAGCCATGTAGAGCCATGGCAGGCAGGGAGCCGGCCTTGCCCTGCTGCACCACCGACCAGATCTTTACAGCCCAGTCAGTGGTGCTGACTGGAACTGCCAGCGTCCCTTTTTGACTGGGCATTGCGGTCAAAAACTGGACACCTGGCAACCCTACTACCTACTGCACAGAGAGATCAATGGATTAATATGTGTAAAGTGATTTGAGCATGTAAATGGCTAACAGGGAGGAGGTAGTCTTGTAATTAAGGCACTGGACTGGGACTGAAGAGATCCGGGTGCAATTCCTGCCTCTGCCACTGACTTCCTGTGTGACCTTTGGCAGATCACATGGGGTAAAGTTTTCAAAAACACCTAAGTTACTTAGGAGCCTAAGGGTATGTCTGTACTAGGCGGCACAGCTACAGCACTGCTGCTGTAGCACATTGGGTAGACGGTTCCTACATTGAGAGAAGGGTTTTTTCTGTCTATGTAGTTAGTCCACTTATCCAAGAGGTGATCCGAGAGAAAAATTCTTCTGTCAACCTCGCTGCATCTACAGTGAGGGTTAGACAACCTAATTATATCTCATAGGGCACAAGATTTTTCACAGCCCTGAATAATGTAGCTAGGTCAATCTAATTATTAGGTGTGGACAAGGCTGGAATCTCATTTCCAAAAGTCACTTAGGACCCTAACTTTCATTGAAAATCAACAAGATTTAGGCTCTTAAAATCCTAAATGATTTGTATAAATAGGACTTAGGATCCTAAGTCACACTGGCATTTTCAGAAAGTTTATACTTGATCTTTCTGTGCCACACTTTCGTCTGTAAAATGGAGATATATTTTCTTCCATTCTTTAGTCGATTTCTTTATTTAGGCTATAAACTCACGGCAGGGACTCTTACTATGCTTTGGTATAGTGCCTACCACACTGGGGCCCTGATCTGAGCACTAATACTGAGCATTAATAAGAATAGCTAAGAATTATTATTTCTTGAGTTACAGAGCTGGCAACACCTTTGATTGTTAAATACAATTAAATTTTCTAAAAAATGAATATGCTGAAACACTTGGGTTGTTTCTAATAAAACACTCTAACACTGGGATAATACCATCTGTTTATTCTTAAAAGTACTTCTGAAAAACATGATTGCCAGTTTTTAATAGTGCATGGTTATATGCCTTAACACAGTGCTATGGTAGCATCACACTTCTCCAGGGAATTTTACTGCAATTTTAATATGTTGGAAACACAATGGAAATAAATTTCCACATGTGAACGAGCTTGGCCACCACCCAGGCACCCCTCTTGTGGCCAGAGGTGCCTCTGCACTGCCTTGCTCTTTATTCTCTCTCTTCCAGCCCTTTTACACAAACTTTCCTTATTCAGTTCCCACCTTTGTTGGGGTCTGGAATTATTCAGACAAATAAACTCAAAAGTAAAACACAAAGTCCTGAAAATCTGTCCCAAAGCATGACTTTTGCCTCAGAACCTGGGTGAACAAAAAGACTTCTTCACAGTCATTTTATGTGTTCTTAGGAATGACCTGCTCTGAGGTTCAACTCACAGCTGCCCTGCTCAGAGCTGACTCCCTTGCAGACTTCCAAGTGTCAGCCCTCCCCCAAGAACTGCTTCAGCTCTCTTCTAAGGAACCAGCTGCTTCAGGTTCCCTCCCAGTGCCACGTGTCTCTGGTCAGCTCATTTAGCAAGCCTGCTCCAGGCTTCAAGTCTCCTGCAGGCAGCATTCTCCCTCCCTCTGCTCTCTCACACCATGGATAGAAGGAACCTTCTGTGCACAGTCCTCCTCTGTTCCTTGTGGAAGGTGGGCTCTTCCTAGGGTGACCAGATCACCCAAGTCAAATATCGGGACACGGGGGGGGGGGAGCATGGCGGGAGGGGGCAGGGGGAAAAAAAAAAACCCTTCCTCCACAAGTGCTGGAGGGAGGCCCGGGAGACACAGGGGAAGCGTGGGGCCGAGGTGAGTGAGAATCCGGCCTGGCCCCGAGCGCAGGCAGGACTCAGTCGGGCGGTACCTGGAAGGAGAGTAGGGGGGCAGCCCGCGAGGCCAGGCGGCGGCTGTTCTCCCCGCCCCGGGCAGCGGGACTCAGGAGCAGTCACTGCTGCAGCTCCCACTGCCACGGGGCGAGGAAGTGGCTGATGGCCAAGCTCGGCGGCTGCGGCTCTGGCGCCCGGGGCCGAACCCGGGCCTGCTGCGGGGACCCAGCAGCGCGCACGCTGCGTCGAGCCCCTGGCCAGTCACGTCTAGGCTGCTGCCCAGCTGGTGCTATCCCGCGGCGGAGCCGGAGTGGGGGCAGCAGACCCCAGCCACCCCGTCCCACTCAGGTCCCGCAGGGGAACGAATGGGGCTGTGCTGCCGATGCCTCCGCCCCGGGGCCGCCACGGGATTGCACCAGCTGGGCAGTAGCTCAGACACGACTGGCCAGGGGCTGGGCACAGCATGCGTGCTGCTGGGTCCCCGCAACAGGCCCGGGCTCGGGAGGTTCAGGGGCACCAGAGCCGCAGCCGACGAGCTTGGCCATCGGCCGCTTCCTCCCGCCGCGGCAGTGGGAGCTGCAGCAGCGGCTGCTCCCGAGACCCGCTGCCCGGGGGGGAGAACAGCCGCCGCCTGGCCCCGCGGGCCGCCCCCCTACTCTCCCTACCGCCCGACTGAGTCCTGCCTGCGCTCGCGGCCAGGCCGGACTCTCACTCACCCTGGCCCCTGCGTCTCCCAGTCCTCCCTCCACAAGCACCGGAGGGAGGAGGAATGGCGAGCCCAGGGAAGAAGCGGGGATTCGGGGAGGGAACCAATGGGGGAAGGAGGAGGCGGAGGCGGGGCGGGGGGGGGGCGCGAGCACTTCCGGGCTCCGGAGTATTTGCTTGTTTGTCCAGTGTCCCGACCTAACATTGGTCGGGACGTGGGACAAACAAGGAAATAGCGGGACAGTCCCGATAAAATCGGAACGTCTGGTCTCCCTAGCTCTTCCACCTCTGCAGCAGTGTTCATGCTCTTCCACCCCACATGGTCTGTGCTCTGTGCTGGAAGATGTGGGGGGAGACCGGGTGAGTCAGGAAGAGGATTGGGCAGGACAGGAGCAGGGCCAGACTGATGCAAGTTGTCCACACATCCTTTCTCTAGCCCAGAGGAAATTATTTAGAAAAGATAATACTAACTGGGGGAGTATTATCTCTTCTGCTCCCTCAGCTGTACCTGGGTTGAAGGGCAGCTGCAACCAGGGGCAATCTGTGGTAGCACAGCTCTTTTGGGGTTTAACCAAGATTAAAGTAGTCATTGTAATAAGATCAGAACAATGGGGTTTCTTGTGCTCAGAAGAGGTTTTCAAATAATTTGTTCTTCTACAGAAACCCACACCAATGTTGTAATTTTCCCCCCACCACTGGGAGATATTATATGAAATGGTTTTTAAGATGCACTCTAGGGGAAAAAATACTGTAAACTGGCATTATGGATGATCCATATGAATTCTGTCTCTTCCCAGAGCATGTTTGTTCAGATTACAAGTATAAAGACTTTTTCCCCTCTCACCTCCAGCAATTACGTCCTCAGTTACACCAGTACAACTCTCTGCCTTCCTGTAGGATTGCACCAATGTATATAAACACATAATTTGAGGTCCATGAAGTTAGTTGTACAGAAGATCCTACAAGAAGAATTATGTTAATAATCCTGTTGATGGTGTGAGAGGCAGAAAAAATCCAGTTCACTTCTCCCAGAGTTGTATTGGGTCTGCAGTAGTAAAAAGTTGTTGTAACATTCTTCTTTATTCGTTAACATCAGCTGATATGATGCTGACTGTACACAGGGAACAGATCTGCTGAGTAAGAAGGTGCCATTTTTACATGGTTACTTTCCAAAACAGAACGTCATTTTGAAGAGTCATGCACACCTTCCCTTGGCATATTTTGTTAAATCAGTAACTTTAGGCATTGGTTTTGAATAATGCTTTTTTTTATGCCTCATGTTATTCAGTGTTTATAACTATTTAAAAATTATTGAATTTTAATTTAATTACAGTTTGTTTAAAACAGACTGAAACTACAGGCAAGTGAATTAACATACCATATGATTTATGCAGAACTATTTCCTAGATTTGCCACTCTGACCTGAGTACTGATATTTGAATAGGATTTGAATAGGAAATATTATCAAAAATGATTTACTATTCATATATATCCTGGGTTTAGTTGAGGTTTTGGGCCAAACACCAAATCCCCACTAGGATGAACATATGCAAGAGAAACTTTAGAAGAAGACACAGCCTTCAATCATTGTTGTACAATTCAAGGAATGTCTTAATCTAATTTAAAATTAATTACTTGTATGCAGTAAATCAGAGTACCTATGGCTCTTTAAACAATGACATTTATCAAACTAACTGCCAGATTTCTTTTCTTGCACGGCTTTGAAAATGTGATAAGAAAATTATTTATAAATTTCAGAGATTTCCAAAACTTTATTCTAGGACTGGTACAGATATTTAATGGCCTGAGTTTGATCACTGTATTCACACTGAATAGTACCAACTCCACCAACGGTTCCATTCAAGTCAAATTAGTCACAGAAGAAGTGTGAACTAACTGGATAAATTCTATGGTAATTGTATTTTAATGGTTTAAGGTCCGGTCTCATCAGCTTAACTTTAAGTAGGTGCTTAAGCTTAAGTCCCTTTAACTTCAATGGTACTTATCTGCTTTGCTGAATAGGAATGGAGTAAAGCACTTACTTAAGTGTTTTTTTTAAATCAATGCCTAAGCAGGTCTTAAGCAGAGCATAGGTCTTGTGCAAGGTCTCTGCACTGAGTGAGTTTCACTTAGTGCATAATGAGTAAAGGTATCAGAATTGCTCCTATGTTCTTAGCATCATTTTGCTCAATTTGGCATTCTTTAGGTTCCCTGGACTCTGCAATTGCTAAAAGATTTCTGTTAAGAGATCTGAACTTGATTTGAATAATTAAATAAATGTTTAATTTAAAAAAATTAAACATACTATATTTTGTATGCAGTGTCAGAAGTTCTGACAACTGTTAGGAAACTTTAACAAAGAACCCTATCCATTGATACGCTATTAATAGTATGCAAAACAGTTACATTTATAAGATGTGTACCTTCTAGAATATTTAATCTTCTTTAAGATAGATGCTTAGTAACATAAATATCTGTAAATAGAGTAACAACAGATACTTAAACATTGCTGCCATTCCTGACAGTTAGAAGACGAAGATTGGGATTCTTTTGAAAATCATCTATCCCCAAAAACTTACTTTGATTTTGGGTTTCCCAAGTCTGGACAGAGCTCACATCTGTAAGGGGTGCAACAGTGTAAGCTGCATTCTGGGAGAGATGTTAAGTATTCAATATGACTCACTCATTGTCCCAGAGACAAATGTATCCTTTCACAAAATAAATTAAAATAAACCAATTCTATCAACAAAACCCTTTGTAGCAATGGAAGATGGTGGGTGAAATAAACCATGTCCTACATATTGAAAAATAGAACCAATTGCATGGAGAGACAGATATTTTGGAAAGGACACAAGATTCTTTTGTTTGAAAAGAAACCATGGCATAAAGCCCATTTGGGATCTCAGGTCCCTCAAATCCATAAGGAGACAATATTACAGGTGGAAGTACTAATACCCACCATTATAGCCTTATCGTCCCTAAACTTATGAATAAGAAAATAAACCTCTTGGAGATGCACTGAATATATGATCAAGGAGCGTCAGCCAGAGATACTTTAGTTTCTGCTACAAGAAGCATTTTCAATAATCAATTTTTGAACCTGTAACTTCTTTATGGGTATTCACAAATGCTATATCATCCTCCCTTCCAGTGAAAGAGATACATGTGTACGCTTGTATGGATGACCTTCTCAACCTGCTACACAGAACTCAGCAGACATTACGAAAAGCTTTCAGAAACTCATCTTTGAATGAGCAAGTGGAAGGGTCAATGACAACCCTCACAAAGCTCCAGTATCGAAGTTATTCAAAACAATCTTTATTTTGGAAGAAGATAGAAGAAATTAGTGACCGATATGCCAAACATTAGCACACCTCTCCTAAAATAAAATTTCTGTCTCAGCTCCTGGGTTAGTTGGTCTCATGTATGGATACCCAACACAGTAATTGCTTCACTTCCTGCCAGCAACTGCAGCAAATTAGTATATAAAGATCTTGATCCAGATCCAGTACTAGTATCTCTTGGTGAATTAATTCTTTATATTATTTAAGAGTTACCTGATGTCGGGTCCAGAAAAAGCTATCATCATTACAGATAAAAGACCCCATGTAGGGGAAATGTATCTGGGCCCCATGTGACTCAGGGTGGGGGATGTAATGTGACCCAAGGAGGAGACATGGCTTATAGCCTGCATCATGCTATGGACTATCAAGTTCCCTCTTCCATTTCCAGCAGATGATTCTTTAGAAACATGGGGTGCATATAATTCTTTATGGCCTAGGCAGAAGCTCTCACTCTGTTCCTTAGGGTTCTCCACCAAGAAGGAAAGTTCAAGATTGCTGGCTCAGCAAGACACACTTAGAATCCAGGATATGGAACCTAGGTCAGTTATTCTTTGAGTGTATTACAGGCCAGGCTGGCACCCTATTAAAGAAACTATTTGCAGTTGGAAAACCAAAAGAGGAAGAGACACTCAAAAGCTGGAAGCTGTGGACTCTCTATCTCTGAAGTGGGCTAAACAGCCCCCTTTATGCCTTTCTCCCCACAAACACTGATAGCAAGGATGGGTTAAAGAAGATTTTAAAGGAACAGGCCAAAGTGATTAAGATCACCATCTTATTAAACTACTCTTAGTTCTCAGAACTGATTTACTAGTAACTGAAACCTCCCCTCAAATTCCCAAAACACAAACACAAACATAAAACATAGTGCACACATAGTCCTGAACCAATATCCAATGCTTGGGGATGTTTTATGGCCTGTGTTATACAAGAGGTCAGACTAGAGAAGTTCCAGAAGATCGGAAGAAAGCTAATGTTGTGCCAATATTTAAAAAGGGTAAGTGGGATGTTCTGGGTACTCACAAGCCAATCAGCCTGACGTTGACCCCAGATAAGATAATTTTTTTATTAAAGGAAGGTAATTGTTAATGCTAATTAACGTGGGCTTATGGAAAATAGATTCTGTCAGACTAACTTGATATTTTTATGAGATTACAAGTTAAATTGATAAAGGTAATAGAGTTGATGTAATAGATTTCTGTAAGGCACATATCTTGATACCTCATCACATTTTGATTAAAAAACTAGAAAGTTATAAAATTGACATGGCACACATTAAAAGGATTAAAAAGTGGCTAACTGATAGGTCCCAAAATGTAATTGTAAATGTGGAATAATCACTGAAAGGGTGTGTTTCTAGTGGGGTACTGTATGGATCAGTTCTTGGCCTGACACTATTTATCATTGTTAACAATAACCTGGAAAGAACAGAAAATCATCACTGCTAAAGTTTGCAAATGACATAAAAATTGGGGGACTAGTTAATAAAGAAGAGTACCGGTCACTGATACAGAGAGATCTGAATTGCTTGCTGAGCTAGGCACAAGCAAACAATATGCATTTTAATATGGCTAAATGTAAATGCATACATTTAGGAACAAAGAATGAAGGCCATGTTTACATGATGGTGGACTCTACCCTAGGAAGCAGTAACTCTGAAAAAGACTTGGGATGTGTGATGGATAATCAGCTGCACATGATCTCCCAGTGTGAAGCTGTGGCCAAAAGAGCTAATGTGATCCTTGGATGCATACACAGGAGAATCTCCATTAGGTGTAGAGAGATTATTTTACCTCTGTCTTTGGCATTGGTATGACCACTGCTGAAATACTGTGTCTAGTTTTGGTGGACACAATTCAAGAAAGATATTGATAAATTTGAGAGGATTCAGAGAAGAGCCAAGAAAATGATTAAAGGGTTAGAAAACCTGCCTTATAGAGAGAGACTAAAGGAGCGCAATCTATTTAGCTTAACAGAGAGAAGGGGGTGACTTGATTACAGTCTGCAAGTATCTAAACAGAACAAATATTGATAATAGGTTCTTCAATTTAGCTGGGAGAGGTATAACATGATACAATGGCTGGAAGCTTAAGCTAGACAAATTCAGACCAGAAATAAGGCACACATTTTTAACAGTGGAATAATTTACATCCGAAGAAGTGGGCTGTAGTCCACGAAAGCTTATGCTCTAATAAATTTGTTAGTCTCTAAGGTGCCACAAGTACTCCTGTTCTTCTTTTTGCGGATACAGACTAACACGGCTGCTACTCTGAAACCAAGGGTCATGGTGGATTTTCCATCACTGGCAATTTTTAAACCAAAATTGAATGTTTTTCTTAAAGATATGCTCTAGAAATTATTTTGGGGAAGTTCTATGGTCTGTGTTATACAGGAGGTCAGAGTAGATGATTACAATTATCTCTTTTGTCCTTTGAATGAATGAATCTTTGAATCTATCCCAGCAGCTAGGAAGCTGAGAAGAATGAATACAGTCAGTCATTTTAGGAAGGTGATAAACAAACACTTTCCCACCATCTCAGAGGAAATTCAAAAATGATGTCTATGTATCACTTGAGGTTTACATGTTGGTGTTACAGGGGACACACATCAGGGCAAAGTCAGCTGAAACAAAGGACATTCTGATCTTTCTACAAGATGCTTTTACAATGGGGTTCAAATCCAACACTTTTTGGAAGGAAACATCAATGAGTGAAGGCAAATTACACTGTAAGAAACCCAGGAGAATTGCTCATCACTGTCACATAACACTTCCTGAAAACCACCATTCTTATCAATCCTCTTGCAATACACAGATCCCTGTCATGATCTTGTTCTGTGTACTACACGTCCTAATAAAACCACCTTTCAGATTCACAGCTAGTATCTTGCCCACTTGCCCTCTCCAGGACTAAAGACGTTTTCAGAGCTTGGCATGCTCTTAAATGAAACTTCAGTTACACATTCTATCGAACTTGATAGTTCTGTGAACTAACCAGGCTTCCATCCCCAGGAGCATCCGAATCTTCCTCATATAACAGGAAATAGTATTGTTACCTTTCTGGTTGATGCTCAACATCTTAAGCCAGTAGAAATGCATTAGTTTGATGTGAACAGAGTATAGAGGATTAAAAGTATCTAGCACAGGCATTCAAAGCACCAGATACAAATCCTCTCATTAGTATAGATTCTGTGAAAAGAAGAGTGATTCTGTGGGCCAGGACCACGCACATCTTATGAGGAGGTCGGCAAGGCTACCACAGACTCTTCTATCCACACTTTCTCAAAAACCATAGATTCAACATCCTTACCTCTGTTGATGCAGGGTTTGGTAGAAGGGTGTTATGGAACAGGTTGCCCTAATGACCCGTAAAGTTCCTTTTCAATTCTCCGCCGGTAAACTGAATGTTCCTCTCCTTCAAGGATGTTTTACTGTATTCTACATCCCACTGTGAAGACTGTCTGACCCAGAGGGGACTAAGAAAGGGAAAATTCTGTCTTGCCTGCAAATTTTCATTCTACAACCCTCCGTGTCAGACAGTCTGACCCTCCATTGGAGGATTGTATTATGTCCAGGGTTTATTACTGGCTATTGCTTGTTTATTACATAGTTTGAAAATGAAGGGGATGTTCCTCCAGGAAACCCTAAATTTCATCTCAAGGCTCCGCTGTAAATGGTTTGAGTTGAATAGTACTTTGAATATAGTTAGTATTTTTCAGCTTTAGAAGTTATTGTTCTGGAGAGTTCTTCCTGAGAGGCTGTCCTAAGCCAGGTTCAGAGCAAAGATCTGGTCTGCCTCCAGTTGCCATGGAGAAGTGAAACACCCACCATACAGACTATCTGATATGGAGGGCCCTAGAATGAAAATTCACATAGGACAGAATTTTCTCTTTCCTGCATCCCTGTATGGTGCATAAGCCTTGTGCTGATTGCACTGGAATGAATTATAACTATTGCAGGTTCTTATATGGCCCCAACTACCATAGTATCTGAACACCTCACAGTCATTTTCAATGTATTTATCCTTACAATACCCCTATACAGTAAAGGTATATATCCCATTTTCAGTTAGAGAATTTAGGCACAGAGATTACATAGCTTGCTCAAGCTTACACAGGAAGTATGTGATCAGGCAGAATTCTCACTGTTAGATCATCCTTCCTCTCTTTCACCCCAACTTTTTTTCTGAGGAAAAAAAGCAGACAGGCCTGGTTATGTTCTGATGAAAATCTGAGCATATAAGTTTAATATTCTTCCTTGCAGGAATTTAATTTAAAAAGTAAATTTTCGCTCCTTTGTGCCAGTCTGAATTACCCAGTATACTACAGGACAGAAAAAATGTATCATTTTGTTTCATCCAAGGTGGAATAATGTTTATGATTTATAATTTAAAAGACTTTCTGTTTTAAGAATTGTAGTGTATTAAAATATAGCTTTATTTTTGTCAAGTTGCCACACCAAGTCCTCTCATATATTACCTTGTCTGAAAACCACTCCTGTATTTCTGGCTATTAATATTGCATTACACATGATAGTCTTAAGAGAGAGGCCTATTTGCCTACAGTTATTGGTTTCCGTACAAATCTGAGTAACTAATGTTTATGATAGCTGGGACCCTAGCATCAGATTTCCATTATAATCCCTTGTTTTCAGCCATTCATAACTTTCTGAAACTTTTGCCTTTGGAGGTAAAATTTTCCAGGCCTGGTCCATGCTTGCAGCTGATTTTATTTTTTCTGTGAAGTTTGGACCCAAGCAGTTAGTCTTTTAGCATATGAAGGGAGGTTAAAAATTAATGTCTAGTGTAATATTTCCTGTAACCTTTTGTTGAGTGGCTATAGTGAAGAAACAGCTGAGACTAGAAAGCTAGAATATGTCAGGAAGTTATACCTCGCTGAGGAGTAGTGCCTTCAAGTGTTGCAGTGACAATTGGTTTGGATTTGTCTGAGCTAATAAGGTTTGAAAATAATACCTCTCAAATGCAGTGTATTTGGAGTAAGATTTGATTTAGCACATTTTGCTAACATTCGGATACAAGGAAGACTGCATGGTGGATGCATTAATGGCTAGCTGTGCTACAGAATGTGCAAAGGAGAGCTGCCTCACCAACTGCAAACTGAATGACGATAAGGCTTCAAAGGAGCCCTGGTTTGTACAGAGCATATAGGCTTGCACAGCTGAACATTTTATATTTCTGGTGCATAAAGGTTTCCATGACACATGGCAAACACTCGATAAAGCCGGATGCAATGAGTACTCCAGAGAACCAGCTTCCTTTATTGGTAACATTTCTAACAAGAACACAATTTACGGCATCAAAGTGCTGATTTTGTCTCAGCAGCAATACCTTTGCTGGTTTAGTTCAAGAACAGAAAATTTTTTCTGAAGTTTAGCCAGAACTATCTAACTGAAGTAACTCTCCAGCAGTCCCTTACCTAAGGAACAGTGTTTATCTCTGACATCAGTTCAGGCATAGGAAAAGTCAGTACTTCCTCTCTCTGTATGAAAATAAACCCCATCCACAACGGGTTCTGTTTGGGGATTGTGCTCCCAGGAAGAGTGCAAACCATTCCAAAACTTCCTGGCCACTGTCCCTTACTTTATAGCTAGATAAAGCTATATGGAGGGGTGGGAGAGAGCTGCAGAACTGTGGGGAAATAATCTCTTTAGTAACATAGGACATGGTCTGAAAAAGGCTGCTTTATACTGTAGAAACTGAATCTTTATAATAATTTCATTCCAGCACATATTTGTCATGACCAGAATGTGGGCAGTCTGACCTAGTGGTCAGAGCAGGAGTCAGACAGGGTCAGATGCGAGGAGCTCAGAGTCCAAGACAGGCCAGAGGACAACCAAGAGTCAGGCATCAGGAGGCAAGCAAAGTCAGGTTACCAGGAGATCAGGGTCAGGCACCAGGTTACAGATGATTCAGGCGCTTTTTTCTGTTCCTTACTAACTTTGTTACTTTTACTTCCCCCTACATTCCGTTGGTCCCCTTTTCCCTGTGGGCCATTATTGAAAAAGGTTACCCCTAATACCTCTTTTGGCTTTTTTCCTTGGGGGTGGCCATCCTTCCTGCATTTTACCTACAACTTTTCCTACACTATTTAAAACAGCATTTGTATTATTAAACATTACTGTTGTTTTCATTGTTACACCAAATTGTGAAACTAAATGTTCCTTCCGATTGTGGTACATTATACACTATGGTATCCTCCTGAATTAACTTAGGATTTTCATACACTAATTTCCAAATAATACGTGACTTTGGTTTTACTTTTAACCGTTGTTCCTTTTTAGGAAAACACATTACAGAATCAGAATTCCCTCCCAGGAAGAAAGACTTCACCTCTTTTATTTGCAGACTGTTAGTATTACTTGCATAGGGGAGTCCAGAATGTTTTCTGAACTTGTACCAGGGCTAACTGTTTTTTTCTTCCAATTTTGTGAGCGCAACTTTCAGCACTTCCCTGAGCTGTGCTGTTAACTACACGCATAGCCTGCAGCTCTTCTTGCAAGCAATATGCATGATTAGTTACAGTCTACTGGTTATGTGAATTCAGAACCACATTTACTGCTGCCTGTGTGGCAGTTTTCCTTAAGGAGAAATCTTGCTCCCTTAATATTTTAAGCCATTGCTTATCACAAGTGCACTGCAGCTTTTCAATCTGCATTCTATTCCCCAAACCGTTCCTTTGTAGTGTGGAGTTCTCAAGCTGAACCTTCTCCCTAAAACAAAATTTCAGTTGCTGCTGGAGCAGCTGCTGAGCCTGGTCTGAGAGATCTTCTAACTATTTGGATTTCTTTAACTTCAACATACAGGGGTATCTAGTTCTTTTGCAATCATGGTTGAGACATCCGTTCCTGTTGTCCCAAGCATACCAGATATCTTAGCCAACCAACTGGCTATTGTACTCCTATTTAGGGGACCTATAGACTTGCCTAAAGCTCTAATTTGTTCTATGGTGCAAGGTCTCTGAGGGAGCTCCTCGGCGTTGTCTATTTCATAGTACAAACCAGAGGAATCCTTATCCCTAGCATCTGTTTTTTTCCCCCCTCTCTATTCTATTGCATAAATCAGGGAATTTACTATCCCAATTTCTCCCTTCTGGCTCCTATCACTCCTTTTCTCACTTGCAACTCACTTTATGGAGCACATTTTGGTGTTGACAGGCACCTTGGCTAACTTTATTTTCTTCTCTATCTTTCTGAGCACAGCCTACACTGCAGCTTGCCCATCTAATGCTTTTTGTTTCCATTCTGCCACTTCCTGTGTTAACTTGCCCTGCTCCATCTGTGCCTTACTGGCCTCCTTCTGTGCAGCTATAATCAGAGCACTCTGAGTTAACACACTGGCTTTCAAGATATCAGCCTTCACTTTTAGGCTAACCAGTTCCTCCTGTGAAGCAGCCATCTTGGCCAGCACCGTGGTTCTCAGGAATTCAGCCTCTACCCCTTTGAGTCAGCCAATTCTTTCCCCCTTACTAACTAGTCTTCTTTTAATTTTTGTATCTCTGCCCTGAGATTGTCTACTAATTCCTTTTCTGACCCATGTCCCTGTATTCTTGTTTTCAGGCTATTCACTTCTTTATCTAAGATCACAGCTACCACACTCAGGCCCCGCAAAGTGGCCTGTTTCTTTGCTTTTTCATTGGGAACCCCTGAAATAATTGCTTTTATTTTAGGTTGAACCCATTGTTCCCACTGCTTACACAACTGTTGATAGGCATCGGTCCCAATAAAAGCACCTTCTTGCCAGGAACCATTTCCCTTTTTCTTAATAAAATCTTCTAACCCAGTTTTCAACATTATTTCTAAAATGCTATTGTGATTCAGTTTCCCTTTTGCTTTCATTTTTGGATTTTATTTTTTATACACTTAATCAGGCAGAAATTTAGTTTGTGACCCTTAATTTCCACTTTTTTAACCTACAAAGCCATGCTACTACCCTCAGAATACAGGGATGGCTCCAGGTTTTCTGCTGCCCCAAGTGGCAGAGGGAAAAAAAAGAAAAAAGCCATTCAGCGACACTTCGGTGGCAGCTCAATCGCGCCGCTCCATTCTTCGGTGGCACTTTGGTGGCGGGTCCTTCGCTCTCTCTCTTCCTCTTCAGCGGCACTTCGGCGGCAGCACAAAGAGGAAGAGAGGGACTGAGGGATCCGCTGCCGAAGACCTGAACGTGCCGTCCCAATACCAGAGGGAGTGCCGCCCCAAGCACCTGCTTCCTTAGCTGGTGCCTGGAGCCGGCCCTGTCAGAATAGTGCCCCTACTCAGAGGTTCCTATAATTTCTAAACACAGAGATTGGCAACCTTTGGCACACGGCTCACCAGGGTAAGCACCCTGGCAGGCCAGGCCAGTTTGTTTACCTGCCGCGTCTCCAGGTTCAGCCGATCACAGCTCCCCCACTGGCCGCGATTCGCCGCTCCAGGCCGATGGGGGCGACGGGAAGTGGCAGGCAGCACATCCCTCGGCCCACGCCACTTCCCGCAGCCCCCATTGGCCTGGAATGCCGAGCCGCGGCCAGTGGGAGCCGTGATCGGCCAAACCTGCGGATGCTGCAAATAAACAAACTGGCCTGGCCCGCCACGTGCCAAAGGTTGCCGATCCCGGTTCTATAATCTGCTCCCCTGGGACAGAATCCTCCTTCCTTGGACTTCCTTGCCCTCAGCACACATATTTGGTCTTCCAGAGAAGAGAGGTCTGCCTTGTGATCACTCCTCTTTCCCCTTCTGGCCTAAAACTTTGCTGATCATTTGTGGGATGATGACCAGCTAAACACTTTTTTTAAACTGCTGCCTGGTATGAATTATTCTCCTATACACTAGGGGGCTCTGTGCCCACCCAGGATGCCAAATTGTCACCCCAAGAACAGACTCAGGAATCCCAGAGTAGCACTCCTATTGCTTACTTCTGGATTCCCAAGATGTTGACCTATTAATCTGTTCCTCCAAGGTGAAAGGAGGGGGCCCACCCTAGAGAAATTGCCAGGGTTTACCAAGGATATCCCTAACCCCTTCAGAAAACTTCCCAGAATGGACTAGATCTGTTCACCCCTCGGAGGACATGGATACAGCCCTCTGCTCAAAAGGATTGACACCCAGGCAGAACTTTTCCAAAACAAAAGTATTTTCTTTATTTAGTGTAAACAACCTTTCCTAATACAATTAATCTAAACCTAAATTAAAACATAAACAGAAATCCTTTAGCACAGGTATATAAATTAAAGTACCCAAGACCGTAATGTCATACAATTGGAATGGCTTAAGTGATTATGTTCTGCACATGGTGATCAGTCATGTGCAGGACAGTGACAGCAATCTTAATAAATCCTAAACTTTATATGTATAGAACAACGTAACATTCATAACACAAATACAATTTTTTATTATCCCAAGCATACACATTCATGAAGCCTATTTCTATTCTATATCTTATACTATGGCCCACATGCTTACTCTCTGTAGTTTTCTATCCCTCTGCTCTGTCTCAGGATCCTTTTCTGCTCAATCCCAGCAGCCTGCTGTTGCTACTGTCATTCTGCAATTGTTTCTTCCTTCAGTTGCTGTTCTTCGCTCTTTTAGATTTCTCTAATCTTCTTCTCCTGCTCCTAACTGGACTCAATGTTGCCGGCCTGCTCCCTGCCTTATATACAGTTTTTGGCCTGTTCTGGTTGGCTTATTTTTCCAATCCTACAATTTACATACCTATCCTCCAATCACCTTCAGAACCTCTCTGATTGGTCTATACGTATAGACCAATCATAATTGCTAAATCTGTCAATCAAAGCTGTTGCATAAGTTTACTGAGCATGCCTGACTGACCCTTCACTGCAGTGTTGGAGTGATCTTTACCTGACCTCAGTTCACACTCTGCCTACTAACAAACCAGCCAGAGGCTAACCTGCTTAAACTGCCAATTCACTGTCCTTGGCTGTATGCCAACATTGTACATACAATTACAAAATGTATACACCATAAACAATTACCTTATTTCTTTAATATATATATTTACTTTTTAATGTATGCATCTTAATGTTATGCTCTACTGCTGCCACCCCACTTTTTACCTTCTTCTTTTCCTTTATGCCATTTTTCCTGGTGAGGGTCATGGCAGCAGCATGGAGAGTAGGGAGAACCAGACATCCCTTTCTGCCACAACAGGTTCCAGCTCCTTCTGGGGGAATCCCAAGTGTTCCCAGGCCAGCCGGAAAATATAATCCCTCCAGCGTGTCCTGGGTTGTCCTCAGGAACTCCGCCCAGTGGGGCGTGCCCGGCAGGGCTGGCCTTAACATGAGGCAAACTGAGGCAGTCGCCTCAGGTGCCAGACTGCGTGGGCAGGTGGAGGAGGGGCCACAAGGACCCAGAGTGTAGAAAATTGTGTCTGCTGCTGGTGCATATGTATTCTCTCTGCTCTAGATGCACAGAGATGGTGGAGTGCTGTGCTGGAGGAAGGAGGGCACAAGAGAAACAACAGGCAGGCAGGCGAAAAGATGAGAGGGAATAACAGAAAGCAGCAAGAGCTGCAGGGAGAGAGAGAAGGAGGAGCCTCTTACATACCTCTCTAGCATCCCCAGGAGCCTGCACTGATTAACACCAGCTTCTCAGGGAGCTTCCTGTTTCCTGCTGCTTCCCTGAACCAACTTGAGGAGCAATTGAAGTAGTAGGAGCCAGTTAGGCCATTAAGTCACTGATATCTTCCCTCACTCAGGCAGTAAATCACCAGAGAGCATTCCATAGGTGGAAAGAGCTTGAGATGAGACAAAGATTAAAGGCCACCATAGATGATCAGCATCAAGAGAAGGTTGCATCAGAGTCTCTTTACTGGCAAAATGTTCTGAAAAGGCTCAGTGCCATTGTGAGAATGCTTGCTACCCAAAAATCTAGCACTGCGTGGCACTTCAGATCAGCTGTATGTGCCAAGCAATGAAAACATCCTTAAAATTGTGGCACTGATGGCTGAGTTTGATGCTGTACTTCAGGAGCATCTAAGAAGAGTCACCACCCAAGAAATGTACACACACACCCCCCCCACCACCTTGGAAAAACAATTCAAAATGAGATCATATGGTTACAGGCAACAAAAGTCAAACAGAAGATTGTGGCAGATCTGAAGTCAGCAAGATATTAGTCTGTTATTCTGGACTGCACACCTGACATCAGCCATAAAGAACAAATTACTTTAATGGTGTGTTTTGTAACAACAGAACCTAGTGAAAATGTCCCTGCAATGGTTACTGTCAGCAGAGCCATAACAAGGAATTTTTGTGCCCGAGGCAAGGGCCGGCTCCAGGATCTTTGGTGGCAATTCGGCAGCAGGTCCCTCAGTCCCTCTCGGAGGGAAGGACCCGCCGCCAAATTGCCACCGAAGAATGAATGAAGCAGCAGCGACAATTCAGCGGCCGGTCCTTCCCTCCGAGAGGGACCCACCGCTGAATTGCTACCGAAGAAGCAGTGGCGGCAGAGCTGCCGCCGATTGCGGCTTTTTTTTTTCCCCTCCGCCCCACTTCGGCGGTAGAGCTGCGCCCCTCCGCTTTGCGCACCCGAGGCAAGTGATGAACTGAAAGCCCTTTCAAGATACATTTCAGCAGGATCAACTCCAAAGGCTGTTCTGGAATATATATGCACAAATAAGATGACCACCCCCTTTCCAAATGCTTTTGTTGCTCTGCGCATACTTCTAACACTTCCTGAAACAGTTGCAAGAGGGGACCGCAGCTTCTCCAAGCTGAAGTTAATAAAAACACATCTATGCTCCACAATGACACAGGAGAGGTTGGTCGGCCTTGCAACCATCTCAATAGAGCATGAGCTGGCCCAGACTGTGGACCTTCAGGAAGCAGTTCAAATATTTGTGACCAAGAAGGCACGGAAAGCACCACTTTGATTATTCTAACAGATAAAAATGCCAGTGTTTACTATGCAGACAAGAAAAGTTAACTTTCAAATGCCTGAAAAGCAAATGTAAGTGTTACTTAAAATTTTTTGAACAAGGCATTTTAAGTTTTTAGTTCTCCTTTATTGAGGTAGGTAGCAGAGCAGTACCATGAGAGGAGTAGAACAGGAAGAAGGCATAATTGAGACCTTTCAAAGTTTTGGCCCAAATGAGAGGGCATGGGGGCATCATTTGAGCTCCCCGCCTCAAGTGCCAAAATGTTGTGGGCCAGCCCTGGTGCCTGGTAGAGTTCCAAAGGAAGCCTCCGGGGGGCATCCTTATCAGGTGCCCGAACCAGTCCAGAAGAGTAGTGGCTCTACTCCGAGTCTCTCCTAAATAGCTGAGCCCCTTATCCTGTCTCGGAGAGTAATCCCAGCCACCCAGCAGAGAAACCTCATTTCTGATGCTTGTACCCACAATCTCATCCTTTCAGTCATTACCCAAAATTCTTGACTATAGGTGAGGATGGGGATGTAGATTAACCTTTAAACCAAAAGCTTCATCCAAGAACTCAGCCCCCACTTCACCACCACAGATCGGTACAGTGCCCACATCACTGCCAATGCTCACCAATCCACAGGTCAATCTCATGCTCTTGCTTGCCATCACTCATGAACAAGACCCCTAGATACTTGAACTCTTCCACTAAGGACATCTGCTCCCCCTTCACTTGGGGAGAACATTCCACTTTGTTTCAGGAAAAGACCATGAGCTCTGATTTGGAGGTGCTGATTCTCATCCCAGTCGCTTCACACTTGGCAGCGAAATGTCTGAATGCGCGTCAGAGATTACAGTCCGAAGAAGCATGAAAGACATCATCATCTGCAAGCAGCAGAGATGCCACTTCCAAGTCACCATACCAGTGACACTCCACTGCTCAGCTGCACCTTGACAGCCTGTCCATGAAAATCACAAACAGGAGTGGGAACAAGATGCACCCATTTCTTACCAATTACATTAATTTTATTTCATTGTCCCCCTCCTTTCAGTTAATGGTGACAGAGCAATGTTTTTCAGTTCTGTGCTTGGAAATAAAATAGACCAACTCAAAATCCTTTCACATCACTGCCACTCAGGGCCTGTGGGGCAGTACTTCCTGCCAAGCCTAGCTTTGCAGGGTGCTCCCTGGGATAACCCAGCCTAAGCTGGACTATAAGGTGGATAGAAAGCTGGCTAGATCGTCGGGCTCAACAGGTAATGATCAATGGCTCCATGTCTAGTTGGCAGATGGTATCAAGCAGAGTGCCCCAAGGGTCGGTCCGGGGGCCGGTTTTGTTCAATATCTTCATTAATGATCTGGAGGATGGCGTGGACTGCACCCTCAGCAAGTTTGCAGATGACACTAAACTGGGAGGAGTGGTAGATACGCTCGAGGGTAGGGATAGGAAACAGAGGGACCTAGACAAATTAGAGGATTGGGCCAAAAGAAATCTGATGAGGTTCAACAAGGCCAAGTGCAGAGTCCTGCACTTAGGACGGAAGAATCCCATGCACTGCTACAGACTAGAGACCGAATGGCTAGGCAGCAGTGCTGCAGAAAAGAACCGAGGGGTTACAGTGGACGAGAAGCTAGATATGAGTCGACAGTGTGCCCTTGTTGCCAAGAAGGCTAACAGCATTTTGGGCTGTATAAGTAGGTGCATTGCCAGCAGATCGAGGGACGTGATCATTCCCCTCTATTCGACATTGGTGAGGCCTCATCTGGAGTATTGTGTCCAGTTTTGGGCCCCACACTACAAGAAGGATGTGGAAAAATTGGAAAGAGTCCAGCCAATGGCAACAAAAATGTTTAGGGGGCTGGAGCATATGCCTTATGAGGAGAGGCTGAGGGAACTGGGATTGTTTAGTCTGCAGAAGAGAAGAATGAGGGGGGATTTGATAGCTGCTTTCCACTACCTGAAAGGGAGTTCCAAAGGGGATGGATCTAGACTGTTCTCAGTGGTACCAGATGATAAAACGAGGAGTAATGGTCTCAAGTTGCAGTGGGGGAGGTTTAGGTTGGATATTAGGAAAAACTTTTTCACCAGGAGGGTGGTGAAGCACTGGAATGGGTTACCTAGGGAGGTGGTGGAGTCTCCTTCCTTGGAGGTTTTTAAGGTCAGGCTTGACAAAGCCCTGGCTGGGATGATTTAGTTGGGGATTGGTCCTGCTTTGAGCAGGGGGTTGGAGTAGATGACCTCCTGAGGTCCCTTCCAACCCTGATATTCTACGATTCTAAGATTCTATGATTCTAAGCCTCTCATGGCAATGTAGAGATAGCAGCAGCCCAGAACTCCCAGATTCTAGTCCTGCAGATTATTACAATATTACCTCAGATAACCATCATTCACAGCAATGTGAGTTGGTTGAAGCTGTGCTGAAATTTCCAGCAACACTTGGTAATTATAGTGGTTCTTTTAGAAAACATGACTAAAAGCCATGAAGTGGGTGTTAACAGAATATAAGTTATTTTAAATGGATTGTATGAACCTTCAAGATTTTGGGAAATACAATGAAAACTATCACTATCTGTCTTCAGTATAATATTGGCAATAAAAGTGAAAACTGCATTCTGCTTTCTTCTTATGAACTCTGAGTTATAAATGAAGCAGACATTTTTAGCTGATAAAGAGATTAATATGGCAACTAGGTATATAAGCCTATGTAGTTTGTACTGAACTTGGCAGAACTGTAGTTTCTGTGCTGGCAGAGAGCTAACACACAGTCTATGCATTACTTTCATCACATGTAAACCTTATTCTGAGGGCTTAACTGGAATATAGGTGGCCCGAATGTCTTGGGCTAGTCTTCTGCATAAAGGTGAATTTCATGCTGTAATCCAGTAGGCAAACTCACTGCTCAGAAAAGTAGAATAAAGTTCAAACAACCATCCACTTCAAGACCCTTTCCCCAGGGCTAGATTTATTTTTTAAACAAGAGTTCCAGAACAAGAGCTAATCCAATCAAAGTCCTGGGTACTAACTACCTGAGACTTTCTCAGATTCCACCAGCTGGGAAGGGAGAAGACTCATGGCTATTATGGAGAATCCCAAACTGGAGCTACCCTAGCATGGGTCTCATGTTTGCAGCCCTGTCTTGTATCTGGCTTCCCATAGGCCACATATTTGTTCCTACTAATATGCTCTGCAACTACAGCTGCAGAGGGTCCAAGGACCATAACAGGTACACTAGGATGTGCACATACACAAAGGCCTAGTTACCCATTCCACACTCATAGAAACTTTTTTTGATTTTTTTTTTTATTTTACAGACAGTTTGAGCTCTCACTATTCTTGAATCATTTCTGGCATCATCATTATGAGATTCGTATACAAGAGTCTTCTGAGGACTGGTTTTCAGTCAGATATTTTCATATTTAGTTTATATATTTCATATAACTTCCTGAAAAGTAACTGTCCTGAGGCCACTGGGTCATCTTCTATTTTTTTTCCATAATAAACCCCCTTTGCATATCAACATTTGATTTTATTTGTCAGTAAAGAAAATTTTTGAAGATTGTTTTGCTAACATTGGAAGTGTGCTGAATCTTTCAGTGCACTTCAGTTTTTCTTGTCTCTCATTTAGTTGCTCAAATATTGTCTTTTTCAAAAACTCTGCCAAACCTCTTCTTTGAAATATATGCAGGTGCATCTTCTCCTTTTTAGAAATGTCCTTTATTGTTGGCTAGATACAGCCTTTGAGTGATTCTTAGGATCACCTAAATGAGAAAAATAAAGAATAACACATACTGACCTGACATATGGGTGAGATTTAATTGAAACAAACACTCTTCTTCTTTTTCTTAAGCATATGTACAAATCCCAGAAGCAATGTGCACAGTATCTTGATTAATAATGTAGTGTAGCATGCTGATCGTAAGAGTCTGTAGGCACAGATGAATCATGAACATAAACAGAGGGAGACCAGATTTCAGAAACAGAGCTTCTTTTACTGAGTCTCACTCATATACTGAGCCATGTAGCTTCCTAGCCTTGTGCCTATATCAGGAATGACCTGCAGGACCTTTCTTCTCTGCCCACATGAGCAACCCATTACCCCCTACAAGAGCCTCTGATTCCAAACTACCTATTGTAGTTTCCCTATTCCACAGACACTCTGGCAGAGTCCTCCACTGAATCAGATCTTCACCATTGAAATGGTAAAAATTTACTTCACAATAAAAATTAACTGCTTTTTTAATCATCCTTTAGTTGGGCACACAGCTCTGCTCTGTATCACTTCACTCGCAGCAGAATGAAGATGATCAAAACTGGTGAATATTCCTGCGAAGTCAATTGGTGTGCTGCAGACCCAGCACACCGGGAGCTCCAGTGCAGCAGCTCTGAGTGGGGAAAGCAACTGGAAAAGGGGGAAGGAGAAAGAATTTTTAAAAGAGGCAAAATAGAAAGGGAGGAAACCAATAGACCAGTAAGGGAGAGTGGAGAAAAGGAAAGAGCCAGCAGAGATCAAAGAAGGGAAATTGCTACAACCAGCAAAAATGGAAAAAAATAGCCCAGGGGAAAAGATTTATTTTCAAGAAAAACAAAACACAAAGAATCAGGGCACTGTTCTCCACCATAGAGGTAATGTGAGCACAGCAATTCACCACTATGCTCTTCTATCAACATCTGGCCTGACAGGGTAGCCAAGTGAAGAGCAACTTGCTCTGCTTAACAAATGCCAGGATTTCAATTCCTATTATATTCTTCACTCCACTCTGTCTCTCAGGCAGGCTGCAGAGAGCTGATGACTGAGTGATAGAAGAGGAGGAATGTACCTGGGAAAGGACCCATTTTGCAATCAGGATTGTGGTGAGTAAAGCAAAAGCAGAGGATGGGGGCTGGAGTGGATGGAGGAAACAACAAAAGCCCAGGAATGAAGGAAGAGATGCAGCAGTGCATAACCACACTTCAGATGTTCCTCAGGAGCAAGCAAATATACCTTCATCCTCTGTTGGAACTCTCATAGCCCAGATGCACTTCCCAGCATGACCTTCAGGGATTACTTCACCTGAACACTAAGTGCAGTTAGAATATTCTACCACTAGATGTCACTGCACTCAACATCAAAATATAAATTTTATAAATTCTTACAAAGAGAAAAATGTATCAATGAGGGACTTCTTTCTATATCAAATGACTTTTTTTCACTCCTAGAAATGGAAAACTCTAAGACGAAAGGTTTCCTGGCAATTCATATTTTGTCATATGATCTTCATGAATTTTTAAAATTAGGGCTGTAACTTTTGAGCGAAAAGCGGCAAGCGCCCTAGTTGTCTTACAGCCAGCAATTAGGATGCCAATATTTTAAGAAGAGAGATATGTATATAAAGAATAGATTTTACTTATCCATTACACAGCTGCACTGGAGTGGGATAGAGCAAAAGACAAACCCCACCAACGGGCACCCAATCTCAGTCCCTTTTGCTCCCCCCCCCATGCATATGAAAGCAAGACAGGATCCTACCATGCAATCTTGGCTTGGCACACTGGAGGGAACTATGCTGCACAGCATGAAGAGATGTAGCAGGGATGAAGTATTGTGTGCTGGAGTGGTCTGGCAGGTATCCTACCCCAGGGAAGTTCAGAAAGGTAGACTTCCTCCTACTGTTTCTTACAGAAGGATGTGACTGTGTATTACCCCCATTATGGAACTTTTGTTAAATGGATTATTTGAGCCCTTAATGACAATGTCAGGTTCCTTCATAAAGTTGAAGAAAGCTTGGCTATGTGTTCATTACAATAGGTCCTCATCTTCTCAATGTTAAGGACAGCAAATATAGCTGAAGATTTTAATATGTGTAGAAAACATACACCTTGGGAAGAGACACAATATAATAATAATGCCTATATTTATCTGGAGCATACAGTAACTCCTTGCTTAATGTTGTATTTATGTTCCTGAAAAATGCTACTTTAAGTGAAACGATGTTAAGTGAATCCAATTTCCCCATAAGAATTAATATAAATGGGGGGGGGGTGGTTAGGTTCCAGGGAATTTTTTTTTGCCAGACACACGCACATACAGTATAAGTTTTAAACAAGCAATTTAATACTGTACATAGCAATGACGATTGTGAAGCTTGGTTGAGGTGGTGAAGTCAGAGGGTGGAAGAAGGTGGGATATTTCCCAGGGAATGCCTTACTGCTAAATGATGAACTAGCACTTGGCTGAGCCCTTAAGGGTTAACACATTGTTGTTAATGTAGCCTCACACTCTACAAGGCAGCATGACTAGAGGGAGGGGAGACAACATGGCAGAGAGAGACAGAGACACACACCGGGTGTGTGTGAGAGAGAGAAATGTGCATTGCCCCTTTAAGTACGCTGATACCACTCTAAGTACATTGCCTTTTTAAGTAGATCAGCAAATTGAGACAGCAGATCCTGCCAGCAGGCTCCCTCCATCCTGTCGTGTCCTCCAACCCCCCCCCCCCCGCTCTGTGGAGATGGGGGGCAGGAGCAGGGGGACACCCTGACATTAGTCCCCCTCTCTCCCTCCTCTGCACAGCAACCAGGAGGCTCCCAGGAGAAGCTCCAAGGCAGAGGGCAGGAGCAGCACTCAGCAGTGGGGGGAGGGACAGCTGAACTGTCGGCAATTGATAGCCTGCTGGACTGCTGCAGCACAGGGAGCTTAAGGGAGCTGATGGGGGGCTGCCGGTCCACCCTGGTTCCAAGTCCCCACCAGCTAGCTCCAACGGGCAGCTCTTTCTGCAAGCAGCGGACAAAGCAGGCAGCTGCCAAACAATGTTATAAGGGAGCATTGCGCAACTTTAAATGAGCATGTTCTCTAATTGATCAGCAACGTAAAAATGAAACAATGTTAACCGAGATGACTTTAAGTGACGAGTTACTGTATCTGCCTTGGGATTCTAAGTACCAGATATAAAAGTAACAATAATAATAAAATACATACATATGACCCTAATTAAAATAACAACATAATACTGAATAAAACACTAAAACCCTCTTAATGTGATGGTCTGAAAGCCACTTTAAAGTCTCTTTCAGATGTGTATGGAAAGTGACATATCCATGCCTTTGCCAAAAAAGAGAGCCATTCTCAGAAAGACCTATTAGACCCCTGTTCCAGAAATACCTCACACTTCCTAAGAAGGTAAAGTTGTATAAAGGGTGCCAGGATGTCTATAAGAGATGGGAACTGCACAGCTAATGCCCCGAGTTCAAAGCGAGGAATATACCCCATGTCCTTTAGATTATTTAGTATGGGTTTATTCAAGCCGAGACCAGAATAATTCATGTTGATGAACACCCAAGTAATTGCCCTATGGCTCTTCTGCATACAGTATGTGCCAGCTACATAGGAGTTAGACATGCAGTTTAACTGGGTCTAGTGACCTTTAAAATTGTATCTGTTCTTATTCATGAGTCATCATTTTGTTTAGCAGGAAGTTAATATTTATTCATGTTTCTCACTTTCCCTGACCTCTTTTCAGTGTATATCACCTCTTTCCATTGATGAGTGTTTTGTGTTAAGTATAAGCCACACTGGAAGGCAGCAAGTCATAGCTATTGGGCGAGCCTTTTACTTAAATATCCAGAGTGAATTTTAAACACCTGGAACTCTGATCTCAG
This sequence comes from Malaclemys terrapin pileata, assembly GCF_027887155.1. Classification (NCBI taxonomy): domain Eukaryota; kingdom Metazoa; phylum Chordata; order Testudines; family Emydidae; genus Malaclemys; species Malaclemys terrapin. The sequence goes on from NC_071505.1 coordinate 32,730,788, forward strand.
CACTGCCTTTACAATTACAGTAGGACCAGGAAGATTCTTCTGCTCCAAACTTGTTGGACTCTCTCAGCTGTAACTGACTGATTTTAAATAAAAGAGGTATGTCATGAGAAAATCTTCAGGCAGCCTGCTCTGCTGCCAGAGAAATGGAGTTCCGTGGTGAGGGCTCTGGTCCATGTCCACTTGCCAGCATCTGACACTATTTTCCCCCAAAGGACAAGTTTAAAAAAAAAAAATTCCCAACCTGCTAATTCTCCTCCTCCCCACAAAATTATGGGGGCATTCTGGTGGATTTCAGGGGCAGTTTCCTAATTAAAGTATAATAAAACTTCATAATCAAAATAAATTAAATAAAAATTATTAGCTTTTTAAAAATCTTTCTTCATTTCCCCCTCTCCTCTTTATTCCATTCCTTTTCCTTCCCTCAGTCTCTGGCATCACCACATCATCTCTCTCTCTCCCACACAGATACACACACACTTTTCTTCCCCTTTAAGTTCTTTTTCTCCTCTCTCTATTTTGCTTTCTTGGAAAAGTGGCATCTCCTTTGCACTCCTGTTGTGCCTTTCATGCTATTTCGTGCTGGCTGCATTCCCTGCTGGCTAACCTTGTGATCTCTCATGCTTCCCCTTCTCCTGTTCTCTCTGTTCCCTTTGCTTCCAACAAAGTGATCTCTCCTTCTTGTTCCTGGTGTCGTTCTTTGGTATGTGTATTTGCTAAAGTATCTTTATATACATATATCTATTTTTACCTATAAGAGAGCAGGAAATCTTACCTCTCTCACACTTTATCTTTCCTCCTGGGGATTCCAGCTTGCCTCTGTCCACCATCCTCTCCCACTATCATCCCTATCCATATGCTGCCTCCTCTTCTTTTTAACCCAGGTTTCCCATATTTTCTCCCTCCATTCTGGGGTATGTCTGTGGTAGGTTTGACAGTCAGTGACGATGGGTGGGGTCTGTCAGTGGCTTGCAGCTGAGCTGATTCTCTACTGAGTTGCCCTGTGTTTGTGATTGGAGGCCAAAGCAGCAAAGCAGCACAGGCGCTGGCTTAGCTTCAGGCAGGCATTACGTGGCTGGAGGGGAACCTGCAGCAGTTCTAGTGCCATCACCCCATAGGCCCAAAATAACAAGACCCTAAATATTAGGGGACCTTCAGCCACAAGCTTCACTGGCCTCAAAGGCCAGCCCTGTCTGTTCTGAATGTCTTTTGTTTAAAGTATTCATGGTATCTCTCCTGCCCACAACACAGCAGGTCCTTTGTATGCATATTTATTGATGACATTCCATTACCTGTAGTAATTAAGAGCATTAAAAGGACAAATATTATTCTCAGTGCTGAACTAGTAAAAGAAATGAACTGCTTTCATGAAAACCCCAAAAGCTTAATTTGGATAAATCCACCAAGGTAATGTTCACTCCCTGCAATAGACCATCTGGCACAGAAAAGGCTCTGCCAATTAATATAGAAGAAATGACTGTTGACACCATACATAGTAAATATCTCAGACTAATCCCTTTTTGTTGTTTATCAGTTACATTTCATATTTCAAAATTTGCAATCAGAATCTCTAGCAAGTTGAAAGCAATTGATCACATTCAGACTTTCACTACCACACAAAATAACTCTCTCTCACACACACAGGCCCGTGTTTCATTTATTTGTACAGAACTCAGATATTATTACAAAGTGACAGAACAGTCAGCTCTAATTATTACTTGGCTGAGTTGCCTGCCTCTATCATTAAGGCATAAATATAATCTTGCTAATGTTATGCTTAATTCCAAGAATCATAGTGCACCTGTTATCTTTGAATAATGTAGGGAATAATGTGATTAGTGCCTGCTTATTGGCAGCTTCAGTAGTGAAGGTCCAGTTAAGTTTCCAACACTATGAGTGTCCATCCATATTAGCAGTCTGCTTGTGAGAAATCTTTACCAGGAGCCGTTCTGCTCTGATAAAATCACTTGGCAAGGCCTTATTCCATAATTCTTTTCTGAGCTCCAGAAAGTTCTTTCAAAGCATTTAAAGCCCAAATATTTTAAAGGGTTCTCTAAGGAAACCTTGGAATGGGAAGACTCTTTCACTTCATTGGCACTCAGTTTGGAGGATACTCACCCAGATTTTTTTAGTGCCCGACATTAAAGACATAGCTCCCGTGAAACCCATAATTCCATATGTAGTGGCTGGAGCACCAGTGAAAATCAGACCCTAGTTATCAAAGGCTGGACATCCAGGAATGTAGTACCAAAATATGCCCCTTCAATGTGCAACACCAGCAAATTACAGATGTTAAATGAAAAGTGGTTGGAACAGCAGAGGAGGAGACTGAGTGCTGTGTGTTGATGTTGACTAGCTATGGGACCTTGCACAAGTCACTTAACTTTCAGTTTCCCCATTTGTAAAATGAGCAGAATGATATCTGCTTTACAGGGGGTTCTAAGAATGTAAAGATGTTTTCATACCTTTAAATAAAAAATTCTGTTGGACGATGGGAAGGAAGTAATAGCTCAGTGGTTTGTGTATTGGCCTGCTAAACCTAGGGTTGTGAGTTCAATCCTTCAGGGGGGCATTTAGGGATCTGAGACAAAAATCTGTCTGGGGATCAGCTCTGCTTTGAGCAGGGGATTAGACTAGATGATCTCCTGAGGTCCCTTCCAACCCTCCTATTCTCTATAAATTCAATATATTATTGATAATTTTTGTTCTTGGTTTACAGCAGCACTGGACTAGAAGTCTTCTTTTTTATTTATGGGAGGGGGGGGGGAGATATCATAGGGACTGGTCTACATTACAAAATATGCCAACATGGCTATGTCAGCTAAGAATATGAAAAAATCAACCTCCCTGCCCCCAGCTGACCTAGCTATGCCAGCAAAACCCTCAGAGTAGACTGAACTATGCTGAAAAAGAGTGCTTCTGTTGGCACAGCTAATATTCTAAGAGAGGTGGTATAGCTGTGCTGGCAGAATAATCCCTGACAGTTTATATTGCATCTATATTACAGAGCACTGCCAGCCTACGAAATAGCTATGTTGACCAAGACTCTGCAGTGTTGACAAGCCCTAAATCTGTATCAATCACTGCAGTACCCATTGTCCACCGGATCCCTTTTAAAACATAGAAGTAGGGTTGGGCAAGAAACGGTTCTCTCGTCCTGTGAACATTTTCAATATTTGGAAAAATACTCCTGTCCCTAATTAGGGCAAAAAGTCAAAAATCACAAAAAAATTGTGTACTGACAATTTGGAGAAAAATCAGTTTGAGTCAGTCAAAACATTTTATTTGGATAATTTCAAAATATCTTGTTTAGATTTTGACCATTTAAAATTACTTTTTAACTATAATTAACTGTAATTTCTAAATGAAAAGATATTTTGAACCAGAAGATTAGAATTTTCCATTTAAAAATGCTAAAATGAATCATGGACAATATAAACAAAAATTAAAAGCCTGAGTCAAAAAATTCATCAAAACCTACTCCCACACAAAAATTCTGGTTTTGATGAATCCTCATTTTCCAACTTTTTTTTTTTTTTCAAAAAATTCCCAACCAGCTCTATATGGGACACCATCATTTAGCAAACTCATTCTTAGAGATACTAACAAATAAATGGAGTTTTAATGTGTCATGCATAGTTTTGATTAAAACACTTCTCTAGAGATGATGATTGAATAAGAAACAAATTGAGTGAGTTAGACATAGAAGACCTGTGGAGTACCCAGCTACTTAACTAGTGTCTTGTACAAACAAAACTATACAGCTAACAAGGTAACACAGCCTTCCGTGTAGTGCACCATCCCCCCCCTCCCCAAATGTAACAGTATGTGGAATGTTTAGTCTACAGAAACAAGCTAAACATAAGTTCCTGAGGTTAGAGCATAGATTGTATAGGAGCATGCAATACCAATTATAACAATGAAGAAAACAAAACAAAATATATAGTATGTCTACACAGAAGATGGGAGGTGCAATTCCCAGGTCAGGTAGATATTCACACACTAGCACCTAAAAAATAGTGTGACCTCAGTGGTGCAGGCGGCAGTTCAGTCTAGCTGCACAAGTGCATATCCAGGGGGTCAGATAGGATTGTACTAGAGCAGCCAGCCTGAGCTGCCATCCACGTTGCTGCAGCAACACTGCTATTTTAGGCACTAGCTCAAGGAGAGTTAGTGCATGTACATCTACCTGAGCTAGAAATTACATCTCTGAACTGCTGTGTAGACATACCCATACAGACCTGAGAGGCTGTTGTTTCTCACTTCATGGAATGGAGCTGGTCAAAACATTTCAAATTTTGATTAACAAACATTTTTGCAACATTTGTTCCATTTTGGGGCCAACTCTAATACTGCACACTCACAGCAAACTCTTCTAGAGCAAACTACAGACCAAGAATTATCTGCAGAAATTGTTCACTGAATAATTTCAAATGAGAAAACTGCAATTTGCATGAAGACACTCCTCTAACAGAAATTGAGACAAAATTAATTTAAGGTATTTGCTGAAAGCAAATTTATTATTTTATATTATTATTTATATTATTTATATTATTTAATATTATATTATTATAATTTATTATTAGCATCATCACCTTTAACTGCATATTTATTATGAAACACAAGTATATAATTTCCTGATAGAATCCAAGTTAAGAGAATTTTATTGGGGAAGCCACCCTCCAAACTGGTGCTACTATAGGACCTGATCAAATGATAGAGTCCACAAATGATCAACATTTCCAAACCAAAGCAATCTACTTAGCGATTTTATGGGATTCCATGGGTGTCATCTTAAACTTGTTACCTGATTTTAGGAGGTTAATATTATTAATTTGGATAGTATAGGCTCACCAATTAATCTGATCAGAAGATAATAAGGTTCTTGTCCCAGAATCAGGCTACACAGAATTTGCAAAGGACCCTCAGGAGTATGACAGGATGCTCACACTGAGACATATATAGTCTTAAAGATTTTATTGAGATAAATGGAATTATAATCAAATAATAATCAAATTTCAAAACAATCAGAGTTACAAATGCAATACTATTATTCTAAAGATACATATGGTAGTGTATACTATAAAGTTTTTGATTAATATACTCACACCCTTCCTTGATAATCTGGTAGTAAGAGACCAAGCACAGCTTCGCCTCTGGCATGCCAAAAGAGATCAGGTCCCGGTTCCTCAATTCTTGAGTGGGAGGTGCAGAGCTTAGAAGAAGTTAGAGATCTAAGAGCTATTGAAGCTAACTTAGAGTTTCACTTAACGAATGGATTTAAAACTTAAAATTAAAACTAACAGACTAATAAACTAAGAATGAAGAGGCTTGGAGCTTAGCAAACTTAGAAACAGGGATGGATCCAGGCACCAGCGAAGGAAACAGGTACTTAGGGCAGCCAATAGAAAGGGGCGGCAGTCCGTCCGTTGCTGGGGCGGCACGTCCGGATCTTCGGCAGCAATTTGGCGACGGGTCCTTCACTCCTTCTCTTCACTCATCGGTGGCACTTCAGCGGCAGCTCAATTGGCTTTTTTTTTTCTTCACCGCCTGGGGCGGCAAAAAAGCTGGAGCTGGCCCTGCTTAGAAAACAAGCCCAGAAGTTCAGGAAAACAAAAACTTAGAAAAACCCTTAAGCTTAGAAGCTTAGATGCTTCCTTGGCAAGATGGGTCACACCTCTTATAGGGCATGGGTGCTTGAGCCTTCCTTCTATATCTAAACTTACTTTCCTGACCCACCAAAATGTTGGGGTACACTTGCTCCATAGGCTGGTATGTTTGTACGTACTGATGACATATAAATACATAATAATGACATTAGATCATTCTCATATTTATTATTTTTGTCCTCCCAGTAATTTTGGATCTTTCCTTGTGGTGTACCTGTTTACAGAGGATATGATTTTAGGAAAGCTTCCTATGCCAACCTGCTTCAAGGCATCCTTTATCTATCCATGTTAAAGGTAGCAGTCATATGCCTTATGCTTTGACTCATCACTATCTATCTAGGTGAAAGGTCCCAGACATATGTATGCTAACTTTGCTCTCTAGGTGAAAGGTCCCACTCATATGTATGCTAACTTTGCCTCAGCTCATACAGGATGAGCTACATACAGGATGTGGCCTGTAGGCCCCTTGCATTACAGCCAAACTACTTTAATACAAACCTATAAACCTATTATAACCTATTATTGTAAAAGAAATAATCAAACCCATAAGAAACCCATAAGAAAAGATATATAGGCAAGCAAGCTGGCTAGCCCTATAGGCTACAAACCAAAGCTTGTTATTGGAGATTTCACATAAGCAGTAATCAATACCTCACATTGCAAGCTTATTAATACAACCATCAAGAGATGACTCTACCACATTGAACACATTATTTGGGACTGAGAAGATTGTCAGCATTCCCAAGTAGCTGCAGGTGCCAGAAAAATTAATACATAAAAATACCTCTTCTCCACTGTCTGAGGAGGAAAGAGAACCAAAGGTCAAATTGAATAGACTAAACGAATAGAACCATGCAATTCTGTAAGTATTCCATTGATGAGTATGGCATAAATAAAATACATACATTGATAAATATGCAAGGGATGAAGAAAAAATTTAATCAACAAAATGGTACCTTTTTGCTTTGGCTTTCCTCCCAATTACAAGCAACTCTCTGCTTTTGAGGAACTCAGCCTGGAAGAACTATTGAGTGCTATGAAGCCTGATACATGGTTTCCTGGGAAATATGTCCTTGGGCATGATAGATACTACTTATGAAACAACAATGCTATGAGAATTGAAACTGTTCCCACCACCATTTTGGTTGGCAAGCAATCAGGTGTCAAATGGAACGCCACACAACCAAAGAAATGGTGAGGTATGACACATAGCCTCCATGGCCAGAAATAGTCATTTTGGTTTTCAAGTCATCACCCAGCAGCAGAAAAAAATAAAAAGAACAAAAAAGAACAATGTTGATGGTCAAAAATATTACAAGTGGCTTTTTCTGGTCACCTCCAAAGATGATGAAAACTGCCAGGCAGAAATTACTTTGGAAACTGCACATTGTGTGAGGAGGTGGGGACTAGAAAATGGGATTGCAGAGTCTGGGACAGCTGACGTTCCGACAGCACTACCACGAAGACATGTAGGCCCACAGCCAGGAAGCACTGTGGAGAGTAGGCGCCGCAGGAAGTACCCAAAGTGACAGAACCCTACAGCCCTCTGATTGGCCAGCCACCTTATTTAATCCTGGAGGATGCACCAGGAAGTTGTCTGGGCAACCACACAGACTTTGGGCCTGTTGTGTCACCAGACCTCACCTCGTCTTCGATCCAAGCCTGACTGATTGTGACTCTTGCCTCCTGACTCCAGCCTGGTACTACTTCTGATCTCCAGCCTCTCTCCAGGCCTGACTGACTCTGACTCTTGCTTATTGAACCCAGCTCTAGCAATTCCTTCAACTTCTGCTCACTGACGACCGTCCCTGATGTATGGTCCAGCTGTGACAGGTAGGCCAGACTGCCTATGACCCACTCCCTTACACATTGCACCACATGCTGTCCCAACATGCAGTACTCCAAGGAACAATTCTATATTTGCCAGGAGATAGACTGGGTCTCTTAGGTCTTTTCCATCTCTCACTTCTATTATTCCCTTAAATATTTTATGAGAATAATTAATGATAGGGAAACTGCCCAGTGACGGAGTTCTTATATTTTTATGATCAAAGGATGAAATTCAACCTTATTCAGAGGATCTGTTCTAGGCATATGTGTAACTTTAAGACCAACTTAAGGGCTTTAGGGATTAAGTAGGACTTCAGTGGAGTATAGCCCTTCTGTGCCCTCTGCAGAGGGGTGATTTTCTCATCCTGGGCCTTCTGAAGTCAATGACAAAAGCCCCCCACCCAAGACTTCAACAGGGCAAAATGAGTTCCCAATGAACGAATGAAAAAACTTAACTCTGGATTTTGTGATACAGACCACTGTGCTCTTTACAAAAGAGGGTAATGGCAATGTGTTCTGAGGAGATGAGAATTGTTTGGGATGTGAAACATGTATGTGAAGAAAGAATATGAAACATTGAATTGTGGCAGTTTTGTACTATACCGTCATGAGTAGAGCCCTGTAAATCTGTGGGTATCCGCTTTATATCCATGGACCATTTTTGCGGCTAGCATCACGGATGCGGATACAAATTTTGTAGCTGCACAGGGCTCTAATGGTAAGAGCCGGGTTGCAGCTGTGAGGACCTGCAGTGCAGACCCTCCACCTGCCCTGGGCGGGAGGTCTGGGGTGCAGGGACACGGGCCAAGGGCTATTCGGGAGCAGACTCTCCACCTGCCCATTGAGAGCAGCCCTCGGCCATGTCCCTGCCCCCCCCCAGTCTCCCCACCCGGCCGAGGGCAGGCAGAGGGTCTGCGACTCTGCGTGGGCTCCGCACAGCTGCCCACACAGCTGTCCCCGACCGGGCTTCGGCATGGGGGTGCCTCAGACGGCCATGGTAAGTAGAGCCCTGCAAATCTGTGGATATCTGCAGATGCTGATATCTACAGAGAATTTTTGCGGACCGTGGATCAGATGCGGATACACCTTTTCGTATCCATTCAGAGCTCTATTGATGAGCAATGTGATTTTTCCAGAAACAAAACTCATTCTTTACATTCTGTTCTTGCTGTCTATGCATTTAGGAATTTTGTAGGAAAATGCAATGTGTGCATAGGTGGAAATTTCAGAAAAACAAATAGACATGGTACTTTTACCTTTCTCATTTATTGTGATGCATTGCTTTCTTTTCCGATAGGGAGTGGAGCTGCGCAAAGCAGGGGGCACCCAGAAAAAAACTATTTACATTTAAAACCTAATTGAACTGTGGGCCTCTATCCAGCCTCCACTTGTCGATGAAAAAGTTTATTGTGTGAATGCATGCAGCCATAGATCCCAAATGTAAATACCTATACGCATATTTTTATTTCTTAGATTTTGCATGTTGCAAGGAAAGAAAGTTTTTATTGCTGCTGTAAGGATAGACATTGCTTTGTTTAGGAACATTGTGGATAGTTCATGTTAGCTTCAATTTATCTTTTGGCCCAGGCTAGAAGCAGAAAGTTGAGTCATGCCGACGTGAAATGTATGCCTTGAAAGATTAACCACTTCTTCTGAATTTCAAAATTAAAAAATAGTTTTGGATTTGATTATGGTTTGGGGTAAATTTTATTTTATCCAAGCCAACTCACTCGTCTCTAATTATGAAATTTGAAACAGTGCACAATCATTCTCCAATGTTTCATATTCAGTATCATGAATCACCTAAGGTGGGTAAATGTCAGGCCAGTGCCTTCTTTATTTTCCAAATATTTATACTCCCTGTATCACCAGATATGTGAGTTCAGTGGTGGCAACCTACTTAACAGTGAATCATGGAGATATTTTGACATGGATCTCCTTTTATCATTTAAAGGCATTATAGGAAGAAAAAGATCAGACCGAATGATAAACAGGAAGCATTAAAACTCATTTATCATTTCCAAAATGATTTCAGTTGTAAATATAATCTCTGTCATCATACTCATATGCATATGTAACACACACCCAGCTCTCGGTGTCTTCAATACCCAACATTCTTTTTCTTGTATAGAATTTAATTAGTTTTCATCCCACCATCTGTTTTCTAGTATTGTGTCTTCCCTTTCATGTGATTTTTTTTTCTTCTCCCTGTATTAGATGTTTGCAAGCTTTCTAGCTCTGAGCTATAGACCGTACAACAAGGATTAAAATCCTTCATGTTAACTTTTTTTTTTCTTTTTTGGTGGCAGTTTTTTCAAGAATCTGAACAGTTTTTCAGGGTATGAATACTCTGAGTCAATATGCCAATACTTCCCAAACATGAGAGGTGCAGAAAGGGAAGTATTGGCATATGAGGACCCTCCACTTCAATGGGAGTTGGGGTACACTGCACCTCCCAGGATCAGGTACATTCATTGACTGCTCAAATTCCTATGAGCTACAAATGGAATGTTTCCATTCCCCCCCCCCCCCCCCAAAAAAAAAACACTAAGCCTAATAGTTATTTGAAATATAGAATTATTTATTTACTCATGTGTAAAATGGAAAATACTTACCTCACAGGAGTATCACAACTGAGCCCTAATTAATTAATGCTTGTAAACCACTTTGAGATCTTTAGATGAGAAGTGCTATTAAAGTGCTATTATGGTTATACCTTCTACTATGATTGGAATGATTACAACTAGTCTCATGCTATAAAGCTTCATTGCCTACCAAGGTCTTTAAATTTTTAAAAGTTATTTTCAAAGAACAAAATGTAATACTATCTTTGATTATCTTTTACTCTAAAAATAAATTAAACATTCATTACAATGCTGTATATCATTTTCTTTCTTGGTATTATTCTATATGGTAACAGTAAACTCAGTTGGCAGCCATTGAGTAGATACAAATTGAAGGCCTGGTTGTGTAGTTCTTTGTCAGGCAAAGCTCCCATTGAACTCAATGGCTGCCTTGCCTGAGTAATGAATACAAGAACCTCCTATGGTCTGATGTCTACAAACTACATGAAAATAGTTAGGAAGTTTGTGTACTGTGAGCACTGTTTATTATACTAATAATAGCTTTTGCACTGTTTCCTTGGGCAGCCCCCATTTGTCGGCTGTTGCTTATCTTAGATATAAATTGTACGCTGTTTAGGGCAGGAACATCTATTTTGTTATATGTATGTAAAGTACTAAGCACAGTAGTTCTCAACCAGGGGTACACTTATTCCTGGGGGTACAGAGAGGTCGTCCAAGGGATGACATCAACTTATCTAGATATTTGCCTAGTTTTACAACAGTCTTCATAAAAAGCACCGGCGAAGTCAGTACAAACTAAAATTTCATACAGACAAAATGAGAAAGTAAGCAATTTTTCAGTAATAACATGCTATGACACTTTTGTATTTTTATGTCTGATTTTGTAAGCAACTAGTTTTTAAGTGAGGTGAAACTTGAGATGCACAAGATAAATCAGACTCCTGAAAGAGATACAGTAGTCTGGAAAGGTTGAGAAACACTGACCTAACACAATGGGGCACTAATCTTCCATTGGGCCCTCTAGAAGCTATTACAATACAAATAAGAAACAACAGGAGGGACTGACTGGGGGCATATGTGTCAAATTTTGTTTGGTGAAGGCCATTTTGATTGTATTCTTTGCTGTAACTTTCACGATATATTGTAATCTCAGTTGTGGATTAAGGCATCTAGGTTATGTGGAAAACCAGTTAAATCCTGTTAATGAGCTCAGGCTATTCTGGACACTGTGCGCTCATGATATGGTGTGAGACACCTCATGCAGGGCCATCAAGTGCAAGCATTCAATGATGCTTCCATACTGGAACAAAGGGTTTTCTGTCAGCGGGGCCATTCAGTTTGGAGGACTCTTTATGAAGAAGGCAAGATGAGGGTAACAGGGGGTGGGGAACCTCCCAGTCAAAGCACATAGGCAGAAATTATTTTAAAATGAGGCTGCTTTTCTAGGCAGGGGACTATTTCATCAACATGTGTAAGCAAACCAGGCTGAAGAGAAGAGAAGACGAGAGAGAAACTGCTTCACATGAGGATGCTGACCAGAATCAGTACTCACAGAGAAGGTGAAGTCAGAGGTAGAAGGGGGTTGCATTTCCATAGTTCTGTCACTCTTTTGTGCTATTTCAGAGTGAAGTGTTTGTGGTTAAGAAATTCTTTTATTAAGTCTTGCTTTATTGCGATATTGTCCCTGAGGGTTTAACTAGAAACCAGAGCTCCCACAGACAGGTGAACATGTATAAGCAACTGGGGTCAGGCACTGCTCCTGGTGTACGGAGTGCAGATTCCCACTGCCTAAGGAGGACATCAGACATATGGTCTGCCCCTGATAGTTCTTCCTGATAGTTCCTGATCTAGGAACAGTGATTAGTCACTACCCAGATCCAGGGGGCTTAGAAGCACATTGAATTCCATGGTTCAATCCAATCACAAGAAACTGGTGTCCAACAAGAGAGTAGAACCGGGCCAGATTGTGTGAACAGACTCCAAAATTGATGTTTAGTGATATAGAACCTGATTCACTGCTAAATTACTCTAATTTCATAGCAGTGTAATTCCACTGAAGTTAACAGAATTCCACTGGCATAAAATCTGAGAAGCTCATTGGACCATTAACCTTCATTTTCAATAAGTCTTGAAACTCTGGGGAAATTCCAGAAGACTGGAAGAAAGCTAATATTATCCCAGTATTTCAAAAAGAGTAAGCGGAATGACTCAGGTAATTATAGGCCTACCAGTCTCACATCGATCCCAAAAAATATAGTGGAGCAGCTGATCCAAGACTCAATTAATAAAAAATTAAAAGAGGGTAATATCATTAATGGGTTTATGGAAAGTAGATCCTGTCAAATTAACTTGATCTCTTTTTTGGATGAGATTACAAATTGGGTTGATAAAGGTAATAGTGTTGATTTCATTTGTTTAGATTTCAATAAGGCATTTGATTTGATACTGTATGATATTTTAATTAAAAAACCAGAAAGATGTAAAATTTACATGGCACACACTAAAAACTGTATAAATGATAGGTCTCAATGACCTGAAGAAGAATTCTATGTAAGCTCAAAAGCTTGTATCTCTCACCAACAGAAATTGGTCCAATAAATGATATTACCCTACACACCTCGTCTCTCTAATATCCTGGGACCAACACAACTACAACACTGCATACAGATTTCAACTGGATGTATTTCTAGTGGGGTCCCACAGAGATTAGTTCTTGGTCCTATGCGCTTTAAAAATTTTTAATAATCTGGAAGAAAGCATAAAATCATCATGGATAAAGTTTGCAGATGACACAAGTTCAGGGAGTGGTAAATGAAGAGGACAGGTCACAGATACAGAGTGATCTAAAGATTGGTTGGTAAATTGGGCACAAGCAAACAATATGGTGTTTTAATATAGTTAGGAATATACATCTAGGAAAAAAGAATTTAGAACATACTTGCAGGATAGGGGACTCTATTCTGGGACGCAGTGACTCTGAAAAAGATTTGGAGGTGGGGCCTGGATAATCAACTGAGAGGCCAAAAGGGCTAATGCATTCCCTGAATGCATAAACAGGAGAATCTTGAGTAGGAGAGCTTGAATACAGTTCTACTTCTTGTGTCCACAATTCAAAAAGGATGTGAATAAATTGCAGAGTGTTCAAAGAAGAGGCATGAGAATGATTAAAGGATTAAAAAATATGCCTTATCAAGATAGACTCAAGAAGCTCAAGCTATGTAGCTTAACAAAGAGAAGGGTGAGGGGCAAGGCCGGTGCTACCATTAAGGCAAACAAGCCGGTTGCCTAGGGCGCCAAGATTTGGGGGTGCCAAAAAGTGGTGCCCCCAATTTTTTTTTTTAACAGCGTTCCTGTGCTGGGCTACCGGAGGTGCACTGACATGTGCGGGTCAGACTCCCTCCCCAGCGCAGCGGCCACTCCACTTCTCCCGCCTCCCAGACTTGCGGCGCCAATCAGCTGTTTGGCGCCACAAGCCTGGGAGGGGAGGAGAATTAGAGCGGGGGCAGTGTGCTTGGGGAGGAGGTGGAGCAGAGGTGGGGAGCTGCTGCACGGCTCCCCGGGGGGGGGAGCTGCCGTGGGGGGGGGGGCGCCTCAGGGCGGGGGGGGTGGCGGGGAGCTGCCGCAGGGCTGGGGGTGGGGGCGCAAGTTGGAAGTTTCGCCTAGGGTGCGAAACTTCCTTGCATCGGCCCTGGTGAGGGGTGACTTGATTACAGTCCATAAGTAATGTATGTGGAACAAATATTTGATCAAAGTAGCTGGGAGAGGCATAACATGATCCATATTTTCAGGGTTTTCCCTGTCATAGTTCACCCGGTCCTTTTTAAAGACTGCATCTAACGCACATCAGATGTCCACTTCACTGCAAGAAAAGATAAAAGAAGGAAGTCAGACCTGATTAAATGACTAAGAAAAAGTGTTATCAAAGTTAGCTCTTTCCATTAGGTCTCCCAATGCACATTGCCTTCTGTGTGTCTTGTCTTCAAGATTGTCACCAGGGCAGGGATTTGAAGGCGGACAGAAGGAGCTCTTGGGAGTGAGAGAGTTCTGAGAATATGGAGCTGCATTGCAAAAAACTGTAAAATCAACAGCAGGAGAAAGGCAACAAAGAGCAGCTAGAGGAGAGAAAACAGAAGAGTTGAAAGCAAAATGGGGTGTTATAGAAATTAGAACAGAAATGTAGGCAGGGATAGAGCTGTGCCGATGATTAAAATGAATTTAAATCACTTTAACTTTCTTCTTGAAGAATGAAACTGCACTATTCTTATCTGCTGCAGATTACAATGGGGTTAGGGGGGAAATGTTGTGCAATTAGAAAGTGACCAGATATTTCCTGCTAGAAGTGCAACAGCTGTTATTCCTGTTATACTTGGGAGGACGAATGATATTTCTAACTAAGAATTAACTCAAATGTTGGCAAACTTGTTGTTCTTATCCCTACTCTGAGCAAAATGCAGGCCCATAGTGGGCAATTGCCTGGTGGCTGACAGAGCCAATACAAGAGAGCTCTAATCTGCTCTCCATTATCTCCATGTTCTGTAGTGTGAAAACAGGCAGAGGAACTGAGTTTATTTTAGTGTCATCAGGTGTCATGATGCCTGCACAGCTGAAACAGAGGGCAGATCAGAACTTCTGCTCACTCTGTCTGGTGCTTCAGCTGCTTTTGCCAGGATAACTACCTCCAGCTCCCTCCATAGAGGAGAAATGGAAGAAACTTCCATGAGTTCGCACATACCTGGCCCACAAGGTCCAAAAAGAGGGAGCAAAGAACTCTTGGCCTACAAGCACCAGGGAGAAGGAGTCCCCTCTCCCTTTGGCTCCCTTCCCTCCTCCCCTCCCCAGCAGTCAAAGAAAACAGCCCTAGCAATTCTATGTAAAGAATACACCAACCCAAGAGAAGAATCCATTCAGTGTACTTCCTCTGCCAGTAAGTGTTCTGTTACTGGCCCCAAATTCAGCATCTCTCCCCCTCTGTCCATCTGTCTGTCTCAGGGGGGTACAGTGTGATTGGTGTGTGTTTGTTTGTCTCTGGGGTTGATGTGTTTTTAAACATGTAGGCTTAATGTTCTAGTAATAAACACAATGACATAAATAATGTAGTTTGATATGCAGCACACAGAGGTGCAATCTGTTCTCTTCCAGGGGAATAGCTTTTGTAAAGAACTTGCACAATATATAGGGCTAGATTGTGGCATTAATGTCACTGCCCTGAGTAGGGGCTATGTGGAGCTGTCTTCATTAGCTGCTCTATATTAACTGGCCGTACAAGATCAGAAATGAGGATATTTGTAGCCAAACTCAACAACTGCCACCATCAGTGCTGGTTCAGTTTCAGCAGCTATCTTGGTACAGATACCTCAAGATGAAAGGCCAACAAATTACAAAGCATGTTCACCAAGCAATGCTGTCACACATGGTCATCAAAGCTTTGGTGGTGCAAAAAAGATTGCCAGTGATGGATATAAACTGAATATCCAGCTAGCCCATTATGGACAGAGATAGAGTACCACCTGGCTCAATCTCTATCTGCAAGAAGGCCATGCCCCTTTGGGATTTGCCATGGTGATGCTGTTGCTGATGGAGTTGCACTGTCCCAGGAAGGGCACCAGCAAGATTGTGCCTCAGAGTAGCACATCTAGTGCTGCTCCTTGTACACAGGGGGAATGCAGTCTGCTCTCTCCAGTACTATGGTCCTGCTCTGTGGCCTAGTGGATAACGAGGTCAGGGCTGTGACTCCCACCTCTTCCCTTCTGTGCCTGCCCCTTCACAGAGTTCTGCTGTGTAGGGAGGTGGAGGAGGAGCGAGCAGCCCCCATGCTCCCTACAGTACAGGGCACACAAGGACTGCTGTTGTGAGAGGTCCCTGAGCAGCTTCCCAAGAATGGGGGCATTTCGTGCTCACACAAGCACCATTCACAAGCTGGGCCATAGAAAATGAGACTGTGTAGAGAGCCATCCTGACATTTGCTGAGGAAAGTATAAGATTACATGTTAACAGGTTTAACTAAACATTCAAGTCTGCCACAGAGGACAGCCAGTTGACAAAAAGGGGAGGGCAGGAAGGTGGGCATGGTGTTTAATAATCATTGTCAAGGAAATAGTAGGGGGAGGGGTGTTGGAAAAAGAGTGACTGGATCTTGGGATGGGTCTATCTGGACAATGGTTTTGAGGGAAAGAAAGAAAGAAAGAAAAAGATCTGGCTAAATACTATGTACACTAGAAACAGAGAAAGAAGGTGAATAGCAATTGAAGCATACACAGTGAGTTGCATTTAATAGTGCTGAACAGCATGGGAAATGAAAGGATATTTACCTGCTCCTGGTGAAACTCACTCTGCCTGTATCTATTGCTGAGCCATTTATCCCTTTCAGGGATGACTTTGGTCCTTGCCTAAAAAAGAGTAAATACTTTCACCTTTGTAATTGCAAATACATTTTAAAAGAGAGAAGGGGGCACCCTAAGCCCCCACTACAAAGGTTTTATTTCCATCCTAAGCATTACTCATTAATTTATGAGCTGCTCAAAAGATATTGTCAAGGCTAGTTGCATCTGCTAGTCTAGCCCTGGGGAAAAGATTTCTGAAGCCTTTCTTACACCCAATCTTATGCCACTGCCCTAAGTCCTTGGCAGTGCTGGAATATAAAACTATTATGTAAATTATTATCCTCTTTTTATTCTGGTAAGAATAGAATCTTCCTTACACAAAAGTTTTTTAAAAAGAGGAAGAGAAAGAGAAATGTTTCAAGCAATCATTAATAATTTTATTGCACCTCATGAACTCTAATATCAAGCAGTTATGCTTTAAAATCCTGTACAATCACATATTGAAATGATCTTATTATTAAAATGGCCATATACAAGATGCCGGAGAGCTAATTATAAATGTGTAGTGCAATGTATGTTAATAACTGATAATTGTTTGTTTTTCAAAGAGTTTTAGAAGAGAAATCCACAGTAATCCTAAAAGTTAAGTGGTGTGAATTTGCTGGTGATATTTGTGATGAAAGGCTAAGAAGCCTGGGCTCCCTGTTGTAAAATCACAGATATTTGCATTAGAAAGTCTCAGATCTTGCCTCAAACCTGGAAATGCCTTTAAAAGCTCTGGGGTCCAATTGTCCATTCCTCCTATGCACAGGAAGGAAGACTTGTAGCACAAAAAATAGCCTTAAGATGTAATTGTGACCCCCAAATTCTGGACCAAGGGGTTTGGACACTGGCTTGTAATGGCAGTATAGGCCTCTATGGCAGCCCAGAATAGATGGAGTACATTACACTCCACTTACACCCTTCATTTCCCCTTCCCTTCCTCTACCCCAGAGGTTAGGAGAGGAGTTGGCATAGAGGCATAGTTTCCATAAAACTCACTGCCAGAGTATTTGCAGAGCCTGCTGATGCCACCTTTCCCTATTCTAGTAGCATGAAGGAGCTGTGGTAGAAATGGAATACACATTTATAGAAATGGAGCATATATCCTTTTATTTTCCCTATTAGCAAATAATTAGCATATACTGGTGCATGCAGACTGGATTGATCTGAATTGTCCTGCCCTTTCAACTGTATGTACAACCTCAGACAAAGCCAATTATCAGCACTGTTCTGAGATAAAGGAAAGAAAGAAGGGAGCAGAAAATCAAGCCACAAGTAACCATGCAAGATTGAGATTCTGTAAGATCAGCTGTCATCAAGCAGAGAAAACAACATACCGAGTAGAGAAGACAAAAGAGAAAAGTTTGCTGAACCATAGAATTTGAAAAGATTTCAGACATGAGGCTCTGGTATTCTGGACCAGAAAGGATGTTGTTGTCAGATAAGCCATTATATTGGACATTGCTCCAGACCTGCCAAAATGGCATCCATTTACATTTGGCTCATGTTTTCAAGGTTTTATTTCCAATCACAATAGCTAGAAACATAATTTTTTAACAGTGAAAGCTGAGATTCTGGAGCCCAGTTTTGCAGCAAGACATTAATTTTGAAGCAAATTCCACAGCTGCAGAATCACCAAGTACACCTGTGTGAGATTATTGTTGTTAGTAGTAAATATTGGTGTTATGGTACCACTCAAAGGCACCAATCAGTATTAGAGCCCATTATGTTGTGTAGTGTACAGACCCCATGTGGAGGGACATGCCCTTGCACTGGAGGAGAGGAGACTAACAAGCTCTTCTGGGCCTATTCAGCACTAATGATGTGCATGTATAAGATATGTTCTTCCTGGAGTGGGGAGGGGCTTCAAAAAGGAAAAACTGCCACAGTAAGAGGTGGTGAACAGGAGGAGGGCTGCTCCACCAGCTCAGAGACTGCTGACAGAGACAGGTCAGCAAAGAAAGAGACAATTGTGGGCCTCATTTTTCCCGCAGTATGCTCAAAGAGGAATGGCTGGAAGTAGACCCACTAAAAGACAATAGATCTGCTAATAGACCAAACCCAAAGAGCTGAATCCAGAAAGACTGCCTGAGAGACAGGTGACCTTTGCCTTTCTTTGTTTACACTCAGATGTCCCTCTCTCATACAGGAAAGAGAGGAGAAAGGATCTTTCTTTTGTCTATTTTACTCTGAGAACACCTCATATGTTACAATGGGGGGGGAGGACATTATTATGAACTGGAAGTGGGATCTGGAACAGACGTGAGGGAGCCTCTGCCCCCCCATCCCACCTCAAAAGAGATGATTTCTGCCCAGAAGAGTTTACAATCTAAAGAATGACTATACAGGAAGGATTATACAGGGAAGGTTGGACTCCACCTCCACCAAAATAGAACTGGATTGCTGGCACGTAAAATTAGAAAGGTTGTAGAGCAGTTTTTAAAATAATGGCTAGTGAAAAGCAACAGGTGCAGAGGAGCATGTGGTTCGGACAGAGACGTCCCTTAGAGAATCTCCTTTATTAGATCCTCCCCTATATCCTAGTAAGGAGGAGAGGGCTGATGATAAAATATGGGTAGGATCTGATGAGAAACAGATGAAAGAAGAGTCCAATACAATTACATCACATAATGGCAAACAGCTAAAAAGTTACAATTTTAAGTGTTTATGTACAAATGCTAGAAGTCTAAATAATAAACTGTGTGAACTAGAGTGCCTCATATTAAATGAAGATATTGATATAATAGGCATCACAGAAACTTGGTGAATGAGGATAATCAATGGAACACAGTAATACCAGGGTACAAAATATATCAGAAGGACAGAACAGGTCATACTGGTGGGGGAGTGGCACTATATGTGAAAGAAAGTGTAGAGTCAAATGAAGTAAAAATCTGAAATGAACCAAACTATACCATAGTGAAGGGCCATAATCCATTGAATGTGGATGTAAGATCTTAACTGCAGTTTCTGCTAAGAACTTTTCATATAGGCCCGGAGTCCACAGCTTGGCCTGGGCCATGGGGGCTGGCTAACAGAGAACAATACATAATTAAGAGAAAGATGGGTTAAACAGATAATCTTGTGTGTTTCAAGTCAGTGAGTGGAGTCAGCATAGGTAATTGGGCATCCTCATCATGAGTTATAGACACATGAAGCGCTGAGAAAGCCCTCGCGGTTACTCCCTAATGCAGGGAGGAGATAGTGGTACAATACCCCTCAGATCCTAGACAAAGTTCAGGGAGAGGTCTAATATGATTGACATGAGTTATGACACCCTCTCCTCACAGATGTATGCCAGTCCTAGTCAACAGAAATGCAAGGATAAACTTATCAACAACTGTTATTGTTAAAAGATACAGACTAACACAGCTGCTACTCTGAAACCTGTTATTGTTAAGTACTAATTACTGCTTTTTCACTTTAAATCTCTAGGAATGTACCTGTTGGTCAACCGAGAGAGCTGCTACCTCATTCCCCTGAAGCCCCAAATTAAGATTTAACCTATATATTTTAATAGACATAGTTTGGGGGTAATTACCTGTGTGTCATCAATATGTTAATTTGGGCCATGGGCGGAGCCATTATGTAATCTTTTAGACAATTGGCTTATTGTGCTTATTTTGTCTTGCTGCTAGAACCTACCCAGGGGCTTGGGAAAACCCATCCCTGTTGCTTCTCTCCACCCAATGAGCACCCTATATAATCCATTGTAATTAATTGTTCTGCAGTGTCTCTGAGCCTGATAAGTAAAGTGACACTCCTCCAGCGCTGTGCGTAATAAACTCCTGTGTTTGACTGCTACACGGTGTGAATTTATGATCCTTCACATAGAATCTCTATGGATAGTAATTCCATGCTTGAATAGTAAGAATATAGCAGTAGGGATATACTACCAGCCACCTAACCAGGATGGTGATAGTGACTGTGAAATGCTCAGGGAGATTAGAGAGGTTACAAAATAAAATAAACAACTCAATAATAATAATGGGGGATTTCAAGTATCCCCATATTGACTGGGTACATGTCACCTCAGGACAGGATGCAGAGATAAAGTTTCTTGACATCTTAAATGACTGCTTCTTGGAGCAGCTAGTCCTGGAACCCACAAGAGGAGAGGCAATTCTTGATTTAGTCCTAAGTGGAGCACAGAATCTGGACCAAGAGGTGAAAATAGCTGAATCGCTTGCATCCCTGTGGGGGGAAAGATACCACAGCAGTCACCACAGTAGTATTAAATTTCAGAAAGGGGAACTACACAAAAATGAGGAACTTAGTTAAATAGAAATTAAAAGGTATGGTGCCAAAGGGAAATCCCTGCAAGTTGCAAGGAACCTTCTTAAACACACCATAATACAGGTTCAATTAAAAGTATGTCTGGGAACCTAAGGAGGTCTTGTCAGAAGAGGAATACTAAGTATCAGCTAACCAAACAAGCACATTCCTGAGAGAATGGTACAGAAACACATTGACCTCTCAAGTAATTACATAAACATATTCCTAAGAGGACAGTACAGGAATACACAGACTCCTCATAAAGATAAGGGTGGGATGACACTATAATGGATGAAGATGTTTTTTCAAACTGTTCGGTACAAGGAACATATGAAGTGTAACGTAACTTTCATGTATAAAAAGAGACTGGAAGGAGGAACATCTTTGTATTGGCCTAGGGGACAACATTATGTTGATTGAGCTGATACCTTGGCCATCTCTACACTACCACTTATGTCAGCAAAACTTATGTCACTCATGGGTGTGAAAAAAAACACACCCCTGAGCAACATATTTTTGCTGGCGTAAGTGGTAGTGTGCACAGTGCTATGTTGGTGGGAAAGCATCTCCTGCCGACAAAGCTACTGCCACTCGTGGAGATGGTTTGAGTATGTCAACAGGAGAGCTCTCTCCCATTGGCATAGAGAGGCTACACGAGCAAACTTACAGTGGCACAGCTGTACTGCTGTAAGCTTGCTATTGGAGACATGGCCCTTGTCACAGGCAGACCTGTGTTGGTGTACCTGTACCTTGCTATGCAGGGTATTAGGACTGTGCTTTGTTGACAGTAAACCTGGCCAAGACTTTGTCATCAAACAGAGCCTGTGATCTTTATGATTAATACTCAGGTATGTTGAATCAGCAAGCTGCAAGCTATGGAGCTCCAGGAATAGCACAATAGCAATACAGAGATATAAGAAGAATCAGGAGCTGGGTGAAATTTTTAGTAAGAAATGTTATGTGAATTCGTATCAGTTTTGCCAAATTCCTTCTGTTGGAAAAAAACTCGAAAAAAATCCAGCAAAATCCAAAACATTTAGTTTCAACATTTTTAAATGAAATGTTTTGATTTTTCTGGTTCAATGTGATGGTTTCAAAATTTTCTAAAAAATCAAGATAGTTTAAAAATCAAAACAAAACATTTTGGTTTTGTCAAAACAAAACCTTTTGTTAGACTAGAAACAATTTTTTGACTGTTCAATTTGCTGAAAATTTCTGTTTTGTTTTGACTCAAAGTTCATTTTTTCCTTAATTTTTCAGACTTGCCAGTGAACCAAAAAAATCTGTTATGCGCCCAGCTCTGACTATCAGTCCATATTATAACTGCATATCATAGTTTGTTATGTTAGTATCAGAGGGGTAGCCGTGTTAGTCTGAATCTGTAAAAAGCAACAGAGGGTCCTGTGGCACCTTTGAGACTAACAGAAGTACTGGGAGCATAAGCTTTCGTGGGTAAGAACCTCACTTCTTCAGATGCAAGGCCTTGCATCTGAAGAAGTGAGGTTCTTACCCACGAAAGCTTATGCTCCCAGTACTTCTGTTAGTCTCAAAGGTGCCACAGGACCCTCTGTTGCTTGTTATGTTAGTGTTAGCCATGAGATTAAAAAGTCCTGTGTGTTTTGGAAGTAAAAGTTGTTACATTGTATTAGTAAATTAGAAATCTGGAGCTTGACTGGATTACAGAAGATAGTGATCTGTCAAACTGGCACAGGGAGAACATGGAGCAAGAAGCCGCATGTATGGCAGCTCTAAGGAACTCTCCATACATCCACAGTTGGTTTATAATATATTTGATGTCCATGTTAGGAGATTTGTTGGTTGCAGTTATTTATTCAAGATGGTGTCAATATACACAAACTGAACCAGAATGCAGCATCATAAGACCATGGATGTATAAAAGGACTGATCTAAAGACCATTCACATCAATGAGAGTCTTTACTTTAATGGGCTGAGGATCAGGCCCAAAATACATATTTTAACAGAATCAGAACTGTAACTGCTAAATTAATATTTGAGCCCAGAGCATTAATCTGCCTAATTTGTTGCCTGTCTCATAGATATATAGATTACAAAGCTTTCCTCTGTATAAATTAGGCACCATTTAAGTTTTCAGCAGTAAAATAATTAAAGACACTTTAAATGGTGTTATTGCCAGCATCTTGGTAGAAACAAACACGACCATGAGAAGTAAAGGCACAGATTCTTTGGAATGCACATCACTAAGTCGAGCTTGGAGATATTAAATACACCCTGAGGTAGCACATTCTGACGCAGCTATACTAAAAGAGCGTTACACTAGCATAACAATTAGTATCAGTCTCTACCCTCAGGAGAGGCACAGCCAATTACATATATTTGCTCCCTGTTTGTGAACTGGGTCTTACATGAAGTTGTAAATGATGTATTTTGTTCAGAAATCATTGTTTCTCTGTTATTACTTTATTTACTGTGTAACTGTGCAGTGTTTATGTCTTTGCAGTATTTTTCTCTCTCCATAGAGCACTTGTTTAAATCTGCTTGCTAGTCTAATGTGGTTCCTCTAGATGAATATTTTATAAGTATACATGTGTTGGGAACTAGAAGTAAGGAGCTTACGAAATCTAACAAAGTGGTTGCATGAGGCATGAAGGAAACTATAAACTGCACAATCTATTATTCTCCTTTAGCTAAATAAAGGGGATAGCATCAGCATGGATGAGTTATTGGAGTATGCAGAATTTATTTATTTTTTTAAAAGACAGTCTTAGTTTCCAGAGACTTTCTTACTGAGAAAAAGATTCCCTATTTTTTGTTTTGTTTTCCCTGAGACCAGGCATCAGAATTTTCAAACAAAGCCTGCTATGAAAAGTAGTATTTTTTAAGGAAGATAAATAATGGAAAGAAAAAAAGTAGATTAGCAGAAACTGACATCTCCAACACAATAAAGATTGCAGGGAAATGTACAGTTTTGCAGGGAAAAATAATAAGGGGTCCTAACTTCCTAACTTCTGATGACTTTTGTTTTCCTCAGAATGGAAAGACCAAAGGGGCACGTAGGCTCTCTTGTTTGTGGAGAGAAAGAAAGTAGGGTGATATGTGCTCCTTAGGAGAGAGGGAAGACAGAGGAGTATTTGCATTGTAACTGAAGTCAAAATAGGAGTTCTCACTGAGCAAACAGTGGTCAGATACAGTGTGCTGGTTATTTTGCCTTTTAGTTGAAGCACCATGCAATTATAGTTCACTATTCATTCACAACTGATCTCTACTCTTTATCTTGACCTCCTGACGAGAATATCAGTACAATCAGACTTCTACATGATATCCTTAGATTCCAATTTTAAATTTCCAAGGCATGTTTCTATATGACCTCTAACACAAGAGATACTGAACAAGCATAAAACAGTTAATCTTGTAAGTACTGTATTTATTTAATGATAACATCAAGAATGAACATCTATTAGCCCTGCTCAACACTACGAGTTTAGGTCGAATTTAGCAGCGTTAGATTGATTTAACCCTACACCCGGCCACATGAAAAAGCCGTCATTTTCGACTTAAAGGGCTGTTAAAATCAATTTCTGTACTCCTCCCCCAATGAGGGGATTAGCGCTGAAATCGACCTTGCTGGATATTGGCCTCCGGGAGCTATCCCATAGTGCTCCATTGTGAGCGCTCTGGGCAGCACTCTCAACTCAGATGCACTGGCCAGGTAGACAGGAAAAGGCCCGCGAACTTTTGAATCTCATTTCCTGTTTGGCCAGTGTGGCAATCTGCAGGTGAGTGCAGATCTCATCAGCAGAGGTGACCATGATGAGTCCCAGAATCACAAAAGAGACAGAGGCTATAACAAGGAACCACAGCAGTGCCACGTGAAATT
Source organism: Malaclemys terrapin pileata (assembly GCF_027887155.1). Taxonomy (NCBI): domain Eukaryota; kingdom Metazoa; phylum Chordata; order Testudines; family Emydidae; genus Malaclemys; species Malaclemys terrapin. The sequence continues at coordinate 32,755,363 of NC_071505.1, forward strand.
TAAACAGAGAGGCAATGGCCGCTCCAGGTCAGCGCCCCAGACATGCCACTTCTATGATGAGCTGCATGCCATTCTAGGTAGTGCAGCCACCATTACCCCACCCCTGTGCTTTGACTATGTCAATGGAGTAGCACGCAACAGGGATGCAGGTTTAGGGGATGAGGAAGATGATGATGATGAAGAGGTTGAAGATAGCTCACAGCAAGGAAGCGGAGAAACTGTTTTCCCCGACAGCCAGGAACTGTTTCTTACCCTGGACCTGGAGTCAGTACCTCCCGAACCCACCCAAGGCTGCCTCCCGGACCTGCCAGGCAGAGAAGGGACCTCTGTTGAGTGTACCTTTGTAAATATTATACATGGTTTAAAAGCATGGTTTAATGATTAATTTGCCCTGGCATTCGCGGCCAGTACAGCTACTGGAAAAGTCTGCTAACGTGTCTGGGGATGGAGCGGAAATCCTCCAGGGACATCTCCATAAAGCTCTCCTGGATGTACTCCCAAAGCCTTTGCAAAAGGTTTCCTGGGAGGGCAGCCTTATTCCGTCCTCCATGGTTGGACATTTTACCACACCAGGCCAGTAGCACATAGTCTGGAATCATTGCATAACAAAGCATGGCAGCATATGGTCCCGGTGTTTGCTGGCATTCAAACAACATCCGTTCTTTATCTCTCTGTGTTATCCTCAGGAGAGTGATACCATTCCTGGTTGAAATAGGGTGATTTTATTAAAGGGATATTCAGAGGTGCCCATTCCTCCTGGGCTGTTTGCCTGTGGCTGAACAGAAATGTTCCCCGCTGTTAGCCACATGGTGGGGGGAGGGGTGAAACGATCATCCCAGAGAATTGTGTGTGTGTGGGGGGGGGATTAGTTGGGTTTGTGCTGCACATTAACCCAAAAACCGCAGCCTCTCCTCCTTTTAAATGGCCAACCCATTTGAAATGGCCAACCCAATGGCTGCTTGGTATGGGAAATGAGGGTGCTGCTGTTTGAAACTATTCCCACATGTTATGAAGGTTAAAGAAGCCAAAAGACTGTGTCTTACCATGGCTGCCTGCAAGCCAAATTCTGTTGCCTGGCCCTGCGTGAAAGATCTCTCACATGAAACCAAATCAATAAGAGGCAAAATGTGACCTTGTACCGAAAGCACATGTGCTATGTACTGTTAACAGCAAGGTTTACCATGAAAGAGTCTACCCAATGTTCTCTAAAATGTGTCTTTTTAACTACCACTCTCCCTTTTTTTCCCCTCCACCAGCTGCAAGTGTTTCAATGCTGGACACTATCTTCTCCTTCCCAGAGGCTAGTGAAGATTAGAAGGTGAAAAAAATAACACACTCACAAAGAAATGTTCTCTGAGCTCAGGCAGTCCTCCCACACTGAAAGAGCCCAGCAGAAAGCATGGAGGCAGAAAATGTCAGAGTCCAGGAAAGCACAATATGAACACGAGGATAGGTAGTGGGCTGAAGATAATAAGTGGCAGGATGAAGATGATAGGTGGCGTCAGCTTGGTGACAGAAGGCAAGAGACAATGCTGAGGCTACTGGAGGAACAAACTGATATGCTCCGACGTATGGTTGAGGTTCAGGAAAGGCAGCTTGAGCACAGATCGCCACTACAGCCCCTGTGTAACCAACCGCCCTCCTCCCCAAGTTCCATAGCCTCCTCACCCAGACACCCAAGAATGTGGTGGGGGGGCCTCCGGGCACCCAACCACTGCACCCCAGAGGACTGCCCAAGCAACAGAAAGCTGGCATTCAATAAGTTTTAAAGTGCAGTGTGGCCTTGCCCTTCCTTCCTCCCGCATCCCCACGTGGTGCTTCCTTCCTCCCCCACCCCTCCTGGGCTACCTTGGCAGTTATCCCCCTCTTTGTGTGATGAATTAATAAAGAATGCATGAATGTGAAGCAACAATGACTTTATTGCCCATGTAAGCGGTGATCGAAGGAGGAAGGGGAGGGTGGTTAGCTTACAGGGAAGTAGAGTGAACCAAGGGGGAGGGTTCAACAAGGAGAAAGAAATAGAACTTTCACACCGTAACCTCGCCAGCCATGAAACTGGTTTTCAAAGCTTCTCTGATGCGCACCGCGCCCTCCTGTACTCTGCTATCCGCTCATGTGTCTGGCTGTGCGTAATCAGTGGCCAGGCGATTTGCTTCAACCTCCCACCCAGCAAAAAAGTCGCCCCCTTATTCTCACAGATATTGTGGAGTGCACAGCAAGCGGTAATAATAATGAGAATATTGGTTTCACTGAGCTCTATCAGAGTCAGTAAACTGTGCCAGTGCGCTCTTAAACGTCCAAATGCACATTCTATCACCATTCTGCACTTTCTCAGTCTATAGTTGAACAGTTCCTGACTACTGCCCAGGCTGCCTATGTACGGCTTCATGAGCCATGGCATTAAGGGGTAGGCTGGGCCCCCAAGGATAACTATAGGCATTTCAACATCTCCAACGGTTATTTTCTGGTTTGGGAAGAAAGTCCCTTGCTGCAGCTTTTGAAACAGACCAAAGTTCCTGAAGATGCGAGCGTCATGTACCTTTCCCGGCCATCCCACGTTGATGTTGGTGAAACATCCCTTGCGATCCACCAGCGCTTGCAGCACCATTGAAAAGTACCCCTTTCGGTTTATGTACTCGCTGGTTTGGTGCTCCGGGAACAAGATAGGGATATGGGTTCCGTCTATCGCCCCACCACAGTTAGGGAATCCCATTGCAGCAAAGCCATCCACCAGGACCTGCACATTTCCCAGAGTCACTACCCCTTGATATCAGCAGCTCTTTGATTGCGTTGGCTACTTGGATCACAGCAGCCCCCACAGTAGATTTGCCCACTCTAAATTGATGCCCAGCTGACCAGTACCTGTCTGGCGTTGCAAGCTTCCACAGGGCTATCGCCACTCGCTTCTCAACTGTGAAGGATGCTCTCATCTTCGTATTCTTGTGCTTCAGGGCAGGGGAAAGCAAGTCACAAAGTTCCATGAAAGTGCCCTTACGCATGTGAAAGTTTCGCAGCCACTGGGAATTGTCCCAGACATGCAACACTATGCGGTCCCACCAGTCTGTGCTTGTTTCCCAGGCCTAGAATCGGCATTCCATGGCATGAACCTGCCCCATTAACACCATGATGTCCACATTGCTGGGGCCCGTACTTTGAGAGAAGTCTGTGTCCGTGACCTCATCACTCTCGTCACCGTGCTGCCGTCGCCTCCTCGCCTGGTTTTGCTTTTGCAGGTTCTGGTTCTGCATATACTGCAGGATAATACGCGTGGTGTTTACAGTGCTCATAACTGCAGCAGTTATCTGAGCGGGCTCCATGCTTGCCACGCTATGGCGCCTGCACTGAAAAAAGGTGCGAAACAATTATCTGCTGTTGCTCTGAAGGAGGGAGGGGTGACTGATAACATGGTTTACAGGGTTGGCACACAGAATGACCCCCTCAAGGATTGAACTCAAAACCCTGGGTTTAGCAGGTCAATGCTCAAACTGCAGCGGTGATCTGAGCGGGCTCCATGCTTGCCACGCTATGGCGCCTGCACTGAAAAAAGGTGCGAAACAATTATCTGCTGTTGCTCTGAAGGAGGGAGGGGTGACTGATAACATGGTTTACAGGGTTGGCACACAGAATGACCCCCTCAAGGATTGAACTCAAAACCCTGGGTTTAGCAGGCCAATGCTCAAACCACAGAACTATCCCTCCCCCGACTATTCACGCGGGGGGGGGGGGGGAGCAAATGAATACAAAATAAATCTGGCCTCTTTATTGTTTTGATCCATCTCTCTTATAAATCTTAGGCTGGCAGCAGACGTGCAGTATGACTGCTAGCCATCGTCGTCTCCCATTTATGTCCACGCGCCCCTGACCGACCTCACTGAGGTTGGCTAAAAGAGCACCCAGGAGATGATGACGACAGCTACCAGTCATACTGCACCGTCTGCTGCCAAAAGGCAATGAGCTGCTGCTGTGTAGCAATGCAGTACCACATCTGGGAGCACCCAGGAGAATTACAGTGACCGTGAACTGAGCGGGCTCCATGCTTGCCGTGGTATGTTGTCTGCATGGGTAACCCAGGAAAAAAAGGTGAGAAACGATTTTTTGACGTTGCTTTCACAGAGGGAGGGAGGGAGAGGGAAGGGCTGACAACATTTACCCAGAACTATCCGCGACAATGTTTTTGCTCCATCAGGCATTGGGAGCTCAACCCAGAATTTCAATGGTCGACGGAGACTGTGGAAACTGTGGGATAGCTACCCACAGTGCAATGCTCCAAAAGTCGACACTAGCCTCGGTACTGTGGACGCACTCCACCGACTTAATGGTCTTAAATGAGGACACAAACAATTGACTGTATAAAATCGATTTCTAAAAAATCGACTTCTATAAATTCGACCTAATTTCGTAGTGTAAACATATCCTTAGATTCCTTCGAGGTAGACATATATATTAACATAGCCGTTTTTGAAATTTCTCTTTTCTAGGTAATTATGCTGTGTTTTCCTGCATTCCTTTAACCATCTGGTGAGTAATTTTCTCTCCTTTTCAAAATCAACCATAGCTTTCATGAACACATGGAAAGAAATCCTGCCTTCATCAAAGTCAACTGCAGTTTTGCCACTCATTTTAATAGGGCCAGAATTTCACCCATTTTCTTACTGACATAGTTTATTTTGAGTTGGTGTCTGGATTCCTCACTGTGTTTACTTCACAACAGCTTCCAATGACTTGTATGAAATACTGGAATTTAGCAGAGTTCAACAAATCACTAAAACATTCACTTACTACTGACATCCGTTTCCCTTTCATTTCTACTAAAAGAAATCACAAAAGTGCAGGGATGGTCCTAATTGCTGCCCCAGCATAAGTGTATTTTGCTGCTCCAAGTCTTCAGCAGCACAAAATAAATCCCTGATGAGGTGAAGCAAGATTGAAATAAAAACATTGGAAAAATTATTACAATAAAGGTATTGCATTATCAATTCTGTTAGTAAAGTCTAAGGAGCCATGAGTATAGAAACTTCAGCATTGCCATATCAGATCAGATCACAGGGCCAGGTAGTCAACTATCCCATCTCTAACAGTGCTCCATCAATGCTGTTACAGGAATGCTCTAGAAAGGAGATGTTTGTATACCTTAGCAAGTACCTGCTGCTTCAGAAGATGGCGCAAGAATCCCTGAAGTAGGCAGTTAGGGAATAACTTGCTGTCACAGGGTGAGCTGGGCATATAAAGAGTTATGGATCCCAAGTTCTGACCTGTGCTTGAATCAAATGACCAATTTTGATATGATGGCAGCCCAGAGGCCTGGCACCTCCATCCTCCTGGCCTCAGTTTCCCCTCTGACATCCCAATCAACTCAAACACATACACAGGCATTTTCACCATTCCCATTCTTGAGGTCTGCTTTATTGCCATTCTGGTTCTATAACACAAGCCTTCCTGTATAAATAAATAAATAAATAAATATGGAGATATCCCTATCTTATAGAACTGGAAGGGACCTTGAAAGGTCATTGAGTCCAGTCCAGTCCCCTGCCTTCACAGCAAGTAGTGTCCCTGGCAGTTTTTTCCCCTTCTTCTCTTTTTTGCCCCAGATCCCTAAATGGCACCCTCAAGGATTGAGCTCACAAGGCTGGATTTAGGAGGCCAATGCTCAAACCACTGAGCTATCCCTCCCGCACTAAAATAATTAATAGCATCATAGAATCTCAGGGTTAGAAGGGACCTCAGGAGGTCATCTAGTCCAACCCCCTGCTCAAAGCAGGACCAATTCCCAGACAGATTTTTGCCCCAGATGGCCCCTTTAAGAATTGAGCTTACACCCCTGGGTTTAGCAGGCCAATGCTCAAACCACTGAGCTATCCCTCCCCCGCTGCACATCCCTTGCCTGCGCCACTTCCTGCAGCCCCCACTGGCCTGGAACGGTGAACCACAGCCAGTGGGAGCTGTGATCGGCCAAACCTGCAGACGCTGCAGGTAAACAAACCATTGCAGCCCACCGGCGGATTTCCCTGATGGGCCACGTGCCAAAGGTTGCCAATCCCTGCTCTAGTATGTAAACTATTCCCCCTTGAGTTATATGAGTCTCTTAGCTAGCCACTCCTGAATTATATTGCAGAGTGATGCCAGCAAATTCCCAGTCCCAGATTTGTCCCCAGAAATGTGCATCTTGTACTGCCCAAGCCTTTCCTTCTGGACAATACAAGCTCATAAAAAGTCCATCATTTCATTAAGAGAAAATGAATGCACAAATCTTGTTATCCCAAATGAAATTTCCCAAACACTTCAATCCAAACTCACTGCTTTAAATAAAATAAAGCAAGTTTATTATCTACAGAAAGATTTTAAGTGATTACAATCAATGAGGCACAAGAGTCAGAATTGGTTACAAAGAAATAAAAGGTAAAACACAACTAATGTCTAACTTGGTCTAAATAAATTCAAAACAAAATATCTCTCTCCCCATGTGTTCTTTTGCAGTCTTACTGGATGGATGCTTTCCTCCCCCAGTCCAATGCTCCTTTCCTTCTCCTTCAGGCATTGTGGATGTCATGGGTAGGGAAAAAGGGAGGAGAGGGTGATTTGGGGCCTCTGTTCCTCATTTTTATATTTTTTCCTCCTCCTTGAGAATCATCTCCCACTGAGGTTCAGGAGACAGCAAGTCTGTCAAGATGTAAGTTTCTCACTTACACCCTTCTTCCTGCCAAAGAATGGTCACTTAACCAGGTAACTGTTCATTTGATTGACACCTGACTAAGGCACTGGCTAGCCTTTTCTCTTTGGGAACTGTAGCAGGGTGCTGGTGCAAACAGAAATAGATTGGGGCTGGTGAAACAGACCTGATGCCTGGCCTGGGGACTGGCTCCACCTGCAGGCTTAACAAGCCAGCAGTTAAAAGGGCTGGGAGCCAGAAGAAAAGCCCAGCCAGGGAAAGGTCAGTCTCCTAGCTGTGGGCTGACTGCAGGAAAAGAGGGAACTAACCCTGTAAGCCTTGTATATAGCTCAATACTGGTGGTAGGAGAACTGTGTGTGTGTGTGTGTGTAAATAAAGCCACTGGTGCTGCATAACTGGAAACCTTTATTTGGACAGCCAGCGGGCTCAGGAAGAGGGGCAGGGCAGGGAACCTGTCACAGGAACTATTTTGAAGTTGTTTCCCTACACTTGGAACATGTCTCAATAAAGTCATACAGTTGTATCATATAGCTTTATGTACAATGCTACCACACATTTTACCAGGGCAATAATGTTCAGTAGAGTATGAGCTTTCAAATGATACCTCACAAGACATACTTTGAACACGATTTAGCATAGTTTTGTAAAAGTGGTGAACATAAGGATACATCCTGTCCCAATCACAGATCAGCTTTTGCTGACTAGTGTCACTTGCTGTCTTCAGATGAAGGCTCTAGATTAATCATCTCCTCTGTTCCAGCCCATTTCTTACTTTCATAAACTATTGTAAGGCTGAAAAAGTAAATGCAATCATGTGTGCACTCTTATGAATACAATTATAGCACAGACTAACTCTCCACTCTGCTAGCAGAAAAATTAGCTATGTGATTCTGAGCTTAGTGACATCAAAGTTACCTGAGATTTACACCATAGCCAAGACCATGTCTGTCAGATTTGGCTTAGTTGCACCAGTGTACATCTAAAGTAAATCCATTGACACTAACTGGATTCATATTTGGGTAGCAGCACTGAATCATCTCTTTCACATTGACTTTTAAAAGTATTCTCAGACTTTAAGAAGGACCGTCTATGCTGCCATTCTCCTTTTCAATATATCCAGGAAGAAGCAGACACAGTAGGGACATTTTTTAAAAAAAGACTTAATCATGTTTAAATGAGTGTGACTCTACCACAGACTGAAGGACATTGGAGGAGTTGAATGCCTGTCACTGCATTGGTCACACTGATCGTTTAAACTCAAGCAGCTTTGACTGTACCATCAGTTCATTTAAGTTGGCTGTGGCTTGGGGAGAACTCAACCATTTCATAAAGCTGTCTTTTCAATCAAACAACTTTTATTTCAAAACTCAGCTCCAATCTGGAAAAAATGTTTAATTACATACTTCAGTGCACTTCAGAATAGCAACAGGCCTTTGTTAATCACCATTGCAAGCCCTCATACACCACTGAGATTCATGATCATCATTTTAAGATGAACTAAATCCATGATAAAGGGATTAGAATTCATGCAGGGCCCATTCAGTTTGGGAAGTGCCTATAATAGCTAAAGCAAAAGCAGATCCTTAAGTTCCACTTTGAGCGTAATGCTGCTGGTAGAGATGTATAAGCTACCTGGTTATACATAATATTTAGGCACCATCAAAAATATGGGGTGTCATGGGGTGCAGCACTCACCACTGGTCTGGCGCCTCTTCCTAGTCACTCTGGGGATTAGCTCTTGAGGTCAACACCCCCGTCTGCAGTTTGCACACTGTCTCTCTCTTTCTGGTCTGCAGATCCTCTCTCAGCCCCAGAAACCACTGCATCCTCTTCATGGCTCAGTGTTCCTTCACCTTCTGGGGTAGCAAAGTCCCTTCTCCCAGGGTTCTAGGCAGTCTTCCCTTCTACTGCCTCAGTGACACTCCCTCAGTGGCTGATAGGGGAACCCAGGCCCACCCTCTACTCCGGGTTCCAATCCAGAGACCCTCAACTCAGCAGTTCTGGCCTTTTTCTCTCAGCCCTCACTTCTCCTTCCCTGAACTGCTTCCTACCACACCTAGTTCCCTTCTCACTCTGGGTGTACCAGCTCCTAAGCCCTGCTCCCTCTTCCCAGGAAGTGACTGTTGCCATCCTCAGCAGCCCCATTTGTTGTCAACTACCTGGCTTTAAACAGGCCCCGCCTGTTCCTGCATATCTGAGCCTGCTCTCAATTAGTTGCCTGGTCCTTGTTTCTCCTCCAGGTGCAGCCTGTGGAGTTAATTGGTCTGCCTGGTCATCTTAACCCCTTCAGATCCTGTGTAGAATGGACACCCTATCACAGGGGGTTCTCGGTAATTTGAAGGCATAATATTGTTATATACTTCTCATATATGGTAAATTGCAGGGCTGCTACTTGCAGGTCGGCTTCAATTTTATATAGAGAGATGAAAAGACATGTTCTCTTTAAGGTACTTTAATGCACTGTCAGGTATGGCTGTTACCAGTTCAGGTAAGGAATGTTGTCCACGGCACCACCTAGTGGCAGAATATTATAATATGGTTTTAGTGTTCCGTCACATATTTTACTAACCATGCCAGAACCTCTACACAGCCATGTTTTTCACATTATTTTTCAGAAGTGATGCCTATCCAAAATAGAATTTCCCCGAATTACCTGGCTGTATTGGGAAACTAGGGCCAGGCTGTGTTTCTTAAATATCACAGGGTGGTTGTCTGGTGTGTCCAAGAGGACATCCTGTAGATTTTTTTTAAAACCTCTTCCCCGTATACTTAGATTTAGAAAAATAATTATGATAGACAGTGAGTTTTTGGAGATATCATGTTAGTGTGTTCTGATTACTATAGAAATTCATGCTGGGAAATTCACACAGTGTGGGTTCATAATTTCGCAGTGGAACTAAACTTTCTGCCATCTGAGTTCCCAGTTAAGGCTAACTGTCAGAGAGAACTTGAAATGTAGTTAGCTCATAATCCTTAGTCCTGCATCAGTGCAGGGGACTGAACTAGATGACCTATTGAGATCCTTTCCAGTCGTACATTTCTATGAAAGAGATCAACCAAACTGCAGAGACACATGAGAAGAAAGAGCAGGTAAGGTTTAGCAGCAATAAAATCTTTGTTAAGTTGTCAGGAGCATTATGCATCATGGGAGTGGGAGGCAAGCAGTGCAGGAGCACTGTCAACTACTGAACTAAATTGGAAAGTGGCTGAGAGAACACAGCAAGGCCTGTAGGGAGGAAGAAAGCCTGGTAGCTGGCAGACAGAGAGAACTAGTGGCTGTGAGAATATCATACCTCTTGATACAAAGAGAGCAGGAAAAAGAGAGAGCTTGGACCCTGGAAGCCAACAGAACAATGGTGGCCTTAAGGTGAAAAATAAAATCTAAAACTCACTACCAAAAAATCAGCACTCTCTAATTCTGATATGTTTATTTACAAATTTTATGTCTTGTACAAAGAACATATCTGATTTCAACTAATATAGCGTCCTGTGTAAAAAGAAAAGATTCTGAAAATTCTAACACCTCTTGAATTGTAGGAGAAATTCTTCAAGCCAAGTTGTGAATAGCTCTTGTGTTGGTCTGTAGGTATGGAGGAGCACACAATACAATCTTCTCCCCACTCTAGTGTGGTTGCACAAAGGCCATCCAGGACAGCAGTCCCTGTCTTCCCTGCATTCTGGAACAGTTTAGTCCCACTTCTCCATGGGGACCAAAATTCTGGAAATTGGGAAGGGAGAAACTCTAGGCTGGATTAAGTCATAGACGTCTGAGGTCAATGTTTTGTCCCCCACCGCCATTCCTAGAATTGTGCAATGATGTTAGACTCTCAGCTTTCACATAATAACTTGCATAGTATATTTCTAGCCCTCATGATTACAAACCTACCTTGCTAATGTGAAGCATTGTAACTGATCCAGAGATGTTTTCCTGGGTCTGCAGACAGTTTGAATGAGTATATTTGTGAGGTGTGACCTGCCCCACTTATCTTGCTGGGGTGGGATGCCAACTTTCCAATTTTTCAAAACCGGATACTACAGGATCCCTTGTCACTCACTTCCACCCAGCCCCGTCGCTCACTCCCCACAAAGTCATTTGTTCTCCCCTTCCCCAGAACTCACGGGCAGAGCTGATCTGGGAGGAGCTGACGTGGAGCCTACCTGCCTGCCCAATTAGCGGAGGGGGGGGTGTTGGTCCCTATAGCAAGAGCTGGAGAGAGCCAGGGCCCTGTGAGTCTGAGAAGGCAGGAAGGACTGTCATGGGCAGTGAGCCAAGCCATTAGATGGCTCCTCAAATGCCATGTGCTGTCAGGATCCCTCCTCCTCCAGCAGCTGCTGCTTTTCCCACCCTCCCAGTGACAGAGGCTGATTGCGGTTACTGCAGTAACCAGACTTTTGGTGTCCAGTCACCAGTACTGACCAGACACTGTGCAGGTCCCCTTTCGACTGTACTTTCTGTTCAAAAACTGGACACCTGGCAACCCTACTGGCATGAGCTCTAAACCTCATTGACAATACATGACTGTGTCAACCATTTTGCTGGGGCTAGCAAGAGTCCCCTATACACAGAATCCTCTCATTGAATGGTTAAGTCCTCTCTCCTGAAGATGCCACCTGAAGACAGGGAGAGTGTTCAAGGGAGAAGGGAGGCCCCAGTCTGCTCAAAGAGGTATTGTAGTGTGCCCCTGCCCTAGCTCAATAGTTGACCCCTTGCACTACAGGGGAACAATATGGGGGGTGTTGACCCTGGATTGCTTCGACCTAGCCTTGAAGGTATTGGGACAAGATGGGGTCATGGCACTGTCACCTCTTTGCACTCACCCTTAGACCAGGACCAGTGCAAAAGGATAAGCAATGTGTGGCAGTATAATGGCTGGTGCAAAATGCATAACCCCTTTGCATACAAATTGTGACTTATGCAGGCAAAAATCACCATGGGGATAGTCTCTGCTCCACCCTCTATAAAGGAAAGTGACTTAAAATGACATGATGTAGCCCAGAAGATTTTACAAAATTAAAATCATCCTTCCCCATATGTGAGTCTTCTACTGCAGGCTTCTAATCAGCCGAGATGAGAATATAGCTCTCACGTCCAAAACACAATTTGGAGGATACTGTTATTTCTGATTAAATGAAGCTACAAAATACAAAGGAGGAGCAAATTATAGCCTTGCATGCTGGGAATCATCAACAATAATATTAATAATTATATAGCAATTCACTTCAGTGACTTAACAATTCACAAACCATTCATGTTAAGGATTAGTCCCATTTTACAGATGGGGAAACTGAAGCAGGTGGGTGAAGTGTCTTGATGAAAACTCCAGACTACTGAATGACACCATTTACAACCAATCAGAAGGCTGCATTGTGCCGAGCATCTCTAAAGACCAAATTCACTTATAAATAAATTGTAATATATGTGTTGGATTGAGCTGTGATTTATTTAACTCAGTTTCCTATTCATGTTTAATATTTCACTCATAAATCTTTCAGGTACCAAAGAAAATTACCCATGAATTCTTCTTAGCCTAGGAGAATTAGAATTGCTTGCAGGACCTCACAGACAGATAAACCAATTGAAACCACAAAAAATGAGCAATCAGGCAAACATTGTGTGTGAACTGTGAGGCAGCAGATGAAATTTAAATATATATTCCTGATGAAGAATGAATAATAATAAGCACAAGCTTCCAAAAAAAATCAGCAAAACTTGCTTTTAAAAGTCTTGGGATAATTTTGGAACTGTTATAACAGAGTTAAAGATGAAAGAAAGGAAACAAACATCACACAGTTACAATATAAGCATTAAACAATTATTTTTTTTCCTCTGAACATTTTTTTTTTACCTTTTTAGGGCAAAATGGTTATTCACAGTGGCCTACATTACATCATCAACTGTTGCCACACAGTGGTTCCTGAGATTATAAATGTAAGTCCCAGAGCTAGATGGTTAGAGGGATGAAATTCACTGCTCCCTCCATAGGAAAAGGGGAAAAGCCAGGTCTGGCCAGCCTCATTTACATGAATGTTAATGTTGCTTACCCATAGTCCCACATACTATGTTTTATTTATGTTTTATTGCTTTAAGTGCAATTTGCCTATATTCTAATTGTATAAATGATACTAGATTGTGACCGTGACTGTACTCTCAATAGGAATTGTGCAAGATATCCCCTGAAGAAAGTGCTTTACTCTGACTTCCCAGGCAGTGGTTAGGCAATGAGATTCAAGCTCAATAAAGAGAGGGGAGCAGACTTTCCCAGGGACTAGGACCTTTAGCCTCGTGAGTAAAGACTCTGTCTGAGGGTTTGCTCTGCGTTCACCATAGAGAGATTCTGAACTCCCTATGGAGCGATTTAGTGGGAGTGGTCCAAAATGAACTGGTAGCCCAGAGATGAAATTGCAGTAAGACCAAACTGGACCAGTGACAGAAGCATAGAGCTGACTTAACAGCAAGGACTGACCAAAGCTGATAGCAGAGCTGAGGTCACAGAACTGAACCATGTAGCTACCCATTGGAGATGTACCTACTTCACTCAACTAGAACAGATAGACAGAGGAGAGGTGCTCCCTGGCATCTTGGACTAGACTTGAATTTAATTGGACCCGTGAGTGGGGTTTTAGGTGGGTGGAGATTGGTGGGCGACCTGATCTCAGCAAGATGAACAATTGATATTTGGTACTCTTGATAAACTGATTTCGTGTCTCATTTTGTGGTATATATCAATCTATATATGCTGACCATATTTCTTTTGTTAGGTATCCCTTTTCCCCAGACAAAAAGGTATTTGTGGTTCCATATTTCCAAGGACTCCTACATGTTTGCGAGTGAGAAAAAACTCACAGCAAAGGTGTCCGGGGAAGTTATATTTTAGCTGCCCAAGAAGTATGGGTGGGACCCTGAGCCATAGCTTATTTTACCTCAGGACGTCTGGACATATTGAACCCAGCCTTTGTTGCTGCCATTAGCTCAGAAACATTATGCTCTGTGTTCCTGTACAGTGATAGCTGTGGCAGGGAGACATAGGGCTGAAGCCTGCATGCAAGAGGACAGTGCAAAGTGGTTACACTCAGATCATAGTACCTTTTATACCCCCAGGTGAACTGCCTCTAGAGGCTGGATTGGGAGCTCTTGGGTTTATCTTGAAAGTTTCTAATAGTCATTGGGTTGAATGTACTTGCACCTTCCTTTCTGGCAACCACTGTAAAGAAATCCTTTCTCTTATTTGAAGAATGGGGGTGTTCCTGGGGAAACCAACCAAGGGCTAGAGTTTGGAGAGCCTAATGCTTGAAGTACCCGCAGTGTTTGCCACCAACGCTGTGGTACACCCAGCATGCTGCCATGCTACTTATGGACTTGTGTAGCACAATACTCACAGCAACTCCCTAGAGTAGGGTTGTTTCCAGTATACATCCTGAGCCATGTTAACCTCATTTTGAGAGCACGTTTCCCCTTCCTTCACTATTCTGTGGGACTCTGTCTTCAAAACAGGATATTTCAAAGATGGTTACCAACATGGCCTGATTGATCCAGCTCTAGTCTCCACACCAGCATGGGTCTATCGACACCATCAGCTACTTCGCTTGCACAATAGCAGCAAATGCAGTGGCACTGAGAGATCTCTGGCTACAGATGCAGGGGACACATATATTAAGCAACGCCTGGCCTAGATCAAATTTTGTGAATACTAACTGCTTGGCAAAAAAAAAAAAAAAAAGTTAGTGGTGAATTCAAACAAAAGGAAACTTCAAGAGTATCTAAAGGCAACTTAAAGACCTAGAGTGACATCCTGGCCTCAGTGAAATCAACTGACAAAATTTCCATTGACTGCTGTGAAGCCAGAATTTCAACCCAGTTAGCAAACCAAAAGGCTCCTTTTGATCCTCTCACCATACTAAACACTCCAGAAGAGAGTCGGGATTTCAAAGATAGGACTCATGGTCAAAACATCATAGGGAAGGAAGCCTCAGACAAGATTATATGCTATACAGCCAGTCATTCCTATCCCCATGAAATGGGAATTTATTCTCTCAGACAAGTGGATATTACAAATCATGAACAAAGGCTGTTCAGTGACCTTCCTTTTAAAATAAACCTGGTTGATAATTTTTTGTTGGAACAGATTGCCATGGGAAAATGCAGTTTAGTCCAAATCAGATCACTTTGAAAGAATGTGCCAATTTTGGCAAAATTTTTGACAAAACAAATTATTTTGACATTCTAGTTCAATATGGTAAAAATGCTTCATTTAAACTTTATCATCTCATTTAATTTCATTTTTACTTTTTATTATATCAATGCTAATTTTAATCTTATCTATTATATCTATTATATAATTTATTATATGTATTTTCTATTCTGTTTTTACCTCATTGAAATAAAATGGTTTGCAATTATTGAAACAAAATGTTTCAATGTTTCCCAACTGACATTTTTCAGAAATTTCAGAACTTCAACTTTTCATTCCAGTTCAGAACAAAAACAAACTTCAAAGTGTTGGGATTTCCTGCAGAACAGAAATTCAGTTTTCTGACTAGTTTTACTGATAAGAATAAAAAAGGAGGTTCATTCAGTTCTCAGCCCCCTGAAACCCTAAAAAAACATACCAATAGGCTTCAAGCCTTTGAGTGCTTCATTCAAATCTGAGGAATGGAGCCAGTTCCATGGAGAAAGATGTATTCTTCCCTCTCCCAACCCCTCACCCAATAGTACCCAAGAAACTGAGACCCAAGGCAGTTCTGGATATGAAGTTACACAGACAACTTTCCTGATACCTATCATACCAGCTAAAAGGATATTAGAACTGAGTGCCCTGTTTATTGGAAAACAATGCTGTATTTTCCAGAGTTTTGAATAAGAAAAGGAAGTTTGCCCTTTAAACTCTAAATATATCTTCTTAATAACGGTATGTGTGGCAGACCAGACTCTCCTGTTTGGGTGATCTTGATTTCGGAAGTATTTAGTTGATACCTTACATGTATGGTTTCTTCACTGACTAATACGGCAGTTTAGATGGTGCTACTTTCCAGCTATGAAATCAATTTGTTCCGGTTTACAGCAGGGGTCCTGCTTTCTGATCTAGTGAAGGGAAGGACCTATCCACACTTACTGGCTTATTAGAATTTCTGTTACTGAGAAAAGAATTTTACAGGTGAGATGACATTTCTATTGATTTGGGTACATGTATTACCACAGTATCCGAGTGCCTCACAATCATTTAATGCATTTATGTGAAGTATAGAAATATTAACTTCATTTTACAGTGGTAACTGAGGCACAAAGACAGTAAGGGTATGTCTACACTGCCTTGCAAACTGAGGTCTGTGGGACCCGGGCTTGTGGACTTGATGTTTCAAAATCTGCACTTAAGTATCATCATTGCATTGTAAACCTGGGCAACTGTGTCCATACTGCACAACCCAGACCTTCTGAGTCAGGTCTGTGGCTTGGTACTGCAAAATGAGAGGAGTCGGACCCGAATCACAGTGTGACTAAGTCCCTGATCCACCTTCCTAGCAGGGTCATAGGACCCAGGTCCTGACTGCTTGCTGACCCAAGTCAGACTGATTGTGTGTGGACAGAAGGGAGCTTTGCTCAAACCCGAGTCAGGATCCAGGCTTAGGTTATGTCTGCACAGCAAACAACAACAAAACCAAGGCAGCAAGTCTCAGAGCCTGGGTCAGCTGACTCGGGCTTGCTCCTTGAGGCTGAAAATAGCAGTGTCAATGTTCCCACTCCAACCACAGCCCAGGTTCTGGGAGCCTCCCTGCTTGCTGAGCCTCAGTTTACAGGCTCCAGCCCAAGTGGGAACATCTACACTGCTGGTTTTAACCACATAGCATGAGCCCAAGTCAGTTAACCCAAGCTCTGAGACTCCCTGCCACAGGTCGTTCTGCTGTGTAGACATACCCTTAGGCAGCCTGTGGTAGAGCCTGAATTGAGTCCAGATTTCAGATTCCAAACACCACTAACTTTACAAAATTCTCCCAATTTACACCATTGTGACAGGAGAATCTGTCCCTGAATTTTCAGTCTGATTGTTGAGGTCTGAGACCAACAACCTGCACACTACATTGAAAAAAATCACAACAGAAAACTAATACAATATGTCCACCCTTTGGAATCAAAACATTCAGTGAACGAATCACAAATACATTATACTGTTACACTTGAAGGAGCTGACTAAAAATACAAGCAAGCTGGAGAAGACAAGATAAAGAAGCTGCAACGTTCACATAAAACAAGTGCTTGAGATATCTTTCAAGAATGCAGAATTAGCTCAGTGTTATCCAGCGGAAATTCCCTGGTGTTTTGTCTTTTAGAATAAAATTCTCCTTTCCAATCTTCACTATGGAGCTTGGTTGTTAAAAATTCCACATGAAGAACTTAGATTCGTAGATTCCAAGGCCAGAATTGTGATCACTGTGATCATCTAGTCTGACCTCCTGTATAACACAGGCCAATGAACTTTCCAAAAATAATGTATAGAGTATATCTTTTAGAAAATCATCCACTCTTGACATAAAGAGTGATGAAGAATCCACCAGGACCCTTGGTAAATTGTTCTGCCTATAACAATGAAAGTTTCACACTCCGAACAAATACAGACTATGCAACAGAGATGTCTCCTGAGATTAAGAGATTCAGAGTATGGGTTGCGTGGGAGGTGTCTGCTCTTATTACTTTAAGTATAATTAATGGAAATAAACATAGAGGTAATACACAACAGTACAAAATGTCAAGCAACATGAAAAAAAGATTTTGCAATGATCCTATGGATTCCCAGATCATCGCTATTATAAAAAAATTAAATACTGTAATGTATGAATTGTTCAAATTCTAAAGAATATATGCTATAATTTGATTTAAAAGTTTATACTAATAAAAACATAAAGCACATTCAAATCAAAAGTTTAAAGGGAAAGAGCAAAAAAACCTCCCATAAAGTAAGTATTATATTTCCCATGTTTATTCATCCCATTTAAGTTGCCACCCAATAATTACTTCCACTAAATCAGAGTAATATTTTTATTTTTATTGTAGGCATTTATAACTATGAAGCTGTTGGAACTCTTTTATATATTTGATATTGTATTTATTTTCTCCTAAAGTTGTTACTTGTCTGTAATGTGATTGAAGCATTTGTATTTTATTGCACCTTGTCTATAAACTTCTCATTACAACTACATTGAACAGAAAAGGTTCATACTAAAGGGATAACATTGGCAGTATATGGACTATGACACATGGTTGAACAGTAATGGTTTTATCCAGGAGAACGTAGTGGTGCACGATAATACTAGACAGTTAAGTAACAGTAAAAAGTCCATTTTCCAAAAGGTAGGTCCCTATAGCAGCATATAGACACCTTCATACATAATTTAGTCAAATGTGTCTTCCTATGTTTACTTGGACTTGGATTGCCAGTAGAAATGGTGCAGTGTCTTTATTAACTACCAAGCACTCTTCTCACGCAGACTCTTCTCAGGCTTCTAGGAGAAACTAGGAGAAACTGGGCATGTTCAGAAACTATACATAGGTATTTGCATACACCCAAACTCACATTACATAGTCTCACTTGCAAAGACAATTCTGCATAGTAACTTAATACCTATACTTAAAAGACCCTCCCAAGTTGTTGGGGTAGGTACTGGGGGATAGTCACGAGTGTGAAAAAGAATGCAGGCAGCAGAGTAGCTTCCACAGGTTTTGCCCCATGCCCTCTTGCAGAGGGTTATTGGCCAGTGGATCTATGTACTAAGGAATCCACCACAACCACCTCAGCTTTTCCTGCCCTCCAACACAATGCTGCTAAATGCATCTCCACAGAACTGAGCTCCCAAAATCCTGACCTTCCATGGAGGTAGGAGCAAGATTTGGCTAAAGACATTTTTATTTTATTCTGAAGCCATTTATTACACAAAAATGTCAAGAATAATTAGGAAAAAAAATTACGGTGCATGCAATACTAATGGTATTTTGCTGTTATGTCAGTTAGCTTTGCTATAGATAGAAGGTGAACAATGACGGTCTACAATGTTCTGAAGAAAGATGTCATATTATCGGAAGTGCTAGAGGACAAAAAAAAAATGGAGAAAACAGTAACCTGTTGCTTCAGTAAGCTTTAAAACACAGGGCATGGACCTGAACCTTCAACAAGTGTATGAAATATGTGACAGCTCTGCTGCAATGATGCATTGAATAGGGTGTGCTCACCTCAAGATCACTGTGTAAATTATTACCTGGCTGATTAGGTGCTACCAACTGGCTGGCACAGAACTGATGATCTGTAATATTGCTGCAGCTGAAAATTTAAAAAAGAGTAACAAGCAAGATACTTTATTATCACTTCAACAAAACCCATATATGCACCTTTTTTATAGAAATTCAGAGGGACAGCTACATTGTGGTAAACAGGACAAAAATGAGTTTCATGTCTTCATAAAATGAGATAAAAGGACAATTAACCCACTAAATTCTGCTCAATTGATATAATATTTGTTAATGTTTTCTTCTTCAAAGCAAAGGCTTCTGCTTCTCATTCCAAATGTTATGGGAATGATTCTTGGAAAATCAAGCCACCAGGAGCTGCATCATAGTGTTTGAATAGTCTGTATCTAATGAACTTGTCCTGACTTTGCTCTATTACTTATGGGCTTATTCATGAAAACAGTAATAATGGTGATGCCACTCTAGTATTTTTAAGCAATTGGGGCACGAAGAGGCATGTAATTCATAAGAGTGAAAATCAATCCACCTATAAAGGATTTACTCTCCTGAGTTCTTTTTGTTCAGCAAAACAAATACATAAAATAAATAAATAAATAATAATGAAAACTGAGTATTTTAAAAAGAAATTAACTCATTATTTTTGTATCTTATATGCAATTCACAAAAACAATTTATCCATATGGAAACTGTTTTTATGAGGTAAAATATAAAAACCAAACACACAAACATCAAACACAGTACATTTGTGTGTAAAAAGATGGTTTATATGAGCTCTTTAATGCTGGGAACTGAGTACTGAGGAGTGGTTTTCAAAAATATTGATTTTTTTTTAAACCAAATGTCACGAACCACTAGTCACAACTTTGTTTTGTGTTCACAGTACAGAAATGCTGCTTTTTATTACATTTGAATATTGAAATATGTAAATTTTTTAACTGTTTCAGTGCAAAACTTAATATAAATGAAAGTTTGAATTATATGCATTCTAAAAACTGTGTTGAGCAAAATGAGGCATATTGTTGTTCTCAATCTATCCTCTTTTCAAGCAAACAACAGCAAAAAATGTGCAGGTTTTCCACAAAAGCAGACAACTTTGGTAAATTTGAAATGAAATGTGAAAATCTCGGGTGAAAAGATTTTGTTGTGAATGCTTTGCTTAGTCTTAAGGCTAAGCACTTAGGTGTCAGAATGAAATGTGTTGTTCTAGGCTAGATTTTGTTTTTTGTAACTAAAGATATTTTGGATGAGTACAGGTAAATTAGAAATACTTTCTTGTGGGGATTGCCGGTAAGGGTGCAGTGGTACTTCTGTCAGCTGGGAAAGGCTGCAGCATTTTCCCCATTCTGCACAGGGGCAGCTCCAGGCATCAGCACAGCAAGTGCGTGCCTGGGGCGGCAAGCCGCAGGGGGCGACCTACCGGTCGCTGTGAGGGCGGCAGGCAGGCGTCTTTTGGCGGCATGCCTGCGGGAGGTCCGCAGGTCCCACGGCTTTGGCGGCAATTTGGCAGCGGGGACGCTGATGGCACGGCACTGGCAGACCTCCCGCAGGCGTGCCGCCGAAAGCCACCTGCCTGCCGTGCTTGGGGTGGCAAAAAACATGGAGCCACCCCTGATTCTGCAGCAGCCCATTGGAGTAGAGTAGAGGGATATGGGGCTGGTATCCTTGGAGATACTATCAGGGAGTAGGACACAGCACTTCCTCACACAGTTGTGTTCATATCATGTACAAGAGCACAAGGCTTCTTTCACCCTCTCCCACAGGGAAGGACACAATTTCGCCCTTTGTGATCAGGGGCAATATTATATGTTCCATTTTGCAGAGCATGACATGCCAGCCTGATGCAAGAAAAGCCCATAGAATCTGTTGGCAAATAGAAAGGACATCTTGTGATAATGCACAACTTATATGCTCAAAAAAGCAAAATATAAATATAGTGTGAGACGGTATTATACAATGTGGCAATGTTTTTCATCTATACTGTTTGGTTGACATTCTGTAATAGAGAAGGCCATTACTCCTATACTCTCTTGAATTAGCCTTGTTGAAAATATTTGTGTTGACATAAGAACATAGACAGAAGTGACCCAGTACCTCTATCTGATACCTGATATAATAGTGTGCTCTCAATTAAATACTCTCTATATGCTTGTGTATAAATCTGTGCATATGATTCATAGATTCATAGATTCATAGATTCTAGGACTGGAAGGGACCTCGAGAGGTCATCGAGTCCAGTCCCCTGCCCGCATGGCAGGACCAAATACTGCCTAGACCATCCCTAGTAGACATTTATCTAACCTACCCTTAAATATCTCCAGAGACGGAGATTCCACAACCTCCCTAGGCAATTTGTTCCAGTGTTTAACCACCCTGACAGTTAGGAACTTTTTCCTAATGTCCAATCTAGACCTCCCTTGCTGCAGTTTAAACCCATTGTTTCTGGTTCTATCCTTAGAGGCTAAGGTGAACAAGTTCTCTCCCTCCTCCTTATGACACCCTTTTATATACCTGAAAACTGCTATCATGTCCCCTCTCAGTCTTCTCTTTTCCAAACTAAACAAACCCAATTCTTTCAGCCTTCCTTCATAGGTCATGTTCTCAAGACCTTTAATCATTCTTGTTGCTCTTCTTTGGACCCTTTCCAGTTTCTCCACATCTTTTTTAAAATGCGGCGCCCAGAACTGGACACAATACTCCAGCTGAGGCCTAACCAGAGCAGAGTAGAGCGGAAGAATGACTTCTCGTGTCTTGCTCACAACACACCTGTTAATGCATCCCAGAATCATGTTTGCTTTTTTTGCAACAGCATCACACTGTTGACTCATATTTAGCTTGTGGTCCACTATAACCCCTAGATCCCTTTCTGCCGTACTCCTTCCTAGACAGTCTTTTCCCATTCTGTATGTGTGAAATTGATTTTTCCTTCCTAAGTGGAGCACTTTGCATTTATCTTTGTTAAACTTCATCCTGTTTAACTCAGACCATTTCTCCAATTTGTCCAGATCATTTTGAATTATGACCCTGTCCTCCAAAGTAGTTGCAATCCCTCCCAGTTTGGTATCATCCGCAAACTTAATAAGCGTACTTTCTATGCCAATATCTAAGTCGTTGATGAAGATATTGAACAGAGCCGGTCCCAAAACAGACCCCTGCGGTACCCCACTCGTTACGCCTTTCCAGCAGGATTGGGAACCATTAATAACAACTCTCTGAGTACGATTATCCAGCCAGTTATGCACCCACCTTATAGTAGCCCCATCTAATTTGTATTTGCCTAGTTTATCGATAAGAATATCATGCGAGACCGTATCAAATGCCTTACTAAAGTCTAGGTATACCACATCCACAGCTTCACCCTTATCCACAAGGCTCGTTATCCTATCAAAGAAAGCTATCAGATTGGTTTGACATGATTTGTTCTTCACAAATCCATGCTGGCTATTCCCTATCACCTTACCACCTTCCAAGTGTTGGCAGATGATTTCCTTAATTACTTGCTCCATTATCTTCCCTGGCACAGAAGTTAAACTAACTGGTCTGTAGTTACCTGGGTTGTTTTTAGTTCCCTTTTTATAGATGGGCACTATATTTGCCCTTTTCCAGTCTTCTGGAATCTCTCCCGTCTCCCATGACTTTCCAAAGATAATAGCTAGAGGCTCAGATACCTCCTCTATTAGCTCCTTGAGTATTCTAGGATGCATTTCATCAGGCCCGGGTGACTTGCAGGCATCTAACTTTTCTAAGTGATTTTTAACTTGTTCTTTTTTTATTTTATCCGCTAAACCTACCCCCTTCCCATTAGCATTCACTATGTTAGGCATTCCTTCAGACTTCTCGGTGAAGACCGAAACAAAGAAGTCATTAAGCATCTCTGCCATTTCCAAGTTTCCTGTTACTGTTTCTCCCTCTTCACTAAGCAGTGGGCCTACCCTGTCTTTGGTCTTCCTCTTGCTTCTAATGTATTGATAAAAAGTCTTCTTGTTTCCTTTTATTCCCGTAGCTAGTTTGAGCTCATTTTGTGCCTTTGCCTTTCTAATCTTGCCCCTGCATTCCTGTGTTGTTTGCCTATATTCATCCTTTGTAATCTGTCCTAGTTTCCATTTTTTATATGACTCCTTTTTATTTTTTAGATCGTGCAAGATCTCGTGGTTAAGCCAAGGTGGTCTTTTGCCACATTTTCTATCTTTCCTAACCAGCGGAATAGCTTGCTTTTGGGCCCTTAATAGTGTCCCTTTGAAAAACTGCCAACTCTCCTCAGTTGTTTTTCCCCTCAGTCTTGATTCCCATGGGACCTTACCTATCAGCTCTCTGAGCTTCCCAAAATCTGCCTTCCTGAAATCCATTGTCTCTATTTTGCTGTTCTCCCTTCTACCCTTCCTTAGAATTGCAAAGTCTATGATTTCATGATCACTTTCACCCAGGCTGCCTAAGTCAATTCAATGTTGAAACTGGGGGGAAAAGGAATGATGGTTGTTCCAACTTTCTCAACCCCTTTATCATTTGTATCCCTATTTCAACCTGTAGCAATGCAAAATATGGAATAATGGTGTCCCAATCCAACAACACTGAATTCAAACATTGCAATAAGTCATTTTTTTTATGAAATGTACCTCAACTTTTGTAACTCAAACTCGGAAATTGATCACACAAGGAAACAAACAAGCTCCTGGGAAATGCTAAACAGTCTGGAGGCACTCAGTACCTTGCACAATCTGGCTCTCAATCATTAAACATTATGGAAATACTGAGCCATTAGACCAAACCACTGAAAGCCTTTAGATTTATTTTTAGGAACCTAATACATGCATTAATATTATTGTGTGTATTAACATATTTTTGTAACCTTTCCTATTTTCTTTCAAAAGTGATGATTCACATTCACAGTAATTCAGATTCAGAACAAAAGTGATAATGTATAGATTCTGAATGCACATAAGGCATGATGCAAATACTTTCTAAGACAATTTTTTTGAAAAGGGCCTTCAAAAATTGTGTTTTGCATAATTATTTGGAAAAAAAAAGAGTGGATAAGTGGCTCTGGAAATGGGCTCGAGAGCTTTTCACTTCTTGGTTCCCAGTTCAAATCTAGCTCATGCTAGCGACCAAAGGTCATTTCTATCTAAAGACTGGTTTATGTAAAATAAATTGTTAATCTCAGTCCCTAGAGGACTTGATGTCAGCATCACAAAACTATCCCCACCCCAATCTGTGCTAATTGGAACATTGTTTTCTATCTCAACTGGAAGGCCAAAGATTGAATGGTAATAGAAAATGTGCATTATTCTCTTTTCTTAGGAAATGGTCTTTGTGGTCTTACTGCCTATACAGTAAGTGTACATCCTATACACCCTGTTCTGCAGAGATTATTAGTTATATTTATCTATTATATAATATATATATTCCAGTAACACTCACAATGTGCTACTGTCCACAAAGACATTGTCCTGAGGAACTTAAAGTTTTGGGGTGGGCTTCTGTGCTATGAATATAAGAACTTGCAGAACAGGGGGATGGGTAGGTTAAGATGGCTTTAAAATAGCGTTGTGCCCTCCTCGTTCTGAGCTGATCTGGAAACCGAGTGTAACTTAGAAAGCCCTTGGGATCTGTCTAAGTTATTGTAGCCTTCTCAGCAGGGCTGGTGGAAGGATGTTTCGTGCCCTAGGCGAAACTTCCACCTTGCGCCCCCCATCCCCGAGCCCCCGCACTGAGGCGCCCCCCCGTGACAGCTTCCCACCCCCCACCCTAATGTACCCCCCCGCCCCAGCTCACCCCTGCCCCGCCTCCTCCCCGAGCACGCCATGGCTGCTTCACTTCTCCCGCCTCCCAGGCTTGCGGCACCTAAGCTGATTGGCGCCACAAGCCTGGGAGGTGGGAGAAGTGAAGCAGCCATGGCGTGCTCGGGGAGGAGGCGGGGCAGGGGTGAGCTGGGGCAGGGAGTTCCCCTGCGTGCCGCTCCCCCCCCTTGCTACAGGCAGCCCTCCCCGCACTCCACTGCCCCAGCTCCCTCCGCCTAAATGCCGGCTGCGACCTGGACGGCCGAAGATCCAGCCGCCACAGTCGCTGCCGAAGAAAATGGCGCCCCCCAAATCCTAGTGCCCTAGGCGACCGCCTAGGTCGCATAAATGGTTGCACCGGCCCTGCTTCCCAGGCTACTCGATGAGCCACACTGCACTGCCTGGAATCGCCACAGTGTGGCATGCAACACCTCCATCATGCCCCATATGTCCCCATTGGCTAACACCATACATAACATGGTCCCTACTCTGGAGCTTGGGAAGGGGCAGTCAGGAAGCAGCCTTACAGTGCTCATCCACAGTTTCTCCCCCAGTTAGACATGGGGCTTTTAGAGCCACTCTACACCATTCCAGCACTTTTACAAAGCATAAGAGCGGGGGGTGAGGCTCTTACAGTATCTACACACACACCCTATAAATAGAGTACTTTGATCTTCAGGACAGTCAAACTATATCTTTCATGAGCATAAATTTACTAAAAGAAAAATAAAGAAAGGGTATGGAAAATGGTCCAGACACATTTTTATGCACCTCATGCAGGTGTTTTAATTAGGACAAAAATCAGCTAGGTTGCATTTTCAAACAAAATTCTAGTATTGCTTGGTTTATCTGAAAAGATATAGCTTTTAAAACTAATCATTTTTCCTTTTTCTGGACTGTGACGATTCCTTTTACAGATTGGCTAATAATACAGTACCATTCCAAACTTGATAAGCTTTGTAACAGATGGAATGAGTTTTTTTAAGTGATTTGAATGCCTAGCGTTGTGTCATGACACAGGCTGGATTAATTTTCCATTGTGCTAATCAGAAATGAAGTAAGCTTATGTCTTTTCCCTTCTTTTAAAAGATGACCAAGGTTCCTGCTGCTTTCCTTTGGCTCAAGAAAACTAGTGTTCAAAATACTTGTTGGGACCTTAAAAATAATCTTGTGAATTTGCTTTAAATTGCTTCCATGAAAGGTAGATCTTAATTTTTCATCTTCAGTCACACTCTGGTGGAAGAGTCTGACCCTAACTTTAGAAATCAGTTTTATCCTGCACACTACAAGTCAGATATTATTAGCTATGTTAGATAGGTGATAGATTAGAAACAATCTGTTGTTACAGAGTGAGCTGACAGCGTGATTATTTTCTGTGTTCTATGCAGTTACCACTTGGGAGTTCTTGTAAATGAGAGCCTTATTTTCTTGATATTTACCCATGTAAATAACATGAATAAACTTGAGATGTCTCCTACTGCTCTGAGACAATTTAGATGGTCAATAAATGGGTTTGCTGTTCAGTTTGCAGGTGCTGTGGGTAATTTGCTTCTCCTTTTCTGTCCTAATAGAAAAAGCACACCTTAATCATATTTAGGACTAGCAGGCTTAAAAAGACTCATTTTTGTTGAGAATTTTCTTCTATGTAATGTCATATAATTCAATGTACTAATATATTGTAATGATTATCTTGGAGATTAACTGCTGGCTATATAAAGTGGTAACAATTAATTCATGTTAGACTTAAATATGGGGTTTTATTCAGCCTTTAGGTTTTTGGGGCCAAATTCACTGTGATTCTGTGTCCATCGAAACCAGGGGTCTCAAACACATGGCCCAGAGTTATTTGCCGCGGCCTGCCAAGCTCCCCGCTCCCTCCGGAGTTATTTCCTGTGGCCACCAAGCTTCCCTCACCCGCCGGCGCCCTCTCCCCTCAGCGTGCCACGTCCCCACTCCTCTGCCGACCTCCAGGCGTTTCCCACTGCCAAACAGCTGTTTGGTGGTGCTTAGCGCTTTCTAGGAGTGAGGGGGGGAGGAGCTGGGAGGCGCGTGCTCAGGGGAGAAGGCGAAGAAGAGGCAGGGCCGGGGCGGGAATTTGGGGAAGGGGTTGGAATAGGGGCAGGCAGGGGGCGGAGTTGGGGTGGGGACTTTGGGGAAGGGGTTGGAATAGGGGCAGAGAAGGGGTGGGAAGAGGTGGGGCAGGGGCAGGGCCTCATGGAGGGGTTGGGGCGGCGGGGGGGCTTTTGTATCTTTATATGAAAAGGTGTCAGTGATGCGGCCCTCGGGCCAATGTACTAGTCCCCATGTGGCCCTCGTGGTGATTTGAATTTGAGATCCCTGATCTAAACCCATGTTGAATTTGGCTTCTGATTCTTATTGCTTATGAATAGATAGAGGACTTTCCCAAAGAAAGTTCTAGTATTTATTCAGTCCTCTTCATGTTCATTATAGATAACTCTAAAACATTTTGAATAGGAGTTTGACTGCCACTTCAGATTTTACATAGGGACAGGATAAGAAGTTGTTTAAAACATAATTTGGGATTTCTTGAGACTTTCAGATGAGAGTGCTCTCCCCTTCTGCGGGACCTACACTCATCTATTCAGCCACTTCCCCAATGGCGAGTGAGGGAGGGTACCCCTACTCACCCACTTCTCTGGGTCCTAGCCCACTGACCCTGTAGATGACAGCCACATGCTGTGTCCCCTCCAACTCCTCAGTATGTTTCCCTTGGACACTTTCCTGCAGCCCCAGCACTTTCTTTGTCTTTATCTCAGGGCCTCAGCATGCCAGTCCTAGAACCAGCCAGGAGCCCCCTCTCACTCTCATGTTTATGCCCAGCACTGCTCTGTCCAGGGTGCTAGCTTCCTTCTGCCTTCAGGGCCGGCTCCAGGGTTTTTGCAGCCCCAAGTGACGCAAAAAATAAAGAAAAAAAAAAGCCACGATCGTGATCGCGATCTGCGGCGGCAATTCGGCGGGAGGTCCTTCGCTCCGAGCGGGAGTGAGGGACCGTCCGCTGAATTGCTGCCGAATAGCTTGATGTGCAGCCCCTCTCCCAAGCGGCCGCCCCAAGCACCTGCTTGGCAAGCTGGTGCCTGGAGCCGGCCCTGTCTGCCTTCAAGGCATTCAGACCTCCCTCCTTGAGCTCTGCCCTGCAGTTCTTATGTGGGCCCACTGCACCTGTATTGCTGCTCCTTGCAGCCCCTCTCTGATTGGTTGCTTCCTGTGCAACATCCCTATGGCCCAATTAATCCTTTGCATGCCAGTTTGGGGCAGGCAGCACATCACACTGTCCCAGGTCTTTTTGCCTCCTCCTTCTCTGCACACTCTCCTTTATAGTAAGCCTTGTTTCCTCTATTGGGCACAGCTTTGAGTGCCTGGCTCCATGATAGACAGGTCTGGCAGCTGTGTGTGGGAGGGGTTAAGCTGCTTGCCTGAAAACAGGAGCACCTTCCCTCCCCTTCCTGCCTAAGCTCAGTATGGCTTTTGTGGACCCCATTACACAAGGTGAGAGGCTTCTGTACGTCACATAAATAACTTCTTCATCTTCTGCATGGAGGACACCGATTCTGTTGCTCGACAGTCCCCACTGCTGGCTAATTGACTCCATGAAGGGCATCAGACTCCAAAAAGTCAATATTCTGCTTTCTTGGATCCAGTGTAGGTTTTGTGGTTGCTAACAAATGAAACTTAGAACATTATACTTCAAGCCTTTCTTCCATGGAATTTTCAGTGACTTCAATGGAAGTTTCATGTGATGAGGGCTTGCAGTATAGGTCCATAGTTATTATTCATGCTAGGAGATTAGAAAGGTCTATAAAGTTTTACAATCTATGGTAGCTTTTAAAGGGGTTCTTTACTAGGGCTTAAGTTTAAAAAATAATATTTGTTTCATTCTTGTTCTCTGAATTGGCCTGTAAAATTTTTACCAGGTTCATGTGTTGTAATATTACTATCAGCAAAGAGGAATTAGCTAGGAATATAGAGTACTCAGAAAAACTCTTTTCTATCTAATGTATCCTTTGGACATCTTCTTTAAGTTTATATGGTTACCTCAGTGTTTATTTCAAATAACAAAATCTTTTGGTTTAATATTGTAAGTCTAATTTTAGTTCATTCTTGTGTGTGCATGCATGAGAAGTATTTCATACTCTACATCTTTTTTCTTTCTTTCTTTCAAATTGTAAACATTAAATATTTTATTTGACATTTGTACGTTAATATTGATTTTTTTTCTCTGTGACAAATAGCTTCCTATTGTAAAATACTGTGAAAAGGTCGGTGTATTTTTCTTTTCATTCCTTATTATATGCAATGCAAATCCTTTGATCTTATCTACACCAAAGTAATCTTGATAGTGCTTGGTTATTCAAGCATGTACTTTTTATTTTGCTTCTAAGAACCATTTTAAAGAAAGAGGTTATAGAAATGTGAATATGCAGATCCAAGAATGCTGTGTATTTGTATGGTGGTTAGAATCTCTGAAACTGTAATCTCTTTTTTCATTAAGGCAAAACTACACATTCATTAGTCTCTAAAACTTACACTATATATCTTTAGCCAAATTTCTTATCTGAGAAAACACTTCGGGTTTTGTAGCCATTACATATGTGAGACCAAGCACTTAGTATTCATGATACTCAGAAAGGAATTTTTGCATGGCAAAGACGGTATCTAACAGTCTGGGGTGAGTAAATTTCATTTCCTCCATGAGTCTTGTGGGGCTGCTACTTAGAATCACATGGTAAGTTACACTTGAGGACAAAAGGTTTCATCTTCAAATCATGGTACATCCTGTTTCTCTTTAATTACCATTAGCAGGGGTGGCCAACCTGAGCCTGAGAAGGAGCCAGAATTTAACAAGGTACATTGCCAAAGAGCCACAGTAATACATCGGCAGCCCTCCATCAGCTTCCCCACCCCCGCTCCCAGTGCCTGCCACCCACTGGCAGCCCCGCCAATCAGCGCCTCCCCCTCCCTCTCCGCATCTCCCGAACAGCTTTTTTGTGGCGTGCAGGAGGCTCTGAAGGGGAGAAGCAAGGGCACTGCAGGCTCAGGAGAGGGGGCGGGAAGGGGTGGAGTGGAGGCAGGGCCTGTGGCAGAGCCAGGAGTTGAGCAGTGAGCACCCCCTGAACACTGGAAAGTTGGCGCCTGTAGAGTCGATGCCTATACAAGGAGCCGCATATTAACTTCTGAAGAGTCGCATGTGGCTCCAGAGCCACAGGTTGGCCACCCCTGACTAATAGGATATGTGATTGGCTAATCATGTAGTATGGCTAATAGATAAGTTTGAAAATTCAAATGTCTGTGTGTGCTAGTATATAAGTGTTGTAATTTTGTTTTCTGCCCACTGCGTTTGTAGGAACTCCCTGTCTTCACAAGGCAGCTGTCATTTTTTGAGGCAGTGTTGATGTGGTACATTATAGAGGAGATATATGCTGTGCTCTTTCCTAGAGTCGTCTTTTAGTTATTTCTTGTTTTGTTGTTTCTCCCATTCTATAATAAAAGTCATACAGAACGAAAGTGCTGTCTATGTTTGCCCTTCAGGTATAGAAAAATATAAGGGCTCTGGTGACAAATGTGGGATTGTGAAAAGCAGCAAAGGCCTGAGAAAAAAAATGAAGAGATTTCTTGGTTAAAAAAAGAGCAAGACTCAGAGAAAGGTAGTTTTCCAGTTTAATAAAAAAGAAACAAAAATTCAAACTCAGGGTTGGAGACCTGATCAGTACTCCCATGCAAATACTATGAAAGACAGTAGCAAATAATGATTACCAACTGGTGTCTGGGAATGCTCAGTGATGATCCTCAAACAGGTATATTTTCCACATATAATTGGAGTATAAGGACCACAGAAGTGCTTAGCAAGTTTTTGGAACCAAAACTAAACTTTCTAGCAGAAAGATGTGTGTTCTGTATACAGAGCTGGCACAACCCATTAGGCGACCTAGGCGGTTGCCTAGGGCACTAACATTTTGGGGTGGTGACCATGGTGGCCGGATTTCAGCCACCCTGGTTGTTGTCGGTATTTCGGGGGTGGGACCTTCTGCTGCCTCTGTCCAGGGTGGCATTTTGGGGGCGGGACTTTCCGCTGCCAAGGGTGGCAAAAAACTCCTGTCTGTATAAGAAACTAAATAAAAAGATAAACAAAATTCTGCACAAAGTAACCAGAAAGCCAATTTAAATGGCTACCTGAGGAGGCCCCTGGCATAAGGGGAATCCCTGTGTAACAGTGCCAACATAGTAATTATTTACAGTCCTACTTCTCAGTCCCTGGTGTGAGAAGCGTCATTAATAAGTGGAACAACCAGGATGTCTCCAGTAATCCCCAGCACCCAGGATTAAGTTAGAGCAGCCTTCAGACTACTCTAATGTATGCCAGGACTGATCTGATACCCAGACAGCCCCCAAATCTGGTGGCAAAAAGATGATGTAAAGCCACCTTTGTCCCCAATCTATGCTAAGCATGCTTTGACAAGAGCAGAGAACTTGGTCCCAATTATCTGAATTTCTAGCTGGATATAAAAGACTTTCCACTACCTCTCAGTTTACATGGAGTTTGCAGCGGGCCTACCTCTGCTCCAGTAAAAGGCTGTACACATTTTGGCTTTATTACCAAAATTACTCAAACTAACCATAACATTAAATTCACACTGATCCTAGCAGAGTTTTTAAAGAGCAGACTGTGGTGGTCACTGGAGCATTAATGACGATGTTCTATCTGTCTTGGAACACTGCAGAAGTTCCAGAGAACTGGAAGATAATATTGTGCCAATATTTAAAAAGGGTAAACAGGATGACCTGGGTAACTATAGGCCTGTCAGTCTGCCATTGATCTTTGTGCAGTGGATGAAATGCAATCTGGTTAATAAAGAATTAAAGGAGAGTAATATAATCCATTCCAATCAACATGGGTTTATGGAAAATAGATCACATCAATCTTTGACTTGTAATCTCATCAAAAACAGAGATCAAGTTTGATTGATCAAGGTAACAGTGTTGATGTAATATACTTAGACTTCTGTAAGGTGTTTGACTTGATTCTACACAACATTCTAATTAAAAAACTAGAATGATGCAATATTTACGTGGCACACATTAAAAGCTGGCTATCTGATTGGTCTCAGACTATAACTGTAAACAGAGATTTATCATTGAGCGTGTGTTTCTAGTGGAGTGCCACAAGTTTAGTTCTTGTCTCTATGCTATTTAACATTTTTATCAATGACCTGGAAGAAAACAGAAAATCAGCACTGATAAAGTTAGCAGATGACACCACAATGAGGCAATGGTAAATAATAAAAATGACATATCACTGATATAGAGAGATATGGTCACTTGGTAATGTGAGGAAAAATCTAGCCAGCCCTATAAGCCGCAGTATCAGCCTGGGCCCATTCTGCAGGCCGCAAACCTGCACCAGATTAAGTGTCATGTTCCCTGCCAGTATCAGTCAAGGGTTATGACCGGAGAAGGGGGGCAGGGGCGGGGAGGAAAAGAATGAAAAGCCCCAGCAGCAGTAATAATAAAGTGGGTGTTTATGGCTGGCGAAATATAATAACCGCTTGTGTGAAGCAATAAGCAATGTAGTAAGTAGCTAGATTGACTAATCATGCCTCCCCTTTTGTTTAACCATGCCCCCCCAATCCAATTGCATAAATTGTATCCTGCCTGGAATGTTTAAGTAACAGGCACCCCAAATGAAGCCAAGTAATGACAGTATCGGAAACCACCAAGAAGCCCTCCACTCTATTTGCACCCTATTCTGGGAAGATTGCAAAAGGAGTACTGGGAAAAGTGGAAAGACCCTAACTCCCCTATCCTGATAAATGACATGTAACGTGTAATATCTTTGTGGTTTTTGGCTTTAAAAAGGCTCGGTGCACTCCAATCGGGGGAGTGGTTCCTGACTGCTACCCCCAACGCGTTGGTATGTATTAAATAAACGGGCCTCAGGCTTGAGTATCTGATCAAAATGATGCATGGGTGACTTTCGACAACAGTAAACTGGGTACAAACAAACAGCATGTTGTTTTAATACAGCTAAATATAAATGTATATATCTAGGAACAAAGAATGTTGGTCATACTTACAGGACAGGAAACTCTGTTCTGAGAAGCAATGACTCTGAAAAAGACTTAGGGGTTGTGGTGGATAATCAGCTGAACATGAGGTCCCAGTGTGACCCCAGGGCTGGCCTTACCATGAGGTGAACTGAGGTGGCCGCCTCAGCTGCCATACTCTGGGATGGGGGGGAGAAGCGGGGAACGCCACAAGGACCCAGAGTGTAGAAAATTGTGTCTGCTGCTGGTGTGTATGTATTCTCTCAGCTCTAGATGCACAGAGATGGTAGAGTGCTGTGCTGCAGGAAGGAGGGCACAAGAGACATAACAGGCAGGCAGGAGAAAAGGTGAAAGGGAAAAACAGAAAGCAGTAGGAGCCGCAGGGAGAGAGAGGGGGAGGAGCCTCTTATGTATCTCCCTAGCACCCTCAGGAGCCTGCACTGATTAACACCAGCTTCTCAGGGAGCTTCCTGTTTACTGCTGCTTCCCTGAACCCACTTGAGGAGAACAGGCAGTCAACTGAAGTAGCAGGAGCCAGTTAGGCCCTTAAGACACTGCTATCTTCCCTCACTCAGGCCCTGCTACTAGCCTGCTTATTTTTCCTCTTCAATTGAGTGTTGAGAACCACTATAGCTGGCACAGAACAGCAGTCATGAGTGAGAGAGGAAAACGCCCCTCTGGGGCAGCATTCAGAAAAAGAAAGAAAGCAAAGGAAGCTTTTCTATCTAAGCAGGAAGGAGCTCTCCTGAGATACATAGACACAAATGTTCACAGTGAGCCTTCCAGCCCCAGTGAGGATGTGAGTGGTGAGGAGATGCCTGATCTTCCAGTTCGTCAGAGTGCAGGTGACCCGGCAGCTACTGCAGCATCCATATCTCCATCTCAAATGGATGTAACCATGCACATTCCTGAAGAAAAGTGTAGATCAGACAAGAGTGTGGTGGAGGTGCAAGAAATAGCTGCTGCTGAGTTTAGTTCCTTAAGTCTAGATGATCCAGGACTGTGGACCCACGTTAGCAGTAGCCTGAGGGACTTCCTTGTACTGCATGGGCCATAGCAAGTGAAAAACTTTATGTTCCCCAAAGACAATGAAAATAGAAGTTTCCATCCAACACATTACTGGTATGAAATCCCCAATGGTGACAAAGTGGAGAGGCCAGGGCTTATGTACTCAAAAATCTGGAATGCTGCATACTGTTTTTGTTACAAACTCTTCCAGGATTTCAGTGTTCTACAGGAACAAAGGACTGCAAAAATCTGGCTAGAAATCTGGCATGCCATGAGAAGGCAGCAAATCACCAGAGAGCATTCCATAGGTGGAAAGAGCTTGAGATGAGACAAAGGTTAAAGGTCACCATAGATGATCAGCATCAAGAGAAGATTGCATCAGTCTCTCTTTACTGGCAAAATGTTCTGAAAAGGCTCATTGCCATTGTGAGAATGCTTGCTACCCAAAACCTATCACTGCGTGGCACTTCAGATCAGCTGTATGTGCCAAACAATGGAAACTTCCTTAAAATTGTGGCACTGATGGCTGTACTCCAGGAGCATCTAAGAAGAGTCACCACCCAAGAAATGTACACACACACTTCCTTGGAAAAACAATTCAAAATTTGATCAGACAGTTACTGGCAACAAAAGTCAAACAGAAGATTGTGGCAGATCTGAAGTCAGCAAGATATTACTCTGTTACTGCACACCTGACATCAGCCATACGGAACAAATTACTTTAATGGTGCGCTTTGTAACAACAACAGAACCTAGTGAAAATGTCCCTGCAATGGTGACTGTTAGAGAGCATTTTCTAGAATTTATTGCATTGATGATACTATAGGAGCTGGTATGACAAATGTGCTTCTTAAAAAGCTGGAAGATACGGGAATTGTGATAGCTGACATGAGAGGTCAGGGCTACGATAATGGTGCCAACATGAGAGGAAAGAACAGAGGAGTGCAGACACGGATCTGAAAATTAATTAATTAATTAATTAATGGAGATATCCTATCTCCTAGAGCTGGAAGGGATCTTGAAAGGTCATCGAGTCCAGCCCCCTGCCTTCACTAGCAAGACCAAGTACTGATTTTGCCCCAGAACCCTAAGTGGCCCACTCAAGGATTGAACTCACAAGCCTGGGTTTAGCAGGCCAATGCTCAAACCACTGAGCTCTCTCTCCCCTCTCGAGCTTTTTTTGTCCCATGCAGTTCTCATTCATTGAACTTGGTGGTCAGTGATGCAGCATCAGCTTCTAGTGAGGCTACTGAATTTTTTAATGTAATTCAAAGCATCTATGTATTTTTCTGTTCATCAACTCATTGATGGCAAATTTTGAAGCAACATCTGGGAATATCCTCTCTGACACTGAAACCACTGAGTGTCACACGATGGGAAAGTCGAGTGGAGGTGATAACGCCTATCGAACACCAAACTGGGAAGATAGATGATGACATAATTGCGATTATGGAGGATAATGCTGTAACAGGAACTGTTTGTGGGAGAACAGTGGCAGAGGGAAATGGAATCACCAGAAACATACATAACTTCACATTTCTGTGTGGCTTAGTGTTGTGGCATGACATACTGTTTGAATTAAACGTTGTAAGCAAGAGACTCCAAGGTATTGACCTTGATATATCTGGAGCAATGGAACAACTGGCAAAGCAAAGTTATACCTACAGTCTTACCGGTCAGATGAGGGATTTCAAAATGTTCTGAAGAGTGCACAGAAGTTGGCAGAGGAACTTCACACTGAAGCTATTTTCCCACCCATTCAAGAATATAAGAGTCACCGAAGAAGAAGACATTTCGATTATGAGCCATGGGATAATCCCATAAGAGACCCCAAACAACAATTCAAAGTTGAATTCTTTAATCAGGTGCTAGACTGTGCAATACAGTCAGTTCAAGAACGTTTCATGCAGCTCAAGGAACATAGCAGTATATTTGGGATGTTTTATGATATTCCAAAACTCATCACTATACCTGAAGGAGACCTACATCAGCAATGCAGGGCACTAGAGACAGCATTGACACATGATGACATGTGCGATATTGATGCGAGGTATTTAGATGAACTGAAAGCCCTTTCAAGATACATTTCAGCAGGATCAACTCCAAAGGCTGTTCTGGAATATATGTGCACAAATAAGATGACCACCCTCTTTCCAAATGTTTTTGTTGCTCTGCACATAATTCTTACACTTCCTGTAACAGTTGCCAGTGGAGAACGCAGCTTCTCCAAGCTGAAGTTAATAAAAAACACATTTACGCTCCATAATGACACAGGAGAGGCTGGTCGGCATTGCAACATCTCAACAGAGCATGAGCTGGCCCAGATTGTGGACCTTCAGCAGGAAGCAGTTCAAATCTTTGCAACCAGAAAGGCACGGAAAGCACCACTTTGATTATTCAAACAGATAAAAATACCAGTGTTTAGTATGCAGACAAGAAAAGTTACATTTGCTGTGCAGGCGTTTGAAAGTTAAGTGTTACTTAAAATTTTTGAACAAGGCATTATAAGCTGTTAGTTCTCCTCTATTGGGGTAGGTAGCAGAGCAGTACCATGAGAGGAGTAGAAGAGGAAGAAGGCAGAATTGAGACCTTTCAAAGTTTTGGCCCAAGCCCAAGCGAGGGGGTATGGGGGCGTCATTTGAGCTCCTCGCCTCAGGTGCCAAAATGTTGTGGGCCGGCCCTGTGTGACCCTGTGGCCAAAAAGTCGAATGAGATCCTTAGAATCAAGGGAAATCTTGAGTAGGAGTAGAGGTACTTTTACCACTATATTTGGCACAAATGCAACCCTGCTGGATTACTGTGTCCAGTTCTGGTGACAGCAACTCACAAAGGATGTTGATAAATTGGAGAGGGTTCAAAGAAGAGCCATAAGAATGATTAAAGGATTAGAAAACATGCCTTATAGTGTTAGACTCAAGAAGCTCAATTTATTTAGCTTAACAAAGAGAAGGTTAAGCGGTGACTTGATTAACATCTGTAAGCACCTACATGGGGAACAAATATCTGATAATGGGTTCTTCAATCTAGCAGAAAAAGGTATAACAATCCAATGGTTGGAAGTTGAAGCTAAACAAATTCAGATTGGAAATAGGGCATAAATCTTTAACAGAGAGATTAATTAACCATTGGAACAAGTTATCAAGGATCATGGTGGAGTCACCATCACTGACAATTTTAAATCAACATTGGCTGTTTTTCTAAAAGATATGCTCTATTACAGTGTTTCTCAACTACCAGTTCATGGACCAGTGCTGATCCCAGAGATCTCCCTGACACAGTTTAGGAAGGCAGCAAGCCAGTCCCTGGTATCAAAAAGGTTGATAAACACTGCTATAGGAATTATTCTGAGCAACTTCTCTGGCATGTGTAAACAGGAGTCAGTCTAGATGTTCACAGTGTTCACTTATGGCTTTAGAATCCATTAATCTATGAAACTCTGCATTCCCATGATAAGGTGGCTTGCAAGTTGTACAGTTTTTCCAAACTAGATGAACAGGACTCAAATGCTCCAAACTGGGTTAATGTAAATATACACTGGATTGTGACTGAAAGACATGGGCCCTCACTGATTGGAAGAAATTGGCTGGACAAGTTTAAAACTGGTTCAGAGGTTGATCAGGTAGGGCAACTAAAATGAAGGTATAAAACTGTTTAGAGAGCTGGGGTTAATAAAAAGTATAACAGCAAAAATGCCTGTGGCTGAAAATGGAATTACCAAGTGTCTAAAGGACTCACTCTGTCCCTTACATTTTGTGGGCGCACAAATTAAAGGAAATACAAAAGCAAGAATTAATTTCTCAGGTGAGTTCACTGAATGAAGAGCATGTACAGTGTTCCCAGAAATGAAGGAAGTGTCAAAAATTGTGGGGATTACAAAATCTCAATAATCTCAGTCTGGAGATTAATCTATATCTGTTCCTAAAGCCACATTTGTCAGGAGTGGTAACATTTAAGCTGTTCAAAACATGTGCAGACCTGCCAACTCTATGGGGTTTTTCAAAAACGAGATTTTCAGATTCACTTACGGGTCTATAGGGAAAATCCATCCATCTATAGATAACACCCTTCTGATTGGCTGCCTTCCCCATTATCTCACTGATGATTCTTCTCTGGGGTATTATGCAAAAACTGAAATATCTAGGGGCTGCGTGTGAAATGCCTGACAGGGCAGCTCTAAAAATTAAATGTTGGGAAGGTTACAATTAAATGCTGGGGTCCCATTTTGCCTCCCTTCCTCTCTCCAATGGCCTCTCTAGGTTCATAAGTGTACATGAATGTATATGTGCTCTTTTATGTAAATTTGTATTAAATTGCACATTGTTTAAGGGATGTGTTCTGCAGTAGAACCAGCTTTGAACATTTCCTTACTGTGGGTGTATACCAATGGCTGTTCGGGTATGAATGTTTACCATATGATGTAGCCAGTGTGTCTGCAGCATTTCAAAGGGGAGATTAGGTGCTCTAGAGATTAAATGGTGTCATTTTTCAATTGAATGATGTATTGGTAAAAAAGATGAGAGCCAGAGAAACATGTAAGGAGCCTGTAAGATGTACTGAAAAGGTTGGAAAACCTGGTTTTAGCGCTGGGAAGAGTTGTGCTTTCTATCAGAATTAGATTGCTTAGTTGGGGCACAGCATAGATGAAGAGGGGAGAACCTCCCTTGAAAAAGAAGCCACTAACTATAGAAAATATGACCGTATCCCAAAATGTTTCAGATTTGAGATCTTCTTTGCCATTGCTAAAATATTATGGAAAATTCCTAACATATTGATATAAATCAACCCAATGTCTACACTGTTGTGAAATTATTTAAAATGGGTTTGGAATGAAGAGCAAAATTAAGGCTTCGCAGGGAGAAAAAAAAAACAAACAGAATAGTTCCCGTGGGGTGAGAGCTGTCATTTCATACATACATAAAACTGAGAAAGAGAGCCTGTAGCCTTTGCTGCTAGATCATTATCAAAGACCCAGAAGAACTCGTCTCAAATAGAAAAAAGACATTGAGCATTATTTTTGGAGTAATTCAATTCCATTCACATCTATTAGGGGAAATTTTCATCTTAATCACAGATCACTAACTCTGGGTAAAGATACTGTGTGGAAAGCTGGCATTCCACCATTAGCCACAGCCAAGACACAGATATGGGCTTTGATCATAGCTACATACCAATACGCCATTGGGTGCAAGATCCTTCAGAGACAGGTGCAAATTCAGATGTGCTATCCTGAATGCCTTTGAAAGTAGAAACTATCAGAAATAAAATAATAGTCCAGATTCTTCTTCTTAAAGGACCTTCCATTTTCAACCAAGGGTAGGATAGAGCCATGAGAATGAAAAAAAACTCTCGTGTTGGTGAAAATGATACAATGTAGTCTTTCTAGATTCTCAAATGACATAACGGATAAGAGATTTTGTCTTTATTAAACTAGGTAAATGGAGTTTTAGTAGAGAATCATTGTTTACTATGCAGTATATGGATAACTCCCAAAAGCTAACAGTGCATAATATCCTGTTTGAATTACATGAACATCATAAAGACATAGTAAAAATTAAATATTGGCCAGACTTAGACCAGGTTAGAGAAGGGAAATTAGTTGATGAGAACTATTTAGCAGTCACTAAAATATTTCAGAATCCATGTTATGTTATCCTTGGAAGTGGGCAATTAAGCCACAGTGCAGGCTTAATATTGATTTTGAAAAAAAAAAAAAAAGTTAGTCTGCTTAGTTTTAGTTAGTAATTATTCCTGGTAGAACAAAATTGTACAAAAGAGGCAATAGTTTTAGCAGAAGTATTTAACATTGTGGAATAGGTTTGCTGCATGTGAAAAGAGATTGTTTCAGATAATGATGCTCTTTGTTTCTGTGGAATTTCAAATATTCCTTAGGAAATATAGAGAAAAGATTCCCAGATCTTTTGCACATTATCCAGCTTCCAATAGTGTAGTAGAACACACTGTGCCCTCAAAAGGGCATTAGAAAAAGGAAGATAGAACTCTGTAATGGTATTACAGATTCTCTGCTCTTTGAAATCTACACCACAGTCTACTATTCAGAAAACTACAGTAGAGTTATTTCTTAAATGTAATTTAGCATTTTGATTTATGTTATATAGACCAGATTTAGCCAAGCAAGTACAGGGTAAATACCCCACAACATGTGGTTTTATGCCTAGCTCAGAAGGGATTTGGTGTGAAATTACAAGGGAGGTGAGAAATAGTAAGGAAGGTTATGGGGCCAGTAATAAATCTGATAGAGGTAAGAAGAATAAATATAAGGAACATATTGACCAGTTGTTACAAGATAGAAATTCAGCAACGGAAATTTAGAAAATGAAATGAAATTAAAACAAATGTCTAAATGTCAAAATTTACCATGAAATGGAAATTCTGAGTTTTGACCAGCTCTGTTTAGGATGCTGGCAAGATTTCCCTTAAATGGAGGCAAATCAGTGTCCAAGACCAGAACTACTCACAATTCGTCAGCCAGTCTCATTAGTTACATTACATTGTTCTAATTTAAACAATACATTAATTGGAAGCCAAGACCTTACCAGGAAACATACTGGATTCAGATGAATCTTTAATAATCTCTAACAGCCACAAACCTTCTTCATGACTGGCAGATTTTCTCTTTGACTTCTGTGGCATCAGTCATTTCACTGGGAAGTGGGATTTCTTTTGTGGGTATCAGGGCTTGGAACCAATAACCCAGCACATGCTTTTTCTGGTAATAGCTGAGCTACCCATTTATCTGTGGATAGTCAGGTGGGACGGATGTGTCAGTCTCAGGCCTTCTCTAATAGAAAATGGGTGAACATTCACTTGGCTAGATCATTCAGGTACATTATTTTGATAGAAGAGCAGTTAGT
Organism: Malaclemys terrapin pileata; assembly: GCF_027887155.1. NCBI lineage: Eukaryota > Metazoa > Chordata > Testudines > Emydidae > Malaclemys > Malaclemys terrapin. Next base: position 32,795,979 of record NC_071505.1, read on the forward strand.
TAATGTCACTAGTGATGTATGACACACGAACACTTGAAGGGAAATAATGGTGATAATTTGTCAAAGAAGCTAAGAGGTAGAGTGGTAGGGTAGGTGAGGTGTAATGATACACTATGTGGTTAGAATAATATGATATAGTGCTAGAGGAAAGGGGAATAACATAGGAGGACAAAAGAAAGAGAGGTGGAACAGTACAAAACATTAGGATTCTAGATAAATTTAGGAGGCTATATGTGCTTAGCATACTCTTGGTGCTATATAAATAATGAAGTAATAAGAATAAATGCAATAGTCATCATGCAAATTGAGTTAAAAATATGAGACATTAACCGAGAAGAATGTGTAAAAGAAAGGCAGAGAAAGGAAAATAATGAATGGCAGCAAAGGAAATAAAATCCAGAGATAAGTGGCTTTTTGTAACTTTCTGCTAAACTAAATCATTTTGAGCTACTGTATGTACAAGTCTGCCTACAGTCAGCAGGGAGAGAAGGAAAATTAGATAAAGGAGGAAAAATATATTTCTGAAAACATTTCAAACAATTTATGGTTATTTTAAAATTTTTAAGAGTTCTTTAGAGAAATTTATGACTAATCAGGAAACAGGAGGAATTTAAAATGTGGCAGATGTTTGTGAATTAGAAAATGCTTTGTCAGAAGAGGTGTAAATATATCTGGGAACGTAAGAGTTTGAAAGATTTTTTCAATGAAACATATGCAAATGGTGAAACGACTAAGCACAGCGGCATGAGTCATGAGTAAAACAGAATAGCTATATTTCACTAACAGAGACAGAAAGAAAGGATGTCGGAGGAACAGTTTTGTGCAACTGCAAAGTGCAATAACAATGCTTGTTATGTTACACAAAACATCCTACTGTAACTTAATCTACAAGATATGTGAGGACCCATGAGGAGTCTTGTGACCACATTGCAGTGGAGAACTAGTCATGTGCAAAAGAGAGATGGTGGGTTTGGAGGAAGAGGAGTCTCTTTGGAGATTCTAATGAGTTTGTTTAGATGAAAGGACAGGAGAGAATTATGGTTATATAGAGAGCCATATGGTGCTATTCAGGCACTGGGCTACATTGGGCACTGCTCCTTCTAGAATTTCCCTATATGAAGGGGACTGTGCATGCCCCACAGTCCCTCCAAATATTGTAGCCTGCTCTCTCTACATCCAACTTGGCCAGCTGCATTGACCAGTGCAGGAAGGAAAGTAGGGTCAGTGCTCTGCATCCTCAACCAATCATTGGGGTGATTATTTATGCACCCAGGGCTACTATAAGAGGCAGCCAGGGCTACTAAAAAGGGCCATCCAAATACCTGGACTTCCATTTTCTCGCATAGCTGCTCAAGGGCCAGGCACAATCTGGTTAATGGGTGTACTGTAAGTAAGAGCATAGGAATCTGAAGTTCCAGAGAAGAGATTTAGATGTATTAGGCAAGATTCATCAGTGTAGTAGGGACTTGATACTGAGTGTATTATAATTATCTTTCATATCTCCCAGTTCACTAAAAATGGAGGTTATTAATAGCTTACGTTTCACTTTTGCCAGTTCCTGGCTGGGACTTGAAGCACTTCTTAGCTTTTTAAGACTTCTTCACAATTACTCAGAAGTAAACCAAAGATGTGCTGAGAAACAGAATCCTTTCATTTCCCCACACCATACTATAAAAGGAGACTATGGCTTTTCTGAATGGGATTAGGTGATTTGTATCCCTCACAATGTGGGCTTGAGTGCCCTGTGGATAATAATAGGCTATAAATAAACCCTCCACCTGTCAAAACTAATACAGATAGATAAATCACTCATTAAAATGTAGGTGTACTGCAGGGATCAGCAACCTTTAGCACACGGGAAATCTACTGGTGGGCCGGTATGGTTTGTTTACCTGCAGCGTCCTCAGGTTTGGCCGATCACAGCTCCCACTGGCTGTGGTTCACCATTCCAGGCCAATGGGGGCTGCAGGAAGCAGCATGGGCCAAAGGATGTGCTGGCCGCCACTTCCCGCAGCCCGCATTAGCCTGGAACAGCAAATTGCGGCCAGTGGGAAGTGCAATCAGCCGAACTTGCAGACGCTGCAGGTAAACAAACCGTCCCGGCCTGCCAGCAGATTTCCCTGACAGGCCGCGTGCCAAAGGTTGCAGATCCCTGGTGTACTGCATAAGGATGTAAAGAAAAAGACTTATGAAATTATTTTAGTTTACTTTGTTGTTGAATTATGCATTTTTATATTCAGATAAGGCCTGCTCTAACTCTCTTACCCTAGTTGAGTATACCTTATCCCACAAGTAGTCCCATGGAAACTACTCAGAGGTAACAAGGACAGAATCCTGCCTGTAATTATTTTATCTAATTCTCCTCTGATTTTACGCTGACTAACTCCACTGACCTCATTGGAGCTATTCCTGATTTACAATGGTATGAGAAAAAACAGGCCTATGGGGTCAGATTCTCAGTTATGTCTGATGTGTAAAGTTAGCAGTGGGGGAAATGGAATGAAATACCCATCAAACATTTTGATAAAATGCCATAGTTACTCTATCATCTTCTTCAGTAAGGAAAATGCATTCTAAATATTTCCAGCTATACTCCCCATTAAAGAAATCCCTGGGCCGACTGGCACTTTGCCACTTTGTGTTTAAACTTCATTGCAGTTCTGAATCTGCTGAAGTGGAATTTCCTCTCAGGGCATCACATGAGTTTATCTGACTGAATGCCATGTGAAAGTTTGGACTATTTATTTCCTCTTATTTATACTGGTTCAAAAATGCATCAAGTTCTGATTCCACCTCAGGTGACAATGCTAAACAATCGCTGGAAACTAGAAATGTTTTAGAACAAGAAAGAGGTGTGATCCCTAAAGCAACTCTCCCTGCTTTAGTGTAGAGCTTCTGCCTATGATTTTCCTGGCCACTCCTGATTTTATGCTATTGTTTTAAACAAAATAGGATACATATTGTCACACCTGTCACATCAGTTCAACCCTGAAGCTCATCACCTTTGTAGGCAATATATAGTACAGGCCTGACTCTGCCCTTATTTACACTGATGCAAATCCAGAGTAACCACTGCGGTTGCACTGGTGTCAAGCCAATATGCCAGGAGAGTCAGACACCACATGTTTTCTGTTCTCTTTTGACTGCTTTCATGTTGATAACAGGCATTTCCAATTCTGGATTATGACAATTCTAAGTCAATGTGTCTATTTATTTCTCTCCCATAGCCAGATTGGAGAGAGAAGCTAGAAGGTGATCTACTGTGATCTTATTTATTAATGTCCCACACTGAAAGGTATGTTTCCTATGCAGGGATAATATAGCTTCAAAGGCTCTTTTTCTTGTACCATGTGTTTGCCCTCATATATAGTGCTTGCAGACTGCACATTTATCTTATACAAAGTCAAGTTGCAATAATGGGTTTTCTATGTTTGGTGCAATCCAGGCTGTTATAGTAACTGGTGCTCATGAGAACCCTGCGTTGTTGGTATTATTTGAGGATTCTTTAGTCATACAAGTGTCAACAGGTGTAACTCAGTGTAGGGAGTCATGTTGCGAGGTGGCATTGCTGTGATAGAGTAATAACTTCCTGCTGAAGAGACAGCACGTGCAGAATTCTGCAAACTGCCTTTGTTTACTTGGCACCTATGCCCTAGTGAAACTGACATACCACCTTGTGTGTGGGCACAATGCCATCCTAACAGATGGGGATTGAATGTAGGCAGCCAAGAGACCATGTCTGAGCATCAAATGTGTTTGTGAAGGGCAGGGTTCCCAGCTAGGAATGTCAAAACAGCTGTTTGTCCTGAGTTGTGTGTGCCTGTGGGTAAGGTGGGATATGCCTTTGCTAATTCATCACTCAGCTTGATTAATATTTTAAAAACTCTTCTGTGCAGCCAGCTTTTATGATTCTGGATTAGTGTTTTGCCTGAAGAGTCAAAGATAGATATTACAGTTAACATTCCTTTTAGGCTGTCTGTGAACTGACTGAAAAAATGGCACAATGGACAGATAAATGTTTGCCATGAGGTGGAACCCTGCTCTGTGCTTTTCATAGCTTTCCACATAATTTTGCTAAATGGAATCCTAAATAATTCAGTATCAGTTCATATCAAAACTAATCTCAAGTTTTAATACTGAAAGCTACTAAGAAATGCAACAGTTATTTAAAATCATCTGCTGACACTCAAAAAGCAACAAGTGAAAAGGTAGTAGGAATAAAAAAAAAGTGAAAGATGGCAGATCTCTAAAATGATTCTGTCTCACCTTTTTTCTTAATGGCAATAAAATGTACAACCTTCATTTTCACAAGATCAAAAATAAATTCTCTCCCACTAGCTAGGAGAGCTTCAAAGAATTATTCCTTTAAAAATAAATCTTCTCTTCCAGCATTTTATAACCTTCTCTTTTCAAGCTGATTTCAGACATGGCTGTACCGTGTCTACTACTAAACACAATTTTTATAACACCTTTTTATAATACTCAGACTCCTTGACTCTGGTGAATAGCTTCATAATGACAGTGAAGTGATTCTTTTTTAGTTTAAGAAGATTGCCTTTCCATAGGCATTATTATAATCACTATTCTCTGTGATTAATATAGCTCTACCATGTGTAATTCAAACTACTACCCTATTAGGATTTTAAAATGTTGAGTACATTTCCTGTCTCAATCTGCAGTCCTTGCCTATTTACAAGTGATAGGTAATTGTTGAGTATGCTTATCCTTTAGAATGAAAAATGACTAAAAGCAATGCATTATGGATTTATTTCACTGTAAAGCCCTTGTCACAGTTCAGTTGTAATTGCACCTATATTCCCCTTCGTTATCATTTGAGGGCAAACCACTTTAGGCTTCCAGCTCCTCAGTCATCACCTCTCCTGGGCAGAGACCAAGCCACTCTCCTTCCTGACTGGGGGAATCTTTAAGGCTGCACACTGTGATATGCCCAGCAAGCCAGACTGCCTAAAAGGCCAGCATCTGCACTTTGCTTTCTCTTCAGCATCTAGGACAAGTGTATTTCCCACCATTATAAATTACCACACAGCTGTTTATAACCAAGTATTTTTATTCTTAAGGTGAAAGCATTACTGAGAAAACATTAAAAACAATAGAAGAACATACACATGTGCCAAAAAGCTTACCAGAGCTCATGCCCACCCCATCCTCTGGCTTTGGTAGGTGTCAGGCCTTGAAAACCCACAACTGCATTTTCCCTGTGGTTATAAATTCACAGCTGATTCAGATTAAGAACCAGAACAACAATGACTAGTTCAGTCTTTCTTTTATACAGTTTGGGCCTTTGATTCTGGCCTCATGTAACAGGTGTTCATCAGACAATGGCCCACTCCTCAGGGTCTAGCTTAAAAAGGCTGGATTTTTGCATAACTGCATGTGAGGATTTGCATTCACCTCTCCCTAGATTTTCCCCAGGAAAACCACTTAACACATTTTTGTTCCAAGAGTCCATTCCTGGTTGGCCCACTGTTCAGTAGAGTCCTTTGAACCCCCAGACCTCAAACATGCCTTCCCCTTCACAAATTACATACAAACCCAGCCCATAATACTGCATAAACCTTTCAGTTAACACAATGCATTCCAAAGATACTTAAACTTAAATCAGTAAGGTCTCCCAAGGACATTGCAGGAAATTGCCATATCTGTCACAGCCCTATAAAACTACTGACATCAAATAAAAGGCATAATTTTGGAACACAGAGGACATTCATTGTAATTTATGGAACGAAGTTAAGGTTTTCATATTCATGTTTCTAAACATGTATACTGTAGCAAATGACCTGCCTACATTTTCTGTCAGGTGGCATTTGTACCCTGTAAAGCCTTTTTTAAGAGGACTGTGCTGACTTTGAGCGGCAATAGCAAACTGTATTTCTTAGAGGAGATACAAACTGTGCTGATGAAACCGTGTGTGTTTGCTCATTCTACTGCTAGAATAAGTGCTACAGATTACCAAGGGAACAATGTTTAGAGCAGGGACTGAACGCATTGGAAACATTACCACCGGTCGCTGAATGAGGAATGTTGACAGCCACTGAGAGATCATGAAATCCAGATCTGTGTGTTCTAATTTGTTGCAAAAATACTTTCTGTAACAATGCTCCTCAAGAGGCCCTGACACTGGAATCTCACAAGAAATGGCTGAGAAAACAGTCTTGTCTTCTGATTCAGATATAAATAGTTTATTGGGGAAATAAAATATTAGGTTCATCCCAATCCTAAAAGCTGCCTGGGGAATAGAAATCACCTTGTTCTCTCTGTTCCAATGGAAAGCTTTGATTCTGTTTGCCAATACATTTGCCAACAATGTTCACAGGTAGTGAGACATATGCTGAATATATGATTGATCATTAACTCCTTAGCAATGACACACCAGTAGGTGGCACATTTGACTTCACATCTCAAATGATTGCAGCATTTCCACCATGCTGCAACCTTAACTGATTCTGCAGCTCCTTTCTGCAACCAGCTGTTTATTTTCTACACCCCCACCTGTCAGAACACTATACCTCCACTGTACACTGCTCATTTTTCCCTCCTGCCAGCTGGTAGCTATTAACAACATACCAGGTGGCCTGCAATCACTCTTCTCATCATGCTGCCTCACCCACCTGCCTTCCAAGCCCAGCCCTCCTGTTCTATTATCCAGAGTTCCAACCTCCCTACTATCAACTTCAGCCCCAGGAATCTCCACTCAAGTTGCCACTGCTGTCCTCCCAGTCACCACCCGTGAATAATACACATACATAAATAGGTTGACTAAGCTGATTTTTACTATTGTGACAAAACAACTTAACAACTGAAATTGCTTCCATTATGATCTGATAAAAAAAGCAATAATGGAGCTACTTGATCAATTACCTTCTACCCATTGCTTGAAATTACAATTCTATTCCATCTCACTTCTCTTGAAAATAGGGAAAAACCATATTTAAAAAGGGGGAGGATGAGGAGTAAACCACCACCGTAGTTTAGACATTATCTCTGCTCTCGCCAGTTCCTCTGAATTTGTTATTATTTAGCCTGCGACCTTTTGACAGAGTGCCCTGTTATTGAGAGTGATTGCTGATTGGCTGGAGTTTAATGGGGCCAGGGTTCAGCAGCTGTAAAATTTACTCCAGCTTTGAAAAAGTCAGTCAACGCTGAGGCCCTGGTTAGGGAAAGCTCTGTTCTAGTCTTGAAAGAGTGTGTTTAGTGTGGGCATTGGATGTATCAGCCAAGACATTTTTTTTTTCAACCTTTACAAAGGCTTCTTTAAACTCTGGGTTTTATGAAGTCTTATTTATGGTCTTATGAAGTTGCTATAAGAGTTTTGGTATGTGTGGTTCCTAGGATTATTCATCATGGGTGCACATGCACTCCATATATCTCAGATCAGCAGATACTTCAATAACAGTGTCTGTTGGTCCATGCCTATGCCCTACATCTCCTTGGGCTCTGAGTCAATGTATAAGGGGCAGTGCAGACTTACCGCCTCCCCAGTTCCTTCTCTACCATGAATCAAGTGAAGATCAAAAGAGATGGAAAGGTGGGCAAAACCTTAGGTTCCAAGTGAGTAGGTGCCCACAGGATTCAACAGTTTTGTGAATTGCAGTAGAGCCTAAAACTGGGATTTAGGCACCTAGGTCCCTTTGTGAATCCAGGCCTTAGTCCCTGTCCTGGAGAAGTTAGAATCAAATAAAGAGAGAATCTCGTTACAAGTGATCTGACATCATATCAGACACTTTTGAAAGTTATAAGGTTCCTTTTTGAATTCAGCCCTGGCACAGTTCCAACACGAATCCTATACAATCTCATTTAGAAAGCCCCTTGTGGTGGGGCGATAACCCCACACCTAGAGAGACTGGGCTGCGGCAGGCCTGGGCGCCTGCGTTGACGCGCGGCCAATCAGGGAAGGGCTTACAGAGGGCCAATCAGAAGGCAGATTGTAGCCAGCCAATCAGGGCCCGGCTTAGCCATATAAAAGGCTGCCCAGAGCAGGAGCAGTCAGTCTGTCCCAGGCCTTCAGAGGGGAAGGTCTGTCTCCAGAGCTGGGAGGCCAGCACCACGGACAGTGCAGTGCAGGCCAGCCTGGGAGAGTGGGAGAAGGCCCTACTCCATAGCCTGCTAGGCGGCAGGCCCGGGAGGAGGAGGCCTAGCGTAGTGAAGGGCTGTTGGGGAAGCGGTCCAGAGGGATAGTCATAGGAGGAAGGAGAAGGAAGACAGTGAGACTGTCACCCGAGGGCCTCTGGACCGGGACTCAGAGTAGTGGGCGGGCCTGAGTCCCCCCCCCCTCCCCTTTTTCCCCCTTTGTTTGCTGTGCTACCCCACGCACAGCCACGGGCCGCAGGGAGCGGCCGGTCAGAACCACACCAGATCCTAGCCGGTGAGGATTGGACTCGAAGGTGTGGGGCTGTTGTTTATCCCCCCCCCCCGGAAGGGGGTGTGATTGGACAAAGGGACACTGTCGGAAGGCAGTGCTCCGGAAGAGGACGCCGACGTCGGGAGCAACACAAGTCCGTGCACCCCACAGAGGCGAGACGACAGGCGGAACGCCACCCAAAGAGGGCGCTCTACTGGCGCAAAACTAATTCCCCGAAGCGGCCAGGAGGAGGCGCCACAGCGGTGAGCCACCGACCCTGTCACACGTGGTGGAGAATGCGGGCAAAGCGGTCCGCCCCTGATACGAGGGGCCAGCGCCAAGACTGCGGACTATTGCCCAGAGCAGTGTCTTGCGCAGACAGACGGTCGACCCAGACTGTGGGTACAGACCCGGACCCACCAAAGGGGTCCAGAGTGAGGGGATTGAACTGGGAGTAACCCGCTGAACCCCAACATGGAGGCTGAGAAGTTATTAAAATGGCTGCTAGAAAGCAGCAAGAGCAGTCGGCCCAGCAGCACCAGCAGCAGATGCAAATGCTGCAGCAGATGACCACTCAGCAGCAGCTGCTGATGACTCAGCACCAAGAGAATCAGCAGCAGCTCCTCCGAGAGTTGGCCACCCAGCAGCGGGTGCAGCAGGAATATTTGGTGCAACAGATGGCCGCACTGTTACGGCCGGCAGGAGGCACCCCTGCCGCCCCCATGGGAACTGGACTGGGGGATACCCCAGGGGCCCTACCGATACGCCTCACCAAGATGGGGCCCGAGGATGACCCAGAGGCCTATCTGGTCACATTTGAGTGGGTGGCGACTGCTGCCCGGTGGCCCTCAGAACATTGGGCCACGTTACTAGCCCCTTATTTGACAGGGCAGGCTCAGGCCGCATATCGGAGCCTCGACCCCCGGGAAGCACTCGAGTACGCCCGAGTCAAGGCGGCCATCCTAGACCATACCGGCATTAGCCCAGAGACCTACCGACAGCGTCTCCGTAAAGAACAATATCCTCCGGGGGCCCGTCCCCGCGCCGTGGCCCAACGCATCCGGGACCACTGCTGGAGATGGTTGGACCCAGAGGGCCTGACGGGACCCCAGGTGGCGGAGCTGGTAGCCTTAGAGCAGTTCACCCAGATCCTACCCCTGGGAGGGCGGGCCTGGGTGCGACGGCATCGACCGGCCACCCTCTCCGCAGCAGTGGCCTTAATGGAGGACTACTTATCCGCCGAGGGGGCAGAGGCACCACCCCGAGCAGCCGAGAGCCTTGGTCGCAAGAGCGGTGCAGAGAAGGGGAACCCTCGTGGGACGGGAGCCTCTGGACCACTGGCAGGCAACAGCCATCGGCACCCGAGACCTCCCAACCCTGAACCCCGACCCAAGTTATTGCCGGTGGCGACTCGAAAGGAGCAACAGCCCCCGGAGTGAACAGGCCCCCCCGGAGGAGGCCCAAGCCCGGCCGAAACCCGAGAGAGGTGCTGGGGCTGCGGTCAAGAGGGACATTTCCGGCGAGATTGCCCTTTTATGGACTGCAGCTACGGGCAGGCCTGGATGGCCAGACAACGGGCACGGCAGAAAGGGGTAAGAAAATTGATAGTCCCGGTCCAGGTTGAAGGGAACCCCACCAATGCCCTCGTAGATTCGGGGTGTAATCAGACCCTCATACGAGAGGGGCTGGTCCCGAACCTCAATCTTTCGGGGCCCCCGATCTACCTGCAGTGTGTGCATGGAGACATCCGCCAGTATCCCACAGCCTGGGTCAAGATGGGAGTAGGCGGCCGAGAGGAGGGTCTCCGAGTAGGAGTGGCCCCTAGGCTGGCCTACCCGGTGGTGTTGGGACGAGATTGGCCCGGCTTCGGAGAGGTCCTCCTAAGATATCAGCCACCCAAGCCCCGACCAGACAGGACTATAGCACCGGGAACGGGGCTGCTTGGGAGCAGGCTAAGGGATGACCCCGGCGAGGGGACCTCCTCGACGGCGGAGACCCCTGCGAGTTGTCCGGGAGACAGATCCCGTTCGGTGGAGGACGCCCGGGTAGAGTTAGAGCGCGACGGGGACTTCTTACGTGAGCAACGGGAAGACCCAACCCTAAGCCGAGCCTGGGAACAAGCCACCAACCCTGCTGTTGAGGGGGATGGGACGGTACGGACTCCGCAGGGCCCCCGCTTTGAGGTATGGCAGGACCGCCTGTACCGAATAGCGCAGGAACCCCAGACCCGAGAGACGTTCCGCCAGCTGTTGGTCCCCCGGAGACTGCGAGCCGGCCTCCTCCACTTAGCCCACGCGAACCCTTGGGCTGGACACCTGGGACGCGAGAAGACCCTACAGAAGGTGGCCCGCCGGTTTTTCTGGCCAGGCATCCACCGGGAAGTGGCAGACTTTTGCGCCTCGTGCCCAGAATGCCAGCGAGCCGGACCGAAAGGGGTAGCTCCTGCACCCCTGGTACCCATGCCAGTCGTGGGGGTACCCTTTGAACGGATCGGGATGGACCTCGTCGGCCCCCTTGAGCGAAGCAAGACAGGGAACCGCTTTATGCTAGTAGTCGTGGACTACGCCACACGCTATCCCGAAGCCGTTCCCCTAAAGACAGCGACGGCACCGACCATTGCGGGTGAACTGGTAAAGATTTTCGCCCGGGTGGGGATACCCGGTGAAATATTGACGGACCAGGGCACCAATGTGTCCTCCAAGTTAATAGCCGAGCTATGTCGCCTCCTCCATATCCGGACCCTCCGGACATCGGTGTACCACCCGCAGACCGACGGCTTGGTAGAGCGGTTCAATGGTACACTAAAAGCCATGTTGCGGAAGTTTGTGGAGGAGGACCCCTCACATTGGGACACCTTGTTGCCGGCCCTGTTGTTTGCAATAAGAGAGGTACCACAGGCCTCGACGGGGTTCTCGCCCTTCGAGCTCCTATACGGCAGGCAGCCCAGAGGAATACTGGACCTCCTGAAAGAGGAGTGGGAAGCACAGGAAACACGGGTCCTTGGGACCACACAATACGTGCTACAGCTCTGGGAGCGACTCCAAACGTTAGGGGCCTTCGCCCGTGAAAACCTGGAATGGGCCCAGGCAGGTCAGGAGCACCTCTATAATTGAAGGGCTAGAGGGAGGAAGTTCGCCCCAGGCGATAGGGTGTTGCTGTTGCTGCCCTCTTCCGAGTCGAAGCTCCTGGCCAAATGGCAGGGTCCCTACGAAGTGATCCGACGAGTGGGACCAGTCGATTACGAGGTCAGACTACCTGGTCGACGCAAAGAGACCCGTATTTACCATATTAATCTCCTAAAGGCCTGGAAGACCCGGGAAGCCATGTTCATCGGCCCGTCCACCCCAGAGTCGGAACTTGGACCCCTAGCAGGAGATCTTCCCGACCCCAGACCGGCTGTGGTGGGGTCAGGCCTCGACCCCAGACAGAGAGGACAACTGCAACAGATGGTGGAGAAGTTCTCAGATGTATTATCGGCCCGCCCAGGCCGGACGACCCTAATGAGTCATCATATTGCCACAGACCCCGGGAAGAGAGTGACTGACAACCATCGACCGTTACCCAAGAAAATGTGGGACATCGTCCGGCGGGAGGTGGAGACGATGTTGGAGATGGGAGTGGTAGAAGAATCGACGAGCGAGTGGCGAAGCCCTATCGTCTTAGTACCGAAACCAGATGGGGCGACCCGGTTTTGCATCGACTTCAGAAAGGTCAACGCTATCTCTCGTTTTGATGCCTATCCAATGCCGAGAGTGGATGAACTGTTAGAACGCCTCAGAGGAGCCAAGTATCTGTCAACTTTAGATTTGACTAAAGGATATTGGCAGATCCCACTGACGCCAAACTCCCGAGCGAAGACGGCCTTCCCTACGCCTTTCGGCCTCTTCCAGTTCGTAACCATGCCGTTCGGCTTGCACGGAGCAGCAGCCATGTTTCAACGCCTGATGAACAAGGTCCTCCAGCCCCACGACCAATACGCTGCGGCGTACATAGATGATATCGTGGTTTATAGCCTTGACTGGGAGAGCCATTTACACCACCTGGCAGCAGTGCTACAAGCCCTCAGAGCGCCGGCCTAACAGCTAACCCGGCGAAATGTCACTTAGGCCAAGAAGAAGTGACCTACCTGGGATACATGGTAGGAGGGGGGAAACTAACACCCCTGGTTAGCAAGGTACAAGCCCTCAGAGATGTACCCACCCCCACGACGAAGAAACAAGTTCGTCAGTTCTTGGGATTAGCTGGGTACTATCGTCGTTTTGTACCAGACTTCGCATCCATAGCTGCCCCCCTGTCAGACCTAACGAAGAACTCCCAGCCTCGACAGGTACAGTGGACTACACAATGCGAGCGAGCCTTTAACACACTCAAGGAACGGCTCACTCAAGAACCAGTACTACGACACCCCGACTTCACGAAAGAGTTTATACTCCAAACAGACGCTTCGGAAGTCGGCCTGGGCGCAGTACTCTCACAGGAAGTAGACGGGGAGGAACATCCTGTACTGTATTTAAGTCGGAAGCTGTTCCCCCGAGAAAGACACTTCTCAACAATAGAGAAAGAGGCCTTGGCGGTACGGTGGGCTATCGACGCCCTCCGTTACTATCTGTTAGGGAATAGTTTTAAATTAATCACAGATCACGCCCCTTTGCGATGGATCCACAGCATGAAAGACACGAACGCTAGAATTATGCGGTGGTACCTTGCCCTCCAGCCTTATGACTTCCAGGTGCTACACCGACCGGGTAAGGCCCATACTAACGCCGATTTCTTCTCCAGGCTAGGGGAGGAGGGCGAAGAACCGGGTCAAGGAGGGGGATCCTTAGCGCAGGGGGTGGTCTGCGAGGGGGCAGTTAAGCTCCCATCCAACTGCCGAGGCCCTAAACAGTTAGCCCTGACGGCAGAAGATCCGTCACGCTTGTACGGGGTGTGTCCCAAATGCACAGAGAGTGCGAGAGGAGGGAGCATACCCCAGCCTAGGCAGACGGCCGTGGGAGGAGAACCCTTGCGGGAGGCCCCGGTGGAGGACCAGCCCACACTCCTGGAACCGCCGAGGACTGCGATCTCTCCAGGTCGAGAGGGAGCCTCACTGTGGGAGGGACCAGCCGAGGCGGTGGACCACGAGACCCGTGGAGAATCAGGAGACCCGTGGGACACTCTGGCAGCGGAACCGATAGGAGGCAGCTTAAGGGAAGAGACGGACTGGTACGTCGGACCCGGTAAGCCTCAGCGTGTTTCGGTGGGACCCCCCCGCTGAGACGGTGGATAAGCCGGGTTGCCCGTTGGCAAAGACTAATTTCCGAGACTTTGCGGCCAGTAGGCCATAGGGCCCAGTGACAAGGGCTAAGTTCCTAGACTTTGAGCTGGTAAGCCGAGCCACTGTGGGACAAAGGTTGCTGTCCGAGCTCTTGGCCATTAGGCCGGTTAGGATACCCCCCCCCCCCGGGAGGGTTCTTAAGGGGGAGGGTGTGTGGTGGGGTGATTACCACACACCTAGAGAGACTGGGCTGCGGCAGGCCTGGGCGCCTGCGTAGACGCGCGGCCAATCAGGGAAGGGCTTACAGAGGGCCAATCAGAAGGCAGATTGTAGCCAGCCAATCAGGGCCCGGCTTAGCCATATAAAAGGCTGCCCAGAGCAGGAGCAGTCAGTCTGTCCCAGGCCTTCAGAGGGGAAGGTCTGTCTCCAGAGCTGGGAGGCTAGCACCACGGACAGCGCAGTGCAGGCCAGCCTGGGAGAGTGGGAGAAGGCCCTACTCCATAGCCTGCTAGGCGGCAGGCCCGGGAGGAGGAGGCCTAGCGTAGTGAAGGGCTGTTGGGGAAGCGGTCCAGAGGGATAGTCATAGGAGGAAGGAGAAGGAAGACAGTGAGACTGTCACCCGAGGGCCTCTGGACCGGGACTCAGAGTAGTGGGCGGGCCTGAGTCCCCCTTTTTTCCCCCTTTGTTTGCTGTGCTACCCCACGCACAGCCACGGGCCGCAGGGAGCGGCCGGTCAGAACCACACCAGATCCTAGCCGGTGAGGATTGGACTCGAAGGTGTGGGGCTGTTGTTTATCCCCTCCCCCCCCCCGGAAGGGGGTGTGATTGGACAAAGGGACACTGTCGGAGGGCAGTGCTCCGGAAGAGGACGCCGACGTCGGGAGCAACGCAAGTCCGTGCACCCCACAGAGGCGAGACGACAGGCGGAACGCCACCCAAAGAGGGCGCTCTACTGGCGCAAAACTAATTCCCTGAAGCGGCCAGGAGGAGGCGCCACAGCGGTGAGCCACCGACCCTGTCACACCCCTTATTCATGAAAACATCCCAAGGCAGTGTATACTTTAAATGGGATTAAAGGGAGCTCAGCTAAAAGCAATATTAAGAAGAGCCTTAATCTTACTCTTAAAAACATTTAGTGAGGGAAATTCTCTTGAGCCCAAAGGATAGCACATTCTAAATAGAAGAGGGATGCAGTGTAAATGCTTAGTATCAATGAATATATTTTTGACTCAGACAAGTTGAATCTTATTAATCATGTCCTCCTTGAGGCTCTCTTATAATATATTCTATGTAGTTTATTGCATAAACCATTGGGTAATACATGGATGTCTTTGCTCAGATGAAATTCCCAGCAAGATAAATGGGAGCTTTGCCTGTATAAGGACTGCACAATGAGTCCCTATCCTGTGCATACTGGATATTGCAACATTTTTTTTGTTCCCAGTAAGGCAAAGGCAAAGCTCCACAGAGCCTCTGCTAGGGCAAAAGTGATGTTTCAAATTATACAGACTAAAATGTGTATATATATGGAGTTGGGAAACGTTGAAGCATATTTAAAGTTTCACTGATCAGCGTTTTAAGCTAGAGCTTCCACTGATCTTGCTGACAGAGCATGGTGAGAGCGCCGTAGACATAGAATGCTAGTGTTTTCATGTCATCTGTAACACAAAGTGGGCACGGACAATGTTTCATTGGTTAACACTGACATGAGAACCTTTATGCAACAAGAGAAATTCTAATATAAATTAGAGGGGAAGAAAAACACCCTTTCACCTGTCACCAAAAATGTATGCACCATGGCTTGCAGATTCTCTCTCTTTTAAGGCAATTGTTGTATTGTTGGACATGTAAGGAAATATTTTTTACTTTGTAAGAAAAAAGAAGGGAGGTCTTGTTGCTAAGGCACTAGGCATCAGGAGGTCTGGCTTCAGTTCCTAGTTCCATCAGACTTCCTGTGTGACATCGGGCAAATTGATTAATCTGTGCTCAGTTTTCCCCTCTGTAAAATGGGCATCATAATATATCCTTTCTTCCTCCACCCCTTTGTATGGGTGTCTACTTAGGACTTGGAGTTATTCACAGACAGCTGTTTTTGAATAGCTATTCCTGAATAACGCCAATTCACTTTTCTCAGAGATGGCACAGGAGATGAGGTCTCCACTCTATGTGGATCTTTTTGCAGGATTGGGGCCTAAGGTGGCATTAGTGAGCATGTGGGATAGCCCTTTATCTCTTATGCATCCAGAGAAGTGGGCAGTAGCCCACGAAAGCTTATGCTCTAATAAATTTGTTAGTCTCTAAGGTGCCACAAGTACTCCTTTTCTTTTTGCGGATACAGATTAACACGGCTGCCACTCTGAACCCTTTATCTCTGTTGCCCAAGATGGTTGCCAGCAGGAAAAACAGAGCAGCACACAATGAGTCCAGAGAATGAAAAATCTCAAAGGTGTTTTTAAAGGTAAAAATCTCTTTTCATAAGTCTCTTGCATTTTATAGACAGTCATTTACTTCAAAATAGTTCTTGCAGTGAATTTTTACAGCCACAGTTTATGCAATGCTTCTGTGGATAAATGGTTAAGAGCTATTTTCCCATAAATTAGCAAGAGAGAAAACCCATAAAATTTGTCAGCAGGCTTCAGAAGGGTGCTATTTTCAAGCAGCACAAATTGTGACTGGCTCAGCACCATATGGTATTTAATTTTCTCTAAAGTATGCATGTGCACAAATTGCATTTAGGTAACTGGAAGGCTGTCAGTTTGAAGATAATTCTACATATACTCTAACAGGTATAAAGCAAAGGTCCCTGATAATCCCTGTATCATTTCGAAAGATAGCCTCTTTATTCATGCACCAATACAAGTAAACATGAAGAAATGTTAAGAGCTTAGTTATTGGATAGATCTGAGGCTCACTCTTTATTGCTGAACCATGGCTTGACTCCGAGCAAATAGTCCAAATAAACATATGTAGTTTTAAAACTACGCTCGGGTATATTATAATACACATCTTTCATGGAAACCTCATCAATTTCTATCCACTAAGAATAATATCTGTATTGTATCTTGTCATAGTAAGATGACAATACAATGCTAATTCAGTAGGAAAAAATGTGCTTCGTTTCTGCATTAGGTAGAAATATTCTGTGAGTACTCGTGCTCTGGTTGACTTGCTCTGTTTTGCTTTCTTTTGTTTCCCTCCCACACACACACACACAGTTTTAGAACAAATATTTCTCAGCATCAAAGCAGTAAAGTTGGAGTGGACAAGGATTTAGTTGGGATTGGTCCTGCTTTGAGCAGAGGGTTGGACTAGATGACCTCCTTAGGTCCCTTCCAACCCTGATATTCTATGATTATGAAATTACTAATGCAATCAATTATGTTTCTGACTTTAGGAAGCAAGTTTATTGTTTGATTGTGAATTGAAATGGTGCCTGACTCTCTCCATCTTAGATCTGAATCTGCAATTTAGGAAACCCTGACCAAGAAAAGGGCCAGTATTTGAAAGAGAACATGAGCAAAAAGAGAAGAAGTGGTGAAGGAACAAGAAATGTAGAGACAAGTGGTGTTGAGGAGAGGGAAGGGAAAGAACAGGAAACAATGAGAAAATGGTTGCAGGAGAAGGGTTCTACTTTGGACTTAGCAAATTGACTACTACGCCTGGCTCTTGAAAAAGATGAAAAGGAATAAAAATACAATTCACCAGTGAGCGCAAATGGTAGAGGGCATGGAGTTTAGCAGGAATGAGAATCTCAGAGGTATGTTTACACTGCAGTTAGACACCTGCAGCTGACCCATGCCAGCTTACTCAGGCTCTTGTGCTTGGGCTAAGGGGCTCTTAAATTGCGGTGTAGACATTTGCGCTGCAGCCGGAACTCTGGGACCCTCCCATCTCTCAAGGTCCTAGAGCCCAGACTGCAGCCTGAGCCCAAATGTCTACATTAAAGTTGCCAACCTTCCAGGACTGTTCTGGAGTCTCCAAGGATTAAAGATTAATCTTTAATTAAAGATTATGTCAAGTGATGAAATATCCAGAATACATCCAACCAAAATTGGGAATCCTAGTCTACATTGCAATTAAACAGCCCCTTAGCCCAAGTCCTGTGAGCCTGAGTCGGCTGGCACAGGCCAGCCACAGGTTTTTAATTGCATTGTAGACGTACCCTTAGAGCAGGGGTTCTCACAATAAAATTTTGGTGGCCTCAGAGTGCGGCCACCAACCCTTGCTAGTGGCCGCAGGGACACTTTTTTCTAAAATACTTAATTAACTTTAGGAAAAACAAATAAATATGCATGTATACACATCCAGATCATTGTAATTTATTTATGTAGGGAGGTTGTTTTTTTTTTTTGCAGATTCAATAAAAATAATGCTATGAAAAGTGATATTTGTATATTTGTTAATATCACTTTTCACAGCAAGTCCTGACAAGCTAAGACCTGGATGGAGGGGCAGGAGGTGAGACAATTGGGGCCAGGGAGGATGGATGGGGTGCGAGACAGCAGAGGCCAAGGGTGACGGATGCTAGAATCAAGGGATTACATGAGAACTTCAGTTTTCATTTAAATAAATACATACCTGGCCCTTATGGTTGCATAGAAAACCTTGAAAATTTGACCCAAGTGTACTATAAAAGCTCAAAACCAGAAGGTATCTCAAAAGACCCCAAACGGTTGTTTTATTTATTTATTTTAATCTCTTTCTTTTATGCCTGACTCATGATTTTCAGTTGGCAATATGGCTTTATTCACCATTGAGATGCAGCCACTTCTGCCATGAACTATGACAGGTATTTAACAAAGCATAGCATCATGCCTAAGTTTGCCATACGAACTGCTGAATACCTTATTTAACTGAAACTGAAAATGGGAAATTAGACAGAATGCAATTTCTGAAACTGAGAATCTGGCCATAACACTGGGACCAGCACCCCCGATAGTTATGAAAAGTCCCACAAGTCGTCTAAACCTTAGGTTTGGTTTGGTTTCATTTTTTTAAAGATTAGACCTAAAAACTGCCTCCAATAGCACATTTAGGAAAGGCAACCCTTAGCACAGTTTCTCTGATGGTTATTTGTTACTCTCAGAAGAACTGTTTCTAGGTTACATGTAACACCCCCAGCGAAACAAAAAATCTGATTGGAAATCATTGTACAAAGAATTGCTTTTCAAAACCGTAAATGTGCAGCAACACATTGGAGAATGTTTAAGGAAAAAATAGGCTATTTGAAATTGACTGCTAGTGATAGAAGACTAAACATCAAGGAAACTTTTTAAAAAATTAGCTCAACTCAAGCTTCAAAGCAGATGTAATAGCATTTTCAGCTGAGCCAGTGGAAAGCCAGACAGTCCTAAGTTAATGATCCTTTGTTTTAGAGAATCATGGATCATCCACAAAGAAACAGCATCTTAAAGGAATCCCAGTGAAAGCAGTGGTTCTAGTAACAATGGTTTCAGAGCAGCAGGAATGATGATTTATTAAAACTGAACAGAGACTTTTCTGGGAGTGAGGTTACTGTACCCGGGGTATGTAAATACAGAGGCAGACTTGTACTTTTTTTCCTATATAAGAGCTAAATATATATTCAGCCTTTCATGTTCCTAAGTACATTGTAGACAAGAGGGAAATGTCACAAGGGAATTTCAAGAAATGGAAGTATAAATCAGTAGCAAAATGGCAATAAAGCCATCACTTTTATTAAATGGAATAAAAAATTCAACAGTTTTATGTCAAATTGTGAAGTTTTAAGTTACTCAAGTATGTAACCAGTGAAACACCACAGGAAGGCACAAACAAATAAGAGGTGCTGAGATCCTGCTCTACAAAATGTTGTATTGATAGAGAGAGGGTTTGTTGATGGTAGTGGGGGTTTTGTTTGTTTGGGGTGAGGGTTTTTATTTGTTTTGTACTTACTGAAAGATTTTAAAGCATTTTGAATTATGTAATGGCATCTATAAAAGTTAAAAACTAAACCTACCCACTATATAGCTTCTATCTAGCTTCATCTGCAAACACTTGGAAGGTGATAAGGTGATAGGGAATAGCCAGCATGGATTTGTAAAGAACAAATCATGTCAAACCAATCTGATAGCTTTCTTCGATAGGATAACGAGTCTTGTGGATAAGGGAGAAGCGGCAGATGTGGTATACCTAGACTTTAGTAAGGCATTTGATACGCTATCGCATGATATTCTTATCAATAAACTAGGCAAATACAACTTAGATGGGGCTACTATAAGGTGGGTGCAAAACTGGCTGGATAACCGTACTCAGAGAGTTGTTATTAATGGTTCCCAGTCCTGCTGGAAAGGTATAATAAGTGGGGTTCCGCAGAGGTCTGTTTTGGGACCGGCTCTGTTCAATATCTTCATCAACGACTTAGATATTGGCATAGAAAGTACGCTTATTAAGTTTGTAGATGATACCAAACTGGGAGGGATTGCAACTGCTTTGGAGGATAGGGTCATAATTCAAAATGATCTGGACAAATTGGAGAAATGATCTGAGGCAAACAGGATGAAGTTTAATAAAGACAAATGCAAAGTGCTCCACTTAGGACGGAACAATCAGTTTCACACATACAAAATGGGAAGAGACTGTCTAGGAAAGGGATCTAGGGGTTATAGTGGATCACAAGCTAAATATAAGTCAACAATGTGATGCCGTTGCAAAAAAAGCAAACATGATTAACAGGTGTGTTGTGAGCAAGACACGAGAAGGCATTCTTCCGCTCTACTCTGCGCTGGATAGGCCTCAATTGGAGTATTGTGTCCAGTTCTGGGCACCGCATTTCAAGAAAGATGTGGAGAAATTGGAGAGGGTCCAGAGAAGAGCAACAAGAATGATTAAAGGTCTAGAGAACATGACCTGTGAAGGAAGGCTGAAAGAATTGGGTTTGTTTAGTTTGGAAAAGAGAAACCTGAAAACTGCTATCATGTCCCCTCTCAGTCATCTAAAAGGGTGTCATAAGGAGGAGGGAGAAAACTTGTTCATCTTAGCCTCTAAGGATAGAACAAGAAACAATGGGCTTAAACTGCAGCAAGGGAGGATTAGGTTGGCATTAGGAAAAAGTTCCTAACTGTCAGGGTGGTTAAACACTGGAACAAATTGCCTAGGAAGGTTGTTCTCCTTGGTGTCCCACTCCAGCAGTGGGGAAGAAGCGTCCTGTCTCCTTCAGAAGCTCCCTCCCAACTGAGCTGCTGGGCCGGCTTTATATGCTTCCTGTCCCACCGCTCTGCTTTCAGCATGCAGGGCATGGTCCTCCTGGCCCCACCCACCAAGCAGCTTGCGGCATTTGCTCCGCGTCCATGTCTGAGGGAGGCCACATCTTCTTGCTACATTCACATTAGCCCCTTTTGCCACAACATTGCAGTGGGTGCTCATGTTCAGTTGCTCATCTGCTGTGATCCCTAAATCCTTCTCAGAGTCACTGCTTTCCGGGATACAGTCCCCTGTTTTGTAAGTATAGCCTGCATTCCTTGGTTCTGAATGTGTAACTGCATTAAGTTGAATGCATTTGGAGAAGATGGTTTTGCTTTTTTATGATACAATACACATATTTAGTTTCTTTTAGTGAAACATTAGTAAGTACAAAGAAAAATCATGAAAATTTTACACCAGACACAAATAACATTTGACTTCTGAAGAGTATATATCCCTGATGGCATTCGTATTATAAACTGTAAGATCATTGGGTCAGGGACCATTCTGCCTCCATGTTCAAAGTATAGTGCTGGTGCACACACAAAAATAATTCTTTATAATTAATTGTTTATTATTAGATTGTGTATACCCAAAAGATATTTTTGTCACCTGGGTCATTATATATTCTTTTCCCCTTGTCCAGCGCTGGCTCTATTAATCTTATATTGCATTGATTGTCAGTACATTGTTATTATTGCTGCTCAAAGAACACAATGCAGGAAGCTTAAAAAAAGGCATTAGAATTCCGTCGGGATTTTTCCTTCAAAACCATTCAAAAGAATTGGTTGAAACCAACTGTTATACTTTTATATACTCTATTGCACTTCTTCCAAGGGGCTGCTTTCTATTCACGTACTATCTTGTAGGTTATAAATTGCAATCTGCATTTCTTCTATCAAAATGCACAGCTAGTGATATTTAACTGTAAAGAAATATATCCCTAGGCAATGAATATAGTCAGAAATTACTTACTGAATTTAACCAAGAAAAGAATGAACCCATATAGATGCAGTGCATAAATTTTCAAGTGTGGGACAATGGCTACCATTTTATTAACATTTTATCTCCATATTGAAAATGTCTGATCTTGCTTCAGCGGTTTTATTAGCAGCAAGATATCTGAAAGTTTCAATTTTTCCCCTTAGAAAAATAAAGCAGGACTGTTCATGCTAGTAAATACAACTCAGAAGTCATTTCTCTAAGGTTTTCTTTAGGTGGAATAGAGGGAGGAATACCTTTTTAATAGGAAAAAACTCAGAGGATAAAAAGATCAACTTTCACTAAAGAAAAAATGGGGCTTTGATTAGCAGACATTATATACCTGAGTTACAATACTCTGCATTTTATACAGGTAAAATGCCAAGGAGTAAATTGCTTAGGGAGCACGGGCCAATTTTTAAAGATATTTAGGCAAATAAAGATGCAGATAGGCACTTTTGAAAATCACACTAGGTATTTATTTAATCTGTAAGCATCTAAATACCTTTTAAAAATCTGGCCCAACAGTTCTCAAAATAAAATGAGAAAACAAAGTACTGCATAGGCTCTAGTATTAAGCTAAAAATTTCCAGAAAAAAATCACAGCAGGCTTTTGGGGAAGGGGCTGGAAGATGCTCCTCAAATAAGTTAATTTAGCATTACCACCTGGCAGATGGACTACCCGGCAGGGACTATGCCTTCTTTTTTTCCTCCCGGTTGACAGACCAATACAGCTTTAGAAGAAGTCTATGATGCAGCCAGAGGCGTGAACTCTTTCTGGATGAAACACTCGGGTCAATTTATCTGCAAGTTGGCATATATGCAACTTTCTATGACAAGCCATGGCAGCTTAATCAATGGTATTTCTTCTGAAATGATCTGTGATAAAAGAAAATAGTGGGAGAGACTGGAACAAATTGGAGCCAAATTGGAGAAATGGTCTGAGTTAAACAGGATGAAGTTTAACAAAGACAAATGCAAAGTGCTCCACTTAGGAAGGAAAAATCAATTTCACACATACAGAATGGGAAAAGACTGTCTAGGAAGGAGTACGGCAGAAAGGGATCTAGGGGTTATAGTGGACCACAAGCTAAATATGAGTCAACAGTGTGATGCTGTTGCAAAAAAAGCAAACATGATTCTGGGATGCATTAACAGGTGTGTTGTGAGCAAGACACGAGAAGTCATTCTTCCGCTCTACTCTGCTCTGGTTAGGCCTCAGCTGGAGTATTGTGTCCAGTTCTGGGCGCCGCATTTTAAAAAAGATGTGGAGAAACTGGAAAGGGTCCAAAGAAGAGCAACAAGAATGATTAAAGGTCTTGAGAACATGACCTATGAAGGAAGGCTGAAAGAATTGGGTTTGTTTAGTTTGGAAAAGAGAAGACTGAGAGGGGACATGATAGCAGTTTTCAGGTATATAAAAGGGTGTCATAAGGAGGAGGGAGAGAACTTGTTCACCTTAGCCTCTAAGGATAGAACCAGAAACAATGGGTTTAAACTGCAGCAAGGGAGGTCTAGATTGGACATTAGGAAAAAGTTCCTAACTGTCAGGGTGGTTAAACACTGGAACAAATTGCCTAGGGAGGTTGTGGAATCTCCGTCTCTGGAGATATTTAAGAGTAGGTTAGATAAATGTCTATTAGGGATGGTCTAGGCAGTATTTGGTCCTGCCATGCGGGCAGGGGACTGGACTCGATGACCTCTCGAGGTCCCTTCCAGTCCTAGAATCTATGAATCTATGAATCTATGAATTCAGTTGTATTTTCATTATGCCAAAGAACAAAAGGTGGAGTGTTGTTTACTGTAAGGCACCAAGGATTCTTGTTTCATTGGTTTTGTTCCTCTTTAATGATAGCTTCATAAGTCAAGAAAAAAAGTATCAATGTGTCATGATTCATGTACATCTGTTGTGATACCCACACAATACGTAAGTGGTTTATAATCTTTATTAATGTTGAAGCTGCCCTGAGATTTATAATCTAACTCTATTTCAGGCAGACTATTAACCAAAAGAAACTGGGGTCTGGATCATACCAGCTGTCACTGAAGTTTAAGGCATGCAAAGGTGAAGGGACGGAAGCAGCAACGAACTAGGGCCACAAACAGGGGAACGTCACTGAGGGAGAATGAGTAAAAAGTAGAACAAGTGCTTGGGAATTACTGCTCTAGGAGCTACCATGTGGGCATTAATAATCTACTGAACCAACAAGAACAATTCCACAGAAGGCTGAAGCATCTTGTAGAATTGGGCATGCAGTGAAACACAAGGGACAAAATATATTTTTTTAAAAAGTGTCTAGAACACATCTTGCCAGTGATTGGATCTCAAGATTTTATTACTCTATCCAAACTTCTTGCATTACAGGTTAAAATAATTGAGTATGTTTAGTCTAGAAAGCCATTGGGGGAGCAGGAAACAGGCTGACACCTCTCAAATATGTAAAAACTTGTTTTCAAGAGCATGGTGACCAATTGTTCCCCATGTCCACCAAGGGTAGGATAAGAAGTAATCAACTTAGTTCTGGTCTACAGTACATGCTTAGGTCAATGTAAGGCAGCTTACTTTGACCTAGCTGTGGATGTGTTTTCACTTAAATTTGGCTCCCACCAATGTAAGTGCCTCGCTATGCCAACTTAATAACACTACCTACCCGAGCAGTGTAGAGTCATGGTCGACATAGTTAGGTCAATGCAGTGAAAGTGTAGTCACTGCGTTACTTACATTGACTGTTACAGGCCCCCAGAAGATGCCCCACACTGACCAGTCTGGTCACTGTTGTGAACTCTGCTGCCCAGAGATCAGGTAGACAGGAAGCCACCTCTCCCCTTTAAAGCACTACAAATTTTCGAAATTCCTTTGCCTAGCTCAGTGAGCACACCTAGCAGCTCACCATTCTTGAGTGTTACTGCCCAAGTGACCATGATGGATACATGCTGCAGATGTGCTCCTGCCTGGAGTATACAGGAGGTATTGCATCTCCAGAGCCTGTGAGAAGAAGAGGTTGTGCAGGCATAGCTCCCATCAGCCAGCCAGGAACTCCTTCTTGCTCCCCTGGTCCCTACCAGCATCTGCTCTATCTGAGGTGCTTCAGCCAGCCAGGAACACCATCTTCACTCCTGCAGCTCCTTTACATGGGCCTGCTGGGCCCAGATTGGCTGCTCCCTGCAGCCCCTCTCTAGGCCACTTGGAAGACACACTTCCACTGCTCCTTTGTGGGACGGGGTGTGGTAGACCCTGAGGTCTCCAGAAGGCAGCCTCAAAGGGTCTGATACACCCTGTCACACCTACATACATAGCAATCACTACAAGATTTATACTGGGCTGCAAAAGAGCAAGGCCAGGTAGAGCACACTACAGCAGCTCACACTACCCTGGTTCACTATTAAAATGTTCCTTCAAAGTCTTTCTCAGCCATATACCTCTGCATTGAGCTCTTCTAATAGCTCTTGTATATGACTGGTCAAATTCAGCAGACAGACACTCCACCTCCACCTTCCACACCAGTGGAAACTTTTCTCCCTTTGCTTCATAGATATTATGGAAGACACAGCAGGCAGCAATAAACGTTGGGATATTTTTCTCACTGAGCTACATTCTTATAAGTAAACAACACCAAGCGACCCTTCAACCAATCAACGACACATTCAACTGACATTCTGCATCTGCTGAGCTTGTAATTGAAGCACTCCTTAGTGTTGTCCAGGTGGCCGGTGTATGGCTTCCTGAGCCACAGAAAGAAGGGATAGGCTGGGTCCCCCAGGATCACTATTGGCATTTCAACATTCCCAATTGTAATCCACCAGTCTGTTTTTAAAGATGACTATGTCATGCACCTTCCCTGACCAACCTGCTTTGATGTCGGTAAAGTGTCTCAGGTGATCCACCAGCACTTGCATTACAGTAAAAAAAGTAGCCTTTTCTGTTGATGTACTCTGTGGCAAGTGGTCTGGTGCCAAAATAAGAATATGTGTGACATCTATCACCCCACCACAGTTCAGGAATCCCATTGATGCCAAATCATCCACTATGTCCTGCACGTTGCCCATAGTCACAGTGCTTTGTAGGAGGAGACAATTATTGACTGCTCGCCTACATGACAGCTATCCCTGAGGTGGATTTCCTAGCTCCAGATTGCCACTGGTCAGTTGGGAATCAATCTGGCATTGCAAGTTTTCACAGTACAATCGCCACTTGCTTCACAACTGTCAATGCAGCTCTCATTTTGGTGTTCCTCTGCTAGAGGGCTGGGGTAAGTTCAATACACAGATCCAGAAATGTGGCCTTGTGCATCCGCAAGTTCTGCAGCCACTGCTTGTCTTCCCAAACTTGCATGACAGTGCAGTCTCACCAGTCAGTGCTTGTTGCCTGGGCCCAGAATCAGGTGACCCATAATCTCCAGCTGCTCTGTGAACAACACAAACAACCTTGAATTGGTTCCTTTTATGTCCCACAGCAATCTAGCCCACGAGGAAACATCATGTTCCCCATGGGCCCTCTTGCAGCTCTGTAAATACTGCAGGATCATGTGCCCCATGCTTGCAAGGCTAACAATAGTGCAGAGTTGTGCAAGCTCCATGCTACTGTCAGAAATGGCAGACAGCGAGGAGGGACGCACAGATTTGTGGGGATTTTGAAAAGAAGGAGCGAAATAATATGGGATGCTGATGAAATTATGGGATGGAAAACACTGCATTATTGGAAGTTGACCCCATGCTCTGAGTCACCCCGTGTGATTCTTTTCAGTCCCATGAGGCATTGCAAAAACTTCCCAAAACACACTGCGCTGGATGGTGGTGAGTTGCACAGTGGAATACCTACCCAAGGTGCACTGCACTCTATATAAATACAAGCATTCCTGGTGAGGCTGCACACCGCCGACACAAGGAGCAAAGTGTGCACATGCACAAGCAATGTAATAACTACAGTGACTGTATGTCAAAATAACTTAAGTTGTCAGAATTTTGTAGTGTTGACATGGCCTTCATTTGTAGCAAGGCATAGTCAAGTTAGCTATTAGGAAAAATTTTCTAATTTTAAGGATAGTTAAGTCCTGGAAATGTTATACCTAGGGTGGTTGTGGAATCCCTGTCACTAGAGGCTTTTAAGAAAAGTTTAGACAAACACCTTTAAGGGATGGTCTGTATATAGTTAGTCTTACATCCACATGGAAGGATCAAATAAATCAGGGGTTCTCAAACTTCATTGCACCGCGACCCCCTTCTGACAACCAAAATGACAACACAATCTCAGGAGGGGGGACCAAAGCCTGAGTCTGCCCAATCCATGCCACCCTGGGTAGGGTGCCCCGGGATGGGGGGCAAAGCCAAAGCCCAAGGGCTTAAGCTCAAGGCAGGCTTGTAATCTCAGCTCACTGCCCAAGGCTGACGCCCTCAGGCTTTAGCCCCAGACAGTGGGGCTTGAGGCTTTGGCTTCGCCTTCGGCCCCTGGCCCCAGCAAGTTTAAGCCAGCCCTGGCGACCGCATTAAAACGGGGTCGCGACACACTTTGGGGTCTCAACCCACAATTTGACAATCGCTGAACTAGATGAATCCTTAAGATCCTTTCCAGCCCTACATTTCTATGATTCTGTGATAACTATTCAAGGTGTGAGAGGGTGAATAAGGAATTTCTAAATCCTAAAGATTAGAGTAATAGATTTTAAAGCCAGAAGAGATTATCATGATCTTCTAGTCTGACTTCCTGCATAACACAGACCATAGAATTACACACATCAATATTTGCATCTAGCCCAATGATTTGTGGTTGAAGTAGACAGTCTCTTTGGGAAAGACATCTAATATTGATTTAAACACTTCAAGCACTGGAGAATTACTTGATGAAGTAATGCATGCCATGTAGTTGTAACTGCGTTGGACCGAGGATATTAGAGAGACAAGGTGGGTCAGGTAATACCTTTTACTGGACCAACTTCTGTTGGTAAAAGAGACAAGCTTTCAAACCACACAGAGATCTCCTTCAGGTCTGGGAAAGGCACTCCCAGTGTCACAGCAAAATGCACGGTGGAATAGATTGTTTAGCATCAGGAGTTAGCACATATTCTAAGGGACCATTCGAAGTAGAGTGGCCCATTAATATCTCTGCAGTCATAGGACAAGAAAGAGGGGGGTTAGAGAGTTACATCTTGTTATAATAATCTATAAATCCAATGAAGTAATGACAGGCCAATCCACCAGTTCCCTGCAGGCACTAAGCTCTCATTTGTTGGTTGTCTTACTACAGAATGTAGCTGGATCTTGGTGGATTTACTTGTGCTGAAACATTGCCGTAGGAGGAATTTTTAAATGGAGCTAAATATCCATTTGCTCACAAAAAAATCCTAGTCTGCAGATGCAATTTGCATAAGCATGAAGGCAGACAGACCTCAGGCATCAACTTTCTGAATATCATGCCCATTGTATTCTGAAAGTAATCCATAGACCTGTATTTGACCACAGAAAGGATAAGATAACAGAGTGTATCTTGTGGAGAAAAATAGATTGGGAATTTTAATAGGAATTTTTTAAAGGTAATGACAATACAGAAGAATTGTCATTTTGATCAAATTCATTTTCTAATCAGAGATAGTGGACAAGTTTTTTTTTTTTAAGTTCTAATAGAGTGAAGGGAAAAAGGAATGAAAATTGAGATTCTAGAGTTCCCATGTATGACAGACACTACAATCACATGCAGTTTCTTTGGGGACCATACTGTATTAAATCTATGAATGGTGGATGTAGGATTGTGTTCTACTCCATGGGTAAGGATTACCACAGCTCCTACAGGAACTAACAATAGTGGGAGTTGATAGAGGTCTATAAAATCATGACTGGTGTGGAGAAAGTAAATAAGGAAGTGATTTTTACTCCTTATCATAACACAAAAACTGGGGAGGGTCACCAAATGAAATTAATAGGCAGCAGGTTTAAAACAAACAAAAGGAAGTATTTTTTCACACAACGGACAGTCAAACTGTGGAACTCCTTGCCAGAGGATGTTGTGAAGGCCCAGGCTATAACAGAATTCAAAAAAGAACTAGATAAGATCATGGAGGATAGGTCCATCAATGGCTATTAGCCAGAATGGGTAGGGATGATGTCCCTAGCCTCTATTTGCCAGAAGCTGGGAATGGGCGACAGGGAATGGATCAGTTGATGATTACCTGTTCTGTTCATTCCGTCTGAGGTACCTGGCATTTGCCACTGTCAGATGACAGGATACTGGGCTAGATGGACCTTTGGTCTGAACCAGTATGGCCGTTCTTATGTTCTTATTAAGGTGGATTGCTGAGACTAACAGCTCTAGAGAGCAATTATTCAATTATTCTCTGACATGGTTTGCATATACTGGTTCAAGCTGCATTTTCCAAAGAGTAGGAGACAAAGAAAGGACTTTTGATATAAAGAAGAATGAGCTTGAACTGATTTAGGGCCTTCTTTCTAATTCAGCAAATGGACAGGACCATCGGACTTCAAATGAAATGAAATAAAACAATGTGTTTATACTGATAGACAAAGTGAGAGGGGCAATAATCATACCACAGTTGTTGCAAACCTCGCAGTCCTTTAAATACCTGTAAAATATGTGTGTCACATTCACACCTGGTATAGGGAATACAGCTGGTACATTGACACCTGTGACACTGTAACTGCAGCTGTATTCCCCCTCCCCTTGCGGAAAGGTTGGAAGGACTTTTTGACTTACTACAGCAGTGATTGCGGGCCACGAGACATTTTGTTGACGTTGACCGTCCTCAGGCATGGCCCCCACAGCTCCCAGTGGTCGCGGTTCGCCATTCCCGGCCAATGGGAGCTGCAGTATCTTCTCCATACAATTTATTTTATATACTCCTATTATGACTTTCCTAAACTCAACAGTTCTAAACTTGAGTCTCTCTTCATTAAGGAGTTTCTCTCCAGCTCTAATTATTTTTGTTCTCCATCTTTGGGTCATTTCTATTTTTGCTATTTTTTAATTGAGATTCATGGATTCCAAGTCCAGAAGGGACCATTGTGATCATCTAGTCTGATCTCCTGCATAACACCAGTCCATAGAACTTCCCCAAGATAATTCCCAGAGCATATCTTTTAGAAAAACATCCAATCTTGATTTTAAAATAGTCAGTGGTGGAGAATCCACCGCAACCTTTGGTAAATAGTCCCAGTGGTTAATTACTCTCATTGTTAAAAATGTATGTCTTATTTCCAGTCTCAGTTTGTCTAGCTTCAACTTTCAGCCACTGGATCATGCTATGTCTTTCTCTGCTAGTTTGAAAAGCCCATTATTAAATATTTGTTCCCCATGTAAATACTTAAACACTGTAATCACGTCACCCCTTAGCCTTCTCTTTGTTAAGCTAAATAGACTGAGCTCCTTGAGTCTATTGCTATAAGGCATGTTTACGAAGCGATCCAGATCTCCCTGAATCAATGAACTGTCTTCTTCATTGTTTACCATCCCCCAATTGTTGTATACTCTGCAAACTTTATCTGTGAGAATTTTGTGTATTCTTCCAGGTCATTGATAAAAAGTTAAATAGTGTAGGGCCAAGATCTCTGCACGACACCATTAGAAACACCTGCTCAATGATGACTCCCCATTTACAGTTACATTTTGAGACCTATCTTTTAGACAATTTGTAATCTATTTGATGAGTGCCATGTTAATTTTATATTGTTCTAGTTTTTTTAAATCAAAATGTCAACCTGAAGCAAATACTCACCAGCAACCACACACCACACAACAAAAACACTAGACCAGGAACCTATCCTTGCAACAAAGCCCGTTGCCAACTCTGTCCACTTATCTATTCAAGGGACACTATCATAGGACCTAATCACATCAGCCACACCATCAGAGGCTCGTTCACCTGCACATCTACCAATATGATATATGCCATCATGTGCCAGCAATGCCCCTCTGCCATGTACATTGGCCAAACCGAACAGTCGCTACGCAAAAGAATAAATGGACACAAATCAGATGTCAAGAATTATAACATTCAAAAACCAGTGGGAGAACACTTCAATCTCCCCGGTCACTCAATTACAGACCTAAAAGACACAATACTCCAACAAAAAAACTTCAAAAACAGACTCCAATGAGAAACTGCTGAATTGGAATTAATTTGCAAACTGGACATCATTAAATTAGGCTTGACTAAAGACTAGGAGTGGATGGGTCATTACACAAAGTAAAACTATTTCCCCATGCTAATTTTTCCCCTACTGTTACTCACACCTTCTTGTCAATTGTTGGAAGTGGGCCATCCTGATTATCACTACAAAAGTTTTTTTTCTCCTGCTGATAATATCCCACCTTGATTAATTAGTCTCGTTATAGCTGGTATGGCAACACCCATTTTTTCATGTTCTCTGTGTATATATATCTTCCTACTGTATTTTCCACTGCATGCATCCGATGAAGTGGGTTTTAGCCCACGAAAGCTTATGCCCAAATAAATGTGTTAGTCTCTAAGGTGCCACAAGTACTCCTTGTTCTTTATGTTAAACCAAGTGATGTAACCATTTAATAGATTCTGCCTTACAGAAGGCAAAGTATATTACATCAACACTATTAACTTTATCAACCAAACTTGTAATCTCATCAAATAAAGATAGCAAGTTAGTCTGTTTTCTATAAATCCATGTGGATTTGTATTAATTAATTGCTTTTAATTCTTTATTAATCAAGTCCCCTAACAGCTGCTCCATTATCTTGCCTGGGATCTATGTCAGGCTGACGGCCTATAATTACCTGGGTCATCCCACTTACCTTTTTAAAAATTGGTACAACATTAGCAGCAACATCCAGCAACCAGAATTGAATAGAGTATTCCAGACAAGGAAGTGTATAGTGACATAATATTTTCATTATTATTTTCTATTCCATTTTTATAATGTTTGAATTTTCGATCTGTAGCACAAATACCTGTTTGTGCAAATTTAAAATAAAGTTGCCAAGAATAGTCACATTTGTAATTTCACTTGTGAATTCACTTTCTATTAACATTTTTACCAGTAAAACCTAATTGCTACAAATGCTGGCAGAAAACAAATTTTAAAAACAGCATGTGCATGGATGAAGGTTTGGTTGTGAACTGCTTACTCACACTAATAAACAGTTACTTCCTTTCACTGCCGTGAAACCTGCTTGTGAATGTGAATGAAAGGCTCACAATCTAGCTGTCACTGAACCACTCTTCACAGAAGCAAATTTGCATTGTTCTTTCAGTTTTAATGATTATTAAAATTTGAAAGGTGGCAGGATAAATTAAAGTAGCAATGGTATACAGAGCCATGCCATCTGCTACTTTATTCTTTGATGTGTAAAACTATCTGATAAATTGAGAGGAAAAAGCCTGCTAATAGCTCCACGGCCAACATGAAAATTTGGTGGGAGAGTGGATAATCTTGACTTGTGTGTCTATATAAATTAAAAGGGGCAATCACATTCCAACTGGAAATGGAAGTTGCAACTTACATGGAAGTTGCAGTTTATGCATCCTTTGGAAATAAAAAATTGAGTTTGAATAAGGGCTGTCAATTAATCGCAGTTAACTCACGCGATTAACTCAAAAAATTAAGCGTGATTAAAAAAAGTAATCACAATTAATCACAGTTTTATTCACACTGTTAAACAATATAATACCAACTGAAATGTATTAAATATTTTGGATGTTTTTCTACATTTTCATATAGATAGTATTCGGTGCTGTAATTGAAAACATTGTGTATATATTATTTTATTACAAAGATTTGCACTGTAAAAATGATAAACAAAAGAAATAGTATTTCTCAATTCAGCTCATATAAGTACTGTAGTGCAATCTCTTTGTCGTGAAAGTGCAACTTACAAATGTAGATTTTTTTTGTTACATAACTGCAGTCAAAATCAAAATAATGTAAAACTTCAGAGCCTAGAAGTCCACTCAGTCCTACTTCGTCAGCCAATTCCTAAGACAAACAAGTTTGTTTACATTTCCAGGAGATAATGCTGCCCTCTTTTTATTTACAATGCCACCAGAAAGTAAGAACAGGCATTTGCATGGCATTTTTTTTAGCTGGCATTGCAAGGTATTTACGTGCCAGGTATGCTAAGCATTCGTATACCCCTTCATGCTTTGGCCACCATTCCAGAGGACATGCTTCCATGCTGATGATGTTCATTAAAAAAAAATATGTGTTAATTAAATTTGTGACTGAACTCCTTGGGGGAGAATTATATGTCCCCGGCTCTGCTTTACCCGCATCCTGTCATATATTTCATGTTATAGCAGTCTCAGATGATGACCCAGAACATGCTGTTCATTTTAAGAACACTTTCACTGCAGATTTGACAAAACACAAAAAAGGTACTGTAGTAGGTCCTAGCCGGGGCTCGACCCTTCCGGACAGGAGGGGAGCCACACCGACTCACTACTGTGGGAACAAGTAGTCAGTTAGTCCCGAAACTCCGGCTCTTTAGTGCAGAGTCGGAGCAACCACAGTTAAAGCTCAGGCCCTTGACTGCAGGGGCTGAGCGAGCAAATAGTTCAGAGCCCAGGCCCTGGGTCAGGGCGGGGCAAACACAGTTAGGCTCAGGCCCTTGTTTGCAGGGGCTGAGCGAGCAAATAGTTCAGAGCCCAGGCCCTGGATCAGGGCGGGGCAAACACAGTTAGGCTCAGGCCCTTGTTTGCAGGGGCTGAGCGAGCAAATAGTTCAGAGCCCAGGCCCTGGATCAGGGCGGGGCAAACACAGTTAGGCTCAGGCCCTTGTTTGCAGGGGCTGAGCGAGCAAATAGTTCAAAGCCCAGGCCCTGGATCAGGGCGGGGCAAACACAGTAAGGCTCAGGCCCTTGTTGCAGGGGCTGAGCGAGCAAATAGTTCAAAGCCCAGGCCCTGGATCAGGGCGGGGCAAACACAGTAAGGCTCAGGCCCTTGTTGCAGGGGCTGAGCGAGCAAATAGTTCAAAGCCCAGGCCCTGGATCAGGGCGGGGCAAACACAGTTAGGCTCAGGCCCTTGTTTGCAGGGGCTGAGCGAGCAAATAGTTCAGAGCCCAGGCCCTGGATCAGGGCGGGGCAAACACAGTTAGGCTCAGGCCCTTGTTTGCAGGGGCTGAGCGAGCAAATAGTTCAGAGCCCAGGCCCTGGATCAGGGCGGGGCAAACACAGTAAGGCTCAGGCCCTTGTTGCAGGGGCTGAGCGAGCAAATAGTTCCAAGCCCAGGCCCTGGATCAGGGCGGGGCAAACACTGTTAGGCTCAGGCCCTTGTTGCAGGGGCTGAGCGAGCAATTAGTTCAAATAAGATACGCCTAGGCTTCTGTAGCCGAGCGTTGGGTGAGGGGGAAGCCTGCCACCCGTGCGGCGGGTGGCAGGGGGGAACGCAGGCCCACCCACTCCACTGCGTTCCAGCCCGGGGCCCTAACAGCGGTTGCTGCCGCTGCTGGTCAGTGGGGTATCCAGACCGCAACACACTGACATAGGCTCACACTCAGTTGCAGCCGGACCGGGGTCGGCTATCCCCGGGCTACTTCCGTGATCCCCCTCCCAGCCTACCTCGTTCGTTACGCCGGGATCGGGCCAGTCCATCTCCATGGGCTCCTCTCTGCCCGGGCTCGGTGGCAAGTCTGGTAGCTCTGCCGGGAAGTCCGGCCAATGGTCCTCAGGCGGCTCCTCTGGATAGCAGCAGGGGCAAAGGGGTTCGGGTCCAGTCTCACCCTCAGGGTTAGTGGGGTCCGGTTCCCAGGGGTTCTCCCAGTGGCGGGCGTGAACGGGCTCCGGCGGCTCCTCCTCGTAGCGGGCCCGGGGTAGCTCAGGCCAGCCAGGGTCCAAGCCCCGGTCTTCGACGGTCTCCTGGCCAGGAGCTACCGGCCGCACGTCTGCTCCCTGTGGTGGCTGAGAGCCAACTGAGCTCTGGCGGCCGGCCTTTATACTTCCTGTCCCGCCCCTTGACTTCCGGGGGGCGGGGACAGGTGGTGGTGGTCCCACCCACTCTGGTGCCGGCACGTGGGCTCCCTCTTCTGGACAGGAGGGGAGCCACACCGACTCACTACAGGTACCAATGTGAGATTTCTAAAGATAAGCTACAGCACTCAACCCATGGTTTAAAAATCTGAAGTGCTTTCCAAAATCTGAGAGAGACAAGGTGTGGAGCATGCTTTCAGAAGTCTTAAAAGAGAAACACTCCAATGCGGAAACTACAGAACCCGAACCATCAAAAAAGAAAATCAGCTTTCTGCTGGTGGTATCTGACTCAGATAATGAAAATGTAGAAAACATCCAAAATATTTAAATAAATGGTATTCTATTATTGTTTAACAGTACAATTAATCACAATTAATTTTTTTAATCATGTGATTAATCACGATTAATTTTTTAATCGCTTGACAGCTCTAGTTTGAATTTATATTGATGAAAACCAGAAAAAGAAATTCTCATACGTAAGGTCAGATACATCATGTACACTGGTTGTGGCATTATCTGAACTGCATTTGGCCCAGAAATCAATGAAAGGCTAATACTGCTAAGCATGTTTTTAATCTTCAAAGCACTTTAAAAACACTAATAAACTAATCTTCTAAACATCTTTATGAAATAGTGAGAAGCAAATTTATTTTTATATTTTTGACAGATGAAGTCAGGGACTCTCTATTTTATTATATATGTGTACAGTACCTAGCAAGAAGGAACTCCAACTTTTGATAGGGACCCGGGAGTTGTTGTAATGCAAACAAAAATACTAATAATACTCTTCATTTAACTATTACAGGACATGAAATATTAGAAAACATTCAAGAATGAAAATTACTCATTCAAAATGTAAGCATAGGTGTGGAGTAAATCCATTCCATGTAAGAGAAGTCATCAGCATGAGAGGTTTCTGAGCTCAGAGACCAGTGTGTAGCAAAACAGGACCTAGGAATGGAAAGGACTTCCTGGGTCATCCAGTTCCTTGCTATCACAGGCAACGCCGTCATATAATCCCGTGCATAAATTTATCATATGTAACCCTTCTGTTCTTTTTGTGGAACTGTCTGCCTGTTTTATTACATAACTGTTACTATTTTGGTACTATTATACCTGCAAATCAATGTTAAGTCAAAGAACATATTCAGTTTCTGATAGCAATTTGTGCTGGAAAATATTTTTTTCCTCCTGTTATAAACATACAAGTCATTTCAGAAGATTATTACATTATCTGGAAATGTTTATTCCCTCCAAGTCATTCACATGTGTATTAGCCACTCCTTTTCATTGTTAACAAGTATCTCAAAGCAGGCATTGATCAGCATGTTAGTGAGTGCTCCTACCATGGAGCTAATGGGTATAAGTGGAACTGTGCCTCTTTCTTGAGACATGTAAGACGTGGTTTAGGTGCTTAATTCCAGAAAAGGGTTCATGACTGTGAATCCCAAGTGGAGGAAGTCACCTCCCTCTCCCCTGGATTTAGTCACCTAACTACCTTAGAGGGGCTTAGACCACAGCCCTCTTCTTGGCATGTCCTAAGGGCTAGTTTAGGTGGCTCCCACCTCAGCTTTCTGGCTTTTGTGAATCCCTCTTTTAGTCACCTACCTCCTCCCATGCATTGCTTATGGAGCCTGGGTGCCTAACTCAGGGCTGTGAATTCTGTGAATTTCCACCTGAAAGTCAGGTGATAGAACGCTCAGCCTAAATCCCCCTTGTAAATCTAGCCCATGGTTCCTCAAGTGAAACTACTGTTCCCTCAGACACACCATGTGGGAAGCAACTCCCTTAAAAGGCCTGGCTTAGAATTGGTATACTTGGTCATGTATATACCCTGGGACCCATGCCCTGTTAACACCACCAAAGCATGAATACCTCTGCAGAAAACTTACAGGTAGGTGGAGTTGCTAGCACAAATACAGTATATACATTTTTGGTTAGGGCCACTTCTTTCCCAGAAGCACCACCTATTGGAATTTCATTACACAAACTCCATGCTACATTATTTTCTCCAGACTCATTCTTCCATCCCTACTAGTGACCCACAAAACTCCACAGAAACCTTCTTATTTGTCCTTTGTGCTATAGGCCCAACCCTGTAATATTTAATGACCTTGTGAAAGTTTATAAGAATCTTATTAGCAATTAGGAGGCACATAAAATCTCACTCCTTGTGCAGCAGTCCCCCCAAGTTTCTGTGAGATATGAACTCAACCTATTTTACCATGTGTCTCACACATGAAAGGTTAATGACTCTCTTGGATAATACGTTCTAATGAACTGTTTTTTCTCTCCACCCAGAAGGCACATAATAAATTCTTTAAGAGGTGGAAAAAAACACCTTGAAATTGAAGAGCAAGGAGAGCACAGAACTTTGAGGCACTGGAGAGCTCGATGGGATATGGAAACACTACAGTATGCAAATTTGTCTGCCCTGATTTAAATAAGATATTAGCATATTAGCCTTGCAATGGATCAAAATCAAAGGAAAATTACCCTTTGTTTTATCCCACCATTCTGGAACAATAGAGAAACAAAATAGATGCCCTAGCAATTTTCACTTTTTTCCATCCTTACACACACACACCCTTTTGTAAAAAAATAGTTTTTCATAGAACAGTTAAATGTGAGAACAAT
This sequence comes from Malaclemys terrapin pileata, assembly GCF_027887155.1. Lineage (NCBI taxonomy): Eukaryota > Metazoa > Chordata > Testudines > Emydidae > Malaclemys > Malaclemys terrapin. Next base: position 32,833,354 of record NC_071505.1, read on the forward strand.
ATTTCAGAGATCAAGTACCTGGGGCTAAACTCTGCCACATCTGGGAATTAAGCTCATTAAACTCTTAAAAAAAACTTTTCCTCTTCTGCTAGGATGATGGTGATGAATGGCTATGTCTAAGGAGCTGCAGGTGTCTTTGATGGACAGCCTACTTCAAATGAGCTGGAGTCCCCCACTTTCCCCTCCCTTTTGCTAGAGATATTATAGTTACAAAGAAATTGTCCTCTCCTACTGTTTTGTCCCCTTGGCGAAAACTTTTGGAAAGTGCTTTAGGTGGGGTTTTTTTGTTTTGTTTTGTTGGGGGGGGGGGGGGTGTTAAGGCCTTATTCTAAGTGAGACTTTTTGATGCCATTGAGCTGGGCACAACTTTGGACATAGAAACAAAATAAAATGGGAAAAAAACTCTTGTCAGTGTTTTAATAGGCATTTTAGAACATCCTACTTGATCCCCTATCTTCAGGGGGAAATTGTCTTGCTAATAAATGTGAATCAGTCAAATCCCTATTCAAAGAAAGTAAAACATCCATTGATGTTTTTAGCAATTTCACTAAATTAGTTTGAATACGCACTTTGGATTTGGACAATATTTAATCTGCTGTGTTTATACAAGATATTTATTTGACTGGCAAATACTCTGCTTTACTTTTGCAGTCATACTGTTGTCTCATTGAGGTGAAACATCCAGTATATATTCCTGCAACAAAATTGCTCCTTTTTACCGAGCAAGATGATTTTATGAAACTTTACAACACAAAAATGTCTGACCATTGAATTCCCAGGCACCCTTCCAGAGTGCCTTACTGCAGTACATTGCAGGATGTTCTGCTGGTCATGTATCACAATAAGACATGAAGCAATGAATCTAACACAATGTGATGCTAATCATTAATTTTGAAAGAAAAAATAAACAAGCAGCTTTTTTGGAATCCAATCTAAAATGATACCAGTGGATGAAGGCATATGGGACAATGAAATATCTGTAGAGTCCAAGTACCATCTGGTCATAATTTATTATCCATTTGATTGCAGGTTATTATTGTTTTTCTGCTATCATTAAACATTTGTTATTTATCTTGTTACACCACTTCTGCTTTTAACATGGAGACCTTCACAGATTTCAGTGCTGTTATTTCCAGTGACCTATAATTTATGTAAGTCCTTTGGTGTCCTTAGTTTTGTTCACCAGGCATCTAAAAGTAAGTATTGCTCTCAGCTTAGATTGCTGATTAATTAATTTCTACCTTCCATATCCCTGGGTTGCAGCCTTGGGTTATGAGTTTAAAGTAATAATTCACTATTGGACATCGTTTGTCAAGCTGAACTCTGCAAACATCTAAAAGAGTCCAATTTCCATGCTACATTTAATAGTTCGTCCCTCAGAAATTAATCTCTTTCTATCTGTGTTTTATTTTTTCTTCTTCTGCTTGGCAACAAAAACGGATTTTTTTTCTTGCTAGGCTGAGATCTGGCTGCCTTTCTGTGCACTGTTCAGTAAAAATGACATGAGTCCATCTGCCATTCATTTCTCTCTTGCTTAGTTCTAACCCTGAAGATTATAACATGAGTTGGAATGTCACTCCTGTGGATGGCAGCATCATCTATGATTCTAAATAGACACTGGCACAAGCCAGTTTGAGTCCAAATCTTAATGTTCTGACAGTTCACGGGTGTTCAGGTATAGGGTTCTGATTCAGGCTGTTGGGCACATGCTGTCCATGAACCACCTAATATCTAACCAATGGCACCCTACCCTAGAAGCTGTTCTAGCATGGCTAGTTCTATGCCCATCTAGCTTTGCCCCTGTACTAGAGCATCCACACACTGTCTCCTATCATGCACCAAAGCCATTCAGCCAGAGGGAAGACCACAGAACATCAGTGCTCTCTATTGCTCCCAAGCTTCTCTTTCTTTCCTTCTGCTCTGAAGACTCAGTGGTCCCACTTCATGCGCCACACTTTCACTTATCTCTCTCTCTCCTCCCAAGTCCAATCTCATTCCCTCAAGCTTTTCCCACCTTCCCTATAGCTTTCTTCCAGGCCCCAAACCTCTTTGCCCATACTGACCTCCCTGCTCAATCGTCCAACATGCATGATAATTATGCTTCTTCCCAATATCCATCTTTGACCACTAAACATTTCCATGCCAAATCCATATTTAGAGACAAAGAAAACTTCCTACTGAAATGTCCAACTCAATATTATGATATTTTTAATGAGGTAAGTACACCAATATTAAGGACTTGCAATATCCAATCTCTCCACAGGTTTGGTTTCTTGGGTATATTTTGAATACATACATTTTGAAAATTGTGCACTTACATTTCATAGGCAAAATAAGTAATTGTCTGCACACACTGGGGAATTGCACATGCATTTAGTAATTAAACAGATAAATATTGCAAGGAAGGGGCTTTCAGAAGTCTTAAAAGAGCAACACTCCAATGCGGAATCTACTGAACCCAAACCACCAAAAAAGAAAATCAACCTTCTGCTGGTGGCATGAAAATGAACATGCTTCAATCTGCACTGCTTTGGATTGTTATTGAGAAGAACCTGTCATCAGCATGGACACATGTCCCCTGGAATGGTAGTTGAAGCATGAAGGGACATATGAATCTTTAGCGCATGTGGCACGTAAATATCTTGCAACGCCAGCTACAACAGTGCCATGAGAATGTCTGTTCTCACTTTCAGATGACATTGTAAACAAGAAGCAGTCAGCATTATCTCCTGCAAATGTAAACAAACTTGTTTGTCTGAGTAATTGGCTGAAAAAGAAGTAGGACTGAGTGGACTGCCAGGCTCTAAAATTTTACAGTGTTTTATTTTTGAATGCAGGGTTTTTTGTGCATAATTCTACATTTGTAAGTTCAACTTTCATGATAGAGATTGCACTACATCCTCTGCATACCAGACACCGAGGGCAACACAACCCAGTCGACTACACAAGCAAAATGTACGACAAAAAATGAAATGTAAATTTCATATTTTAGTCATACACACCATAGAATCATAGAATCAAAGTAGGGTTAGAAGGGATCACAAGCCCCCTGCCAAGATGCAGGATTTGTTGTGTCTAAACCATCTGTGACATTGCACTCTATATGGTTTTATGAAAATATGCTAATGAGTGTGACTATAACGTAACTGGAATATGCTTCATGCAAAAGGTCTCTTGTAAGGTATCATTACGAAGCTTATAATCTACTGAGTGTGTTCATCCTATTCATATGAATGTATCATTCTTGTATCTGAAACTATAAATATGAAATATAACTCAGGGCCTATTGTAATTATGCAAAGTGTGGGCAATTAATGGTGGTTTGGGATCTTGATGGCTCCCATTAACCAGGACAATTGTCTGTAGATGGCTCTGTTTTACTTGTAAGTCTTCCTGTGTACCTGTGTGCTGGCAAGTGAGTAATGAAGTCTTACAGTGGCATGTGATCATGTCACCTGAACTGGAATCCATCTTTAACCTGGTGCTTTTCCATTTAAAAGGGCAGGGTGGGGACCCAGAGAGACAAAAGATTCCTGCCTTGTGCCAAAGCTATATAAGGGGGTGGAACAAAACATAAGGGGCTGCAATGATGAGAAATCCCCTAGCTACCACCTGAGCTGGAACAAGGGCTGTACCAGGGGAAAGGATTGTGCCCAGACTAGGAAGGCATCCAGTCTGTAAAAGAAACTTACTTAAACATCTCTGAGGGTGATATTTTATCTGTATTCAGTTTTATTACTGTATTAGGCTTAGACTTGCGTGTTTTATTTTATTTTACTTGATAATTCACTTTGTTCTGTCTGTTACTACTTGGAACCACTTACATTCTACTTTCTGTATCTAATAAAATCACTTTTTACTTATTAATTAACCCAGAGTATGTATTAATACCTGGCCGGAGGGGAGGCAGGCAAACAGCTGTGCATATCTCTCTATCAGTGTTATAGAGAGTGAACAATTTATGAGTTTACCTTGTACAGTAACTTCTCACTTAACGTTGTAGTTATGTTCCTGAAAAATGCGACTTTAAGCGAAATGATGTTAAGCCAATCAAATTTACCCATAAGAATTAATGTAAATAGGGGAGGTTAGGTTCCAGGGAAATTTTTTTCACCAGACAAAAATCTACATATTATATAGATATACACACAGTATATGTTTTAAACAAACAATTTAATACTGTTCACAGCTATGATGATTGTGAAGCTTGGTTGAGGTGGTGAAGTTAGAGGGTGGAAGAGAGTGGGATATTTCCCAGGGAATGCCTTGCTGCTTCGGCAGCACTTCGGTGGTGGGTCCTTCATTCACTCTGAGTCTTCGGTGGCATGGAAGGAACCGCCGCCGAAATGCCATTGAAGACCCGGAGCAAGTGAAGGACCCGCCGCCGAAGTGCCGCCGAAGACCCGGAGCGCCACCAGGTGAGTAAAAATTTAAAAAGGCGCCTATGTTAGACACTCTTCTTTAGGGTGCTGGGCCCTCTTAGGTGCGGGGCCCTCTTAGGCGCAGGGCCCGATTCGGGAGAATCTGGGGAATCATCCTAAAGCCGGCCCTGAGTGAGTCTGGCTCAAACCAGGCAGGGTACTGAAGTCCCAAGCTGCCAGGGCAGGAAAGCAGGGGCAGAAGTAGTCTTGACACATCAGTTGGCAGTTCCCAAGGGGGGTTCTGTGATCCAACCTGTCACACCATCCAAGACAGAGGGCCATCCAGCCTCTTTTTGAAAACCTCCAATGAAGAGATTCCATGACTTCCTTAGATAGTTTGTGCATTGTCCTACTGTTTCTACAGTTAGGAAGTTTTTCCTGAGATTTAATCAAATGCAGTTTGAACCCATTGCCTCTTGTCCTGCCCTCAGTGGCAAGATAGAACAACTTTTCTCCATCTTTTTTATTTCAAGTATTTGAAGACCAATATCTTGTCCCTTTTTAATCTCCTCTTTTTCAAACTAAACCTACCCAGTTCCTTCAGCCTTTGCTTATATGGCTTGCATTTCATCCTGTGATCATCTTTGTCGCTCACCTCTGGATCCTTTCCAGTTTCTCTACAACTTTTCTATACAGCGGTGACCAAAACTGGACTCCAAACTCCAGCTGAGGCCTAACGAGCGCCGAGTAGGGTGGTACTATCACTACTCCCATGACTTGCATACTATGGAAGGTGATAGTACTGCTCTACCTGTCACTGGTTAGACAGTAATTTACTGATTATCAGAGTTTTTCAGTACAAAATCCATTTTAAAAATGTCTTTTCACTATGTGAATCACCTGCAACCACATCATCCCCACATACACATCACCAGGAGGGATTGAAACCCTTTACCTGAACATTCCTATCTTAGACCTTTATTACCTGAGCTACAGGATTAATTGGTAGCTGAGCTCTGTAAGAAATAGTTTGCCCATCCAATTAAAAGTTATGCGCGATCAAAAAAATTTCCCGTCCCAAAAATCTCTCACTTTTGTGAACCAAAAATCCAAAACACATTTTCAGTTCAGGTGACTTAAAAGATTTCTCTCTCTCTTTTCTGAGAGAAAGAGAAAAAAATTCTAAATTAATCAGAAACATTAATTTTCATTCTGAAAATGTCAAAACCATTTTGACAATTTAAAAAAATCAATGTTTTGAATCAACACCAACCCTTTCTCACAGTTTTGTTTTCAATGAATCTGCATTTTCTGACCAAAAAAGCCCCCAAACCCCAAGTCCAAAAATTCCTGACCTACTCTGATTGCTAGCCCCTTTGTAGACCAATTACTGCAGAAAGACTAGCCATACTTTCCCAGTGGCCTACACACACACCTACTTGTCAGCAGCAGAATTTTGGTGAGCAGGAATTCTAGATTCTACCCCTGGCTCTGGGAGAGGACTGTGGTTTGTAATGGGTAGAGATAGGATAACGCAAACTACTTTAGTTACCTTGACAGGCAGTGTTGTGCAGTGCAAACTATAAGTGCCTAGGCAGCATAGAGGCTTGGGTTCTAAGGCAGCAGTGGCCTTGCATGATATCTCTACCAACTTATTTTAAAAATGGGCTGAGCATTCAGCAGCTATTGCCTAAACGTCTTATATGTTGGGGTTCATGGCCTGAGTGAATTACATGGGAATTTAAACAGTGCTCAGAGGTGAAATTTTAAATTCTGGTCTCCTCTTTCTCCTCATAGGAAACTTTTCTCTAGGCTGCAGGCATATTTTGTGTGGGAGTCTCTGTCTCTTTTTGGCATGCCTGGAAGCGAATGACAGATTTGTTGTTCAAATTAAAATGTGGCGGGTTCAGCTTGGGCACATACATGCCATTGTGGCTAAATGTTATAAAATCCTCTATAGATAAAGGCTACCAACATATAGCTGAACTTGTAGGAATCAGCACATGAGGAGCAATAATGTGGCCAAAGGACTGGTCCCAGAGTGTTTTAGAATTTTTGCAAAAGAGAACAAAGAAAAGTGAGGCAATCAAATGAAAACCTGCCAGAATCGGAACTGTTTTAATTATTTTTATTTTTTCTGTATCAATTTATTTTTCACCAGACCAGCATGAAAAATTCAAATTACACTCAAAGTTTATATTCTGTTTTGCTAGTTCAAGGAGATTTTTACAAAATGATAGTTTACAGATCCTGTTACACTGAACTCCTGCAACTCAACCTTTATTTCTGCTGCACCATAATGGGTAAAATGTAGAGAAATGCATTATCATCCCGAATTACTACATATCATTCTCAATAGTACACTATAATGCATTGCGTAGTTCTGTAAATTTAATGTTCCCATAAAAAATTCAGTACTTGCAGAAACCAACTACTGTTCCAGCTGACAATTTAAACTTACGTCCTTTTATCTTTGCTCTATGCCATTATTCAGTTTAGCTCCCCATGTGTCCTTCTTATTTTACACCTACACTGTGCAAACTTTATTTAGGTTGGTCAGTACTTACTGACAAGAGTAGCCCCATTTGACTGATCCAAGTAGAGCCACTGATTTTAATTGGCCCACTCATGTAGTTAAGTGCTCACCAACATACATTCTAGTCTGTATGTGAGGTTACGTTGATTTTAAGATTTCAGCATTTTGTAAAATGGTCTATTTATATTGCTTTAATTGATGTTACGTATTGGTGCATTTCAGCTGTGTACCACTCAGCATCTTATGGGTGCTTTATTATTAATAACAATTATGCTAATACAGAGTGCTCTGGTGTGTGTTCAAGGATCCATATTCTGCATGCTCTGAACAACAAATGGTGGCCAGGCTGGAGTCTCCTCATGAACAAGATTTGAGCAAATGGTGAAAAATGCTGCTTTCTGGAAATAAATTCTAAGCAGGTGGACAAGGCAGCAGGAGGCCATATTGTGGAGAAATGGGTAATTTAGAGCAAGCCAGACTCGGGGAAAAATCTCTCATTACATATTGGTCATTTCCACCTGCCTAAGTAATGACAAACAGTTAGAGTTTAAGTTCTAAGAACATGCAAGGAAAAACTTTCCACTGAAACAAAGAGGCTATTTTTTATAGGTCAAATTTTATAGGTCAGTTGTAGCAAATAATGAACTGCCATATACCTATAATATGTCTATTTTCATATTAAAAATAATGCATGGATTGCCAGATCTTGTATTTTGCCTCAAATGTAAATATTTACATATTGATACAGTAGCCTGCCATAGCCAGTTGGCAATCCTGTTCCTCCTTGCTCTGGCCCACATCCTGAGTCCCAGTTTCTTAGTGGCAGCTTGTCCCCAGCCAGGCATATGCCTCAAAGCTGGGGGAGGGAGGTAATGATAAACCTGACTGCCACTGTCAGTGTGCAGATTGCAATTCAAGCCTTTGCTAATCTGCAAATTCACTGTAGGAGTTGCATGCTGACTGGCACACACCTCTGCAGAGAAGATAAAATGTTAGCCTCCTGAATGCCAGCATCTTAGATTAGATTTAACTATGAACTATTTACATTTTGAGTTACACTTTATCATTAGTCAATTAAGCAGGCAGAGACAGATTAGTACCCTCTATTTGTGTCAATTTATCAGCACAAGCACAGCCATCTTGTTTGTCAGCTGCTAGATGGTTTATTCCATGGCTCACCTGAGACATCTGCTTTGCCAGTTAATCAGTCAGTCATTTTGCATTAGTTCTTAAGCACCACTACGTATTTTCAACTTTGGTTAATCCAGGTTGTTTGCTCAAAGATTTTTCTAGGCACAGACCCTAGAGTTCTCTTGGAGATTCATCCTACAGCTAATTAAGGAGCAGCTTTTATGATTCACTTTACCACAGCTGAGACATTATCAGCTCTGCAGCAATGCAAATCTTCTGGGGAGAAGTGATGGCAGTAGGGACCAAATTGCACTGTCTCAGCTAAAGGAATGATTTAGTTACTAGTGTGGAAGATAAATAAGATGGACTGAATACACCCAGGGATTGGAATAAAGTGTTTGTTTTTGCTTTAAGGCAGGATATTAATCACCCAAAGTTTTAAAAAGAAAAATATTTCCACTACATTTCTATATAGTTTGGTTTTAAAATATTCTCTTGCATTTCTAAATCTGTCCTATAGCCTGGATTGAGAGACTTCTAAATGTAATTTGATATTTTACTTTCTGAACAATCCTGTGGCACATTCTAACCCCACATTGTTCCTATCCCATCTCTCCCAAGCTCCCACCACACAGCTCCATCTTCCGGGAAGGTCTCAGCCATGAAAGAACTACATGACTGAGGCAACAAAACTAGCCTGTACAGTGGGCCCACATCCCCTGCATTCTACAGAGCGAAGGGGAGGTCGCTCAGTGTTCATCCACAAAAGGAGGCAGAGCCAAAGCCAGGAAAGGGGGCAGGTCCATCAGTCATAGCCCCACAGGGAGGTGGACCTTAGGACAGGCTGGATTCCTGAAGCAACTGCTTACCCTGCAGTAGATGAGAGGATCCATGCTGTCCCAGACCCCAGCAGAGCTCCTTTATCAAGGTTATTTATTCAGTGTTTGCACAAGGCAGAGAATTGTCACAGTGATAATAGTTATTGACTACTGTACCAGTTCTCACCTTTCAGCTAAATTTGTCAAATATGCAGTTCCTAATGGGCCCAGTTCCACAATCCTTGCTGACACAAGACTCACTGCAAAGTCAATGGCATTATGCTAAGGTGTGGGGGCTAGTTCTAGTCAGAGGAAAATGTGCCACTGGCTGAATCACAAACACCACTTTTCCAGTATCCTGAATTTTACTTCTTAGTCTCCCATCCAAGTGCACAAGTAGTGCATCTACTTACATTAGGAAATATGATATGACCAGAGCCCATTTGTGGTTCACTGAGTATTGCTGAAAGAAATTATGCATCCGAAGAAGTGGGCTGTAGTCCACGAAAGCTTATGCTCTAATAAATTTGTTAGTCTCTAAGGTGCCATAAGTACTCCTGTTCTTTTTGCGGATACAGACTAACACGGCTGCTACTCTGAAACCTATGAGAAGATAGTGTTCAGCAGAAAAATACAGAGATATAGAAGTTGAAGTAAAACTCTTTGGCTATTCAATCCATTCATCAAATAACATAGAGCTCCCATTTCAAGGCAGGTGAAACAATTATAATTACTGAACAAGATAAGATAATCTATAGCAAAATCATTTTATTAAATGTAAAGTTGCAATAAATAAAATTAATGCAGATTCATTGGCTCTCATCAATAAACTTGCCAAACTTTTTATAATGAAACCTTTACTCTTTTGCCTTTCATAGATCACTAACAGATCTTGACTATGTTGGGGGGGGGGAGGGTGGTCTGTAGTGCTTGGCATCAAGTATCTTACTCCTTTCTAAGTATTTGAATCCTTTGCCAGTGCTAGGGATTACTTGATATGTTTAACCCACCTGATCCCATATCTACAGTGGATGGGGATATGACTACCAGTTTGATAGACATGACCCATACGCACTTAGGGTTCAATCCTGAAAATAGCTAGTTCTTGCCATTATGCACAGTCCTACTGAATTCCTTAGACTTTGGGGAGAGACCTCAATATTGATGCAAATATTATATTAATTAACATTATTATAACTTAGTTTAATATTATATAATTGCAGATCTTTAGGCCTTAATTGAATATTAAGATATAGCTACAAATATGTTATATTTTCACACATTCTGGGTATAATAATACATATTATGTTTAGCTAGTTATGTTATAAAATGTTCAAGATAATCAAAGAAATTCCAGGAGGTTCCTGTTTCTGTCTCCCAAGGACAAGCAAATATCAGGAAAATAACCTCCTTAGCCAATAAACCAGGGATCGGTAACCTTTGGCATGCGGCCTGTCAGGGAAATCCGCTGGCGGGCTTAGACAGTTTGCTTATCTGCAGCGTCCACAGGTTCGGCCGATCGCAATTCCCACTGGTCGCGGTTCACCATTCCAGGCCAATGGGGGCTATGTTTAAAAGATATATTGGTTATTAAAATTTGTGCTTTGTGCAAAATATTTAAAAGAAGTGCAATTGTTATAACAAACAGATTGTAACTTTAAGGATCTTGAGGCAAAATAAAACAAATCATGTAAAATATTAATGTTTTAGGTAAAGATTTGATAGTGAAAAGGAATATAGAAATGTGTTATCAAAGTAATACATCTAGGTGACAAATGGGGCCTCCACTCACTCCCCCACCCTTTTGCACCTCAGTTTGTGTCTTTAAAATACTTGGAAGAACATGTGTAGTTGGAAATGTTTTTAAAACCTTTTGTTTATTTCTTAAAGGCTGAAATGGCAAACAGCTTTGTGAAATGTGTACTTGCATATGTGTTAACCAAACACAAAGCTCTTAATATCATTGCTATGTAAATGGTAAAATGCTTTCTAAGGCAGTGAAAAGATGACAGCAACCAACTTTGAATTTAAACAAGTGTAAAAGAGGTGTGTTTTCCTAATTTCCTAATAGAACTCTGGAGTGGGCACCGCCTCACACACATTCCTTATACTACTCTGCTTAAACAGCAAGAATTCCACACCTCATTCTAGCTTATGCTCTAATAAATTCGTTAGTCTCTAAGGTGCCACAAGTACTCCTGTTCTTTTTGCGGATACAGACTAACACAGCTGCTACTTTGAAACACCTCATTCTGTCTTTCTCTACAAGCAAGCGATAAACAGCTAAGAAGAACAGAGAAGACTCAAGAAGAAACCAACATGAGGAAAACCTCCCCAAGACTTCATGGATTCATGAGAAAAAGTTAACTAAGACACTGCTAAAGGATTAGATTTGAAACTCTTGTAATGATTTCATTGGGGCATGGAAATACTGTTGTAATTTAAGATTAATAGTTTCTCCTGTTAATCACCAAATGGTCACACTATGTATTTCTGCAGAGGAGACAAGAGCTACACCTTAGTAAAAGAGAAATAGTGGGACTTCATTGGATTTCAGATTCTAAAGATTCCTAATTGGCCTGTCTCAAAACAGCTCCTTAAATGGCTTCTTCTGAGTAACTGATTTAAATATTTTCTTTGATTTCATAGGATTTAGTTATGATTGCTTATTTTGTCCTATTTTAACAGTTTAGGTTACAAAAGACATATGAAATGGGATCTACCTGCCCTTAAGCAAAATTCTTTTGCCCATTTATAAACATTCTTAGGCTACGGCTACACTACAGAGCTTACAGCTGCACCGATGCAGTAGTGCTTCTGTAGCGCTGCTAGTGCAGATACTCTAAGCCAATGGCGCTCTAAGCCGACAGCAAGCAGCGGTAGCCATGTTGGCAGGAGAATGTCTCCCGCCGACATAGCGCTGTCCACAGCAGCACTTGGGTCGGCATAATTTACGTCACTCAGGGGAGTGGCTTATTCACACCCAAGTGACCTATCTTACCCCAATGTAAGCTATAATGTGTACATAGCCTTAATTATCTAAGAATAGACTAAGACTGGCTTCACAATAATTTTGGGAAATAAGACCTTGGTCTCAATTTACCAAGAGAAAAATGCCCCACTAAAAGCAGGTTCACTATCAAGGGTATAATATCTATTAAAAGCTCTCTACAGAGAGACATACGGAAGAAAGAATAACAGAAGTAACCAGTTTATCATTTGTGTTCTGTCATTTGTGTTGTTTTGCTTAACGTTTTCTTTTCCTTTAATCCTAAAATGGCCCTGGTTAATAACTATGATTATTTTGCTTGGTCTCAATTATGGTGCGTAAACGAACCCTTTAACTAAAAGTGGGAGTCACGCACCTGTGCTAACAGTAAGAGAACCAATTAGTAAGAGCTGGCCTACCATTTCTGGTTTCTTTAAACTAAATATTTTAGCAATTTCTAAAATAAAATGACTTGGATTTAATATTGATGTGTAGGACTGTTAAATATCAATTGTTTACAACAATCTGAGATGTTGCATTCCTGTGCTTTGCAATCTATTAAAATTGCTTTTAAGAAATCAGACTTCATATGCAAATATGACATACTTAGACTAATTTACTACTGCTCTGTTCAGAGAATAAACTATTTCATTTCCGTTTCAAGTGGCTTATCTCAGCCTACATTATATCATGTCTCATATTTAGATGGTACAAGAGCACTGATGCTTTGTAAAACTTACTTTTCCTCCTAAACCCTACTTTAATTCAAGATTTTTTGTTTGGTTTTGTGTTTTACTTTTCATCACTTGAGCAACAGATTTTTCAATTTATTCTTTATTTCAAAATCATGATCTCTGTGGACATATTTATCAGTTTCTTGAGAGCATTCTCCAGCTGTGGTTACTCATGTTTTACCTTAGGATTCTTAAAAGCATTTGACTCTCCTGAGTTGTATCTGCAAGACGTATTTTGAACAGAGAGATGAAAAATGTTTGTAGCTATGGAAAGGCAAAAAGCAACTTTGGAAACATATAATTGTTCCACAGTGCTTACGCCATAATACACATTTAATTTCTCAACCATTAAATTCTTGAAGGGTGGCTGGAGGAATCTTGTTTTTTCTTTTCTTTTCTTTTTTATTAAACTGTATATAGAAAATTGGGTTTGGGGTCCAAGTCTAGGTTTTTTTTTAAATAAGACCAGCTGTCCAAATATTTTATTATTTTTATATCTGGCTGGGTAAAGGGAAGGCTGACTATAAAGGAGCATTTTGCCAAAGTCCAACAATAACAAGTGAATTCAAAGAGCTTTTGAAAGTCTTATTTCACTCCTAAGAGCATTTTTCAAGCTTGGCTTTTTAATATTAAACATAGCTTGTGACTTTTTTTTAAGATGTCTTATTATAAAGGCAGTTGAGCCATTTCTGTTCAAGTCATGCCAAGTATGTTGCAAAGATTTGGGATTTGCACATCATACTGGGTCAGAACCTCAGTTTCTTTAAGATGGCTTGTGCCACACTCATCACTTTCATGTTCCTCCTAACTCTAAATCTCTGCAATTTCTAATACTGGGATGAGCTATGAAACATAGATTTACTGCACATTTTTACATGGGTATAAGCTCTACAAACACTTTCAATCTCAGCCTTTTCTCTCTTTAGTTCAGAGGAGGAATGGAAGAAGGAGTTTGTGTCACTTAAATTTCTAGATGTCATTATGTTTCTCATATTGTGAGTAGCCAATCTAGAGATGAGTAGGAGAGAGAAAGATAAAAGTATACAGCATATTGAATAGTATAGGGAACGCAGATCAGGTGCTTCAGTTCTCCTGTCTCATAATGGAAGAACCAGGGGACATTCAATGAAACTAAAAGGCAGCAAATTAAAAACTGACCAAAGCAAATACTTTTCCACACAATGGGTAATTAGATTGTGGAACTCATTACCACAGAATGTCATGGAGAACAAAGATATACAACCTCATGGTCCAGGATTTAAGCCAATCTCTCCGTGTTAGGGGTTAGGATGTGATTTGCGTTTGGGAAAGCCTATCCTAAATCTGACGAATTGAGGGCCCCACATTTCTCCTCATCAGTCTCTTGCACTTTCCTCTAAGGCATCTAGTGCTGGCCACTGCTGGAGACACAACGGTAGATGAAGCATGGTCCTGAGAGTTGATGATTAACTGCTTGTAGCCTGCTGAAGCTTAAGCCCAGATCTGACCAGGAGGGTCCCATTCAGGGGCGGCTCTAGCTTTTTTGCTGCCCCAAGCATAGCAGGCAGGCTTCCTTCGACTGCTTGCCTGCAGGAGGTCCCTGGTCTTGCGGATTCAGCGGCATGCCTGCGGGAGGTCCAGCTGGTAATGTGGATTCGGCGGCATGCCTGTGGAAGGTCTGACGGTCCCGCGGCTTCGGCATACCCGCCGCCGAATCCGCAGGACCGGCGGACCTCCCGCAGGCATGCCGCCAAAGGCTGCCTGACTGCCACCTTCACGGCAACCGGCAGGCCGCCCCTCACGGCTTGCCGCCCCAGGCACGTGCTTGAAGCGCTAGTGCCTGGAGCCGCCGCTGGTCCCATTGCCCGGGCTCACTGTTTATTTGCAGAAATAGCAAAAACGTTAGGATAAAGAGATTTGTCTTGTAAAGATGGAAGCATTTCAGCACATCAGAGTGCTGACTTTTAGGGACTTTTCCTAACAATTGGAGTGCCCAACCTACATACACTCTTTGTATTTGTTAAGGGGGTGTTGTTCAAATGTGTAACTTTGCAACTTTCTATCTCTCCCCTGTTTTGGAGACCTCAAAAGTATGTTCCTTCACTAGCCTACATCTGGTTCGCCTCTTGTTGATGTATTTAATGGAGTAGAGGAAGGAGGAGGAGGAGGAGAGGACATTCTGCCACAGGTGGTGATTTGTATGATGAGTACTCAGACTCTCATCTAGCACTGACAACATTGCTGGTGTTTCTTTGATTGTCATCCCAGTGACACTGACCTAAACAGCAGCAGAGCACAGATATTATGCCCTATTAACTTAGCTTTGCTTGGTGAGCTTTTATCTGTCCATAGATCTAATGAATCTATCACTGGGCACCACTCTGGTGCCTAGTTAATACAGACTATTGACGGTGGTCAATAACTCCATTTTATTTTATTTTTGGCAAGGAGGTGGAGGTTCCTTTTCTCCCCAACTCTACCCACTTTTTTATTGAACTTGAATATGAGACTGGTCTTTGTTACATATAGTTCTAGTATCCTCGGGCAGTGTATTAGAAAGATGAGGCTTCACTAGATATTGAATATAAATGAGAAAGAATATGTGTGAAAAATTGAAATGCTAAGGTTCCTGAGGTAGCTTATGGTGCTATAACATATTCAAATTAAATATGGTATGTGTGTAAGGGGTCTGGATAGAGTTTTAATGAATATTTAGATGCATTCACAGTAAACCATTAGACACCATGCTGGCAGGGGTTGCAAAACAGCTGTGACAGATTTCTCTGGTGGAGGAATAGTGTAGGGCTGCTTGCACCAGGGCTGTTCCCATTGACAGGCCCCGGCATAGAGGTAGGATGCAGGGCAGGACTGAGGTAAGATTGGATGGGGTTGAAGCAGGGAGGGAGTGTGCCCACAGTGCCTAGGGACACAGGGATTCAGGGATGCAGTGCAGCCCCATAGGTGAATGTGGAGTGGATGTGCTAAATAAAAGGAACCCTGAAGGGCTGCTCTAACCTATGCCAGGGGCCATTTTGGCCCCTATAGCAGGCCCAGAATCTGGACAGCACAACGATAACTTAAAGCTACTTTTGCCCTTCCTCCCACTGGAGTATGTCTTCTGTGCTATGGTTCTCCAGAGAAACACATCATGAAATCACCCCTTTAACTTATATTACAGACAAAAACTCTATTGAACGGCCATAAGCATTAAAAGGCCATAAACCATTTGTTCCTGTTAGGAAAAGTCCTCAAAAAGCAGCACAATCTGATGTGCTGGACTTTCTTCATTTTCATGAGACAAATCGTGCACACAAACTTTATGACATTAATATCTGTGTCTCAGTTTCCCATCTTTAAAATGGGAATAATAATAATTCACTTTCCCTAGCAGGGTGTTGTGAAGATAAACTCATTAATGTCTGTGAAGCATACAGATTCTGCAGTGATGAATACCATAAAAAACCCATGAGGAAATTAATAATTCTGGATTCAGAGCATAAGATAAGGCAGGGGAGGGACACATATTGAATGACAAGGATAAATCAAAATATTGCATAGCTGCTCATTAAGCGCGTATAGTCCATCCTGTATACTGAATGAGGCAAGGGGTCCCGTGGAAATAAAAGTATGTGGTCTTGTAATTAAAGACAATGCATCCACACAAGAAGGATGAATTAATTTCCACAGACATTACTTCTGGCATCTCCTAACTTCTGAGTGCTTGGTTTTGATTTTGAAGCCTTACAACTATTTTAATGTAGTGTTTTGTGTGTAACTTACTAGGTTTTCAAAAGAGAAAACTGAAAAAAATGGAAATTTCTTGTTGTGGATTCATACTGCAGGGTTCATCAGCAGGGAAAAAAACCAGTTAGAACGCTTAGATCCACAATGTAAACCTTTGTCACTTGAGCTAACAGAGTAATTTGACAACAGCAGGAGATTGTTATGCACTATGTAGCCCAGCCCCTAGAGAGAAATGAACCACACATTTTGCCAGTTGTGCTTTACAGATATTTGCTAGTGCAGAGAAGTGTTGAGCCTCGGGAATCCTGGGTTCTAGTTCAGTTACTATAGGGGAGTGTACTTTAGTGGTTAAATACCCTTCTGCTAATGTGTCCCTCCCCCCCCCCCCCCACACACACACACACCAACCTATTTTGTCCATGGCACTCCAGCCTATCCTAGTCCCTGTCTCTTTCCCCACCTCCATCCCAGAGCACTGGTCTCTTATGCCAGTCGCTGCACCCCACTACTTGTCTCTATTTCATGAAAAGACCTCATACCTCTAAAACTAAACTGACTCTTTTAACTGACTCTGTTATTATTGTTTGTTTGTTTGTTTGTTTGTTTACAGAGATGCTGCAACTGCAGTTAGCTTTCCAGCCACATATGTCAGATTGGGTTCCTGGTGCCTTCTCGAAACTCCCTTCTGTGCTCTTCCCTCCAACTTCCATTCTACAATCCCAGACTCAGATCCTCACCCCTCTGCATTCCAGTCAGGCTGGTTCCTCTTTCTCCTCCTGACTGCTCGGACAGTAACAGGGAAAGAATTGAGACTATAGGAGAGTCTCCTTGATCTCAGCTCCATCTAAGCACCACAGCAGTATCTGGCCACTGGGAAGAGCAATTTTAGGGAAAGTCGTGCTCAGCCTCTGAATGCTCAGTACAGATAGACTCTTCTGGGAATTTAGCTGCCAAATTCTTAACAAGTCTCTACTGAACAGGCACAAACTAAGATTTTTCAGAGGTTCAAAGCTTCACCAAATGTTGGCAGATTTTCACAAGGATGACAAAAGACACATCACTGAAACCAGGGTGACTATCCTGCCAAATTTGAAGTCCCTGTTCCAAAGCATGGAGGAACTAGTGCTTCTCAACAAAATAGTTTTTTAAGAATTTTTTAACATGGTGAAAACAACCAATTTTTCCTTAACTTCACTCTGAACAATGGTCAAACAGTTTTGGACAACATTTTCCAAAATAATTCAGCCTGAGGCAGACAACAAACAGAAAATTTCAGTTTAAATGGTTACAGTTTAGAAAAGTTAAAAGCAACTGAACATGGGGTCTTATAATGAAAAGTGTCAGGCAACTTTAACTATAGGCATTACTACCTGCATTGTCTGTAATATTTACATCATATGCACATTTGATTATTCTGCTGTATACTGACAAATATGAATTGAAATCAGTGGAATATGAGGACACAATCTGCAGCACACGAGGTATGTATTCTATTTACACGTTCAATACATTTGGTAGCAGTGAAGTGGTTATAACTTAAAAGATATATACCTCTGCAGTCAGTGCAGTGCAACATAAACAAAATTAGTTGCAGAGTCCAATACTCAGAGTCTACACTCAGTATTATAACACTTTTAAACAATAACAGCATCCATGGCAGTATCTCTCTTTTAAATTCAGAATTAACTTTAAGATTGTTTTATGGCAGTTGAATCAATATAGCAAGTTGTAAATGATGAATGAACATTACAAGAAAAAACCTTATCTAACTGACTAGAACCATACAGTCACTACTGTGCTGTTATTTAATCCATAGCTTATATAAATGTGTGCATAGCAAAGTGATAAGCAGCTTAGAGACAACCAGAACAGCATACCAGGCTCAGAATGAGTTTCAGACTGATGGTATTAACATATTTTTGGTGGTTTTCATGCATTTTTTAGAAAGGGTGAATAATTTTATGATCAATAACCAATTGCAATGTCATGAGCTCTTATGTCCTGCTTTGAGTTGATAGCTGCAGGGCTCAGAGTTCATCTCCATTACCAACATGTATTGTATCACACAACAGGACAGATGCATTATGCTGAGTTTTAACATTCCCCTAAAGCATCAGGCATAGGGCACTTTGAGAAGCAAAATGCTAGATCTGATAGACCATTGGTCTAATCAGATATGGCAAATCCTATGTTTCTCACACATTCTTTGGTCTCTAAGCAGCAAGCTAACTTCTGCTTAGGAGCATGGGAATTGGTGGACCAGAATTCACCATGTAGTCTAGTATCCAGCAATGACTGGTACCAAATTCTTCAGAGGGAGCTGCAAGAAACCCCATAGTGGGCAGCTTTGGAATAACCTGCCCAAGGGAGAATTTTATTCTTAACCCCTTACATTTGTGATTGAATTATGACCTGAAGAATAGTGGTTACAGATTTAAACTAGAGTAAATGGTGGATTCTCTGTAACTTGAAGTCTTTAAACCATGATTTGAGGACTTCAGTAACTCAGCCAGAGGTTAGGGGTCTATTACAGGAGTGGGTGGGTGAGGTTCTGTGGCCTGCAATGTGCAGGAGATCAGACTAGATCAGGGATCGGCAACCTTTGGCATGCAGCTCATCAGGGAAATCAGCTGGTGGGCCAGGACAGTTTATTTACCTGCAGCGTCCACAGGTTCGGCAGATAGCAGCTCCCACTCGCCGCAGTTCACTGTTCCAGGCCAATGTGGGCTGGGGGAAGCGGCATGGGCCGAAGGATGTGCTGGTCGCTGCTTCCCACAGCCCTCATTGGCCTGGAACGGTGAACAGCGGCCAGTGGAAGTTCTGATTGGCTGAACCAGTGGACACTGCGGGTAAACAAACTGTCCCAGCCTGCCAGCGGATTTCCCTGATGGGCTACATACCAAAGGTTGTCAATCCCTGGACTAGATGATCATGATGGTCCCTTCTGGCCTTAAAATCTATGATTCTATGAATAATGCACTTTCTAAAATAATAAAATAAATATCCTATGCAATATAATTGTTCATGTTTTCATTATCCACATAAATAAATGTTTAATCCATTTTTAATCCTGCAAAGCTCTCTTTCCTTCAATCAGGTGTAGTTGCATTGAGTTCCACAGATTTAAATTATGTGATGTGTAGCTAATCAATTTATATAATCATTTAATTGTTCCAGTACTTAACTACCCTAACAGTGAGGAAGTTTTTCCTAATGTCCAGCCTAAACCTCCCTTGCTGCAATTTAAGTCTGTTGCTTCTTGTCCTATCCTCAGAAGTTAACAAGAACAATTTTTCACTAATAGTAAGTAATAATTCATTCCTTTCCTCTCTCCCCACCAGGCCCCCAGAATGCTACATAGGCTCTGAGGGACACAAGCTACTTGTGCCAGATGCATGTATATAGCACTTGGCCTCCAGGCAAATTGTTGTCCTATCTGCACCTTGTGCAGTAACCAGGGTAAACCCTCCCTGATTAATTTGCTTCCATCGTTTGTCTTTTCCCACCATAGTTAAAGTAGGGGGTTACTCTGTGCCAGGGTACACTCTTGAATTAGGTTTTATCTTTACCTATTAGTTAGAAGTGAAGAGTTTTCTTTTTCTTCTATTTATGTTATTTGTTTAACAGATTGTTCTTTACTTTAGTCCACTAACTAAGCTGCCTACTTCCCATCAGTGCCAAACTCCTACACAGTCCAAATTCTCCTGTGATCATACTGTCAGTGCTTCACTCTGTCTGGGGATTTTCTTGTCTTGAGAATCTATGAGTGCTTTCAAATGAAAGAAATGTTTCCCATAAATAATCATTTCCCTGAGAATATGCATTATTATTCCATAGCATTATTCTTGGAGAGCCAGATCTCCAAGTCTATCTTGGTGAAAGACAAGAGGTGGGGGCAAGCAAAGGGGGCTTTAAGTTTCCGTTGTGGCCCAGTGGGACTGAATTGTACCAGCCCAGACCTCCAGTGCAAGTTAGAACAATCTGAATGGTGCTCTAACCTATGCCAGCTGCCTATGGCTCCAAAGGAGCCAGGCATTGCTAAGATATAGGGACACCCTGGGTATGCCCTGTTTTCTCACACATACCTCTTATGCCACGGGCAATGAGGGAATTGTGTACAAATAGCTGCATTGACTATATGCCACCCAGGGATTCCCCAAGGCATAGGGAAACTTCAAGGTACTGGTTCATATGGCTCTCAGGCTCATTTGCACCACTAGAATAGTGCCAAGCAGCCAAAATGGGGCAGAAGATTAGATCGGTCTGTTTATGGCTTTCTGTATTTTTAGTTAAACTGTACAGGTTTTAGGCTGATGTTTAAATGAATAATAAATGCTATGTCTCTCCATTGCTAACTGAGGGAGTTAATCTGAAGAAGAGATGGTTGGAACATTTTGAACTAAATGAAATTTCATCAAAATCAAAATGTTTCCCAGAAACGTTTGGATTTCACTGATGTTTTCATCAAGAAGGTTTTGGAGAGTCTCTCTGACACTCTACAGTCTGGTGGTTAGGGCACTGGCCTGGGATGCTCTACTTGATGCAGAGTAGGGACTTGAACCTGGGTCTCTCCTAGCCCAATACCCTAATCAACAGGCTAACCACACACTTTTCCCAAATCAAAAACCTCACCTTTAGATCCAAAAACAGACATTTCAACACAATTCCACTTTCACAAAACTGTGTGAAAGATCTTGGTTTTATTCCAATGCAGAAGGAAAACAAATGTCAAAGCCTCAAAATTTGCTGCAAAGCAGAGTTATTGTTCATGGGAGAGCCTGAATCTGAACCCTACCCATTGTATTTGCTGAGGGTGAGTGGCTTTGCTCGTATTAACCACCATCTTCATCTGAAGACTTTTCCATAAAAATTCAACGTGTTAACAATATACTTGGTCCCACAAGTGATTTTAACTTGAAATCTTCAATCGTTTTATAAACTGTACCATAGTCACAATAAAATAGTGTTATGACCCTAAGAACCGCTCCATGCCAACTGGGAAAAGGTTCACTGTTCTATAATAGCAACTCCTACCTGGCTGGCCAACTCATTACACCTCACACACTACTTTCTTAGGCCTGGTCTACACTACGAGTTTAGGTCAAATTTAGCAGCATTCGATCGATTTAACCCTGCACCCGTCCACACTACGAAGCCATTTTTGTCAACTTAGAGGGCTCTTAAAATTGATTTCTGTACTCCTCCCCGACGAGGGGATTAGCGCTGAAATCGACATCACCGGGTCGAATTTGGGGTAGTGTGGGTGCAATTTGACAGTATTGGCCTCCAGGAGCTATCCCAGAGTGCTCCATTGTGACCGCTCTGGACAGCACTTTGAACTCAGATGCACTAGCCAGGTACACAGGAAAAGCCCCGGGAACTTTTGAATTTCATTTCCTGTTTGGCCAGCGTGGCGAACTCAGCAGCACAGGTGACCATGCAGTCCCCCCTGAATGTTTCTATGCTCCCCCATCATCTCCGTTCCTGAGGTTATTGCAGATTAGAAGGCGAAAAAAACGCACTCATGATGACATGTTTTCCGAGCTCATGCAGTCCTCCCACACTGATAGGGCACAGCATAATGCATGGGGGCATTCAGTGGCAGAGGCCAGGAAAGAATTGCTGTGTTTGCTTAACAGCAAAAGTATCATGCCTCGCTAGTGATCCTACCCGAGCCAGGTCGCTGTCTCACATGCACTCTGCGCTGTGTCAGCCTTGGGCGGGGGCATGACTGCTTTGTGAGCAGGAAGGCCATAGATATAGACATTGCATTAAGTAGCTTCTGTAGCTAGAGAAAACATTCCTGTGCATTCGGCAAAGTCTGTGACAAAAAAAGAGAAGCCCCATAGTGTAATGGTGATCACGTTCACCTAACACGCAAAATGTCCCCGGTTGGAAACAGGTCACTGTTCCTTTTTATGACTCCCCTCCTGCATTTTTAGTCTTAGAACAGACCGCACTGTGAAATTTTACTTTGAATTATATCAGTTATGAGTTAAATAATATGGATGCTCTCTCTAAGTTATAGTCCCGGATTCCTTACCCTTTCAGGCTGCTCTGATAAATTAACGTTTTTGTTAGGGGCAGGGGGAAATTTTCATGAAGCCTTTTATAGGGACTAACTGCTATCTAGGACTCAGAAATAATCTTAACGTGGCCCATGGAGTGCAATCCTTCGTTCTGGATTTGTCATTCCACAAGTTGAACTGCTCCTTACTACTGCCCAGGCTTCATGAGCCATGGGAGCAAGGGGCAGGCTGGGGTAAGTGCGACCATGTGGTAATGCTGGCTAGGAGATCAGCCTGAGACAGAAGCCTCCAGCTCGCATGATATTCCAGGAAGGACTGAATCTCCATGAGATGAAACTTAAAGAAGAGAATGACCTGGAGTCACTCCCATTCGGTGCTCTAAAAGGAGGATAGCCATGTCTGTCCAGGCACCCCTGATCAACCTCACCAAGGTCTGCCAGCTGAGCAGGGCTGAGTGGGACCCCGGCTGGCAGGAGCCGGCAGACGGAGCCCCAGAGCAGCAGCGGGCTGAGTGGCTCAGCTCGCTGCCAGTCTGGGGCTCTGTCCACCGGCCCCGCTCAGCCCACTGTCTGCCTGGGGTTCCGATCATCCAGGCAGGCAGCAGGCTGAGCGGGTCTGGTGGATGGGACCCCGGAAAAAAGGCGCAAAACGATTGTCTGCCGTTGCTTTTATGGGAGGAGGGAGGAAGGGAGACCTGACGACATGTACCCAAAACAACCATTGGGAGCTTAACCCAGAATTCCAATGGGCAGGGGAGACTGCGGGAACTGTGGGATAGCTACCCACAGTGCACCGCTCTGTAAGTCGATGCTAGCCACGGTAGTGAAGACGCACTCCACCAACTTAATGCGCTAAGTGTGGACATACGCAATAGACTGTATAAAATCAAATTCTAAAAAATCGACTGCTATAAAATCAATCTAATTTCGTAGTGTAGACATACCCTTAAACAAGGTCATGTAACGGTGACTAATAAAAGCTTATATCATACGGATCTTCATAATCATTGCAAGATGTATGGATGAATGATATTTAAGGAGCTGTGTGTCTGAACTGAAAATAGATTTCAAGACTGCGTCCCAGGCAATGCTGACAAACTGAATTCTTCCATATGGGAGATAAAGTGTGTCTCTCTCTGTCAGATGTAAATTAAGCATTGTAAGTCAATACACTGGAAGCTCCATCTGCATACAGAGTAAATAGGAGTACCTAAAGACACCTTGGTGCCTGCACCCAAAGCAAGTAACCACGGGGGATCACCCTGGCTCTGGGAACAAAAACAAAGGACTTTGGGAGTATAAAAAGAAGGCCTAAGGATACCTTTTAATGCAACACGGAGGGAGCAAAATGGGCAGTGCTTTTTGCATCCACGAACTGTGAATCCCAGCAAGGTGGGTTGGTGATGCTGGGAGGTTGCTGTAGGTGAGAAGCTAATTTATTCAAGGATTTAGCTTGTTAAAGTGATGTTTACATTCTAAGAAGCCTGTTGTACTTTTTGTTTTACATGCATAACCACTTCTGTTTCCACTTATTATCCCTACTCACTATCTCTTGAAACTAAACTTTTGACAATAAACTTTTGAGTATTTCACTATGCATATATTTCAGTGCTGTAGATTTATAAAGGAGCTGATCCTGAGTTGTACCTGTCAAGCTGTGTGTATTCTGTCTCTCTGGGAACAGCTTACCTGGTAATTTCTGTGAATGTCCAATGACCAGGGCTGAATATTGCAGGGAGCACTTTGAGGATTCAGGGGTTGTTGTGTGTCTATCACTAGCCTGCACAGAGAGGGTGAGGTCTGTAGAAACCTGGAAGTAAGTGCTTGTGTGCGGACAGAGGTTGTTGGTTCCAGGAAGCTGACCTACAGCAGGCCCAACAAGACTGATTCATGCTGAGGGCAGGTAGTAGTTAGGTACCTTATAGCCCTGGATGCCTCTGGGAAGCACCACAAGTGTGCATACACCTAGGATGGAAAATTCAGTTAGCTACAAAATCATTTTTTTGGCCCCCCTCTCCATAAGTAGGTTGCCAAAACTCAAGATACTATTTATTTTTAGATTTGGAAACATGCTGTCCTATCTGAATTTGTTGAGTGGTGGGTGCCATTCATACAGCAGCATGTTCCACTATGCTACCTGAATCCTATACCATGTCACATTAAAAAGGTTTTGGCTCAGATCGTTCACAGAGTTTCCATAGATGTAATGTAAAAAAATGCTCAGTCCTAGGGTCTGAGAAGCAGGACTCCCTCTTCAAAGTTTTTTAGAACCTAGATCCCATATATAGGCATCTCCTGGGTTACCCTTTTATTTGCTTCTGGTTTTTGTTTTGGCGAGAGTGCTTCTCAGACACCCCCGCCCCTCTGGTTACTCCCTTTTGCTCCAACCTTTCATACCACTTCCCACATACACCAGCTTCATAGTACTCTTCTTTCTAATTTTGTGAGTGAAACCCTGCTTTGCATCCTAAATATTAATATGACGAACAAGCAGAAGAAGAAAGCTATTAATACCTTCCTTGTATACCATTACCACAAGGCATACCACCTCCATGCATAATCATTGAATCTCAACACTTAATGTGTCATAACTTAATATACTGAGTTACATTTTCAAAGTGGTTATTACATTTCCTTAATGACTATTAGGTGACTAACTCAAGCAGCCTACCAATGTGACAAATTACAGTTTTTTAAAAGTGGTCTATTAAGCCCTCCCAGTGACAAACATTCTATAAAGCATAAAGTTAATATTTATTCCATGAGCTTTTTTAGTTTAATTTTTCCAAGAGATCTCCCAATTGGTCAACTTTTCCCACAATATTTTTAAAGGATTGTTAACATATTTGTTATTCCTCCTACCATGATCTTGAACATAGTCACAGTCCTGATGTAGTAATAACTCTGAAGCAGGTTGGGATAATACATATTAGTGATGTGAATTATAATGGACAAAATAAACTCTGAACTGAAACTGAAAAAGAACTCTCAGATCACACTAAATAGTCAGTATTTACCGACAGGCATGCACAGATCTGACACATTCTTTAAAGACTGATGCATCATGAGAAAATGCTACTGACTAACAATCCCATAGGCCAGTAGTTAAAGAATTAATATAATTAGCTGGAAAAGTAATATTATTATTATTATTGTAACCATACCACCACTTGCATATTATGAATAAATTATAATATGATAAATTATAATGCACTGGACTAGGGTATTTGTCTCTGTGGAGGTGAAGTAATGACTTGTGAACAAGTGTTGCTATCACTTTAGCAGACAGGAGGAGGGGTCAGCATACTCACTCTTGGTTGGCTCTATTTCTTTCTTTCTGAAATATCCCTGAGCACACTGTTGAGTTGATTTTCCCTCAGGAATGTCCCCATAGGATTCCACAGGGTTCCATTGTAACACCCATGTATATGTGGAGTTATAGGAAGGTTAGTGAGGGAATATGGACCCTAATGTCTTCAATATGCAGATGACACACAGGTCTGTCTCTTCATCCCATCTGTATCAGCTGGAGCAACTGACATTTACCCTGTATCTAAAGGAAGCAGTGAAGTTTCTTGCTAACCCTAAGCAGTTAGTGTTTGATCTATACCCTCAACCATGAGGCACTGGCTTATGCCCTTTCCACTCTGGCTACATGTGTTGAATGGTATCAAGTACCGCCTCTTACTGGACTGTTTCAACCTAAAGAGGCATTTTGCCTTTCAGCAGAGGCACAACTGAGCCCTAAAAGTGTGCACTTACAGTTAGAAATTAAAATAGATTGTTTTAAAGAATAAGTAACACATTTCCAGTTTCCCAATTCATATTACATGAAATGAAAGTCTCAGGACTAGAACCCCACACAATGCTTTGAAAATATAACTTCACATTACACTTTTCACAGACCAGAAACATGTTAAATAGCTGCAGGAAGTAATATTTTTTTATGCTGTGTTGAAGAAGTTGGATAATTTATCTCAGCCCAAACCATGTTAAATAAACATTATTGCTGAGCTAGATTTTTGCATCTGAATTAGTGTAGTCACTAAGGGGACGAGACAAACTCTGCATGTCCTGCACAGAATAAAATACAGTGATTTGTTCCCTCTCCTGGAGCCCAAACAGCATGCTATACATAAATGGAAGATACTATTTTCATAAATTCTTTATGCTATTTACTTGGAAAAAGCCTGGTTTTATTAAATTGATATTCTTCCAAAAGCTCCTCACATATTTCTCTCTTTAACATGTTTTCTTTCTCCAACTCAGTACGATTTAAAAATGGGCCTTTAATAACCTTACCAGATTTGCTTCTCTACTTCACATAGCGTTAGTCAAACAGTAACAGCTCCTGAATATGCCAATGGCGCAAACACATGCTGATTATTTGAGGAAAGGGAAAGTCATTTGTATCCTTTCTTGTTTTCCTCCCTCTTCAAATCCTCATCACTCTCCAACACAAACACACAAACTTTTTAAATGTTTAGGCTGGAATTTTCAAAGGGATCTGAGAATTAGTGCCCAGCTCCCTTTCAAAGACAATGCAAGCTGGACCCATAATTCTGCTTTTAAAAATCCAAGCCTAAAATAATTTCATGATCCTCTAAAGCCAACACCATTAGTCTGCTGGCACTGCCCCTCATTTTTTTCTTTTTTTAAGTTGGCTTACTCTGTTTAGGGTAGGTCTATACAGCACAAGCACCCCGCGCATATAGACAGACATACACTAGACGAGCACTAAAAATAGCAGCATGGCTACGGTGGCACAGGCTAGCTGCCCAGTTACATTCTCAGGCAGTTGGATGTAATTCTACTCAGGCAGCACATCTCACTGCTCCCAGCTGCAGAGTAGACATACCCTCTTAGGGCTTGTGTTTGCTGCATCGTTAGCTCCATCTCTAACTCCGGTTTTGACCCTAATGCCCCCATTCCCATCCAGGCACAAAAACCGCTATCTTAAATTAAGTAGTGCTTTAAACTACAGGCAGCTGGTCTACCTGAAAGTGCGGGGGGGGAGGGGTACCTGGGTGTTGAAGTTTGGTTGAAGTTTATATTGCAATGGGGAAACAGCATCCTGAGTTACAAAAGCTCTACTGCTAATCCAATCACTCTGTGCTGCTGATCCCATCACTGGAGGTTGCTGCAGTGTTGCTTCACAGGGTGGTCACTCCCATTCAAGATAATTCAGGATAATAGGACAGAAAATATCATGTTGTCTCTATATAAATCCATGGTATGCCCACATCTTGAATACTGTGTGCAGATGTGGTCGCCCCATCTCAAAAAAGATATATTGGAATTGGAAAAGGTTCAGAAAAGAGCAACAAAAATGAATAGGAGTATGGAACGGCTTCCGTATGAGGAGACATTAATAAGACTGGGACTTTTCAACTTGGAAAAGAGACGCTAAGGAGAGATATGATTGAGGTTTATAAAATCATGACTGGTGTAGAGAAAGTAGAAAGTAGATAAGAAAGTGTTGTTTACTACTTCTCATAACACAAGAATTAGGAGTCACCAAATGAAATTAATAGACAGCAGGTTTAAAACAAATAAAAGGAAGTATTTCTTCACACAATGCACAGTCAGCCTGCGGAACTCCTTGCCAGAGAATGTTGTGAAGGCTAAGACCATAACAGGGTTCAAAAAAGTACTAGCTAAATTCATGGAGGATAGGTCCATCAATGGCTATTAGCCAGGATGGGCAGGAATGGTGTCCCTATCCTCTGTTTGCCAGAAGCTGAGAATGAACAACAGGGGATGGATCACCTGATGATTACCTGTTCTGTTCATTCCCTCTGTGGCACCTGGCATTGACCACTCTCAGAAGACAGGATACTGGGCTAGATGGACCTTTGGTCTGATCCAGTAGAGCCATTCTTATGTTCTTACATTATGTTCAAACTAGACTAATTCAAATGGAGTCACTTGAATGAATTAAGAGCTTGTCCTACACTTGAAATGCTGCTGCAGCTGTGCCACTCTAGCTCTTCAGTACAGACACAACCACACTGACGGGAGGGATTTTCCCATTGGCGTAGGTAATCCACCTCCCAGAGGGGTGGTAGGTAGGTCGATGGAAGAATTCTTCCACCAACCTAGCACTGTCTGCTCTGTGGGTTAAATCCATTTAATGACATCGCTCAAGAGTGGATTTTTCACACCTCTGAGAGAAGTAACTGGGTTGATCTAACTTTTTAGTGTAAACTAGGCTTAAATCAAGGTAACTGTTGCAGAGAAGACATGCCCTTAGTCCTGTTTCTGGTTGTGTTTATTCAGTGCAGCACAGTGACAGGAAAACTAGGCAGGCAAGAAGTAGAAGCAGGAGGGTGAGTGGTAAGAGAATTTTATTTTTAGAAATAAGTGGTTGTTGATTCAGAACATAAGAAATTACTCACTTCTCTTCCATCTTCCCTGCTACACAATACTGATATCAATTAGCTAGTTTATAAGTGCCAAACAGTAAATTTATGCAGTTAACTTTAAGTTGGTTTATAAATTGTTTCTTGGAGATTAGCAATGCTGCCCCTTCTACTGGGAACAGGAATGTTACATAAGAATGCTTCAGAGTATATTAATGGTCAAACATTTTTCTCAGTCCCTGCTCAATTCCCACTGATATCAATGGACTTTCTGCTCTATATCAAAGGCAGTATCTGACCCAAATTATTTTGATGCATCTCAAGCAAATCCTGAGGGATCCATGTAGATGTCCTGATTACCTAGCATTTCTTTCTGGCTGACGAAAATAAGAAGACATAGGTGCACATCCTCAGCTGGTGTAAATTGTTATCATTCCGTAAAAGTCAATGAAACCATGACAGTTTATACCAGCTAAGGATCTGGCCCCTAATTCTTTCAGAGAGTCAGGGTACATCTACACTACAGGGGGGAGTCGATTTAAGATAAGCAAATTCAGCTACGTGAATAGCGTAGCTGAATTCGACGTATCGCAGCCGACTTACCCCGCTGTGAGGACGGCGGCAAAATCGACCTCTGTGGCTTTCTGTCGGCAGCGCTTACTCCCACCTCCGCTGGTGGAGTAAGAGCGCCGATTCGGGGATCGATTGTCGCGTCCCGATGGGACGCGATAAATCGATCCCCAAGAGGTCGATTTCTACCCGCCGATTCAGGCGGGTAGTGTAGACCTAGCCTCAGACACTGCTTCCCTTACTCACATTGACTAGTACCATATTCTGGACAAAATAGTTTATTCATCTACTGCAATTACACAGAGAAGCAGCTGGGAGTAAGGCCCCCATGTTCTTATGTGGCCATGTTAGCTCAGAATGCTGTGGGCAGTGAGTGGGAACTTTACCAGAGATGTTCCACCCATGAATAAGTGTCCTTTGGAGGGGAAAAGTAACAGAGGGTCCTGTGGCACCTTTGAGACTAACAGAAGTACTGGGAGCATAAGCTTTCGTGGGTAAGAACCTCACTTCTTCAGATGCAAGTAATGGAAATCTCCAGAGGCAGGTATATATCAGTGTGGAGATAACGAGGTTAGTTCAGTCAGGGTGGGTGAGGTGCTCTGCTAGCAGTTGAGGTGTGAACACCAAGGGAGGAGAAACTGTTTCTGTAGTTGGATAGCCATTCACAGTCTTTGTTTAATCCTGATCTGATGGTGTCAAATTTGCAAATGAATTGGAGCTCAGCAGTTTCTCTTTGGAGTCTGGTCCTGAAGTTTTTTTGCTGTAAGATGGCTACCTTTACATCTGCTATTGTGTGGCCAGGGAGGTTGAAGTGTTCTCCTACAGGTTTTTGTATATTGCCATTCCTGATATCTGACTTGTGTCCATTTATCCTCTTGCGTAGTGACTGTCCAGTTTGGCCAATGTACATAGCAGAGGGGCATTGCTGGCATATGATGGCATATATAACATTGGTGGATGTGCAGGTGAATGAGCCGGTGATGTTGTAGCTGATCTGGTTAGGTCCAGTGATGGTGTTGCTGGTGTAGATATGTGGGCAGAGTTGGCATCGAGGTTTGTTGCATGGGTTGGTTCCTGAGTTAGAGTTGTTATGGTGCGGTGCGTGGTTGCTGGTGAGAATATGCTTAAGGTTGGCAGGTTGTCTGTGGGCGAGGACTGGCCTGCCTCCCAAGGTCTGTGAAAGTGAGGGATCATTGTCCAGGATGGGTTGTAGATCACTGATGATGCGTTGGAGAGGTTTAAGCTGAGGACTGTAGGTGATGGCCAGTGGAGTTCTGTTGGTTCTTACCCACGAAAGCTTATGCTCCCAGTACTTCTGTTAGTCTCAAAGGTGCCACAGGACCCTCTGTTACTTTTTACAGATTCAGACTAACATGGCTACCCCTCTGATACTTTGGAGGGGAAAATGTGAAGAGAGCCACGGCTCCACTCTCCTGTGCATCAGTCAGCAGAGCTGGATGGGGAGCAGTATGCTGCAATCTTTTAATAGTTATAGCATTTTATAGTACTCCACAGAAGCACAATGTCTCTTTATACTGTCTTTGGAGGCAGTGCACCTATACATTGCTCCTTTCTCAGGGCTGTGCCTAAAGGCAGAATCTTGCCCTGTGGGAGTAGTGCCAATGGGTGAGGTACTATAATTGAGGTCAAGTCTACACTACAAAATTAAGTGAAACTAAGGGTTTTTCTTCCCTACCAGAGTAAGTCGAACTAAGTTACGCTACTCCAGCTATGTGAATAATGTAGCCGGAGTCAACATAGCTTAGGTCAACTTACCCCAGTGTCTTCACTGCGCTGCATCAATGGGAGACTCTTTCCAGTCGACTTCCCTTACTCTTCTCAGGAAGCTGGAGTACCGGGGTTGACCAGAGAGCGCTCTGCCATCGATTTAGCAGGTCTTCACTAGACCCCTAAATCAATCCCTTCTGTATCGATTGCAGCAGCTTTGATCTCCCTGTAGTGAAGACCAGCTCTTAGTTATGTCAATGTAAAACCTCCACAGTAATTATATCATTTTTACACATCCTCACCACACTCCTGGTGTTGACGGGGCACGTCCTCACCAGGAGCTCTTGCCAGTTCCAAATCTATCAAATCTATCATATACATATATTATATCTATAAATATGTGTGTGTGTGTGTGTGTGTGTGTATATATATATATAAGCTACTAAATAGGCAATTTTGGAAAACTGACTGTGTGAGGCATTGTGGGATGGTTTCTGAAAAGCAGCAACATTTGATGTAAGCAATAGAGAGTCTACACTGACACTGCATCAACTTAAGTGCTATGCCTCTCACGGAGGTGGGGTTATTAAGTCAGTGTAGTGGGCGAGTTACATCAGTGGGAGGTTTCAGAGTAGCAGCCGTGTTAGTCTGTATCCGCAAAAAGAAGAACAGGAGTACTTGTGGCACCTTAGAGACTAATAAATAAATTTGTTAGTCTCTAAGGTGCCACAAGTACTCCTGTTCTTCTTTTTATCAGTGGGAGCTACATTTTTGTGTAGACACAGAGTTAGGTCAGTGTAAGCTGCCTTACGTTGACCTAACTCTGTAGTATAGACCAGTCCTCAGTGTGAGTAAGGGTGGCAGACCCTGACCTTAAAGAGTCAGGAAAAGTGTATCTTTTTTAGGGAAGAACTTGCGGCCAGCATGGAATTCCTAGTGGGTCATCATTTCTGCAAAACCTCCAGCCTCCACCTGATTAACTTATCATGGTAGTAAATAATACTAGGCAATAAGCCATTGGGCTGGTTATTATCAGTATTCATGCTGCTTCTTTCAAATCCGCATTAGTGTTTTTTGGTTTTCTCTGGGATTTTTTTTCTTCCCTACCCAGTTCTTCACACAGATTGACTAACAATTATTTTATATTTGCTGCAGCGTGGGCCAAGTTCATCAATACTTCAATTAGAAATGCAAACATATAATTATAGTCTCCACAGCCAGAAAAATGTGGCGTTTTCATTTGAATATGCAGCTCTTTTAAAAACTTTCTCACTTATTATTAGAAAGTAAAAGAGAGAGAAAAGGAAACAGAGGGGGATTGGTGTCTGACATCTATACGAGAGAAATGGCAGTTATATTAAGATACTTTTGTCCCTTTCAATAGCAAAAGTACAAAGACTTCACAGCTTTTCATCAGATACACAGTATGTGAGCATACAGAATATATC
Source organism: Malaclemys terrapin pileata (assembly GCF_027887155.1). NCBI lineage: Eukaryota > Metazoa > Chordata > Testudines > Emydidae > Malaclemys > Malaclemys terrapin. The sequence continues at coordinate 32,865,782 of NC_071505.1, forward strand.
TATCTGATCTACTGATCATCAGAACTGTTTCACAGGTTAAAATAAGCTCAGGTACACAAAAATTACATTCATATGGATAAAAAACATTAACTGTATTTTAACATGTACATTTTTATAATAAGGTGTATAAAATAAACCCTCACACTCCAACCACTCTCCTGTAGACAGGTTATTCCATAACTGTCCATTTTGTAGTTTCTCATATCTTCTTCTCAAGTGCTTGATACTGGAGATTGTTGCAGGCAGGATATTGGACTAGATGAATCATTAGTCTGACCCTACCTTGGAATTCCTGTATTCCTAAACACAGTAGTCATATTAAGATGTGATCTCTCTTAAAAAGAGAAAAGAGTTAGCTAATTAACTGACCACCTTAAATGAGACACAGTTATGGCTAACTTATCTCCTCTTTTTCCCTTGGATTCTTATCAAAACTCTGAATTGGGAAGGAGGAGGAAGAATTTTTTAGATTTGTATCAAATACTTACATGTCAATGATCTTAATATACTCAATAAGCAATTTTGGAAAAATTAATCCTTTGTGATGGCTCCCAAGCCTGTCAGATTCAGTTAAATGATACATTACAAGCACATTTATCCTGATTGCTGCACCTGTCAATGACAGGGAGATACCTGCATGGAGGTTGTGCTGTCATTTAGGGCTAGATTGTGCTCTGGATTAGAGTCACGACAGAGTTACGTATAAGATATGTCTACCCAGATTTTGGAGCCCATGGCAGCGAGCTTCCCAACCTGGGTGGACAGACTCAGGTTAGCGAGGCATGTGGTAGCACTCTGGAAAGAGCTGCATATAGTGGATTGAAGTTGCGGCTTGGGCTGGAGCTCAGGCTCTGAAGCAGAGGTGAAGGAGCCTCAGAGCCTGAGCTCCAACCCAAGCTGCATCTTCAAAGTGCTGTCTACACTGCTACTTTTAGAACACTTGCATAAGTCTCGCAAGCCCAAGTCTCTTAACCTGGGCAGGGAGGCTCGTTCCTGTAGGCTCCAAAATGCTGTGTGAATATACCCTCAATCCCACGGGGTCCTCAGGAAAGGGCTGTATTATGGAGATTCACAATCCATCCCTAAGTTTCTGCTGCATGAAAGAACGGGTGTCTGTGCAAGTTGCACCATCCCTATGCTTTTCGCCAATGCACAGTGAGCCTGGGCCAATAATCGCCATCGTTTTACGGTGATTCACTTCATCTGATTTCCAGCAGTGTAAATGAGAGCCGAATCACAATTTAAGGTCCTGGATCATCACTGCTTGACTTCAGTTTTATGCTGGTGTAACTCACTGATTCCTGTCTAGGTTGTTAGACAGGAACTGGTGATAAGTGATGCAATTTGTTCATCTTTCTCGCTTCAGTTTAGGAAGGTCCCAGAAGGGAGGTCTCAGGCAGAATATTCTATTGTATTTTTCTTTTTAAAATCTCATTCTGCTAAAGAAAAAACATACAGGGGAAAGGCACATCGGATTTGCAATTGAAAATCAGGTACTGGAGAAAGTATCACAAGCAACAGCAGAGTCAGTCGGTGCAGAAAACAGTGCAGATAATCCAAAGATGTACACAGTCCACATCAACCAAGAAGGGGGAACTCCTATGCTATTTTGATTTGGCCTACAGGAATCAGGATTTGTACATTTGTGCTGTTTGTGATATAACAGGGAGCATGTGGAATTTATAAGAGCGATAAATAAGAAGTGAGGGAAGATTAAGGTTACAGAATAAAAGAGTTAAGCTATGTCTACACTAGAGACTTTACAGTGACACAGCTGTACCGATGCAACTGTGCCGCTGTAAGATCTCTCGGGTAGCCACTCTAAGCCAATAGGAGAGAGCTTCCCCATCGACATAATCAAACCACCCTCAACAAGCTGCGGTAGCTATGTCAGCAAGAGAAGCTCTCCCGCCAACTTAGCGCTATGTACATTACCACTTATGGCGGTGAAACATAAGTCACTCAGGAGGCTGTTTTTTACACATCCCTGAGTGAGATAAGTTTTGCTGACATAAATGGTAGTATAGACATGGCCTTATTGCAAACAAGAAAAGTTACTGTTGATTAATAAATGGTAGGGCTACACCTCAATGTGAGTGGAAAGAACTATTCACAAGGGAGACCACAGCATAAATTCTTATTACCTGTTAATGTGCAGCAGTTACTGCAAAGGCTCTGGAAACTTGTGTCTAATAAGGACTTGTCAACAATAGAATTGGGCACAAAATGAAAACATTGTTCCACAGTTATTTATTGGAATGTTTTAGTGATTTTGCTTTGGCCAGGCTAGAACTCCATGTATTTTGACATTCATGAATATACATGTTTTACTGGCATAAATGTTCACAGGCAGAACTCCAAAGCTGCATGGAAAGTATATGCTTAAACTGACTTCCATTTGCCTGTACACTTCTGTGGCTCACATCATTGCAACATCCTTATGAGGCAGGGAAATACCAGGCCAGTTTTATAAATGGGAAACTGAATCACAGGGGAGGTTAAGGGATTTGACCAAGGAGACAGACAAGTCTGGGGGTGAGACAGGTATTAAATCCAGATCTCGAGATTCAATCCTGTGTCCTACCCACTAGAACATCCTTCCTATAGTAAAATTCTCCTGGAGCAAACCATAAAATCCTTTTTCAGACTTCCCACACACTCTTCATCATATTTGTTCAAACTGCATTTTATCCTTCATTTTTTTCACTACTAGAATTTTTAAATAATCTTCAAACAATGAACCTTGTATATATGTATTATTCAGAGGTAACTTGCTGTATAATGAATTATAGTTATTTAAAATTCTTTTACTGAATTATTATTACCAAATGCAAAAAAAACTGTGCATAACAGTCCATGCCTGAATGCAAGAATTTCTGCATACACACCTGTTTGTGAACTCCAATCTGAATTCAGCCAGTCACATATAAAAGGGAAAACAGACTTCTGAGGTGCAGTTTTGTAAAGGTGGATTAGATTGTCAGCCAATCAAAAGCAACTTTCTCATAAGTAACTACTTCTCAGCCCAGAGGCAGCTCCCAAGCATCATTGTTTTTCTAACATGGTCAGATTTGTTACATCCTCAAGAATGATAACGTTTCTAATTCCCATCCAAAATACTGCTATAAAATTAGGCTAATCTGAATTCTAACCTCATTCCAAAAATGTTGTAGTTTAAACCGGCTACAGCTACAAGGAGCAAATGAGACACAGTGCTGTTCTGTGCCCCTTGTATCACCTCTCTACTCTTGGCAACTGCACAAGAAGTCCATGATATGTGTAGCTGCTGGATACTGTAGATGTCAGACTGAAGAAACTTGCTGTTTCCCACCTTCCTCTTTCAAAAGGTTGCTGTATCTTGGGGAGGAACAACCTGACCATTTATAACCATCATAGGCCCCTCCTCCTACCCTGGCTAAAATTGACACCATGGTTGACACCACAAAAACCTGTCAGTCATAGCAAGAGACTGAAAAATTCCAATGACTCATACTACTCCTCTCCAGCCAACACAATTACCTATTACCAGCTCTTATCATAAATTGTCCATCAATATTCTGGGCCATTTCAAAATATAACTTTGAACTATCTTATGCTGATTGATTACTATAGTAAATTACCTCTTACCATAGCTGTTTAGTAATTGCTATTTACAATTGGCCTCAGCTTGTTGACATGAAGGAAACATATTCCAAACTGATTTTGGGAATGGTTTGCAATTTAACTTTGTTGGATTGCTTACTTGCCTGAAATGGAGATATTCAATATACAGTAAAAGATGTTTTATCCGGCATGTTGCGAGCATGGGGGGTGCTGGTAAGTGAAAAATGCTCATTAACTAAGAGGGAGGGGGTTTGTGTGCAGGAAGGAGTGCGGGGCTGGGGGTTGGGGCGCGGGATCTGGGAGGGAGTTTGGGTATGGGAGGGGGCTTGGGGCACAGGGGGGGTGTGGGGTGCTGGATCCAGGGGCACTCACCTCAGGAGGCTCCCTGCAAGTGGTGATCTGTCCCAGCTGCTCCTAGGCAGAGGCGCGGCAGGCAGCTCTGCACTCTGCCCCTGCCCCAGCCTGCCCCAAGCTCTGGGGCAGCCTGCCCCAGGAACTGCGGCCAATGGGAGCTTTTGGGGTGGTGCCTGCGGGTGGAGGCAGTGCGCAGAGCCTCCTGCCACACCTCTGCCTAGGAGCCTTCAGGACAGGTCACCGCTTGCAGAGAGCCGCTGGAGGTGAGCGGCCTCCGGATCTGGCACCCTGCACCCATCCCGAGCCCCAAGACCCCTCCTGCACCCAAACTCCCTCCAAAAGCCTGCAGTACACACTCCCTCCCACACCCCAACCCACTGCCAGCCCCATGCCAACCAGACTATAAACCGGACTTTCAATGAAGATCAGAAATGTCAGTTTATAGAGCTTTCCGGTTGGTGAAGTGCCGGATAAAACAGTTTTTACTGTACACTGTTTAGTGCCATCTTTCTGAAGATGCAGTGGCTTTATAGGTCTTCAAAGATCTTACTTCAAAGGATTCACAAATGCACACATTCACACTCTATGCGACCACCATTTTGGATTTGTACCATGAAACAGCCAAGGCCTCTGTAGCTAAGAATCTACCAGTTAGTTTTAAATTGCCCCTTTGAATATGTTGTATGAAATCCTGCTCCATTTAAGTCAATAGGTGTTTTGCAATTGACTTCAGAAGAGCCAGAATTTGGCCAACTATAATTTTAGGACATCATTTTATAAATGCACGTTAAAGGTTCATCACACATTTATGGTGTAAAATTTTTATGCTGTGGGGAAATGTTACTGGACTACAGTATTTCTCAAATTTTAAATATAATTTGCCCTGCTCCCTGACAAAGAAGAAATTGAGTGGAGAAAGACAGCAAGAGAGCACTGGTAGGTGAAGATGTCTTTGCAAAGTATCCATTCATACTTTCTCCACTTCAGTCATGATTCAGTTTAAAGAATCAACACATATCTATACAGCACACATCTGCCTCATTCACAAAGTCAGCTTTCATGTCTTCTCTTTCACTCAGACTCATACTGTGAAGCTCAGCTTTAACTTTTAATTAAATAGCTCTAGAATATGTTAGAATAAAAAGTTACATTTGTCAATTTAATTTTAGAACATTTACTGAATATACAGTGTTGCCCTAAGATTCGAGTGAATGCCATTGACTAGAAATCAAGATTCATTTATTTTTCTAAGACTACTTAGACTCTCAGGCCCTGATGGTCTTTTTCAAAAAGACTTAAATGCTGTGAGCAGCAAATGTCTCCATTCAAGTTTTAAAGTATCTCTAAACATTTCTAGACAGAATGTCCCTTTTTCTGAAATAGCAATTTTTTTTTTGTCAACAGACTAACAAGTTAATTCCCTTACAAAGAAAAACAATCTTATTTGTTTAGCATTTTTAAAATTAGCTTTTCACACAGCCTACAAGTCTCAATTCTCCAATAATTTACAGTGATTCATTCCGTAGACTTCAATAGATTTGTTCCCAGTTTACACTGGTGTAAGTGAGTGCAGAACTAGGCCTACAGGTGTTAACTTGTTACTGGAATGACTTAAGCAGGATCTTATTTTATACAAAATCGACATCAGTACACTATATCCTGCATATATTTCAACATGTCATTCCCATTTTGGGGGAGGAGGAAAGAGGGAATGTACATAACAATAGAGAATAAACTGCCATTTTTCTAACATTGGTGAATTCACCTTTGTGTGAAGGGCTTTAGGTGGTACTTAAATAGCACATAGACATTATACCAGCCCTCTTCATAGGGACAGTTATTTGCTAATGAAAGAATCTATAAAGAACTGTAAAAGGTAAATTATAAAAGCTCACAGAAACTGTTGTCTCATTGCCAAGAAAACAGAACCACCCATCCAGAGGGAGAATTTGAATTAGGAATCCAATGAACACAAAGCAATAGCCAAATTCTGTTCTTAATTACACTACTATATGTGGAATAACTCTCTTGAAGTCAGCAAAGGAATTCTGGATTAGTATTGGTGCAACTGTTAGCAGAATTTGGCCCTAGCTTTCCTAGATGGAAACACAGAAAACTTTGTCCAAAATTACCACTAATCAACATCTTTTTCATCCTCTGATGCCCTTGTGAGTCCTTCTGCGCAGGTTTTTTTCATGCAGACAGTTAACAGATATAGCGTCTGAAGAGGACTGTAAATCCCCTTGCTCATATAGACCTCCTTTGACTGTCCTGTTTCCCTCCTACTCTCTAGGTTTCACATGGCTAGAGAAAGATAAAATCTGTTTTTTACCAAATAGAATGTCTTAGTTTTCAGATTTAAGGAACTCGTCTTTTTCACTTGTCTGCCAACACCACAATCGTGCTGTCTCAATCCCTGGTGAGACCTCAAGGAAACTCTGTAATAACACTTAATCTGAAAAGGTATTTTTTCTTAGACCTTGTCTACACTACTGCTTAAGTCAATGTGAAAAAAAACACACCCCGAGTGACATAACTTACATTGACTAAAAGCAGTGTCTAGAACACGCTATGTCATCAGGAGACCCTCTCCCACCAACATAGCTTCTGCCTCTCGTTTAGGTGGAGTAATTGCGTTGACGTGAGAGTGCTCTCCTGTTGATGTAATACAGCTTCACCAGACACACTAAATCAGTGCCACTGCATCGATGGCAGCAGTGCCGAATTAGCGCCGTAGTGAAGACAAAGCCCTTAATCTTTGTCTCAAATTTGTAGCAGAAATATCACAATGAACATCCCAACACAAGACTTTTTCTCCTGTCTCCACACCTGAATTCCTAGTTCTCTTGGCCCTAATCCCATTCTTCATAATCACTATACTCTTTTCCAAATTTAAACTGCAGGCTGCCAATCTTTATTTTCTTTGAAAAATGTCTTTTATTCTATTCTCGAATTTTTCATCCTCATCTTCCACTGTCTTAACCTCGCTAGCCAGCCTATTTATTTAGTAGTGAGATGTTTTTCATTGCTCTTAAGTGATGCTAAGTACAACTTCATGATTTTATGATGGAGGGGATCCAAGGACACCTGTATCTGATCCCCTTATCCCAGTGCTGCAGTCACTCAGGGAGAGGCCAGGGAGGCAATGTGGTCAGGGTCTGTAGAATTCTGTTTTTTCACTTTTAGGCATGTTTGCAGTATTTGAAAATTGTTCTGTTTCAAATACCATACAGATCAGTAATTACCAGAAGTAAAACCATACTGTCTATTCTAAATATTGCCATGAGCATGTCTCTATGTGGGCTAGTGAATTGCGTATCTGGCTATTTCTGGGTTCAGGTTCTGACCCCCAAAATCTCTTTTTAAATAACATAAAGTAATGGTTTAAAATGAAGTAATTAGAGTAATGTATTCATAATCTTATATGACAGAATATACTCGTGTTCACATCCTACACACTATTATAATGATGTTTGTACAAGGTGTGCCTTGTGAGGTACCATTTAAAAACTCATAAATTGCTAATCAGTAATATCATGGCAAAAGGCGCATAGCAGCGATATATGTGAAGTTATAAACACAAGCTGAAATCATGAATCATAAATATGGGCAGTGGCCAAACCTATTCTTCAGAGATAAAGGGCAAGCTGACACCTCAGCCAAGTATAAACCAGGCTGATGGACCATTACCTACTAAGTGGCTATTCTTTGGCAGGCAAAGGAAAGGGGCAAAAATCTACCTCTTAGCAAAGAAACAGCATGGAGTTTCCTTTACACGGACTGCTCATTACCTTGCTCCCAGCTGGGTTTGCTTCCAAAGGGGGGACAGGAGTATAAAAAGAATGTGTAAACACCCCAAGACATTGCTCACTTGCTCTCCCTGCTCATTGGATTCACTGCACCTGAAGAGACAAAGGAAGCAGCCATTGGACTGTGGGAAAGCGGTACAGACCTAGAGTTTGGTCAGTATGACTGCTGAAAGCATGTGGTGAGAAAACTTTATTTTGAATCTAATATAGTTTGTTAAGTTAGTTACTAGTAAGCACTTTATTTTTCTTGTTATCATTTCTGACTTTTATGCCTCATTACCTGTGCTCACTTAAAATCGCTCTCTTTGTAGTTAATAAACTTGTTTTATTGTTTTATCGGATCCAGTATGTTCAAGTTTAAGTGTCTGGGTAACTCCATTTGGGGTAACAAGTTGTGTGCATATTATTCCATTAAAGAAATAAAGGATTTGACATATTTGTACTGTCCGGGAGAGGGCTGGGCATTACAGGACATACATTTCTGGGGGAAGATCCAGGACTGGGGTCTGTTAGGGTCACCACGCAGCATATCCAAAGCTGGTCAGAACTAAGGTGTGGCTGACTGGCTGCAGTACACACATCGATGTAGCTGGGAGTGACTTACATGCTGGAGGCTGTTTGTGAGCAGTCCAGGCTGAAGGCTACAGCAGCAAGGCATTGTAAAGGACATCCCAGATAACAGGGCAGAAGTGACACAACTACTCAGTGGTCTGGATTGTATCCTGGTATCTCACACCCCATAACACTTGCTCTCAGTCACATCATATAAGAAGTAAACATTACAAAATATATTCTTTCCCTCCAATAAACCTAACTTAAAAAAACACACTAAATGGGGTTTATTTTCTTTGTTTAAGACAGAAATAAAGCACAAATTAGAGTTGATTGTCAAAGAGCTGTAGTTGAGTTTGCAATAGAAGTAGTGTTATGAACACCTATTTCCACATGTATACAATCTGTCATTTAAAGCCAAATTTTCAAATATGGGTAGCTAAGTTTAACTGGTGAAGCGTGTATGTATGTGTGCACATGCATTCATTCAAAACTCAGATATGATGGTAACAGGCATATTACCACTTGGAATGCAGGTATTACCTTTCCTTAGCAATTAACTCTATGGTTATCAAAAATACATCTCTTTACACATTCTGAATTTTCCCTTAAAGTTCTCCAAGACATAGTAAATGGCTCCAGTGTCTATCAGGAGGTCCTTTTAAAAAAGCTGTTTAAAATTAATTAAATATTATGTGTATATCCTTAAAGAAAAGGGACCAGACTTTATCTCAGGTAAACCACAGTAAATCCAGACTCCTATAATTCCTTTGAATTCTTTGATGTAACTGAACTAATGCCTGATTCATGACATTTGGGTTTTTTTATATTCATTTCTTGGCAAAAATATGAATTGTGGGGGAGGTGAAGGGTTGTGGGCTTGGGTTTATTTTTTTAATTATTCTCTTTTCTAAAGTGTTGATTAGAAGATTGGAAACAAGAATCATTTAATACAGACCCTACATTCCAAATACAGAGATGGAATGAGTCACTTGGCTCAGCTGCCTGTAGAAGTGGCAGAGAAGTGCTGCGTTATTTAAGATTTATTTAGATAGCCAGGGTAAAGAGAGAACCACCAGTAACAAAGATACAAATAGGTTAATGTTGCACCCATATCCAGATCCGCTCTGTCACAAAGCAAACAGGCTGAGGTTGGCTTTTGAAGGAGGAATTATTTTCTTGTGTTATCTCACTGATGGATGAATTCTTTCTGTTGCCCTTAGTGAAAACTAAAATTGACATCAACCCACTTGCCCAAACCTCACGCAAGAGACAAAACTTTGTCTCTGAAAGAATGTATAGCACAATGTTTAGGTCATAATAATACATATAAATATTCAGCCATCCACCGAGCTAGAACAGAAAATACAGTAAAGTCAAACCAAGTTGCAAGTGACAAAAAGTCATCCTCCTCAGCTTAGAACAAATCATTGTGATACATTTTTGGTTATTTTTAAAGCGATACTTTCATTATATTATTTAAGTCAGAGAAAGAGATCCAAAAGTACATATAGAGCCAGCATTTACAGCAAAGGCATTCTAATAAAAACATTGAATCAACATTCTTTCATAGTGCAGACTTTTGTTTTGAATACAGGATCATTCTTCTGCATTTCATAATGTTTCAGATCCATCTAGCCAATAAGTAGACATGTATTTTGGAATACTTGCATATCTTCTCCTGGTATATTCAAATGGAAGTTTATCTTTAGCTTGCTTGGTAGAATTTCTATCTGTGGACTACAAGAAGTCTACTTCAAATTTGTGACAGAAGTAATGTGCCATCCATACACACAAGTAAACCCATTGCATGAGAGACTTTACTGAATGGGACTGACCTTCAATATTCTGAGCAGCCACAACTCACTTTGAAAACAACAGAAGCTGCTGATTCTTAAAAAAAAAAAAAAATCAGTCTCAGTGGGGTCTGAGTATCTAGCCACCAATTGGCAGTCAAAACTATTCTAAAAACCCTCTCTACGCAAAAGAATTAATGGACACAAATCTGACATCAGGAACCATAATACTCAAAAACCAGTGGGAGAACACTTTAACCTGTCTGGCCATTCAATGTCTGACCTGCGGGTGGCTATCTTACAACAGAAAAACTTCAAAAACAGACTCCAACGAGAGACTGCTGAGCTGGAATTGATATGCAAACTAGACACAATCAACTCAGGATTGAATAAGGACTGGGAATGGCTGAGCCATTACAAACATTGAATCGATCTCCCCTTGTAAGTATTCTCACACTTCTTATCATACTGTCTGTACTGGGCTATCTCGATTATCACTTCAAAAGTTTTTTTTCTCTTACTTAATTGGCCTCTCAGAGTTGGTAAGACAACTCCCACCTGTTCATGCTCTCTGTATGTGTGTATATATATCTCCTCAATATTTATTCCACTCTATATGCATCCGAAGAAGTGGGCTGTAGTCCACGAAAGCTTATGCTCTAATAAATTTATTAGTCTCTAAGGTGCCACAAGTACTCCTGTTCTTTTTTCTAAAAACCCTATTACAATTTAGATTATAAAAGGGTGTCTTAATCTGCCTGTCTATTACACAACAGGGAGTATTTCAGTATCCACATATACTGTAGCCCTGTCCTGGCCCACCTCTGACAGACATCCAAATGGCCTGTCTCTTTTCCACACATTGGCAACACTTGTATAGCTTGTCATGCCAATCAAGGTTCTTTGAATTTCAAATATGAAATTTCTATCTTGAATGCACCCTCTCCTAAAGCATTAAATTATGGCTTTAAGTGCCATGCAGTCTATTGGAAGAAAGGAGCACTTTTTAAAACTTATTTTAATGTTTTCCTTTAGTGGTTTCTTGCTTAATAAAGTGGGGAAGTTCTTCTGTACTAAATAATCCAAATCACCCTGTATGTGGTGCGTAAGGTGGGCTTAAGTGATATTTTTGAAGTTCATTTAGACGGCACAGCTATGCTTTTGAGCCAGTTGTTCAGATAAAAATATAAAATCTAGAAACTCAACGTATTACACAGAACAAGATAACATTTCCATCTCTAATTCTTATTTTCCAAGAAAGATTAATTCAGTTATTACTTGTCAGCCTTAATTGCTTGTGTATTTGGTTTTTGTTTTGCTGTTTGATAATTGGGTTTCTGTGGGGTTCATTTAGCTAGTACAGGCAATGTCTCACTGTAATCAATACATTGTCTGGTTTTGCTTAAGATTCTAGATAGGTCCAAAATCATTGAGGTTTTTCTTCATTTGCATTCAAGAGACTTGTTGCAAAGACCCTTATCTGTGAATTACTCACATCTAAAAATCAATATTTATGGGCTTGGTGAAGTGTCCTCTGCAATGAGGTTGGATTGGTCTTGCTGGTTGGAGTAGTGTGCTTGTGGTGAGGGGAGCTAGTAGTTAGCTTCTGTGCTGCTGCTGAGGGACTTGACAGGCCATCATTTACCCATTTGTACTCCTCGCGCTTCAAATTGCTTTCTATGTTAACCTTTACACAAGTGTATAACCCATTAAAGAAGTGTTATCTAGAAGGGTGAAGTTTCTCTATTACCAGTATTACCTTGTCTGGCATTCAGAATCATCCGGAGTTTAAAAAGAATATCATAGGGATGCTATACTTAAATATATGCAAGACAAAAACTACTATGCATGCTATGTGCTCTAAAGAGGGGGCGGGGGTGAATCAGACATTATCAAGTTCAGTTTCACTTGTTTTCTAGTCAAGATAATAAAATGTTCTGACAGCCAGCTATAGGGAAAAAAGAAAGAATTACTTTTACCAGATAGACCTGGCTCAAAATATCTATTTTTATGGCCTATCATATTTGCCTGAACAAATTTATCAGCAAAGCAGACTGCAGATGACATGTTCTAAAGTACCTTCCATTTTTCCTGCCAGTGGCATTTCATGGCAACGTGGGGAGGGGAAGGAAGGAAAAATGAAAAACAAGACTCTCATTACTTTATTACCCTGAGCTGAAATGCACTACAATTATTTTTAAACCAGTCAGCTCCATTCCCCCGTGGTGTCATGCAAACTATATCAGCAACAATTTTTGCCTTCATAAGTTTTGTTTCCTATTCTTAAGAGAGCCATTTTCCCATAGCAACAAGAAGAAAGTGGATATGAATACAAAAAGCCAAGAAGTGGACCTTGGCACGGTTCCTGTTGAGAGTGAATATTTGCTGGGTCTGCAGCGTGAGGACTGCAGAGTCAGGCCTAGTCTACACTTAAAATTTAGATCAACATAGCTACAGTGCTCAGGGGGTATGAAAAATCCACACCGCTCAGTGCTGTAGCTATTGCCAACCTAACCCCTGGCGTAGGTGCAGCCAGGTTGATGGAAGCTCAACCAACTACCATTGCTCAGAGAGATGGTGTTCCTCTGGAGATGGAAAAAAAACCTTCCTTTGCTGTAGACAGCATCTACACTATGGAGTTATGTCAGTTTAGCTATGGCACCATAGGTACGCTATTATAGTCCCCGAAGTGTAGACATGGCCTCAGGCTTGCTGAGAATAAATTTGGTGATCTGTGCACAATCATCAGTTTCACTATTAGGTATAATAATCAGTTCTGTGGTGCTCTTTAACTCACAGGACCATGGCTAGAGTATGTCAATATTTTGCATTCCTCTATTTTGCTGGCTCTTTAGTATTATTTCTCTGGTGACATTCTTTTACTAAATACTGGCTATTTTATACAAGATCTATCTGTTGATTCTGTTTCATTGAGTCTTTAACAGACTTGCTTGAATACTGCTAGCAGAACTTTCCCCAAATAATTGCTCAGATTTTTAAATGCAATCACTCAGCCATGTTTGAGCCTCTTTTGTGTTTGATTTCTGTGAATATTTGAGCAATTTAATTTTACTCTTGTGAATGTTCCCATGATGCCAAATTTAAGGTTGCAATCTCAAACACTTGTGAACAGCAGTTTTAAACTCACAGAAAACAAGTATTTGCCATAATAGTGATATATTTTATATCTAATGCTGCTTGATGTAGCAGTGGAACAGGATTCCCCAAACCCTTTACCAGACCTTGGTACAGAGGCAATTAAACAAGCCAGACCAGGATCTAACCACTTGTATGCCCCTCATTGCCATAGTAGCTGAGTCCTACATACAACAAGACTGCACATGCATATATATAGATACTTTAGGTGACAAGAGAAAATTCATAGAGTAGCCTAGGAATGATACCTTGGGCAAGACCTTTGTGGGCCAGAAAGGAAATGTTTTATTTTTTTCTAAAATGCCATAATCTGCCTTATCCATTACTTCTCCCCAAATTACTACCTCTCTATGATTGATTCAAAGCCCCAACAAAATTATAAGGTTACCAGCAAGTTGCCCACCTAATCAATTAAGGCATTTCATGCAACCCAGCAATAACAAGAGATGATAGTGGCACAGACTGTTAGGTGAAACTCTCCGGAAGAATCATGTGAATGATGTAAAATATAGACACACTCTGGGTTTTCTTTGCAGAGTTTCTAATCTCTTGTGAATAAAGAGAGTAAAAATGACAATAACGAATAAAATACTACTAAGCAGGAAACTGCAACGTGTTCTCTTCAGCCTACCTGGACTGAGCTCTTTTTTAATGGTACTTGAATTTACAGTATATACAAAAAAGGCAGGGCCGGCTCCAGGCACCAGCCCAGCAAGCAGGTGCTTGGGGCGGCCAACAGAGAGGGGCGGCATGTCCGGCTGTTTGGCGGCAATTCAGCAGAGGGTCCCTCATTCTCTCTCGGAGCAAAGGACCAGCCGCCGAATTGCCACCGAAAACTGAAGCGGTGGCAGTAGAGCTGCCACCGAAGTGCCACAGATCACGATTGCGGCTTGCTTTTTTTTTTTTTTTTTTTTTCCCTTGCTGCTTGGGGCGGCAAAAACCCTGGAGCCGGCCCTGAAAAAAGGGGCTTGCTTAATGCATAACCAAGGCTAAGGTACATTTAACCCAGAGCCTTGCTATGTAAACTCTGGATTTCATCATATGACACATTGCAGAATCATTAGTGGGTCAGATTTCCTGGGAAATCTTTTGATTTTTCTTGCACTATCTGCATGACTTAAATTTCAAGCTGGAAGAGAACTGATAGAATGGTGCTACAAGGTTCACTGAAAGAATGAATTATAAATAATATATTTCAGTTACTGGAAATGTAATATAAAAAACAAGGTTTCCAAGTTTACAGATGCTAAACTGGCAGGCAGAGAGAATATAACAATGAATGATACAGTCTGGCACAGTATAATTTAGATCATAAAAACATGTGGGGTAATACATGATGAAAGCAGTTTGAAATAAATAATTGTAGATGCATTAGACTTCAAACAGTGAAGCAAAAGGGAAAACATATAGAAATAGAAAGATCCTACAGCAGAATGACCAGAAAAAGAAGGCAAATTACTGCCAAAAGCATATATGGATATATGTATTGTTTCTTTAAATTTGTAGCAGGAAGCCAGAGACGAGAGGACTGGGGTAGATTTAAAAAGAATAACAGAGACATAAAAAGCTTTAATAGATAACATTTGTTTCCCTTTTTCCATGTTCATTATTAAAAGAAAGTGACTGTGTGATTCTTTACCATTGTCACATGACAGCCACCGAAATTAAAAAAGGTGAACAGGATTCTAGTTTGAAATGCTAGGATCTTTATTGTAAATCAAAAGGATGTGAAATTGGATGTACCTCTTCTTGAGGAACGGACATTAAGAAAAGAAAGCCCTTGCAGTGTCCAGCCAGAAGTAATCAGAATGAAAAAAAACATTCTCCAGGACTGAAGATCTCCAGCTGATCTCTGGAGAAGATTTTATATTAAACTTATTACATTTGTAATGAAATGCTGAAGAGAAGTGATAACTTGTGCAAAGTCATCACACAGACAAAGGAGACTAAATGTAGGGTGTATCCATACATTCTAAAAACTATAATCCATTGTGAATCATCCTGTAATACTCTGGTATGAACAAAGCCATACAAAGAATATTTGATTGAATGACAAAAAAAAGGAAAGCTGGTTATAATGTATTGCAAAAGTTTTAGATACTCTTCAGTTTTCACATTAAGGCTACTAAACATATGACTGCTGAATATAGTTTTTAAAGGGTCCAGCAAGCAGGAAACTGTAATGTGCTCAGAGAAAATGAAATGTGTTATCTATGAACAAAGAAACAAAATGAAAAGGAAGCTGGAAGAAAAAGGACAATAGACAAAGGGAAAATAGGACTACTGAGTTACCAATAAATGCATAATGTGGTAAATCCTGTCTCCAAATCCCAGCCTGAGTGGAAAGGGCAGCAGCAGAGTGGGGAGGAATCTGTGGTGGAAAGAAGTTGTTCAGTCAATCTGTGGAGGCTACTCCATCTTCCCAGGAAAGGATTTGAAGATCTTCTAGCCCCGCCAACCTCCAGCTTTGCACCTCCAGCCTTCTCACAGCTTCTACTCATTGTTGCACAGGGGGCTTATGCAGAATGGAGTTCTATACTGTGCAATGAGCGCACACTGCTTACATGCCTCCCTTCCATCCTCCCTGGCATCTATCCCCCTTGCTCTCCCCATCTTTGTACTGGTTCTGCTACCAAAATGCCCTCTGCAGTCACAGAGGAAAGGCCTGTCCAGATTCTATTTATAATCATAATATTTTGCAAATAATGTATTCTGTAATTTATGGGGAAAATATTAAAAATACATTATTCAACAATCTATAGAGTTTGTATTTTTAATACAATAGACCAATGATTGACAGAAACAAATCCATGCATAGTATATTTCATCACAATTTTCCTACAGTTTGCAAATGTTCTGGTGACTCTGGGCTTAATTTGGAGTTACCTGGGCAGGTTCCAAGTGTCAGGAAAAGATTAAATGGAAACTAGACAAAACTCAGTGAGCCTGATTTTCTGCTCTGCTACAATAAAGTCAACAAAACTACATAAATGGCATACATCCAAAGTAACAAAATGGAGAATCTGTACATGTGACTTTAGCTTGAATATTTGTTTGATCAAATCCCAAATGCAAAGTGAAATTCAGTGTGGTAGAGAGTGAGTCCATGCAAGTGAAAAAAAAAAATCACATGAAACCCCTAGGAACTTAAACTACTGGGTTTTGCACAGCTCTGTTGCTGAGCTGGAGCTACTCATTTTATTATAGAAAAAAAATTGAAACTTCTTGATTGAATATACTCACACATATGGAAATGTACAGACTTTGCAAAAAAAATGCATGCCTGTGACCTTTACCCATTTGGATTGATTGTGAGGCTTTTCAACCTTAACAGCATCCCTTTCATATGTATTTTAAGAGTAGTTTGTTAAACAAAGAAGGTTTAGATGAGTATTCCATCTTTCAGTATCAGAATTAGGGAGATTAGAAAGCAGTTACAAATTGCAATACACGACTTATTTCAAACTGAGTAGATAATATGCCTACAAAAATCAAAATGTTAAGTTCTGTTCAACTGTAAAATACATAAATGAAGCTCTGGTACAGATTTAAGTGCATACTAGTACCCTTTAAAGTTGTAGGATTCTTTTATCCATCTCAGAATGGAAAATATAGTAATAAAATAAATGCTTTTTTGTTTTTAGGTTAAATGTAAACTAGCATTATCTAACAGACTGGCCTACAGCTATTCTTTTCTAGACCATTGATTCCCAAAATATGGCTCATGAATCCAGAAAACTTGCAGGTAATTATAGGTGCTGGGTTTCTCTTTCGTTTCCAGGAGCTAAATTACATTAAAAATGGTAGAAAAAAACATCTGCAGTGTTGCTTTTCTATGTAAGCAATTGCTGTAGTCATACAGGGATGTTGTTTGATCACTAATTTGAAGTGAAGCCATTCATGTGATTGAGAGAGGGGAGAGAGTTTTCCGTGAAACAATCTCTATTGGGTTAGGGTCTTCACTATGAAAAAGTCTGAGTCCCTGTTCTACAACTTTTTTCAACTGGCATATTGAAGGTACTTTTCCATCCATGGGAACATATTGTATTGTCCCATCTTAACACAACATATATTTTAATGACAAGGCGCACACAGACTAATTTTTCAACATAATTTGAAGTTTTCAAAAGGTTTCTGTCACTTATTATCCACTTAACTTATCCTGAACATCATATTGAAAATACTTGATACCCATAGACAATTTCTGCTTTAAGAAAATAATTCACACCTTTGCATACTCTGATAATTAGCAACCAGAATGTTTTAAAACAGCATGGCAATGTGACTTTTTTTTTAAAAAGAGTGAAAAGCCAGTAATTTAAAGTTAGCTCTGCATGCAAAGTAGAAATGCTTTGAAACTGTTTGTTTTCTATTTTATGATGAACAGATTTTTGCAGTTGCTACTCTCTGATTTCTGGTCATCGGATCTATTCGCTACTGTTGTTGACACAACAGTAAACGAGCACACAAATCTCTCCTCTTTTAAATGGATGCATCTGTCAAAACTAGGGCTGTCAACTAATAGCAGTTTAACGCATGTGATTAACTGAAAACAAAATAATGCTTTTTTTTAAATGAGTGTTAATCGTACACCTCTGAAGATGGGACTCAGTGACGGCCAGGTGGGGAGGGAGGCACCGGCAGTGGCACTAATCTGTCGTGAGCCTGTCCTGTAGTCTGCAGGCAATTTGGGAGAGCTGGTTAAACACCTTCCAGGGGTGAGAGGGGAGCCCAACCCCCCGCCACCAGCACCATACCCTCCCCGCTGGACAGGGCCAGCCTTAAGGGTGGGTGAAGGGGGCCATCACCAGGGCACCGTGCTCAGGGGGGCAGCGCTGCATGCGTCTGGGGCAGGGTGCTCCAGACCAGGAGCTTGCCACCTGTCTGCCCATGTACCCCGTCGCCAAGGAGCTGGGGTCAGGGAACAGGGGGAGCCTGTCTGCTCCTGAGCTGCTGCTGCTGCTGCCTCAGGAATGAGTGCTGCCTACACTCCTCCTGAGTGCTCTCCTTAAAGGGCCCCAGCACCTCTTTCAATACAAATTAAGCACTGAGGGGAGACAGCGGGTCCCAGAGGTGGTGGGGAGTTAGGTGACCCAGGGGAGCCTGTGGGAGCCAATGGCAAAAGAGGTGTGGGGAGCCCATGGTTGCCTTGGCAATGGTATTCTGTTAGTGTTTAATACTGTGATTAAAACTGCCATTAATCATGACTATTTTTTGAATCTCACTATTAATCATGATTATTTTTTTTAATAATTTGACAGCCCCAGTTGAAACACTAAGACGTTATGTATTACTGGGGAATTTTTCTAATCAATATTTTATAACACTTGATCCTCTTAGACTATTATACATTTCTGAACCTATGGGTTTGTGTTTCTTACCTGCGCCCCTCTCCCGCCTTTGAATCTTCCAGGTGGTAACATGTTGGATTGGCTTCATGACATTCTGAAATATTAATGTCCAAAATGTTGCTTGTGACAGTCAGTTTTAGTAAGTAACTTCTACATCCTCTGTTGGTGATGCCACTATAAACACTCAGAGGATGAAGCAAAGGGATAGCTCAGTGGTTTGAGCATTGGCCTGCTAAACCCAGGGTTGTGAGTTCAATCCTTGAGGGGGCCACTTGGGGATCTGGGGCAAAATCAGTACTTGGTCCTGCTAGTGAAGGCAGGGGGCTGGACTCGATGACCTTTCAAGGTCCCTTCCAGTTCTAGGAGATGGGATATCTGATATCTCCAAAAAAAAAAAAAAAAGATTACAGCCTTGATCATCACACTCCAACTTGTAAACAACTACTTGTTATTGCTCAAAAGAATGGTCCCAAACTATCCCAACTGCCTGTTGTTGGCCCTGCTGTGGGAATCTGAAAAGGGGAAAACCAAAATATCTATCTATAATGATGCCCTGCACTACCAGTGTCTATAAATATAGAAGGAGGAAAGTCAAAAATAAAAGGAGAATAGGATATTAGTAAAAATAGTTGGAAATCTTCCCTTTTTCTTCTTTCTTTTTCTCATCTTGATTTGTTTTTTCTAGAGTCAGCTAAAAGGTAAACTGGTTACAATTTTTTGTGCAGCAAAAAAGAATTGGGGAAATAGTTATTTCATCCCCCACCCCAAACTGAAGTCACTAAATTTCCAAGATACAAAACAAATCTCTCTCAGATTAGGACCGCAACATTTAAAAATGCAAAGCACATCAATATTCTAACAATATTGTTAGGGTTTATTAAGATAAGAATCTCTCATGTTTATATTTGAATATTCCTAAACTCATGACTTTGCATATTTCTATGAACATAGTACAATCATCATTTCAAAGCTTTTCTTATTATCCTGCCAATAGGAACCATTTTGATTGACAGAAAAAGAGCTCCAGGGTTAGCAACCTAACAAAGAAGACAAGTAGAACAATATTTGGAAAATGAAACCTATCCCTATAATAATCAAAATAGCATCTTGAAGATCAAGTTAGTGGAACACACAGCTGCTAATTTTATTAAGCACTGAACTTTAAAATGCTTCATCTGAATCCTTGCTTGCTGACTGAAGATATTCTACTCTTTCTTACTTTTAGGAACCACTGAGCCTAATCTTGCATTGGGACCAAATTGCCACTTCTTTCTGACCATATCAGGTCTTCTGTCCTATACCCAAAACACATCCTTGGGTGGGTATAGTATCTGTCTGTCTGATCTATCCTAGATGTTTGTAAGCACTGGTATCTCAGGGCTAGATTCACAAAGCGAGTTAGGTACTTAACTGCCTATTTAGGTGCCTAAATCAAATATTTAAGTGCCTCTGATATTCACAAAACCCCTGCTCAGTTTCTGCCTAACCCTGCAGACATTTAAATTCCCTGAGCACCTAAGTTTCTGTCAGTGGACATGCACAAAGATGCCTAAGTCTGAGCTGTTCAGCATCCTCAGTCATGCCTGGGTCATAGCTGGATTCACAAACTTAGGGGATCCCCCCAGCTCTCTCTCCTGGGGAGGCCCAATCCAGTAGGCATGCTCAGCACATACCTACCCTGCACGAAAGACAGCCATGGTTGAGCAGGTCATGACACTGAGGGGATGACTGGTGTGTGTCCCAGTCCAGTGCTTAGAACAGGGACAGGCTGGCTGCCGCTTCCCACAGCTCCCATTGGCCAGGAATGACGAACCGCGGCCACCTGGAGCTGTGGAGGGGCCATGCCTGAGGACAGTCAATGTCAGAAAAATGTCTCACGGCCCACAATCAGATTACCCTGATGGGCCACATGCAGCCCCCGGGCTGCGGGTTGCCCACCACTGTCTTAGAGCATTACTCACATGGCATGTGGGAGATCTAGGTTCAAACCCCTGAGCTAAATCAGGCTGAGCAGGGATTTGAAAAGAGGACTCCTACATCCCAACTAAATGCCCTAAATACTGACTATATTGTGGTCTCTGTGTCTCTGTGGGTTCTGGCTGCTAGGACACAGGCTATTGAAGTGGCTGACTTGGCTTAGGTGCCTAACTCCAGAACCTCTCCTGGCTAAGCATCCCAAACAAAGGGAAGTGTTTCCCTCTGGCCTGGAGTTAGACACCTCAGCTTGCTGGCTTCTTTGAATCTCTTTCTTAGGCTCTTAACTCTTCCCATTCAACGTATGGGAGCCTTGGCACCTAATTCCAATCTCTGAATTCCACTCGGTGTCAGGGTAGAATAGAGCTTGGTTGTGAACTATTGTTATCTACTTTCTGGGTATGTTTTTCCAACCAGAGCTGGGATATTTCTCTAATTTGTTTATGAAAAAGTCGCATGAGACAGTATCAAAAGACTTATTGAAGCTAAGATATATGACAACTACTGCTTCCCCTAATCCACCAGGCTTGTTATCCTGTCAGAGAAGGATATTAGGTTGGTTGGACATGATTTGTTCTTGACAAATCCATGCTGACCATTATTTATCACCTTATTTTCTTCTAGGTGCTTACAAATTTATTGTTTGACTATTCGCTCTTTTCCAGTGCTAAAGTTAAGCTGACTGGCCTATAATTCCCTGTGTTGTCCTTATATCCCTTTTTATAGATAAGTACTATATTTGCTCTTTTCCAGTCCTCTGGGATCCCCTCATCCTCTATGAGTTCTCAAAGTCTGAGAGATCTCTTCAGCTATTTCCTTAAGCATTCTAGGATATATTTTATCAGGCCCTGCTGACTTGAAGACAGGCTCCATTAGGAGTCTTTTGTTTTAAGTGATCGCTAGAGCTGAAATCACTTATTGTGGAACAGTGTTTCTGCCCAGCCTGCTTCAGCAATGAAGTTCCCCCACGAACTGAAAATCACTAAAAACTGGATGGAACCTCAAAAGGCTGACCAGCAAAGGTCACAGTAGAGAAGCAGGTGGCAGCAGAAGGTGATGGTGTGCAGCAGCAAGCAGCTGGCAAGGCAACCAGCAAAACAGTGAGCATCTGGCAGGGTGGCTGGCAGAGCAGAGCAGTGGCTGGCTGGCAGGGCAACAATGCCAGAGCAAGCGCTTGGATGGTGGAGTAAGCAAGGTGCCTTATCTCCCCTCCTCCCCCCAGTGTAGGAGATGAACTCACATACAGGCACCTCTGAACTCTGGCACTGACCAAGGATAACCACTGTGAGTGGGTGTGTGGCGAGGGAGCAGAGAGAGCCACATTAAAGGAACATTTGATTGTAGGACTCAAGAACCTGAGACAAAAGACACTGCCCAGACACTGGGGTGGGTGTTTTGCTCATGGTTTTATGTATATTAATCCTGCCTGCAGCGTTTTCTCTAATTAATATTGGGTGATTTCTCTCCTTTTATTAAAAGTTTCTTTTCTACACTCAGACTCTGTGTTTGCAAGTGGGGAAGTATTGCCTCTCAGAGGCACCCTGGGGTGGTGTGTAATTTTCCCAGGTTACTTGGTGGGAGCTCGAGCCAGTTCTGTGTTGTATTGTTGAAAATGAACCCCTAGATATTGAACCCATCCCTAGTTGCTGCTGGCTCCACCTGGCCGAAGGGTTACAATGTGTAAAATCTTTCAACTTTAAATTAAAATTTAAAGATTTAAACTCTGTGTCCCTGCCTTAAAGCAGCCCTTGTCTGAGTCTTTGACCTGATTTCCTCTCACATTTTACCTGCCCTTTCTGCTCTGCCAGTGACACCAGTCTCGATATCCTCTTCATCTTCTTCTATGACACTTGTCTCCATGGCTTCTTCCATGCTGTCATTATACTTACAATTGCCTTCCAAATCTGTACACCCAACTACCTCCCGTTGTCTCATTCAAATCCCTCCTAAAAACTCATTTCAGCTCTCTGACTTAAGAGTGCGGTGTGAGGAAATGGAAAAAGGAATAAAAAGTTATGCAGCTATTCTGAGGTTTGTATCATTCCCTGAGGTGGGTGATCAAACATTCTTACTATTGCCAACCTTCTCTATTCACTTCCCCTTCTCCTTTCTCATCTCTCTCTATGACCCTCACTTATTCTCACTTTGAATTTAGGTTGTACACTTCTCTAGGCAGTGTCTATTTCTGTACTTGAATTTGTGAAGCATCCAAAACATTTTTAGGGCACTGGAAAGTCAAACAATACAACATTGGTAAGCTTCTAACACTGACCTCTACCCCAGCACCCATGATGGATCCGGCCTCTCAAAATTTCAGTACATTAAAGTTAAAAACATAGAAAGGATAAAAACATATGACTCAGTGTCCAGATCCTTGGCTAAGTGAAGGAGGTCACATTTTCTTGAACAATTAAAGGAGGAAGAAAGGGCTACCACCAAAAGCCACATAAAGAGTAATTGGAGAGATTGCTGAATCGTCTCTGGTAACGTTATGTGAAGTCCACTGATGTATATACTGAGGAAAGAACTGTCATTTGCCACTTCTCATTGGCCATATCTGTCTCCTGTCTCCCTTTTCCCTATCCAACACAAGCCTGGCTAACTGTGATATCTGATGAATGGTACAGAATATGTTCATTGAATTCAACTGCTGTTCATGCCAGAGGCAGTGAAGTACAATAGACTGAATTGCTGGAAATCTTAATATTCTTTTTATTTAATTTCCAGCAGATTCATAAAGAACTTTTCAGATTTGTAAAAGTACTCCATACATCACTTGGCAACATTGATTTAAAAATTGATAATGGACTCATCCTGGCATTTGCCAATTTTGTTTTTCCAGTCTATGTGTTTTGTATCTTAAATAAGTTTCTGCATGCTGGGTGTTTTAGAACTAACTAACATGAAATAAAACTAAAATGATATTAGGCCCTTATTTTCAATACAAGCCTACAATCAAGACTCAGAATTGTTTCCAAAAAGTATCCAAAAGCTTGCTTCATGTTAAAATATTACCATTGTAAGTTTTGTACTATTTAATTTCCTGGTGACAAATGAATTTGAAAGAACAGATATTGCCATGCATAAACAAATGGTGTAAAAATTATTTCATATAGCATAGTTTTAAGTTCCAAAGAGAGTTTGATGCATTCAAACATCATAATACATCAGTATGCTGATAGGAAAGATATTCCAATGTGCCGATGCACCAATATTCTAATCACTGACATGGCTAGTTACAGAGCTTTCTTTTTAATTCTTTCAGTTGCAATCACAATCAACAACTTCACCTTTCTTCCAGACCACCCTGACTTGCGAATACCTTTTTGGTGTCATCATCTCCTCTCTCCTTTTCCCCCACATCAACTCTATTGTTAAATGCTCTGGGTTCTCTCGCTATTCGAAAGATCCATTCCTACTTCCAAAAAGATGGCCCTTGCCATGCTTCACTTTTGATATTACAACCTCCTCTTTTCAGGCCTGGTACCTCTCATATTGTGCCTCTCAAGTCTATTCAACACAATGTTGCTAAAAATGACTTCCCCATTGTGTTCCAGCATTGGTTTCTCATCTTCTGTATCACTTCCAAGGCATTGCAAAGATCAAGCCTTAGCAATATCTCTAGTTGCCCTTTACTGCATGAAATTTAAGCTCTAGCAATTCAGTTTCCTCTTCTCCCTCCCACAAGTATTGCTGCTCCCTTTCTCGTGCCACCCTCTAAAGGTCATCACACAAACTCCCCTTCCAAACGGCATTTATTTCAGTTAGTCTTCTATTGCTGTCCTCCATTCCAGCTCTCACACATGCCAGTGTCCTCAAATTTTAACAAATTTTAAAATTAAATGCAAAGAGGAATCATAAGATGTGTACATAAGAATCACATCCCATTAACTCACACTGTTGTAGTTCACATTCTCCTTACTCCCTACAGCCAAACTGTTTGGGCCAGTATCCCTTCCTGTGTTAAGTTAATTGTGCAGGTATAGTACTGACTCCAGAGTTAAGATTGCACTGAAAGTTCTGTTATGAGACTTACTTAGGAAGTTAGAGTTCTCTTCTTTTAGCTCCCTTACAGCAACTGCAGAGGGGTTAGAGAC
The DNA here is from genome assembly GCF_027887155.1 of Malaclemys terrapin pileata. NCBI lineage: Eukaryota > Metazoa > Chordata > Testudines > Emydidae > Malaclemys > Malaclemys terrapin. The sequence goes on from NC_071505.1 coordinate 32,890,474, forward strand.
ACGAGGGCTGTGGTGAGGGAACATACTCTGATTCCCCTTTTCTTCTCTATCTGCTGGCTCTGATTCTCCTCCAAGAAATTTGGACCATTTAACTCTCTTCAGAGACTTGCCTCATTCTTTTTAAACTTACACACACACAAATTGGAAGTCAGAAGCTTCAAACAACTGCAGATATGATGTCCAGTTGCAAGACATGCATTTGAAATATTCCCTAGTTGACAGAAAATAAAATAAAACATCCTTATTTTGGGAGCAATTTTATTCTATGTTGGAAAGGGCATCAGTCAAAGAAAGCAAAGTATACAAAGAACAACAACTATTCTCACAACTCACATGACAAATAACCAGGTGAAAACTACTACTACTATCAGCGAGTAGCACACTAATATATCAAAAGGACTAGGAAAGATGATTTTATAGTAAGACACTTACAAACAGGAGTTCTAGATTTTATTCCTGACTCTGCCCCCAAACTTCCTATGTGACATTCATATATTCCAAAGCCAGAGGGATCATTGTGATCATCAAGTTTATCATCTTGTATAAAAAAGTTCATAGAACTTCCCCCAAATGACTCCTAGAGTATATCTTTAAGAAAAACATCCAATCTTGATTTTAAGATTGTCAGTGATGAAGAATCCACTACAATCTTTGGTAAATTGTTCAATGGTTACTATACTAATTCTCACTGTTAAAAATTTACATCTTATTTCCAGTCTCAGATTATCTAACATCAACTTCTAATAGTTGGATCTCTCCTAGACTGAAGAGTCCATTATTAAATATTTGCTCCCCACATAGGTATTTATAGACTATTATCAAGTCAACCTTTAATCTTCTCTTTGTTAAGCTGAAAAGACTGAGCTCTTTGAGCCTATCACTTCTACTCCTTTAGTTATTCTCATTGCTCTTTTCTGAACCCTCTCTAATTTATCATCAACATCTCTGAATTGTTGTCACTGGAGTTGGGAACAGTATTCCAGCAATGGTTGCACCAGTGCCAAATGCAGAGATTGCCAAATGTCAATTCCAAATAACCTATCTACTCCTCCTAAAGATTCCCTTGTTTATACATCCAAGGATTTGCATTAGCCCTTTTGTCCTGCACTCCAAAGTCAGGTTCAGCTGATTATCCACCATGATCCACAAATCTTTTTCAGAATTACTGCTTCCCAGAATAGAGTCCCCCATCCTGTAAATATGACCTATGTTCATTGTTCCTAAATTAATACATTTACATTTAGCCATGTTAAAACACATATTGTTTGCTTGTGCCCAGCTTACCAGTCGATCCAATTTGCTCTGTATGGGTGGCCTGTCCTCTTCATTATTTACCTTTACTCCAATTTTTATATCTTCAAACTTTATCAGTGATGATTTTAATGTTTTCTTCCACACCATGGATAAGAAATGTTCAATAGCATAGAGCCAAGAACCAATCCCTGCAGGACCCCTCTCGAAACACATCTGTTCAGAGATAGTTCCCGGGTTGCAATTACATTTTCAGATCTGTCATTTAGCCGGTTTTGAATCCTTTTAATGTGTGTCATGTTAATTTTATATCATTTAAGTTTTTTAATCAAAGTGTTGTGCAGTGCCAAGTCAAATGCCTTACAGAAGTCTAAGTGTATTACAACAATACTATTAGCTTTATCAACCTAACTTGTAATATCATAAAAAAGAGAGCAAGTTAGTTTGACAGGATTTATTTTCCATAAACCCATGTTGATTGGCATTAATTATATTACCCTCCTTTAAATCTTTATTAAATAAGTCCCATATCAGCCACTCCATTATCATGTCCGGGATTGATGTCAGATTGACAGGCCTATAATTACCATGGTCATCCCATTTACCTGAGACTGTAATGTTAGCACATTAGCTTTCTTCCAACCTCTGGAACTTCACTGGTGTTCCAAGAGAAGTCACTTCCTTAGGGAAATCACTTGTGGTAGGCTGACATTTTCAAACTTGGTTGTATAAACTGAGCACTTACATCTATATTTAGGTCTCTAAATAAAACGTGGCCTGATTTTCAGCGATACTAAGTACCCACAGCTGCCATTGACTTCAATGGTTGTTGAAGATGCAAAGCACCATTGAAAAAAAATCAGACCACTTTTATTCAAGTGCCTAAAGAATGGAGATGGATGCACCCAAGATTGAGAATGTGGGCTTTCACCACTAGACCTGGGCAAATAATTGATTCTTCAGTTCCCAAAATGTTTGGAATTTATCAGCAAATTAGAAGAATCCATTTCAGGCCAGCAAAGTGAGAGAGTGTGAGGGTGTGCCCTTTAGCCCATTGGTTAGGGTACTTTCCCAAAATACACAATGTCCAGGTTTGAATCCCTGCATTGGAGTAGGGACTTGAACTCAGGTCTCCCCCTTCCAGGTGAGCATTTTAACCACCAGGGTAAAGGCTATTCTGGGGGTGGAATGCTCTCAGTCTCTCCTGTTGAAGTTGTTACACTTTGTATAAGCACTTAAAGGTTATTAAGGGATTAATGGACACACAGTTTTTTGAAGCTGACCCTGAAAAGCTTTTCCCCACCCAAAACTAATGGGTCAAATTTGAGAATAGTTTTAGGTCAACCAAAACTGCATTTTTCAGCAAAGAAACTATTCAGGCAATAAATTTCACCTAGCTCTATTCACCATTCTGCTTCAGTTCCTCATATGTAGAGTGGGGATAGTAAAAACCTCACTAGTGGGGAAAGTTCAAACAAAGTCAGGTCCCTTTACAAATTATTTGATTGGGCTCCCAATACAAGAGCAAGATTATTTTTCACCTTCTCAGCACCCTTTGTCCCCAACTTCTCTTCCCTAACTGCTGGGTGTTGGAGGGGACACAATAGGATATATATCCCCAGAAATGGTGCATATCTGTAAAGAACTAGAACAGTGGATGAAAGTTTCATGCTGAACGTGAGGAGGAGAGAAATCTGTGATATGATCCTGAGAGAGCCAAAGAGACAGGGGAAACGTCTCGATTCCTTTGGCGGCAAAATTTATCACCACTTGGCTCTGTCAGTACAAACTTACTTCTACTCAAAAAACTATACCTACAGCAGTGGAATATGAGCAGTCACCACACTTGAATTTCAATTTGTCATTGATTGTGTGGGACCCTCCCAATCTTATATAGTTCACCTGAGGAGACTCCAGGTTTGGCAACTCTGGATAGACTCTGTACAAAAGAGACGCTAGGCTAAATTCATTAATGTGTGTGAGTCACTTGGATACCATGGCAATGAATGCCATAGAAACACCTACACAAGTAAGAGTAGAGAGGCTGTGGAGAAAGGAAGGGGAGACACTGAAAAACATAAGTCCAACTGGAAGGTGTACATAAACAGGTTGTACAACATCAGCAATCATCTAGCAACAATCTTTTAACTAGCAGTTATCCCTCTCAGTTGCTGCCAATATGATAATGTTTATACAAACTGGCCAAGAAATGGTAGACACCACCACTGGAGAAAAATTAGATAGATAACGAAATAATAGTTCCAGTTCCACTACCTCCATGTTAAAAGAATAAATGGCCAAATGCACATGGGGGGTATCTGAACACCTTTGGCACTACTGGGTGCTTGAAGACTTCCTTTTGCGTTTGACTAAATTCTGCTTTCAGCCACCTCTATGCATTGGGGAATGCATGAAATACACATATGGTGGCTGCAAATAGCATGAAAGAACTATTTTAAACTCACTCAGGGAATAGACAATGTTAGGAATAAAATTCTGATCAAAAGACTTTACTTTTTTATAAGAACATAAGAATAGCCATACTGGGTCAGATAAATGGTCCATCTAGCCCAGCATCCCACCTTCCTACAGTGGTCAATGCCAGGTACTTCAGTGGGAATGAACAGAACAGGTAATCATCAAGTGATACATCCCGTCAGCCATTTCCAGCATCTAGCAAACAGAGGCTAGGTACACTTCAGAGCACGGTTTTGCATCCATGCCCATCCTGGCTAATAGCCATTGATGGAACTATCCTTCATGAACTTATCTAGTTCTTTTTTTAACCCTATTATAGTCTTGTCCTTCACAACATCCTCTGGCAAAGAGTTCCACAGGTTGACTGTGCATTGTGTGAGGAAATACGTCCTTTAGTTTGTGTTAAACCTGCTGCCTATTAACTTCATTTGGAGACCCCCTAATTCTTGTGTTATGAGAAGGAGTAAATAACACTTCTTTATTTACTTTTTCCACACCAGTCATGATTTTATAGACTTCTATCATATCCCCCCTTAATCGTCTCTTTTCCAAGATGAAAAGTCCCAGTTTGATTCATCTCTCCTCATATGAATGCTCTTCCATACCCCTAATCACTTTTGTTTCCCTTTTCTGGACTTTTTCAATTCCAATATATATTTTTTGAGATGGGGCAACCACATCTGCACACAGTATTCAAGGTGTGGGCGTACCATGAATTTATATAAAGGCAATATGATATTTTCTGTCTTATTATCTAGCCCTTTCCTCATGATTCCCAACATTCTGTTTGCTTTTTTGACTGCTGCTGCTGCATATAGAGGGGATGTTTTCAGAGAACTCTCCACAATGACTCCAAGATCTCTTCCTTGAGTGGTAACAGCTAATTTAGACGCCATCATTTTGTATGTATAGTTGGGATTATGTTGTCATAATTGGGACTATGGGTCATAGTTGAGGCATGCTGCTGAATTTATTTTCAGCATGATTTCAGCATAACTATCTGACTTGTGGCTGGTGTTTTCAAAGTAGATGTAGGGAGTTAGGCACCCTATCCCATGGAATTTGTTATGTTCCACTGACAAACCCACACAAAATGGCTTGTATATTATATTTTGTGGAAGATCACCCAGTTTCAAAGACTTTCAGACTCCAATTACAATAGATCATTTTTCTAATTTACACAAAATTTTCAGTTATGCTGTGAAATACTCTTTAAGGAAGACTCTTCATTTTCAGCTTTTTCTTTATTTTTTACTGCAGCTTGCCAGGACGGAAGAATCCCATGCACTGCTACAGACTAGGGACCGAATGGCTAGGTAGCAGTTCTGCTGAAAAGGACCTAGGGGTCACAGTGGACGAGAAGCTGGATATGAGTCAACAGTGTGCTCTTGTTGCCAAGAAGGCTAACGGCATTTTGGGCTGTATAAGTAGGGGCATTGCCAGCAGATCGAGGAACGTGATCGTTCCCCTTTATTCGACATTGGTGAGGCCTCATCTGGAATACTGTGTCCAGTTTTGGTCCCCACACTACAAGAAGGATGTGGAAAAATTGGAAAGAGTCCAGCGGAGGGCAACAAAAATGATTAGGGGTCTGGAGCACATGACTTATGAGGAGAGGCTGAGAGAACTGGGATTGTTTAGTCTCCAGAAGAGAAGAATGAGGGGGGATTTGATAGCAGCCTTCAACTACCTGAAGGGGGGTTCCAAAGAGGATGGAGCTCGGCTGTTCTCAGTGGTGGCAGATGACAGAACAAGGAGCAATGGTCTCAAGTTGCAGTGGGGGAGGTCCAGGTTGGATATCAGGAAAAACTATTTCACTAGGAGGGTGGTGAAACACTGGAATGCATTACCTAGGGAGGTGGTGGAGTCTCCTTCCTTGGAGGTTTTTAAGGCCCGGCTTGACAAAGCCCTGGCTGGGATGATTTAGCTGGGAATTGGTCCTGCTTTGAGCAGGGGGTTGGACTAGATGACCTCTTGAGGTCCCTTCCAACTCTGATATTCTATGATTCTATGATTCTTTTCAATGACCAAAGAGTCCATGGCAAATAAGCATTTCTAATGCATAGCTTATTCGAACAGGCATAATATGCCAATTATAAGTATTGATTGACAGACTGACTAGTCTAACATGTAGACTCTGAAAAGGAGAAGGATATTTTATTTTCTTTATGTAAAAGCAAGATCTTGACAGTGGTGCTGGAACAATTTGTATAGTGGGGGAAGCTGAGAGCCTTTGAACCAAACTGTAAACCCTGTATATGATGGAAACCGCTTCAAGCCATGGGGTGCGACTGCACCCCTAGCTGCCCTAGTTCCCACACCTGTGGATCTTGCAGAAACTGTTCAAATTCTAATACTGGACAGTTAGTCCAGGGAACTTTATCTACAATTCATGCTGATATTAAAATAGAAGGCACAGACCATACTCACAGGTAGCCCTTAATCACAAGTAATCCCACTCAGTTTACTTGGACTACTTGCTTGCAGTGTACACAGGAGTTAGGATTTTGAAGAATCAGACTTTTTGATAATAGTCACTAGATCTGGGTACATTTTTTGAACAAACAGGTTAATGACCAAAAAATGCAGTTTCAGCCAACCCAAAACGATTCACAAATTTGACAGGAATTCGCCAAACAGTTTTGGCCAAAACAAAAAAATAAATCAGGCTAGATTCACAAGGTGGAGCAGCTTTAACAGAAGAGACTGAGAGAGCCTCACCTCAGAATAGCCTATAACAGGGGTTGGCAACCTTTCAGAAGTGGTGTGCCAAGTCTTCATTTATTTACTCTGATTTAATGTTTCATGTGCCAGTAATACATATTAATGTTTTTAGAAGGTCTCTTTCTATAAGTCTATAATATATAACTAAACTATTGTTGTATGTAAAGTAAATTAGGTTTTTAAAATGTTTTAGAAGCTTCATTTAAAATTAAATTAAAATGCGGAGCCTCCCGGACCAGTGGCCAGGACCCGTGCAGTGTGAATGCCACTGAAAATCAGCTCGTGTGCTGCCTTCGGCACGCGTGCCATAGGTTGCCTACTGCTGGCCTATAGGCTGGTGGCTAGGGCACTCACATAGGAGGTGAGATATTTGCATTCAAGTCCCTGCTCCACTGCAGGAAAGGGGGGGAAATGAACGGGGGGTCTCCCACATCCTGTGTAATGCCCTAACCACCGGGCTAAAACTTATAAGGGGTGGGAGAGCAGCAGTAATGGCACTGCCACCTGTTTAGGGAATCTAGCCTTTTAAAAATAACCAGAAAGAAAACATTTATTTCAACCTGACATGAACTTTGTTGATTTGCCAAAATTTATGGAACATTTCAGTTCAGCCTGAACAGTAATTTTTTCCCCTGATTTTTCAGAACCATCAGCAAACAGGAAAATCAGTTAACTGCCCAACTCTAACACTCACCCCCTTTTGAAAGAAGAGGCTCATTTGGAGCCAAATCCTCCACCCCTTACTCATGTAAGCAGCCCAGCCAACTTCCCGTGAGTAAAATTAACAAGATTTGACCCTGGCTGTGTATTCTCATTGTATCTGATCAGGCTTTAGGAAAGAGAGGGGTGCCTGCCTTAGAGTCAGGACAATTTTGAATTGTCTGTCATTGGATAAACTATTCTCCTTGTGTTCTAAAGCATTCTAGGCTACACCTGGGTTTCCATTTGTTACCACTTGTCTCCACTACAAGAGCTGAGAGAATTTGTTGACTAGCTTCTTAGTTCATGGAGCAGAAGGAAGGAAGCTAGCAGTTTTATTAATAATCAATGAATATTAGACAACTATAGCAGATCCATGCTAGGGTGATGATGGTTGGCACTGGCTAATTGGGAAGACCTCTTTGGGTTTGACTTTCTGCTGTACATGGTGTTGACTTACAAAAACACGGAAATAGCATGTTAGCTAGCCTGTCTCTCCTTGGAAGCAACAAAAATATTAATGATACAAACAAAAGTAAAGAGAATGGTCCAGATTCTGACCTCACTTACAATGACATAAATCAGAAATAATTCAATTTAAATTAATTAAATTATACTGATGTAACAAGTCCAATGGGCCAAACTCTGCTCTCAGCATCATTCAGCATATATCCAATGAAACCAGTGGAATTATTCTGGATTTACACCAGTGTAGCAAAGAGCAGAATTTGGCCCACAGGCTTATTATATAACCTAGTTTATTATATTGTGCTTTCCCTTTTGAATGATCCTGATCCCACTAAAGCTAATGTCAGAATTCCTAATGACTTCCCTAGAAGCAGCTAACAAATTAGTACAGATAACACAATACACCTTTGCACAAAGGTGTATTCCACTTTTCATTTGGGGCATCTTTTTTTCCTTTTACAAAAATAGAAAATTAATTTTCCACCTTATTTCTTTGTGTTAGTCTTTGTGTCAATTTACGCAGCCCACTCTCCTAACTGATGCAGTTGCAAATATGTAGCAAAATCACCATTAAAGACAGAAAAGAAAATTCAAAAGATAAAGAATTATGGGGATTTAAGATATTTTTATGAACATCAAAATCATTAAGGGAGAATAGATGAAGCTTTTTTTAACTCAGAAATAAAATGTCTTCTCTGCAAATCTTAGTTTAAAATTATTTCAATACGTACTGTAATTAGTATTCCTATCTAGTCGTGAAGTCAAAGTCAAAATCTACATTTAAATGAAGATATTCAAAAAGAGTAACACAGAGCTTCTGTCAGCATTAATTTAACTCAGTGAGTAGGTACAGACTTGCATTTCTTGTGTGTACACATTTCAGTTCTCCATATGGATTCAGTTACGTTCATTTTTCATGTTGTTGAGGAAGCTCTTGCAGTGTAACTTAAAAGAAAGGTTTTTAATATTATATTCCTCCAGTATGAGTTTGCAGGTTTTAAATATGAAGGTACCTTAGTCTACATGATTCTCATACAGAAATGACAAATTAATTTCAAATATAGATGGACCAGCACTGCCTAGGATTAACAAATTGCCAGCTTCTAGTCTGAAAACATGTCATTATTATAGGATTCAGACAACATAATGTTTGCTTTCTCTTGTTTTGTTTTCCTGTGCATCATAAATGAATTACATCATAGCAATGCTTTTATATTCCCTAGAGTTTATTTCTTTTATGGCAAATATCCATTTTGTTATCCTACATTTGTCCCTTGGAGTGAACAGCCTACCTGTGAAGAATACAGTCACTGTTTGAAAATGTAAAAATTGATTTAATTCAAAGGTATTGAAAGTTTATATAGAGAAGGGAGCAAAGTTCACCTATAACTGAAAATTTGTATGCTTCTTTGCCATTCTGAACAACTCTGATTAGAGCTGGAGGAAACAGCTGAATTTAGAATAGAGCAATTTCATTGAATCTGGATGGCAAAGGAACTGATGTAGCATGTAACTCTTTGCTTTCAAAAATCTCTCTTCTAATTTTTGGAGTGAACTGTATATGATAAAAACTATTGGAAGAAAATAAGGGAGCCTGGTGGGGGAAGGAAAGGTATATTGATACTGATTCTCAACTGATGTAAATCAGCGTAATTCCATTGAAGTTAATTCTGTCACATTTTTGCTTCATTGGAGAGAGCCCAGTTGACTTAAAATGACTTTGCAAATTTACACTGGCTGAGGATTGGTCCCCCCCATCTCCAGTATATGCTTATTTTGCATGAAGCTTTCTCAGGAACAGATTTAATACCCTCACTCACACTTGAGTAGTACTTTCCTCCTTGAGCAAGTCTATTGATTTCATTGGTTTGCTGTGTTTGCCAATTACAATACCTTTCAAAATGGTGTCCTCTGATAAAGAAAACGAAAACAATGTATTGCACTTTTTCTTTCCCTCTCCCAGCAATTTATTGTGCTGGGGGGGAAAAGCTTTCTAGCATGTCTCACATGCACCACATTTATACAGATAACTAGAACTAGAAGTAAATACTTTTTAGAAATAATACTGACAATAAAATAAAAAAAATCTTCAAAGTGCAACTACGTCGGGTCCGAATATATTTAAATCCATTGATGATTTGAAAGACCAACTAGAAAACCCCTTAAATAAATAGCTCTCTCAAAACCTGAATGTAAAAGCATATTAAACCAAACTGTAAAAATAAAATCAGGACTTCACTCCTGTCATTCCGGGGGATAAATATAGACACCTTATTGTTTCTTAAATGAGAAAGAACATTTGGTTTTACAGTTTTGTAGATTTTTCTTTGTTGTTATTCAGCATTGCTGTCTACTATCTGTGTATAATGGCAACATTAGCAACAAACAAGTAGTTTTTCAATCCAAATAATGCAAGTTTGGCAGCACTCCCAAAAATTCAATTCCCCACTGCCCCCCTCACCAGGGTGGCGATGGGCTGATTATGTGTTTACATGAGATGAAAGAGTCAATAAGTGAGTTTTTCAAATCTGTGAGCAGGGCCATTTGTCATTTAAACAGGAAGTTCTGTGCCTGCAGCAGAACTCAGTTTGATCTGCTTAGGAAAAAATCCATTTGGTTAAATATGCTGCTGAGGATGTACATTGCCTCAGCAGAGGGAATAGATTAAGAGCAGATATACTCCTTAGCTCATCTAAAAATATCAGAAAACATTATGACATATTTTCTATCAAAATATAGTTTTTATGACATTTCTAGGGAAAACATTATAGAATTCGGCATTAACATGCACCAAACACATCCCTTAAAATGAAAACAGAATGGGGCTCTTTTTTTTTTTTTTTTTTTTTGATGAGCATATTGTCTTGAGCATTATATTTAAGAAGATTCAGTGTTGCTTACGAAGAAGGCAGTACTGAATCCCCAGCTAAGAAAAGCCAGCTGCAGATTTGATTAGCACAATAAATATTGTAGTGATACATTATAAATAAAGTAATGTGTTGGTTTAAACAGTTTAAACAGTGCAATGGAGACTGAGTGGAGAAACTAAAGCAATGCAAATGTATTTTTTCTGCACAATGTAGCTTTAGTTTTCATATGGATTTTGCTCACAAAATAAAGCCCCAGTCCTGCAAGCTAGTCCACACAAGCTGGTCCACACAGAGAGCTCATTGTTTTCATGGAGTCCACACACATGGGGGCTCATTATAGGACTGAAGCCTACATCTTTCTCATTTATTTGTGAATTCAGAGTCAGGTGAAGAGAAAGTTGGGCCTTACCGGTGATGGTGTGTAGTAACAGATCTTGCAGTGATGCTTTGCTTCTCTAAATCTTCAGGAGATATGGGTAAATAGGTAGATAGGAGTAAATAGATAGGAGTAAAGCCCAGAAATAAAAAGTGTGGGAAAAAAACAAAACAAATACAACTGCAAAGCAAATCATTTTCACCACTCAGTTTTCAGATGCTGAGGGTAGGGGCAGCACAAGTAGAATGGGAAGAGCCAAATTCTCCCTTCCATTGAGAATTTAATCTGAAGTGTCTGTTACACTAACCAGATTTGCAGATCTCTCACAAGGGTTGGCAAATTAAAGACAGCTCTCTTCAGACTGAAATTTGATTTCCACGGTTTAGTGTGAGAGCCTTGTGCAGCATCCCTGACTTCAGTCATGTAAAGCTCAATACTCAAGAGTAGGAAATATTTCAGACCTCATTTTGCAGAACCTACTCTGGGTACTGGTAATAACTAGGAAGATCTTAACACATCACATCCCAACATGAACATATAAATAAAAGGGCCCAGACTAGTTACAGAATGAGTTAATCATCACAGAATATTACTACTGCACAAGGGACAGAGGTACCAGAATATAGAATCCATTTCTCCATAGATGTTGGACATACTTTATAGGTACAAGCATTCTATTAGTTTGACTCTGTGGGCCTGAATCTTAGGTCCTGACAATTTTCTGCTCCCCGAATCCAGGACTGGCCAGGGACTGGTCCAGCCCACAGAGTAACTTCTGCTTTTGCCAGGAGCATCAAACTGACCCATGCTATGGTACATTCTGCTCTATGGTCTGCATATGGGATTGGGGGAGAATGGGAGGGAATGCTGTGTTGACTGGGTATGCACTGAAGATACTTCCCCTTCACGCCAGACACACAGAGAACAGAAAAATAGCTAGAGATGCCACTTGCAGAGAACTGTTCAGCAATCCCTTCCTTCTCTATAACATGTGCAATGAGTCTCCAGACAGCTTAACACTCCAGTTGTTTAAGTGGATGATGCCAGGTCCTATTATGGCAGAATGTTGGTAGAATGTGAGCTTCAGTGGGGCATGACAAGGCGGGCTCTCCCTGATGAACTGAAAGATCTTCATGTCACTCTGCAGTGTGGACTGGACTAATGTGAAAAAAAAATAATAGCATCAACTTTCTGAGAATTTAAACAGCGCCTGTGACACTACCTCTATTCAAGCACTGCCCTGCCAGACAGCAGCAGCAGACAAGTGTGACTATGGTGACGGTGCATTCCAACTGTGTACCCAGAAAAAACAGCTTAACAAATGGTCAGTAAACATCTTATTTGGAAAGTAGTCTCTGCTTCCCTGTTAGGTGTTGCTATGTGTCATTTATATAACCAATGGGAAGGGGAAAGGGAGTGACTGGGAGAAGCAGGGATCCCTTTTTGGTTGCACACAAATCAAAGTGGTAGGGGTGGGGATACTTTGGGAAGCCTAAACTCTCTCCTTGGTTACACACCCCTCATTAATAAGGGGATTGTTGATCTCTAGGCTTATGCAAATATTAACTGGTATCCTACCATAGGTGGCTTGGATGCTCTGCCTTACCAATTGAACAGCCCGGCAGTGTTTCATTTTCCCCATCCCATGATAGACATAATATTTGAAGTCTCTGTAATGGTTAATCACTCCCTGTTAGTGTAGGGATGGAGCTAAGCAGGAAGACTTAGTATAGAAGCCAGTTGCCAGGTGAACAGGAAGTGGTAAACAGAAGAGTTTTGGAGGGAATATGTGAAACTTTCTTTATAGGTATAGTTCTATGTTCAGCACCATGATGGCCAACAACGGAGCAGTGGTTGACCTGCAACAGATGTGCCATGAAGCCAGAAGGACTTTTTCTGCATGAAGTACAAGATGGTGGCTTTGCTAAAATAAAATATTTGTGGTTTGAAAAGACGAGTATTGACACTGTGGCACATCAGAGAGGTGAAGGAGTACTTGGACAAACAGATTTGGGAAGTATCACAACCCCAGATTCAAGAACAAAGGAACTGGTGACCAAGGAATCAAGGAAAGTGGCAACCAGAAAGGAGAATTGGCAGTTCATAATCAGCAGAGGCAAGAGGACTAGGCAGCACTCTACACAGTAGGAGTCAGGGTGGGTGATGGGTATGCCATGACTACCAGAGAGAAGAGGACAAGGAGACATTCCACATCACTAGAAGTATCCAATTCTTATCACATCTTCAGTGTGGAAACTGTAGAAAAATTTTGAAGACCCAGTTGGTCTAATGAAACCGAGAGTTATAAAGGATATGCCTGAAGATGACTGCTCAGTCCAAGCTGAAGGATTATCAAGCATGCCCATGAAGAGCTCTCCAACCATCCAAAGAAGACAGATTATGCTGGCTGGGGAGTCTAAGCTAAGAAGAACGGAAAGAATGTTTTGCAAGGAAGAGGCAGACAACTGGGCTGTGTGTTATCTTCCCAAAGCCAAGATGTGAGATGTGAAACTTCAAGACTAACTAGGCTTCTGAAGTCAGTTGGCAAGAATCCACTTGTGATGGGTGCATATCGGCTCTAACACTGCTTCAAGAGTTACCTTAAAGGTTATAGACAACTTCAGAGAACTCGGAAGGGTGCTGAAGAAGAAGAATGTTCAGCTGATCTCCGTGATCCTTCCTGTCCTGCAAATGAAGGAAGACAGAAGGCAGATGATTCTAGAAGAGAACAACTAGCAAGGTAAGTGGTACAGGGTGGAACATTCGTCCAACTTCTATGGGGAATGGGGACTGTATCATTTGGATGGTCTCCATCTCAATAGAATGGGAATCAATCTTCTAGGGGACAGACTGGGTAGACAAGTCAGCAGAATGTTAAACAAAAACAAAAGGGGAGGGGGGACAAATGATCATTCATTTAACAAAAAAACGAGCTATCAAGAATAAAATCAATCAAGGCATCAAGGGACATCGAAGAGAATGCATTCTCTAATTGCATATATAGACTCAATGCCAGGAATCTGGGTAATAAATAAGTGAAATTGGAATTGCAAATCTGTGAGCATGAATTTGATATTACTGAGCCTAGTGGGAAGATTCACATAGTTGGAATGTTATGAAGGGTCAAGTGGCCAGAAATGGAGGTGGAGTGGCACTTCATGTCAAAAATGACATTACCTGTTTCCGAGTCACTTATGACTCATAAGCAAATGATCTTGAATATTTCTGGATCAATGTTATAACAAATAAAGCTCAAGATAGGAGTCTAGTAGGGAACAGGATGAATGGCTCTTTAAGCACATATCTATAAAGTGTGGGGGGGGGGACTGCATTTTTCTAAAGGACTTCAATCTGAGTGACATATGCTGAAGGTGTCATCCTTTGAGCAGGGGCATAGTTTGTCATTGCCCATCCACCCAAAAGACAGGGTCCACCCAAAAGACAGGGCCCACCGAAATTTCCACTCCTAGCTACACCACTGCCTTTGAATATTAAAATATACCTGGAATCTCTAAAAATTCTAGATGACAATGTCCTAACACAAAAAGTTATAGCAAATTCTATATTAGGCCTCATCTTGACACATAAACAGGAACCGATCACAGAACTAAAAATTAGTGGTTGCTTAGTGCAGGTGATCATAACTTGATTGCATTTATAATTTGCAATACATTCCCAACCCGTAATATACACACACACACCTCTGCCCCCGTACCCAGCCCTTAAGTGCAATGCTGACTCCTTAGACACCCCTGCATTTCAAAACACCCTCTCCCAGAACTCAACTTGAGAAGCTTCTTGTTTACAGTTTAACTCTCTCAGTGAACAACATGGTAATTGTACAGCACATAACACACACAGACTCTTTGCCCAAAGTCTAACATATTATTGCTCATTTACTTAATTATGTAGAACACAAAAGAATACAGCTCAAACAAAGCAATAAACCCTATGTGTTTCCTTGCCTCAGTTTTCTCACCATTTCAGGGCATGCTTGGGGTTGTCTAGAGAAGTGGTTCTCAACCTTTTTTTTTTTGTGGCCCACTTGAAAATTGCTGAGGGTCTCGGCGGACCACTTAATGATCTTTCCAAATGTTGTTTGTACTGTTAGCTAACTCTTGTAAAGCACTTTGGATAAAAGCACACAACTCTACAAATAAAAGCACACAACTCATATTTTAATATCTGTAGTCTTATCTTTCTAATGTGATGGATATGCCCTCTCTCTCCACCATGGCGGGGCTGAGAAGGAAGAGGGTCTCTCCCTCTCTCCCTTGCTGCATCATCCCCAAGCTGGGGCTGTGAAGGAGTGGGGGTCTCTCCCCTGCAACAGCAGCCACAGAGCTGAGGCTGGGAAGGAGGGCTGTCTCTCCCTGGCAGCTACAGCCCTGGTGCTGGGGAAAGTTGCCTCTTTCTCTGGCCGCCGCAGCCCTGCAAATCCCAAATTCCCCCCACCCCCTCTTCTCACCCCACTTCCCCCTCCCACCTATCCCCTATTCCCTCCAAGGCCACCATGTCATCTTACATGTGCGTCTTCTCCAGTGTTCAGGCACCTAATTAGTGGAACTATGCCTGCACGGCTCCACTAATTAGGTGGGTGGCCGTTCATTCTCTTGTGTGTGGCTGCCCAGGCATGCACCTTAGAGGGAACTATCTGTGGACCACCTGTATGGACTACAGTTTGAGAACCTCTGGACTAGAGTCCTTGGGGCTATCTGGGCTCAGGAAAGCTGGAAGGGCATCTTGCTCCATAAGACTGCTACATGCTGGGTTGCTTCTCCCCTCGGAGGCTCCTCCCTCTGCTTCTGTGACCTCTCTCTCCTGCCCAAAATTTTCTCTTCTTGTTTACACCCTTATTTCAATCTCTTCTGGCTACCTGGGTGCTTTTCTTCTGTCTTTGGGTCATTTTCCCATTGCTCTCCCCTTCCCCTGTCCTTTCAGAAGATACAGCTATTTTTCAGCATAACTTTTGTGTGGACAAAGTAGCATCATTAACCTTAGCTACCTTCCTTTGTCCTCACTCTGGAGTGTAGCTGGCACATGTTCTGTCAGCAATGATGGATTCACATACAGAGAGGCATTCATGACACAACAGTTTTTCATAGTAACATTTCATAACAACTCCACGATATCAACCAGAATTTATACGTTCGTCACAGTCCATTACAAGTTGGAAACAGTAGAATTGTCAATGTGGAAAAAGCAGATGGGTACAATAAATATATCTGTACTATATTTGGGAAAAAAGGCAGATGATGAATCCATTCTGGATAATGAAACACTTTCCTTTCCAACAGTAATTAAGGAGGATGTTAAACCACTCTATTTAAGTTAAACATTTTTAAAAGCATCAGGTAGAAATAACTTGCATCCAGGACTTTTAAAAGATGTAGCCAAAGAGCTCTCTGGGACCATTAATGTTGAGTTTTCACAGCTATAGACAACTGGGAGTTTGGGTGGCTTTAGCTTTCCCCCCAAAATAGGAATTGCATTAATAAATAAAAAACACTGAGTTTGGAACAGAAGCTCATTTAGCTTGCTTTATTAAAAGTGGACAAATTTAATAATAGTACAAAATTTCAAAGTAGCTCTACTTATAAAATTCCTTTGCTGAATTTGCTGGTTTCCCCTGTCCCTATTTGCTGCTTTTTTTTTTCTTTTGGTAATTTTTCTCTTCCTTGGATGCTCAGGCATTCTATCTCTAACTTTAAACTTTCCTGGTGGATTTACTCCCAGAATAAATTCTAGCTTTCATCTGATCAAATGGATTGAAATGAATTAAAAGTCATTTTCATATGAGATTAGCTTTCTATTGCTGAAACATCCCACCCTCACAGAGTTTTGAACAGATTATCTGCAATTTTTAGGACTTTTCAAGACAGTTGAATACCAAAAGAGGAAGTTAAACTTTTCCATTTGAGGTTCTATGCCACCAATTCAGCCCCCCCCCCCCACTCAAATCTATGAGCCTCCTTCTGATGGGTTCCCCCCAGGATGCCACTTGGAACTGGGGTACCACTGAGCCCTCTGACCCACCAGCCAGGGCTCCCTCTCACACTGTGCTGCTGTGACAAGCTGCAAAGCCCTCCAGCCTGTACTTTCACCAGCATTCACACAGGTAGGGATGCACCCAACTGCAGTTACATGCAGGCTCTCTAACCACCAGCTTGCCATCCTAGTACCCCAGAGCAGTACCGTCCTGTCCTGGTCAAATCTGGCCAGTATGTGGGTTAAATACCCAATCTGCCTCTCCCCCAATGTGAACAGAAAAATGCACACTTGTTGTAACCAAGCAGAGATTTTCCCCAAGCGCTCCAGCCAAAGCTCACTGGCTTAGATTAGAACATAAAATAAGTTTTTTAACTACAAAAGATAAATTTTAAGTGATTATAAGTGATAGCAGGCAGATCAAAGCAGATTCCCTCATAAATAAACAAAACACAAACTAAGTCTAAGATACTAGAAAGATAGAATAAGAACTAGCAAATTCTCACCCTGGATGATGACACAGGCAGGCTGCAGAGTCTTATGGGACAAGCTGCACTTGCTTTACAGCTTGGAATCCCCAGGTCTTTCATACACAGGCTAGAAATCCTGTTAGCCTGGGTCCAGCCCTTCCCCCAGTTCAGTCTTTGTTCCTCCGGTGTGTGGGAAGTGAAGAATCACAGATGATGTCACTCCCTGCCTTATATAGCTTTAGCATATGGCGGGAACCCTTTGTTTCAAAACTTGTTCCCCAACGGGTTTGTGGGAAAATACTGACATCCCAAGATGGAGTCCAGAGTCACATGGCCTTATAGAGTCATAGCAGCCATTACTTACAGGTTGTCTGGAGCATTCTCAGGAAGGCTCCCCAGGTGGGAGATAAGATTCTCCTAATGTTTTTCCTAATGGCACACTGCTATGAATAGGCCCTTCCCAGCCAGCTATTTAGACTGAAAGCATCTTGTCTAAATGGGCATTACCCAGGTGTAACTATATTTGAAATACAGATACATAGTCAATATTCATAATTTCAGATACAAAAATTATGATTTGCTGAATATGATTATCCTAATTGTATGCATGTATAACTTTTCCAATGACCTCACATGACTTATCTTTTACAAAATGCATCATAATTATGCCATAATCATATCATAATAATATAACTATGAAGAATATGAGGTACAGTATCACATCCCTGCTTACAGACACATAGTCATGTGTTACTGAAAGCACAATAGGAGTGTTTTTCGCTTTTCCACTGTATACATCTGCCCTGACCAAAAAAATAAACGTTCATTACATACAGCCTAAGACAACTGCCTTTGGCATGTGCCCAAGCCCTCAACGGCACTTTGATCTTTTTGGTCTGCCAAATACAATGACCAGATATTGGCAGTTGCCAGGCTGCTCACAGCCTGCTTGTCATTTCAGATATACACTGAAAAAGCTAATGCTGTCTAGGTACCATCAAGGCATTGGGTAACTAGTATGTCAGCTATTATGACAGAATAAAATTAAAGTCCGCCTCAAGAAACCTATTGCCAGAAACAGATTGGAGGAGTTTTGTCATTACCCTAAACGCCAGAGGCGTAACAGGAACATGATGATGATGATCAAGAAACCTAAACTTAGGCCAAGATTTTCAAAAGTAGGAGCTTGAAGTTAATTTCATAAATCCCTATTTAAAATACCTAAGTAAATGGTCCGATTTTCAAAAGTGCTCAATACTTGGCAATGCCCACTGAAGTTAGAGGGAGCTGTTAGATGCTTAGCATTTTGGAAATTTAAGCCACTTATTTAGGTGCCATTGCCACTTAAATTAATACTGAAGGAAACAAAGAATTGACAACCAAGAACAGACAGTCATCCAGCCCTGCTCCAGCTATATTTATCTACCAGTAGATTTGTCTTACATGTCTGACTTTGTCTCCTACTACTGCTTATCATTTTCTCTTCACTCATCTCATCCATCACCAGCCCATCTATACCCCCCCACTCACAAAGGGAAATGCCCTTCAAAGACCATGTAAAGTGCTATGGCTCACTAACCATAAAGCAAACCAAAAATAATGTCAGCCTAGATTTAGCATGGGGCAGTCACCATTTTAGATTTGTCTAAGAAGTGGAAATTTATGGCATAATTGTATCACAAATGAAGTGAACAGAGTGCCTATCAGTCAAACATTCCCCCCTTCACCACAATCAGTCTTCTGAGAAACGTGCTGAATTCCTTAAACAAAGATTATTTTCTGCTGTGAGGATTTATGCATGAGATTTGATAATTTATGACGTAATTCACTATATGAAAAAAACTCTAACATAATAATATCTTGCAATCACATGGCACTTTTCATGTTCAAAGAACTTTACAAAAATTAATTAGCCCTCATAAGAGTCCTGTGAGGTAGGGAAGCGTTGTTATCTATCACCACTTTAAAAATGGGAGTTTGAGTGCAGGGTGTTTGAGTGATTTTACCAGTGTCACACAGGAGCTTCCAATTAGAGACGGAATTTGAACCCCAATGTTCCTGATTCTCAGTCCCATGTTTAAATCAACTGACCACACCTTTTTCTCCTGCATAGGAAGGAAGAAAAAGGAAGGAAGATACATGTGTTTGAAACTCAGGACTATGGATCTGCCAAAGTGGGCTCTGTTACGTGTTTATGGCAAGATCTCAAGCAAGTTATTGAATGCCATTTTTTGAATGCTCAGCACTCACAACTGGAGCCAGATTTTCAAGGCACACCAGATCCCATTTAGACACCTAAATAAGTGTGAAATTTTCAAAATTGTACAGCAGCCAGCAGCTCCCATCATGATACATATGGCTCAGATCCACTGTATAATGTGTGCTGAGCTCTTTTGAAGTTCTGGACACTTAATTTGGTACCTAAGGGCCTCATCCAAAGCCCACTGAACTCTAAGGCAGTGTTGGGTGTAAAATTGAGAAACTGAGTTGCCCGTGCTGTTTGCTGGAATGGCTACCCTGTTGTTTTTCTATAACAACATTTTTATGACGATTGGTTGCTGGTCTATTGCCCCACCTCAAGGGCCAGTGAACTGATTTCCATCTGGTCCCTACTCCTTGATGAGTCTGGCTTGGGTGGACCTCCCAATGTGGTGATCAGTAATTACTCACTCAGTGCTTAAAGTGCTTGCCTGAGTTCTGCTTTATTCTGTGTCCAGTTCCAACTGTCTGTGCACAACAAGAGCTTCACAATACCCTACCCAGACTTTTTGTCTGGAAAACTCAACCTTTACAGGCACTCTCCCAACTACCATAACCAGAAGTTTAAACTACAACCGGCATAGCTTCTAGGATCATTATAATACAAGTCTTCCCATCACAACTAGGCAACTAGGGAAGGCAAATGGGAGCTGAGCTCTTCTGAAAATTGAGCCCTGGTACTCTCTAATAATTCTGGTTTTACTGGCCAAATACATTTTTTGCATTCAAGTAAAGGATGTGAAGATGATCAGGACTGTATGAACAACAGCCTGGAGCAACTCTGAAGCTGTTCCATGGTCAGGACCTAGGGGAGTTGATGGGGTCAAGGAAATCTTGCAAATAAAATACCAACTGCTAGCCTCTTGTAGATCACACCTTCTCTCTTCTTTGTGGAATCCTCTAGAGTTGCAGTAAAGGTCAGACATGAGGGGGTACATTTGCTGGAAATGAAATATCCTCCATTTCCTCCTCTTGCTTCCTACATGATTTCTCTCAGCTACTCCTATAAGCTGTGGCTCTGAGCCAAGTGCAGAGCTGCTGTAGTCACATGCAAAACCAAAGAGAAGGTCCCTTTCAGTGCAGCTCTGAATAATCTATTTTCTATGGAGGAATCCTACTGAAATGACAAGAAAATATGATTACACTCTTGGAAGATTCCCCTCACATACCAGGTTTTGTAATGAATAATGTGCCCTTGGCTCTAATTACTGACAAATATTTATTAATCCTGCTAGCCATGTTTATTCAGAATGAATTGCTCACATTAAGGACTGGCATACACTCTTTAATCCTGGGAATATAAGACCGATGATACTTAGTTTTACCCATGTAGAAATCTCCTATAGAACATAATAAAAATAGATAAACTTCTTTTTTTAATCTAAACCATTGGGATAACAAGAATAAATTTCTAAATTTAATGGTTGATAGGGTGGTTTACATTTTCCATAGAAAAATTATCATTTTTAATTAAATTCTATAGGTTTTGAGTATCATTTCTGTAGAATACTTTCTCATTTCTATGGGACTCTATTGGATTGATCCCAGTTAAATTCTATAGGAGGGGTAAAGATGGAATATTTTCTTCCAGAAAGATGCTGCTGCTACTGATACTGATATAGCTTTTGACACTGACAGTGATGAGTGGTTTGTAATGTCAGTTCAAGATGAGAGGCTACAAAGTCAAAAGAAATCCTCTGAACATGAATCCCATGGCACTACAGAAGCACTTAAAAGCCCTGATTTTCCAGACAGAAAGATGACTAAGAGGTAAAGGTATGCCATTAATGTATTGCTGAGTTGCTAAAAGTAAAAAGAATAAATAACAAGGACCCACAGTTCTTGTTAGGGTTACAGGCAAAAATCCTGTGCTCTTATATCAGCAAACTTTCTCTGAAGTCACTGGGAGATTTGCCTGAATAAAAACTATATTACTAGGATCAGAGTCTGCTTACTTCATTAAAACTGACTGCAAAAGTAAATCTGACTTCCATGGCAGCTGGTTGGGTGCAGTATTTATCGTTTCTCAAAATTTCCATAAAATGTGATCAATTTATAAATCAAGGCCAGATCAATTTACAAATTAAAAACACCATGTTTCGGTGTTTCTGAAACAAAAAAACATTTTTTTAGAATATCTAGTTCATGGAAAATTTCAAAAAATTTGGTATTGTTCTGAAATTTGTTTCAAAGTTTCTTGCAAACCAGATATCAAGTTTCAGCCAGCTCTAACTTATAAGCTATTACAGAATGTAGTTCATTCTCCTATTGCAGGGGTTCCCAAACTTGGTTAGCGGCTTGTTCAGGGTAAGACCCTGGCGGGCCGCGAGACACTTTGTTTACCTGAGCCTCCGCAGGTATGGCCGCTTGCAGCTCCCAGTGGCCGCGGTTCACCGTTCCTGACCAATCAGAGCTGTGGGAAGCAGCTCTTGGAAGTCTAGGGGCTCTGGGCTGCTGGCCCCGTGCTGCCCAGGGTCCCTAGGGACAGCTCTGTCTCCCATCAGGGAATTTTTTCCTGAGAACCCCCTGTAACATTTTGTGAACCCCCAGGGGTTCACGAACCCCAGTTTGGGAACCACTGCTCTAAGCACACTCTCAGCATACAGACCCTCTGTTTAGCAACCCTTCCTGAGAGCTGCCACCAGCCCTTGGAACCAGTGCTGACCCCCTCAAACTCTCCCAGTAGCTTAAACATATTCTCTCCCAGAAGTCCAGTGGTTAAGGTTGCCACCTGGCCAGGTGTTCTCAGGATCATCTCTTTTTTGAGGCAAGTATCTCGAGAAATCTGTAAAAGTGCTCAGTACACTCTCCCAGCTGTCCAGTTTTATTGGCTCAGGATCATCCAAGATATCCCGTTTTTTTGCACCTCAGGGGGCGGTAACCTTAGCAGTGGTGTGGGTGTTCTGGGGTCACAGGTCAGCTCTTCAGGGGCATATATCATAAATGTAACACATAACACATGCACACATACTTTGCACAGAATTATAAACTTACCTTTTCTCTTTATCACACGAAATACACAGATGTATACAAAAATTATAAACCCTGTATGGCCTGCCTCCTTTTCCTCACTACTTCAGAGCATTCTTTGAGCTGGGGTCGGAGTCCTCTGATAGCATTCAGGTTCTTTCTGAGGCAGCACATGGCTTGTCTGCTGAAACATAGAGTTTTCTTTCCCAGATAGCCTTCTCAACTTGGCTGGTCCATGCCCTTCCTCTCTCCCACCGAAAGCTTCCTGTGTGACTCAGAGTCTTTCTAGTTTCATAGATTCCAAGGCCAGAAGGGACCATTGTGAACATCTAGTCTGGCCTTTCATATAACACAGGCCATAGAACTTCCTTAAAATGATTCCTAGAGCATATATTTTAGAAAAACATCCAATCTTGATATAAAAGTTGTCAATGATGGAGAATCCACCACAGCCCTTGAGAAATTGTTCCAATGCTTAATTACTCTCACTATTAAAATGTATGCCTCATATCCAATCTCAATTTGTGTAGCTTAAATTTCCAGCCCTTGGATTGTGTTATAACTTTCTCTATCAGACAAATTATGGGTACAGGAACTGGACACATTATTCAAGCAGCGGTCACACCAAATATAAAGCTAAAATAAACTCTCTAACTCCTGCCTGAGATTTCACTGTTTATGCATTCTAGGATCGCTTTAGCTCTTTTGGTCACAGCATAACACCGGGAGCTTGTGTTCAGCTGATTATCCACCACAACCCCTAAATCTTTTTCAGTAATTGTTTCCCAGGACGGAGTCCCCCATTCTTTAGGGGTGGTTGACATTCTTTATTTCCATTTACTATTATAATCCCCCTTTACAATTAAATTTTGAGACCTATCAGTTAGCCAGTTTTTAATCCATTTAAAATGTGCCATGTTAATTTTATATTGTTTTCACTTTTTAATCAAATTGTTGTGCAATACCAAGTTAAATGCCTCACAGAAATCAAAGTATATTTCAACACTGTTACCTTTATCAACCAAACTGGTAATCTCATCAAAGAAAGATATCAAAGTTTCATAGGCTCTATTTCCCATAAACCCGTGTTGATTTATTATCCTCCTTTAATTCTTTATCAATTGACTCCCATATCAGCCTCTACATTATTTTTCCTGGGATCAATGGCCCACCGACACCACCTGGCTCCTTTTTTCACCTTCTGATAATTTTCCACTCTCTCCACTTAGCCAGACTCAGAAGGAAGCTGAAGAAACTAGCTTTGGCCAACCTCCTTAGCACACTTATTGTTTGGTTAAAGAACAGTCCATGAAGTTAACATCTCTCCATTTTTCCTGACCTGGCAGAGATGCCATACAGCCCTTATCAGCATGGGTGGAATCCAAATACACAGAGGTAGTCAATGACACAGTGATTTTCATAGTAACAGCATCATATCGACCAGAATTCATAAGTTGCACTGACAGATTCCCTAAATCATCACATTTCTTTCTATGTCTGTGACAAAAGATTTTCCTGAACAGTATCACTCCATCCTGGAAACAGAGACATGTTTGATCATTTTACTACTCACAACATAAAAGTTTGTGTATATCAGTGATGCTGACTCTTACCAGTTTATCATGATTTTTGGCCCCTGCTTCAGGCAATCTGACAATGATACAAAAAAAAAGCTCCACCCCTCATATGTTTTACTTTCACCTAGCTTCCCCACCCCCATGCAATGTCCTGTACCCTAGTTGAAGATGTGCTAAACTTCAAGCCCAGAGACCACTAGTTCCACTCCTGCTCCTCTAATGACTGGTGCCAATATTTCTGTGCCCTTCTTATAAGTCCAGGTCTTATACCTTGGCAAGTAACTAATATTTACTAATTTCAGACATTAAGTAAGAGCTTTAACAAGTTCACTTCATGCAGAGATGGGCAGAGATTGCAGGTCTCTAATATAACAGAGCCACACAGCCTTGCATAAGGAGCATGCCAAATTAACTGTCTCGTAACACAAACTGTCACAGTATGGCAATGTCACTCTAGACGCTAGACAACATATATATATAGACTTCTACTATTTCCATGCTAATAGTTCTGCTTCATCAACTCAAGTGGTAGAGTCACATTCTCACATTCAGAGATCCTTTCATTTTCCACAGATGACACAATCAAAAGCTTTGTTACTTTTTGCTGTAACCACTAGATCACAGCCTGCTCCCAGAGTCTGTAACAGTAACCAGTAATTCTGATGCCAAGCAGTCCATAGTTGTCTCACAAATACTTGTGTTACCAACTGCCAATGTATTTGTTTGTCTCCCAGCATGCACTGGTCCATATAGAGAGTAACAGCTTTCTTTCCCTCACACAAACTATTCCTATAGCTGAAGGGGAGGGGATTTGAAGGCTGTGGGTTCAAGCACTGCTGATAACCTACAAGGGGGTAAAAACAAGCCCTTAGCTGTTTAAAAAATGTGTAAATTTAATGGGGAAGGCTAAGGCAATATTATATACAACTCTATTACACTTCCCTTTTTTCCAGCACTTCTGTTTAACTCTTTGCTGAAGCACAGGTCAGAAATCTGTCTTTTCAGGACTTTTCAGAACTATTTATGTAAAACCCTGATAAGAATATGTCAATAGTTCCCTGTAAACTTCAAAATGAGACATTTTCTTTGGGTATGTCTACACAGCAAGCAGGCTAGCAAGCCAAGAATATATCCAAGTTCTATTCTGGGCTTGTACTTCCTGTGCTGAAGCCTGGACAGCACTGCTATTGCTACCCATACTAGCTGGTTTCAAGCTAACTCAAGTTAGCTAACCCATGCACTGTTTTTATTGTGTAAACATACACTAAGCCCTGGTCTACACTGGGGGGGGGGTCAATCTAAGTTACGCAACTTCAGCTATGCGAATAACGTAGCTGAAGTTGACGTACTTAGATCGACTTACCGTGGCGTCTTCACCACAATGAGTCAACTGCTGCTACTCCCCCATCGACTCTGCTTGCGTCTCTCACGGTGCTGGAGTACAGGAGTCAACGGGAGAGGGCTTGGGGGTTGATTTATCACAGCTAGACTAGACGCGATAAATCGATCCCCGCTGGATCAATCACTGCCCGCCGATCCAACTGGTAGTGTAGACATACCCTTAGTAAAGCAAGCATTTAATGCACACAGAAAGCATTGTAAATAGTACTTAGAATTCTGTGAATAACTTTTAAACAAAATCTGTTAGTAAATCTACTAGAGTTCCCCATACTGACTCCCCCACTTTGCTGTTGTTAAATATTTAAATGTAGGGTTCCACATAACATTTATACTCCTATACTTTAGCACACACACATAAATACATTCTCCTCTGATCTTCTTTCAGAGACGCTTTCTCAGCCTTTACAGTGCGGTTAAAATATGTAGTGTGTGTCACCTGGGCTCTTCAGCTCTTGAGAAAAATGGCAGCCTCTCGATTCTTTTCCCAACACCTCAGAACCCTCTTAAAAAAAACAAGCAGTCTGGTGTCTCCACAGATAGGAGCATTCCAGCCCTTGCGTTAATAGCTGACTGGTCCTTAATTACCAGTGAAATAGAAATGTGTAGCAGGTATCCATAACGGTACTGGGCTGAGCATATAAATTATCCATTTTCTGGATCTCCCAAAGGCTCTCACTCTATTGGGCACTATCTTCTCCTCATAAGCCCAGCTAAGTCAGATACGAATTCAGAAACCTTTACCTCACTCAGCTCTGCCCCTGTTCTCTCTTTAACTGAAGTAAAATTCCTGTTTAAAGCAGTTAGCTAATAGCTAAATATAAATTCCATTGGCTTTGTAGTATCTAGGCAGGGATTCCCAAACTTGGTTCGTGGCTTGTTCAGGGTAAGCTGTGGCCCGGCCTGTGCCGCTTCCCGCAGCTCCCTTTGGCCAGGAACGGTGAACCGCGGCCACTGGGAGCTGCGAAGGGCCGTACCTGCGGCCACTCAATAAACAAAGCATCTTGCGGCCCAGGGCTTACCCTGAACAAGCCACGAACCAAGTTGGGGAACCCCTGCTCTAGAGGTAACAAATGCTCCCTTCCAAGCTCTCCCTCTAAGTCATAAGACACACCATGGTGGCTGTCCTAATAAAAAGCTTCTCTAATAAATAAATCTGGAATACTCTCACCTGGATCCCAAATTGGAACAGCCCTGTCCCTCACAGAAGTCATATCTCTTGGTCCTACATGGATCAGTCACTAAGTCCACAGACTGTCTTTAACGCCTCTATTTATAATCTTCCCTCCACTGCCCATGCACACTGATTGGCTCATCTCTCAGAGGGTGACTAGGTGTGATCTGGCAGGCAGATTGCCCACAATGAAAACTTTCTATACAGCTTCAGAAACAGCTTGAGCAGGTCTTATAACTGCCACACCTTTTTTCTGCACCCTTCTAGCTGAGTTATCCTACCCAACACATGGATAGAGGTGTGGATTCAAGGTAAAATCAATGTCTCTTTCCCATTGTTTCTCTCCCTTTCTTTGAGAGAAATAGAGTCAAATGTGTATTATGTAGCAGCATGTGAGTTACATTAAGACCATGGAATAATTGTTTGAGGCACTTTATATTGTAAAACAGCGTATATAGAAGTGAAATTGGACATTGTACAATTATTCAAGTGATCCATTTTTATTATTTGTATGTGGTTAATTGGAGCTGTCCCTTTAAGAATGAAGTGCAGCAGTCAGAGTTCTTCAATCTGAGAGCCACATGTGGGAGACTTTGCCTAGAGAGTGTGGTCTAGAGAGTGGCAGACCTTGCCTAAGCTCTGAAAAGGTCAGAACTTGATCTAATAAACGTATCTTTCCAGGCAGCAGGACTTATTCTGGGAAGGAGTAACATTAGCATTTCTGGGGGATTGGATACTTCAGGGTACTATTAGTGAGCTATTCACCTGTAGCTCATCAGTTTGGATCCTGCTGAGCACAGCAAAGATTAAAAATTGTTGTAAACTAAAGGATGTTTGGTAGGATGAGTCTGGCGCATCCCAGTTCCAGCTGCTAGTCCCATATCACAAACTCATCATCCTGCTTTGCACTGGACGAGGCAGAGACTGTTTCTTAAGATGTGACTGTACAGTGCCTAACACAATGGGGCCCAGATCTCAGTTAGATCATCAAGTGAGAGCTCCTGAAGAAGGATAAAAAACTGTCCTACTCATCATAACTTTATGAGTTGGCAATACTGCAAACATGCACTGGGAGTGGGTAAGGGGGAGTTCAAGTCAGAAGGACAGACTAAGAACCATAGGCCTAACTCATGATTTTTGAATTCTGGGGCAAGACTGAGTGTTTGTAAGATAAGGGCCTAGGAGCAGAGGATAATTACGGAATTCTCCTTCCCCCCAAAGGATTCATCTTTACTCTTAGCTAAAATTAGTTTTCTGTGGACACCAACCTCTAATACCTCTCAGACCAAGCCAAAAACAGCTTTTGCTTGAAGAGCTCATCACACTAGAGCAAGGGTCGGCAACCTTTGGGAAGTGGTGTGCCAAGTCTTCATTAATTTAAGGTTTCGGGTGCCAGTAAAAGTTTTCATGTGCCAGATTGGCAGCGCGGGCAGCAGACGGAACCCCAGACCGTCAGCGGGCTGAGCCGCTCAGCCCGCTGCTGGTCTGGGGTTCCATCCGCCGGCCCCTGTCAGCCAGGGTCCCAGCCGCTGGCCCCGCTCAGCCCGCTGCCGGCCTGGATGGATGGAACCCGGGCTGGCAGCAGGCTGAGTGGGCCAGCAGCCGGGACCCCAGACCGTCAGCGGGATGAGCCTCTCAGCTCGCTTCTGGTCTAGGGTCCTGGCCACAGGCCCCTTGCCAGCCAAGGTCCCAGCCACCAGCCCTGCTCAGCCTGCTGCCGGCCCGGGTTATGTTCATCCAGGCTGGCAGCGGTCTGAGCGGGGCCAGCGGCCGGGACCCCAGACCAGCAGCAGGCTGAGCAGCTTATCCCACTGCTGATCTGGGGTTCCATAATTCAGCCCGGCAGCGGGCTGAGTGGGGCTGGCAGCTGGGACCCTGGCTGGCAGCAGCATGCCACTAGAAATCAGCCTGCGTGCCATAGGTTGCCGACCCCTGCACTAGAGGAATCAGCTAAGAAATGTTATTCAGACAGGGAATTGTTACAGGACTGCCTAGAATCTAAGAACTTCCAAAGAACTGTAGTGGCAGTCACTGGCCAATTCACAGTATTTGAACTGCAATATTATTATTAGCTGTAGGCTAAAACCTACTAGCCTGATACAGATGAGTAGTTCATTGATCAGTGGGACTCCTTGCCTGCATAAAGCAAACAGGATTTGGGCCCTGATCTTTAGAAAGTCATCACTCCCTGCTGAAGAGTCATTTTCTGTAAATGAGGAGATGTCTTTCCTTGTTTAATTAAGAGGTGTTACCCTTTTCATGGCTACCCTTTTTTTATACAAAGAAGCCTTTCAATTCTACATATCGAAGGTGCTTTTCCAAAAGCAGCAACAGTCAAAAAAAGGTCTGAGCCAGTTCTGACTCATAAACTGCACACAGAGTGACAGATCCTCCCATCTGATTTCTGCTGTAGAAAGGATGAAAGAAACCGAAAATCAGTTGAAAATGAGGAAGTATCTGTCAGGGCATAGAAATAGTAGGGTTGGTGGGCAGCCACTATGTGTGGCACCATGTGTTGGACAGTCCAAAGTTAAACGCCTGTTATTGCTGACTCTGCCATCCCTCACTAAAGTGACTTTTGGAGGGGGCCAAAGTGCGTGAGGGGATATGTTTTGAGCTTACAGAAAGCTCTTCTTCAGGAGGGGTCATCTATAGGGGATGAAAGAGTAGCTCATCCTGAGTGTCTTTCCCTCTCTGATATGTGTGCTAACAATGGTATCAATTAAGGTAAGTTATCATGGTGTTCATGATGAAACAGGCTGAGATCTTCTGTTCATTTCACATAAGCTAAACAATTTTCATATGGTAAAAACATTTTACCGCTACCAAATGACATTGTCTTTGATTCAAGCCAATAAAGCTTTTCCTACTATCAATTCCTGAAAGTATTTTTAAACCCAGTCCAGAAGACAAGCCTTGAGCCCTTCAAACGCCATCACACTGAGCTGCACAAGAGCATTATCATGGTCCAGAGCTTTTGCTGCTAGTCAGGTAAAAGGTTCTGAGAATCAGGAAGAGTGCACTTTCAGAAGAGAGGTGCTTATCTGTATGTGCTGTCCTCTTTTCAGCTGGCTTCTCAGCTTGACATTGCAGAGCTACCATTGATTTTGGTTTGGGGACTCTGCAGCAGGTCAGCCTTTCTACTGAATATATCAGCCAGGTTAAGAAATTTTTCTAGAGCTCAAGCAACTATTGATATTGTTAGGTGAATTGACTCCTCTGATGTACAGTGACTGTGGGCAATGGTTGCTTTATATGCTGGGGAGCAGACATGAAGGTGGGAGACAAATAAGACAGGGAATTATGTGAGGCATGAATATAAGAACAACAAAAGCTATTTAAAAGTTTTGCTTAACATAATCACCGGCTTGTACTGTTCTTCTCTATGACCCAGAATTTAATGTATTAAACCTAGGAGGCATCAAAGTAAAGTTAAAGAGAGTGGATAATTATTTGCTCTGAGAGACATTTTAAGTAGAAAAACAGGGTTTTTTTTTCAAAGAAACAATATGTTAAGACTACCTACCTTCTTGAAATCAATGCAACAGCTAGTCTCTAATTATTTTGATTATGAACACAGCTAGCACCATTTAGAAAACTCTCGATCTTCTTATAAAAGGTTAAAGTTATTAAAAGGAAAGAGAACTGTGTAGATGTGCCAATTTTCTTTTGCTAAGGGAACGATATCTCCTTGTATTAAAAGAATCCTATTCTGCTTTGACTAACATGCTTTCCTGTTTTGGTAGCAGGTAAAGTCGCTCTTTTGCTATTGCTTTGTGTTATTCCAAAAGCTTGATTTCTAGATAGCATCGCTACCTGGCTTCAGAAGAGTTGGTTTTGTAGGAATGTTGGTAATGACAGAATTAGTTGTAGCAGGCTTCAATAACAAAATAAGAACAAACCTAAATGTTTGAACTGCTTAAGAGAGGCATTAACTCAGTTTGCTACTTCAGTGAGAAATGTCCTGGTTCAAATGTTAGGAAATAACATGAATTAAAATGAGGGAAATAAACTTGATAGTCTGTTTGCTGTCATATGCAAAGAAACACGATTACATCAATCTGCTAATTATTAATCAGACACCATGCTGCTTTTATAAATTCATCTACCAGGATTGTTCTGTCAATATTTAATTCATGGGTCTTGATATAATTGTTCCTATTAACATCTGCTCATAACAAATGACATTCTGCAACTTGACATCGCTTTCCTTCACAAGAATGCACCATCCAAGAGTGATTTTAATAAATGTTTGCATTTTCATGGCAAATAGTATCTAAGACAGCTAACTGTTTAGAAATAATGTCAGTTTTGATGCTACCACATGTACATAACAGTTTACAAATCATAGCATTTGTTACTTTAATTTGAATCATTGACTTACACCTTAAATTTTTGCAAAAGCTGTGTAAGACAGACTAAACAAGATATGTCAGGGAAGAAATGCTGCTACCTGATAATTTATGGACGTTATTCTATTAAAATGATTTGGAATTTAGCCTATGTGGTACTCATCATAGTTTAAATATTCCCAATACAACAGGCAAGGAAAAGTAAACTTTGTACTGCAAAGGGTATGTTAATTGATGTTGGATTTGCTGGAATTCAGGGCAATAAAATGTTAATTTTAATTAAGTTTTACAGTTTTCTTCATTGTCTGCCTTTTAAAGTGAAATTATACAATATCTAATTTATATATATATTTGCATATTGACCACATTAGTTCTCCTCCATATTTTAGATCTTTAGGATTTTATTCATTATAATGCAAATTAGCTGGAAAGTCATCAGCTAAAAGCATCGAACGTACTTCATTTAAAGCATATAAATGCAATTAATAGCACTTTATTCACTCAAAAGATAAGTGACTGTAGTAAATCTTAAGGAATAATCATGGTTTGGTTCCATTAAAAGTTTAACAATTGAAGAACTTATTGCAGCTTCTGTTCTTCTGTTTGCCAGAAACTGGGAATGGATGTCAGAGCATGGATCACATGGTGATTACCTGTTCTGTCTATTCCCTCTGGGGCACCTGGCATTGACCACTGTCAGAAGACAGGATACTAGGCTGGATGGACCTTTGGTCTGACCCAGTATGGTTGTTCTTATGTTCTTATCTAGCAGGTTCAGCAGTTATTTCTGTTCGGAGTGGGAAAGGAATGTTTCACAAGGAGTAAAAAAAGTAAATAATATGTGATGGCTTATTAGACATAAATGACCAGTTTTTCATCTAGTAATTTAATTATAAAAGTTATTGGTTGCACACCACTGTTAAATCAATGAGATAGTATGGACCCAGAAGCAGGGACTTACCCACTCTGGCTTCTGGCCCATCTATTGCCTCAGTTTCTTCTTCTTCCTCACTTCATGCTGCGAGTGTTTTCTCAATAATTCTCCCCTTTTGGGAGTCTCATTTGTTAGCATAAGTTTCAAAGCAACACAAATCTTCCACCCAGCCTTCCTATCCGGCTCACCATACTCGGTGCAGGGTTCTTAGCAGTGTTGCCAACTCTCACAATTTAATCGTAATTTTTTTTAGCCCCTCATAGACTCAGTCTCTTGATAGCATGAGAACCTCCAGTCCTCATGGCGTTTTCAGTTGTGCCCATTCGAAATCTGACTGGCCGCCTTCTTCACTCTCAGGCTCCAGGGGAAGAGCAGCCAATCAAAGCTGCCTGCAGGGACGGCAGAGCTCTCCCTGCATCCCTCAGGAGCCCACGGGAGTTTTGGGGTAAGGAAGTGAGAAGTAGGGAGTAGAAAGTGTCCAGCAGGATAGTTGGTCAGAAAATGGAGGCAGGGGTCCAGGGAAAATGTCAATGAAAAAAAATCCCGGTGAAAATTTTACACCGAAATTTTCAAGGTTTTGGTGAAATGTTTCTTCTTTTGAAATGCTGCCATGGTACCTCATGCTCCCATTGTTTTCCAAAGGCCAGGTTCCCTGGTTGGATTGCCTCTCCCATGATACACCATGGTCTCACTGCTTGGTTGCAGGGGGTGAGTCTTACAGCCACAAAGGGACCTTGGTGTAAATGAGAATCAGGCCCACAGTTTTGAAAAATATGTAATACTATATGTTTTTAAAACTTGTTATTTATGTATGAACCTGTTGAAAGGAAGGAATCAGTCATTCTTCCGTCATAAAATAAATATCTAATTATGAATTAATATACCCTGTAGTGACGAAATACAGATAGATTTGTTATACAAACCTAGATGTGTTGACAGTATTGTGTAGGGTTACCATTCGTCCGGATTTACCTGGACATGTCCTCCTTTTTGTGTTAAAAATAGCGTCTGGGGGGGAATTTGTAAATCACTAAAAATGTCCGGGATTTCCCCCCCATGCAGAGCGAGGCGCGGCTGGGAGGGCTGCTGGAAAGTCAGCCACTCGCATGGGGCTCTGGCAGCCAGAGCCCTTCCCCCGCAGCTTGCTGGGCTGGACTCCGGAGCAGCTGTAGAGCTCCTCCTCCCCGCCCCCCCCCCCCACGCATTCTGAGCCAGCTGGCCTGCCGGGCCGTTTGCATCGGGCCTGGGCAGCTCCTCCTCCCCTGCAGCCCAGCGCCCCGCTCCCGCAGCACTGTGCAGGGGCAGGGAGCGGGTTGTGTGTTGCACTGGGGAGCGCAGCCACGTGTCCGGCTCCGCACAGAGCCCAACACCATGTTCTGAGCGGTGGGGTAAGGGGGCCAGGGGGCAGGAGAAGGGGCAGGGAGATTTTGGAGGGGGCAGTCAAGAGACGGGGGGGTCGGGAGTTCGGGGGGGGGCTTTTTGGGAGGGTGGAGAAGGTTTTGGGCAGTCAGGGTACAGGTAGGGGGTAGGGTCCTGGGGGGCCAGTTAGGATGGGGGGAGGGTCCCAGGAGGGGGCAGTCAGGGGACAAGGAGCGGGGGGGGTGTTTGGGAGTTCTGGGGGGGGCTGTCAGGGGGCAGGGGTGGGGAGAGGGATTGGAGCAGTCAGGGGACAGGGAGCAGAGGGGTTTAGATGGGTCGGGAGTTCTGGGGGGGGCTGTCAGGGGGTGGGGAGTGGTTAGATGGGGCGTGGGAATCCCAGGGGTCTGTCTGGGGGTGTGGGTGTGGATAAGGTTGGGGCAGTCAGGGGACAGGTAGGGGGTAGGATCCTAGGGGGCCAGTTAGGATGGGGGGAGGGTCTCAGGAGGGGGCAGTCAGGGGACAAGAGGCAGGGAGGCTTAGGTAGGGGGTGGAGTCCTGGGGGGCAGTTAGGGGCAGGGGTCCCAGGAGGGGGCAGTCAGGGGACAAGGAACGGGGGGAGGGTTGGGGGTTCTGAGGGGGGTGGGAAGTGGGAGGGGCAGGGGCGGGGCTAGGGCAGGACGGGCCGGGGCTCCTCCCGTCCTCTTTTTTGCTTGCTGAAATATGGTAACCCTAGTATTGTGACACAGTGTACAGTACGTGCTTTTAACTAGAAATTTATTTCTGACAGATATTTCTGTTACAAAAATTTCAGTGTCCACTGAAGTAAATAGGATTACTCTTCTTGATTTTATGGGCACTAATCAGACCCCAAACCATTTTCTAGAATTGTATGGGCTGTTTCACATATCTCAAAATTTTTACTATAATTCTTATTTTGAGATTTCTCAAGTGGTGGTCCATGTTGTAAAGGCCAACAGATAGGTAGATAACTGAATGTAAATATTAGAGATGGTACAAAATCAGAATTTCTGTCCAGTGGGAAATTCTGACATTTTGACATTTACTTTCATCCTCAATTAGGACAGAAAGTTGAAATATCAAAATAATTCTCAGAACAAAATTTCTGGAAAAATTTTAAACAAAATGTTAACATTCCTGCATTGAAATGTTTCCCTTTAATTTGGCAAAAAAAAATTTCATTTTGGAATATTTCAGTATTGAACTATGTCAGCTTGAGATGCTGTAGTGCCTTATGGGAGTTGTAGTTCAGGTGTCTGATGTCCCAATTCTTCTTTATGAATTGGATGCCCTAACCAAACTACGTGTCCCATGTATGTTCCTAGCTTCACATTCAGTTCAGCACATTCATTCTTCTCCACACATCCTGCTACAAATCAGCTAGCATAATGCTTTGTATAGACCTGTCTATACAAGCCTGTCTTAGAATCATAGAATCATAGAAGATTGGAACTAGATGACCTCCTGAGGTCCCTCCCAACCCTGATATTCTATGATTCTATTATTCTAAATCGTCTTAAGAGCTGACAAGTCTATTTTGAGTCATCAGCGGAAATTGGACAATTTCTTGCTTGTCTACAGGAACACACCACATGCTAGTCTTCTATTGAAGCAATCTTTGCATACCTGTTTGGACCTTCTATATACTGCTGTTGCCTCATAGGTAGCCAAATCCCAGTCTTTGCAAATTGTTCCACATGAGACTTGTCAGCATTCTTTTCAAATAGAAGACTTAGTGTGGACTCGCAACTGTGGTTGAGGAGTGAAATGGGTACTTGGAGACCTTGTAAAAGGCAGAGGACCTGTTTTGTTCACAGTGAAACTATCCAATGGTACTTTATGTAACCAACATATGAACAAGTTGCAGCCTCAACAAGTACCAGTGTCTGGGGATGTTCGGTTGGATTTTCTGTTCCTCTTCATGTTACAACTCCTAATGTCAATGACTTGTTGGAAGAAACGTTCATATCAAAACCAGCTGATTCCTTACCACCAAGGGTTCCTATTGTCCCCAACAATGCCACACCACCATCACCATGTCATCCCAAGAGAGCGTGGAGACCCATGCTGCACCTAAACTTGTAAGTTGTTGAGGTAGTGAGTTGCCATTCCAGGGAAGAATGATCCCAGAATGAAAGTCTGTGATAGTAGTCCATCCATAAGTTTTAGTTAGGTTATACAGTGTAAGCCATGTAAATGATAATGTGTGTATATATTTGGAAAATACTTTAAAGTAGGATGGGGGAATGTGCTGTCCTGCTCCTTAAAAGATTAGGCACTCTGTACACAGAGCAGAGTCCCATTACCATTTGTTCCTGTTTGTTGCCGGAACAATAAAGCCACCACAGCAGAAGGTTGTTTGAATCCAGTTCCTCCTGTCACTTTCTCCATCACTGGTGGGTGCAAATGTAACTCCTTCACTTTTGAATTTCATTACTTTTGAGTGCTTCAGTTTGCAGCCTTAACATTCTATTAGCAGTAAGCTTTTTTCTTTTAGTTTCTTTTTTAAATTATTATCAATATTTGAGGGTAGGATTTTCAAAAACAACTAACAGGAGTTAGAAAATTCAATGGGAGTTGGGTACTTATTGCTCAATCCTGCTCCCATTGACTTCTGTGAAGAATCAGGGCTCCAACTCCCTCAGGCACTTTTGATATTTTCACCCTAAATGCTTTGGACCATAATTTTGGAGTACAAGTTGCACCAGAAAAATTTGTGTCCCCACAAATTTAATTACTTCATACTCTGATTGCACAAATCAGGAAGCTAGAGGTCTAAGTATTGAGATTTACAACAACGATTTATTTGGCAGTCCCAAATTTTTGTTCACAGAAAAGGAGATTGGACCTCAACCCTTCTGAAAATGTACCCATTTATATTATTGTCACTTTTCCCACAATTGTAAAATATACAAATCATATTCTTTTAAATTATGACTCTTTGCTTATAGCTTTTTAACATGTAGAACAAATTTCAGATCAAAGTTAAATTTCGTCAGCCAAATCAGAGGGATAAATAATGGAAATAATGTCATACTGTTAACTTAATCAGTGTTATTGGAATTTTAAATAACTTTTAATGGGTCAGATCCTCAGCTGGTGTAAATCATCAGAGCTCTATATCCTTCAATAGACAGAGGACTATATATTAGCATTTAACTAAATGTACCCAAATTTTTAAAGTTCAAAAGGATATGAAGTTCCTTTAAATGCTATCTCTATTGATATTTTATTATCTTATATTTAAATCATTCCTTGAATACCAATATGATTTTCAAAGTTAGGGCCCGAGCTGGACCCTACTGTACTCAATGACAATACTCTGACTGAATTCTAAAGATACAGGCTGAGGCACCCAATCTGAAATATAAACTCTGCACAAGGATCATTTCATCCATCTCTGAGAAGTAGGCAGCTTTGTGGTGAACAGGAACTCTTAAACAGTGCTGAACAACCTTACATAGTATTTTAGAATCATAGAAGATTAGGGTTGGAAGAGACCTCAGAAGATCATCTAGTCCACCCCCCTATTCAAAGCAGGACCAACCCAAACTAAATCATCCCAGCCAGGGCTTTGTCAAGCCGGGCCTTAAAAACCTCTATGGATGGAGATTCCACCACCTCCCTAGGTAACCTATTCCCGTGCTTCATCACCCTCCTAGTGAAATAGTATTTCCTAATATCCAACCAAGACTTCCCCCACTGCAATGTGAGACCATTGCTCCTTGTTCTGTCATCTGCCACCACTGAGAACACCCTAGCTCCATCCTCTTTGGAACCCCCCTTCAGGTAGTTGAAGGCTGCTTTCAAATCCCCCCTCACTCTTCTCTTCTGCAGACAAAATAAGCCCAGTTACTGCAGCCTCTCCTCATAAATCCTGTGCCCCAGCCCCCTGATCATTTTCGTTGCCCTCCGCTGGACTCTCTCCAATTTGTCCACATCCTTTCTGTAGTGGGGGGCCCAAAACTGGATGCAATATTCCAGATGTGGCCTCACCAGTGCCGAATAGAGGGGAATAATCACTTCCCTCGATCTGCTGGCAATGCTCCTACTAATGCAGCCCAATATGGGGTTAGCCTTCTTGGCAACAAAGGCACACTGTTGACACATATCCAGCGTCTCATCCACTGTAATCCCCAGGTCCTTTTCTGCAGAACTGCCGCTTAGCTAGTCAGTCCCAAGCCTGTAACAATACATGGGATTCTTCCGTCCTAATTGGTAAGTCCTAAAAATGTTCCGAATCGAATGAAATCACAGGACGAATTTATGTAAGACAGATATAATTACTCAGCTAGGAATGTCACCAAGAAACCCCAGTTAATAGCCTTCTGAAAGGTGTCCTGAGAGCTTTAATAACTATAAAGGATTCAGATAATGATTTTGCATCTCATCTGAATGGTGTCTCCATCAGCCACTGTCCTCCAACTAGTTCAGAACTGACTTGGAGTGACGAGTGACGTGTTCTAAATGCGACAAAGAGTCCTGTGGCACCTTATAGACTAACAGACATTTTGGAGCATAAGCTTTCGTGAGTGAATACTCACTACATCAGATGCATGTAGTGGAAATTTCCAGAGGCAGGTATAAATATGCAGGCAAGAATCAGTCTAGAGATAATAAGGTTAGTTCAATCAGGGAGGATGAGGCCCTCTTCTAGCAGTTGTGGTGTGAACACCAAGGGAGGAAAAACTGCTTTTGTAGTTGGCTAGCCTTTGTTTAATCCTGAGCTGATGGTGTCAAATTTGCAAATGAATTGAAGCTCAGCAGTTTCTCTTTGAAGTCTGGTCCTGAAATTTTTTTGCTGCAGGATGGCTACCTTTAAATCTGCTATTGTGTGTCCAGGGAGATTGAAGTGTTCTCCTACAGGTTTTTGTATAGTGCCATTCCTAATATCTAACTTGTGTCCATTTATCCTTTTACCTAGGAACTGTCCGGTTTGGCCGATGTACATAGCAGAGGGGCATTGCTGGCACATGATGGTGTATATTACATTGGTGGACGTGGAGGTGAATGAACCGGTGATGTTGTGGCTGATCTGGTTAGGTCCTGTGATGGTGTCACTGGTGTAGATATGTGGGCAGAGTTGGCATTGAGGTTTGTTGCATGGATTGGTTCCTGAGTTAGAGTTACTATGGTGCGGTGTATGGTTGCTGGTGAGAATATGCTTAAGGTTGTGGGTTGTCTGTGGGCAAGGACTGGCCTGCCTCCCAAGGGCTGTGAAAGCGAAGGATCGTTGTCCAGGATGGGTTGTAGATCATTGATGATGCATTGGAGAGGTTTTAGCTGAGGACTGTAGGTGATGGCCAATGGAGTTCTGTTGGTTTCTTACTTGGGCTTGTCTTGCAGCAGGAGGCTTCTGGGTATACTTCTGGCTCTGTTGATTTGTTCCCTTATTTCCTCATGCGGGTATCATAGTTTTGAGAATGCTTGGTGAAGATCTTGTAGGTGATGATCTCTGTCTGAGGGGTTGGAGCAAATACGGTTGTACCTCAGCGCTTGGCTGTAGACAATGGATCGTGTGGTGTGTCCAGGATGGAAGCTGGAGGCATGAAGGTAGGCATAGCGGTCAGTAGGTTTTCGGTATAGGGTGGTGTTAACATGACCGTCACTTATTTGTACCGTGGTGTCTAGGAAGTGGACCTCCCAGGTAGATTGGTCCAGACTGAGGTTGATGATGGCGTGGAAGCTATTGAAATCATGGTGGAATTCTTTCAGAGTCTCTTTCCCATGGGTCCAGATGATTAAGATGTTATCAATGTAGCATAGGTAGAGAAGGGGCATGAGTGGACGAGAACTGAGGAAGCATTGTTCCAGGTCAGCCATAAAAATGTTGGCATATTGTGAGGCCATGCGGGTGCCCATAACGGTGCCACTGGTCTGGAGGTATATATTGTCACCTAATTTGAAATAATTGTGCATGAGGATAAAGTCACAGAGCTCAGCAACCAGTTGTGCTGTGTCATCATCAGGGATACTGTTCCTGACAGCTTGAATTCCATTTGTGTGTGGGATGTTCGTGTAGAGAGCCTCCACATCCATGGTGGCTAGGTGTTTTCTGGAAGATCACCAATGCATTATAGTTTTCTCAGGAAATCAGTGGTGTCACGGAGATAGCTGGGAGTGCTGGTGGTATAGGGTCTGAATAGAGAGTCCACATATCCGGACAGTCCTTCAGTGAGAGTGCCAATTCCAGAGATGATGGGGCATCCAGGATTTCCAGGTTTGTGGATCTTGGGTAGAAGATAGAATAACACTGGTCGGGACTCTAAGGGTATATTGATTTGTTCCTGTGTTAGTGTAGGGAGTGTCCTGAGTAGATGGTGCCGTTTCTTAGTGTATTCTACCCCTCTGATACATGTTCTAAATGATCACTTTCAATAGTAGCTAACTGTTCTTGGTGCTCCCTCATCCAAGTATTAAACCATTAGCCCATGAGATTTGAAGAGGCCACAGTGTAAGCTGGAATATCAGTATAGTATTGACTTAAACAGAGCATTTATAGAATAGGGCAGGAATAGAAATATGATCCAAGTAAAGAAAGCTATTTCATTTTTTTCATCTTCTCTTAAGCTCCAGAAATCTTACCTGCTTCTTTGGACATTCAGGAGACATAGAAAAGTTTTCTCTTGCACAGCCACAGCACAAGATATATGAAGAAGGAGGAAGATTATGTTGGTGAGGCTCAGAATGCAAACTTTCCCTTTTGGCACTCTAGCTATTTTCCTTCCCACTTTATCTGTTGCAGGCCATCTGAATAGTATGGTAACCTATGAGGACAAAAAAAGGGAAGAGGTCATTTAGGAGACACTTTTCCATTAGTGAATAAAAAAAAAAAAAGATGTGTACAGTGTCCTCCCAGGTCATCAACTGAATCAGTGATGTGCTGACAAAATTGTAACAAGAGATTCCTTCAAAAGTGTTCCACTTCCATCAGAAATACATGTAACATACCCTGCCTAAAATACTCTTCCCTCAAAGAAATTGATCATTCCTACCCTTTTCTTCCCTCACGCCTTCCCTCCCAAAATCCCCCAGTTCCATACTCTTCCCTGTCCCAACTCCACCAGTCCTGGCACCCTAACCCCAACTGTGGTGATCTGTATGTATAGGTGTAGCCTGGAGAACAGAGAAGCTTCATACCACAATGATTAATCTATAGTTTTTGCACTCAACCCATGGTGAGGTAAGAGTATTGGCAATTTCCTCACAATGTGTTCATTTGACTTCTCTGTTTTTTCTTTTATTCAGGATATCATGGAAGCTCTACAAGACGGTGATAATCAAACCTATCACTTTTCCTGTCGGTGAAGCATATCACAAGGGAAGCCTTGTAGAAACACTGATAGTCATGGGTAACCTGAAAAGTTATATTTTCTCACTGTAATTATAACTCCTCAAGGACTGTGTATAGGTGAAAAGGACAACTTGTTCCTGTCTGCTCTTCCTGACACCCAATGGCTGTACAAAGACATTTGGCTTTGTGTGAGGTGAAATGAGTGCATAACTGCAATACTTTTCTCATTTACATACTGTTACCAGGGAAAAAGCTGTCAGGCACTTTAAAGTGAGTCTTCTGAGATAGTGGCAGTCGATAATGCAAATTGAGGTTCCCATATACTTTTCTTCTGTGACCTGTTCGCCTTTTTTATCTACAAGACTTATCAGGACTGATTTTTCAAAATGTGTTTTCCTATGGCTTTTGACAATAATGAAAGCTCATAACTTAAAGGAGAGAGGGAAAGAAATGCACAGAGGGCAAGATTCTTAGGCAACTTAGTATGTTAATGACAGATTTAAGCAGTCTTTATAACTGGAGATCTTTGAGCTGATATATGACCTTGCCAAAGAGCAATGTATTACAGTTCTTGCCATGGCAGCTTCAAAAAAAGTCATCAATAACTACTTGGCAGTTAATACAAAAGAGTTAGCAGAGAAGGCAAAAAACATGCTCCTACAGCCAGTGAAACAATGAACAGAATTTTCAAGTTTCTGCAGGGAATGGTTATTCAGTTGTGAACTAATTACCCTAAAAAAGATAATTGAACAATAGATTAAAATCATTGAATTAAACTTCGTATTCAACTAAAAGGCTAACTGGTTTCTTTGATGTTATTTCTGTATTACATTTGTTATACTGCATACTTTATTTGTAGAATAAAACACAATGGTCTCCATTTAAACGGGAAGCACTTAATTGGAGAACCTGTTTAATTGGGACAT
Organism: Malaclemys terrapin pileata; assembly: GCF_027887155.1. Lineage (NCBI taxonomy): Eukaryota > Metazoa > Chordata > Testudines > Emydidae > Malaclemys > Malaclemys terrapin. Next base: position 32,932,059 of record NC_071505.1, read on the forward strand.
CTCCCAGGGAAACAATTTAGCCAAATGACAGTGTGTTCTTGTTAATCAGGGATATCATTATTTCCCAGAATCGCCTTTTCCTCCCATAGAAATTAAAGGCAAAACACATTGATTTCAGTGATATCAGGAACATACCCATTTGACCAGCACTGCATCAAATGAGTGTTAAAATGTTAAAGAGGAGTTGGTAAAGAAAGACTGAAAGAAGAAATACAGATATAACAAATATGAAAAATAGGGAATATCACTTTTCTTTTTGAACTTTATTAACTAAAATCTTTTAGCTCATTTTCAGTCTTTTACATATTTTCTTTATTTTAATGGCCTCTTTCCTTAGGGACAGATTCTTATCACAGTTACACCAATGTAAATTTAGAGTATCTCCATTTGCTTCAATAGAATTACTCAGATATTCATGGGAGCAATTAAAATTAGAATCTAGCCATTAGCATAGTTATTTATTTGGGACGATAGGCTGTCAACAGGGGGACTATGAAATACTCAGATATTGCAAACCTCTTCTTCTAGCCTATGTTCCATCTACATGGGGTTGGCTCTTTGAGTCCTCCTTCTCAATGCCAGTCTGTTTTGGAAACTGCAGCTAATCAAATCCTTTTGGATGACATCCATCAATCTAGTTTTGGGATTTCCAAACCATCTCTTAACCTTCTAAGTTTAACGCCTTCATACTTCCTCTAATCATTTGCTCCTAACATGGTCCATTCTTGTAATACCAAGCATTCATCTTAATACTTTAATTTCCACTGTATTCAAGATCTGCTCCTGTTTCTTCGTCAGTCCCCAGCTTTCAGGGCCATACAAAAGTGGAGGCCTAATTACCATCTTGTAGATCTTACTTTTCAATTTGTATTATCCTATCGCAGATCACTCTGCTCGCTTGTCTCTATTTAGTCCATACCTTTTCTGTTCTGCTTATAAATTCATCATTGAGTTCACTGTTATCCTGTACTATTTGAACCTTGGAACATGAACTTCTATAGCTTTGATAATGGCTGCCCCCCTCCTCCCCCCGCAGACTTACAGTCTGAGATAGTACAGTGAGGAGTCAATATAGAGAAAGAGTCCCAATTAACAGGATTCTACAGTGTACCAATAAACCAGTAATTGTACTGTTTCTCTGTACGTCTCAACTGTCAGACTTTCAGAGTAGCTGAACATTTCTACTTCATGATTGGTTTATTTCCTTATTAGAAGATAAAATACTTGATAATCACAGGATATTCTATCTGAGTCTATATTTATCTCAGATATGTACACTTTTGAACAGAGATGTTAGAGCAAAACACTGTTTATAACTGACACAGACAGAACTCCAGAAAACATCTCTGAATCTCCAGTCAGGCAGTTTCTTGGGTATGATTTTCCTTCACTTTATACCAATCTGACTCCAATGAAGTAATACGATCATTGCAACTGTAGTAGCCAATGATGTAAAACTGGTGTAAGTAAGTAGAGGGTCAGACCCAAATATCAAACTGCAGTAGCACTCTTTGAACCAAATTCATTTCTGGTAGGTTTTTATTGACTTCAACGGAACAAGAATTTGGCTCTGTGAGTAAGTCTATACACTGTAATAAAGCATCTGTGGCTGGCCCATGTCAGCTGACTCGGGCTTAGGCTGTGGGGCTATAAAATTGCAGTGTAGACATTCAAACACAGGCTGCAGTTCAAGCTTTGGGAAAAAAAAAAAAACACTTGCAGGGTCTCAGAGCCCAGGCTCCAGCCCAAACCCAGACATTTACACTGCAATTTCTGGGACATGTCCTGACTCTTTTACTAAGAGAGTTGTGGTAGATGAAATGATAGGCTTTTGTGGCTAGATCCACAAAGGGAACTTTAGATTCAGAATTGCAACACATAACTTTAGGCAGCTTGCCATCGGTGAAATTCAGAGCCACGAGAAAGGCACCCAGGTTCCCTATTCAACAACTGGAGAGAGTTAGTTGACTAAGAATGGGATTCACAAAAACCAGCCTGCTGAGTAAGGAACCGCCTAAACTAGCCAATAGCAAAATGTCAGGGAGAGAGGTATAGTCCCACCCCTCAAAGGGAGTTAAGCCCCTAACTCCAGACCAGAGGAAGGGACTTCTTTCCACTTGACATTCTAGGCATCAACCCTCTCCTGGAGTTGGGTGCTTATTCCATGTCAGTCCTTTCTGATACAAGGGGAAAGGGTATGCCCCCTCCACTTTATCCTATAGCCCAGTCATAAGAGCACTCCCCAAGATGTGGGAGATTGAGGCTCAAATCTCCACTCTGTCTCATGTGACCAGGGACTTGAATCTAGGTATCTCATGTGAGTGCCCTAACCATTGAGCTACAGGGTATTCTGGATGGGACTTTCTCAATCTCTCTTGTTGAAGCTGATTCACTTTGTATAAATCAATATTCACTGGATCCAGGACTTGAAACTGGCTCTCCCACATCCCAAGGGACTGGCATAACTACTGGATTATTGAGTAATTCTCATGCTATGTGCCCCAATGAATATTTAAATATTTTATACAAATAAAGGAGAACGGCTTCAGCAGAAGAGACTAGAAAGTTCTAACCTACAATATGCAGTGGTCAGGGCACTCACCTGGCAGATGAGAGACCTCGGATGAAGTCCCTACCACCCTCCCCACACACACACAATAGGCACAATGGGGGAGCTGAACCTGGGTGTCCCATTTCATGAGTAAGTCTTCTAACCACTGGGCTGTTGTCACCACCACCATCATTTTGTGTAGGGCCCAGTCTAGTAGATGGACTCAAAAGTGACATCTGAGCATGCCTACCAGGCCAGGCCCCACAGGTGAGATAAGTGGGGAATGCCTAGTTTGTTGAATCCTGCCATGAGTTAGGTGCTGGCCATCAGAATTTAAGCAGCTATGAGCATACCCACCTGCAGAAACTCAGGCTGAGCAGAAGTTTTGAGGATTTAAATTTTGGATTTAGACCTGTTCCACATTTAAAAATTACTTCAAAAAAACACATCCCTGAGGACTGCAGCTATCTATGCCAATCTAAACCCCTTCCATAGCTGCAACTAGGTCAACAAAAGAATACTTCCGCCAGCTTCGCTACCATCACTCGTGGAGGTAGAGTTATTATTAGTGACAGAAAAACCCGTTCCATCTTTGTAGGTTGTATCTACATTATGGGTGCTAACGTGGCATGGTTATGATGTCATAGTTGTGCTTCTGTAGCTCCCATACTGTAGACATGGCCTTTGACACCTATACTGGCAGTTAAGTACTTAAATCCCTTTGTGGATACAGCCCTTGGTATATTTTCTTTTCTCCCATGAGTAATCCTCTTTTTTTAAAAAAACCTGTTGCTTCTCTATTGATATTTTTCATCCGTAATCTATTTTTCCTATATATATATTTTATATCCCCATCCCTCAGTCCCTATTTCCTTCTCAACAGCTTTTTTTCCCTCAAAAAAAGATAAAATTAGGTTTGATCAACAAAAACTGAAGAATTTTATAAACCGTTAATTTTAAGTAATTTCACCCTTTTCTTTAAAAAAAGGAATGTTTATTCCAATTTCTAAATTCTCTCTCTTGACAACATCCCCCGATCAGAATATATTTTAAGAACAAGTATGAGTCATTAGTAGTACTTTGCACTTACATAGCATCTCCTTTACAGAGACGGACCTAATTCTCAGGTGATGTAAAGTAACAGTGTTCCTTTGAATCACTGAGCCAATTTATACCACCTGAGAATTGGGCTCACATTGATCTGGTGGGCATCCCGGTTAGAACTGAGGACTAGAAATTAGGAAACATACATTCTGTTCCCAATGCTGTCACTGATTTGCTGTATGACTTTGGACAAATAGTTTAAGGATCAATCTTGCCTTTAGCCCAGCATGAGGGGTGGAGGGAAGCCACGACAAGAGGAAGGCTCTCTCTCCCAAGGATGTAGATTGCCTTCAGAGTTCCCCAGCACAGAGAGAGCATGCCTAGCAGTGCAGTCTTGCACTGTACATCACTGCACAGCCATGTAAGGGCCAGGCATGATATCCTGTTTGTGAGTTAGTTAGTTTTCCCATTTCTAAAAGAGGGATAATAATAATTATGCACCTTTATAAAACTTGTTCATATTCCTGGATGACAAACGCTATATATATAGTATGTGTAAATTTGTAGTAGTAATATTTTACCCAAGAATATTCAAGTTCTTTACTAATATTAATTTAATTCCTGCACATGATGTGGGTAGGTATATAATATAGCAATGAGTTCACTATTATCCTGTACTATTTGAACCTTGGTACATGAACTTCTGTACCTTTGATAATGGCTGCCCCCCACACTTACAGTCGCAGGTACTACTATGAGGAGCCAATATAGAGAAAGAGTCTCAATTAACAGGATTCTACTGTGTACCAAAAAACAAGTAATTATACTCTCTCTGTACATGTCTCAACTGTCAGACTTTCAGAGTAGCTTAACATTTTTACATTTCTACTTCATGATTGGGAAACAAATATAGTGTATTATTATATCCATTTCACAGAAAACTGAGCAACTTGTCCAATGACAGAGCTGTAAATAGAATCCCACGGTTTTGATTCCCAATCCCTTTCTCAAATTATTAGGCCATACTCCTTTCTTAACATTCCATTCAGATGGCATAAATTATCTGTAGCTACAGGGATCCTGAATCAATTATCCCAACCTTCAGTATCTGAACTCCCTTTTTAACGAACAACCAGCATGTCTCCCTGTCTACCAAGCAATCTGCCAGTTTGTCAGTTTATCAGTTTTCCAATTTGTTAATTTGTCAGTTTTGTTTGTTAATTTGTTCATTGTCAATTTGTTAATTGCATGCTGCTTTTAAGGTATTTATCCATTACGTTCATTTCTTCCTTCTAGTTGTTGCAGTGAGAAAATGGATTTTCACTTTACTCCAAAAACTTAGAATACTAGTGTGAAAAACATGGGGCTGATAAGTAATAATTTAGGAATATTGCTCTGTAATGATTTAGGAACTCTCTATGTGACCTGGTTATTGAAATGTTTACTGTATGCATAGGCTGATTTAGTTTAATAGGAGGTTGTTAGGAAACTAACAGGGAGTTAATATAAGGGATCCAGGTAACACACCTCCTCGTAAACAGCTCAGGAGGTTAAGAAATAATACCTGAGCTATTAATTGTTGAGATCCCACTTCCTTGGCTCCAGCCCATTTTACACAGCTGTTTTGCCCAGGCTGGGAAACTAAAGATCAAAGGATCTGAGTTCAATTTTCTGCTCCATCACAGACTTCCGGAGTGACCTTGGGCAAGTCACTCAATGCTGGATTTTTAAAGATATTTAAGCACCTAGTGGGATTTTCAAAAGCAACCAGTGGGAGTTAGCTGCCTACATACCTTTGAGAATCTGGATCTTAGTCTTTCTGAGCCTCAGTTTCCAATCTGTAAAATGGGGATAATTGCACTTCCCTACCTCACAAGGCTGTTGTGAGGATAAATACATTAAAGATTCGGAGATGACCAGATATTACAGTAATGGGGGCCACAGAAATGCCTAAAATAGACAGATAATTCATGCCAGGGTACATGATTTGAGAAGTCCAAATTGTAGATATCGAGGCTAAACAAAACATAGGCTTTGCCAAGTCAGCAGAGAGTGAACTGAAGGTCCTCAACTGCAAGAACATAAACTCATGCCACCATGATAAGATAGATTTACCTTAGGTTTCAGCCAGAGGTTGAGAAGAGAATTTTGAGTGCTAATATGCTTACGTAATTTTATTAGCGATAAAAGAACTACATTCTCCAGCTCCTCCTAATAAGTGCTGTTGTGATATATGCTTATAGTTTCTTCTCCTTCCTATTTGTACACTGTTGGCACTAGGCACCAGCAGGGGGTACACAGTCAGCCACATCTAAGTTAGGTTTCTGTCCTTTTCTTCAGAGCTCTATTTATTGTCTTCACAAACAAGGATAGTAATGTATGCTAAAGGTAACACAAACAACAGTCTGGTAGGGTTCAGACTGGGGTCCTCTGGCCTCCATTAGGCACCAGGTAGAGCCCTTTTTGACCTTGGCGGAACGGGGATCCACAGGGTCTGCCTGCCTGCAGCCTCCTGCTCTGATTACCAGAGAGAATCCTCTCTCCTGGCTCACCTCCAATGGAGCTGAGTTCTCCTTTATATTGTCCAGGCTGAGAGTGTGGGATAATCCATGAGGGGCTGATCAGGTGTGTCAGCTGACTCCCAGCACCTGTCTGCTGGGCCTCTCTCTGGGGCAGGATTGGTAGCTCCCCTGCCGCCCACCACCCTCCCCCAGTCTATTAAAGGGGCAGATCACCCGGTCACACTACTGTTTTTTGTTCATCTTCTATCAGTCTATCTACACCCAATTATTCTTGGAATTATTAATGAGGGAAAGCTATGCAAAAGGATATGCCTGTCCTCTCACTCTGAATGTGGTAAGGTCAGTCTGATGTCTTAAACTTACAAAATGAGGAAAAAGAAGATGGTTAACTCCATCCTACTTTAACTTAGACTTTCTTCTGACTCTTTCACATCTAGCGCCAATCTTGACTGGGCACTACCGTAATAAAAATACTAATAAATGCTCTAATAAATTTGTTAGTCTCTAAGGTGCCACAAGTACTCCGGTTCTTTTTAATAAATTTAAAACTCCCTCACACACAGGTCGAGGGGGTGTAAGCAGGCCTAAGAGAGTCTAACACAGTATAAGGGAATCTACGTTAGTTTAAGGGGTCCAGTTTATACAACTATATGAATCACCTCTGAGTTTAGCCCCAGGAGATTCCTGATTGTATGAAAAAATTTATTCTGTATATGGATAGTAGGCAGAGTGGCTGTGATCTAGTTTGAATTACTCTCCTACAGACATTTCAACATCCAGTGTTCAGTCTCACTATTTCTCCCTCCTCCCCCCATGAAAATGAACTATATTGTTATGGGATTTAACTTTATGTATTACAAAATATATAATGCTCTACTTTTTCTGATCTGTTTCTATTAATTTTATAGCCATACAGTGTATAATAAAGATACAATGCTAGTTTTTACAATATTTATGTCCCTTTACTGATTTTTTGATTGACTCTTGACTATGCAAACTCCTGATTATCTGAACAATCCCAAGTGGTTTGGATAAATAGTATCCTACTCTAAATCAAATCACACTACTAAATCAGGCTTTTTTTAAAAAATCATGAAAAGGCAAATTCCAACCATTTTGATGTATTTGTTAATTTTTGTGCCAACTTTTTTAATAAGCACAGATAAAGGATTTATTACTATAATTGGTATGACAACCTGGATAATTGGTATTAGATTTTTTTTGTCCTCTAATTCTAGACACCACAAAATAATAATAAACATTAGTAAACATATAATGTGTAATTAGATTATAAATAAAATATTCATAATCTACAATGTGTACTATAACCACCCTTTCAGTTTACTTAGGAAATGCCCTCATATTCTACTCATATTGAGTCTTCTGTTAGTGAGCTGGTATATAGATTAGTTTTATACATAATTGCCTATCAGTGACTGCTGATATTTGTTGATGTGGTAAAATAATAGGTTATGGATTTTCATTTTTAAACTTTAATATTCTAGGGCTGTCGAATGATTAAAAAATAATTGTGATTAATCACAGTTTTAATCCCACTGTTGAACAATAATAGAATACCATTTATTTAAACATTTTTGGATGTTTTCTACATTTTCAAATAGATTGATTTCAATTACAACACACAACACAAAGTGTACAATACTCACTTTATATTATTATTTTTTATTACAAATATTTGCATTTGTGTGTGTGTGTGTGTGTGTGTTGCGAGAGCACTGTCTCTTTAGGCAGAGCACTCAGGAACCTGAACGCTTTTTCAGCCAGCAACAGCTGCTGTCGGCAGCACTCACTCCTGAGCCAGCAGCAGACAGGTTCCCCCTGTTCACTGCTGAGCTGGGGTCGGGGCCTGGGTACATGGGCGGGGGGAAGGGGATACACAGACATCAACCCCCACCATGCCCCCGCTCTCCACAGCAGACAGGAGGCAGGCTCCATGTGGGGGGGGGAGGGTAGGCAGGAGCAGCAGTGAAGCAGGGCAGCGAGAGAAGGAGCACCCTGCCCTGGAGGGACGCAAAGGTGGCCCCCTGAGCACAGTGCCCAGGCAGTGGCCCTCCTCACCCACCCCTAAGGCTGGTCCTGTCCAGCGGAAAGGGGATGGTGCAGTCAGTAGGGGATCGGGCTCCTCTCTTCCCCCAGAAGGTGTTTAACCGGCTTTGCTAAATTGCCCACAGTCACTTGTCTATGGCCATCTCCTACTCACTGCCACAGCTAGTACCTACCTCCCCACCCAGTCGCCACCAAATTCCGTCTCCAGACGTGTGCAATTAACACTTGTTTAAAAAAAAACACATTAATTTGTTTTGAGTTAATCGCATGCGTTAACTGCAATTAATTGACAGTCCTATAATATTCACATTAACTCTCATTACCAGGAAATATCTTTCACTTGTCACCTCAAGATCCTGCTCTGCTACCCCAGAAATGGCTATTCAAATAAGATGATTTTCTCCACAAAATATCTGAAAATTTCTCATAGCGGGAGGAACTCAAATCAGTTGTTGTATGGGGACAGCTTGGATCAGTCATGCTAATATCACTATAAACTAATCTGCTGACCTCTATCCTATGGATACTGTAGTACAGGCAATGAAATGTCTCTTTATGATGCAACTGGTCACATTCAACCCTGAACTTCTGCCACCAGTCTTTAGTTATCTTGCTTCTTCCTTCATATGTCACAGGGCACCTGTGAGAATAAAGCTTTGGAAGAGAATGGCTGAGGAAAAAGTGGATGATAGTGCGAGGCAAAATATTGTGATACAGTCTTAGTAAAACATCAGTTAAGTGGGTTTTCAGAGGGCTATGCTGGACCTACAGCTATATTAGACTCCATGAGCGGACCATCAAAACATGTTCTTCTCCTCAACAGGAGCGCTGGTTCTGTTTAAGGGAGACAGAGACTGATACTTGACATGAATTCATTAGTTTTTTTCAAATGTGTACTATGTTTTATTAACATATTATTATAGGTTATTCCCTAATCAATAGTGACCATTTGATAGGAGTTGAGACAAGGGCTTTTACACTAGTTGGTCAGTAATTCTCAGAAAGTATCTTGTATGGTGGTCATTATTATTGTATTATATAATGGATTATTTTAATAAGTGATTTATTGTACATTTTGGTATATATGTGGCATTTATAGAAAATTCATGACCTGTAAATTAGTCCATCAGCTTGCTTGCAACATCTCTCTATATTCCATGCAGTGCCTTCTCTTTTTGCCTGACAGAATATGTGCAATTTACTATTTTCGTCTTCTTTTTACCTGATATTTTCAGTTTCATTTCCAATAATCTTTAGTGAGAAAATGTCAGGGAAGTTAGAGATGAAACTTGGCAGATTCTGGAGATTCACTCCATTGGTTAATAGTAGAATCTTACAAAGGTGAGGACAGCTATTCAATCCATCAGCCTGTGACCAAAAGAAAATAATCATATTCCCCAGAAAAAGAAAAACCGAAAGAGGGACATAGATGTGAGGACAAATAATTCTCATAATCCTCGTTAGCATTAGGATATGTTATATCAGACCTACATTTCAAAAAGAAAAAAAATGGTGAGCATAGACCTGAAAGCATTAATCCTATTCTGACCTATAAAATGACCATACTAAGACTGCTCACCAAATTCAGCTGCCTTGATAATAATTATGGAAGGGGCCCAGTCCTCTGAGGTGCTGCATTCAGGGTAGTCAACATCTCTCAGGAGACATTCCGTATCTCAGAAGACTGTATTCCTAAAGGCAGCTGATTGTGATATGGTTCAATGAATGTAAAATGAATACTTGTTGCATTCATCATCTCATCATGAAGGTAGATTAGGTACCTATGTTCTTCTGCATCAGAATAAATAAATGGGAATACCATTTTAACACAAACTTTAAAATATATTACTGAATATTTGTATTATGGCAGCCACCTCAGGGCCCTATAACAATAATGGATAGCCAGCTCTTGTATGGAACTTTTCATTCATAAATCTCAAAGCATTTTACAAAGGAGGTCAATATAATTATTGACATTTTACAGACCATGAAACAAAGGAGAGAAAGTGACTTGTCCAAGGTCACCCAACAAACTAGTGGCCAAGCTTGGAATAGAATCCATGTGTCCTGAGCCCCAGACTACTGCCCAATCCACTAGAACACACTGCCTCTAGTGCTTGATACCATACTAACACAGAAGTACCTACAGCCCCTGTCCCAAAGAGATTTTGGTCTCAGAAGACACACTGCATATGAAGGGTGGGATGAAAAAGACAATTCGTAAATCATAAGGCCAGAAGGGACCACCAGTCTAACCTCCTGCATGGCACAGGCCATAGAAAATGCCTACAATCCCATCTTTCCCCACTCCACACATAAACACACTTTAAAAACACTTATGCTATTAAGATTGCAATGTCAAGCAATCAAAAGTTATGAAACACCCCATTCTGTGTATGAATTATGATACAATCTAATTACATAATCACATACTATTTTTCCAGAGTATCCCTGCCTCTTTCGGGGCACAGAATAGAGGTGCTTCCTTAATGAGCATCTATTCAATATTTCGTTTTCTCTTCATTGTTCAATGTGTGGACCTGCAGGTACACTGTTCAAACCCTGTTCTGAAGAGAGAATTATGAATTTCCTCTGGAGCTTTTCTATGGGACTCATCACTATAGCATCCAAATGCTTCACAAATATTAATTCACTTATTTTCACAACTTCTGAGATGAGTGAGAATTATCCGCATTTTACAGATGGGGAACTGAGGCCCAAAGAGATTAAAGGTCAAAGGTATCCACTAATTTTGGCTACACAATTTGACATACCTAGGATTTTTCAGAGTACTTAGCATTACATAGCAATTTTTATATTTAAAGCACAGATCCCATTGACTTCAATTATAGCTGGGAGTGCTGAGGGTCTATTGTGGTAATTGAGCCTACAAAATTAACCCTAATTTTGTGTTTAAGTTAATGTTACAATAACCTATAACAACAATTGTTGATGAGAGAAGGTACAAAAGAGAGACAGACTGAATTAGCCTAAATAAAAAGGACTACTAACATAATTAAAGGACTCTGTTAAGATTATGCTTGGTAAACAAAACAAAAAAATGTGACTCCAGAAATCAGATGGTAAAACGAAAATTAGGCCTAATTAGTGAACAAAATAACGAGGCTATTTTAATCTACCACTTCCTTTTTGAGTCCTTGAAAAAAGACTTGGGGGGAAAAAATTGGCTGCTGGAGCAAACTCCACCATCATGGCTATCACCTCCACCATCTCCTGGAACCCAATACCTCCTTTATCCTAATTCTGAGAGATGAGAGAGTGACCCAGATGATACCACCACCTCCACCAGTTTCAGCTAAATCTCAAACACTACCTGGGATGTGAGATTTTGTTTGAGGCCTCCACCCTCCAGGGTACCCTTATCCTCCCCTATCTTATTTCTTTTCTTCCCTATCTCTCTTCATTTTATTTCTATTTAATAACAGTGTGTCTTAGTTGGCCAAGACTGTATATTATTGCAACACTGCCATAAAAGACCAGAAAGAGGCAGTTAAGTGCAATGCCTTACACAGCCTAATGCTCAGGGCCAGCTTTAGGACCTGCGGGGCCCGATTCCGCGGTCCGGGTCTTAGAATCATAGAATATCAGGGTTGGAAGGTATCTCAAGAGGTCATCTAGTCCAACCCCCTGCTCAAAGCAGGACCAATTCCCAACTAAATCCCAACTAAATCATCCCAGCCAGGGCTTTGTCAAGCCGGGCCTTAAAAACCTCCAAGGAAGGAGACTCCACCACCTCCCTAGGTAACGCATTCCAGTGTTTCACCACCCTCCTAGTGAAATAGTGTTTCCTAATATCCAACCTGGACCTCCCCCACTGCAACTTGAGACCATTGCTCCTTGTTCTGTCATCTGCCACCACTGAGAACAGCCGAGCTCCATCCTCTTTGGAACCCCCCTTCAGGTAGTTGAAGGCTGCTATCAAATCCCCCCTCATTCTTCTCTTCTGGAGACTAAACAATCCCAGTTCCCTCAGCCTCTCCTCATAAGTCATGTGCTCCAGACCCCTAATCATTTTTGTTGCCCTCCGCTGGACTCTTTCCAATTTTTCCACATCCTTCTTGTAGTGTGGGGCCCAAAACTGGACACAGTATTCCAGATGAGGCCTCACCAATGTCGAATAAAGGGGAATGATCACATTCCTCGATCTGCTGGCAATGCCCCTACTTATACTGCCCAAAATGCCGTTAGTCTTCAGCGGCACTTCGGCAGTGGAGGGTCCGCTCCGCGTCTTTAGCCCATTTCAGCAAACTTTTTCTCTTCTCCCCCCACACCCGCCAAAGTTATCTTTAATGCCATATAAGAAACTGTTGAACCAGGGTTTTTTCATTTAAAGACTATCCCCAGCTAAAGTGAAAGGAGTGTTGTTAAAATGAAAACCTTACTTAATACCTTACATTTCAAATGCTTTGACTATTTTCCTTCTTTTCTATATCTTCAATAAAAGGTTAAAGGGATTTTGTAATGGTGTGTTTGTCATGGTATTAAACAGGCTAAGGTCTCTATGTACCAAACCCCAAACCTTATTTAAAATTGTTTAATGTTGGATAGTGACTGTGTTATCTTAACACCTTTGTCTCTTTAGGCACATCTAAATTAATACAACCAATCTCAAGTCAGGCACCCAGAAAATAAGAACACAGTTGGAGACCACTTGTGAAAAGTTTGGTTTAAATGACTTGCATAGCATCACATAGGAACTCTGTGATACAGGCCAAATTTTAAGACCCTGCTCCAAAGCATGGGGGAGCACTAGAGCTTTTCAAAGTAAAGGTTGACAGGATTTTTTCACCTGGGCAAAACAATGTATTTTTCCTTACCCTTGTTCTTGGAAATTTTGGCTTAAAATTTCCAGAAAAATTCAACCTGAAGCAGACACCCAACTATGAAATTGTCAGCCTGAGTTGTTGCAGTTTGGCAAAGTTATAAGCAACTGAAAACAAAGTCTTATAATGGAAAATTCTATCAGCCCTGCCTGTAATTGACTTATATATAGAGAGAGAATAATTAAGGTACTTACTGCGCATACATTCTCTTTTATTTTGTTTTATATTACATAAATATGTAAATAAGTATCCATTTTTCCACTTGACAATCGGGCTTGCCAAAGGCTGCTAGCTAAAAAGTGGGAAATATTTGGTTTAGCTGAAGTAAGTAAATTTTACTACTGATAATGGAGTTTTTATGCAGGGGCACTAATAGAAAACAATTGTGGTATTGGTTTTCTGTGTAAGGACTGTTTATTGATTAGAGTTCTATCCAACCCCCATTCATTCTTTTCCTCTGTGACTGGACACCCGGGGTACAACCCAGAACTGTGGGACCATTGTTCCCCCTAACTCTCCAACCTGGGCTGACTCTCACAATGCTTTGCCAGTGACAAGCAGTGAAGCCCTCTAGGCTCTGTTATCCCTCAGCCAGCAGCATACAGAGGCACACCCAGCTAAGTTTCATGAAGGCTCCCTAAACCACTCATGAACCATACACAGGGAAACATCTAAAAATCTCCCAAGCCCCCTGACTTACACCCCAGAAATATACTGTGTTACACTGCTCAAGACCTTCTCTTGAACAGTGCACACTTATTAATTATTTCGCCACTTTTTCAAAAGAAAGTGGACATGCACCAACCTTTGTTACATGAGCAGATTTTCCAAGCACTTTAGACAAACTCACTGGTAAGGATAAAACATTAAATACATTTATTAATTACAGAAAGATAGATTGTAAGTGATTATAAATGGTAGGCATAAAGGTCAGAAATAGTTACCAAAGAAAATAAAAAGTCAGCATGCTGTCTAAATCCTAAACCTTATTAGACCAAGCAGTATTTGTATCAAGCAGTTTTTATCACCCCTCTGGGTGTTGCAGGCATGTTACAGTCCTTAATATGCAGGCTGAATTTCCTTCTCAGCCCAGGACCAGCCACTTCAGTTTAAGTCTTTGTCTTCCCAGCATTCTTCAGCGTAGGTGGGGGAGGAGAGAGGTAATCACATGATACCACTGTCCCTTATTTTATACCCTCAGTCCATGTGCCTGGAAAAGACTAGCCCAGACATGTTATGGTGAGCCTTGCTGAGTCACAGAGTTGAGCAATCCTCCCCTCCCCTGTTGTGGGCTTGTGCAGCTGAGTCATAGTGTTGAGCAACCCCCATTGTGTGGTGCTTGTGCAACTCTCTTACAGAATTGTAAATCCCTTGTTTACAACTCCGCTGCTGATTAGTGGTCATTTAATGCCCACCTGGATGTGGGTCAACTCCTTTGTTGTCACTAGAGAACTAGCAGTGGGCAACTCTCAACATATTTCAATAACAACCATACAGCAAAATTTCATAACTTCATATACATTAACAATATACATATTTTGACAGAACAATGGGCTTTAGCAGATCATGACCTTTCCTATGATATTTTACATGGCCTGCTTTGTATGAAATATTACAACCATATATGAATGATGAATATGGGGGTTACAGGGCACCAGGGCCGTAGCAACAAAGAACATGGCCCCCTCCAAACGGTGGCCCCCTCCGAACATATGTCTGGGCGGGGCCCCTTACAATGCAGAAACTGGAATGCGGTATTTATTTTGCCATTTTTAGGGGGCCCCCTTCATTGCGGGGCCCCCTCCGGTCGGAGGGTACGGAGGGCGCTCGCTATGCCTCTGCAGGGCACTACTTTGAGATACAATGCTCCTGGCCTTTGGAACCTTCATGGGCTTCTGAAGCTATGCAGACATTGGGTAATTTTGCCTCAGTAGTTGTTTCATCATAGTCCTGTTACCCAAGTCTGTTCCCTTCCTGAGAATGGCGTTATAGTTCACATTGCAACCCAGGTGATATTAGGACATGCAGTTAGTGCATTAAATATCATAACACTAACTGAAGGTCAAGTCATTCCTTGCTGATTGCTACAAGGGATATCCATCACCTTCTCTACCAGGGTTCAAAGGAACAGATCCTTTTACTTCCATCAATGTTCCCTCTCCAGTAATTGGGTTTGGAAATCCTAGACACCTCAAATAAGAGGATTTTGTTAGTTTGGTCAGGCCCTGGATCCATTTGTCCCTTCCCTTTGTAGGATTAAGGGACAAATGAATTACATGATGATTATACAAGCACTAGGGCTGAAATAGCTTCAGAGGGCTCTGTCTCTTCATGAGAAAGATATACATTGGCCCAAAATAGGAAGAAGCAGTACATGAGAAGGTCATTTCCCTAGCTTCCCACTGGCTCCCCATGCCTTGCTACAGCTGCAGAACATCCAGCTTCAGTTGGAGATTTGGATGGTTTTAGGGGGCAGGCATGGCTGTCCTTTGGGCACTGTATTTCTCCTGAATATGTTGGCCCACTGCATACCCATTATCTTTGTGAATTTGGACTTTACACTGATATCTGGTGCTTCTTGTTAGGGCCCCAAAATATTATGATCAGTGAATTAGTCCTCAAGTACCACTGATATTATTAGTCTATGTTCAGAGAGATTCACTGTGCAATGTGAACTATAACTGTACACTTAACATTTTGGAACCACAAATCTCCAGCAGCAAGAAGCGTTCTGAATTAAAACAAAAAAAAAATCTGACATGCCATATACATAAAGAAAGCAAACAAAAATATAATCTTCAATCACGTTTCATAAAGGCATTCACATGGATTTGGAGACTGTGCCACTGAGTGGTACCATTAAGGCACCACTCAGTGGCACAGGTTATCATCAGTCTACTATTATTAGGCTCGTGCATTAGGAGGATTGTGAATGCTGCTTGAACTGTCAGTGCAGAACGAAAATACTTGCTGAGATGGAATTCAATAAAGGCATCTCACTGTTCTCTTCGTGTCAGGCTTCAGTGACTGTCTTCCTTGGAATTTGGAGTTAATGATAATGTTAAGATCAGATTTAAACCGTAATAAAAAACTGTACATTTTCTACAGCTCTAGTGGTAGGACACCTGTGGGAGACATTAATAATGCCATTTGTTAGCTCACTTTTGCAAGTGGTGTCAAATATGCAGCTGAAATTAGACTCATAAAAATGTGTTTGAAGGAGCAGAGATGAAAAAAGCTGAAATATTGCAACTAGTTTCCATTTAGAGAGCGCTATGCTGTTGGGAAAGTAAAATAGAAAACCAAGTACTTTTCTATTAGAAATAAAATGGATGAGGACATGTAATGAAAGCTAAGGCTTGTATTTATTTATACTAGTGCCAGTTGGTTACATGCAGGATGTCTCTTTAATGGATTACACAGTGCCCTTAGCTAATTTGAATTATATTAAGGCAATCAGGTCTAAAATGGGACATATAAGCAATCAAGTCAATAAGGTCTCCAGAGCTTTTATTCCCACTCACCTGAGAAGTCTGCTTCTGAGATATGCAGTTCTTCTAAAGGTTTGGAGATTTTGTGTGTCTACGATTTGGCTGCTGTCATGTCAAATTATTGTATATCTAAGAACATCACCCCAGTTTAAAATATTGTGCATATTAGCTCAAAATTTGCATATTCAACTGAATCTTGACTGTGTAAATTCTACCATTTGTGTGCACTACTATTAATGCAAAATAAAAATGCTCCTATCAAATAAATCATTTGACACATAGAGGCCTTATTTTTAAAATTCTCTTTTATTGATGTAGGTATTCAGGACCCTGGTTTTACGTTCCTTCTGAAAGACAATAACTCCAGCAGTATAATGCCACTCAACATCATGCTGGGGTACTGATTCAGCACTGAGTCAGAAAGAAGATGGGCACCTCAGGCCTCACCAATGCCACTTTTTCCAGCAAACTGAGTTTTCACTGGAGCACTTGCATCCATCTCTGGGCAATATGATTAGATCACAGTACAAGAGATGATAAAAGATAAAGGAAACCAACAAAAAGAGTTCCAGAATTAAGCAAGATCACTAAGCAAGCTCAGTAGTAAATAAACAAAGGGTGGAAAATTAAAAAAAAAACTAGCATGGCTTTCAGTGAAAAGATAGGTGGCACTAGAGACAAAATTCTTTGCACAAATGTTTCACTGTTTGCAACCCTTTGATGAGATATCAAGCTTTCACTACCTCCTTTAGTCATTGAAAACTTCAGTGTGTACAGTTTGGTAAATCTGAAGATTAGTTTGGCAATGACAACAATAAACAGGCTGCTCAAGGCCCTTCCAGTGTTGTTAAATCTGGTCTTTGCCAAAATGAAGATAGATTATATTTTGGAATGAGAAGTTAGAAGAGCATGTTGCATATCTTTTAACAAATGATGAGGTCAGGAACTGTGTGATCGTAAGAGCTATCAATGGAACAAGAAACATGATTCATAGCAGTGGTAAGAAAATGAAAGTTGTTTAGTTATGTGTGAAGAATGGAGATGGAACTTTGCCAAAGGCAGTGCTTCAGTGAACATGAACGGAAGAAGCACAAACAGCTGACAGCAAAGGAAAGGGTGGGATGGTCAGACCCATTAGCAGGTACACTCAGAAGTTAGAGCAGAAGCAAAAATAAAATGAAATCATGTTATTTATTTTTGAAAGAGTCTTCCATAAAGTGTATCCCTAACTGTACTACAGCTTTAATAGCAATGCAATGTTATAGTGACCTAACTACAAAACTGGGAGTCCAGGGCAAAATCCTGAGTTTGTTGAAGTCAATTGGAGTTTCATCATTGTTTTCAATAGAGGCAGCATTTAACCCCAGGAATTTAGGGGTCTCTTTTTCCAGCTCTACTACTGGCTACAGTGCTACTTATGGCAAGAGACAAGCCAATATTGTCATAAGTCGTTTCTAATTTTTAGTGCCCTAAGTCTCTGTGGATACCCAACTAGAGACATATTTGGCCTGATTTTCAGAGGTGCAGAGTATTCACATTTGTTATTGACTGCTGCAGAAACTGTGACTGCTTAGCCTCTCTAACGATGGAGCCACTAAGGTTCTGAGCACCTGCAACTTCCATTGACTTCAGTTGAAGTTGTAGAGGTTCAGCACTTCTGAAAATCAGGCCTCAAGTTGAGCACCAAAAATTACTAAAATTGGCCCATTGTATTTCCAGAACTGTATTATTAGTACACATCCAAGCCATCTTCCATAAAACCAAGAAGAAAAATGCTGGAACTGAGGAGAGAGATAAGTAACTCCTGCTTCAAGATAAATGCAACTTCATAGAGTAACAAATATAATTCATTAGAATTCTATGCAATTGACATGCACTACACCAGGGATCGGCAACCTTTGGCACACGGCCCGCCAGGGTAAGTACCTGATGGTACCCTGGCGGGCCAGGCCGGTTTGTTTACCTGCCACGTCCGCAGGTTCAAATGATCGCAGCTCCCACTGGCCGCGGTTCGCCGCTCCAGGCCAATGGGGGCAACGGGAAGTGGCGGCCAGCACATCCCTCGGCCTGCGCTGCTTCCTGCAGCCCCTATTGGCCTGGAGCGGTGAACCGCGGCCAGTGGGAGCCGCAATTGGTCGAACCTACGGACGCAGCAGGTAAACAAACTGGCCTGGCCCACCAGGGTGCTTACCCTGGCGGACCGCATGCCAAAGGTTGCCGATCCCCGCACTACACCATATTTTGTGTTTGTATTGTTTTATGATTTTGACGGGGGGCAAGAATATGAAAGAGATGCTATTTGGTTGGGATAAATACAGTTCTGATATTTGGTGTCAATTATATCACTGGGAAAGTAGAAATTAATGACTATATATATATATATATATATATAGTGTATATGTATACTTTATTTCCATATTCTCCATTTAGTAGGTTTAAGAGTACCCATTATTTAAAGCCCACTATTTATATCACTCTTTGTGTCCATCAGTCTTGTTCTTTAAACAGTTTGGATATGTTTTGACTTTGGAACCGACTTCTTGAGATATCTTGATTTGACCATCAGTGCCTCAGTAACATCAAAATAATGATCATCGTATATTTTACATTTCATTGAACATTGTATCAAAATAATATTCATATAGGTCTCACCATTGCAAATTATTTAGAGTTAAAGTTGCAGTTTTGAATATATTGAACCAGAACAGCTATATACTTCCCCACAAAAGACCATGCAAAGGGAGAACTTCATTTTTACTACATTGCTTTTCTGTCTAGAGGGAGTTCTATTTCCATTTTATATATTTTCAGAATGTCTTCTGTTTACTAAATTTATGGGCTAAAGAGAATAGTACAACCTGTATATCCAGATTTATTGCCATCAGAGTTTTACACTACACCAGACAAAGAAAGTATGTCGCTTCTGTGCATTAGAAATGCAATGTATGTGAGGAAAAAAAACACTTCACTATAAATTACCAAATGAGGCTTTCTGATTTATAGGCATTCTTCCTCCAAGCCATTGTGATTAATGTCACCTTCACCCTATGCTTTGGTCACACATCATGCACAAACTATAATGTTATAAGTAAAATAATTTATATTGTTAATTGTGTAACTGTACTAAGAAAGGGAGGTGATATAGATCCTTGGGAAATAGCGTACTTAGAAATCAAAGAGCAAAATCATTTTTAATGAGGCAGGAGTAGGCAAGAAAAAATGTCTGGTTCAAATATATTATTTATTTAAATGTAACAAGACACATATCCCCAGCTCTAGCCTGAGTGCCACCAGTGACCATAGCTGTGGAGGTATCACATGAGATAGACATGTCTCAAGCCAATTAGGGATTAAAACTGTAGGCCAAAACCAATACTCTAGTCTAAACTTTGCCCAGAAACCAATAAGCAAAGCAACTAGAGCTGATCACAGAGCACTGATGTCATGTCCACTTCATAACACACAGGCATTTGGCATTAGCTTCAGTTTCCAGATGGATTTAAAGTAATGTCATGTTGAGTGTATCATATTAGTAAATCTTGAAATAATAAAGGGTATGGATAATTGTAACGAGGTCTGCATCTCGTAGAGAAGGTTGCAACCTCATGGGTAGGAACAAATGGAAAAAAGTTCTCCTGGTCATTGCAACAGCAAGCCTTCTAAGTTGTGAACTTGAATAACAGACAAACAACTCTAATAAAAAGGGAATAATTGGGCCCACTGTATATAAAAACGCAGAGGACAACAGTGGACATGCATGCAGGAAATATGCATGAGGGCACAGTGTGGCCTCTTGCCTTTTAATTAGTTTGTAAACCACTATACTTTTCCTGATAGAAAATGTGCCAGGGACAAGAAATATTTTATATTTCTAAAGATGATGCTAGAATAATAAATGTGGGCTAAATTTTGGCTTTCCGACAAACCCCTCATAAGCACCAGTGGATGGTTGTCCTGCCCTAGGAGCAGCTCAAAGTCACAATATGGTCCTTGGTTCCCTAGCTAACTCCAAAGGAAAATAACATGTGCCAGCCCTATACCTTATGTGTCTTACTTCCCCCTCGGCACTGGCTCAGCTGCACTGACCAGGGAACTGCGGGGTGGACAACTCTATGCACTCCCCACTCCTGTCTGCCCACTCTCCACCCACCTAAGTGGGAGGGAGTGTAGTGGCCCCATGGAGGCTTCTCCGTCTCCTGCTCTACAAACCATAATGTAGGTAGCTCGTGCAGAGGAATACATACATCCCCTTACTCCACTGCATGAATGTGTAAGGTCCATGACAGTCTTTCCCTTTATTTATAAACCATTCTGCTCCCAAATCTTTACTACTAAATAAACAAGTGAAAAATAAAATCAAATTAAAACCATAAAGCAAACACGAAACAGATAAAGGGCTGTAGTCTGGTCTCAAGGATACCAGTGAGAATCTGGATTAGCTGCACTGGCTTCACTGGAAATTGAGGATACTCAGCACTATACAGGATCAGGCTCTGTGTGCAGAAATTAGTTCAAAATATTCAAGAAACCAAGTTATGATACATCATTAAAATAAAAAGTAGCATAAGATTTTTTCTTAAGCAAAAAAAAATATTAAAGGTTGTTATCCCAGGAAATGAATATGCTATGTTATGAGATGTTAGCAAACACTCTAGAAATCACTAATCATAAACTGTAAGACTATTCAAATGATGTAAGACAACAATTGCAATGGGCTTTAAAAAAAGAGAGGAGGTAAACTAACTGAACTGCAAAATGCACAGGTGAAAATGAAAGACACTTAGGAAACATGTAAAGATGATGGATTCTACTGTATGTGCATTTCAGTAAATACTGTACTGTCAGAAAAAAATGACAACAGACACTAATTACATTAAGCAGAGATGAAGATGTGATTCAAAATTTTAATGAGCGTATTTCCATATTTAATTGGGAACAATAAGAAAAAAATGATGACAAAAATACTTATGGGAGTCAAAAATGAAAATGAGGATAAAATAGTATATTTAGGTTATAAAAATATATATCGCCAAGAGCAATAGGATTGAGGTAACAAATCAGAAGGGAAAAGATCAGCCCTCTGAAGAGCAAGAGAGGGGAATTAGATTTTTGGAAACCATCTGACAAAGTTCCCCATGGAGATTAATGTCTAAAGTGAAGTGTCATTGGAGGTGGGAAAAGTTGGGTCACTGATTCAAAACAAAATAATAAAACTGACTGGAGGGCAGATAAGAAAAAAACATTAATAAACACAAACTTTTCAGGCTAGAGACAACAAACTATATGCTTTTATGAGTGGGGGGACAAGTCTGGCTTTCCATTGTTTAATCTGCAATCTGGAACTGGTTCAAACACAGAGAAGTTTGCAGTCTGCTGTTGATCACAAAGTTTGTGGAACTTAAAGAACCTGAATGGGGTTCCTCCTCCTCCATGATCTGGGGGTTGGGTTCAAAAGTAAACAATTCTTCTAAGGCTGACTTGTGGGAGCAGGAGGCCTTCCTACCCTATGTGGATTTACTCCCAGAGTGCAATTTCTTCCTATTTGGCTATGTGCCTGGTCCCCTCTTGCTGCACTCACTGCGGTGATGGGGTCTCATAGTGACAAACTCTTCTTGATAGTGTGGATTAACAAGAGTGGCTGGGTTAATAGGACTTTGATTTCCACTTGAGCCATTCACTCAGCTCTAGTGTAAATGTTCTGGATGATGGGATAGGAAGCAAGATTTCCAAGTTTGCTGGGGACAATAAATAATATTTCCATCAAGTGCATAGCACACTAATTAGACCCTCTTACCTCCCCCCCCCCACACTGCCATGTACTCTGTGGCAAAATGGAACCAAATTACAGAGCTACAACCCCTAAATTCCTGTGTAACAACATAACATATACCACCACAAAGTACCCTTCATTCCTATGCTTCCATCACCCCCATAAGCAGGCACAACTATGGCTCATACTTGAAAATACTCTAATGTAAAACTCATTGTTGACTATTTTAGAGGATGGTCTCTTTTGTGTGGTTTAGGTGGCCTGACTGTACCCCCCTGAGCCTTCACTCTTGTGATATCCTACCTCAAAATCTTCCCTGCATATGTTCCAGGGAAGAGGAGATCTTGAGTTTACTTGAGTGGCTCGTCTCCCCACCTCCTGAGGCCTCAGTTGTTGCACTGTTCCCCAGACAGTCCAGCTTTCCAGCATATGCTTCTGGCTCCCCTTGGCTGCATGTTGGAATCCAGCTCTGGCTCCATGAAACACTGCAGACACCAAGCAGTGTATTTCAACTGACTCCCCATTGTGGGGAAAGCTGGAGAGCAGAAGTCAGGGGCAGACAAGTCTCAGGAGGACAAGGAGACAGAAAACAAAATGTTGGGCACCTGGCTGTAGCCATGCTGCAGATTCCATACCAGGAGTACTGCATTTTGCAGCATGTTGTAAACATGCCAAATTATGTGGCAATGGAACTGGGGAGTACATGGGCTCTGGCTCAGTTGAATGAGGCAGAAGGGTTATAAACATAATTTTTAGTAAATGAAAGAGATTCTGGAGCCCAATTCTGAGGAATGGGACGAATTCTGCAGTAAATTCTGTTGTTGCGGAATCACCTCTTTTCTGATTCCTGAGAAAGAACAAGCAAATGCCAGTTCAGAATGGATGAATTGTGACAAAAAGGGATCATGTGACACATACCTTTCTTGGGTTTGGTCTTTTTTAAAAATCATCAGGCACTGTGATGGAAATGATACATGTAAATTCTTCAAATGGCATTGTCAAGGAGCACAAAAGCAACAGTATATTATGTAAACATTGGAAAACCTAACATATGGAATAATATACCAGGAGAGGCCATTAAAGCAATGGAGCAAGAAACATCAATATGTTCAGAAGACAGGTAGATGAGTACCAAACAAGAGAAGATGGAACTGTCTGGGGAGTACATAGACAATTGAGGAAAGTCAATAGGGATCAATTGGGATCAATCAATCAGTTTCCGTGTTCCTGTGATTTTATGTTCATTGTTTATATCTCACTAGTCCTCAGCTATGCAGTGCATAATATGCTTTGATGGGTAGCAATTTTGCATTAATTCCACTGACTTTATACATTATATTCAGTTTAAAGTAATTGACTATCATGCTGACCAATATTGACTCATTGTTTTCTTGTACTCCCCGGTCACTCTGTCTCTATCCATCTGTTGTCTCTTATCATATACTTAAATTGCAAGCTCTGTGGGGCAGAGGCCATCTTTTTATTTGGTGTTTGTACAGTACCTGGCATAATGGGGTCCCAGTCCATAACTGGGGCTCCTAAGAAACTTGATAATACAAATTATAAATAATAAAAATCAAAACAAAATAAAAATTACCAAATGGTATGTCTAATGTCTATCTACTAATGAATTAGGTTTATATAAAAGGAAACATTTTGGTTTCATGTAATGTTTGTGAACAGATACAGAATGTTTGTTCTGGGAGATTACACTAACACATAGGAAAGGTGTGTGTTCTCCTGATATGCAGATACATGTAGAAAGGTGTATGTGTTATGTTCAATAATAATGGGAATAGCTATTCCCAAGTAATGAGAATTTTTAAAAAGAGTTTGTGCTAAAATTTTGTATAAGTGTTTCACATTCCACAGAACAGAAAATAAACACCAGCTCTTAGGTAAACTAATTTATGCAAGAACTGGGGTGGAAAACTATCCCTATTATTCTCTGAGAGATTACACCAAATAATATTAATTTAATTAAGACCTGAAATCAGGTTTATGTCATTAATTTATGCTGTCTGTAATCAAGATGATTGAGTAGCTTCTTCAGCTCATAGACTAAACCAAGTGAGAGGTTATGTGCTGAATTCAACTAGTGAGCAGGAGTGAACAGGATGGGATGTTAATATTTTATTATATAAGCTTGTTTCTGGATACAGTTAGAGCTGACAGTGAGCTAGATTTCTTTATCTCTAGGGGATTTTCTTTTCAAAAGGAAGACAAAAGAGAAAGTACATGTTTCTCAATATTTAATACAGTCTTTACACTATCATTCCACGGGGTATCTTCATTAAATAAAGAGCATGATCTTCACTGAGAATTCTCATTGACAGCAATATGATTTCCAAAGCCAGAACAATAGCAGAATTGGTCCCATAGTCTATAGAGTTAAGAATGCTTGTTGATACCAAAGATGATGTCAGTCATCTTTAAGACAATCAAAACAGGCTAGGAGAATGGGCACAAGACTGGAATATGGAATCCAATGATAACAACAGAGAAACATAGAGAAAAGCAGTCTATTATTTAGATGGTATTATGCCCAGTAAATAACAGCAGAAAAAAAAAGACTTTGGGGGCAGCAGTAATAATGAGAAAGTTGGAGCTCTGGTAGCACCAAAAAAGGGAAAATGGAAACATAAATAATATAAACAAAGGAATGTAACGACATGTCAGAGGTAATTATTTTCTTGTATAAGGACTTTGTTAAACTGTATTTATAGTATCATGTGCAGAACTGGGTACCAAGTCCAAAGAAAATAATCTGACCCTGGAAAGGGTAAAGAAGATGACAACAAGTTTTAATTCTGCCGGGAATGAATTTCTTAGGAAACATTTCTGAACTGAACAAGTTTAGCCTTGAAAAAAATGTGCCTGAGAGGGGGGGGATTATCACACTAGATCTAACTAGAGGTTATAACAACTATCATACACTTTGGAGAAGGTGTTTTAGATTCTCAGCAGGGAGAATGACATGTGGCTATTATGAAGTTAAGGAGGTGTGATACTCTATACACACACGTGTAGTCTCCATGGTCTCAGCTAAGTTGCACCAGTCTATGGTGGGATCAACTCAGCTGACACTATAAAAACTATAATGAGTTTGCGGGTAGAACATCTCACAACCACTTCCTGCTTAATAATCCTTGTTTTCCTGCAAAATTCAGATTCTCAATCATGAGCCCATGAAAAAGCATCTGAAATTAGGAGTCTGTAAGCCAGCTGCCCCATGTTGGCAACAGACGGGGGGTACACAGTTATGAGTCTATATCCAGGGATTTGCCTAGACATGCTCAGACAGGCTTATTTCTCCTGTGATCACCCTCTTCACAATATTTCACTGAAGGGGACCATGTGTGATCTCTGTCTAAAACTAAGAACTCACTTGTTGGTATGGTTATAGCAGGATGTATGTATGGAAAATATTTTAAGAATTATGTAACATAGAATATTGTGTTCCAAAGTTGCTGGAGGTGAAACTGGTCACCTGGTGTGTCTTGGATTTGCCACCCATTCCGACTATAGCCCACTGTCTCTCTGATGTCTGAGGAAGGGTGGGGGGACACCCGGAAGCCACATATGTTGCTGCATCCCTTTTCCACAGAAAAGGAAGAGATGCAGGTGTGAAAGTTTCCCTCTAAGCACAGTTCTGGGGAACACAATCTGACCTTGCACTTTTTCAAAAATAGAAACCTCTTTGATTTCATTTCAATTTTTTTATATTGAATTTTAGAGCCTTTACAGAGAGAAAGTCTCTCATTTCAATACAATTCAGATTTCCACTCTTTCCTCCTTTGCTTATCTTTATCTCTCGAAGAATAATGGTACTATCTTAATTCAATTGCAATCATTTGAAGTGAAAAACTGCTCATCATTAATCTTATAGTGACAGGCCTTTTTGCAATTAAACTCCAAAGATATGTAATTCCTTATTAAAAGAGATTCGTTTAATGCTCAAATCACAAGTCAAATTTATCTGTTCTCATATACTTTGCCACTTGAGAGTAATAAGTTTGTATCTCACTTTAAATGTGTTGATTGCATTTGTATATGTCATGTGTATGCAAGCTGAAGTGGAGAAATTATTTTATTTATCTATAAGTCAATTTTAATTGATCAAAAAGTTACATATTTGTTATATTTGTAAACAATTCCAAAAAGTAATGCCATGTACTCTGAAGTATAGGTTTAGAAGATGGATTTTTATCAGTTGGATTTTAAAGATATGTTCTAATAACTGTCACACAAATTAGATGTAGTCTGTCTTTTTTGCCACTGTATAATATTATTTCAGACAAGAAAAGTATTTCTGGAGCAATGAACTTCTGAAAGAAAAGGTAAGGAACAGATAATTCACAGGGCAATACATCCCATTATTTTAAGCAATTTGCAATACAATTCATGAACAGCAGAACTCCATATTGAAAGAAAAAGGTGATTATTGGAATCTAGAATACAGAGATAAGAAATAAGTATAATATTCACACTTTTGAAGTTACCAGCAGCTATAAAAAGTACTTCATTCTAAAACAACTATGCTTGTTTGCTAAAGGAAAGTATCATATACGTGCTCTACTCCTTTTTCTCTGATCTAATGTTGGAGAGGTTGAAAAAAGGCCTCTCAAAATCACATTTCTTTCATAGATTCCATGGCCAGAAAGGACCATTGTGATCATCTAGACCAGGGGTTCTCCAACTGGCAGTCGGGACCCCTCAAGGGGTCATGAGGTTATTACATGGGTGGTCACGAGCTGTCAGCCTCCACCCCAAACCCTGCTTTGTCTCCAGCATTTATAATGGTGTTAAATATATAAAAAAGTGTTTTTAATTCATAAGAGGGGGGGGTCGCACTCAAAGGCTTGCTATGTGAAAGTACCTGTACAAAAGTTTGAGAACCACTGATCTAGACTGACCTCCAGTATAACACAAATTAAAGAACTTCCCCACAGTAATTCTTAAAGCATCTCTTTCAGAAAGAAAGACATCCAATCTTGATTTTAAAATTGCCACTGGTGGGCAATCCACTACAACCCTTGGTAAACTGGTCTAATGATTAATTGCTCTCACTCTTAAAAATGTACACCTTCTGTCCAGTCTGAATTTGTCTTTCTTCAAGCTCCCTGGAGATTGTTATGCCTTTCCCTGCTAGATTGAAGAGCCCATTATCAAACATTTGTTTCCCAGGTAGGTACTTATACACTGTAATCAGGTAACCCCTTAACCTTCTTTTAGTTAAGCTAAATAGATTGAGCTCCTTGAGTCTATCACTACGAGACATGTTTTCTAATCCTTTAATCATTCTTGTGGCTCTTCTCTGAACCCTCTCCAATTTATCATTTGACCAGTGGTCACATCAGTGCCAAACAGAGAGGTAAAATAACCTCTGTACTCCCACTTGAGGTTCCTCCTTTATAATTCCAAGGCTTATATTAGCCCTTTTGACAATAGTGGCAGACTGGAAGCTCATGTTCAGCTGATTATCCCCCTCCCCCCAAATCTTTTTCAGAGTCACTTGTTCCCAGGATACAGTCCCTCCCTCATCCTGTTGTTATAGAATACATTGTGTTCCTAAATGTATAATTTCACATTTACCCATACTAAAAATGCATATTGTTTGTTTTTGTCCATCTTACCAGACAATTCAGATCCCACTGTTTCAGTGAACAGGCCTCTTCATTATTTAACATTCCCCCAATTTTGGGGTCATCTTCCAACTTTATCAGTGCTGATTTTATGTTTTCCAGGTAATTGATAAAAATGTAAAATAGCGTGCAGCCAAGAACCGATCCCTGGTGGACCCCACTAGAATCACGCCTGCTTGGTAATTCCCCATTTACAGTTAAATTTTGAGATCTATCAGTTAGCACACATTAAATAGATTAAAAGCTAGTTATTTTAATTTCACAACATTCTAGATTTTTAATCAAAATGTTTTGTGGTACCAAATCAAATGCCTTGCAGAATACTAAGTATGTTACATCAACCCTATTACCTTTATCAACCCAACTTGTAATCTCATCAAAAAATCAAGTTAGTTTGACAGGATATGTTTTACATATACCCATGTTAACTGTCATTAATTACATTCTCCTCCTTTAATTATTTTTTAATCAAGTCCCATAACAGTCACTCCATTATATTGCCTGGGATCAACGTGAGACTGACAGGCCTATAATTACCCAGGTCATCCAGTTTACCCTTTTTAAATATTGGCACAATATTAGCTTTATCTCAGTCTTCTGGAACTTCCCTGGAGTTCTAAGAATTCTTGAAAATCAACATTAATGGTCCAGTGAGTTCCTCAGACAGCTCTTTTAAAACCCTTGAAACAAGTTATCCACACCTGCTGATTTAAAAATGTCTAAACTTTATTATCTGCTGGTAAACATCCTCCTGAGATACAGGTGGAATGGAAAAAATGTTATAATATGATATGACTACTTCTGTTTTTTCCCCCAAATAGAGAACAAATATTTATTGAACACTTCTGTATGTTCTGCATTATTGATAATTGTACTATTTCCATCTAGTAATAAACCAATATAATTGATAGGATTATTTTTGTTCTTAATATAATTAAGCTCCTTCTTGTGGTCCTTAACTCTGCTGACCACAGATTTTGCCTTGTGTCCCTTTGCTTCCCTTATCAATTTTCTACAATTCCTAGCTTTTGATTTATATTCATTACTATTAACTTCCCATTTGTTCTACTTCATAATTTTATATATATACACACACACACATACAGAGAGAGCTATATTCATTTCTTTGGTTTTACTTGATTAGTACCATCTTTGTGAAAATAATGTAAAAGGAAGGTTCATCAGCCCAAAGGATCAAGAGCCATGGTAGCTATACATTCTCTTTGATAAAGGGGAAATGATGCATTATATTGTAATTATGGGTTATCCATCTATGCATGCAATTGTCCATCTCATGAAGGTTGATGTTCCCACCTTTTCCACAGAACTAAAGCCCTCAAAGCAAAGATTTCAATCAACTCACCTACATAAACTGCTGTTCTCAACCTCAGTTATTTCCATGTATGTAATAAGAGGCTCACACCAATGGAGGAGTAGGAATAACTATTTATATCCATTAGTTACCTAGCAAAAGACCCAGATAAAGCAACACAGCTGCCTAGCACCTAATAAATAATAATAATAATTAATGGAGATATCCCATCTCCTAGAACTGGAAGGGACTTGAAAGGTCATCAAGTCCAGCCTCCTGCCTTCACTAGCAGGACCATGTACGGATTTTGCCCCAGATTCCCCAAGTGGCCCCCTCAAGGATTGAACTCACAACCCTGGTCCCACACACTGCTTTTACTCATGCCTTCTCTGGCTCCTTGGCTTGTAAATTATATCTACTTAGATTCCCTTACATATCAGTAGAGTGGGTCTAGGAGTCAAAGTGAGCAAAAGAGGGTCTAACACCACCTTACACAAAATTTGGCCTTCAGTCTGTAAAGGAAATGGATTAAAGTCTTGTGAAGCTAACCTTGGAACAACATTGGCTGTGTCTTGTCTTGGTTTGGCTTCCAGCAAGTCTAAGTTGTTCCTTTCCTAGGCTTATTCTGGAAATATTCAAACTGTATGTGTGTCAGTCAGGTACTTAGTGACATCTGAATAAATTCCCTTTTATTCCCAGGTGAAATATCTTGATCTGGAAGTATGTGTCCATCAGTTTTACATTTGGCTCTTCACCAGTTATGAAAGGTCAGGCTTTAGGTACAAACTTACTCATTGAAAACTGTTTTTATTAACAAAGGGTAAATGTGCACCTTCTGCAAATCCTAAACCAGAAATAGGTGTGTAGTCAGGATCCCAGACAAAATAATAGAATGGCTGATATGGCACTCAATAAATAATTAAAGGAGGGTAATATAATTAATGCCCATTATCATGGGTTTATGGAAAACAGATTCTGTAAAACTAACTTTTTTAAATGAGCTTACAAGTTGGTTGATAAAGGTAACTGTGTTGATGTAATAGACTTCTGTAAGGCATTTGACTTGGTACCACGTGACATTTTGATTAAAAAAATGAGAACACCACAAAATTAAAATGGCACACATTAAACGGATTAAAAACTAACTGACAGATCTCAAAATGTAATTGTTGATGGGGAATCATCATTGGGTAGGTGTGTTCATAGTGGGGTTCAACAGGGATGAAATCTTGGCCCTGCACTATTTAACATTGTTATCAATGACCTGGAAGAAAATCATCACTGATAAAGTTTGCTGTCAAAAATGGAGGAGTGGTAATTAAGGAAGAAGCCTGGTCACTGATACAGAGCAATCTGAATTGCTTAGTAAACTGGGCATTAGCAAATTATATGCATTTTAATACAGCCAAATGTGAAGTTATACATCTAGAACAAGGTATGCAGTCCATATTTACATGATGGCAAACTCTATCCTGGGAAGAAGTGACTCTGAATGAGATTTGGTAGTCATGGGATATAGTCAGCTGAACACGAGCTCCCAGATGCAACACTGTGGCCACAAAGGCTTGTGTGATCCTTGAATGCATAAACAGGGGAATCAAGTAGGAATAGGAAGGTTATTTCACCTCTCCATTGAGCACTAATGTGACCACTGCTGGAATACTGTGTCCGGTTCTGATGTCCACAATTCAAGATAATTGATAAATTAGAGAGGGTTTAAAGGAGATCTATGAGACTGATTAAAGTGTTAAAAAACATGCCTTGTTGTGATAGATTCCAGGAGCTCAGTCTATTTAGCTTAAAAAGAGAAGGTTAAGGGGTGACTTGAGTTATCTATCCATCTGCATGGGAACAAATATTTGATAACGGGCTCTTCAATCTAGCAGAAAATCCGCCACAACCCTTTCTCTATCACGGGCAATATTTAAATCCAGATTGGATTTTTTAAATAGATATGCTCTAGTTCAGGGATCGGCAACCTTTGGCACATGGCCCGTCAAGGAAACCCACTGGCGGGCCAGGCCGGTTTGTTTACCTGCAGCGTCTGCAGGTTTGGACGATCGCACAGCTCCCACTGACCACAGTTCGCTGTTCCATGCCAACGGGGACTGCAGGAAGCGGCGTGGGCCGAGGGATGTGCTGGCCGCCACTTCCCACAGCCCCCATTGGCCTGGAATGGTGAACCGTGACCAGTGGACGCTGCAGGTAAACAAACGGGTCCGACCCCACAGTGACTTTCCCTGACGGGCTGCGTGCCAAAGGTTGCCAATCCCTGCTCTAGTTCAAAAGAAAATAGTTTGGACAAAGTCAATGTATTATACAGGAGATGAGACTAGATGTTCACAATGGCCCATTGGGCCTTGGAATCTAAGAATTTGGTGAAGTAAGCACTTAAGCAGTTATGCTTATAAGTAAGCACTTATTTTTCAGGCCAACCCCACCCACCTACTATATGAAACTCCTATCCTCTGTGATCACCATTGGCAAAGCCTTATAATTTAAAGGGGAGATTCAACATAACATTATGGCTAGATAGATGGAACCATATACTGTAGATTCCCATTAGTCCAATGCAGAGGAAGAAGGCAGACCCAGTCAATTGATGGAACCATTACATACAAGTTCAGCTAATAAATAGCCCTTCCCAGTTTGGATTAGGAACTGAAGCCAAAGGAAAGGGTGGTCAAAAGCCTCAAGGCTTATCTACCACTTGAAGACCAGTTTTATAGGCCTTTGACAACCCTTTCCTTTCATTTCAGTTAATTAGCCCCCTCCATCTTTACATGCTTTGTATTTCATATCTTTTAAAAATATTCTCAACCTCATTGTTTGATAATCTTTCAAACAACTTTCCCTGTTAGCCTCCTCTGGCCAGCAGGAACCAAGATTATACCAGCATCACCCATGAAGAGGAGATAGGCAAGAAACCAGAAGAACAATATTGGAATAGCACAACTTTAAACTTTGTGCCTACCCATTCGTCTGTGGGGTGGGGTGAAATACTACATTTTGGCCACTGTGTGGTGCTGCTCTATGGGGCTCAATCAGCAACACTGGATTTTTCCCAAAATAAGTAGCCATTGCAGGCTGATCCTTTGTGCCTGACTCCAGAAAATTCCCAGAAGATGAGAGGATTAATTTTTAAGAGAATTCTGCCCTAGAACAAGACTATAACCTCATATTTATTTTAGTTGTGTAGTGAGCAGGAGAATGGAGCAGACTAGCTATGCAGGGTGCACCCGGCAGCAGTTTCTCCTTATATACACCTTTTTCTCAGGGCTTCATATTAGGCTTCAGAAAAGAGCTTAGTACTTTTCTGGATTTAACCATTCAGTCGCTGTTCCCCACTGGATTTTCTCTTCCTTAGTTTAGGATTGCTCTCAAATACCAATCTTTTGAGGTTTTGACATACTGAATTTTTTTAAAATAATTTTTGCACACAGCATTTACACTTCCAGATTTCAACTGAAACAAGAACCTGAAATTCTCTAAGAAACCCCATTTGCATAAGATTGCTAGCCATAGTTTGCAGACTTAAGAAACCTTGAGTAATTTGGGTAATCATTTGATTTAAGTCCAAAAGTCAAACCTTTTGATGTTCAATCATCACTAGGGGTCAAATTCTCAGCTTGTAGACAAAGCCTGACTAAAATATCTTTTGCTCGCAGGAAGTCTGTGGCAGTTGGGAGCAAAGGCAGCCTGAGAATTTTGGGATACGCCTGAAAAACAGGGGTTTGAGTCCCCCACTTATACATTTAAACAATATCTCACGAAAATTATTCTCTTTGCCCTTCCTTACTCCCAATTTATCTGACTTATTTTATATTGTTATGCTGAAAGGTGCAAGTGGCTGCCAGCAGGGGGAGGGTCATTGATCTTCAGACAATCACAGACCAGTGAGCAGGCAAAGCACTTTCTTTCAGGCTAATGGAAGGAACAATTAAGCCCCTTTGTGTTGTCAAACATCTGCAGACATGTGGAAGCTGGCACTCAGCTGCATGGCTAGGCCTAAGCAGAGCTAACCCAGGTAGATAAAGTGGTGTTTCCATGATTGCAAATACACTGGCTAGGATAGTAGATGCCTCCTGTATGTGTTGGGAAAGAGAGAGAGCCTGTCAGAGGTAAGTGTGACCCTTACCTGAGAAGAAAGCAGAGAGAAAGAGCACTTCTTGGGCTCAAAGCTCACTGGAGCAGCAGGCATGGGCAGTTCTTGCCACCAGAGCCCCACTGCTGGAGTCCTGGGGTAGGGCTGCGGGGCTCTGGGGGCTATTTAAAAAGTCTGGGGCTCCCGCTGCCTCTACTGCCTCGGCCCTTTAAATAGCCGCCGGAGCCCCGCGGCTTCCCCTGGGCTCCTGCGGCTATTTAAAGGGCTGGAGCGGTAGAAGCAGGGGAGCCCTAGGCCCTTTAAATAGCCCCCCAGAGCCCTGGGATGAAGCGGGGGGCTCGGGGGCAATTTAAAGGGCTGGGGCTCCAGCTGCCTCTGCTGCACCCCCTGCCCGCACCAGCCCCACACCCCCTGCCCTGCTCGCAGCCAGTCCCTGTCTCCAGCCAGCCCTGCACCCCCTACCCGCCTCCAGCCCCGCCCCCCCATCTGCACCAGCCCTGCACCCCCTGCCCTGCCTGCAGCCAGCCCTGCATCCCCTGTCCACAGCCATCCCCTGCCCACAGCCAACCCCTGCTGCACCCTCTGCCCTGTCTCCAGACAACCCCTGCCGCACCCCCCTGCAGCCCTGCCCAAAGCCAGCCAGCCCCATACAACCCCTGCCCACACCAGCCCTGCACCCCCTTCCCTGCCTGCAGCCAGTCCTGCCGCACCCCCTGCCCTGTCTCCAGCGAACCACTGCCGCACCCCCCTGCCAGTCCCGCACTCCTCTGTCTCCAGCCCTGGCAACCCATGCCGCACCCCCCTGCGGCCCTGCTTGAAGCCAGCCCGCCCCACAAACCCCTGTCTCCAGCCAGCCCCCCACCCCTTGCCCTGCCTGCAGTCATCCCTGCCGGGGCCCCGCCGAAAATGTTCGAATTGGGCCCCGCACTTCCTAAAGCCGGCCCTGTTTGATAGAGCCAGAATTTCACATATAGGCTATCTGTCATGGAAGTATGAAATAAAGGAGCTTAAATTACACTCACTAACCTAAAAATTCTCTTTTTGCTTTCATCTGTTGTCATTTTCTTAATCCCCTCTTCTCTCTTTCCAGTGCTAATCAAGTCTACTCCATTGCACAACACTCTCTCTTTTTTGTCTGTTTTGTTTCTTATGCTTCTTTCTCACTGCTTGATTCTCACTTCTTTTTTTTAAATAAGAGATCAAAAATCTTACATTTTTTCATAGTGGAGAGCTCTGCTTGACAGAGGCAGTCCAACAGTGGCCACAACCTCCATTCATTATTGTACAACAATCACAGCAATAGCACAGCTGGAAAAAATATCTGGAAAGTTATGTATGTAATTGTTGTATAGGTGGCCTCCTGTTTCATCACTCCATCCTCTTACATATCAACTGCTACTGTTAGAGTCAGATAGATTCCACCCTCCTTCCAGCTGCTCTTGGGACCATCTAGGCTCTTCTGCACAGTGAAAAGCATGGACACATGCAGAAGGAGCTGGAAGAAAAGAGTGGGGCACCAGAACCATGTGATCTACCAGTTCTCTGCATACCATTTATGATCTACAGACTATTGTGGACAGCTGGTGTACTAGATAATTCTTCTGTTGGGGAGCTTTGGCATATAGTCAGCCTTCTGGTGTGAATAACTGGTTATTTGCATGTGCAGATGTGGGTTCAAAATGTGAATAAGTAAATGAAGAACCGTCTTTTGAACCACTGGCTCATGAAGTTAGCATTTAAAATTGAGCATTGCAGAACTAGAATATCAAACCAGGTTTTAATGGCGTGTTTGCTATTTTGTTACACAAGAAAATGAGCATCTTACAATACAACCTCTATTGTAAAATCCTATTTAGAAATTAAATGCTATGTGTCTCTGGGTCATTTCTTTCTCTCTCATTTGTGCATTTTCCAAGACAGCTACCGCGCCTGTCGTTTCTTTGTCAGCATTGCCACAAGCTGTGGTATGCCAGTACCCTGCAGCTTCCTATTCAATTCATTGTATAATAGCAGTGGGCCATTTGCTGCCACCCTTGGTGTCACAAACAAAGTCAAAGGCAAACACTATGTTTCTAACATATGAGACAGTAGTGAATATCATATTGGAACAGTGAAGCCTACTGAAAAGTGAAATCCCTTCAGAGATGGATTTTTGTGACTGCAGAAAATTGAGGCAACCCTTTTAGAATAATCACCAGTTTTCTTTGGTAATGGTGTCACAACCTGGCCCAGATGCACTCTGGTTGGACAGCTATTTGTTTTGATGGGTTCCCACCGCGACTCCCATGTGCTTCTAGGGTATGTCTACTCTGCAATTAAAAACCTGTGGCTGGCCCATGCCAGCTGACTTGTGCTCATGGGCCTCGGGGTGGTTTAATTACAGTGTAGACATCTGGGCTTAGGCTGGAGCCTAGGCTCTAGGACCCTACATCCTGGGAGGGTTCCCACAGCTCGGCTATAGCCTGAGCCAGAACGTCTGCATCACGATTAAAAAATCCCAAGCCCGAGCCAGCTGGAATGGGCAAGCTGCGTGTGATCAATTGTATTGTAGACACCCTAAGACCCCTGGGTCTGGGCTGTGACTGGTCAGTGTTCCTAGCTCTGGGAATCTCAGGGTACATCTACACTGCAACAAAACAGCCACAGCTGGCCCAGGCTCACACTGCAGGACTATACAATTGTAATATAGATGTTAGGGTTTTGGCTGGAGCCTGGGCTCTGAGACCTGTCGAGGGTGGAGTGTCTCAGACCCCAGGCTCCAGATAGAGCCTGAACATCTACACAGTTATTTTTATCCCTGCAGCCTGAGCCCCAATTAGCTGACCCAGGCTCTGAGATTCAGTGCCACAGGTTTTTTTAAAATCAGTGTTAGATATGGCATGGCATCCTAAGGCATACTCCCACATGCAGACCCCATGTAATGCCCTTCTTAGGCAGCAAGACCTCACACTCTGGCTGCCTAAACCCTGCCATTAATGACCCAACTTTCCCAAGCCCTTAGTTTCTTAGACATATTTAGTCCTCCCCCTAAAGTCCAGCTGGCTATGGAAGCTCTCGTTTCCTGGTTAGACACTTCAAGGGCTATGTGGCATTAAATCAGGTACACAAGCTTAACAAAGGAATTTCTTAGGCACACACACTTCACTCCCAAAAAGAAACCATAAGAGTTGTTCTGTGGAAAACAGAACACTTCTAAATGCAAAGTGCCTCTGGTCTGATCTCACCAGCTCCTTGAGAGTTATGGATTTGGTGCAATTCCTGAGATCCCCCTCTGGCTGCCTTGCTTCCAGCAGTGGGATGGCCTTCTCTGCTAAGAGAAGCACCACTTAAAAAATGACTGTCCCCTATTTCCCTATATGCAGCAAGCCATGGGCTGGTCCAGGGTCCACTCCCATCAGCTTTTATGTTAGAGACACATTCACAATCAATGGCTCTGCTGGTAGAAACCCCACTGAACCACTCTTCTCAACTGAAGAACGATGTTGGCCCCTTGATTGATTTGTCACATCTTCTCAGCTATAGTCTGTCGACTAGGTATCAAGTCTGTGCTACAAAATGGATTCTCTAATACACAATGAAGCTTGCAATCACAAATGGGGTTCACAAAACAAAATGTAATTCATAATTTGACACAAACTATTCCCAAAATTATCAGAGGTATCACCCAGATTACACAACATTTTGCAGAAAGGATGCAAGATTCTTTAAAATAAATAAAGAACTGGTTGTGGATCTCTTTCCCTATGCTAAAATCTTTGCCAAGTCAGGTTAAGCTTTGTCCTCTTCTCAAACATCTATGAGTTCACAATTCATGGGAAAGGTGACTGGGCAGAGGCAAAAGGAAAGTTTTTCAGAGAGAGAGAGAGAGAGAGAGAGAGGGGGAAGGAAATCTGAGATGCAGGATTCAAATCTATCTCTTGAACATCCACAGAATTCAGGAATGTTTGGATCCAGGGCTTTTCTTCAGCCCATTATTGAACTAATGTGATAGATTTAAAACGGGCTCAAATGTCAATTTCCCCCATCAGTCAGAGATGCTTAAACTAGCTTTTTAGGGCTGGATTGCACACTCACTAAAATCAATGGAAGTCTTTCTACCGCATTCAGTGGGAACTAGATCAGGCCCTTAGTTTGAGTCTGTCACAGGGAACTTCTTCAGCTTCCCAGCAAGCAGTACTGCCTAGACTATTTTTGTGGTCTTTTAGTCAAACACCCTCAGGCTGTTTCCCTTTTACCCATATGTATTTAATCTTCAGTTTCAACACATAACAGAGAATATTCATATTATACACACATACATATATATATATATATATATATATATATATATATATATATATATATGAACAGAAGAAGATTTCCACACACCTTCTCTGCCCTCCCCAATTCACCATCTGAGCTCCTTATATTGCCTGTTCCTCCCAAGTATATCTCCTCTCAGTTATTGAGCTAATTACCTCATTAGCCCAACAATTACCATAAAATGTTAGTAATGCCCACTAGAAACAGGCTAACTGGGTCCAGTTAAGTCTGCAGCCTTCTCTGTGCTGCAGCAACTTTACTTCGATAACCAGAGAGTCCAGCTAGCACGCTGTCACAGAGCCCATGGTTAATTTTTAAGCCCCAAAGCAGATTTCTTTTTCTTGAGATGGAATAAAAATCAACAACTATCATAGAAAGAAAAATAAACACAAAAATTGAAACAGAACACAGAAGGGACCCTGCCAATATTGCCAACTACCCACATTGCTCATGCATTTGCTGTAACTATGTATGCAAATAATAGTGTTCCATGGAACATACACACAGATTTGCAACACAAGTGCTATGAGCATTTTAGATATCAAGGTGAAAGGTGTCTTATATTAAAAAAAGGTAGACGTAAGTGAGGTTTGCTATTAAACTTAGCCCTTACATTCAAAATGGGTCTTTGTTTTGTTTTATAACTAGGTGCAGCAAGAAACTATACAAATCAGTACAAATAGAAGGCAGAGATGGCTTAAACCAAAGTGTTTTAACATCATAATCTGGGAGAGATTTCAATAGCATGTAGTAGCTTTTGAGACCTTGGGTTGACTGTTATTTATGACATGAATAGATTCTTTTAAAGTGAGATCTACAATTAGGGAAAACAAATGATTGTGAATGAATTTACAACTTAATAAGCCTAGTAATGGGCTAGATGATGGGCATAGTCATTTTCCTTACCATTAATGCATACCTAGGTCAGTACAATTACTGACCTAAAATTATTCTACTATGCCTGTTTGAATAACATACACGAAATAACAACATGCATGAGCCCTTACCAGCCCCAAATAGTCTTCTTGCTAATTCAGAGCAAAATGTTTGCATTAAATGTCAAACTTAACCTTGGGCTCAAGGTTTGATGCCTACTTGAAACTCGGTTCATGCTCACTATGATGGGATCTACAGGACTTCCCCCTGCTAAGGAGCTCTTGGAATCAAAAAGCATGGGAGCTGCTCCCATTTCATAGGAGAAAGTTCTACTTCCATAGCAGTTACAGAATTCCAGTCTATGCATTCTGTGGATTTCAGAGACCTTGGCCCATCCATCTATTTACCATCTATGCAAACTGGGCTATGCAAGTGATGTCAGGGACTAACCGCAAGTTGCCTCTGTCACAGGCATAGTCAATGCTTCACAGGCTGAACTCTCACCAGGCTTCTATGTTTGGATCCACAAGCTGGGCCCATGTACTTCTAAACATGATGGTTCTGGGATGCTAAAGATGGTGCGTGCATTTGATGAGATTCAAAACTCTACTGTAGAATATGCATCAGAGAAGTCCCTACTGATGATAGCTGGCACCTTACTGAGGAACCCTTCAAGGTGATAAGACACGGCCAGCTCAGTTATTTTCAGAGGTCCCATATCAAGCCTGTAATATCTATGCAGTGAGAAGAGAATTCTGGGAAACTGAAGATCAAATTATTTATTGCAACCATTTGAAGTCCCAACATAGACCACATGGGGAAAATATATGAGGAACACCAGGACCTCACAAAATGTTAGGAGTGAGCCCAAATGTCAGTGTAGTGGTCTAACATATGGCAGGATTTAATCTGTAAAATGGAATCACACAAGTCATGAAGAATGACCAGATAAAGACAATTCAAAACCTGTCATATCCACAGCATTACCTATTATGCTTTGAAAAGAATTATGCTAGACCTGGCAACCATTTTATTTTTCTAGATTTGTAAAATTCTATGTCTATTACTTGTTGATTTGTGCATTTGGTGAGAACATTTTTAAAGGCACATTTAAGCTTCTTTGCAATCTGGAAGAAATAGCCTCTGACAATGGGATACAGTTTGCCAGCTCTAAATTCTAGACAGTTTAGATACAGTATGATTTAAAGCATATTATGATCTCCAGCTCTTTTTAGCCGTAAATTGACTGGTAAAGAATGCAATGCTGATTACCATGACAAAAAGACCCCCCTATCAGCTCTGCTGAATTACAGAGTATGCCCCATATTCATTATCCCAGTAAACTCAGTTCAGCTGCTTATAGATTGAGATCAGAACAACACTGGAACCCTTACAAGTCAGTCTGCATCCAAAATGGCTCTACTTTAAAGAGGTGAGGCTGAGAGGTTACCAGTCTAAGGTAGTCTGGCATTTTCCTTTGACTTTTGGAATACAGCCTGAAAGTTACACAAACGGACCCAGTCCTGATAAAACTGGACAAAGCCAACTGCTGCCCTTCTTTGCTCCCCTACAGCTGTAGAGAGGAGAGTTAGACTGAGCCTCACTGTTTAAGCTTGAACATATTTTTAACATTGCATTTTTCCCCTCAGTACCTAACATTTGACAAACTGACTGTGCAGCTCACTCTGTTCTAACTGAAGAGGAGTTCTGTTCAATTGAAGATAATACTGTCAATTGCAGGATACAGGCATGATTGAGGCAATCAGATTCTCTAGGGTAGCAGTGAAGGGAAGTCTCCAAGAGCTGGGCCAGATCAATACAGCCTGCAGGCAGGAGTCAGCCAACATGTTTGCTCGTGTGGCCAGCAGGAGACAGAGCCAAGCCTGCTCCCAGCAAAGGAGCAGTTTCAGTGTACTAAGCAGCCAGCTTCAGTTAGAATGAGATGAACCCTGGGGAATTAACTCCTTAGAGTCAAGTGAATCAGCTGTGGCTGTTCTGGTAGTTTGTGTGTAGTAGGTAAACTTGTACAACTGAGCTATATCATCCTCCTACTGACACTGGGGGCAACAGCATTAACATTATTGTACACAAGATACAATACTGAATTACTGACTTCTGCAGGCATGTAAGAGAGGGAATGTTTCTACAAGTAGGTACAGAATACATGCATTCACACATATCACAAATACTACACCAAATCTGCACACTGAGTTACACAATTCCATCCAAATAATTTCAATTCATTAGGATTCTAGTGCGGTTATGCAGGCATAACTGAGGAGAATTTGACTCAGTGTACAAATTAAACTTCCAAAGCCTAAAAGGACAAGAACAGGGGGAGTGTGGCAGGGTAACACAAGGAAGCTTTGCACAAAGTAGAATTGATTTCTGTAAGGTAATTCCCATTTTCAGTAACCTCACTTTCCTATGTAAACCTCATTGATAAATGGATATAAATTTGGTTTGAGTGGGCCACAGAAAAAAGTGAGTAAAGTGAGGGAGGGTTGAGAGGAGAGAATAATACTGCGGTATTAATTGTTACATCCCTTTGATCTTGTCAGAATTATATTGTTGTGAATATTAATGTATCAAATTATTTTGTTTAATGAAATCTGTCCTAGATAAGACTACACTGGAAAATTAGCACTGCGTTGGTAGGAAAGTGATTCATTAGACACACAAATCATGGGTTTATGCAAGATCATACCAAATTGATCATGAACGTTACACATTCAAACGAGGCAGTATCTAATTCACAGGCAAAAGGTAGACACAAAGACCAACTGAAAGACAATTTATAGAAACCTATGTTCCTTATTGGCCTCTCTCTTTTAAATATGAGCACATGAACAACTTGTTTGACTGAGTCTACTACTATTTTTTACCAAACCAGGCCCAATGTCACGTGCATAGAGAACATGGTGTTCAATCCCATCCTCCTGTATATAAATGCAACTTCTAGTGACATGAATAGGAGATGCACCTGAAGGGCAATATTGGTCCCATTGATACCAGTCAGCTCTGTGTTCTTGGGGAACCAGGGCACAGTATCCAGTCTGTCTGACTCATGAAAGACACGCCCCCACATCAGCCTCTGCTTGAACCAAAACCGATCAGAGAAAAGACTTGCAGAGAGCAATGAAGGGCAGATTGGAGACACATCTAGACCCCTCCTGACAAGGGTGACAAGATTAAAGCATCTCTATTAGCATACAGAATGAAAAACAGAGAACTGCACTGAACTCTGGGACCAGAAAAGCAGGGAAGCACTGCATCATGGGGGATGTCTGTCCCAGATGTTAATGAACCTACGCCTGCACACACTCAGCTCAACAATTATCAGACCAATTCTAGCAATGAATCCTTGATTGATATCCAAAATACTGAAGCAGCCTAATTACATTGTGAGCTCCCTGGTAAAAAACACCACCCATAGCCAAGAGTGTTCAGCTCCGATTGTCTAGCCTAAAGAAAACCCTTGTGTCACCAGATTACCCATAAATAAATCTAGTGTTCTTCCTTGAACCATTGTATTTTCTCTACAAAACCCCCTACCTATGCCCAAGTAAGTATTCTGATGCATGGTCCCAAACTCTGCATCAGTTCTGCTGGGACTCCATCTCCTGACTGATCATGCTGGGGGCTCTGCCTGTCTCCAGCACTCAAGACCCTGAGCTACCACCATCACCTGGGAACCCCGACCAGTTCAAGCCTCGTAGAGAGGGTGAGATCCCTCTCTCTCTCTCTCTCTCTCTGTTTTCTTTTCTACCTCAGGTATTAACCTTTAATAATAATGTAACTGTTATGTTTGTTTAGCACTCCTTGTGTGGTTATCACTATTATTCAATAAATAACTTTTATGGTTAAGCTGGTTGCTTCTCTTTCTCTCTCTGAACTTTACTCTTTTGTGTTTTTAGCTTTCCCATTTACTCTGCAACAACACTTCTTTTACCTAAGCTAAAGATCCCTGTAGCGCCCAAAAATACTGTGGCGTTGCTCATCAAATGGATTACTACCAGTACAATTGTAATGTGAAAGTGGGGATAGGGACGTGATGAACCTGTGGCATATAAGGGTGGCACCTTGAAAGTGCTGCTTGACCCAGCCCATTGAGTACAGGGACATATAAGGGGATCAGCTTGAGAGTGCAGATTGACCTGGTCCACTCAGACTTGGGGTGTGTGTGTGTGTGTGTTCATCTGATTCTGGGGCTGCAGGAACCCAGCCCTGGGGGACCTAGGTCCTGCAGGATAGCTCCATTGGGAGGGGACTTGCAGAAGGGAGAAGTAGAACTCCATATGAACACACAAGTGACACAAGCAGTACTTTAATAGAATTACAGAACAACCCTCCCTCCCCGGAAGATTAACCCTAATAAATGAGCATACCCCATAATAATGGGCACATCTGGTAACACCATGACACATGAATAAATGCCCCGTACAAAGCATGGTGTAAGGGACTAAGCAGTCTTGACTAGCAGTCACAGCTGGGCTGTGCTCTGCTTCTCAGGGACAGTAGCTGCTGAGCTGAAGTCAGAGGGAATTGCAAGGGCCAGCTTCAGTAAACAAGAATCTGGGTCAGAGTCAGACTAGGGTCAAAGGGAGTACCAGACTGGAATCAGGCAGGGCCAGTGCTACCATTAAGGCGAACTAGGCGGTTGCCTAGGGCACCAAGATTTGGGGGCGCCAAAAAGTAGTGCCCCCAATTTTTTTTTACAGCGTTCCTCCCCAAGCGCGCGGTTGCCGCTCCACTTCTCCCGCCTCCCAGGCTTGCAGCGCCAATCAGCTGTTTGGCGCTGCAAGCCTGGGAGGAGAATTAGAGCGGGGGTGACGTGCTCGGGGAGGAGGTGGAGCAGAGGTGAGCTGGGGTGGGGAGGTGCCGCACAGCTCCCCGGGCCAGGGGGATGGGGAGCTGCCGCGGGGGTGCATCAGGGTGTGTGGGGGGGAGTTGCCACAGGGCTCCCCATCCCAGCTCACCTCTGCTACGCCCCCTCCCCGAGCACACTGTCGCTGCTCCACTTCTCCCGCCTCCCAG
Source organism: Malaclemys terrapin pileata (assembly GCF_027887155.1). NCBI lineage: Eukaryota > Metazoa > Chordata > Testudines > Emydidae > Malaclemys > Malaclemys terrapin. Next base: position 32,975,625 of record NC_071505.1, read on the forward strand.
GCTTGCGGTGCCAATCAGCTGTTTGGCGCCACAAGCCTGGTAGGGGAGGAGAATTAGAGCAGGGGAGGCTTGCTCGGGGAGGAGGCGGAGCAGAGGTGAGCTGGGGTGGGGAGCTGCTGCATGGCTCCCCGGGCCAGGGGGATGGAGAGCTGCCGCGGGGGTGCCTCAAGGTGTGTGGGGGGGAGCTGCCACAGGGCTCCCCATCCCAGCTCACCTCTGCTACGCCCCCTCCCCGAGCACACCGTCGCTGCTCCACTTCTCCCGCCTCCCAGGCTTGCGGTACCAATCAGCTGTTTGGTGCCACAAGCCTGGTAGGGGAGAAGAATTAGAGCAGGGGAGGCTTGCTCGGGGAGGAGGCGGAGCAGAGGTGAGCTGGGGTGGGGAGCTGCTGCATGGCTCCCCGGGGGGGGGAGCTGCCATGGGGGGGCACCTCAAGGCAGAGGGTGGGCGGGGAGCTGCTGCAGGGCTGGGGGGGGGGGCGCAAGGTGGAAGTTTCACCTAGGGAGCGAAACTTCCTTGCACCGGCCCTGGAATCAGGGTCAGAGTCAGACCAGAGACAAGGCTGGAATCACAGCAGACTTTGTTGCCCAGATAATTTCCTGGAGCAACCCCTCAGCTTAAATAGGATGGTTGGTCAGTGAGCTGCAGGGTATTGTCATGCTGGCTCTTTGGGGTGCTATTTCCTGCAGCACCTACTTTTCACAGTGCTCCCAGACTATTACTTTGCAGGGTTTTTTGGAAAAATCAAGGCAAACTAATAATGTAGCTGTAAGGTTCTATATTGATTCAATAGCTCCATATTTTGAAGCTCCACAGAGTACATCTAGGGGAGTCCATCTTCTGTCCTCTTTTACCTCATTATTGTACTTTCCACTAACTCTACTTCTCAAGATTCAGTTTCTTTTTCTGCTTCTTACAGCTAGCCCTTGTTTTGGAAGAAGTGAGAAAGAGCATTTATTACATTCTAGCAGATCAGAGAAGCCTTTGGAAACTCCCAAGTCTTGGTCTGAGCTACAATTTCCAGAAAATGTCACTTAAAGACAAATGGTTCACCATTACAGCAGAAGACTTTTAGGCCTATAAGCCACAGCTGGTTTACTGTGATTTACAGTAAGTTAGTGGTTTTCCAAGTACACCTCTACCCCGATATAACGCTGTCCTCGGGAGCCAAAAAATCTTACCGCATTATAGGTGAAACAGCGTTATATCGAACTTGCTTTAATCCACCGGAGAGCGCAGCCCTGCCTCCCCCACCCCCCGCCCCCAGAGCGCTACTTTACCGCGTTATAGCTGAATTAGTGTTATATCGGATCGCATTACATCGGGGTAGAGGTGTAGTTTACAGTTAGAAAACTGATGGATTCATATTTTGTGGACTTACTGGTTAGCTTTTTAATGTTGGATAGCAATACCAATCCCAAGAACCAGTTTCTGCCTAAGTGAAGGGAAACCACCTACTACAAAGACTGAAAGAGAACTGGGGAGTGGGTGAAGTAAAAATGCCTCTTCATGACTGTAAACATGCTTGTATTTAACTGCTCTCACCTAACTAACTATAGCATCCCCTCCAGGGAAGACTTAAAAAAAGGAGACATCATGTCAAAGACTGACAATATGGTGGAAATTAACAATGTTCTTTATTTTGCTTGGTATAAATATGCTGGCTTTAAGATTTTAAATGGCTAATGTCTATATATCAAATGCAGTTGATTACTGAGTAATGTGTTAAAATTCAGAGCTAGATACTTAATTTGTTACTTCTTTCAGTTCAATATCTTAAGCAGGCTACTAGAAGTTAGACCTAAAATACCAGGAATTTGATGTAGATAATCTTCAAGATAGAATTTTGCCCTCATTTTGCTAAGACTTTTATATCCTCATCAGTCCTTATTCATTCAGTGATATGAAGACATTGTACTGTATTGTAATTTATTTCAGTCTTGTTTGCTGTTTCTTAGTCTGTGAAGACTTAATTGTTTCCTAATCTTAGGAAAAAGCTCACCTTTCTAAGTCATCAGTGTATCTGAGCTAGTTATTTTTGTTCTTGCTGTCAAATCTAGTATATTTTATCATCCTACCTGAGGTGATGACTCACTTCTGAATGAGTTGGTAATTTGCTAAACTTGAGGCACTTTCATAATAGCATTCCACATACAGAAAAACTTCATTTCCCAAACCAGTTAAGGTTGCTAAGTGACAAAAACATACTTTCCTACCACATCACTTACAAATTCCAGGCACTTTAGTGCAAAGAAATGCAAAGTTATTGCTATTCTAAATCTTGCACTATTGCATCAGAAAAATGAATATGTTGCTTATATCTGCCACAAAGAGAAGCAGAGTTCATTACAACACCACCTTAACTCTGACCCATGGATTAGTTTATTTTTATGCATTATGATTTGTCTTGATTTTTGGCATCTATTTTCTTTTTAAGGTTTACTCTTCAGTGAGGAGTATCATTTAACACTTATAAACTGGCAGCTGAAATTCTTGATAATGTATTTATAATTGCTTTCTTGAGAACAATATTGCGTATGCATTTTAACAGGAACAATGTATATCACTGTCAATTTCTAGTAAAACTATGCTTGTATGCGGACTTGTATTTGACACTAATAAGCATCATTAGTATGTATGCATATAAAACTTTTATTTGTCTTTCAGATGGATTTTTTTATTGTTTTATAAATAGCATTGTGTAAGAGTTATGTTAAGCAGTGTTGTGATGACACATTGATTATGCATACCAATGCATGTGGGCAGTGTAAGATTTTTTTTCCTTCACATATCATTTCCTTTCCTTTAAGTGTCTGGATTTTGCAAACAATTGGATAGGTTAGTACATTACTGTTGGTTAGCAACACCAAGTGTGTAGGTCTTGTTTGTTTTGAAGGAGCTTTTTCCTTTTAAGTAGACAATTAATTGAAAATCAAGTTTTTGTAACAGGAAAGAGGCTATTACTAGATAATTAAAATAAAGAAATGAGCAACACTCACCAAGTTAATAATGGCTAGAAAAAACACCCACATTAGCCTAGTAATTTTGAAATTGCAATGGAAAGAATGTCAATGAAAATGCACTGCCTGAAAGTAACACATCATAACTATATATCTGCAATGGCCATGAAAAGCATTCATAAGTGAGAGCACCCTACATACAAGAAATGAGCAATACTCACCAAGTTAATAATGGCTAGAAAAAACACCCACATTACCCTAGTAATTTTGAAATTGCAATGGAAAGAATGTCAATGAAAATGCACTGCCTGAAAGTAACACTTCATAACTATATATCTACAATGGCCATGAAAAGCACTCATAAGTGAGAGCACCCTACAAACAAGAAGTATAATGCCACGCCATGCCATGCTTTGTGTTGGTCATTGAAATAATTAACTGTCAACAGCCTCTCTCAGAATTTGTCAGCTTTTTTCTTTTCTCCATCTTAAGTGTTAGAGAATCCAACTTTACTGTTCCTGACCTTGAAAAAATACCTTTACCATGAAACAATGTCAAAATCTGTTTCCAGGCATGTATATTTGTATAAATAAATGCATCTATAAAGTACAGGGTAGGAAGTAAACACTCAGCATTTGGGTGCTTAATTTTTAGGCACCCTTCCATTTTGCTGGAATCCACATCTCTGAGTTAGGGACCCAGTTTTTCTAAACAATGTATGATGAGGGCTGGGCACCTAAAGAAGTCAGCAAGCTGAATGGGGAGTTGCCTAAATTAGCCAATAGTAAATGCTGAGGAGAGGGGTGAGTCCTAAACCCTGACTCTCAAAGGGATTTAATCTAATGGAGACACCTCTCTCTGTTGGGGATTCATATCTGTGAATCCTCTCATGGAGTTAGGGCTGACCTGACATACGGGGCCTTTCTGCTGAAAAACTGGGGAGGAGCTGCCCCTTTTGCCAGCTAGTAGTCCAGTGGTTAGAACACTCCCCCATGCTGTATGAGCCCCAAGTTCAAATGCCTCCTTTGCCAGAAATGAGGCAGTTATATGAACGCAGGTCTGGCATATCTCAGGTTAGTTGCCTAACCTGTGGGATACTGGGTTTCATTAGGTGAGTCTCTCTTAATTTGGAACTGGGTTAAATTTTTCAGTCCAATAGTAAATTGGCAAAAAATCTAGTTTTGGGGCACCCAAAACAATTCACAAATTTGGGCTGAACTCAGCGAATGGTTTCAACCAAATAACAAAAGAAGAAGACATTACTAGAAAGTCTAAACAGTTCCTTCTGAAAATTTCAGAAGGAACTGTTTCTACATTTTATTTTAAAACTAACCATTTTGCATTCAAATGACATTTGAAATGTTTCATTTGCCCCTAATGATTTTATTTTCATTTTTTTTTTTTTTTTGGTTTTTCATTTTGGTGAGATAAATGGGAAAAGTGTGGGGCCCAAACTAAACATAATAGCAATCATTAAAATATTTGCTTAATTAAAACCTCTCTTCAAATAGAGTCTGAAAACTCTGAAAACTAACTGCACTTGTAAATGTAATGATAGAAGGTCTCCTATAAATTCTTCTTAACCTAAACCAACTTGTACCCTAACCTATTTCAGCTTGTACCACCAATGAACCCCCAATGGTCCCCACTGTCTTCTGGGAGAACCAAGTCAACTGCAACCCACTTTCATTTTTCCTGATGTTCATCAGGCACAAAGAAAATAGACACTGCAAATCATTGAAGAGCCTTGTTAATGCAAAATATTATAGATGTAAATATGTATATAATATTAACATTACTTAATATTTTAGTATTAAGCCTCACAACTCTTCTGCTTTTGGAATCTGGCTGGTATGACATCAGGAGATGAAGTTATACAGCCCTCATTATTACTTCAGTGGGTATTTTTTAAAGTTGTCATTTAAGAAAACCAATTTTTATTAGTAATAAAATTGTGACAGTGTCTCACCAGGTCAGGTCAGAGCCATAGGCCAATTCACTTCTGTCTGAATATCAAAGTCATGTTAGTTGTATTAGTGTGTAATAGTGTGAAGCTAATTCACAGGTATGCTAATAGAGATAAAAAAGATACTAAGATTATTGTATTCACTTATCTGTAATTGGTTGTTTGATATTATGTATATATTTTGCATATCCTGTAGTTGGATAACTCTAGATCAAAGTGTGTGTTAGTGTTAAGATGAGAAGATGTTTGTTGTATAAACTATTCACAACATATTCTCTTGCAGACACCAAGCAGTGGATTTAATTGTCTCCCCTTTTGGGGAGCTCATGCTACTTAATGATAGCAAAAGAAACTTTATAATTGGAATAGGGGGGACTAGAAAAAACATTTAGGGCCAGATTCTGCCACCCTTACTCATACTGAGCAGGATCTCACTTTGTGAGTAGTCTCACTGAAATCAATAGGACTTTTTGTGGAGTAAGGCCCAGATTCACAAAAGGACTGGCATTGCAATTTGTAATTTTTAGACACCTTGAAAATCCCTAAACCCTGATCTAGGCACCTTGGTTTTGTATGCATTGTGAGATGAAGTGGCCTGGTAATGGGGTCCATAGGAGGTGGGGGGGGCTGCATAAGTTAGCCAATAGATTATGACAGAGGGGTATGTCCTAGGCCCCACCCCTCTCAGGAAACCCCTGTCCTGGAGTCAGGTGCCTAAGCCGTTCTTTCAAGAAAGGTGGATGCCTAAACCAAAATCCATCTAAAACAGTTGAGTTGGCAGCATCCCCCTCCCTTCTAACTTTTAGTATAGATTCAAGGCTAGATTCTTTAAGAGAGATGCTTTGGTTGAACAAAAATTACTAGAACATTTGCAGCAATTGCTAGGTGAAATTCTGTGGCTTGTTATATACTAGGACAGACTGGATGATATAATGGTTCCTTCTAGCCTTAAATCATATCTCTACATACACCAAACTCTCTGTGTCTGTTACAGAGTTGCTATCTTGGGGGTATTTGTGTCTGCACATGTGTTCTAATAAATTTCTCAATACTGTGTTCAAGGGTACAGGTTAATGGAGATCAGATTTCATTGCATATTCACAGGGACCTGTTTAATTTACATGTTGGTACTGGAATTACAGTAAACAGCATATCATGTGGATACATTTGTTTCCTAATAGTTATGTGAATGGAAAACTTGAAAGCCCCAATTTTTTTTAAGAAACTGATTATGCAGTAATGTTTTAAAATAGTATATTTCAATGGATGCCAAAAGAACTGTGGAATTTATACTGATTTATAAAGAAAATGTGGAATCTCGGTGATTAGGAGGGTTCACAAAGATTTATTCACTAAACACTAAATAATGAGAATTAAATGCTCCTTTTCACAATGAGGGGAAGAAACGCTTAGCCCATTCCTTTAATGGTAGATTTGCTTTATAGTCTATTCTCAAACATAACAAAAAGGACTTTAGCACTGAAAAATGAGGCAAAGGGAAATGGCATCTTGGAAGGGAAGGTTGTACATAAACTATTATAATATGACAGCTCTAGAGACATCTGTGTAGTATAACTGAGCACATAAGGTTATTGCCCTAGCACTCAAGGTGCAAAATACTGTTCAAAGAGTAGATTTCAAGTCAAGGAATCTGAATCAACCTTATTTTCATAGTGCAAATGTGTGCATGTTGTTGCTGCATGAGGCAGATCAAGCCAACAAAGTGCTTTAACTATGTTTATTTGTATGAAAATTTCCTCCGAAACCCTTTCTTGAAAATAATATACGTCCCATTTACAATGATCATTTTTTAGGTATGTTAAGTGACTGAGAAGGAAGGAAAGCAACGTCTGAAGTATACCGTGCTGTGCGTTTTCACAATATTTGCATAGCGTGAGCAGAGATCCTCTCATAGCCCTTTCCAGCCTGCCAATCCTAATTCAACACTTTCCTTGGAGTTGCACAGAGCTTGGTTACTTAATGTAGAATCTAAAACTTTGAGGATATTGTTAAGGAGACACCAAATGGAAAGCTCTGCTGCAAGGAACCTTTTAAAGTGTTTAGTTTGATCAAAAATTCTCCGGGACCCTGCATGAATCCTAAACTGGGTTCTGTTCCCATGTTGGAATGTCACCACTTGAAAGGTGACATGTTTCACTACAGCAAGAGAAATAGTCTGTAGTACCTTCAAGTAGTCTGGCTAGGGACCACAATTTGATACAGAAGGAATGTTTCCATTAACCTGCTTGTAAACTGGCCTACAAGGAAGGTCACAGGTTGCAGGATATTTACAGTGGGTGGCCAGGCCAAGAGATACCTACAGGAGAGGAATTACCAACCTTTTCTTTAGCTCCTTTAAACTGATCATCAGCTTTATTTTTTTTTAAAGTCTCTCACAAAAGAGTGGGAACAGCTGGGAAACAGTTCCCCACACTGATGTTGCTGGTGTGACTACCTGTCCTACCCATCCTGCTCAGCAGGGCAGTGAATTTTGCTAACAAGGAGAATCGGTGTTAGGAAAAGGAAAAAAAAAAAGAAAGAAAAAGAAACAAAACGCGCTGCGGAAAAGCTCTCGGCAAGCCTCTCAAGGAGAGGGACAAGTTTGCCTTGGAGGCGCGCTGCTCTGCACCAATCAGCAGGTGGGGGCGAGGGCAGATCCCTCCCGGCTGTGAACCAGTGAAGACAACCCGGCTTTGCTCTGAGATGGGCAGGCAGGAGCCCGCGCTGCTGCCATAGAGCCGGAGGGAGGTGTGACCTCTCCCCGTTAGCTCCTGTCCGCTCGCTCCCCGCCGGCTGCTGCGCACCTGCTGCTCTAGATGCAGCCCAGCTCAGGCGTCCTCTAGCGGGAAGCGGCCGCCCTGGAGCCTGGCTTCCGTGAGACCCTCCCACCCGCAAAGGGTTAAACGCTTCCGACGTGGTTTCGGTGTCAAAACGAGCGCGGAGCTGAGGAGGGAAAGCCGGGAAGCGGGGACCCGCAAGAAGCTGCGGTGCCAGGCAGCCAGCGAGAGGCGCACAAGGAGCCGGCATGGGCCAGCGGGGGGAAAGCGCCCTGCGCGCCCAAGCGCTGTGACGGCCGCCTGGCGTGGCGCGCCCAGGCTGGGCTTGGCCGGGGCAGCTCCGGAGCGCCCTTCACCTGTGGGCGTGACCTGCTTCCCCCTCCCTCCTTTTATTGCCAGGGCCGCCGCCGCGGCTGCAGCAGCAGAGGCGCCAAGGGGTTGAGAGCAGAGCCGGTGGAAGCGGCTGCGGGGAGCTGCTGCTGTGGCGGCGGCGGCGGCCTCAGCGCCTCTGTGTAAAGTGTCCCGTGAGCCAGGGATTCTTGTTGCCCCTTCTCCATCCAAGCCCCGAGGAGCCGGCAGGAGGGGAGATCTGGCTCGGCTAGCTGCTCCTGCTCCGGGGCTCCCGGGCCGGCGTGTCTGCCTGGCTCTGTCGCCGTCCCCAGCTGTTGGCAGGCGTAGCTCCCGCCGGGCTCCCTCCAACCCCACCCCACGGCGGCATTTGGAGCGGATCTGCTTGAGTTCCCGGCCTCTGTGGAGTTACCGGCAGTCACCTTGCCAGCCTGGGGCGGCCGCTGAATCGGCCCGCACCCCGTGCGCTGCCTGCGCCCCAATGCTGGATTGGACTGTGAAGTGGTTGCAGCTGGGCAGGGGGTTACCCTAAAACTGCCTTTGGGCTGGAGAGTGGGGAGGTTTCCATCCGAGTCTCCTCGTGACTGTAACTGATTTGATTTAAGAAAATTCAGGGGGTGGTTTGTTTGTTTTTTCGCGGGGAGGGGGCGGAAACTAGCAAAGCAACAAAAAACTTGCTGACATAAAAAGCCTAATTTGTGGCTCAGTAGCACCAGGCATCTTAAGCCCAGCAACATCTAAAACGCTAGTGAATCGCTGCAGGTGGAAACCCATCAACCCCCCCCTGCACAGAGGTTTTTCTGTGCTTTAGAAATATTTTGCTTTCTCGCTGAAAGATGCTTCCTGCAGGCTTGCAGATGCTCAACCCTTGGGTCTTGTGAAGATGTTTTTCTTTGGGATTACACGTGGAGAAAGGCGATCCGTCAAGGGGAGAACTGGCTGGTGAAACTAACTGACATTCTTGCTCCGGGGAAGTGGCTTCAATGGCTCCATCTCCCAGGACAAGCAGTAGAAAAGATGCCAACGCCTTGCCAAGCATGTCCTCAACTTTCTGGGCAATCATGATCCTGGCTAGTCTTCTAATCGCCTACTGCAGTAAGTACATTTGTTATGATGCTTCTACTGGACACAAATCCACACCCTTTCCAGCCGAGGTAACGCATATCTTCAAGGCCAAGGTTTCAAACCAACACACATAGTCTATGCTCTAGATTCTCTCTCTCTTCCCCTCCCTGCCAATTAAAAAGCAGATAAGACCCGACGCTTTAATATTACTATTACAGAAGAACACTTGAGATACTGGTAGATTGTAGTTGTGGTGTTTCAAACATGGATACAGTATTTCTCTTTGATTTTAAGAACAAATTTGAGATTTACTAAACTTAATCCAATTGAATATTCCATAGTGATTAGTTCCAATGTTTATTAAATGTAATCAACTTTGAGTAGGAGTGCTACCCCCTCCCCCCTCCAGTCATTCACTCACACACTTCATGAACAAGAGTTATTTTGCTCTGGTTGATTTTTCTTAGGGAGAGCACATACTTAGTCTATGACAGATGTCTTAATATTGCCAGGATCATATGTGATTCTCTGACTGTGAAATTGCATTGGAACAAACCCCAGAATTTCCTTAGCACTACCTCAGCAGTATTCTAAAGCCACATCAGGAGTTATCAGCTGTTTGATAGATAATCAGTTGATGATTGTATATTAGTTTCTTGCAGGGTTGATATTCTCAGATTAAAGTACTGAAGGGCAGAAATGTAATTGCACAGATTTTAGGGGTATACAGTGTTGGTAGGAATGGATACCCTAAGTATTACAATTTTTTTAAAAAATGTACTTTATTTTTGGCTGAAAAATCAGATATTAACACTGATAATGCCAGTCAGTATTATTGCTCCCAGTAAGTTTAGTTCTCAAACAGTTATGTAATATAGGTATAGTTTGACCATCTTCTTGCAAAAAGACAAAATTGTCCACCGTACTAGACTGAGCATTCAACAACAAAAGTAAAAAAAAATATAAAATAGTTTGTGTTTATAATAAACCATATCAATATTGGGACAAGTTCGTATACAACTTTAACTGTCAAAAATGAATTTTAACCCATGCTGTATTCTCCATATATTGGTCACTTGACTTGGCTGGGATCTGTAATTTATGTGACATGAATATTCCTTTCATAAATGTAAAGTAGACATTCTGCAGAAAGCTTGTCATGATGAGCTGTAGTGGTGGTAGGCGATGATGGAAAAGAAATGGATTCTGGTTTTAAAGCGTGTGCCTAAGGCATTTCCTAACCCCTCCATTCTATTCTCTCAAAGCCTTATCAAATTTACCATCCCTCCGCATTCTCTGAAATGAGATTGCAACTAGCCATGAGAACTTTTCCTTCACTGCTTTACATGTTATAGTGGCTCATGACACTGACAGTCTTCATTCACTGCTTTGTGTGACAGAGGCTCATGATGCTTTCTAAAAGATAATTCCAGTTTAATGTAGAATGATTTTGTAAGCATTTATTTTAATTTAATACATTCTGAATTAAATAGGTCATTAAAATAATGTAAAATATGCTTCCCTTTTAATCAGTTCTGTTTTGTACATGATGTAGTATTCAGTTTGCTCATAAACACTGAGGATATCCTAAACAACTTATTAAGATTTAACAGAATTTAGTGCATTGGGAGATAAGTGTTCTACTAATCAATAAATGCATATTAGAGGGTGATTAGCTAAAGTGCAATGAGGATTAAGCTGTATCTTATTTTATTAAATCTGTATTAACTTCTATACAAATGTTCTCCAGAAAGTGCATATCTCCAGAGTCACAGGTTTCCTAGATGAAAATGACAAGAATTCTCCTCTGAATATACCTTCGATAGTCACATTCCAGTAATGGGTTAACTGTAAATCCCAACAACTATCAGAAGGAGTTTTAAAATTATATTTATATATATATAAAATAAATTAGTGTTTAAAGATGAGAGAGTTGGTATTGTTCTGTGAAAGGGGAGGATTTTTTGCCTTCAATTCTATTGTTATTTATTGTTCAGTATATTTTTAGCATTGCTTATGGGTGCTGAACAATTAAATGTTAACTGGTATATGCAGACAATATCTTGGTGTGTTCAAATGAACAACCACTAATTTATTTTGCCAGCAAATTTTATACTAGATGGTGTTGATCAAACATACCATATTCTTTGTACCATATAGTGCTGAATAAACACCAGGCAGCCTAAAACATGTAGTGTCGTGTCACTTCACCATTTATGTGGAGTTTCACTGATTTAATGACTGAAGGTGAAATTCCAAATGTTAATGAAGTATCATTTACATACTATCTGAGTGCTGTAGTACTTGAAGAATTGTTAATAACATTCCTTCCCTGAAGGAAAGGGTGAAGATGTCTAAAAATCTTAGGAAGAAGAGTACAGATACTAGCTCATAGTTTATAGTATTACACCAAATCTCTTCAGATTCATATAGGTCTAGTCATCCATTCATCATATGATGTATTGTTTGTTAAAGGGGAGAGTCTTTTTGCTTTCTTTAAAGAGAAATAAGAGACTTGAATTGCTTTTATCAAAATGTTTTAAAAATACTCACCAAAACATAACCGATTGGCCAACATTTTCACACACTTATGGCTTCAAGTAATGGAAATTACACTAAGACTTCAGATCTCTCTCTCTCTCCCCGACACACAGACAGACACACACACAGCTTTGCTAAATATGAAGTAGTAAATGTTATACTCATTAAAACAATAAAAAATATCCAGTAAGGATTTATATCCCTAACTGTATCCTTTTTATATAACTGTGAAACCCTGGAGCTGTGGTTCCAGTGAAGACAGAACTTTTATAGTATTGTAAAAGCAAATGAAAAATGCAAATTAAACTGTTCTGTCTGTATTGCTCATTTGCTTTATCAGTCTGTTCGTGCTGACAGCGTATTCACAATGCAGTTGTATGACGGCTGCTTGTTTCCCTTCCCTATTACTTTAGATTTTTATTATTAGGAATATGTTTCTGTTGTGCAGGACAGCTGTTAGTAAGAGCAACTGATGTTACACTTTGAATTGAATTTAGCACATTTTTGGAAACTTAGAGAGCTTTCAGGAGATGCATGTACAGTCAACAAGATTTTTATTTATTCTTTATTTTCTGAAGCACTATTATTTTCTCTTTGTAGTGGTAAAGATGGTAACCTGGCCATTTTTCTTTCCTAAATGTGTAGATTATATTTAGGGATAGTGGCTCCATCCTATGGTTGAAGACAGACCTGCACTGTACCAATTAGGTTAGTTGCTATAGTGATAAAGTCTTGTAATTCTTTCATCCTGAGGAAAATATTCTGAATTATGATTGTAGGCCCTTAATGGGGGGAAGAAGTGAGACAAATATGAGATGGTTAAAAAGTAGACTGTCTAAGACTGTATGATAACGATTACCAAGGAGCTTACTTGTTTACAAGAAATAAAGTAAATATAAAGAAAACTGGAATATCACTGTCCTCCCTGCTGCTGAGCACCCTCAATTACCATTGAAGGGATCAGAGTTGGTAGCGCTCTCAAACCCTAATTTTACAAACTTAATTAATGATCAGTAACAGACTGGAGAGAACTACTTGCCCCAACTTTGTTTTGTGAAGGTGTATTGAAAGCAGTCAGTAAAAATGTACCGATAGGTGTTAGAAGGCTGGATCTCCTTTTTCCTGTGTGTAAAGTAAAACCATTCATCTGAATTTCCTATGACTTTAAAACAGAATGCCACCTTAGAAATGCAGGAGGCATATTCTTGACCACCATAGCACGAATTCTGTATGGATTTACTTCAACTCACTTCATTGTAAATATTAAGTTATTTGTTTGGTATGATTCTTATACTTAAATAATAGCTGTTGAAACAAAGTGCACTTCAGCATTAGCTATGTTGTTGCAGTTAATACTCTTTGACTTCCCCTGTTCAGTAATATTATGTAAGCAAAAGGATAATAGCAGCGTATCCCTTTTTAGGTGTTTTTTTTTTTCCCTTTTCTTTCTTGAAGTAATATTCTGAAGTGCATTAGATATGGATTTTTAAAAAAGCACTACCAAAATTGAGTTCTATTGTGAAAGTTCACCTTTCTAGTTTATATAGCATGGTTTGAAGAGGTATCATAAGCCAGACTTCATATCACTGACTCGTAACACAAAATCCTGTGGTCATGTAAGTTTACTGTAACTGCATAATCCTTTTGTGTTTGAAATAAATTGAAACATTTCTTCTGACTCATTATTTTTCCTTTGTTGAATTCAATATAAAAAAAATAGTGATAGAATAGTTAGAGGTTAGGCATACATTAAGGGCCTGATCCTGAAGCCCCTCCATTTCAGTCAATGGAAGTTTTATGTGCAGCAGCACTGAAGGATCAGACCTTTAATTTTTTCCTTGGTTTTTTTTTTTTAGTTATGTTTTGAATAACATTACATATGTAGACGACATAAACAATTTCAATAACTGCACAAAACAACTTTTAGCGCTAAAGTTAAAGCAGGAGAGTTTCAGATATATTGCCAAATACCAACTATTTTAAAAGGGGAAAAAAATACATTAATGCTCATGAAAGGTGCCAGATTGACCTCACCTGAAACTCAAGTCCTCTGTTTATGCACAGAATAGACACTGCCACCATCCATCCAATATGAGTTTCTTGCTATCCTGTCAATCCTGTTCTGGAGGTATCCTCTTTCTAGGGGGGAGAGGGCAGTATGGCTTTTAGGCCTAGCCATTCGTTGGCATGTCTTCTGAAACTGCCAGCAAAGATACCAATTAGTTCTAACTGAACAACTCCACTAAGCAGTGGACTGAAACTACCAACTCATTTCACGCAGGCCACTGAACAATTGTCAGATGAGAGAGGTCACCTCTGACCTACGTCAAACATAAACAAGTGACCTGTGAATGTAGGGCTTCCATCTCACATTACCAAACCCTTGTCATCCAGTTCTGTTTTCATCTAATAAAATCAGATTGATTCCACAAAAGGAAAAAAAAAAAATCTGTAAAATCATTGTTTACTATAAGCATTACTGTGTTTGTGTTTCTTTCCCAAACGCTGAATTTTGAATAAATGCAAAATGTAGATCAACTTGCATTACTCAACCTGCTCTCTGTCATGTTTATGTATAGAAATGAGAAATTATTATGATGATTTTGTGACATTAAAACATGAAAAGCAAAACATTAAAATTTCCATCTCTTTATATGGCATCCCAGCTGCTCCTTTTTAAGAGGGTACTTTTTAAAAAATGGTACTTTAAAGTTAATGACCTCTACAAAATACCACCTGTCAGCCAGAGCACCAAAATTGACACTGAGAATGTCATATGACCAATTATCTGGAGAAAGAACAAGGTGATCTGTTACATGGATTTTATTGGAGGGTACTAGCATCAGACTCTTCTGCAATCAGGATCTGCAAATGTATATTTTTTGTTTCCTTTTTTCGGTGTGTGTGTTTTTTGTTTTTTTGGTTTTTTTTTGTTTTTTTTTTTTTTGGTCTCGTGACCATTTAAATGTCTCCAAATGACTTTAAACATAACTTGAATTCTGTTATTTAGAACTTCTGTTGGATGGCTGACGTTGGCTTCGTAGGAAAGCAATCCATTAAAAGGGGTATAAAGGTCTTCTGCTGACCTGCTCCTATTATCCATTGCTTGCCTACTGTAGCCAATCACACTTTAGAGCAGTAATTTTCAAACTGTGGGTTGCGACCCAGTACTGGGTCGCGGCAGCTCCGGTCAGCACCACTGACCAGGCCATTAAAAGTCCCATTGAGGGAGCTGCCTGGCTAAGGCAGGCTAGTCCCTACCTGTTCTGACACCGCACTGTGCCCCAGAAGCGGCTAACAGCAGGTGCAGCTCCTAGTCGGGGGGGGACACGTGCGTGGCCCCCACTGCCCCAAGCACCGGCTCCCAGCCAATGGGAGTTGGGGGGGGGGTGCCTGTGGGCAAGAGCCGTGTGGAGCTGCTTGCGCCTCCACCTAGGAGCCAGACCTGCTGCTGGCCGCTTCTGGGGAGCAGCGTGGTCTGCAGCGCCAGGACAGGCGGGAAGCCTGCCTCTGCATCCTGGCTGCACCGCTGATCAGGAGCCACCGGAGGTAAACCCTTGCCACAGCCATGAGCTCTCCCTCAAACCCAGAACCCCTTCCTGCACCCCAAACCCCTCATCCTTGGCCCCACCCGAGAGCCTGCAACCCCAGCCCAGAGCCCTGACCCCCTCCCACACCTCAACCCCCTATCCCAGCCCAGAGCCCCCTCCCATGCCCTGAACCCCTCATTCCTGGCCCCACCCCACAGCCCTCACCCCCCCCCACTGCAACAGTCTGCCCCAGGCCTGAGTCCTCCCACATCCCAAACCCCTCATCCCCAGCTCTGTTGGGTCATGGGCATCAACAATTTTCTTCAGCTGGGTCATCAGAAAAAAAATTTGAAAACTACTGATTTAGAGCCACCAGAATTAAGCAGGAACTAGAATTGGCCCCAGGACTGAAGAGGTGGCAACACGTAAGGTATTTCACAGCCAGACAAAAGGATTTCCCCCCTTGTATTAGGCACTCAGGATCAGACCTTTTCCAACTATTTGTCAAATTCAACAGGAATTCTTCTCTTAGATCACTAACTCATTTTGTAAAGGATTATTGTGAAGGTTGGGGGAGACCTAAAACTCACAAACCTTGACAGTTGTTTAATAATAAAGGATTTTCTGCTCAGTATGAGACTAAAAGTCAGTCATACCTGACTTTAGAATTACATATAAGAGAAACAAATACACACGATACCTATCTATCTCATGGTCTCATATAGCCACATTATCATAGAATCTGACAGATCACAATCTTTATCTTCACAAACGCCCCTGTGAGGTAGAGAAGTAGTATCTCCATTTTACATATGGAGAATTAAGGCACAGTGAGGCTAAGTGACTTGCCCAATGTCTTGCAGGAAGTCTGTGGCATAGCATAAACTTGAACCCAGTCTCCCAAGTCTCAGGCTAGTGCCTTAATCATTGGACCGTCCTTCCTCTCAGTGCTGAAGTAAGTTCTTCAACAATAATGTGTGTCAGTTGATCCACTGTGTGTAACAGCTTTCAGTTCCTGGACTTGGAGTGCCTAAGAGTATCCTGTCTGTAGAACTGCTCCATTAACTGCTACTGCCTGAGTTTCATGAGCTGAAGACATGGAGTGAAGCTTTTCTTTCCAGTCAGGCATATTACTGATGTCTGTGCTAAGGCGTAGTTTCTCGAAATGACTGAAGGACAGTGATGCTTCTTTTGATCATCTACATATGTGTGTGAAATTTGTTGTTGGATGACACAGTAACTAGTGCTGTGTGTGTATTAAAAATTGTTTAATCAGATTTTTAGGGTTTTGTTTTTTTTCAAGTGGGTCAGGTTCACGCTTAAAGCAACTCATTCTGTTTTCCAGCATCACGGGGAGCTATATATTTTTCTCTGTGCTGTGACTGCTTTCATATATGCATTTATTTGAATAGATAGAAATACAATAATGAAGGCAAGAGGACATTTCTACACCTCTTTCAAACTTCTTTCCAATTTTCAAACCTAGTGAATAGAGACGAGCTTGCAGTAGCATCTTCACTGTTTGTTAATTTCTCCATCTTTCAGAGCACAAATTGTATTTGCCAATGGTAATAAAATCAGCTGATGGGGAAGTGGGACCAGTTCATGCAAATCTGGTGACTCCTGCAAAGTTGTTCCATTAGATGACCTTTCTGCAAGACCCAAAAATCACTGTGGGAACTTCTCTGTTTCACCAGCCAGTCCATGCACTGATTATAGAAGCTGAAGAGGTTCTGGAGAATGTAGTGGGGGACAGCAGGAATATAGCCATCATTCATTCATGTACTTATATAGGTAGTTAAGGGTGTTGGGGGGCCAGAGGGAATGAATGGATGCTAAATAGGAGGGGGAGGGAAAATCAGTGATGCACTCCAGCCAGTGTGAGAAAGGGGAGGCCCTTGAGCTGCCATCTCTTCTTAACCCTGTGGGCTCAATTTAGTATCACCAAAGAGCTGAAACTACAAGACTTGTATTACACACCAGGCAGCACTAGAGCATGATCAGGAAATACCTTGGTAGCACTTAAACCTGGCCAGCGTGTGGTGAGTCCCCTATTGTCCAAGGACCCCATGTACTACAAATTTGATGGCATAATCTCAATTGGCCTGGGGGAAATCAAACTTTAAAAACAAAAATTTCCCTTAAGTGGACCTCTTTATATCATGGAACCTCTGGCTTGTCTCCTTTTTCCAGAAGCCTATTAGAGTCTTTGCTGTTGCCAATCTAATTAGCAGAGAAAGCATTTGGATACTCTGGGTGATGCTCAGAAGTACAAAACCTGTGAACAGATATAGGTGGTATTGACCAAGAGACTAGGAGTCCTGGTCAATTTCTTTCTTTCCTTTTCTTTTATTATATTGCTGAATTCAAAAGAGATGGTTAGATCAAATTTTCAAGCTTAGGTTCATGTCACCAAATTCTACAATTATTTGTAAAGCTTTTCTGGCTGAGAGGGTTATTCCAAAGGTTTCATGATATATCTTTTAATAAATGGATTTGGAAGAAGTAATGACTGTCTATTGTTCAATACACCGCTTTTTATGCACTATTTTGCTTTTTAAAAATGGGAAACTGTATAGTCTATCTAGTGAAATGTGGATTTAATGCTATTGTGCATAAAATATAAATAAAATATTTTAGCTAATAGTGTAGTAGTGCAATGTATTTCTCTTGGCTGTTTTTTTCTAATTTGCATTGCCTATCTTGACAGGTACTCCCAATGGGCCCAGTACTGCAATTGGATATGTGAAAGTGAAGTCTTGTGTCCATGTGGAAATTCATTCATTTTAACAGAGCTCTGCTTGGGCACAAAGCTTCCACCCTGGCTTCAACTACAGGATTGGATCTATGTTAGAAAAGACTTGATTCTGTTATCCGTGGTTGATATGGAAACTATACATAGATAAGAGCACAATATTGGCTTGCGCAGATCCCTAAATTCACCTTAATTAAGAGAAGGTTACTCCTCCACAGCATCATTATCAAATGCTTTCTACATGCATTATGTGCTTTCCAGAGAGGATTAAACCAAATGCCCACATCAAAACACCCAAGAAATTTTTCAATATGTACTCTGTGGTTTGGGTCCACCTGTTATTTTCATATGTCTGGCATATGGTTACATTGACTAGATGAACTATGTGAAGGGGGAGGATGGAAATCTAGTTTCATAAACTAATAAAGTAATATCAATTTAAAGAAACCAACATTATTTTTTCAAACTTGCAAAGATGTAGAATTGACAGATCTGAAATTAACAATATTTCACTTGATTTGTAAATTCTGTAGCCACTTCATGAAACTAGTGAGGTCATGCTGAGCTGAACTCTGAGTTCAACCTGCAACCACTAACTGGAACATTATATTATACAATAGATAATTTTTGTTAATCACATTTGGTTTTTTTTTAATGGCTTTAACCCCTTTTCTTCAATGCTATCTGTCAATAACTTTAAATGGCAGAGTGTAGGAATTACTGGGCAAGGTAAATGGTCAAGTTGCATGAGGTTCAGGATTGGTGCTAAGTGACTTACTACTATTCAGCATCACCAGGCTAGTAAACATCAGTTACTATTTTTTATAAATGCAGATGTGACTGTCTGTTCTTCCTGGCCCTTTCGTTAATCTTACTTCCAGCAGAAATCAGTAAATATATGTTTAACAGATATGAGAGATCACTTGGTGCTGATAGATCACTTGGTGCATTCTCTAGTGCTACTAAAGTGACAGGTTGCTCTTCTAAAAACAAAATATTCTTTGTATTGAGTTAGAGCTTGAACAGCCACTTTTCCTTTGCTACCGTTGATAGAAGTGTGACTTTGCTGAATTTCTTAAAGGCATTATATTATCTTTTCATTCATTACTAGCTTTTGTCTGTAATACCAAGTGGCTTTACCCACTGTAGTTGCAAAAATCTATAACTGAAATTAACCAATGCAGCATGCAGAGTTAATCTTGACAAAGATTATTTTGTTGTAAAGACAGTTCGTAGTGTTCCAGTACTTTTCCAACATACACAGATTAATTTAAGGCTGTACTAAAGTAAAAAATGCTTCATTGAAAATTTATTTTGGGAAAGAAATGGCTTTTTTATGTGTGCATTCAGTAAAAAAGTTAAAGGTTCCAGAAACTCAGTTCTCCCCCTGATTTTTGTTTAGAATGATTTGACCATATCTTCTTGCTAGTCTTGTAAGCTAGTTACAAAGCTAACACCTCTAACAATGTCATAGAATAACACACTATAAGCCTAAATCTTGTGTAATCACTTAATTCTGTGCTAATCTGGTAGCATTTTACACCAACTTCTAACAATCTAAAACTACTACACAAAGTGCAAGGCAGTGGAGAACTGGACCCAAACTGTTTACTGCGGTTACTTCAGTTTCAAATTTTTCTTCTTCTTATGTGTTCTTTAGTTAATGCTCATCCAGTAAAGCTGATAACAGTTTTTGTCTGGTGTTGGTCTGTTTAATAGAACTGTAGATGACTGTTCAGAAGATTTTTCTGAATGTGAATTTGGAGTAGTTTCAGTACAGCGTTTTGGTAAATACATTTGTTTTCCACTTTCAGTCCTCCACCCATAATAAAAATTATATTCCTGGAATATAATTTCTGACCGAACAAAACTGGACACCCTTGCCCTGTCCCTTCTACGAGGCCTCGCCCCATTCACTCCATCCCTCTTCCTTCCATTACTCGCTCTCCCCCACCCTCAATCATTCACTTATTTTCACAGGGCTGGGGAGGGTCCCTTTTTGACCGGTTGTTTGGTTAAAAACTGGACACCTGGCAACCGCATGCCCCTTTTGCATCAATACTTCCCTTTTTCTTACCCTTCCCTGTCCACCCCCAGCTCCTCATTCTAAAGGGGAATGAAAGTTATAACACACAGAGAATTATCGGAACTAATTTTAAAACAAATTTTCTCTTGCCTTCTCTGTACGACTGGATGTTTTGACCGTAATTTATTTCTCTTGTGAGTTGATTTTCAGCTCAGGCATCCAAAGATGATCAGTAACCCTTATAGTTATTTGGCTGTTTGTCATCAACTCCAGCAGGAGGAACCACACCCACCCACACCCCGACATCCACCCCCTACCTTGAACCCACACCTGGCAGGTAAGAAGAAATGTGCACACACACTATCTTGAGCCTAGGCCTGGCAGGTAAGAAGAAACATACGCTCAGACACCCTACCTTGAGCCCACGCCTGGCAGGTATGAAGAAAGGACTTGCACATAGTTTTAAAAATACAATCCAGTTTTTCCACAACAGGATCTTAAATAGCTTTGTATTTTATTTTCAAGCCTTCAGTTTAGCCTTTAAGTGATCTCATATAAAATAAAATGATTAACACTCACCTTCTGAACCATTCATCTGATGGTGCTCAGATATATAAGAATGCTTAAGACTAACACTGTAAGTCAAGATGCAAAACAGGCACTTTAGTGGCAAGTGTTATTGTTGCTCAACAATATGAGATTCTTGACAAACTTGTCAAGACATGTCAAACCATTACAGCAAATATATATTGATAGGAGACTGTTCTTGGCATAAATGTTGATCAACTGACAGCAAACATTTTGCAATTGACTTTCAGTCTGAAGCTTCTTATACTACTTTTTGTTTCTTAATGGCAAGTCTCCAGTTGCCTCACCACTGTTTTCACCATGCATAATCACTACATAGATGTTACTTTTCCCCAAAAAGGGGTGGGGGGACAAGGTGAGTTTTAGAACAGTGGTCCTCATGGTTATCTCTTTCCTTTCCCCCATGAGATCTCTTCTGGAGAAAACAAGAACATTACATAGTGCCACAGAATCTCACACTTCTACCAGACAGTCTGTCTTTGTATTCCATCTTCACTGAAGTTAAGTTACTTTGTGTAATCAATGGGTAACTTGGAGAGAGGCAGGGTGAAAGTGCTTTACTAGATATAGTATTACAGAAAGCACTTGTGGAGAAAAAGGGGTTGGAAACATCTACCTTACTTGTTCTGATATTCAGGAGTTGAATTTCTCTCGGGAAATTTGAAGTATTCTATAAATGCTGCTGCTCTCACAATCCTTTTGCTTAGAGATACTTCGCTGTCTTCCTACCCCCATTCCTTTATCTGTATATTCTCCAAAGCTTTGGGTCTACAAAGATGATAGTGATACACTACATCCAATGTATTCTTAGGTCTTTTTTTATCTTTTTCTGTGATGGCTCTCCTTATTAGTGATTGCTTATTTGTGGATGTTTTACTCCCAACAGCTGCCTAGTCACATTTGGTTGTGCTACCTATACAGTCAGTCCCCCCATGTGTTAATCTTGTCTGAATGTTATTCTGTAATTTTATTAATTTTTAGAATATAATACTTAATATGCTTTTTAAAATATGTATAATATTATATGGACTTCTCTTCCTGTGCTTTTAGGCAAGTATAAAGTGCTCTTGTGATCTGTAAAATTGCTATCAAGTATTGTGAACTTCAATAGAGCAATTCAGGTATTGCTATTTTTATAATTACAGTAACTACTTTTCAAGTATTGTGGAAAAAATTATAGGGATTAGCTTGAAAACTCTGAGTCAGTGGCATTTCAAAAGCAACTCTTACGATATGGCTAAATACTTGGCTTTTTTCATTTTCAATAGATCATAATTATGTACAAAATTTGATAGGAATACATGTAACCAAGTGTAAAGTATAGAGTTTTATGAAACTAAACAAAAGGGGCTAAAAGTATATTAAATGTAAGTAAGATTAAGAACCATCATTTAATGTCTTTTCATAAAAGGCTGTCTTTACCAAAAAAAAAAAAATACAGGCTTTGGAATCTTTAATTGAACAGAGCCAAAGTAATATGTTCTAGTCTTTTGGTGATTAATGATAGACTTATCACTCTGTCATTCTCAGACTTTAGCAGTGAGACTTTCCATTTTGACAGAAACCATAAGGAATGTTAAAGAAAAACAGAATTTTCATATCAGAACAAAATGTTTCATCCATCAGCTTTTTAAAACAGCACTCTGAGTAAAAACAGTGAAAGGTACTCAACTACTTGTAATAATTGAAGTCCATTTTGTTACCTAGTGCTGCTTGTAAAAAATTATGCAACTGGGACAGACTCCCAATAATAATAAAGTGGGTCAAATTTTTACAGTTTTTTTCTTTGGTGTGTGTTTTCTTGGCTAAGGTCAAGTGACTTGGTCCTGCTCTGTTTCTGCCACTCTTTAAAAGTACTTTGTTATTGTCTCTGGCAAGCAGAGCTGCATAGAACATGTTTGTTTACTAGTGATTTCCACGACAAATGTGGTTGGCATATATGTGGAGAGAGGGGACTTCTCCCCATCCCTTATGTCCCAGTCTCAAATTGAGAACTGAGAGTCAGACTGAGCTGTCTTGTCTTCCTTCTTGTGCATCAGTAATAAAGAATTTTGCAGACCAAATTCTGCCCTGCTGTGTCTGTGCAAATGTGTCACGCGAAGGGTTTGCATGGCTGCATGGAACTCAGTAAACCATTCAGTTGATAATGCACATAGAACAGAATCCAGCTTCCTCTCCCATAGCTAGCAGGATTTAAAATCAGTAAAAACATGTTAAAGCAGTAGATAGGACTCTTAGTGGACACTTGAAGTAGAGCTATTTGGAATAGACTGGTGCTTTAAATTGCCAAGTTTATCATTGCTCTATTAAGGAGGGAATATCTCTGAAATACACTTTCTGTCCTTTTTTATATTCCTGTCCTGTTTTCTGACTTTTCCTCTGACTTTCTCTTCCTTCTCTGGAGGATTCTTTTTTAGCTTTACTCTTATCTCCTGTTCACATTCTCAACCCAGGGTTCCCTTGACTGCCATTCTCTCTCCCTGTTTCTAACTTCAGGTGCAAGGCAATGGTAATGCCCATAGTGCTTCCTTCAGGGACAATGCACATTGTTGTTGCATATTTACAGCTTTATTCTCAGAATATAGGATTGTACCCTGCAATAAAATGATTACCAGAATATTGTTTCCTTTCTTAAATTCACAGATTTGTTTTGTTCAAGGGCTGAGATGCTGCTCTAGTTTTTGGCTTTGTAGGTGGAAGGGGGAATCATGAAAACACTTACATTTTAGAAAAGCATCCGCATAACTGGTGTGATCTTTTTGCATGTCAGTTGACATGGTGGCGGGAATCGGAAGGTGGGTTAAATTTTGAATTTACCAAACTTCACAGTAGCCCTTAACTTTAAGAAATTGGCAAACACCTCTTTAAATAATGTGTAGCTATCTGTGTGACAAATTGCCAGAGGAGAAAATCCTACATATTGACAGTAAATCTTCATTCTTGGGGATGTCAGGGGAATCTAAGTCAAACCAACTGGCATTTGGACTTGAGTGTGTCAGTGAATGACCATGTACTGGTTATTAATTTCCTCTATATGGAAATGCTGTGTTTTCCTTTGTATGTAATCAAATCCAGAATACCCCACTTTGTCATCAGCACTGCCTGCTCAGATTCACTTTTGCTTCCATGGAAACTGATGTACAGTTTTTTAAAATGCTACTTTGTGTGTGTGTGAGAGGGGGTTTATGGGGTTGATAAACTTTTTTTTTTTTTTTAAAAGGTAACATTTTCTCTTCTGTGATCCTCTTCATTGTTGTATCTGGCCACCTCCTTAATCTTTAGAAGTGGGATAATATTAATTTTGTCCCTCCCTTTCCCGGCTGTAGGAGAAATAGCTTAATGACTTTTTATAAGATTTTTGGAATGTGTCTGGAGAGAAATTATTGTGAGAAAGCTAAGAAAAGAGTTCAGCCCTTGTTTTGAAAGCTGTGTGTTTGGTGGCCATTCTTATCTCCTCTGGGGTGTGTCTCTGTCTCTCTCCTTCCCTCCTCCCACCCCCACCAAGAAGTGGATAATCCAGGGGCAATGTGTGGGTGAAACTGAGAACTCCCACTTGTTGCTCTCTGGAGACAGCCTACAGCCAAAACTGACTTATGCTGTGTGACAAAGTTCCTCCTCTATCTTGGTGGGTCCTGCGCTTATTGGCGGATTTTCTTGCCTCAGAGATTCACCATGTGGGTTGGGGAACAGCCCAGAGACCTTCCCCTCTGGAAGAACCCACAGTCCAGGTCAATTGGGAGGTTTGGGGGGAACCCAGGCCCACCCTCTCCTCTGGGTTCCAGCCCAGGGCCCTGTCGACTGCAGCTGTCTATAGTGCCTCCTGTAATAGCTGCATGACAGCTACAACTCCCTGGGCTACTTCCCCATGGCCTTCTCCAAACACCTTCCTTATTCTCACCACAGGACCTTCCTCGTGGTGTCGGATAACGCTTGTGCTCCTCAGTCCTCCAGCAGCACACCCTCTCAGCTCCTTGCACCTCTTGCTCCCAGCTCCTCACACTCGCACCACAAACTGAAGTGAGCTTTTAAAACCCAGGTGCCCTGATTAGCCTGCCTTAATTGATTCTAGCAGCTTCTTCTTAATTGGCTCCAGGTGTCCTAATTAGCCTGCCTGCCTTACCTGGTTCTAGCAGCTTCCTGATTACTCTAATGCAGCCCCTGCTCTGGTCACTCAGGGAACAGAAAACTACTCATCCAGTGACCAGTATATTTACCCTCTATCAGACTCCTGTACCCCACTGGTCTGGGTCTGTCACAGCTGGGTATTAAAAACCAGTTAAAGATTTTAAAATCTTTTGGTTCCTAGCATCTGTAGTATTTCACATTTGAGGAAGACGGTAGGAAAAACTTCATTGTCTGTCCAAGGATTTCTTGGAAGGCCCAGGCTAGCTAGTTCAGTTACAGCATAGACTTGCATAGCTGGAACCTGTGATAAAATATAGGTCTGTCACATCTTACACGCATTTATCATGCGCAATTTCAGCTTTACGTGGTCGGCAAAAAACAAAAAAAAAACAAAAAAAAAGAGAAAACAACCAATTTTAATACTGTACCTGTAGTGCGGACGATTCCGCCTGCCATTCAACTCAATGTAATTTTGACTATACGCGGTTTTCGCTTTATGCGCTGACCGCGGAACGTAACCCCAGCGTAAGATGAGACATACCTGTAGTTTGCTCTATAAAAATACAGTCATGGCAATAACAAATATCCTGTATTTTCTTCCACAGCAAAAGGAGATTTGCTGCTGCTAGATCTGTGAAACAACTTGTATCTAGCAATATTATTACTTGCTTTGCGTTTTAAAACCTTTATATAATTGTATTTGCTTTTGATTGCACAAAAATGGGCATAATGCTGATTTCCTAAGAAAGAACAATATCTTTGTAAGGCTTTAAATCTCCAAGATGAAGCATGATGATTTGTCTGTAAACAATTGAATAGGCTCCCTTTAACTCAATTACAGATAATGAAAGACACTTAATAGTGAAGAGAGAATACATTCAGTTTTGTTTCTGAACACTGATTTATGATCACTAATGGTGAAGCCACACGTTTGAGATTTGTGTGAGTATATGCCTCTGCAAAGATAAGACAACATCAGAATGTGAATTCTTTGCATACCCTGCCAAAATATCACATAAAGATATTGGAACAATTTTTTTTTTTTTTGTCTTTTTGACTACTACAAGCTTTAACCAATTTGGGGCAAAATACCTCCCTTAGGCAAGTATTTAGAGTTTGATGTTCCTAAGAGTTGGTCAGAGGTTCTGATTATTCTGGGATTAATCTTGGCTTCTCTTTCTTTTCTAGTGTATTTGTATTATTCAATCTTTCCCATCCATCCTGCACCCTGCCTACTTTGCAAGAGTCTCTGTTCCATCCATTTTTATATAACAGTTGACAACCAGATCTGCTGTGCAGCTTAGAATTTTGTTTGCAAGTGATAATATTTATGTTGGTAATTCCAGGGTACCGCTTTTAAAATGTGCTTCTGTTTGTCTGGCAATTTCAGTGCCATTCATGTAATCTTTTAACCAGCATTGTATATGGCAACAGTTTGGGCAATCTGTCCATATAATTTATGAATTCTGGTTGATATTGTGAAGTAATTCTTACGAAAACTGTGGTATCCTGGAAAGCCTCTATGTCTATGTGTATCTACCATGGGCTGACAAGGCTTTAAGCATGTTCCTCCCAGAACAGGTACGAGGTGGCTCATTTAGAACTCAGCAACCATCTATTCAGTGTCTTGGACAATGGGTTAGCTGGAACCAAGGGGAAACCAGTTCTTCCCAACTTCCCTCTCAGGGGCTAGGAAAGTGTGAGAGTAGAAAATCACCAGAAGAAGAACAAAGAAACCAGACCAAAGGTCCATCTAGCCCAGTGTCCTGTCTTCCGACAGTGGCCAATCCCAGGTGCCCCATAGGGAATGAACAGAACAGGCAATCATCAAGTGATCCATCCCCTGTCGCCCATTCCCAGCTTCTGGCAAACAGAGGTTAGGGACACCATCCCTGTCCATCCTGGCTAATAGCCATTGAGGGACCTATCCTCAATGAACTTATCTAGTTCTTTTTTGAACCCTGGTATAGTTTTGGCCTTCACAACATCCTCTGGCAAAGAGTTCCACAGGTTGACTGTGTGTTGTGTGAAGAAATACTTCCTTTTGTTTGTTTTAAACCTGCTGCCTATTAATTTCATTTGGTGACCCCAAATGAAACCTTGTGTTATGAGAATGAGTAAATGACACTTCCTTAATTGCTTTCTCCACACCAGTCATGATTTTATAGATCTCTATCATATCCCCCTTAGTTGTCTCGTTGTGATGTTGTTGGGACATATAAAGTAAAGGGTACATCTAACTGCATATTCCTTAGGGTGGCGTGTAGAGTACAAACACTGCACAGCCCTAGCATGGGTATAAATAGCAGTGTAGACAGTGAGGCACTGTTTAGGTGAGTAGTGTACAGACACATCTGCACTCATACGGTATGTACTTTGCACGTCTCTCTACATGCCCAAGTAGTGCCTCCCTCATCTACGCTACTATTTTAAGGAGGTCAGTGTCAAGATGACTCCCCGCTACCAGAATTTTCCCTCGCCACAAGGAGCTGTCACAGTCTTTTTCTGTTGCCTCCACCTGCCAGAGCCTTTCACTAACCTGTGTAGTGCATTGTGGGTGCAACTGTGATGTAGTGTAGACATAGCCATAGAGTTACACGGGAAGCTTTGGACAGGACAGAGGAAGGTCCCTAATGTGTGACCAGAGCTTGATATTTAGTGTCTGTCTTTCATGAAAATATGAGAATTATAGTACTGACTTAAGCCAAATGGCATTGGTGTGCACTCTGCCTTGCTTTGCAGGTCCATGTTTAGTGCTGAATTAAAGGTCCAAAGGGGAAAAAAGATGAACTGCTTATATTGATCAATTCAGGTTCACCAACATAATGGATTTGATTTTGGCAGATTATAATGTTCTGAAGTCTTAAAGTACTGATAGTGTGAAGTACTCTTGTTTTAAAAATATTATTTTATGAAGACACTTGTGTGGCAATATTTTGATACCTAGAAGACCAACCCACTGATCACTGGGTGACAGGAGGCAAGGAAAGCAGCTGGCAAGAAGAGTGCTGTTATCTGTATACTATCACTCAGTATGAGCGTGTCATTTCCTTGACATTTTCAGTGGATGATCTCAGTGCCATTACACTGATGTTTTCGGTGAAATCCCAAGCCAGAAAACATCCTTGCCCATATTACTGACCTGCAACACTCTTGCTGTTTTAGTACAGAGTCTCTTCGTCCATCGGTTCTAAGGGCCTGATGACTTCCATTGAAGTCAAAGACATTGGATGAGGCTTTTAGTGTGCCAAATTGGATGGAAGCTTTGGGTTGTGGACACTAAGTGCTAGTTTTCAAACTGCTCTGTAGTGAGCTAAATCAAATATGAATGTGTGTCTGTAGATGAATATTCACTACATTAAAACTCTGCATTATATTGCATTTTTTAAAAAAAATTTGAGTGAAATTCTCCAGAATAATGCCATTTAGAGGTGCCATTTTTAAGTACCATGTTTTTTAAAAATGGGGGGGGGGGGCAGTTAATATTTTGTTTTACACGACTGAGTGGGGAGAAATGCCTCAACTATATTTAGTAAATCTGTTGTTCTTTGGGCATGTGCTGTAGATCTACCTACAAAAGGGACAGAAAAAGCTTAGCAGCTATTGAATTCTGAAAGTGTTTCCATGGTTCTGTCAGTAGATCTTGCAAGGAGAGAACTGTCTGGTTTCCACTGTCACTTTGAGGTTCCATTTCTCTAAGCTCTATTTATAAATTTAGCTAGCTGCCCAAGTTTGAGGGGCCAGAGAGCTAGTTCTGACATTATATTATGCATTTCTTGGTGGCAAATATCTGTGAGCAGCCTGATTATTTTTATATTAGAATATTTTCTTCACTTTCAAATTGATTTAATACATTATATTAAACTGTAGAAGATTTTAAATATCTCATTTTAATAGTTGACTAGAAACTTTCCAACAACTTATTAGCAACAGCAATTATTCCCATAGTCGAAACCATATTTCACTAAAAATGGTATGCTTTTTAAAACTGCTATTCTTCCTCTTGTTTTCCAGATAGTACATCTAGGAGTGCAGTTGTTTCCTACAAAATGAAAAGCACTAATAATTTACTTTTAAATATGAAATCAAAATAGTTGCTGCAATTGGTTTGTGTAGGTTGTTTTTGTCTGTTTTTTTTTTCAAAACACATGATTATTGCATTAATTGGTAAACCTGAACCTTATATAGCATGTCTCAGAATCAGATATAGAAGCTGGTGATGAATGTTAAACAATGGATATTCCATCAAGAGGGATTTGCTTGGGATGTGTTTTAAATATGCCACTTCACTTGTGCCACCGCTATGTTACACTGACTCATATAGTAAATCAATGCGATGAAGTCTAATGTGGCAAGGTTGCTATTACAGAACTGGAAAAGTGTGCACTGACGTTATCACTAGATACCCATGATCTGGCGGTGTCCAATTATGTACAATAACTTTTCAACAAACCACTTCATTTGTGTGGCTCAATTGCAATGCCTGTCTGAGGATGTACTGCACTATTAGAGCTATAGTCATTTCAGCAGAGACTTGAAACTGAGGACCCTTTTGTTCATTTGTGCTTGCTGCCCAGTGGAATTTTAAACCCCTTCCACCAGAACTCTCTAAAAAAGAATAGTTTTATTCATCCTCTGTCTTAATAAAACACATTCTATTCCCAAAAGTTGTGTGACTGTGAGAGCTGTTGCTGAGTACACAGTATCTCATCTCAAACCATGAGCTCAACTATTCACCTGTGTCAGTGCTCCACTTGGTGCAGATATAGATGGGAATAGGCAAAGGTGGCTAAGTGATTTTTGCTCTGCCATGATTCCCCAGGGCTGTCAAAGGCCACTCTGGCTGCTGGTGTAATTTAGAACAGCTGTAGGGTGTATACTGAGCAGCAAGGACCTCCTATATCACAGGGACTTAGAATCCTTAGCTGCCCACTTAAGGCGACTTTATGGCCTCTTTACACAGCTACAGTATGGGCAAGGTTCTAGTCCCTTGCCTACTCTGTTACAACAGTACCATCATCTATACCAGGGATCAGCAACCTTTGGCATGCGGCCTGCCAGGGTAAGCACCCTGGCGGGCTGGGCCGGTTTGTTTACCTGCCGCATCCACAGGTTCAGCCAATCGCAGCTCCAGGCCAATCTGAGCAGCAGGAAGCAGTGGCCAGCACATCCCTCGGCCCGCGCCGCTTCCCACAGCCCTCATTCTCTGTGCTTTCTAAAGTACTTTGATGAAACCTGGACTGTGAAAGGTACTGCATAAAACTAAGCAAACTCAGTTAATGCATGTGTGTATGCTTGATGACAATCTGAATATTGAAACCACATAGCTGTAATGTAACTTTTATAGTGTTATCTGGCTATATTCAGAATTGTATGCTATTCTGAAATGGAAGAAGCTCCTAATGTACTCCTACACACACAAAAATATCTGGTATTTTGGCATCCATACTATTTCTGATCATTGACAGCACTGCTATTCTTCTTCTTGTACTCCATAAGTATCACCAGTAAAAACCAGTACTTTTAAATTAACCTGCAATAGCAGGGAAATGATTAGGTGAAATATATCCAGATAATCCTGGCAAGTGACCACATACTGCAGAGCAAGGTGAAAACCACCTACGTTTACTTTCCAAACTCCACACATAATGACCAGTTAGGTCTTGAGTATGTGAGCAAGAACTAGCCAGCCATGTGCCTGCAAGAGAGAATATTTGGTGCCAGCTCAGACCACTGATCCTTCCAGTCCAGTATTCCATCGCCAGCTGTGGACATTCCTGAGGCTTCAGAGGAAGGAGGGCCCTTCCTGATGCATGCAGGTGCCAGCTGAAACTCTAAAGCATGTGCTTTTAGAAACATAAGATATAAACTGTAAGTGAGCTCTGGGGCTGCTGAGCCCTGCCCCCTACCATCACAAGGAAACCCATGTGACAGAGGCCCATTGGTGGCTCACTATTCTGTTTCAGCAACTCTTGTCAGACCTGACATACTACACCTAATATGTTGTCATGATATTTATCCAAAAGGTAGCACATCAGATATCACTAAAACTAATAGTTGACTGATCATTAATATTCTTGCATGATCAATGTATGGTAAACCCACAAAGGACTTTATAAATATATGCTGGAAATATGTGACTAACACGTTTAAACTAGGTATGTCGGGAGAGTTGATAAACAGGTTCTGTTTAGACAAAGGAAGCGGCCAACACCTTAAACCAGGCATGGCCATGTTCAATGGGCTATTCTTTGGTATTGGAGGTTGCAGGAGAGACCACTTTCATTGTAAAAATCACCAGCAGGAGCGAAGGCAGCAGGGATCCTGCACCAGACACCATGGCATCCACAACCAGCATGGAAGAGGAGCTTTGTCTGTGCTTACTTTTCAAATAATTAATTTTCAAGGTTTGCTGGATGATAAAAAGAAAGGGAAGAGAACCTCATAGTTGTCCGTTACTGGGCAGTTAGAAGAGGCCAGGGTTCTTGTGCATCTGAGAAAAGTTGATCCTTCAACCAAAGGGGTTGAAGTCTCAGGGAACTGGATATAGGTGAGAAACCCTCCTTTGGCTAAAATTGAAACTTGCTGAAGTTAAGATTGTCTGAGAAGCATAATTTTTTATTCTTGTTTGTAACCATTTCTATCCTTGCTTCTTGTACTTGGTGCCACTTAAGCCTATGAATTTTTGTTTAATAAACTTTGGTTTACTATAAACCAATTCAGTGCTGTGATTGAAATGAGTTTTTGTCAAACACTAGTTAAATTAATGAGCTGCAGTGTATTGACTCTTTAAAGGAGCAATGAACTTAACAACTCCTGAGTGTTCAGGAAAGGGCTGAATGCTACAGAAGCAGATGGTTTTGGGCAACTTCAGGACTGAGAGGATATTGGGGGGCGGGGAGAGAGTCACACTGCAAAAAGTAACTGGAAACCAGGGTCTGATTTGTATGCTGGCTGTTGGTATACAGGCTGTGAGTCACAGCAACATAGTACTGAAGACCCCCACAGTTGCATGGTAGGTGGTGACACACCCCATGACTGGTCGGGGTTGAACCCAAAAAAGTCACAGTCTGTAATACAGTCACACTTATAAATTTGTCTAGTTCTACTGGACAACTCTAATTGAAAGTCAATGGTAATTGAAAGTCAATGGCTCCCTTACACTTCATTTTGGGCAGGGGGAGGGATACCTCAGTGGTTTGAGCATTGGCCTGCTCAACCCAGGGTGGTGAGTTCAATCCTTGAGGGGGCTATTTAGGGAGCTGGGGATTGGTCCTGCTTTGAGCAGGGGGTTGGACTAGATGACCTTCTGAGGTCCCTTCCAGCCCTGATATTCTATGATTTTAATGACTTCTTGAGAAATATGATGTTTTTAAGAGTCAAGACTAAACCCCTGTATACACTTCAAATGTACGATGAGTACCTACTCATTGCCACTGGTAATATTTCCACCAGCTGTGTTGATCAAAATTAGTGAAACCCAGGAGTCTCATTGGGCCAAATTATTCCTTGCTGAATTAAAAGGGCCAAGATATGCTTTTGAGTTCTAACTACCTAAGAATGGCCATGCTGGGTCAGACCAAAGGTCCATGTAGCCCAGTGTTCTGTCTTCTGACAGTGGCCAGTGCTCAATGCTTCAGAGGAAATGAACAGAACAGGGCAGTTGTCAAGTGATCCATCCCCTGTTGTACAGTCCAGCTTCTGACAGTTGAAGGTTTATGGATACCTGGAACATTGCTTCCTTCACCATCCTGGCTAACAGACCATTGAACTTATCTAGTTCTTTTTTGAACCCAGTTATACTTTTGGCTTTCACAACATCTTCATGCAATGAGTTCTACAGGTTGACTGTGCATTGTGTGAAGAAGTAGTTCCTTATGTTTGTTTAAAATCTGCTGCCTTTTAATTTCATGGGTAAACCCTGATTCTTGTGTTATGTGTAAGGGTAGATAACACCTTTTCTCCACACCATTCATGATTTTATAGATCTCTGTC
Source organism: Malaclemys terrapin pileata (assembly GCF_027887155.1). Lineage (NCBI taxonomy): Eukaryota > Metazoa > Chordata > Testudines > Emydidae > Malaclemys > Malaclemys terrapin. The sequence goes on from NC_071505.1 coordinate 33,008,301, forward strand.
ATATCCCCCCTGAACTGCATCTTTTCTAAGATGAACTGCCTCATGGAAGCTGTTCCATACTCCTAATCATTTTTGTTGCCCTTCTCTGTACTTTCTCCAATTCTAATATCTTTTTTGAGATGGAGTGACCAGAACTGCATGCAGTATTCAAGGTGTGGGTGTACAATGGCTTTATTTAGTGACATTGTGCTATTTTCTGTTGTCTTACCTATTCCTTTCCTAATGGTTTTGAGCTTTTTTTTTATGCCACTGCACACTGAGAATATGTTTTCAGAGAAATATCTATGATGACTCCAAGATCTTTCTTGAATTATAGCAATTAATTTAGACCCCATCATTTTGTTTGTATAGTTGGGATTATGTTTTCCATTACTTTGCACTGATGAACATTGAATTTCATCTGCCATTTTATTACAGTCACTCAGTTTTGTGAGATCCCTTTGTAACTGTTCATAGTCTGCTTAGAATTTAACAATCTTGAGTAATTTAGTATCACCTGCAATCTTTGCCATGTCACTATTTAGTCCATTTTCCAGATCACTTATGAATATGTTGAATAGCACACATCCAAGTACAGATCCTTAGGGGACCCGGCTATTTACCTCTCTCCATTCTGAAAACTGACTGTTTATCTTACCCTTTGTTTCCTGGTTTTTAACCAGTTACTGATCCATGAGAGGACCTTCCCTCTTATCCCATGATTGTTTACTTTGCTTAAGAGCCGTTGGTGAGGGACTTTGTGAATGGCTTTCTGAAAGTCCAAGTACACTATATCCACTGAATCCCCTTTGTCCTCATGTTTGTTGATACCCTCAAAGAATTTGAATAGAAGGCTGAGGCATGATTTCCCTTCGCAAAAGCCGTGTGACTCTACCCCAAAATATCAAGTTAATTTTTGTGTCTGATTCTTTTCTTTACTATATTTTCAACCAATTTGCCTGATACTGAATTAGGCTTACAGGTCTATAATTGACCGGATCGCCTCTGGAGCCTTTAACAATCAGCATTACATTAGTTATCATACAGTCATATATTACAGAGCCTGATTTAAGTGATAGGTTACATGCCACCATTAGTAGTTCTTCAATTTCATATTTGAACTCTTGGATGAATATCATATGGTCCCGGTGATATATTACTGTTTAATTTATCAGTTTGTTCCAAAACCTTATCTATTGACACCTCAATCTGGGACAGTTCCTCAGACTTGTCACCTAAAAAAACAATGGTTTAGGTGCCAGAACCTCCCTCACATCTTCAATGAAGACTGATGCAAAGAATTCATTTAACTTCTCTGCAAAGGTCTGTCTTCCTTGAGTGCTCCTTCAGCATCTTGATCATCCACTGGTCCCACTGATTGCTTGGTAGGCTTCCTGCTTCTGATATAATTTAAAAAATGCTGTTAGTTTGTGTCTTCTGTTCATTGCTCTTCAGATTCTCTAATTCTTTAAGCAACATGCAAGTTTTTGAATACAATAGATTTTTCTCTTTAAAAGACTTTCCTATAAAATTGTCACCAGTTTGTCATCACCTCCATAGATCCAAAATTATTTAGAAGGCTTTTTAAGATTAAAGTGCTTATATAGTATTTCTGTAGGTTCACTGCAACACTGTAATTTAGCAAGCTGCTGTATATGAAGGTGCTAAAGTCATTTCATGGATAGGCAGAACATTTTATTCAATACCTAGGTGGCAATTCCAAGCTAACATCTGCTAACTACTACTACTAATATAACACTTATGCACAAGCTTATTACATTGACCTGACAGTTAGTGGGTTTAAGAGAAACATCCTCAGTGAAAAATTACAATGGAAATGTTCTTACTGATTGACTTAGCGATACTGTTACTATTAACTTTATAGCACACTACCTAGGGAATAATTAAACCAGATGGTGTGTTAAACCCAACTGAAAGAATATAGACATTTTTGCTTTTAATTTTATCAAAATTAGGTAAAACAACATATGTTCATGTAAATTAAGATTCCTTTAACTACGCATTAACTGCTTTCCTTAATATTCTTCCTGGTGATCTGAGAACTATGCTTTCTTTAATTTACCAAAGAAAACCCCGCAACCCCAACTCTTTAAATTCTTCCTTTCCTATTCTTCAGCCACTTGTGCCACTCTGTTGTTCTGCTCTTGGTGTAATTTAACAAGCTGGATACTCACTGCAGCTTTCTCAAATTACGTGAAATTAAAATGTGGGCCATTTTGGGCCACATTCAAATTAAACAAATTGGGGCAGGTGCATCCAAAAAGGGATTTAGAGATTTGCCTCTAAAGGAGCACAGCTTGCACAAAGGAGCAAATTACATTTACAGATGTTGAAAAGGGAATTACAAATATGCTATTTCCTGTTACATTAGTACCTAACTTGTTACCATTTCTCTTTAGCGGTGCCATGCAGGGTTAATAATACAAAATAACAAAGCATACCACATACATTATAACCTAAGTCTTTCTGCTCTCCATGATCCAGAGCAATGTAGCATAGAGCACTAATATAGCTACCCTAGTCATTTCAGTAACTCTGCAACATTTTCGGTTTTTCAGTTCTGAAGGTGGTCTTAGAAACAGGGTGTAGCTTATGGAAATATTGTCCTCTTGCTTGAATTTCGTGCTAAATTAAACAATTCTTTATTCATAACTACCTGTTGAATTTAAGCGGTGAGAGCTTTTTGGGCGGTGGGGGGAGGGCAGGGTTACGGTTGGAATTGGAGCTTATTTTACCTGGCATGATTTCCCCTCCCCCACCCCAAACCTCATATAGCTGTAATGAAATCTCTCTAGCAATAGCCTGACTTGTCTTCCAATCCGATAATATTCATGAGTTCAAGCACAGGGAATAACTTAAATAGAAAGGATCCTTGATCTCTTGTTTCCATCTAAATAGGGAACCAATGTAGTTAGAAGACAAACTAATGCACTTCCCAGGCATATGCATGTAAATAATACTATTTGTGTGTAGCACGCAGGAAGAAGTAAACATTATAAATTGGATTTGAGAGGAGCTGGAGAACTACTTTCATTTTGAGTTTGTGAATGGATTAATGCTTTTGGAAGTAAAGGACTAACAGCACTTACAAAAGGCATGCATAATGTCAGCAGGCATTTTTCGTTGGAGTTCTGTATAGGAAGTTCCAATGTAGTTTTAATTCTCACCTGTGAATATTCCCGCTTTACCAATCCTACACCTCCACTGAGCATACTTCCTTCAGAAAAACAAACCTACCACCCAATTAGAAAGTGTGGTAGTTTGACCAATCCTGAAAGTTAACACTTAATACAGAAACCTCCTTCCCAATCCATCCCATCTCAATGTTCTTGTTCCCAGGCAAATTAACTGAGTAAGTAGTGACAACCATGACTCAACAATACATGATATCTTCTAATATTCTGAATGGCTTGTAATCAGACTTCAGGCCAGGTCGTAGCATGGAGACTGACTAGTCGCATTAGTGGATGACTTCCTCATGTCAATGGACAGAGGCCATGTTTCAATCCTTGTACTGTTCAATCTGCAGCTTGCAATACAGTCTGCCATAAGGTATTGCTAACCCATCTGCATGATCTAGATGGAGTAACTGTGCACAAGTACAACGGCTCCAGTCATGCCCTTCCAGCAGAACCCAGAGAGTGGTGGTGAATGGGCAATTGCTCTTCCATTTCTGAAGCACTCACCTTGTGGATCACCACAGGTTCTATTCTGTCCCTTCTCTTTAAAATCTTCATGAAGCCACACGGAAAGAAAGTGAGTCACCATGGGCTCTGCTGAACAGTATACTCATGACACCTCTCTTTCTTGGTGCATATCCTTATTAGAGAAGGATGTGCCCACAGTAACTTGTATGGTATTCACTTCTAGAGTGTATCTGCTGTTTGAAGAGGTAGAAGTAAGGCAAAGGCTCTGACTTACATACAGTGCAGCCGTCTGCTGATGGAATGTACTGGTGTTTGAACATCTCATCTGCTGTGCACCCTCCTATCTGCTTCCATTTCTGTTACCAGTGCAAGTTCTTGGTCCTTGAGACTAACCATCACATTTCTATTTATGACTGTCTTATTCCCTGTGCCTACCAATTAACAAACAAAAGAAGCTGAATTTTACACACTTCTTGGAGAATGCAGCTAACAAAACTCCAAATAAAGCACATGAGATGGAGGTGAAGTGTTTCTGATCAAGGGGCCTGGCTGTAGAGTGAGCTACCAATGGGATTAGACTAACCCAAAGCCTGACTGCTCAGACTACACTGCAAGACCCTCCCTTTTAGCAAAGTTTTTCCACCATATCTTTAAGGATGTTTTTAAACATAAAATTTATATATGCAAAACAGGGCTTCCTAACAAGATTCTTCTTTTTGTCCTTTCTATCAAGTCTCTTTTAGACTTTGCCTTACTTACCTATGCAACACTTAAATAGCATGGTAGCTGCTATATAACACCCTAGGACAGGGGTTCTCAACCTTTTTCTTTATGAGGGCCCCACACTTTGCTATAAAAACTCCATGGCCCAGCTGTGCCACAACTGTTTTTCTGCATATGAAAGCCAGGGCTGATGTTGGGGGGTAGTAAGGAGGGCAATTGCCCGGGGCCCTACACCACATAGTGGGTACCATGAAGCTAAGTTGCTCAGGCTTTGGCTTCAGCCCTGAGTATTGGGGCTTGGGGCTCCAGGCTGCAGTCCTGCATGGCGGGATTTCAGCTTTCTGCCTTGGGTCCTAGCGAGTCTAATTCCAGCCATGGTTGGCGGACCCCCTGAAACCTGCTCACTGCCCACTAGGGGGCCCTGGACCCTTGGTTGAGAACCATGGCCCTAAGATAAGTTGCAGAGCCATATGAATTTAAGCAGTCAATAGCAAGACATTTTTTTCTGATGACTTCCTTTGTAACTGCTATCCTGTCGTAAGTTCTTTCTTTGCCTACCACATCTTTTCTCTAGCAGTGTCACAGAACCATTTCTCTTCTGTGAGTTTCACTTCACTAAATCAAAGCTGCTGCCACTGAGAAATGCAAAAACTAAAAAGTTTCCACAGAAAATCAGTAAAATTAATTTAATTTCAGGAAAAGACTAGAAATGCAATTACCACCCCTTGTGGAAAAGCCCTATTGAATTTAATAGTGATGAATCCAGTGATATCCTACAGAAGTTTCTTTTAACCTACTAGAATTAAAATGTATTCATAATGCTATATAGTCATCCTGTACAGTTCTATTATATTCTATAGGGTCTTTCCATAAGTGTCTGACCCTTCTTATCAGCCATCAGTGCATTATGGGAAATGTTGCCCCTTTTCTTCCCTGGTTGTTAAAAGCTGAATGCCATGTTACTTGTGATCCATGCCAGGGTACACCGATAGGACTAACTGCTATAATCTGTTTGTGCTATGAGCACGAAAACCATCACACAGCCAATACATTTAAAAAAACAGAATATGTAATTAAAATTAACCCAAAAAAGTATTTTCCATCAGTAATTCACACCCTCCATATTGAAATGGGTCTCTGTACTTCCAAGGATATTTCTTCTCCTTAGCCTTTTAAAATTTCTTTCGCTTCTGCCCCTTTTTTATTGTACCCTTTCTACTTGTACTATTTCCCTGTAAAGTGGTTTGGGATAAGGCTGATATAAAAGATACAATACAAAATGAAGTTGTACTATATACTGTAAAATAATTCTGCCTCTAAGCTGCCCAAGAAAATTTATATGCAAACCAATACACTGCATACAAATTTAATTCTTCATAAACAAGTCAATGCTGGTTTCAAGCAGACCAATCTGATTTATGAAAAAAACAAGATTGCTTTTAAAAGATAATATAATAGACATGTAAACAAGAGACCAGATGAATAGTCATGGATAATAACTTAAACACAAAAAGCTGAACTTTAGAAGCAAGTCTGGAGATAACTTGGACACAGTATTCAGATAGTGGTGTCTATGACCAAGCCAGCATACCAGCTGAGTCTTTGCACTATATATTGTTACGTTTCATTAAATAATGTAATGAGGTGATGTACATAAATGGTAAAATACTGACTCTCTTCCAAAAATGAACCAGTAAAACACCTGTTTTCATCTTAGAAAGCAGCTATTTTCACACACACATTCTCTCTGCAATTCAGGCATGAATTTAAAAAATATTTGTACTTAGGCATATTTCATACAGTTGTATCCCACCAGCTACTGAAAGCTAATAAGCCTCATTACACAAAATAGTAAAATAGCCTTTCACATGTGGAACAATGTACAGATCTATAAACTTCCTTCCAAAAATCCTTGACAGTAACTGTAATCAATCTCTGTAGAAACTCTGACCTCTTGTGCATATTTTCAAAAGTAGTGTGGTGGTCTTGCTTTGGTGGAGAGGCACATATCAATTAGTTCCATTGTACCAGGGCCTAGCGAGTAGAATTATTGCAGGAAAAATTTAGTCCCAAATGATTCTAATACTGACTTAAGCATACATAACTAGTTCCCCTTCCTGTCAGCAATGTCCTATTTAGGGGAGCAAAGTCCTACTGGGTGGTGTGTGTCCATTTCGACCCTTACCCTGACTCCATTTTGGGGGACTGGGTTAAAGAGTGGATGCTGGTTTTGGATAGGGGGTGCTTTCCCCAGATACCAGTGCCACCTGCACCACAAGCAGTGGAAGCAAGTTTCTTTCTCTGGTAAAATAGCAGGGCATGGGGAAGAACCTGAACAGAGTAGTGCCGTGATGTTAGCACCAGTTGAAGGTGCACAGCTCTTATTTCAGAGAGATTGTATTCTCCTCTTATTTCTGACCGCTGAGTTTAACATCCAGAATGATGTAGAGAAGGCAGATGGATATCGAATCTGGCTCTTGGCAACATGGCATAGAGGGGCTTCCACTGGGCTTCTTGATATATCTGGGTGCATTCAAGGAAGATCTAACAAGAAGGAATACTTTTTTTTCTGCAGGATACTTCCCATCCTAAATTCTAATGTAAAGATTTTTGGTAAATCCCGCCCCCCCCCAGATTTTATCGAGGACTCTAAATCACCTAGTCAGTCTGTTCACTTCTCTGCTCCTTGTGGAGTGGGATTTTTAAAAAATCCCTAAATGAATTAGGTGTCTCATCTCCCATACACTGTCAGTGGGATATGGACATATAATTTGAATAGAAACTTTTCAAAAGTGCGCCTGTAACCTTGTAGTTGGCCTGATGTATGTATTCAGAGCAGCTTTGTGCATAGTGGATAACCCAGTGCAATAAGCTTTTATTACTTCTCCTGATAGTTCACAAATAAATCACTTGGCTTTCTGTGCAGTGCTTCTTTTTACTCCTGAACTGACTAAAGTGCGCAGTGTGAAATTTATCCCCTGTGCAGAGGGCCCACACAATGCCACTTAGACGCTATTTTGAGGTTTAAGTGGGACTAGAGAAATGAATAAGCCTTGTGGAGACCATTTATATAGGCCTGTATTTCACCTAAGAAGAATAAGGGATCAGTTTTGTTCCCACTGAAGTTTATTACAAAGCTCCTATGGACTTCTTAGAGCCTGATTCTCCTATAGAATGCAAAGATTTAATTCTGCCTTTGATTAACTAGAGAGGGAGCTGTTGTCTGAACACAAGCATTGGAAGGGAGACTCTGGCCCATAGTTGATTCAGAACATCCAGTCTCTTATTTCATTGTAAACCCTAAACCATATTGCCTCTTGGGGTTTAACTCAATTTTCAGCACTGCTCCAAGACTGGCAACTGAAAGGCACCTAAGTGAAGATTTTTGATGAAAACTGATTCAGTGTGTTACATAGATATAAGAGAAAAGTTTGTGGTGTTCATTTTCTAACAACAATAACTCTGCATTCTGAAACAAATCTGAGCAGTTGCATGCGTAGGAAAAAAAGTTGGGTGATCATGGGGGACTTTAATCCAAGTGACATTTACTGGAGATCTTATGCTGCCAGTACCAAAACATCCTCAGAATTTCTAAATATTCTAGATGACAATTTGCTAACTAAAAAAAGTGTTGCACCCAACACGTGGAAATTCTGTATATTACATCTTGGCAGATAAAGAGGAACTGATCACAGATCTAAAAATTAATGGTAACTTAGGAACAAGTAATCGTGAGTTGATCACACTTACAATGTACAAACAGACTAAAGTCCAGACCCTTTTAAAGCATCAATTTCACAAAGTTGAAAACAATTATGAGTTAAATAATCTGGGAGGAGGAATTTAATTAGAAAAATGAGAATCATGATTGAGAATTGTTTAAGAACAAAAAGCCACAATCCCACAATTGAAGAAGAAGGCCGTGTTGGTTAAAACAATGACATGGTTAAGAGGGGAAATGAAGACCACTATAAAAATAAGAAAATGTGTAACAAATATAAATCAGAGGCTAAGAATTGAAGGAAAACTGGTAAGGGAAGCAACTTGACATAAGGAGAAATCTCTTGCCAGCAAAGTTAAGGACAATAGAAAGGAATTTTTAAAATATATTAGGAACAAAAAGAATCCTAACGATGGTATTGGTCCATTACTATATGGAAGTGGTAGAATTATCAATAATGCAGAAAAGGAAGAAGTGTTCAGTAAATATTTCTGTTCTGTATTTGGGGAAAAACATGATATAGTTATCTCATATGACAGCACTCTAACATCCTCCTGAGATGCTATTGGAATGGAAAAAAACAACCGCTACTAAGGTCAGATATTTTTAAAGCATAGGTCCAGATAACTTGCTCCCAAAAGTTTTAAAAGAGCTGGCTGAAGAATTCTCTGGACTGTTAATGCTGATTTTCTATCAGTCTTGGAACACCAGAGAAGTTCAGGAAGAGTGGAACAATATTAGCTTTCTTACTATGTTTAAAAAGGGTAAATGGGATGACTCGGGTGTCTATAGGCCTGTCAGTGTGATATTGATCCCAAGCAAGATAAAGGAGCAGCTGATACAGGACTCAATTAATAAAGAATTAAAGGAGGGTAATATAATTGTCAGTTGACATGGGTTTATGGAAAATATGTCCTGTAAAACTAACTTGATATGGTTTGCTGATGACAAAAATTGGGGGAGTGGTAAATAATGAAGAGGACAGTCACTGATACAGCATAATCTGGATTGCTTGGTAAGGTGGGTTTAAGCAAACAATATGTGCTTTAATACAGCTAAATGTAAAGCTAGGAACAAAGACTGCAGGCCTGACTTACTTCAGGATGGAGGACTCTATCCTGGGATGCAGTGACTCTGAAAAAGATTACTGAGGATAGGGGTGGATAATCAGTCGATCATTAATTCCCAGTGTGACACTGTGACCAAACAGGTTGATGGGATCCTTGGTTATGTAAACAGGGGAATCTCAAGTAGGAGTAAAGAGGTTATTTTACTCTATTTGGCACTGTTGTGACCGCTGCTGGAATACTGTGTCCAGTTCTAGTGTCCACAATTCAAGAAGCATGTTGATAAACTGGAGAGGATTCAGAGAAGAGCCAAAAGAATGATTAAAGGATTAGAAAATATGCCTCATAGTGATAGACCAAAATAGCTCAATCTATTTAGCTTAACAAAGGGAAGGTTAAGGGGTTACTTGATTAGTCTATAAGTATCTACATAGGGACCAAATATTTAATAATAGACTCCTCACTCTAGCAGAGAATGGTATAACACAAGCCAGTGACTGGAAGTTGATGCTAGAAAAATTCAGACTGGAAATAATGCATAATTTCTTAACTAAGAGTAATAAACCATTTGAACAATTTACTCAGGGTCATGGTGGATTTGCCATCACTGATAATTTTAAATCAATATTGGATGTTTTTCTAAAATGTATGCTTTAGGAATTATTTTGGGGAAGTTCTGTGGCCTGTGTTATACAGAAGATCAGACTAGATAATTACATTTTTCTATTGCTGATATGCATTGGCACAAACACAGCTGGTGCCATCTGTATTCATTATAATAACAAAATAACTTTTCATTCATCATTTGCTGTATATAGCACTGTGGAAGTGTAGAGCTGAAAGGAACCCAAAGAGGTCATCTAGTCCATCCCCTCCATGGAGAGGCAAGATTAAGTATATCTAGAACATCCCTGATGGGTATTTGTCAAACCTGTTCTTAAAAATTTCCAGTGACAGGAATTCCACAACCTCACTTGGCAAACTATTCCAATGCTAACTATCCTTTATAAGTTTTTTCCCTTAATATCTAACCTGAATCTCGCTTGCTGCAACGTAAGCAGATAACTATTTCTCCTAAATGCAGTGGACATCAAATTGATCCCCATCCTCATTATGACAAACGCTGATATATTTGGAGATTTTTTTATCAGGTTCCCCCTCAGCCTTCTTAAGATTAAACATGCCAGTTCTTTTAACCGTTCCTCATAGCTCAGGAAAATGGCTTCCTGTGTCTTACAAACAACACTCCTGTTAATACACCCTCCAAATGATATTAGCCTTTTATCAAATGCACATTCTTGGCTCATATTCAATTTGTGATCCATTATAATCCCCAGATCCTTTTCTGCAGTACTGCTGCATAGCTGGTTATTTCCCATTTTGTAACTGCATTTGATTTTTTTTTTCCTTCTTAAGTGTGGTCTTGGCACTTGTCTTTACTGAATTTGATCTTATTGTTTTCAGACCAGTTTTCCAATTTGTCAAGATCATTTGGAGTTCTAATCCTGGCCTCCAAAATGCTTACAATATGCCCCAGCTTGGTGTTGTCTGCAAATTTTATAAGCATACTCTCTACGCCATCATATTCCTTACTTAATATTATTCTGCAGTAGAGGTGATACCCATTTACATAGTGCCAGCATGAGGCCATGCATCACATAAGTCCCGTTTAAACTTTCACAGAGAGATGTAAGGGTACGTCCAGACTACTCGCCGTATCGGTGGGTAGCGATTGATTTATCGGGGATCGATATATCGCGTCTCGTTAAGACGTGATATATCGATCCCCGAACGCGCTCCCCGTCGACTCCGGAACTCCACCGGAGCAAGCGGCGGTAGCGGAGTCGACGGGGGAGCCGCGGCCGTCGATCCCGCGCTGTGAGGACCCAAGGTAAATCGATCTAAGATACTTCGACTTCAGCTACGCTATTCACATAGCTGAAGTTGCATATCTTAGATCGATTCCCCCCCTCCTAGTGTAGACCAGCCCTAAGTGGTGGATGAGCCTTCTGCACAGGGGCAGGTTTCATCTTCCTAAGTGAATTAAATGATGTATGCATTCTGTTTGTTTTGCTTAAGTCTGCCACAAGACCTAGAGCATGATAGACTAAAACGAGATGCATAAGGTATTGAGTACAAATTAAAATCTTGGAAGTGCCTATCTCTAGGTTTGCGTAATAAGCAGTATGTTAGCACAGTGCCCTAAATAAATGACTACAGGTTACTAGAAATTTGGAAATTAACATTAAATCAAAAGAGACAGAGTAATTTTTCATTCAACTTGGAAGGCTATTTACTTTCTGTCTTGATGCTTAGTATACTGATGTACAATGCCAAAAGGTAAATGATTTTGAGCTAGATTGAATTTAAATTTCATTACGTATTTGCTGGGAATAGAAGCTTTGACATTCCTTTTTTCCCTTCACTTTGAGGATCTTTTAATAATTCTGTTGCCTAATGCCCTAATCTATTTATTGCACTATAACTTTACATGAATAATGCTGCTTCTGTTAAAAATAAACAGATTTGGTATGTCTGTGAAATAGACTTACGCGTAGTATGATGCTTTAGCATCTACAAAAGCTCTCTCTGAGGTTTCTGAATGCTTAAGAAATGATAATGCCAATGGATTTAGCATTTGTATATCTTCAGGCTTGTGCTTATTCAGTTGTACTAAGGCAGCTTAAGCTAATATCTAATCTTCTTACAGAATAGTTCCCCTTTTAACAGCAGGATTGCACATAACAAGCTTGAAAAACCAGTTGGCTCCAGCTGCAGTGTGGAAGGAAGGATGGGGGGAAATTGTAAAATTTCCCTCCCCCGCTTAAAATGTCTAATTACGGTCATCCTCACATGCACAGGATAATCCGTGAATCGTGGTGTGAGGCAATGTTCTCAACACTCCTAGGAGCTAGGAAGAGATGAATGAGTTATAAAGTAACATATTCATAAGTGTCTACCCTGGTGCATTCCATTTATAATGTTTCTTCTTTAAAGGGGAGGAGAGAAAAACAGAGTGCTTTGAATACTGCATAGTTTCATAATGGAATAATCACTGTGAAACCTGTAACGAGGCAAGCTAGTTAAACACCTAGTCAAATTAGTACATTAAACTATTAGCATATTCAAAATCCTAATTATCCTAGGGATGTTTTAATGAGAAATATTACATTAATCATCACAAGTTTATTGGAGAAAATTATTTTAAATACAATGCAAATGAATATATATGAAGTATGAAACGGATATTTAAATTCTGTTAAACATCTTATTTTAAATTTTCACAAAACTATGGGGTGACTTGCTGATGCATCAAAATGATCCTAAAGCTGACAACTCATCTCATTCGGGGCCTAAACCTGCTCTGAGTGAAGTCGTTGGCAAAATCCCTTTTGGCTTCAGTGGGCATTCAGGTCCTCTGTGTTATAGTGGAAAATGTGGGACATCAATGAGAAGAGTTGCCAGTTTCTCAAAAATTTAAGAGCGAAGTGGGTTTTGTGTGCGTTTCAGTGATGAACCGCAAAGTATATATAAAACTTGGTTCTTATGACAATATATAAAAATCAGTGTCAAATTCCCTGTGAATTTCAGTGATACCAGTTGCCAAACATAACAGCAACAAAATGGCCCATGCTAAATCTACCTCACAGCTGCCAAAAACTTCTCCCACTTAATGAACAATCCAGCCCAGTCTGTACCGTTTTAGTTACCAATCCTAACCAGACCAGCTCTTCCCACTGAATTACTGAAAATGTTACAATCACCTCTAAAATGGCCTAACCTGAATCACCTTCTTCCAATTGTTCCTCTTCCTTCCTTTTTTATAGCTTCCAAACTCACAACATTTTGCAGTAAATCGTGGAGACATAGCAAATAGATGTTTATAACAATGTGATATTAATCAGACTCTAAAGATGATACGAAAATGGTTGTATGAGAAAAGAACCTAGAAGTTAGAATCCAGCATGAAGTTTCAAGCCATCTTCCTCAGAACCATGTTGACAGGAAATCCTAGGGTTAAGATTAAGATGTAAATGATTTATGTTTTTAAAATGATTTGTTATTGCTGAGCAATGTATAGTGTAATAAATAGAGTACATTTTCTGGTGTCATGCCCAGATTTAAAAAAAATAAAAGTTCAGAGTTTTTATTAAAGACTTAAATAATTGTATTTGGCATGTTCTTGGATGCTTTTCTGTTTGCCCTAGAAATGCAAACTAATGTTTAAATTAAAAACACTTCTTATAGTGGGAGAAAATATTTTTATTTGGCTTGTTGAAATGCGTGATGAGAAAACCTTGAGTTTTTGATTAGTATCTAGATGAAAGACTGGTTATAGAAAAGATCTCTCAATCTCTTTTACTGGTTACAAAATATCTACCTTTGTGCTGGCATCCTTATGACTCCATTCATACTTGCTCTTTAAATTCAGGCTTTTTCTAGTCTCCATTATCTCTGACCACCTAGAAGAATAATAAGATGAGAAAATCCTAGTCAGTGTACAGGAGGAGCTTCTAACAGGTAGTTGTACAATACACATCTGTTGTTGCAAACTAATTGAGCTTAATTTTGCTAATGCAGTCACCTGAAAAAAAGATAAAGTTTAACCTTAGTACACCGAAGGATGGAAATACTCTCCCCATCAGTGGCTGCCTCTCCTGTTGATCCAGACCTCCATATTCTAGATTCCCTAAAACAGTTTGGATGGAGGACTTGTACTTTAATAGGAATAATACAAAATAGCCATATCTTTCTTAAATGGCTATTATATAAACTTCATATATATATATATATATATATATATATATATATATATATATATATATATATATATATATATACATACACAAAATACTGTTAGAATTATGTTGGCAAAATAAGGTGTTAGAGGTTTGGATAACAGGTTTAGGATATTGCAGGTTTATTAATAAACACTAGTGCTCATCAAATCAGTATGTTTTGGGCTACTGTCTGTTGAAAAGCCAACTGCAATTTGTCTGGCAATTCTTTTACCTCGCTCTCTTTTTTTACTTTAGTTTTTACTCATTTATTTCCTTTTCCCTTTGATATTTTTTGTTCTCAGTGCCACATTAGAAAGCAGAGGATAATCTGGATTCATTAGACCTCATTAAACTGGTGATTAAAAGCAAAAATTGTAAAAACTATTTACGGGATGAACACACTGTCCAGCATGAATAGGTTCTATTTAAAAATGTGGTTTCTTGGATCTGTCATATGCTAATATATCTTCAGAGCTGCAACCAAATAACAGCCACAAATGGTATTGAATCTATTAAATATGACACCAGGATTAAATTATCTATTAAAATTGTAGTCAGATTTATTGTATAGGTCATTAAAACAACACATTACTTTGGGTTGTGCATCCTTAGTAGTAAATGCTAGTTTCCATTGGGCTGTTTTTAGTTCTGTGAATTTACATTTTATACTCAGATATTTGTTGGAATTGCATAGCTGTAAGACCAAGCCCAAATTTGGTTGCTCACTTCAGAACTTTGTTTTTCTAAGTAACTCTTAACATGACCAGCACTGTGTATTTTTTGTCTTTTTCAAATAAAGATGGAAAAGAAATAGAAGGGGAGCAGAGAAGGGCAACAAACTGATTAGTCATGAAAAGACCTCCATATGGAGAGGGACTGAGAAGACTGGGACTTGGGTTAGAAACAAGACAAGAGAAAGCATGATAGGGATATAAAGACAATGAATAGTATAGAAAAGGTAAATTGGACCCTCCTACTTACCCATGTCACATACTGCAAGAACAAGAGGATATTTAATTGAAGTGAAAGAAAACCAACTTAAAATTGATAAAATGCTTTTTTCTTCTACAGCACATAATTAATCCATGCAATTTATTGCCCCAACATACCATTTGAGAGCAAAAGTTTAGTAGGATTAAGAAAGGGCTAGCCATTTATATGAACAATGAGAACACAGTGAATTTAGATAGATTAAAAATTAAACTAAGAATATAAAGCCTCATATTTCACGGCAGAAGACAATTAGATGAAGAAACTTCCCCTTCTGTAGTTGTCCACTATGGAGTTTCGTATATGAGATTTCCTCTGACGCAGGTGGAACTAACCTTTGTCAGAGGTAGGAAACTAACTAGATGGATCACTTGTCTCATCTGATGTGCTAATGTTCTTTCTTGTGCAGCAAACATCCATAATGTCTGCATTTTTCCTAGGACACTTCAAACATACTGTGTTGCTAGGAAAAAGAATGAGGAGTACTTGTGCAACCTTAAAGACTAACAAATTTATTTGAGCATAAGCTTTCGTGGGCTAAAGCCCACTTCATCAGATCCATTTCGATGGGCCATCCTGATCATCGCTACAAAAGTTTTTTTTCTCCTGATGATAATAGCCCACCTTTATCTATTAGTCTCATTAGAGTTGGTATGGCAATCCCCATTTTTTCATGTTCTCTCTGTGTGTGTGTGTGTGTGTGTGTGTGTGTGTGTATATGTATATATATTGTCCTACTGTATTTTTCACTACATGCATCTGATGAAGCCCACAAAAACTTATGCTCAAATAAATGTGTTAGTCTCTAAGGTGACACAAGTACCCCTGTTCTTTTTGCTGATACAGACTAACACAGCTACCACTCTGAAACCTGTGTTGCTAGGGTGCGAGGGAGTAGGAGGACTTAATTAGGAATCTTTGTGGTCTATGGGAGCGTCGGAGCCGGGTGCATCTAAGTCCAGCTGTGTCATCTGGTGGCAAGAGCCTGCAGCTGTCACCCAATGGCAAGAGTCTGTGGGGTTGGCAATAGTGGATCTTGGGCCCTCCCTGCTCCACCAGGTGCCGACTCAGGGCCCTGTGACTGGCAGGTCTGGTATGCAGCTGGGGGGCAAATGCCACCAAGCCTGCTCCGTAAGTCTTTTCCTACCACAGCCTTCGCTCTTCCAAAGTCACAATAGGTTCTTCTTATGGACTCATGGGTGGTTGAGGGGTGAGGATTTTCCTTGGAAGCGATCCAGATTCTCTTCTTCTTCAATGACAGCCTGCTATTCGCGATCTTCATGGGGGCCTTCAGTGGCTCAGCAGAGAGGTCTGGTCCAGGTGGTGAGGAGTTCCTGCAGGAGCTAACAGCATGGGACTGCTCCCTTACTCTGTCCACCTTGACCAAGACATGCGTTCCCTTTTGAGCTATGCCTCTATTATGAGCATGCCCAGCAGGCTGAATGGGGCCTTCTGGGCCCAGAGTTCCTCATTATCTCTTGGTTCCTCAATGTGTTCCCCATCACAGGGATTCACTTGGCTTAAATCCCTTCTCGTCATCTTGGTGTTGGCCCAAAATATGGGACATGCATCTGAGGGTATAACAGTGAGTCCCAGAAGAAAGAGGCAGGTATCAAATTATTGCTGAATTTCTGCAATAAAGCTCTGGGAAATGTAGTTCTTCTTTGAGTGCTTGTTCATGTCCATTCCAATCAGGCATGCGCACGTGCACGGTGGCCAGAAGATTTTTCCCTTAGCAGCATCCGTCGGGCTGGCCTGGGCATCCCCTGGAGTTGTGCCTTCATGGCACTCAATATAGAGCCCTGCCGACCCACCACCTCTTCAGTTCCTTCTTACCTCCAGTGACAGTTGGCTGGAACTTCCCTTAGTCCTTAATTAGCAAGCACGTTCTATAATTACTGTATATAGTTACTCTAGTATCCGTTCTTAGTATTAGAGATCTCAGTATAGAGTTGTTGGGGATTCCCCCCGATTCCACCTCCATGAAGCCGTGGTATGCTGCAGTCCCTGGGGTTTAAAAATTGTGTGGCCTGTGCGAAGTGCATGCTGAAGAGCAATCCACAGTCTTTGTGTTTACGGTGCTTAGGGGTAGGCCACCAAAAGGATCGCTGTAAGATCTGCCACGAGTTCCGCCCTAGAACTCTTAAAGAAAGGGAACAGCGGGTTAAGGTGATCCTTATGGAGGCAGCCCTGCGCCCCAACTCTGACCCTGGCTTAGGCGACCCAGCTCCTAACACTTCATCCTCCATGTGGAGCGCCCTGGCACCATCAACAAACTTGGCACTGAGAAAGGTCTCGTCCCGGGACACTCGGCACCGACACGACACCTCATGAGGCCCGTCGGAGAGCAGGCACCAATCCCACTAGCTGGTGACTCAGAAGAAAAAGAAGCCGGACAGCTGCTCACCTTTGGCTAAATCCAGAGAAGTGAGACCACAAGTGGGCCACCTGTCCGGATCCCCTACTGGGGCCACGTCGACTCCTGCCCAGGCGAGGCAGTTGAGTCTGCCCCCTCTCCCACCCCCCCTCAGTCGCCAGTCTCTACACAGCAGCTACAGCTCCCTTCAATGCTGGAAGCTTTCCAAACTGCTCAGGATCTCCTGCCCCTTATGGTGCCGTTCTTGCCCCCAAGGACGGAAGAACCTCCAGCGCTGGTGGACTCACCCCGCCCCCTGGTGCAGTCAAGAGGGAAACTGTGGGAAACAAGAGGCTATGATGTCCAGGCGCTCCCCCCTCCATGTCCCTCGACACCGGCCCACTCGGACAGAGAGCCTACCCACTCCCTGAGCTCTCGACGCTTGAGGCACCAAGGCTCGGCTCCTCTGTGGTCTTCAGTCTCGGAGACCTCAGAGTCAGAATCCAACTCCTATCGCTCCAGGAGCTGCAGATTGAGGTCTGGGAGAGACAGTAGGGAGCCCCAGGCGTGGCCTCTGCAGTGGCCACAGTGGCCCTTCTGGATCCCCTGGGCCTTTCACCAAGGACAGGGAGGGATCAAAGGTCACCGCTCCGTGGTGTCTTCTGTGGTCTCAGCCACCTTTATCCCACCATCGGCTACAAATCTTCCCTCGGTGTCTGCCCACAAACCAACCGTCTCTGACAGTCTGACCATCATTGATTCCGGCACCGGATTTAGCACCAACCCTGACACCACCCTTGGCAATGTCCTCAGCACTGCTGACATGCCCGACTTCCACACCGGCACCATTGTCGACGTCAACTATGGTGCAGGTGCCAATGGCCCCGGCGCCAATTCTGGCGATGGGCCCTCCCTCTTCGTCGGCACAGACAACCGGATCGGCACCGGCTCCATCGGTGATTCCTCCCATCGTACTAATGACGGTGTCAATCACTTGGTCCAGCATCTGCAGCCCCGGCACTGTCGAGTGCACCACTGGCACCGACACTGCCCCAAGAGTCTAGGGACCCCCTGCGGGCGGATGGCAGGGAGCATCTGCTCCTTATAAGCACTTCCTCTTTTTTGTCACCTGATGAAGCATTGGCAGGTACAGCCGTAGCCCTGGTGCTTGAGGACAACAGGGTGCTGCAGCAGTTGCTGCGCAGGGCTGCTCAGGGTCTGCGCATTAAAGCCAAGGAGGTTGATCCCATGGTGGACATCCTAGCCCCCTCAGGAACTTCCCGTATTGCCCTTTCACTCATTAAAACCATTGTGGACATCACCAAGACCCTGTGGCAGACCCCAGCTTCCTTGCCGCCCACTGCCAAGCACAATGAGAGGCGTTATTTCATGCCCTCCAGAGGGTTCAAACATTTATACTCTTACCCACCCCCCGACTCTCTTGTTGTGGATGCTGCTAACCAATGTGAGAGACAGGGTTTCCAAGAGCCTAAGCATCTAGACCTTATTGGGGAAAAGGTCTCTTCCACAGGGGGTCTGCAACTCCGTATCTTGAACCAATGGGCCATCGTCAGCAGGTACTCGTATAACACCTGTGCGGCAATGACCAAATTTACGGCACTCCTCCTGTCGAACTCCCAAATCAAGTTCTTAACCGTGGTGGAGGAGGGGAAGCTAGTCTCCCGGGCTTCCCTCCAGCCCGCATTGGATGCTGCAGAAGCCACAACTAGGGTCATAGTGACTGGGGTAGCCATGAGGAGGGGATCCTGGCTCCAAGTCTCAGGGACTCCCTTATGAGGTCCAGCAGACTATTTAGGACCTCCCATTTGAAGGTGACTCTGTTTTCTGAAAAGACAGACAAGAGGCTGCACAGCCTGAAAGACTCATGAGCCACTCTCAAGTAGTTGGGCCTGCACAATCCCACCACGCAGCGGAGACACTTCCTACCGCAACCTCCTCCAAGATTCCATCAGCAGAACCGACAGGACAGTTCTCTGAGAAGGAACAGGAGTGGCAGGAGGAGGCAACAGCCATCCTCAGGCTAGGGCTCTGGCCATCCCAATCTGCCCTCTGGCCCTAAACCGGCCTTTTGAAGATGCGGTCGAGGATGGTGCACCAGATCAGAGACTAGATCTACCTACCTTTCCTTTTCCTCCCGAATGTCCCCTTTCTACCGTGCATGGTCCCGTATCACTTCAGACCATTGGGTGCTCTGCATGGTAGAGAGGGGATACTCCATCCAATTCTGTGCCCTCCTGCCCTTCCACCCCCTTTCTCTGTCCCTCTTCAGGGACCCTTCTCACGAGCAACTCCTTATCCAGGAGATGCAGCTGCTCCTATCACCAGGGGCAGTGGACGAGATTCCTCCGGAGCACAGGGCAAAGGCTTCTATTCCCAGTATTTCCAAATACCAAAAGCCAAAGGTGGCCTCAGGCCCATCCTGGACCTGTGAGAACTCAACAAGTTCATAAAGAAACTCAAGTTCTGCATGGTCTCCTTGGCCTCCGTCATCCCCTCACTAGATCCAGCAGATTGGTATGCCGCTCTCGACTTGAAGGACGTGTATTTTCACATATGCAAGTGTTAGGAAAGCTGTTAACCGCAAACAAACCGATCCTCAATCAACAGGAAAAGCTTGCATTCAGTATTCCTTTTAAGGGGTTGTTTTTTCTGATTTAGGGTGCTTCTGTATTCCAAATAAGGGGTTGTTTTTCTCTATCTTGGGGAGTTTTGCTAACGAAGAAATGTGCTTGACTAATTGTGGTTTTAAGCTATTTAAGCCTCTGTCTATCTGTATTCGGGGGCACTGTCCATTGATAGTGACCCTGGGCATGCTCGTCAGTAAAGTAGTCTCAGGCTGTTCTGATCCAAACACAATGCGTGGTTAATTTTTCCACAACAACTATATTACAGACCACCTGACCAGGATGGTGTTAGTGACTCTGAAATGCTTAGGGAAATTAGAGAGACTATTAAAATAAAAAACTCAATAATAATAATGGGGGATTTCAACTATTCCCCATATTGACTGGGTACATATCACCTTAGGACGGGATAAAGAGATAAAGTTCTTGACACCTTAAATGACTGCTTCTTGGAGCAGCTAGTCCTGGAATCCATAAGGGGAGAAGCAATTCTTGATTTAGTCCTAAGTGGAGCACAGGATCTGGTCCAAGAGGTGAATATAGCTGGACCACTTGGTAAAAGTGACCATAATATAATTAAATTTAACATCCCTGTGGTGGGGGAATCTCCACAGCAGCCCAACACTGTAGCATTTAATTTCAGAAAGGGGAACAACACAAAAATGAGGAGGTTAGTGAAACAGAAATTAAAAGGTACAGTACCAAAAATAAAATTCCTGCAAGCTCCATGGAAACTTTTTAAAGACACCATAATAGAGGGTTAACTTAAATATATACCCCAGTTTAGAAAACATAGTAAGAGAACCAAAAAAAAGCCACTGTCATTAAACAACAAAGTCGAAGATAAATCCTAATGAAGAAAATAGAAAAGAGCATAAACTCTGGCAAATGAAGAAGGACCAAAAAAGAATTTGAAGAACAGCTGGCCAAAGACTCCAAAAGTAATAGCAATTTTTTTTAAAATACATCAGAAGCAGAAAGCGTGCTAAACAACCAGTGAGGCCATTGGACGATCGAGATGCTAAAGGAGCACTCAAGGACAATAAGGCTATTGCGGAGAAACTAAATGAATTCTTTGCATCGGTCTTCACTGTTGAGGATGTAAGGGAGATTCCCAAACCTAAGCCATTCTTTTTGGGTGACAGATCTGAGGAACTGTCCCACATTGAGGTGTCATTAGAGGAGGTTTTGGAACAAATTGATAAACTAAACAGTAATAAGTATCCAGGACCTGATGGTATTCACCCAAGTGTTCTGAAGGAACTCAAATGTGAAATTGCAGGACTACTAACTGTCATCTGTAACCTATCATTTAAATCAGCTTCTGTACCAAATGACTGGAGGATAGCTAATGTGATGCCAATTTTTAAAAAAGACTCCAGAGGTGATCCTGGCAACTACAGGCCAGTAAGCCTCACTTCAGTACTGGGCAAATTGGTTGAAACTATCATAAAGAACAAAATTGTCAGAGTAGCTGGCAAGAAGGAACTGAAGAGGTGGTGGGTTGGCAGGGCTCTATATTAAGTGCCATGAAGGCGCAACTCCAGGGGGCGCCAGGCTGGCCCTATGGCTGTTGCTAGGGGAAAAATCTTCTGGCCACCAGGCACGTGCATGTGCACACACCTGATTGGAATGGACATGAACAACACATCTCGAAGAACAACAGTTACCAGAAGTGAATAACCATTTTTTCTTGGAACCTTTGAAGCATTTCAGTATTTGATTCAAACTAGTGCAGTTAGAAAGTCTGTCTGTTCTTTTGTGCTGCTCTGGTTCCGTGCTAAAGATCTGATTATTATTATTTTTTAAATGTAAGGCATGGATCTGAAGACCAATTCAGGGACAATATATATACACCTCTACCTCGATATAACGCTGTCCTCGGGAGCCAAAAAATCTTACCGCGTTATAGGTGAAACCACGTTATATCAAACTTGTTTTGATCCACCGGAGTGTGCAGCCCCGCCCCCCCCCCGGAGCACTGCTTTGTCACATTATATCCAAATTCATGTTATATCGGGTCGCATTATATTGGGGTAGAGGTGTAATTATATATTTACTTTATTGTAGACCTTAGTACACTTTGTAACTCGTTTTTATGGGTTCCATCATGCTGATTTATTGTTCCTTTTTACTTTAACTGTTTGTCTGCTACACTTAACAGCACACAGTTATAATAGCTGGGATTTTACTTCTCAGGTTTGCAAATCAGAGCTGAAAAGTTGGATCTAACAGTATGCTGTCTCAGTAGCTTTTATAACCTCACCTCATTGTTAGTCTAGTATAAAAAGTCTCCTGGTACAATTTTGCATTTGAGTGAGGTTAATTCTAGCCTTTCATTAAAATGTCACTGTGATCTAAGTTTCTAATTGAGATTTAGAAACATTTCATCACTTGCATATTTTCAGGGCCATCACTATTAAGGCATAAATGTTGGTCTCTGAAATACGGGATGAAGAACTCTTTGAACAGTTATGATGATTGAAATTGAGTTTAGAACTTTTAAATTTAAGCTACAAAATTTTTGCATTATATGTTTAGAAGCCTACTTCAAAATGAGATTATTTTTTTCTCTTAATTGCTCATATCAATGCATGGATAGTCCCAATGTTACTGAGAATTACCATATACTTGTAGGAGCTCTGGATGGAGCGACTGAAAAGATTGGGACTGTTTGGGTTAGAGATGAGAAGACATGATAGGTTTGAAGAACAGCTAGCCAAAAACTCAAAAGGTAATAACAAAATGTTTTTTAAGTACATCAGAAGCAGGAAGCCTGCTAAACAACCCGTGGGGTCCCTGGACGATCGAGATACAAAAGGAGCACTTAAAGACAATAAAGTCATTGCGGAGAAACTAAATTAATTCTTTGCTTCAGTGTTCTTCGTGAAGGATGTTAGGGAGATTCACAAACCTGAGCCGTCTTTTGTAGGTGACAAATCTGAGGAATTGTCACAGATTGAAGTGTCACTAGAGGAGGTTTTGGAATTAATTGATAAACTTAACAGTAACAAGTCACCGGGACCAGATGGCATTCACCCAAGAGTACTGAAAGAACTCAAATGTGAAATTGCTGAACTATTTACTATGGTTTGTAACCTGCCCTTTAAATCAGCTTCTGTACCCAATGACTGGAAGATAGCTAATGTAACACCAATATTTAAAATGGGCTCTAGAGGTGATCCCGACAATTATAGGCCGGTAAGTCAAACGTCAGTACTGGGCAAATTAGTTGAAACAATAGTAAAGAATAAAATTGTTAGACACATCGAAGAACATATGTTGGGCAAAAGTCAACATGGTTTCTGTAAAGGGAAATCATGTCTTACTAATCTATTAGAGTTCTTTGAAGGGGTCAACAAACATGTGGACAAGGGGGATCCAGTGGACATAGAGTACTTAGATTTCCAGAAAGCCTTTGACAAGATCCCTCACCAAAAGCTCTTACGTAAATGAAGCTGTCATGGGATAAGAGGGAAGATCCTTTCATGGATTGAGAACTAGTTAAAAGACAGGGAACAAAGGGTAGGAATAAATGGTAAATTTTCAGAATGGAGAGGGGTAACTAGTGGTGTTCCCCAAGGGTCAGTCCTAGGACCAATCCTATTCAATTTATTTATAAATGATCTGGAGAAAGGGGTAAACAGTGAGGTGGCAAAGTTTGCAGATGATACTAAACTCCTCAAGATAGTTAAGACCAAAGCAGACTGTGATGAACTTCAAAAAGATCTCTCAAAACTGAGTGAGTGGGCAACAAAATGGCAAATGAAATTTAATGTGGATAAATGTAAAGTAATACACATTGGAAAAAATAACCCCAACTATACATACAATATGGTGGCTAATTTAGCTACAACTAATCAGAAAAGACATCTTGGAGTCAACATGGATAGTTCTCTGAAGACGTCCACGCAGTGTGCAGTGGCAGTCAAAAAAGTAAACAAGATGTTAGGAATCATTAAAAAAGGGATAGAGAATAAGACGGAGAATATCTTATTGCCTTTATATAAATCCATCGTATGCCTACATCTTGAATACTGCGTACAGATGTGGTCTCCTCATCTCAAAAAAGATACTGGTATTAGAAAAAGTTCAGAGAAGGCCAACTAAAATGATTAGGGGTTTGGAACGGGTCTCATATGAGGAGAGATTAAAGAGGCTAGGACTCTTCAGCTTGGAAAAGAGGAGACTAAGGGGGGGATATGATAGAAGTATATAAAATCATGAGTGATGTGGAGAAAGTGAATAAGGAAAAGTTATTTACTTGTTCCCATAATATAAGAACGAGGGGCCGCCAAATGAAATTAATGGGCAGCAGGTTTAAAACAAACAAAAGGAAGTTCTTCATATAGTGCACAGTCAACCTGTGGAACTCCTTGCCTGAAGAGGTTGTGAAGGCTAGGACTATAACAGGGTTTAAAAGAGAACTGGATAAATTAATGGAGATTAAGTCCATTAATGGCTATTAGCCATGATGGGTAAGGGATGGTGTCCCTAGCCTCTGTTTGTCAGAGGGTGGAGATGGATGGCAGGAGAGCGATCACTTGATCATTACCTGTTAGGTTCCCTCCTTCTGGGGCACCTGGTATTGGCCACTGTTGGTAGACAGGATGCTGGGCTGAATGGACCTTTGGTCTGACCTAATATGGCCATTCTTATGTTCTTATGTTTATAAAGATAATGAATAGAATAGAGAAGATATAAGACCATCTGGAATCATTATGTGAAATTAGGGCTCCACCTTCTGCCAATCTTTTTTTAACTAGTTTTAAGTGGATTTCCCTCAAGGCTAGTCTATGTTATTGCAGAACAGTATTTGTATTTTTATCCAGTGTTTATTCATCTCACCTAATGATCCTCAGGGGTAAGGCCTGAGGAAGAGACACAGCAGGCAGGTGAATATAAGGACAAAGAGTGTCCCTTCTGGTAGGATATTTCAGCCACTGAACAAAGGAAGTACCTAGTGTATCTCAATCTCTCTTCTTTCTTTCCCCACTATTTACTTTGACCTCCCCTCTCCTTTCACACTCTCTTTCTGTGGAGCCTTTTTCTGTTGTTGGATGAGAGTAACTCCTATTGGAGACAATGGAAGCTACTGGTATCCTTCAGTGGCAGAAAAGGCACCCCATCTCCTTTCACACACGTTCCCTCTCCCTTATCTTTCTGCACTGCCTACATTTATCATATGCTTTGATTTCCTTTGTCTCAACTTGCATTCTCTCTCTTTCTTCCTCCCTATTCACATTTTCTTTCTCCACCTCTCTCCCACCAGAAGGAAGAGTATGCACCAGAACTTGAGCTTGTCAGGGTTGGTCTCCTGCTCTGTTATCTTTTTCATGGGGCTTGTGTTTCTCCTCCTGCAGCCAACAGAGAGGAGATGGGACCTGCTGATTCCACCTGGCATCAGACCTATATGGTTGGCTGGAGAAGGGATTCCAAGCTTGAAGCAGCAGGGGTCTGCAGGGCGGAGGGCAGGAAAGAAGGAGAGATAAAAGGAAAGAGAGTTTACAGCTAGTACTGCCGGTAGACAAGCCTTTTCGGCACCACCTGCACGTATTGCAGTTAGTAATTTATACTGTTCCTTACTCTTGCTGTGGGCCCTGAACACCCTGCTGAGGGAACTTTGACTTGGGCTCATGTCGGGAGACAAAGGAGACTAAGGTGGAAGGGGTGTGAGAAGCCCTACCACCGGGCTGGCTATTCTAAGGCCTATAGCCATGTGAAGTGTGGTCTGTGCATTGGAGGGAACTCCTAGCAGTCTTTTATGCTTTTGCTCCTGCCCCAGATGTTCAGTGAAATCGCATAGCAAAGGGACACAATAAAAGGGGAAACAAGACTAGGGAAAGAAGGCATACACACGTCCTGCCTTCCATTGTATCAAATTCAAACCCCTGTTGGGGTGAACTAAATGGTTCAGGGAATTGCCAATCCAATATAGAGGCTCTCCTCTAGATCACGAGTTCAAATCCAGCATCTGTTGCCACTACAGGAAAAGAGTCATTATGACGGCTATTCAGTAGTGTTTGTTTAATTGTTTGTTAGGTTCTTTCTAGGTCCACATTAGAAAACCCAACAAAAGTATTAGGTCTCAGTCGAAATGCCAAGAGTCGGATGAGCACAGATATAGGTGGCCCCTACAGAAGGGTGCTGGTCTGTTTACTTCAGCTGTCCGCTCTCTACACACATTAGACCTGTTTGTTTAAAAAAAAAATCATTGAGTACAGTTCATATGCCCTGTCTCACAAGGACAAAGCGCCTGGTCCCAACTTTCTTGAAAGTCAATGGAAAGACACCCATTGACTTCAAGGGAAGTTGAATCTGTTCCTAAACTCACTTTAAATAATTTTGAAACATTATAGCCAGAAGGAAGGAAGGAATATCCCATGTTAAACCCTTACAAAATTTATAATACTAAAAAAGATTAGCAGAGTTGAAATTGAGGTTTCTCCTCTGGATAATGGAGAATCTGTCTCAAGGCCGTTACTGTACTGGAGGACTAAAAAAAAAAAAAAAAATAATGGAGATATCCCATCTCCTAGAACTGGAAGGGACCTTGAAAGGTCATCAAGTCCAGCCCCCTGCCTTCACTAGCAGGACCAAGTACTGATTTTGCCCCAGATTCCCAAGTGGCCCCCTCAAGGATTAAACTCACAACCCTGGGTTTAGCAGGCCAATGCTCAAACCACTGAGCTATCCCTCCCCCCCCAAGACATGTAACAAGACATGTTCCTCTTGCTGAGCTGTCCTCACCATGCAGCACTTAATTCCTTCTTTCAGGGAAGCAATTGCAAACCTGCAGGAGGCCTTAGCCTTAAAGGAACAAGTATCTGTCTGTCTTTTTTTTTTCTTTATAATTACCAGTTAGATTCTCATGTTATTACTGCTGTTGTCAGAGGGAAATTGCACTTCTTGGGGCTTTCTCATACCTGACTAAATCTTCTCCAGGTTGGTTGAAATGGAGTTGAGGCTAATATGTGTGACCCAGGACTTGGGAACAGGTTTGTTAAATTATGCTTGGTACTTCTGGAATAAAATAATAAATTAATAGCAGATCTAAATTATGGCAGCAAACTAAATTACTTGTATCCTTTGAACTGAGGATCACTTGGCTTCTCCATCAGCAGTCTATTACTTCAAAGGCTGACAAGTGGTTTAAGAATCTAATAATCCAGGGATTCCCGAACAGTGATTCATAGGCTGCTGGTCATATAATCTGGAACTTCATGCTGCAAGGGGAGAAAGTATGACCTACTGGATGAAGCATTGGAAAGGACTCAGGAACCTGGGTTTTGTTCCTAACACTGCCATTGTCAGGTTGGGTGACCCTGTGCACCCCTGCCTCAGTTTCCCCATCTAAAATCGGGATTGTGATGCTGCCCTCCATTGTAAAGCTCATTGAGATCACCTGATGAAAAGCATGATGTAAATGCTAGGTAGTATTCAGTCTAGTTAAAGCAACAGAACAAACGGGGGAATGAAATGAAAGGGAAAAATAAACAGCATGATTAATTTACCATGCTAAAGACAGTTAAAAATGCTGTATGACTCTTGTATTACCTGATCATGAAAGGGAGCAATGGTGTAAATTGCTAATTCTAATGAAGTGTGATCCAATGTCAAAAAGTTTAATAGCTCTTGATCTAATCTAATTATGTATTTATACATCCCATCAGGGTAGAATCATAGAATCAAAGAATATCAGGGTTGGAAGGGACCTCAGGAGGTCATCTAGTTCAACCCCCTGCTCAAAGCAGGACCAATTCCCAATTAAATCATCCCAGCGAGGGCTTTGTCAAGCCTGACCTTAAAAACCTTTAAGGAAGGAGATTCCACCACCTCCCTAGGTAACCCATTCCAGTGCTTCACCACCCTCCTAGTGAAAAGTTTTTCCTAATATCCAACCTAAACCTCCCCAACTGCAACTTGAGACCATTACTCCTTGTTCTGTCATAAGGTACCACTGAGAACAGTCTAGATCCATCCTCTTTGGAACCCCCTTTCAGGTAGTTGAAAGCAGCTATCAAATCCCCCCTCATTCTTCTCTTCTGCAGACTAAACAATCCCAGTTCCCTCAGCCTCTCCTCATAAGTCATGTGCTCCAACCCCCTAATCATTTTTGTTGCCCTCTGCTGGACTCTTTCCAATTTTTCCACATCCTTCTTGTAGTATGGGACCCAAAACTAGACACAGTACTCCAGATGAGGCCTCATCAATGTCGAATAGAGGGGAACGATCACGTCCCTCAATCTGCTGGCAATGCCCCTACTTATACAGCCCAAAATGCCATTAGCCTTCTTGGCAACAAGGGCACACTGTTGACTCATATCCGGCTTCTCGTCCACTGTAACCCCTAGGTCCTTTTCTGCAGAACTGCTTCCTAGCCATTCGGTCCCTAGTCTGTAACGGTGCATGGGATTCTTCCGTCCTAAGTGCAGAATTCTGCACTTGTCCTTGTTGAACCTCATTAGGTTTCTTTTGGCCCAATCCTCTAATTTGTCTAGGTCCCGCTGTATCCTATCCCTACCCTCCAGCATATCTACCATTCCTCCCAGTTTAGTGTCATCTGCAAACGTGCTGAGAGTGCAGTCCACGCCATCCTCCAGATCATTAATGAAGATATTGAACAAAAACGGTCCCAGGACCGACCCCTGGGGCACTCCACTTGAAACCAGCTGCCAACTAGACATGGAGCCGTTGATCACTACCCGTTGAGCCCGACAATCTAGCCAGCTTTCTATCCACCTTATAGTCCATTCATCCAGCCCGTACTTCTTTAACTTGCTGGCAAGAATACTGTGGGAGACTGTATCAAAAGCTTTGCTAAAGTCAAGGAATAACACATCCACTGCTTTCCCCTCATCCACAGACCCAGTTATCTCCTCATAGAAGGCAATTAGGTTAGTGAGGCATGACTTGCCCTTGGTGAATCCATGCTGACTGTTCCAGATCACTTTCCTCTCCTAAGTGCTTCAGAATTGATTCCTTGAGGACCTGCACCATGACTTTTCCAGGGACTGAGGTGAGGCTGACTGGCCTGTAGTTCCCCGGATCCTCCTTCTTTCCTTTTTTAAAGATGGGCACTACATTAGCCTTTTTCCAGTCATCCTGGACCTCCGCGGATCGCCATGAGTTTTCAAAGATAATGGCCAATGGCTCTGCAATCACATCCGGACTTGTGCTCGTCCAGTTTTTCTAAATAGCCCCGAACCACTTCTTTCTCCACAGAGTGCTGGTCACCTTCTCCCCATACTGTGCTGCCCAGTGCAGCAGTCTGGGAGCTGACCTTGTTCCAGAGGCAAATAAAAATCTTTGAGTACAATAGGTTTTTCCACATCCTCTGTTACTAGGTTGCCTCCCTCATTCAATAAGGGGCCCACACGTTCCTTGAGTTTCTTCTTGTTGCTAACTTACCTGAAGAAACCCTTCTTGTTACTCTTAACATCTCTTGCTAGCTGCAACTCCAAGTGTGATTTGGCCTTCCTGATTTCACTCCTGCGTGCCTGAGCAATATTTTTATACTCCTCCCTGGTCATTTGTCCAAGCTTCCACTTCTTGTAAGATTCTTTTTTGTGTTTAAGATCAGCAAGGATTTCACTGGTAAGCCCAGGTGGTCGCCTGTCATATTTACTATTCTTTCTACACATCAGGATAGTTTGTTCCTGCAATCTCAATAAGTATTCTTTAAAATACAGCCAGCTCTCCTGGACTCCTTTCCCTCTCATATTATTCTCCCAGGGGATCCTGCCCATCAGTTCCCTGAGGGAGTCAAAGTCTGCTTTTCTGAAGTCCAGGGTCCGTATTCTGCTGCTCTCCTTCCTTCCTTGTGTCAGGATCCTGAACTTGACCATCTCATGGTCACTGCCTCCCAGGTTCCCATCCACTTTTGCTTCCCCTACTAATTCTTCCTGATTTGTGAGCAGCAGGTCTAGAAGAGCTCTGCCCCTAGTTGGTTCCTCCAGCACTTGCACCAGGAAATTGTCCCCTACAGTTTCCAAAAACTTCCTGGATTGTCTGTGCACTGCTGTATTGCTCTCCCAACAGATATCAGGGTGATTAAAGTCTCCCATGAGGCCAGAGCCTGTGATCTAGTAACTTCTGCTAGTTGCTGGAAGAAAGCCTTGTCCACCTCATCCCCCTGGTCTGGTGGTCTATAGCAGACTCCCATCACAACATCACCCTTGTTGCTCACACTTCTAAACTTAATCCAGAGACTCTCAGGTTTTTCTGCAGTTTCATACCGGAGCTCTGAGCAGTCATACTCCTCTCTTACATACAATGCAACTCCCCCACCTTTTCTGCCCTGCCTGTCCTTCCTGAACAGTTTATATCCATCCATGACAGTACTCCAGTCATGTGAGTTATCCCACCAAGTCTCTGTTATTCCAATGACATCATAGTTCCTTGACTGTGCCAGGACTTCCAGTTCTACCTGCTTGTTTCCCAGACTTCTTGCATTTGTGTATAGGCACTTTAGATAACTCGCTGATTGTCCCGCTTTCTCAGTCTGAGACAGGAGTTCTCCCCTCTTGCACTCTCCTGCTCGTGCTTCCTCCCAGTATCCCATTTCTCCACTTATGTGTCATAAGGTAGTATGTGTCATAAACGTACTGTAATTACTTAAAACATTTCTGTCTGAAGTTCCACATTCCCTAACCTTCCTCTGATCACATTGCCATCTACAGTAAGATCACTGGTGGTGGTTTGCCTCATTTAGCAATCTAGACTGTATTCTGCTGTCAGTTTGTGCAAACAAAGTAAGTTTGCATTGTGCCCTGAAAATATTAATACTCTGATACATCTTGATATCTGATAGAGGGGAATTCTACAGCTAAAGAGCAGCTGTTTTTGTGTTTTATCTAATGTAGGTTATCAGTGTATCAAGGCAATATTCAGCAATGGGACAAGCCAACCCTTGTTAGCCTGCACATTTAGTGTTTGTAGATCTCCTATGGTTGTAGTTTTACCAAACATCAACTCACTGCTCCTATGTCAGGACAGTGCTTTTCTCCAGGGATTATGGAAATAAGGATATGTCTACACTAGAGCTAGAAGGTTTAAATTCCAACCCAAGGATACATACCCATGCCAGCTCTGATCATGTCTCCTCAAGTTTGAATTTTACACTTTCCAGCTCTAGTGCAGACATAAGTTGATCCCTGAATCTCTCGGGGAAGAGCAATTCAATTTGCCCATCTTCCAGGTAGGAGGATCTCTACTTACAGGATGTGGTGATCAGGTCAAGAAATGGGGGGATGTCACAACTTAAAATTTTAATGTGGACCAGTGATGGTCTTTGCTCATGGGGAGCGTTGTCTCGTGGTCAGGGCTTAGGCCCTTTGACCTGCAGAGGGGATTTTAGTAGGGGACCATCAGGCAGTATTTGGCAGTATTTTCTCAATAGGAGATCTCTACCTAAAATGTTTACATTCTTTGTCTGCATCTGTTATACAAAACATGAGCAGCTACCCGAGGGATCTTCTAGTGAACTAACATACATCTTTATACAATTTCCAGTAGACAGTATATTTATATATTATTATGTAGTTAGAAATTTTTCAAAGATGAGATGACTTCTGTTTTTGGGCACAGAGGACCCATATGAAGGGAATGCATCCCCATCAACCCTGAGCAAGGGCCCATTACCTTCCCATTTCAGTGACTCTGATATTAGCCTCCCTAGGCAGGGAATCATAGGTTTTCCCTAATCCACTTCATCTTGATTCATGACATTACAGTGTAATCCCTTTGCTTCTCTTCTTCCATGGCATTAGAAGCAATTGTTTGTTTCGGTCACCCTTTGACTGGTTAAGCATTCTCCTTTTAAGGGTCTTAGCAGCACTCAGTAAAGCCACTAGACTATACAAAAGTAAGCTGCAGTCATATAGACTGCTCCAGAATATGGGTCTTCAGTACATGTTACTCTTGTTCTAACAAACTGGGCTGGATCAATAAGGCAATTTCCATTAATGTTACTGGGTTTTCATTCTAAAAACATTCATTCCAAAAAACAAAATATGCAAGTTGGTTTAAACTAGTAACTTAAAGTTAGAACAGTTCCAAGCAAGAGTTCTCTAAAACCAGATGAAGGTTTAGAAAGGGAAGACTTACAAAATTTAAACCAAGAGAGTTGATGAGCTGAACCTATTCGTATTCCTGGGACATGGCTGAGTGCTGCTTTAAAACTGTAAGACCCAGATATAAGATGTTGCTAAAGATGGACGTTTGGCAGGAACACCACTTATAGTAGTAGCCAAGTATGGGTACTGTCAAAATATCTGCAAGTAATGTGGTAACCCAGCTTGTCTGGGACGTTGAAATCATGTAATATGTATTTTCAGTGGCTGAAACAAATACCTCTTTGGGAGAAAAACTGAGTGTAGATGTTTTTAGGAAGAGGGTGATTTCTACCCCTGTTTAACCTTTAATGCAGCTTTCAGTCCATTTACATCATGTTAACATAATGGGCCTGAAACTCTAAATTTATGCTAAAGAATTGTTAATCAAGATGTCCATGAAGATTTGCAAAGAAAGAGAGATAATAAAAATGTTAGCAAGCAGATTTTACATTGCTTATAGAGTGAAAATATACCTAAAATATACCTATTTTTCAGACTAATTTTTGCAGCTGTTTAAATATATATGCTTGTAATAGCTCTAAACTACTTGAATGATAAGTTATAAGATTGTGAGGAGTGTCACAAAAGCGTAAAATGTTCCAACTACAAGGGAAAAATAAATGATTAATTAAGAAGTGTTATTGTCTCTGTTTGCCAAAATTGTTGTGGCCTTTTTTACACTGGAAATGTGGAGTGCATTAAATGTAACTATCCAGATGACTAACTGCAAGGTAGACATTTGATAGCAATTGTACAATAATAAGTTACATAGTTAGTTGCAAATTGTGATACGAATAAACAAAGAATAGCGGTTATAAAAGACCTGTAGATTGTAAACCACCTTGGCTCAGAGCAAGCTGATAGCTTGGTGACCCCAGGCCTTTCTGTAACATGGTGTCATATCTTTCGTTAGGGCAACTTGACCTGAATAAATCAAACCGGCCTTGATGACCTGATGTCTCAGAAATCAATTATTTAACAAGAAACCATTTATTACAATAGCTCCTACAATGCATACCTCGCTCATTCATGGGCATGTGTTTGTTGTGCCACCTCAGAGAGCCTTGTTAACTTTTGCTGCTTTTGTGGTGATGAAGGGAGAATGATGCTCTATTATCTCTAGAATGACAAATAAACAATAACAGATGCACAAGTGTGTCTAATCTAAGTATGGCCCTGGAGCATTCATGTGGAATACCCTAATAGTATGAACTTGATTGGCTTTGGGAAATTCCCATGTTTAAATGCAAGTCTTTATAAAATCAAAGTTGTTTTCCCCTTTATAAAATATATTTTTCAATAATGCATTGTGTTGAAAAATTGTCCTCTATTTCTTGCTGTCCCCAACAGAGGTGGTTTTTTTTCTCCCCAATACCTTGTTCTATTGGCGATACCTGCATAAATTGCTACTTTATGTAACAGTAATATTTTTATATAAGCAAAAAGTCTAACCCATCTCAAGTGAAGAATATTTTGGGGTTTTGTGTGTGTGTGTGTACTTTTTAAAAAAGTAATATTTTTTTTAAAATGGAAACTTACTAAAAATACCTGAACATTCAAACTACTAAAATTATTAAAGGTATATGGTGTCCATATTTTATAACCAGTACAGCATAATAGATTAAGAAGATTCAAAAACTTCAGTTAGCGGAGATTGTTGGTACCTGCTTGCTGGGAGGTGCTTCCTGCAAGAAGCCCAGTCTCACTTATTTATAATTTATATTACAGTACTTACAGTAATTGGTGGAAACCAATGCTACATTGTGCTAGGCACTGTACAAACCTCTAGCAAAGACAGTCCCTGTCCCAGAGAGCTTATAATTGAAGTTTTATCCACCCGTTGTCTAGTGCCTTAAACATTTGCGGAAATGCAAAGAAACAATGAGATGTTGGTGAGCATAAAAAACAGTGGTCACAGCAAACCAACTGCCTAACTATTGTTTTGCAAGCATCACAGCAAAGAAGACTTTTAAGGAGGGATGTGAATGATACTGAAGTGGCTTTGCAGATGTTAACAGTGAGATCGGCAATGATTTCCAGTTTCTTTCTTGGTGCAATCCAAGCTACTGGTTTTCATTTGAATCCCTAAAATGGTTTGGACCAAGTCAACCTAAAAACTGCTTTTCTGTTTTTGATAATGTATAACATGTAGCTGTAACCATGTCATTCCCAGGATATTTGACAAGGTGGGTGAGGTTATTACCTTTTATTGAATCAACTTCTGTTCGTAAGAGAGACAAAAAAAGAGCTCTGTGTGGCTTGAAAGCTTGTCTCTCACCAACAGAAGTCGATTTAATAAAATATATTACCTCACCTGCTATATGATAATGTGACAGTTGCAAAAAGCTGAGGCAATCAAACTAGAATCTATTTGCTTTGTGTGGTGGAGCTAGTGGCAGGATGTTTTCAGTGAGGGATATTGTACACTGGAATCTGCAAATGGAGTTTGTTAGCCTTCAGAGCTTCAATGCAATGTGTACTTATGTTTCTTAGTGTTCGGAGGAGAGTTAAGAAGGGAAGTTATCAGTCATGGTGGGTGGGCTGGTTAGATAATGTTCTGTATGGCCATTGATGCAATTCATTTCTGATTCTAGAACATGAATTTATTTCTTTATTTTGTATAAAGCTGCTCTGTTTGCACCTAGAGTACAGAATACACACCTTTATAAATCTAAAGAAATAAAATACAGTTTCCAACTGGAGGTACGTATGTGTCAGAGGTCTCGAGAAATGCACTTACCATGAATAAAAGAGGGTGAAGTGAACCTCCTGCCAAAGGTAGATAAATGCATTTGGATGCATCGCCGAAGTTTAGAATACTTCTTACGCTCCAATCCTGCATGGCGATGAGTACTCTCAGCTTCTAGTGAAGTCTGTGAAAATGTGGGGGCTCAGCATCTTATAGGATTAGTCCTTAGATGTTATCTCTCTTCTTCTCTCTGTTCATTAATTTCATTGGAAGCTTTGAGAGTATCAGTTTTACTAAACTGATCCATACCGGGTGGTGAATAGGCTTCTCATTGTTACAGCTTTCCTGGTCTTTACAAGATTAGACAATGTCTTGTGAATTCATTTCAATGTTGATTACACTGTCATTGTGTGTGCTCTGGGTTTTATGCAGGAGAAGAATGAGATGATCAACTTGGTATACTCTGAATAGAATTAAAAGATTGCAAGGTGGCACTTTTATTGGAGGAGTGGAATTAGTATAAAAATATACTGTCAAAACATGTTGTTCTAAATGCTGAGCTGATGATTCTTTTATTTTGCTTTGTTTCCCGAATGTGTCATTTAGAAAAATTAAGAGAGCCGCTGTTTGCTGGAATTAGTTTGTCTGACACTGTGAAGTGTTTGAGGAATTGTAGTGATTTTTTGAGTGTGTCTTTCATCATGATTTCTTTCACTGTTTATGTTGGTACTTTGTATATCTATTTTATGTATGTTAAGTTGGAGTTAAGTGGGAATGAGTTCTGTGAAAAGCAATTTGAGCTAGATTATGAATAGATATTAATTAAAAAACCTCAGATCAAATATGCAATCCAGTTGGCTTAAATAGTGGTCAATTTTCTGCAGTTGTCATGCAGTGCCAAATCTAAGGGCCAAATTGTGACACTTCTGATTGCAGCCACTCTGTTCTAGGGTTGGGAAAAAAAGCTCTCTGTACAACACCTTTAGTAGTACTTAATTACAATACAGATGAAGAAGGAACCTTTTCATAGACCATATGTTTCCCTCAAAATACGGAAATACATCTTTGAGAAGCATAGATAAAGAACACTAATTATTCAGTGTACCTATTTATACAGCAGGTTAATAAAATAGATTGGCTGGATGATGTCTGTAATAGCTCCAGAAAAAGTAGATCCTTTTTTTTTCTTCTCTCCCAAATCATTGCATATATTTTTGAATATGTTTGTTTATTTCAGGCAATATCTTGGAGAGCTTTAAGAGCTAGGGTTTGCTCTCCATTTCTTATACATCTGGAGTAAGCCCCTGGACTCTGTGAACTTCCTTGGGATATACACTGGTGTAAGTGACAGCAAAATTTGACTTCAAGTATTTCAGTGTTCCCTGTGAATACTCACTTGAAAAATCAGTATACATATTTTTCAAC
The DNA here is from genome assembly GCF_027887155.1 of Malaclemys terrapin pileata. Lineage (NCBI taxonomy): Eukaryota > Metazoa > Chordata > Testudines > Emydidae > Malaclemys > Malaclemys terrapin. The sequence goes on from NC_071505.1 coordinate 33,044,461, forward strand.
TCAGTAACTTGTTTAAAAAAAAAAAAACCTTCTGGAAGGGGGATTAAGATATAAGGGAATTATTTTCATGTGCATTCATATTTCTTTTTAAATGGTTTTATAAAATATCTAGATCTATAGATTAGATCAGTGGTGGGCCGCATGCGGCGCATCAGGGTAATCCGCTGACAGGCCACCAGACAGTTTGTTTACATTTGCATGGCCATCCACAGCTCTTAGTGGCCATGATTTGCCATTCCCGGTCAATAATAGCTGCAGGAAGCAGTGGTCAACGCATCCCTGTGGCCCATGCTGCTTCCTGCAGCTCCCATTGGCCAGGAACAGTGAACCGCAGCCACTGGGAGCTGCAGGTGGCCATGCAAATGTAAACAAACTGTCTGGAGGCCCGCCAGCATATTACCCTGATGGGCTGCAGGCTGCCCACCACAAATTACATGGTTTGACTTAATTTAGAAGCTATTTCCACCTCTTTTTGACCAGGCTAAAATGATGAAGACAATAACTAAGTCAGCAAGCCAATTTAATCATTATTGGTCAAATTTTTAGAAGATCTTGGAATATCAAGTGCTAATCTCTCTTTAAAATCTGGCCATAAATGCCACAAGGAGACTGTGATGAGCATTTCTGAAAATCTGTCCATATATGCCATCATTAGACAATGCTGTGTAGAGTTTGCATTTACTTTGGAAAATGGTTGAAAATTTGACTATAAAACTATATAGGAACAAAATATTTGAGCCTGCTCTCTCTAACTTTATGATAGGTTATGTCTAAACCAGGGGTTCTCAAACTTCATTGCACCGCGACCCCCTTCTGACTATAGGACCCCTGGGAGAGGGGACCAAAGGCTGAGCCCACCCACGCCCTGCCATCACAGGCTTCAGCTTTGGCCCTGGGCCCCAGCAAGTTTAAGCCAGCCCCGGTGAGCCCATTAAAATGGGGTCATGACCCACTTTCGGGTCCTGACCCACAGTTTGAAAACCGCAGGTCTAAAGTATGGTTAGCAATGTGTTCACTGTTGCTTTATATAAAGCACCTTATTGTGTTAATTAACTCTGTAGCAGGCTAGTAGAAATGAGCCACCTCAGTTTATTTCTAACTAGATTGACATGATACCCCAAGTGCAGCCTATGAACTCTACAGATAGACCAGTTACAGTGGTAGCATTCTAGAAGGCCTACTCAGTGCAGTCCTTTCACTTGTGGCAGGACGATAAAGTGAAGAGATGTTACATTCTAGAAGTTGCTGATATTGTTGGTTTCACTCTGAGAGGCTGTATATCTCCTAAGACTCTCCTATGACATGAAAGGTCTGTTCTCTGTTTAACACTGCTGTCTAAAATCAACACTTACCCTGTGGAAGAGACTTGATCTCCTCTATCTTGAAGAAGAAGAAGATGATCACCTCTATCTTGCTGCTACATAATGACAAGTATACCATGTCATTGTCTCTAACCACATACACTCAGTGTGAGTGTGTGTAAGAGAGGAGCCATTGCAAAAGTTCTGCTTCAGAATGCATGTTTCTTCAAAACATCAAGACCCCATTGAATCTGTGTACTGAGAAGACAGCCTTCATACTGGAAACAATGGGACATTCACCTGGATGACTGAGAGAAGAGTTTGACACTATGGTTTTATTTGCAAGGCTATTATCGTTTTATTTTATTATTATTTTTTTTTTTTTGGTATTTGTTTGTATTATGGTAGCAACTAGAGGCTCCAATCGAGATCAGGGTGCTGTGGTGCCAGCTACTATATAAAATAGATTCCCTGCCCTAACAGCTTACAAATGAATATGCCAGTAATATTATCCTGTTTCGCAGAAACCGAGGCAAAAATGGGATTAAGTGACTGGCCGAAGGCCACATAGGAAGTCTCTGGCAGAGGTGGGAATTGATACCAGATATCCTGATTAATGGTCTATTATCTCAACCAGCTTTCTACTAGTTTAGAAAACTTACAAATTTTACATGGGAGTTTTTCCCCAGACCTCATATTCCTTTTCTGTCACTTGGATTTCTCTTTACAATTTGGGATATTTCATTTGCATGTTCACTTCTCATTCTATTAGTTTCTTTTATACAATTAACTTTTCAGCCATAACCTTTCATCAGAAAAGGCCTAGTCATTTAGAATATTTTTAGAAATCTAGAAAATGTAACATACCATGTATATGAATGCTAAAGAATAATTAAATAAACTAGGCAAGAGGAACTGAACTACAGAAAAGTGCATATAAAAGGGATTTGTGAGTAATCTTTAGATTTATTCTCCAAACGTTTAGGAAATGAAACTCTTTGTACAATGCTGGAAAACACATGCAGTAGAATATCAATCTAGCAGAAATTGAGATGAGATTATATCGTTCAGGGAGCATGTGAAACCATTTGTGTTTAGATCTAAACAAAGCCATTTCAACTTTCCTTTTAAAATGGGGGAAAAAACAGGAAGTACTGATGTTAGTATTACTTCATTTATTAATTCATTAATATTTGGGAAGGTTCATTTGTGGTCAGAACAACACTTTAATATTACGAGTTGGTCAGTCAGTTGATGATCAGTATTCCAGCATGAGACATGGGCTTTGAGTTTAATTACTGTATCCAGGTTGCCAGAGTGGCAATTGCAAATGGAATATTACAATTTTAGATTTCTTTGGTTAAGGTTCATTTTTGAATAAGATTATTCTCTCGCTACTATTCATCGTCCAGTCTCCTGTGCTTGTTTAAGCACTGAACAAGGGTAAACAGGCTCAGCTTCTGGAAGTTGGAGGAGAAATGATCAGTATTACAAAATACATTGAACAAAATCTAAACTGTAGTATATTTTGAACATTTCTTAACCCATCAGTGTTTACCATGTGCATCAATAATAGAAGAATATTCAGAGATGCTTCTGATATTTGTAGGGGGCATGTTTTTTTGTTCCTTTTACTGATAGCTGGGGAATGAGTTTTGCTTCCTATATCTGTAGGTCAAAGGCTTGTCCTGCAAAGCTTGGCATATTTCTTTGATTGGAAAATTTCCCATGAACTGAATCTTTTCTTATTAAAATATCAACTATGCACTAATCTGCATTTTTCTACATTAAGAGAGTTCTATGTATCTGAAGGAAAACAATTTTCTACATGGCAATATATTGCTGCTTATTTTCCCCCTCTATCATTTGGTATTTCTTAACCCTCAGAGTTTTCTTTCCTTAAATATTTTTTCTTATTCTGTTGCTGAACAGAATCTAACTACTGTTTTTAGTTGTTTAAATAGTTTTTCAAGATCACAGCAGTCATTGTAGGTCTGGATAACTTGCATCCAAGAGTTTTAACAGAACTGGCTGAGGATCTTATATGACCATTAATGGTGATTTCCAATAAGTTTAGGACACGTGGGGAAGTTCCAGAAAACTCAAACAAAGCTAATGTTGTGCAATATTTTAAAAGGGTAAACAGGATGACCTGGGTAATTGTACGCTCTCTGACATCGAATCTGGGCAAGATAATGGAGCAGCTTATACAGGACTTGATTAATCAAGATTTAAAGGAGAGTAAAATAATTAATGACAATCAACATGGGTTTATGGAAAATAGAGCCTGTCAGACTAATTAGATCTCTCTCTCTCTCTCTCTCTCTCTCTCTCTCTCTCTTTTTAATGAGATTACCAGTTTGGTTGATATAATACACTTAGATTTCTGTAAGGCATTTGACTTGGTACTGCATAACATTTTAATTAAAAAAATAAAATAATATAAAATTAACATGGCACACTTAAATGGAATAAAAACTAGCTACCTGATAGGTCTTAAAATGTAATTGTAAATGTTGAATCATCATTAAGTGAGTGTGTTTCCAGGGGGTTCCTGCAGGGATTGTTTTTTTGGCCTATATTACTTAACATTACTTAACATTTTTATCAATGATCTGGAAGAATCATCACTGATAAAGTTTGCAGATGACAAAATATTGGGGGAGTGGTAAATAATGAAAAGGCTTGGTTACTGATCCAGAGCAATCTGAATTGCTTGGTAAGCTGGGCTCAAGCAAACAACATGTGTTTTAATACAGCTAAATGTAAATGTATACATCTAGGAACAAAAATCGTAAACCATACTTATAGGATGGGGGATTCTATCCATCCCCACCTGACACATCTTTTTCAGCACCACTGCTTTCCGGGATAATTAGCTGAACATGAGATCCCAGTGTGACACCGTGGCCAAAGGCATTTAAGGGATCTTTGGAACATCAAGTAGGTTATTTTATCTCTGTATTTGGCCCTGGTGGGTCAGTGATTGCTGGAACACTGTGTCCAGTTCTGGTGTCCACAATTCTAGAAAGGTGTTGATAAATTGGAGAAGGTTCAGAGAAGAGCCATGAGAATGATTAAAGGATTAGAAAACATGCCTTATAGTGATTGAGCTCCTGGTGTCTGTCTATTTAGTTTAAGGGGTGACATGATCACAGCCTATAAATACCTACATAGGGATCAAATATTTTAATAATGGGTTATTCACTCTAGCAGACAATGGTATAACGTGATCCAATGGCTGGAATTTTAAGCTAGACCAATTCAGACTGGAACTAATGCATATATTTTTAATTGTGAGAGTAATTAACAATTTATCAAGGGTTATGGGAGATTTTCCAACCATGGTAATTTTAAAATCAAGATTGGATGTTTTTTTCTAAGAGATATGCTATAGGGATTATTTTGGGGAAGTTCTAAGTTGTATGTGGCAGAGAGCGAGCGAGAGACTGGAGCAGTGGGCCTGGTGCAAGGTCTGAGGCCTGAACCAGAGGCAGTGAACTGAAGGCAGGACATGTATTAAATCAGATTCTTACAAGTTCATTGTCCAGTACATGAACTTGGAAAAGTTGTTGCTAGTGTACTAGGCACTAGATATTTATGTAAATATATTTCAGCTAGTATAGATACATTGCAGTCTAGTACAAAATAAGATGGTTTGACAAAATAATGAATAGGGAGCTTGTATCTGAGATATCAGGAACAAGGCAAGGTAGCAAACAGATGTCATGAAACATGTAAGGTGGTACATAAGTTGTTTATCCCAGTTCTTTGTCTTAGTCTATAAATGTCGGGGTGATTTGCCTTAACCCTTTGTGTGGCCTAGGGGACAGCAGAGACTCCTGCTGCTGACTGAGCCACACTTTGCCATTGGGCACGCACGTGTTACTGTACCTGTAACCATGGAGCCCAGGGTACCAGGACTGTACCTTGAGGGCAATAAACCTGGTTGTGTGCCTTTGTCACCAAACAGTCCCTTTATGAGTAGCATCGAGGTCTGCCAAATTAGGAAGCTGAATTATTTGCTGTTCGTACTGATAACTCTGGAGCTTCAAGGACAGAAGCACTGAGCAGCCTGAACAGCGTTACTGAGGCAACAACATTACAGCTTTCAACACTTAACATTCAGAGGGGTAGCCGTGTTAGTCTGAATCTGTAAAAAGCAACAGAGGGTCCTGTGGCACCTTTAAGACTAACAGAAGTATTGGGAGCATAAGCTTTCGTGGGTAAGAACCTCACTTCTTCAGATGCAAGTCACTTGCATCTGAAGAAGTGAGGTTCTTACCCACGAAAGCTTATGCTCCCAATACTTCTGTTAGTCTTAAAGGTGCCACAGGACCCTCTGTTGCTTTTTACAACACTTAACATTGTGCACAATGGTCCCTTTTGGCCTTGAAGTCTATAATGGATTCTGTTCCTCCAAACTGATCTTTGTCTTTCTACACCACAGAGGCCCTTGGCAGCTATGGATGGTAAAGAAAAACGTTGAGTCAGCGTTTCTGGAGACAGTTAGTGTGAAAGTCAGTTTTTAAAAAAACTCCATAAAACACTCCAAAGTTTCCAACTTTTAATATGTGCCTTTCATCTTGTGGAGTCATTTACACCTGTGCACAGTTTCCATAAAATGCTCTATTCAAATTTGATAGCATTTTACAGCCACCTTGCACAGATGTAAATTGCTCTAAGTGCAAAGCGTGGGCAATCAGGCCTGAAGTGTTCAGTTTATCTTTTAAAATCCTCTAGAGACCCGGCCGTTCAATAGCTGTTTAGAATGGGAATATATATCTCTTATATAAAAATCTTGGGTACAAAGAGAAGAAATGTTTATGCTCCAGCTGGTTTCATCTTCAGAGACCATGAAGTAATCCACTGCAGAAAAATTAAAAGGTCTAGATGGGGCAGAAGTGGTAATGTGAAATGAAAGAGAATATCAAAGCCCTCTGTAGGTCAGTAATCAGATCTAAGAGATTGTAAATGCCCTGTAATTTGAGGCATGTATTGTGTAGCTGGACTAACCAGTTTTTTTTGTCCAAGCCATGATCAGCTTTTTGCCAACATGTCAACATAGTTGGCAGCACTTAATATCTCAACAAGTAAGGCTGATCAAAAAAGTGGTATTTTATGGAAAATAAATATTTGAATTAATTTCCTGTTTGTTCAGTTAAAAAAATCAAGTCAAGATACTTTTAAACAAAATCTGGAAATTTTTGATTGAAAACAAAAATAATAATTTTTATTTTGTTGCATTTTTTGCCAAAAATGTATTTCTATTAATTTTTTTCATCAGCTCTGCTCAACAGTTTTTCCAAAGCATAAGAAGCAGAGGACATTTACAAGAGTATTGGAGTGAAGACTGTGGTAATAAAGCATAAGGAGCAATCTAGTCTTGTTAATATTATCTCTACTCCTGCAAGTTTAGGTCCATGCAAGTCTTAATATTGAATATCTATCTAGCAACTTATTAATGTCTATAGAACAGTTAAACTGATATTAACAAAAGAACAGCTGATACAAATGTTTTATATTTTTTAACAGAACACTTTGCTCATATTAAATAATGCAGTCTAGTTTCTATTTGTCTCTTAAAATTTTGTAACTTTGTATATTATATCACTTTATTAGGAGCAGAAAAAAAATACTTAACAGAATTTTACATTTGGACAAGAATAACTGCTGTTCTTCAAATGCATTGCTTTGCCTTGTAATTGATTACATTTCAGCTGATTCTGCACAAATATCAATGATTCATTTGATATTTTAAAGACGTAATCTACATTAGTACCATGTACTGCCTCTGGCTGTGTCTTAAAAAAATAAAAAAAAAAAAGCACAGTTCAATTCCAGATCTCATAATGTCAACGTAACTGTCCATAGCTTGTCTTCTCTTCAGAATTTAAACTGTATCACCTGGATTTATTCCAGTTTGGGAATTGTGACATTTTCCTCAGGGTACCTAGGACTGAGAGCAATGTGTTACTCCCTGCTTCCAACAAGAAGTCTTTCTTGTTGGAGCTGAGTATCTGCTCTGTGACACTGCCAGCCTTTCCAACACTCAAGCACTCTCCTCTGGATTTATGCTAGGCATGAGTTCGCCTTGAAGATTACACTAGGTGCACCCCAGTTTCCAAGTTCTCCTAAAGTGTCCCCCTGTAGTGTCCAGCCCCTATTCACTGAAAACTCACAGAAATTACCAGGTAAGCTGTCCCCAAAGGGACAATACACACACAAGCAACAGGTTACAAATAAAACATATAACATGCTTTTTATAGCCTAAACTTAACTTTAACCAGTTAAGCCCTTGTCTAAAGAAGTCTGTTGTAATGTCTATCCAAATGTCCTTTACAGTGCTCTCAACAAAACCCTGGTTGAGATCCCTTTTTCATGAATGTAACTGCACTGTTTGATTACTCCCTAGGTGCATGGTAAAACGGGGGTCCTTTGGCATTCCTCCTATACCCCAAAGTTTGTTGTTGTTGCACTCCAGAGACAGGGGGACAACCTACTGTGGTTGAATCTTCAGCGTCTTCCCATGTTCACATCACATCCTCATGTTGACTTGGAATGCACAGATAGCTCACATTATGTTTGACTTACAATGTGTAATTTACATCAAAGATGGGGATGGTCGAATACACAGCTTTGTCTGGCAGAAAACCCATTTGTCAACTCTCCTTGGTTACGTAGTTCAAAATATTATTAATAGGTACACATAATGCTGAACACATCATCCGTACATGCATCTCTCAATTATATGAATGACCAGTGTAACACCAGCTTTCATTTTGATTCCATACAAGGGCTTATTCATGATTAATTACCATGAAAGCAATATGTTAGCTGTAGTGAGTTTCTCAGGCCTTTTAGGTTTCAGAGTAGCAGCTGTGTTAGTCTGTATCTGCAAAAAGAAGAACAGGAGTACTTGTGGCACCTTAGAGACTAACAAATTTATTAGAGCATAAGCTTTCGTGGACTACAGCCCACTTCTTCGGATGCATATAGAATGGAACATATATTGAGGAGAAATATATACACACATACAGAGAGCATAAACAGGTGGGAGTTGTCTTACCAACTCTGAGAGGCCAATTAATTAAGAGAAAAAAAACTTTTGAAGTGATAATCAAGATAGCCCAGTACAGACAGTTTGATAAGAAGTGTGAGCATACTTACAAGGGGAGATAGAATCAATGTTTGTAATGGCTCAGCCATTCCCAGTCCTTATTCAAACCGGAGTTGATTGTGTCTAGTTTGCATATCAATTCCAGCTCAGCAGTCTCTCGTTGGAGTCTGTTTTTGAAGTTTTTCTGTTGTAAGATAGCCACCCGCAGGTCTGTCATAGAATGGCCAGACAGGTTAAAGTGTTCTCCCACTGGTTTTTGAGTATTATGATTCCTGATGTCAGATTTGTGTCCATTAATTCTTTTGCGTAGAGACTGTCCGGTTTGGCCAATGTACATGGCAGAGGGGCATTGCTGGCACATGATGGCATATATCACATTGGTAGATGTGCAGGTGAACGAGCCCCTGATGGTATGGCTGATGTGATTAGGTCCTATGATGATGTCACTTGAATAGATATGTGGACAGATTTGGCATTGGGGTTTGTTACAAGGATAGGTTCCTGGGTTAGTGGTTTTGTTCAGTGATGTGTGGTTGCTGGTGAGTATTTGCTTTAGGTTGGGGGGTTGTCTGTAAGCGAGGACAGGTCTGTCTCCCAAGATCTGTGAGAGTAAAGGATCATCTTTCAGGATAGGTTGTAGATCTCTGATGATGCGCTGGAGAGGTTTTAGTTGGGGGCTGAAGGTGACAGCTAGTGGTGTTCTGTTATTTTCTTTGTTGGGCCTGTCTTGTAGGAGGTGACTTCTGGGTACTCGTCTGGCTCTGTCAATCTGTTTTTTCACTTCAGCAGGTGGGTATTGTAGTTTTAAGAATGCTTGATAGAGATCTTGTAGGTGCTTGTCTCTATCCGAGGGATTGGAGCAAATGCGGTTATATCTTAGAGCTTGGCTGTAGACAATGGATCGTGTGGTGTGTCTTGGATGGAAGCTGGAGGCATGTAGGTAAGTGTAGCGGTCAGTAGGTTTCCGGTATAGGGTGGTATTTATGTGACCATCGTTTATTAGCACAGTAGTGTCCAGGAAATGGACCGCTTATAGTACTGAATCCTTTGCCAGTTGGCACCAATGGGCCTTTGCAGGGCCGGCTCCAGCATTTCTGCCACCCCAAGCAAAAAGAAAAAAAAAAAAAAGCCGCGATTGCGATCGGCAGCAACAATTGGGGGGGAAAAAAAAAGCCGCAATCGGCGGCGACAGTTCAGTGGCAGGTCCTTCGCTCCTAGAGGGAGTGAGGGACCTGCCGCCCCCGAATTGCCGCAGGTGCTTGTTAAGCTGGTGCCTGGAGCCGGCCCTGGGCCTTTGAGTCACAGGAATATTAGCTTTTCAGATTTGTTCCACACTACCAAAACAGCATGTGTAACTAAGAAATAGGCAATTGTTTAGCAGGGACCCCATGGGTATATGCCACCTTCACCATGGCACATAAATTAGCCTGAAAGAACAGATCAGATAGCCTCTGAAAAAACCTTCAGAGTCCAAACCCTCAATTTGCACACAAATACTTATTGTTGGAAGGCTTCAAATTCGTGCATGGTTCTCCTTCCTACATCTTATTCTGTAGGGCTTTATCTTTTATCATAATTGAAACGATAGCCTCCTGACCTGGAGAAGAGGATTTCAGCGCAGAAACTCTTAAGTCCTCTTCCTGCCTTCCTAATATTTGTACTTTCATATTTTCTCCCATTGTGATCAGAGAGTCCTATTTACTGTCTAAACACTTCTATTTTATTTATTTTTACAATAAATCCATGCTTGCAGACATTACAGTTTTCTGTTCAGCAATGGTTGTATCTGTCTTCTTTCCGTGTGAAATAATTGCTGAAAGAGTGTCAGAAGATATGGTGCCATCTTGATCATTTGAAAGGAGTATTCATTCAACACAAGAATCACTCCCTTGAGTACTTTATCTTGCCCCATGCACTGCAAGTTAATTACCTCATCTAGATTTTCAACAACAAGCTAGATTGGTGCATCAGCAACAAGCTAGATTGGTGCATCAAGACTTAATTTAAGCTAAGCACTGCTGTGCAATGATGCCACCCTGAATAGAGTTTTGTAGAAATTATTTTTAAAAAAATAGAAGGATCAATTATGAAAATGAGAACTGGAAAGAACATGTATAATGAGTCCAGTAGCATTAACACTTTCCAAAAATCCTTATATTATGGAAGGCAGTATAGCTTAGTGAGTAGTGCACTGGACTGAGAGTCAGGAGACCTGGGTTCTATTACTGGCACTGGCCTGTTGGGTGATCTTGGGCAAGTCAGTTTGCTGCTCTGAGTCTCAGTTTCCCCATCTGTAACATGTCTGCTGACCACCTTTGTAAAGTGCCTTGAGATCTATTGGTGAAAAGTGCTAAGTATTACTATTTCATTCTAGTTTGTGGGAACTTTTAACCATGGTGATCAGCTGAGGCTATTTCCAGTCTGGCAGAGGTGGCAAGATGGGGTAACATAAATGCAAATTAGTGGACAAAAGTTCACTATGGTTGTCAGGAAACATTTTGATGCTCAGAAGTATATGTATATAGATATATACATAAACTCCTTATTTAAAGTCGTCCTGGTTGAAGCTAGCTGGTGTGGGGGCTTGGAAGCAGGGTGGACCGGCAGCCCCCTATCAGCTCCCCACTACCCTAAGTTCCCTGTGCAGCAGCTGTCTGCAGTTCAGCTGTATCCCTCCCCGCACTGCCATGTGCTGCTCCTGCCCTCTGCCTTGGAGCTGATCCCCAAGACTCCTGCGTGCTGTGTGCGGGGGGTGGGAAGAAAGAGGGGGGCTAATGTCAGGGTGTCCCCCTCCCCCTGCTGCTGCACCCCACTTACCCCATCTTCCATAGAGCAGGGGGGACAGACCACAACTCGGGACAGACCACAACTCAGGACAGAGGGAGCTTGCAGCAGCTGTCTCTCAGCAAGCTGATCTAATTAACAAGGAAGTGTACTTAAGGGAAATGCGCATATCACTCCCTCCATTCCTGCTGCTTTGTGTAGAGAGTTAACCCTTGAGGGCTCAGCCAATTGCTAGTTCATCATTTAGCAGTAAGGGAAATATCCCACCCTCTGACTCCTCCACCTCAACCAAGCTTCACAATCATCATCACCATGTACCAGTATTAAATTGTTTGTTTAAAACTTATACTCTGTGTGTGTGTGTGTGTGTGTGTGTGTGTGTGTGTGTGTGTGTGTTATATATATAATCTTTTGTCTGGTGAAAAAAATTTCCCTGGAACCCAACCCCCCCCGCCATTTACATTAATTCTTATGGGGAAATTGGATTCGCTTAACATAGTTTTGCTTAAAGTCGCATTTTTCAGGAACATAACTACAACATTAAGTGAGGAGTTACTGTAATGTATGAAAAATCACCATCCAGGTAAGAATTCTGAGGATAAGCTCTCTTTGCAGTTCAGCATTTAACTCTGGAGCATAAGATTTGAATGTGCTTTAAATATTTACTTCATAAGAAACCAATCATCATAGTCTGTATAACTGATACTCTTTTTGTCTTGCATCTGTTGTACATATTGATCTTTTGAGCAGAGATGGGCCAAGACAGTGGGATTTAGACCCTGATTGGGACCCCTTCTATATTATAATTTGGAGTTAGGATTTTTGTCCACCCCTGAAAACACTTTGGACCAGACCATGCAAGCAAAATAGGTGCAAATCTTACAAGAATAATTGTCTTCATGATGCCTCTATGCCTCCCTCTCACTTCAACCACAGAACTCTATCACTCCCCTGCCCAAGTCTCTTTTTAGAAATCTTCTGTATGTGTGAAGTTTCCAGCTTCTAGGCCTTCTTCTCTTCTTGGCATCTTCATAGGACGCTGGCTGCCTTTCCTCCACCCCACTGGCTTCAAAGATACAGTCAGGTTAGTCGCTTGTTCTAAGTGTCGTGTGAGGGATCTTCAGAGATCACTGTAGTATAGTTGACAATAGAGACTGCAGTAAGGAAAAGATTGTGACTCTCCTCTGTGCTGTATGTGATGGAAAGTGCCAGGCACATTACCAACCCCAACAAGACACCTTGCTATTGGCAAGGGATGGAGTGGCAGAAATAGAAGGTTTGGGCCCAGATTTTTAAAGGCATTTAGGTATTGCTCCACCTGTGTTGCAATGTTTAACTGACTTAGGAGCCTAAGTCTCACTGACTGACTTATCTCATTGACTTTCAGTGAGACTTAGGCTCTTAAGTCAAGTCAGTTAGGCATTGCATTGTTGACTGAAGCAATGCCTAAATGTCTTTAAAAACCTTGGGCTTTAGCTCTTACTTAGCTATTATTACTCTCCTCAGTTTTACCTATTTCACACTTCATTCATGGCCTCCAAAGAGCTTTAGAAAAGTATTATCCCCTGTAGAAGTCTCAGCCGAGATTCAGCCCTCAGCGGGTCTGTTGGGAATCCCACCGCCTCGCTCTGGTCCGCCGTCAGTCCTGGTCCAGTGGTAGTGTGGGACAGCAAATACACGGTTAGGGGCTCAGGCTCTTACGCAGAGGCGGAGCCAATAGTTCAGGAAAAGCCCCAGGCCCTCAATCAGGGAGGGGCAGCAACCACGCAGTCTGGAGCTCAGGCCCTCAAGCAGGCCTGCCTGCTGTCTCCCAAGCGGGAGCTCGGCCACAGACGTCTGCTCTCTCCGCCGGCTTGTTCTCCACTGAGCTCTGTAGGCGGGCTTTTATACTTCTGGGTCGGCGCCGTGACCTCTGAGGGGCGGGCAGCAGACCCGGTGGCTCCGCCCACATTGGTGTTAGGGGAGGTTCGGCCCTCAGCAAGGCTGTGGGGTATCCCACCGCCTCGTTACATCCCCATTTTACAAATGTGGAAACTCAGATACTAAGAAATTTAAGTAACTTTCTCCAAGGTCAAAGTTAATGGCAGAGGTAAAAACTGAACATAAAATCAGGTGTTCAGGTTCTGATTCTGGTGCACTGCCCTATGCATGCCAAAGAGTTCAGTGGGAGTTTTCTCTGAATGAGGCTTGAGTGAGTACTTTAGAACTTCTCCCATTTTTTTCTCTTAACATGTGATATATACTTCAGTGCAACATGCCCTCTATACTGTCAAGTATTGGTGGTTGTACATGGTCTTTCTTTTTACCTTTTAATACTTTCTTGTTAGTTTAATTATTGCTAACAAAATGGTAATATTTCTAAATTAACTTTTTAAAGTAAAGATCTAATATTTCCTTTTAGCAATTTTTTTAACAACGCTATCAGATGAAACAAGATTGCTTGCATGGGCTTTGGGTTTTTTTTGTTTTTGTCAGGAATATTCTGCATTTAGTGCTGAAGATTTCTCTGTGGAGATTTGCTAAAGTGTTGTCCCAGAAGTGATCACTTGCTGGTTAAAGTTTTATGTGAGATCATATAAAAGTAGACTTTAATACGTTGAGCTAATCTAAATCATTTAGCCTATGTTGCTTACAAAAAGCTTTTAGAGAATACAGTAAAGATGCTGGAAAATTGTTTGTGAAGTCTCTTTTGGATTATGCTGGAGATTGGGACATGTCATAATTTAAAGATACAAACACTGACTTTTCTGTGCGGAGTCCTCTGCTTTTTACCCTGTCTCCTTTTTACCCTTTGCCTAGCAAAGAACTAGCTGTGTCCTTTCAGTTATCTTTAGTCATGTTTCACCATTTTAAATTCTCTCTCATTCTTAACGGAGAAAACAAATAAGCTAAGATCTATAGATTTATTGAAAATTAAGCTAAGGTGATGTGATAGTTCTCCTGCTCACAACCAAGAGAATTAAATGACACCGAAAAGTTGAGTTGTATGAGCTTATCTCCATTCTCATGGGGTAAGCGTCTTGCAATTCACTGATGTGGCATCTCCTTTTCTAATGATTCCCAGTACATACATGGTCAGTCATTCCTCCCTGTCTCAGTAGTTGCTCCCCAACCCCCCATCTTGTTTTGCCAACATACAAGAAGCAGAAGCTTACACTCATATGTCCCACTTTCAGAGTAGCATGCAACCAGCTTTCTAAACAGTTATCGTTGTTTTAGTCCAGTAAGCAGAGTTTAAAGAGCCAATATATTCAGTTTATCATCATACCAGCATCGAGGCGTCATAAACAGTATAATCTTCAACAAGGAGAAACGTATCAGAGGGGTAGCCGTGTTAGTCTGGATCTGTAAAAAGCAACAAAGAGTCCTGTGGCACCTTATAGACTAACAGATGTATTGGAGTATAAGCTTTCGTGGGTGAATACGCATGCGTCTGACGAAGTGGATATTCACCCATGAAAGCTTATGCTCCAATACATCTGTTAGTCTATAAGGTGCCACAGGACTCTTTGTTGCTTTTAACAAGGAGATACGTTAGAGTGACATTTCTCTTGGACAGCATTATAATTTAAGATACTTTTTAAAACATGTTCTCAACTGATTTCTCTTTAGTAGAGTAGCATCACATCATTGTATGCATTTTGATAAACATACATCTCTGCTCTCCCAATATATGATCCCTTCCCTAATTTTATTATGAGAATATTTCATATTTCTCATGCAATGAGTGCTGGACTTCTTAAAATTGACTCATCCCTCCGCAAAACTTTAATTTTGCAAGTTTCAATAATGTCTGAGGAGACTATTTCTGTGGGCCAAATGTATCGCTGATATAAATGGGAGCAACTTCACTGACATCAGTGAAGTTTCGCTTGCTTTTTCTAGCAATATAAACCTAGCTGTAAAAAGAACAGGAGTACTTGTGGCACCTTAGAGACTAACAAATTTATTAGAGCATAAGCTTTTGTGGACTACAGCCCACTTCTTCGGATGCATACAGAGTGGAATAAATATTGAGGAGATATATATACACACATACAGAGAGCATAAACAGGTGGGAGTTATCTTACCAACTCTGAGAGGCCAATTAAGTAAGAGAAAAAAAAACTTTTGAAGTGATAATCAAGATTGCCCAGTACAGACAGTTTGATAAGAAGTGTGAGAATACTTACAGGGGGAGATAGATTCAATGTTTGTAATGGCTCAGCCATTCCCAGTCCTTATTCAATCCTGAGTTGATTGTGTCTAGTTTGCATATCAATTCCAGCTCAGCAGTCTCTCGTTGGAGTCTGTTTTTGAAGTTTTTCTGTTGTAATATAGCCACCTGCAGGTCTGTCATTGAATGACCAGACAGGTTAAAGTGTTCTCCCACTGGTTTTTGAGTATTATGATTCCTGATGTCAGATTTGTGTCCATTAATTCTTTTGTGTAGAGACTGTCCGGTTTGGCCAATGTACATGGCAGAGGGGCATTGCTGGCACATGATGGCATATATCACATTGGTAGATGTGCAGGTGAATGAGCCCCTGATGGTATGGCTGATGTGATTAGGTCCTATGATGATGTCACTTGAATAGATATGTGGACAGAGTTGGCATCGGGCTTTGTTACAAGGATAGGTTCCTGGGTCAGTGGTTTTGTTCAGTGATGTGTGGTTGCTGGTGAGTATTTGCTTTAGGTTGGGGGGTTGTCTGTAAGCGAGGACAGGTCTGTCTCCCAAGATCTGTGAGAGTAAAGGATCATCTTTCAGGATAGGTTGTAGATCTCTGATGATGCGCTGGAGAGGTTTTAGTTGGGGGTTGAAGGTGACAGCTAGTGGTGTTCTGTTATTTTCTTTGTTGGGCCTGTCTTGTAGGAGGTGACTTCTGGGTACTCGTCTGGCTCTGTCAATCTGTTTTTTCACTTCAGCAGGTGGGTATTGTAGTTTTAAGAATGCTTGATAGAGCTCTTGTAGGTGCTTGTCTCTATCTGAGGGATTGGAGCAAATGCGGTTATATCTTAGAGCTTGGCTATAGACAATGGATCATGTGGTGTGTCCTGGATGGAAGCTGGAGGCATGTAGGTAAGTGTAGCAGTCAGTAGGTTTCTGGTATAGGGTGGTATTTATGTGACCATCGCTTATTAGCACAGTAGTGTCCAGGAAATGGACCGCTTGTGTGGATTGATCTAGGCTGAGGTTGATGGTGGGATGGAAATTATTGAAATCATGGTGAAATTCCTCAAGGGCTTCTTTTCCATGGGTCCATATGATGAAGATGTCATCAATGTAGCGCAAGTAGAGTAGGGGCGTTAGGGGACGAGAGCTAAGGAAGCGTTGTTCTAAGTCAGCCATAAAAATGTTGGCATATTGTGGGGCCATGCGGGTACCCATAGCAGTGCCGCTGACTTGAAGGTATATATTGTCCCCAAATGTGAAATAGTTGTGGGTGAGGACAAAATCACAAAGTTCAGCCACCAGGTTAGCTGTGACATTATCAGGGATACTTTTCCAGATAGCTTGTAATCCATCTTTGTGTGGAATATTGGTGTAGAGGGCTTCTACGTCCCTAGTGGCCAGGATGGTGTTTTCTGGAAGATCACCGATGGATTGTAGTTTCCTCAGGAAGTTGGATAATTGTCATATTTTTAAATGGGCAACACCAAATTACTGTATAATTCTAGTGTTGTGAGGTCTTTTGGGGTGTTTACCTTCTCACACCGAGCCCTTCATTGTGGTATCTGAGCTCCTAAACAGGACATTGCCAAGTTTGATTTGCTGTATATTTTATCTACTATGATTTTTTTTTCTGGACTGCGCAATCATCATGAGATGTGCACTTGTCACTGGCATCACAGTAGTGATGAATGCACACTTATGTAAGATGTGGTGATAGAAGTAGTGTCATACTGATTTTTCCAATCTTTCAACATAAGCTCTGTTGGAGGAGCAGGATTAAACAGTTCATGTATTACATATGGACAAAACTTCAGCTGTTGTAAACCAGAATAGCCCTCTTGATATCAGTGGAGCCCTGCTGATTTGACACCAACTGAGGATCTGGCCCAATTATTTTTCTTTTTGGGGAAAACATATTGCAGTGCTCGTCTTTTAAATAAAAATGAGAAATTCCAGCAGCCTAGTACTTATTAGCAAGCTTTTAATAACAAACTAACATGCACTGCAAAATAGGAAAACTTCATTATTATATGGCTTTCAGTTTTCACAGAATTAATATCCATAGCAGAAAAAATAGACTCTAAAAATAAGATATGTTTACAGTCATTTTAATTGTATATTAATGTTTACTGTAATTTCATACAATTGTGGTGACATTTTATTCTTCTAAAGACAAGATCCATTTTGGGAACGCTACATTTAAATATGAAGTGTCCAGCTAACACAAAATGATCCTTCCTTCCTAGAGTAAAAGATCTGTTGTGACAACTGAGGAGTCTATTTTCTCCTAATAACAGGACACATGCATTTCTTCTATTGATTGAATTACGTGTTCATTTGAAGAAAAAAATAAAATCCTATGGGAGCATGAAGAAATGTGTTCTAAAATAGCTTTCTGATGTGACTTCAGATTAGAACAGGAATTACTCACCAGTCTTTGTCCATAGATTTCAATTGTCCTTAGTTATAAGTATGACAATACATGGACCTTGAGCTGGAAAGATAAGTATTGTTCTGATGTTGTTTACATTAAGTGCTGGAGTTGTTTTCTCTTTGTCTGGTCCTGACAAAGAAAATGATTGCTAGTACCGCGTTTGGTAGAGATTGAGATTGAAAAAGAAATGATACTACAGTTCAATTACAATATCACAGTGCTGTTCATGAACCTAGCCTGGGCGAAGCGATCGCTATGAGGAATGTTTACTTCTACAGCTAGTGCCTACATGCCAAGTTTTACTGCACAGTCGGCAGTAGCCAGACCTCCCAGTTCTAGAATATGCTTGGACTCTGCTTCCCCAATCCTAAAGGCAGTCTCCTTACTCATGCCACCCTTACTCATGTTGATCTCCATGGAACTACTTGTGGAATAAGGTACTACTCTGTGTGAATAAGGGTGGTACGCTCTTGGTCTTACTGAAGAAAACTGGCCCTAGCTCCCTGAGTCTGACATCCTGGACTCTTAAGCCATAAGCCACTACAAGGACCATTATTCAACCAGTAGGCTTAGGGAGCTTCCCGTGTTTTGTGTCAGAACAGACAAAGCTATTGTTCCAGTATTCAGTGTCTCCCACTGTACAAACAACTTTGAGGACTCAGGGACTGAAATAAAACTGGGGGTAACCAGCCAGAAATAAAATAAGCTGTTAATGTAAATTCTGGAGCCTTATTCCAGTTTCTGAAAATCAACAATATTTTAAGTTTTCCTTTTCGTATTAGACAAAGCTGCCAAATCTGCAGCTGCAGAAGGCCCCCATTCCTCCTTCTGCTAGATCACTGGGGTCCCATTTCACCAGGGACAATGATAGTGGGATGACTACCACATATGATCTAGTGCCAGTTGGTGTACAATTCAATCTACTTCATGCTGACTTCTCTGTGGCTATAACAGGGAAAGATACATGCACTAGTTTTGGGCATGTTTCTTCCTGACCCCTATCTTTGGAATCTAAATAATTCTCTATTTTTGGCATGACAGAGCTATCCATGGTAGGTGGGTAGGAAGTCCTAGATTGAATCTTGCAGACGGGCTGTGTTGAATAGTTTCACAGGGAACCCTAGATTTGTTTGAACTGGCCCTGGAGAACTATAAAACCAGGTGAAGTAGCTGAACGCAATAGAAGACAATTTGATACAGTTCTGGCAGGCTATTTAGTCCTCCCTCTCCATTTTTTTCCTCTTGAAATCTCAAAATACTGGCACATCTTTATGTATAGGTGCTTGAATGCTTTGTTTTTTCCCAGTTAGTCAAGGCCTCAAAACATACAATCACTGCTTGTTAGAAAATATTGCAAATAGTGCAAAGTTTCAGTGCTAAGGATGTTACATTGAAATGTGTTAATGGTCATTATTGTATATGCAAACCAAGAGATGAATGTAATTTATGTGTCAGCACTCTGTGGCAAAATGAGCTTCTGCAAGAGACAAATGAAAAAAATCCCTTTTCTGAAATGACAGGATGTCCAGAAATGTGAGTCTTGTAAATAATGTTGATTTTTTTTTTCTGTATGCAGTCCAAAGAGCTTGTGTAACTTGTGCATTTCTACTGTAATGCAGTGTAGGCTTATGACTTTGTTCAAGTATTGAAGATTATGTGTTGTCAAAATTTCATGCCAGCACTTGTTTTGCCAAACATTTTACTAGGAGGAACAAGGAATCCAACCTGGTTATCAAAATTTGACAGTTTGAGTCAGCATGAGGAATTTTTAGGTTTCCATGTCAACAGTTTTGTCTCTCTCCATTTACAGTTATGTCTCCATGAATTCTCTTCTCCCCCCGCCCCCATGTGCCAAATTATATAGCAGATTGGCTTGTGTTTAGCAATTAATAGATATATTTATAATCGAATGAATTTTCTGCAATGAAGATGAAACCTTTATTGGTCTACATAAATTGCATAGCACATAAATTGTTTTGAACTAGTGTCCACTGTCTGTAATCTGATACAATCCGCATGAGTAAATGATAATTGAGCTTCAATTAACAAATTAATAAAGACTGAATCCTGTGCTGTAATCACAAGCATTGGGAGCAGGAGATCAAGGTTCTATTCTCTATTGTGCATGACTTCCTGTGTGATCTTAAGTAAGTTGCTTTTTCCCAGGTTTTCAGAAGTGATCTCTATTTCTGGGTGCCTCCATTTTTTGGGTGCCCAACTTCAGACACTGAAGGTGTCCTAAAGATCTTTTGGGTGCTGAACACCTTCAAGTGCCTTTCACTTCAGGTGGTATGTGCATGCGCGCACATATGTACGTACACACTCTTTCTCTCTCCCTCTCTCTAAACAAATCAATCTGTTTCATCTTCAGGCTGAGAAGGAAGGAAAATAGAGAAAGAATATGTCATTATTTCTCACTTCAGTCACTGTTGTAGCCTCAGGGCTGCAGTAGATTCTAGGTGTGTTGCACTCTTCTCTGAGAGAGGAAATTTGATGGATCTGTATAGCTAGGTATTCACTACCCAGCCCTCAGCCACTTCTGTCTTGCAGAGAAGTATGTAGAGGATTAATCTCTAGCTCAGCCACCCCATATCAGCTTTGCAAAAACACACCAGAGCACTTCTGCTGAGTTCAAAACCTTCCACCCCAAGAAACTTGAGGGTGAACATAAGAACGGCCATACTGATTCAGACTAACGTTCCATCTAGCCCAGTATCCTGTCTTCCGACAGGGGGGCAATGCCAGGTGCTTCAGAGGGAATGAACAGAACAGGCAATCATCAAGTGATCCATTCTCTGTCTCCCATTCCCAGCTTCTGAGAAACAGAGGCTAGGGACACCATCCCCTCCCATCCTGGCTAATAGACATTGAAGGACCTATCCTCCATGAATTTGTCTAGTTCTTATTTGAACCCTGCTATAGTCTTGGCCTTCACAACAACCTCAGGCAAAGGGTTCCATAGATTGACTGTGCATTGTGTGAATAAATACTTCCTTTTGTTTTAAACACGCTGCCTATTAATTTCATTTGGTGACCCCTAGTTTTTGTGATATGAGAAGGAGTAAATAACACTTTCTTTCTTACTTTCTCCACACTAGTCATGATTTTATAGACCTCTATCATATATCCCCCCTTAGCTGGCTCTTTTCAAGCTAAAAAATCCCAGTCTTATTAATCTTTCCTCATATGGAAGCTGTTCCATACCCCTAATATTTTTGTTGCCCTTTTCTGTACTTTTTCCAATTCCAACATATCTTTTTTTGAGGTGGGGTGGTCAGATCTGCACACAATATTCAAGATGTAGATATATCATGGATTTATATAGAGGCAATATGATATTTTCTGTCCCTTTCCTAATGATTCCCACCATTCTGTTAGCTTTTTTTGACTGCTGCTGCACATTGATTGGATGTTTTCAGAGAACTATCCACAATAACTCCAAGATCTCTTTCTTGAAAGATGGTGGAAAGAACTATTTGTCCTTTGCAATATGTATACACTTCAAATTTAGATATCTTTTACATTTTAAAATACTGGAAAATCTTTTTCTTCATTACTATTTGTCAAGACAGGAGATTAGCAGTTTTTTTTCTGCGACAACTAATAAAATTACAAAGAGTATGTATTACTATATAATTGTACAGAATGCAGTTCCCTGTGTATATTTTAGGTATGTAGTGAAGTTGTCCCTGCAGAATTAACTCAAAATAATGAATTCCGGTCCTGATAGGTAAAAAGCCATTAGTAGCAATTTCCTTTAGAAGAATCTCTCTGCAGTTGGTTTGTGGAAAATTGAGAAAGATTAATAGCCATTGATCAGGCCTGATTCTGCTCTTGCTTACATTCGTCTAAATTAGCAATCGCTTCATTGAAGTCCGTAGAGTTGCAGTATAACTCCAGTATACTGTCGGTGTCGCTCCAGTATATAGTATAAGTCAGCGGAGTCTGTATAAAACTGGTATGAGACTTGAGCTCTCTATTCTGAATGGAGCATTGACCTATGAATGTCTGATTTTACACACAGTTTAAAGAGAGAATTGTCAGAAGATGTGGCAGGTCTTGTGCTGAAACCACACACATCCAGTTATATAAAACATATGGGGTGGTAGCAAGAAAGATTTGAACATGTACAGTGAGTTGGAAAGGCAGAAATGAGCCTGTCTTTTTGTAACCTCAACATGATACAAATGTGGTTTTTTTATTTAAAAAAAAATCAATTACATGGTGTGCCAATGAGTCTTGCATTTAAAATCTCTTAATTAAATACCCAAGTTAGTTATTTTGGCAAAAAAGCAAACAACCCTCTTCTTTTCCTGAACCTTAATTTATCACCTGCTGTTGCATTTTTTTAAATTTAAAGTACAAATTATTAAAAATCCACTAAAATGCCACAGCCACAATCTCTGGGTAAAGGCACTTGTTAGCACTCTTTTAACTGTTTAGACCAACCCTAGCATTTATGAATCTGCTGCAACTTGCACTGTGACATCCATATTACAGCTGTTAATTTAACTGGATTCTTTCCTGAGAGGAAAATACATTTCTTATGCGACAGATCTTCTGAGCTCTCCTGTATGTAATTGGATTGTTTTGTTTTATTTTTAACTCTAATAGGTATTATATCAGACTTCTCTTATGCTGATTAAAGGCCAAGGATCTCTTCAACAAAACAGTTCTTACACAGATCAAATATTTTCTTTCCTTGGCTTTGTTCTTCTCTGTAAGGGGAAAACGTTCTACATGAGTGACTTGAAAGTGGGTAGGGTGGGAGGTACGTGGGCTAAGAAATAGTCCTTGAATTTACACACAATTCAGATGTGGTCACAAGTCTTTGAATATGTGTAGAAAGCTATGCTGCCTCATTCAAGAACAAATAATCACACCAAATTTATTTACTAGGCTACTTTATTTTAAAAGATTTAAAGCAACAGATTTGCCCAAGGCACTTCAGAGGGAAGATGGATGTATGCAACTTTTGACAAGCCGTGTCTACCTAAATTATACTCATAAAATAGCTCCTCAGAGCAAATTAGGTTTTTTCTTCTTGTAAAAATGTATATTCTTCCTGAGATGGCATCCCTCTATTTATTGCTGTTTTTCTTAGATAAAAGGTATGATGATATTTAGAGTCCCATCTGACATTGAAGAATGTAGTGCACATGCTGCTGTGCGTGATGCATCAGATTATTTAATATTGAATAAAACTGGAGACAGATAAGGGATAAAGCCATGTACTGGTCTTAGCCCTTGTCATAACTATAAAGGGAAGGGTAATAGCTGTCCTGTGTACAGTACTATAAATCCCTCCTGGCCAGAGACTCCAAAATCCTTTTCCCTGTAAAGGGTTAAGAAGCTCAGGTAACCTGGCTGGCATCTGACCTAAAGGACCAATAAGGGGACAAGATACTTTCAAATCTTGGGGGGGGGAAGGTTTTTGTTTGTGTTCTTTGTTTGGGAGTGTGTTCGTTCTCGGGGACTGAGAGGGACCAGACATCAATCCAGGTTCTCCACATCTTTCTAAACAAGCCTCTCCTATTTCAAACTTGTAAGTAAATAGCCAGGCAAGGCGTGTTAGTTTTCCTTTGTTTTTCTCAACTTGTAAATGTACCTTTTACTAGAGTGTTTCTCTTTGTTTGCTGTACTTTGAACCTGAGACTAGAGGGGAGTCCTCTGAGCTCTTTAAGTTTGATTACCCTGTAAGGTTGATTTCCATACTGATTTTACAGAGATGATTTTTACCTTTTTCTTTAATTAAAAACCTTCTTTTTAAGAACCTGATTGATTTTTTCCTTGTTTTAGATCCAAAGGGGTTTTGGATCTTGATTCACCAGGAGTTGGTGGGAGGAAGGAGGGGAATGGTTAATTTCCCCTTGTTTTAAATCCAAGGGGTTGGATTTGTTTTCACCAGGGATTTGGTGAAGGTTTTTCAAGGTTTCCCAGGGAGGGAATCCATTGAAAATGGTGGCAGCCGAACCAGAGCTAAGCTGGTAATTAAGCTTAGAAGTTTTTATGCAGGCCCCTACATTTCATAGATTCATAGATTCTAGGACTGGAAGGGACCTCGAGAGGTCATCGAGTCCAGTCCCCTGCCCGCATGGCAGGACCAAATACTGCCTAGACCATCCCTAGTAGACATTTATCTAACCTACCCTTAAATATCTCCAGAGACGGAGATTCCACAACCTCCCTAGGCAATTTGTTCCAGTGTTTAACCACCCTGACAGTTAGGAACTTTTTCCTAATGTCCAATCTAGACCTCCCTTGCTGCAGTTTAAACCCATTGTTTCTGGTTCTATCCTTAGAGGCTAAGGTGAACAAGTTCTCTCCCTCCTCCTTATGACACCCTTTTATATACCTGAAAACTGCTATCATGTCCCCTCTCAGTCTTCTCTTTTCCAAACTAAACAAACCCAATTCTTTCAGCCTTCCTTCATAGGTCATGTTCTCAAGACCTTTAATCATTCTTGTTGCTCTTCTTTGGACCCTTTCCAGTTTCTCCACATCTTTTTTAAAATGCGGCGCCCAGAACTGGACACAATACTCCAGCTGAGGCCTAACCAGAGCAGAGTAGAGCGGAAGAATGACTTCTCGTGTCTTGCTCACAACACACCTGTTAATGCATCCCAGAATCATGTTTGCTTTTTTTGCAACAGCATCACACTGTTGACTCATATTTAGCTTGTGGTCCACTATAACCCCTAGATCCCTTTGATTTGTACCCTAAAGTTCAAAGTGGGGATCTCAGTCCTGACATGGTGAATAGCGGTGGGATCATTTTAAACCCAAAAGCCAGTGAGATTTTTTTTTCCTTCTAGCTGCTTGGAAAGCCGAGCTGGAAGTAGATAGATGCATATCTTATCTCTCCTTGCCTGAAGGCAGAGGTGTTAAGTTTTTTTTACAGGTCCTTTGTTAAGAGAAGGGTTCAATTAGCAAATGACTGGTAAAAGGTATTTACAAGCTGAATTGTTTTTTTTTCTTTTTACATCCTCGGGAGTAGCTAGTTAGAAAGTTACTGTTAACTCTGCAGCAGCCAGAGCTGAGAGCTTCCCAGTTTGTCAACTGCAAAGGGGGTGACCCAGCACAAGAAAACAGGAAAATGACTACCAAAGAAGTAGCTAACAAAATAGAACTGGCCAAACTAGAAGCAGAAGAAAATGAAAGAAAACATCAGAGACTGCTTCAATTAACAAAACTCGAGACAGAGCAGAGAGAAAGAGAAGAAAAAGCCAAAAAGGAGGCCCATGAAAGAGAGATGGAGCTGGAAAAAGCCAAAGAGGAGGCTCACAAGAGAACTATGGAGCTGAAAGAGAAAGAGATGGAGGAGAGAGAAAAAGAAAGGAAGCATGAACTGGAAGTAGCAAAGGCTAAGCAGGATGCACCAGCCAATGCTAACAACCCCCCTCCAGGTACCACTTCCCATCCCAGAAAATTCCCCATCTACAAGGCAGGCGATGATACTGAGGCCTTCTTAGAAAATTTTGAAAGGGCCTGCCTTGGATACAGCATCACTGCAGACCAGTACATGGTAGAGCTGAGGCCGCAGCTCAGTGGACCCTTAGCAGAGGTGGCGGCTGAAATGCCTAAGGAACACATGAACAGTTATGAACTTTTTAAAAACAAGGCCAGACTCAGAATGGGGCTAACACCCGAGCATGCCCGTCGGCGGTTCAGAGCCCTAAAGTGGAAACCGGATGTGTCATTTACCCGTCATGCCTACCACATTGACAAAAATTGTGATGCCTGGGTATCAGGAGCAAATGTTAAATCTCTGGAAGATCTGCTTTCCCTAGTAAAAATGGAGCAGTTTTTAGAGGGTGTTCCTGAGGAAATAGAAAGGTACATCCTAGATAGGAAGCCCAAAACTGTAACTGAGGCGGGGGAGATTGGAGCCCAATGGGTGGAGGTGGCAGAAAAGAAAAAAACTATTAGCAGTTGGAGCGAATATCAGAAGGGGCAAGCCGAAACAAAACCTTACCACCGGGGACAACCCAAGGCCCCACCCACATCCCAAGGGAAACCCCAGACGCCTTCTCACCCCACCACACCAGTCTCCACCAACCAACCTCGTCCCGGTGATACCTTAGCAGGGCGATGTTTTAAATGTAATGGACTGGGACATATAAAGGCTCACTGCCCCAAGAACCCCAACCGATTACAGTTCATTACACCCCAATCACACCAAAGATCCCCAAACCCAGATGCCTCTCTCATACCCTCGGAGCGAAGGGAAACCTTGAGAGTGGGCGGAAGGAAGGTTACCGCTTGGAGGGACACTGGGGCTCAAGTGTCAACTATCCACCAATCCCTAGTGGACCCCAAACTCATCAACCCAGAGGCTACAGTGACAATTCAACCCTTCGTGTCACAATCTGTAACCTTGCCTACAGCCACGTTGCATGTCCAGTACAAGGGCTGGTCAGGAATGTGGACTTTTGCAGTCTATGACAATTATCCCATTCCCATGCTGCTGGGGGAAGATTTGGCCAACCATGTGAAGGTAGCCAAGAGGGTGGGAATAGTCACCCGCAGCCAGGCTAAGCAAGCTTTCACCCCCATCCCTGTTCCTGAGCCGTCCACCAGGGCCCCGTCTGTGTTACCGGAGACCCAGACAAAGGTGGTGGAACTGGATCCTCTGCCAATGACTGCAACAGCCGTAGTGGATCCAATCCCAGAGACCCAGCCAAAGCCAGTCCCAGAACCGGAACTGGCAACGCAACCAGCACCAGAACCATTGCCAGCCCTGAGTCCAGCCCTTGCAAACCCGTCTACAACTCCAACGCCAGAGGGCACCAGCGAGCCTGAACTGGCAGAAGCAGCAGATAACCCTACCCAAGAGGCTCAGCCAGAGCCTGAGATACCACATAGTGCACCAGCGGACAGCGGTTCACAGTCAATGGAAACAGCCCCAGCACCTGCATCGCTTCCAGAGGGACCAAGCCCCAGTCCACAGTCCAAGGAGGAACTGATGTCTCCAGCATCAAGGGAACAGTTCCAGGCCGAGCAGGAAGCAGATGACAGCCTTCAGAAAGCTTGGGCGGCGGCGCGGAGCACCCCACCGCCTCTCAGCTCTTCTAACCGATCCCGGTTTGTTGTAGAACAAGGACTTTTATACAAGGAGACTCTTTCTGGTGGGCACCAGGAAGACTGGCATCCTCAAAGGCAGTTGGTAGTTCCCACTAAGTATCGGGTAAAGCTCTTGAGCTTAGCCCATGATCATCCCAGTGGCCATTCTGGGGTGAACAGAACCAAAGACCGGTTGGGGAAGTCCTTCCACTGGGAGGGAATGGGCAAGGACGTTGCTAATTATGTCCGGTCTTGTGAGGTGTGCCAACGAGTGGGAAAACCCCAAGACCAGGTTAAAGCCCCTCTCCAGCCACTACCCATAATTGAGGTCCCATTTCAGCGCGTAGCTGTGGATATTCTGGGTCCTTTCCCAAAGAAGACACCCAGAGGAAAGCAGTACGTACTGACTTTCATGGATTTTGCTACCCGATGGCCGGAAGCAGTACCCTTAAGCAACACCAGGGCTAAAGGTGTGTGCCAGGCATTAACAGACATTTTTGCCAGGGTAGGTTGGCCCTCCGACATCCTTACAGATTCGGGAACTAACTTCCTGGCAGGAACCATGGAAAACCTGTGGGAAGCTCATGGGGTGAATCACTTGGTTGCCACCCCTTACCACCATGAAACCAATGGCCTGGTGGAGAGGTTTAATGGAACTTTAGGGGCCATGATACGTAAATTTGTAAATGAACACTCCAATGATTGGGACCTCGTGTTGCAGCAGTTGCTTTTTGCCTACAGGGCTGTACCACATCCCAGTTTAGGGTTTTCACCATTTGAACTTGTGTATGGCCGTGAGGTTAAGGGGCCATTACAGTTGGTGAAGCAACAATGGGAGGGGTTTACGCCTTCTCCAGGAACAAACATTCTAGACTTTGTAAGCAACCTACAAAACACCCTCCGACATTCTTTGGCCCTTGCTAAAGAAAACCTAAAGGATGCTCAGGAAGAGCAAAAGGCCTGGTATGATAAACATTCCAGAGAACGGTCCTTCAAAGTAGGAGACCAAGTCATGGTCTTAAAGGCAATCCAGGCCCATAAAATGGAAGCGTCGTGGGAAGGACCATTCACGGTCCAGGAGCGCCTAGGAGCTGTTAACTATCTCATAGCCTCCCCCGCCTCCAACATAAAGCCTAAAGTATACCATGTTAATTCTCTTAAGCCCTTTTATTCCAGAGAATTAAACGTTTGCCAGTTTACAGCCCAGGAAACAGATGACGCGGAGTGGCCTGAAGGTGTCTACTACGAAGGAAAAAAGGATGGTGGCGTGGAAGAGGTGGACCTCTCCATGACCCTTGGACGTCTGCAGCGACAGCAGATCAAGGAGCTGTGCACAAGCTTTGCACCAATTTTCTCAGCCACTCCAGGATGGACCGAACGGGCATACCACTCCATTGACACAGGTAATGCTCACCCTATTAGAACCCCACCCTACCGGGAGTCACCTCATGCCAAAACTGCTATACAAAGGGAGATCCAGGACATGCTACAGATGGGTATAATCCGCCCCTCTAAGAGTGCATGGGCATCTCCAGTGGTTCTAGTTCCCAAACCAGATGGGGAAATACGCTTTTGCGTGGACTACCGTAAGCTAAATGCTGTAACTCGTCCTGACAACTATCCAATGCCACGCACAGATGAGCTATTGGAGAAATTGGGACATGCCCAATTCATCTCTACTTTAGACTTAACCAAGGGGTACTGGCAAGTACCACTAGATGAACCCGCTAAGGAAAGGTCAGCCTTCGTCACCCAGGCAGGGGTGTATGAATTCAATGTACTCCCTTTCGGGTTGCGAAATGCACCCGCCACCTTCCAAAGACTTGTAGATGGTCTCCTAGCGGGATTGGGAGAATCTGCAGTTGCCTACCTCGATGATGTGGCCATTTTTTCTGATTCATGGGCAGAGCACATGGAGCACCTGGAAAAAGTTTTCGAGCGCATCCAGCAGGCAGGACTAACTGTTAAGGCTAAAAAGTGTCAAATAGGCCAAAACAGAGTGACTTACCTGGGGCACCAGGTGGGTCAAGGAACTATAAATCCCATACAGGCCAAAGTGGATGCTATCCAAAAGTGGCCGGTTCCAAAGTCTAAGAAACAGGTCCAATCCTTCTTAGGCTTGGCTGGATATTATAGGCGATTTGTACCCCACTACAGCCAAATCGCCGCCCCGCTGACAGACCTAACCAGAAAGAAACAGCCAAATGCAGTTCAGTGGACTAATGAGTGTCAAAAGGCCTTTAACCAGCTTAAGGCAACACTCATGTCTGACCCTGTGCTAAGGGCCCCAGACTTTGACAAACCGTTCCAAGTAACCACAGATGCGTCCGAGCGAGGCGTGGGAGCAGTTTTAATGCAGGAAGGACCGGATCAAGAATTCCATCCTGTCGTGTTTCTCAGTAAGAAACTGTCTGAGAGGGAAAGCCATTGGTCAATCAGCGAAAAGGAATGCTACGCCATTGTGTACGCGCTGGAAAAGCTACACCCATATGTTTGGGGACGGCGTTTCCAACTACAAACAGACCATGCTGCGCTACAGTGGCTTCATACCGCCAAGGGAAATAACAAAAAACTTCTTCGGTGGAGTTTAGCTCTCCAAGATTTTGATTTTGAAATACAACACATTTCGGGAGCTTCTAACAAAGTGGTTGATGCACTCTCCCGGGAAAGTTTCCCAGAGTTAACTGGTTAACAATTGTTTTTGGAATGAAACATATTGTTAGTTTTTATATAATCAGTAGTATGTCTAAAGGTACATGTGTCTTATTAACTCTGTTTTCTCCTAGAACTCCAGGAAGAAATCACAGCCAGTGTGGAACCGAACATCCAACACTATCTGTGATTTGGGGGGCGTGTCATAACTATAAAGGGAAGGGTAATAGCTGTCCTGTGTACAGTACTATAAATCCCTCCTGGCCAGAGACTCCAAAATCCTTTTCCCTGTAAAGGGTTAAGAAGCTCAGGTAACCTGGCTGGCATCTGACCTAAAGGACCAATAAGGGGACAAGATACTTTCAAATCTTGGGGGGGGAAGGTTTTTGTTTGTGTTCTTTGTTTGGGAGTGTGTTCGTTCTCGGGGACTGAGAGGGACCAGACATCAATCCAGGTTCTCCACATCTTTCTAAACAAGCCTCTCCTATTTCAAACTTGTAAGTAAATAGCCAGGCAAGGCGTGTTAGTTTTCCTTTGTTTTTCTCAACTTGTAAATGTACCTTTTACTAGAGTGTTTCTCTTTGTTTGCTGTACTTTGAACCTGAGACTAGAGGGGAGTCCTCTGAGCTCTTTAAGTTTGATTACCCTGTAAGGTTGATTTCCATACTGATTTTACAGAGATGATTTTTACCTTTTTCTTTAATTAAAAACCTTCTTTTTAAGAACCTGATTGATTTTTTCCTTGTTTTAGATCCAAAGGGGTTTTGGATCTTGATTCACCAGGAGTTGGTGGGAGGAAGGAGGGGAATGGTTAATTTCCCCTTGTTTTAAATCCAAGGGGTTGGATTTGTTTTCACCAGGGATTTGGTGAAGGTTTTTCAAGGTTTCCCAGGGAGGGAATCCATTGAAAATGGTGGCAGCCGAACCAGAGCTAAGCTGGTAATTAAGCTTAGAAGTTTTTATGCAGGCCCCTACATTTGTACCCTAAAGTTCAAAGTGGGGATCTCAGTCCTGACAGCCCTTGTGTTTGAAAATTTCAGCACTTTGGAGGATTTAGTGAGATGGATGGACTCTGTAAAGTGTACAGACAATAAAAGAATAACAAAATACTAGTGTATAGTTTGGAGAGGATGAAGGTAATCAGAACATTAGGAGCTTGAGTCAGCTCACACTAGGGGAAACTGGGAGTAGCTCTTTTGAAATGTTGAAGTTACCCTAGTGTAAGGGCTTGTCTACACAGGGAAATTAACAAGGATAACCTATTCCACTCTTGCTATTCCAGAATAGTTCCCTATGTGGGCACTGTATTCTGCAATAAAAGTGTCTTCATCAGGAATAATTACTCAGCTTTATCAGCTGATTCTGCTACAGTCAGTTTCCCCATAAAGACAAGACCTTAGTGAGATCAGAATTGGTTTCTAAGTGTTAGGAGATTGCTTGCCTCAAGAGATTGGTAATGAGATATACAGCCTTTGACCTCCACGTCAATGATTTGCTTCTAGTTTACATGTGGTAAGCAGGAGTTTGATTCCCATTCTGAAATGAATTTGTGGGCTCAGTCAAGTTCCTGTGTCCAACTCACAAAAGCCACCAACACATTTAGAGTTTGCAGATGAACTGTTCATGTAGGCAGCAAACTGGGGTATGAATCTTGGCCACAATTAGCCTGCTGTGCACTAAGTGTTGGTGTGGACACTGCTAAAATGCATTAATGGTTCCTTAGTGCACTTTGATTTACCCCAATTTGAAAAGATTAAAGCTCACTAAGGAACTGTTAATGCATATCAGCAGGGTCAACACTTAGTGCCCAGCAGGCTAGTTGTGGGGTAGATTCATATCTCAACTCCACTTGGGCTAACTATTTGAGTAGAAACTTCCTTAGCATACTTGTTGGCTGTTTGTTTCAAGAGGGTAATAAAAGATTTAAATTTCCTCTTCACTGCCAAAAAAGGGATTTTTTTTTACTGCAGGATAACTGACGCGTATTTGCTAACCTGCTGTAAAATCCTAGTTGAGACAAGACACTAGTTTTTACCAAAAAGTAAATAGGCAAATTCAACCGTATGATAAAAATAATACCTTTTATTTGGCAGTGAAGACTTATTCGAAGAGACACAGCACTTACAGCCCAGAGAGAGGAGGGGGCTTAAAGCCACCTTTTGTGCCCTCCCAATTTTGGGCTGCTTTTGGGGCTGAAGGGGACACTGGTGCAACTTAACTTTGGGGTCATCTGAGATACAGCAGCATGCCTATGCTGTCCTATAGGCTGCAGCACTGGAACAGGGATCAGCAACCTTTGGCATCTGGCCAGCACATCCCTTTGCCTGCGCTGCTTCCTGCAGCCCCGATTGGCCTGGCATGGCGAACCGCGGCCAGTGGGAGCTGCGATCAGCCGAACCTGCGGACGCGGCAGGTAAACAAACCATCCTGGCCCGCCAGTGGATTTCCCTGGCGGGCCGCGGGCCAAAGGTTGCTGATCCCTGGTCTGGAATCTCCACTTCACTGCAGGATGTTCTTCCTCCAACATGAGTCGCCTAGTCCCAGCTCTGTCCCTGGTACGTCTGCTATGCCAAGCTTGTGAGAGGTAGTGTTAGCTCTGTCTTCTGTTGCATCTGCTGTGGGGGAATTGACTCTGGATGGATGGCTTTTAGGGCACCCTTTGCTTTGCTCCAGCCCTTTTATGTGGCATAATGGGGCCAGAAGGGGTGTGAGGATCTTGCCCTAAAAGAATGTGAGAAATAACATGTAATGACTGCCTGAACATATTCTTTTTATAAACAGAAATGTATTCTCTGTGCTGTCAGGCCCCTTTTACATGAATTCAAAGCCAAATTCTGCCCTCATGTATATATCTTCATCTTCAACTGATCAACAGAATTGTGTGCACACATCTGGGTAGGATTTGTTTAATAGTTTTAATAATGGAAAAAGGCTTCTTGAGAAGAACCTGTTATATTTTGAATTTCATAACAATTTGAGATTGTCAAATAACCAGCTCAAATGGAATAATTTAATCAAAGATTGATACAGCACTGTACAAAATACATAAAGAAAAAACATACTTTACCACCCCTTGCAGATGTTGAAGAGAAGGTAGATTGGTCCCTTTCTCTGGACTTGATGGAATGATGATGGTGTTCATTCCCAATCTAAATGCCAAACCCTCTGTCTTTTTATAGGGGATGAGACAAAGAAATTCCTTTTTTGGAAGGAACATTGCTTTCTTACAATTAATTTCAATGTGTTATGTTTTAGGCATTCTTCTTCGAGTGCTTGTTCATGTCCATTCCAATCAGGCGTGTGTGCGTGCACGTGCATAGTAGCTGGAAGATTTTTTTCCCCTAGCAGCAGCTGTAGGGTTGGCCTGGGCACCCCCTGGAGTCGCGCCTTCATGGCGCCCAATATAGAGCCCTGCTGACCTGCCACCCCCTCAGTTCGTTCTTATCGCCAGTGACGGTAGCTGAAACTTCCCTGGCTCTTGCTCCATCAAGAGGCATAGCAGCTTGTTTTATTCTTCTTGTTTAGTCAGTTAGTATAGTTTGTTACCTAGTTAATTAGTCATAGGTTCCATTACGGGGTTTTCCACCCTCCCCATTTTCCCCCCTTCTTGCTGCCCCGGGGCATGCCATGATCCCTGGGTTTCAAGACGTGCAAGGACTGTGCAAAGTCCATGCCTAAAAGTGACCCCCGCACCTCTTGTTCACGGTGTCTGTGCGAAGATCACCAAAAAGACTGCTGTAAAATCTGTTGGGAATTCTGACCAAGAAGCCCGAAAGAGAGAGAGAGAGCAGCAGCTTAAAATCCTCCTCATGGAGGTAGCTCTTCGACCACAGTTGGACCCCGGTGCCGGGGACCAGCATGTCATCTTCGGTGCAGAGCGTGCCGGCACCCTCTTCGAGGGACCAACTCCGTAAACTCCGTAAACACCCTCTTCGAGGGACCAAAGAAAGATGCTCCCAAGGAGCCTCAGCACCAGTATGGAGCGTCTCGAGGACACTCCAGCCTTCGGCACCAGTCCAAGTCGGCGGTGTAGAAGAAGAAGATGGTCGTAAGGGGTTGATTCCCACTACCTAGACCCAGAGACCAGTGATCAGTAGCACCATAGTCAGTCCACGGTTTTGAGATGCAAGGGGTGGTCTCGTTTACTCCTTCCCAGGTGAGGCAGTCGAATCCAGGCCAATCGCGTTCACCGAACCTCTCTGAGAGCCTGCTGCTTCCGTCTACTCCTGAAGCGTTCGGGGCAGCGCAAGTCTTGCTCAGACTCACGGCACTGTTCTCCCCACCCCCCAGGCAGGAGATGACGTTGGCATTGGAGGCTCCGTCCCATCCTGTGCAATCTAAAGGAAAGCCAGATATGATATTGTGCCACTCCCTGTCGCCTTGGCAACTACAGATGCCAGCGCCTCCATCTAGGGAATGAACTCGGTCCTGGCACTCCCGACGCTCCACGTCAAGAGGTGCAGTGCCACTTTGGTCCTCGTATTCTGAGTCAAACTCATACTGCTCCAACTATAGCAGGAGCAGAAGGTCATCTTCCAGGCACCATAGGAAGTCTTGACCGAGGCATAGGAGGTCTGCCCCTCAATGGCAGAACCCAACTCAGTGGCCCTTCTACACTCCATGGGCTTTCCACCAAGCCCAGGGTCGGAGCCAAGGCTCTTGCTTGGGTGCCTCTTCAGTTGTGTCTGCTACATTTGTCCCACTATGTCCAGCAGCAGAGCAGCTACCTCCAGTGTTGATGTCGGCATCAGCATCAACATTGCCGACGTTGGCACCAACGGCGGCGCTCCCTTTGACGGTGCCCTCGGCACTAGAGGTGTCAGTGGCTCAGGCCACGATGCCCACAGTGCCCTCGGCACTGAGTGCGGCACCAGCTCCTGTGGCGGCACCGGCTCCTGCAGTGGCACTGGTACTGGCACTAATGCCGTCATCGAGACTGTTTGCCCCAACATCAATGACCACCACGGTGCAGACACACCACCTGACAGCATCTTCAGCATCGATGTGGGGGGTGATGTCGATGCCGGTGCTGGCGCTCTTCTCAGCACCAAGACCAGACCAGGCCATCACTGTCCCCACCGGCTCACGTGATCCCTCTGGTGGGGTTGGAAGGGAACAACCATCTCCCTTAGTGGCTTTCTCCTCATCTTCTCTGATGAGGCACTCACAGGTGCTACCATTGTCCCAGCCCTGGAAGACTTGAGGGTGTGGCAGCAGTTACTGCACCGGGTCACACAGGGTCTGGGCATTAAGGCAGAAGAAGTTATGGATGATGCAGACCCTATGGTAGACATCCTGGCCCCTTCGGGCCCTTCCCATATCACCTTACCACTAATTAAAACCATCATGGACATGACCAAGACCCTGTGGCAGACCCCAGCCGCCCTGCCGCCTACTGCCAAGCGCAACGAGCGGCAGTACTTTGTGCCTTCCAAGTGCTATACACCCACCACATCCTGACTCTCTGGTGGTGGATGCTGCAAACCAGAGAGATAGGCAGCATTTCGAAGGCCCTTCCCCCAAGAATAGAGACACGAAAAAGCTTGACCTATTTGGGCAGAAGATATACTCCATGGGAGGACTACAACTCCATATCTCCAACCAACAGACCACTGTCAGCAGGTACGCCTACAATATCTGCTCGGCGATGGCTGAGTTTACGGAGTTGGCCCGGGAGTCCGAGAGGAGCGAGTTCTTGGCTTTGGTCAATGAGGGAAGGTTGATCTCCAGAGTATCCCTGCAAGCAGCACTGGACTCGGCAGACCCTGCTACTAGAGTCGTGGCCATGGGTGTAGCCATGAGAAGGGGCTCGTGGCTCCAGGTATCGGGTCTCCCATTTTGAGGTCCAACAAATGATACAGGACCTGCCTTTCGAGGGTGAGACTATTTTCTGAGAAAACAGACAAAAGGCTAAGTAGCCTGAAGGACTCCAGAGCCATTCTCAGGTCCCTGGGCCTCTATATGCCCTACAATCAGCGGAGACACGTCTGCTCTCAGCCTACCCAGAGGCATGATCATCAGAACCACCAAGATGGCTTCAGAAGGCATAACAGAAGTGGCAGGAGAAGGCTGTGTCAACCTTCTGGCCAGAGTTCGGGACAACCAAAGCCATCTTCGGGTCCCAAGTCTGACTTCTGAAGGCACGGTCGAGAACGGTATACCACACCTGGCAATGGATCCACCCTGCCTTACCTTCACATCCCGACTATCCCCTTTCTACCGTGCATGATCCCGTATCACCTCGGACTGATGGGTGCTCCGCATGGTAGAGAGGGGATACTCCATCCAATTCTGTGCCTTTCTGCCCTTCCATCCCCCTTCCCCATCCCTCTTCAGGGACTCACGAGCAACTCTTTATCCAGGAGGTGCAGTCACTCCTATCTTTAGGGGCAGTGGAGGAGGTTCCTCAGGAGCACAGGGGTGAGGACTTTTATTCACGGTATTTCCTAATACCGAAAGCCAAAGGTGGCCTCAGGCCCATCATGGACCTGCGGGAACTCAACAAGTTTATAAAGAAAATCAGGTTCCTTATGGTCTCTCTGGTCTCCATCATTCCCTTATTGGATCCAGCCGCCCTCGACTTGAAGGATGCATACTTTCATATGGCGATTACTCAGCTCCACAGGAAGTACCTCAGGTTCATGGTGAACAACACCCACTACCAATTTACACTCCTCCCATTCGGCCTGTCAGCAGCACCTTGAATTTTCACCAAGTGCATGGCAGTTGTTGCTGCATTTCTGCGCAGGCACCAAGTTCAGATGTTTCCTTACTTCGATGACTGGCTGATCAAGGGTCGCTCCAAGACCCAAGTGGAGGCTCAGGTCAAGTTTATCAGAGCCACCTTTGTCAACCTGGATCTCCTTTTAAACGAAGCAAAGTCACTCTGTCCTCCATCCAGAGAATAGTATTTTTAGGGGTAGCGTTGGACTTGACCCAGGCTAGGGCATACCTGCAGGAAGCAAGGCTTCAAGCCCTGACCGATACCCTTCGAGGCCTCAGACAGTTTCCTACCACAACAGCAAGAAACTGCCTGAAGCTTCTGAGACACATGGCGGCTTGTACCTATGTGGTGCAGCATGCCAGGCTCAGACTATGACCTCTTCAGTCGTGGCTGGTGCCCGGCCAGAGACAGCCTGGACAGAATAGTAACCTTATCTTGCCCAGTCCTCAACTCCCTTCTGTGGTGGCTTGACCCTCAGGAGATATGCTCAGGGGTCCCCTTCACCAGTCCGCAGCCGTCCATGTCTCTAGTGATGGATGCATCAGATGTGGACTGGGGAGCACATCTAGGAGACTGCAGGACTCAAGGTCTTTGGTGGATCTGGCTCTCCACATCAATGACAGAGAGTTGAGAGCGGTGCACCTGGCATGTCAGGCCTTCCGGGCATACTTAGTGAGACAATTTGTATCAGTCATGATGGACAACACCACCGCAATGTTCTATATCAACAAACAGGGGGGTGCACACTCCTCTCCCCTGTGCCAGGAAGCCCTCATGCTGTGGGACCTCTGTGTAGAACATTCAATACAGTTGCAAGCATTGTACCTCCCCAGGGTACAGAATGAGCTGGCGGATCACTTCAGCAGGTCGTTTCATGGCCCCAAGTGGTCCCTTCACCTGGACCTTCTGACGCAAGCTCATGGTCATCTTCAACATCTGAGCCTCGACTCGCTTCACCTCACGGCATGGAAGCTCCATGGTTGAACCTGATGGAGCTTTCCTGTTCAGAACAGGTTAGACAAGTCCTCCTTGGCAGAAGAAAACCCTCCATGAGAGCCACATACCTTGCTAAGTGGAAGAGATTTTCAATCTGGTCGGTGCAGTGCCATTCGTCCCTGACACTGGCCCCAGTGCTACTTATTCTGGACTACCTCCTCCATCTGAAGCAGCAGGGGCTTTTGCTGTCATTAATAAGGGTGCACTTACCTGCCATCTCAGCCTTTCACCCGGGCAGGGAGGGCCGCTCAGTGTTTGCTAACCCTATGGTCAGCTGGTTTTTAAAAGGGCTCGGCAGGCTGTATCTTCACGTCTGACAGCCGGTCCCAGCCGGTCCCTCAACCTGGTCCTTTCTAGACTAATGGGACCACTCTTCGAGCCCTTGGCAACGTGCTCCCTCCTCTACCTTTCTTACAAGGTGGCGTTCCTGGTGGCAATAACCTCAGCCAGGAGGGTGTCTGAACTCAGGGCCCTATCCTCAGAGACCCATTATACTGTGTTCTATAAGGACAAGGTGCAGCTCAGACCTTATCCTGCTTTCCTTCCAAAGGTGGTGTCACAGTTTCGCATCAACCAGGACATCTTTTTCCCGGTATTCTACCTTAAGCCGCATTCTAGTGGTAGGGAGCAGAGCCTCCACTCTCTGGATGTCCGCAGGGCGCTAGCCTTTATATTGAGAGAACGAAGACATTCAGAAAATCGGCCCAGATGTTCGTGGCAGTGACGGACAGAATGAAATATCTGCCTGTGTCATCACAACGCATTTTGTCATGGATCACATCCTGCATCCGGGAATGCTACAACCTGGCGCAGGTCCCCACTCAGAAAATCTGCAGAGCAGCGACATGGTCCTCTGTTCACACTTTCGCCATGCACTACACGATTACTCAGCAGGCCAGATGATGATGTGGCCTTTAGGCAGCAGTGCTCCAACCAGTGAACAACTTTGACTCCACCTCCTGAATTTGGGCTTGTGAGTCACCTGATTTGAACATGAGCAAGCACTTGAAGAAGAAGGAATGGTTACTCATATTCTCCTGTTGTTCTTTGAGATGTGTTGTTCATGTCCATTCCAATACCCACCCTCCTTCCCCTCTGTCGGAGAGATGGCAAGAAGAAACTGAGGGGGTGGAGGGTCGGCAGGGCCCTATACTGGGAGCCAGAAAGGCGCAACTCTGGGGGGCGTTCAGGCTGACTCTACAGCTGCTGCTAGGGAGAAAATCTCCTGGCTACTGTGCACGCTTGCACGCGCCCACACCTGATTGGAATGGACATGAACAAAACATCTCAAAGAACAACAGTTATGAGAAGGTGAGTAACTGGTTTTTTTGTTTGTTTGTTTGGTTTTTTTACCTAATTACTTACAGAATTTTTTTTGTGGTATCTTTAAGTTACGTGATTGATAAACTAAATGGAATTCTAATCTGGTCATTATTACGGACAGCTGTGACAACAGGCAGTTCTTAATGAGTTAAAAATCATCTTTGAATGGATCCTTATTTCTGACATTACAGAAGACATCTACAATAAAAAAAGTGTCTCTTATCAATCATAGAACATAATTAGATCATAGGCATCCCTTATCAATCACCCAGTCTTATTTACAACACACTTTCTATTAGTTTGAAGAGTCTTTTCCATAGACATCTAGATTCCCACAGACGTGGAGGCACCAGCAATAGTGAGGTACAGCCCAATATTCAATCACATGAAATTCCTGAATACAGGTCATTCACAGGTTAAGAACCAACACTCTGGACTTAGAATTCAAACACACTCTTTGCTAATATCCTAAAGATTCTAGGAGAAGAGTTGATATGCAAATGAATTTAATATGCAAGAAGAAGAGAACTAAAAGGGTTAACATTTACTAACAAACCCAAACTAGGTGGGTTTGATTCCATGAAAGTGATTTGCATTTAAATGGGCACGCATCCTACTTTGATCTCTTAATAGCTTTTATTAAGAGAGATAAAATATTCCTACTTTTGGAATGAGATTACCTATGATAATCCTAAATCTTGTGTACACCACAAGAATTACAACACTGTGACAAATTATCTTATTGTATTTTTGATGTGTTACAGGAGCTGAATACCTCTGCCCCTGATTTCAAAGCTATATTTCCTAATTTGTGGAGGGAACTGGAGAGGTGGGGTGAATCTGCTTTATTAAAAAAAATAAATCTATCAGAGACAAGATGTAGAGAGGAAACCACACCTTCTTTGGCTATACTAAATGTGCCACCAAGGACAATGAAGACAACCATTAAAGTACAATAGCAGAGCCATCACGCAAAGCAATCTGTTGATAGTTCTAACTTTTTTCCCTGGGTTTGAGCAAACAAGTTTGGAGTAGGGAGGAAGTAAACCTCCAGGAGATGCTAATAATAAATAATAATAATAATAATAATAATCTCATAATATGGGATTGATAAAGCCTAAAAGACATGGTTGCAGAAATTCAGTTAGGGGCTTGTTACTCCAGAATTTGGACCTAAGGCACTCCAATACTGGCTTGCCTGATCCTCAATTTACTCTGCCCAAATGGGGAGAGAGGCGGTAGCCCGCCCTAGAGGAATTATGAGGGTATTACCAGAGGCTTATCTCCAACCCACAGAGGACTCCCCAGAGCAGGCTAATCCTGCTAACCCTTGGAAGGACACAGATACAGCCCTCTGCTCAAAGGATTGACATTCAAGCAATAATTTCTTCAAAAACAAAATATTATTTATTTAAAGGAAATAAGCAGTGACAATACATTCAATAAA
Organism: Malaclemys terrapin pileata; assembly: GCF_027887155.1. Taxonomy (NCBI): domain Eukaryota; kingdom Metazoa; phylum Chordata; order Testudines; family Emydidae; genus Malaclemys; species Malaclemys terrapin. The sequence goes on from NC_071505.1 coordinate 33,084,461, forward strand.
GCAAGAAAGAAAGCATTACAGTATATAATATGTAGTAAGGCACAATTACATTGCACTTAGAGATCATACATTAAAGCAGCTTAATAAAATAAACACATCATATGGCTGTCAGCTGTCACAATGTTAACTTGATATTATAAAGCAGTACTATGCTTATTACAATGTAATAAACAAAGCCTTTGTACATACATAGAAAAGAGCATTACAGTACATTCTCACAGGATGGGTGTGGTGTGTCTCACACAAATACAGGCATCCAGCTTTATTGACATGCACACCCAGTCGTTCCTTAAAATTAGACAAATTCAAACTTACACTCCTTTCACAATCCCTTTGTTTTGTTTTTTGCTCCTTCTGTTCTGTCTAAAAAGAGGTTGGTCCTGATGTTTTGGGGCTTACTGCTATTGCTGCCTCAGGTGCTGTTGTTGGGGCTGCTGCGGTGGCTATGTGGGTCCATTGCCTCAGAGGCATCCGTTGTTACTGTGTTCTTAAGCTGCTGCCTCTGGAAGCTCAGGTACTATGCACACCCACACTTAAGCCTGCTGGTTCTCAGCCTTATATACTGGTTGCTCTCTCAAGTACAGCTTATTAGCATAGGTCTTCCCCGCCAGTTAGACTGGCTCAGCCAATCAGCTTCCAGTTATTGACATAGACTCTCATCCAGTCTAGATCCCCCCCTTCCTGCATAGAACTTGAGGTCATCATTAGCATAGGTCCTCCCTTTGAGGTCTTGGGAGACATACTGAGTCATTCCCCATTGAACTCTATCTAAACCTGTGTCCTGTCCAGAGAATTATTGCTGCCACCATTTTGGATTTGTGACTCTAAACTATCATTAATTCCTATTTATCTAAAGCCTTAATCCTAAAACTAACTACTGTTTTGTGCAAGCCAAAGCATTATGATATTGTCACCACCATTGTTATGCCAATCTGGAGAAGTGCAATTTTACAGTGTTTAAACCCCTTTTTCAGTTTTTCTCTTCAAGTTTCTATCCAAGGTGCTACAAGGTTTTTCAGAGCAGCTAAAAGCAAAATCTTTTGTTACAGGCTGACTTACTTTCCAACATGGGGCTGAATGCTGACAGGAAGGTCAGACTCTAGAATCTGCTCTCTTAATAATAAATAACAAATAATAATTTTTTTAAAAGTAATTGTTTTTTTTTTAACTTAGACTAAGAGAGCTTTATGTAGCTTAGTGTTGGGGAAAAATTTAAATATAGGTATGTTACGACAATTATGATGGATCTGCTAAGCAAGGGATTACAACTTCCCTCCCCACTAAACATCCCCTTCCTCCTAGCCAGATAAAGGGAAAGGTCCTGAACAAGGAAGTGGCTGGGCTTGGTTGGGAGGCAGCAGCCACATGGCAAGCCACGAACTGAAAAGAAGCTAGAGGAATTCCCAGGAACTGTATGCAGAGTCACGTGACTGCCATATATTACAGCTGGGTATAAAGATTTATTGGGGAGCAGCTATTGCTCACTTTGAACTCTAACAATTTAAGCCTTTGTACCTAGGGTATTTGCAAGCTTTCCCTTTTCTGACAGACCCAGTAAAAAATCCTTTCACTTAGCTATGAGTCTTATTCCCACCAGGACTAGCTCCTCTCCTACAAGGCCTAGTTGCCGAAGTACCTACGGTGCTTGCCTCCAAGTCACAGGAAACCTGGCATCTACTGGCACCTAGGGGTTTGGTGTGTTTTGGTACTGAGCAGCTTCAATAACTACATCATTTTATTTTATTTTATTTCAAATCCTTTCATTCTATATCATTTTCTCTCTCATTTAATAAAACTTGTTTTATAAAATAATATGGTTGTTTGAGTGGAATGTTCATCTAGTTCCATCTTTGAAGGGAAAAACATGCAGGTTACTTCTAAAAAGGGGCTTGAAAGTAAAAGAATTCTGAAACTTGGGACACCTTATTCTTGTCTTGGTCCAAGGACACAGACAGAAGAGTTGTCTTCCAGTTAACTGTGTTGCAAAAGGTCAAAGGCAGGCAAATCATAAGGACAGATCCAATAGGAGAATGAAGTGGAAGCAAGCTATAAGTAATGAACCTATTTCAAACTTGATCATTTTGCTTTTTTGAAGGTGGACATTTTTTTTTAGGTGCATGTTATATTCATCTGGGAGTATGGGAAAATGGTTTTAATAGTATATAAAAGTATAGTTTAGGCAAAAACATACCCTCTAATTGTAAATATTCCAATCAATTACAATATGGGTAGATTGAAAAATACTGTTCTGGTAGAGAATACAAAGGAAAACCATGTATCATCTAGCTAAAGTCATTCTATGACCATATTTCCACATGTGTTAGTGTAATTGGTGAAAGAAAAGGCTAATTCTTGAAGCCAGAAGGAGGAAATGACAGATAAGAGAATGGATTTCTTTTTCCTTTAGTCATTGAAGACTTAATATGTGTAATTCAGAAATTTCCATTGACCGATGCCTCGTAATTGGCAACTGATTTTCACCAGGAAGAAGGAATTGGTGCCTGCTTGTCAAGCTCTGCTCTCCACTACCGCCTACCCTGACAACACATTTTCTTGGTGGTGCTTTGATGGCTCTGTGATGGTAATATTTTCTGTCCTAAGGTTGCAAACTATGGTATAACTGATGTATTCTTAACATAGATGACAGTCATAGAGCACGACCATGCTTTTCCCTTTCAAATTAGATTTTCCAGAATGAAGAAGCTTGTATGATTGTTTAAATTTGTTGGCAGACAATTGTATTTAAAGCACACAGATGGGCAGCTTGGTTCCATTTAGCTCTGGTATGCATTCTGTCATTGGCAGCTGATATGAGGAAGCCATAGGGACACATCTGCATACAAATGTAATTTTAAAAAGGCAATTTTCATTTTTTATAGTGGGCTTTACAGAGTTTTCATGAAATTTAATGTGCAGATGACTTGCTATAGCATATTGAAAGTCAAAGGGCCTTGTTCAACTTTTGTGCACTAAAGACATTGCAAGATCTCGCAAAATTAAGATATTTAAAATTGTGGTTATTTTCTATGTTTTTAGTGTATAGTTTGGCAGAATGATGTCAATTTTGCATGCAACACGCTTATCAGTAAGTCCTTCAAAAGTGGTGGAGACATTAAAAATGACTTTCAACATTTGCAGTATAATTACTGATTAAAAACTTGCTAAAGTTTCACAATTTACATTGTTGTCCAATATTATCATCACAATAGATGAAGTCCATACGTTGTGACAAAATTATGATTTTTTATTTATAATTATGCTTCACATTTTCTTTTTTGTTACTGCTAAATAATATGCAGAAATGAAGACAGCCTCTACCTAAAATAAATTACAGTCTAATAGATGGAAACATCAAGAACTGGTTGTGTGGGGAAAAATCAGTGATTGGAAAGAGACTTTTATTGCTATTTTTAAAAATTATTAATGAATTCACTTTAAAATTTTCTTCATTTTAAGAAATTCAAAAAAGTGTTCGTAAATATGAATTGCAAAAAGAATGTTAAATGTCCAAGAAGTCATAAAATTAATTGACATGGGAGCTACTGTATTATGTATTAACTTTTAAATATATAAGTGCTGAAAGTGTTCTCAGCTCTGGATAAGACCCAAAAATAGAGACTCCCTGGCTTAAAGGGCTTACAGTGGAAGTTCCATATCTTGCAAATGCTTTCTACCAGGTCTAATGTTTAATATTGTGGGTAATAGTATTGACGTCAATGATAAGGATCCCAGTAGGAAGCACTATGCTTGGTAGTAAGTATCTGAAGAACTGGTTCTGAAGATGGGATGTACTGGGAAACTGAAAGAAGAGAATAATTTTTAAAAAGAGTTCTCAATTCATGTAGGCATGATGGAATATGAGAATCTTTGGGAGGGTTTGAATGATCATAGAATCATAGAATATCAGGGTTGGAAGGGACCTCAGGAGGTCATCTAGTCCAACCCCCGCTCAATGACAAGGTGCTGGCTCAATGAACCAGATACTAAATATTTTTACCCATGTAAAAAAAAACAACAAATAAAATAAAAGAATCTTCTGATATTACCATAAATATATAACTTCTAAATTGCTTCTTTCACATCAACTGTTTCCCAGAATATCAGGCATTGCCTTATTTTTAATATTTCCAGCTTGTGAGTTGTAGTTTACATACAGTTTTTGTACTGATTACCATTTGGTTATACCTGTGATTTTTCTACCAAAATAGTTAAATTGGTACAAACTTTAATGTGGATCCAGTTATACCTGTATAAAAGAGCTCTCTTCCTTATTACTGTTCCCTTACAGGAAGGAGCTATACTTTTATAAGCCCCTTTTGTATTGTTATAACCATGTCCACATTAGTGGGATTTTATAGTTAAAGCAGACAAGACCTTAAAGATACATATTGTGAATGATGATTAAATATATCCCATGCAGGAAAGAAATGGTTTCCATATCTGGGAAATATTCAGCTAGATTTGGTTTTCTTGACATTCTCTTGAGATGGCAAATATTGCAGACTCCTCCCTCAAACAGCCTTCATTTTATTTTGCACTTTCAATTTTCTGTATTGCATTAGGTAAGGCATGTTTGATAAGGTGTCTTTCCATATCTTTAATTGAAAAGCCATCAAATTAAGATAAGCACAAGGTTCATTCGCTCCCACAAGGTTTTGTCACTAACTTTGGGATCTTCCAAATATTGCTTAATTTCATCCCAAATATGCTATTACCCCATTATGTTTGCCTGTGAAAATTGGCTCAACAAGCTTTTGATGATACTTCAAACCTTTCTTGGCTCAGTTGGATGCAGCGGTAAATACACTGGCTCAGATTTATCAGGCAAATGGAACAGCCCAAAAGATTTCTCTGGGCTTTTGTATCACTCTGGTCAAATACTGATATAAATCACTACATAATGGGTTCTCCAAATCTGCCACAGGAGGATGAGGCTGATTATATGTATTCCTTCTAAACAAATAGTTTCAGTCCTGGGTTTATAATCCTTATAACTCAATCTCTGTTTCTCTCTCTTTTGTAACCTAGTCTTGATGCAGTGCTTGAGGATACTTTAGCTGAACTGATCTCTTTTAACTGGTTCTTCAATTTGTCCAGCAATCTTGATGTTCCTTTGGAACATTGGATATCTTATGTTGCTGTATTTGTGGTTTTAAGGCTATAGCCTCTGCTATGTTTATGCCTGCCACTTGGTTTTCATTCACAGTTGCCCAAGAAGGCAATGCAAGCAAATTTTGCATCACTTTTGAATGGTGGCTGTGTTTTCTCTGATGGAGAGGACCCATCCTGACCAGGGAACTGTGATCAGTGTTGGTTAAACAGAGTTATGGTTGGTCACTTAAAGGAGTAGCAACTGTGACAGATATGGCAATTGTATTATTGTATTAAATTTATGTATTCTTGTGGGCCAGGATATCACCTCTCTAGGAGGAGATGTGGCAGATGTAAGACCTGGGAGTTCAAAATTGATAATGTGCCAATTAAGAATAGACCCTTTGGGACAATAAGTGTTAAGTTGATTTCCTTGGGGAATCCCTAGGGAGAGGTAAATGCAAATTACCCAACTCCCATTGTGCAAAAACTCAGCTTTTTGAAGCTTTGCCCTGAGGAGGGAGTCACTATCTGCTGATTATCTGTTATAGAAAGCCACAATCAAAGGCTCAAGCTATATAAAGAAATGGCTGATCTGCCCAGTATCCGTTCTGACTGTGGATATAAGATTGATGAATTTGTAACCATGGAGACAACCCAGTTGTGGGTTTTGAAGGACTGTAACCTACTAGAGCTCTTGGGGGTGATCTCTGGTAAACTTTTTAGCATGTGTGTAGGTTCTTTTATTGTTTTAATATTTTTTCTCTTTAATGCTTTTACCTTAAGAATAAATGAGCTTGCTTAGAAGGAGCTGTGTGGTAACATATAATGACGGGCAATATATGGGTCATAGCCCTCAGAGAGAAAGCCAAGCACAAGTGCTGGCCTTTTAGGCAGTCTGACTTGCTGGGAATATTACTGTGCAAGCCAGGGAGCTGTGCAGCCTTAAAATCCCTGATCAGGAGGGAGTGAGACATAAATCTCTGCCCAAGAGGAGTGATAGTGGGATCTGGAAACCTAGAGTTGGTGCCCTTGCTGGACCATGGAGGGGAATACAGGTGCAATTGCCCTGAAGCTGTGACAGTGACCGTCCACTCTCTCCCATTTCAGTGATGCCTTTTTTCTAAAGATTTGACCCAGAGTTCTTTGAAGTCAATAGGAGTCTTTGAATCTGAACCCTTGTACTTCCCAGTGGCCTGTTTTGAAACTATATGTGGAAAGTTAAAATGAGAGATTAAAAAAACGTTCATTTTAATATAGTCTTAAAAATGCTGATAGGATTAGGTTCTTGTTATATTCTATGCAAATTCACACCAATACCAAAAATATGGCCTCATTATCCCATGTCCTGGAAGCATATTGCTTGACAACTCTTGTGTTGACCTCCACTTTATTTATTTATTATAAATCCAGCTTTGGCAAATCAGAAGTGACTTGTGTCTGTGGTTCCATTTGACCTTGTATTCTGTCATTCTAGCTGTTTGGGTTTCAGTTGCTACTGTGCAAGCTCAAATGACCATCCATATCCTGTATTATAAAAAAAGAAAAAAAAACTGGAGCAAGGCTTGTGTTCTGTGGTCATCCAAGCACTTCAAGGTATGGCCTGTTTCAACTACCCTTTGACATTCACAACACCTTCTTGAAAGGATATTATTTTAATAAAAAAGATGTGTGTGTGGGGGGGGGGTTTCAAGCTTGCCATCCTTAGCCATTAGTTTTAAATATTTAAATTAATGCAATCAATTTCCCAGCACCTGCTCAGCTAATTGATCAGGCCTGATTCTCTACTGCTTTGCACTTTGTATTGTCATTTACATCCAAGCAAAGCAACAGAAAAATGCTACCAGATCTGGATGGTAGCATGACACCACTTTGCATAGGTGAATATGACAAGACAAGGTGCAAGGTGGCTGAAAATCAGGCAAATTGACATCAGGGGACTTACTCCACAAGGCTGCCAAGTGTTTCACATCTTGCATGATATTCATGCATTTATCAGGACTGTCAAGCCTGCCTGCTGCTGAATGTCACTCCTCCAGAGGTGGGCAGAAGCTGCAGTTCTTCCAGCTGATCACTAGATGTCCTTCTTGAACCTGGGTTCAGGTAGCCTGTAGGCCTCTCTTCTGCTGACTCCCCCTACTGGCTCTGGATGGGGAAAGAAGTGGCAGGAATGAAAGCAGCAGCAGGGGGCATGGCTGGCAGAGACAAAAGCTGAGGCAGATTGTTACTAGTTTAGCCTCCTTCAGCCACAGCCCCAGAGAGACCCACTCCTAGATACCACAGACCCTCAAAGATATTACAGCCCCCCAGAGAGACCGCAGGCAGATCCTAGCTACCAGTTCCCCCCAACCCCAGCGCTCCAAGACGTCCCAGTCCCCAGCCAACCCAGACAGCATTCATATCCCAGCAACCCCTAGACACCGCCCACATCCGTCAGCAACTCCAGACACCCATGAGCACCTACTCTAGTGCTCTGAGACATCCCATTACACTACCTGCCCCAATCATAGATGCCAGGTTTTGATCAATTTCCTGTCCTGTCCTGTCCCCGCTGTTGCCTGCAGAAGGGTGTGTTGACTAGAAACTGAAGTTTCAGATTATTTGCCAATATATAAATGGCATAAAATGGTGTATATGGATCTGGGCAAACCTTGGCAGCTTTGGCTAAATTTACACCATTGTAAGTCAAAGCAAAATCTGTTCATGAGTAAGGTGTTTTCAACTAAACTGCAATCACAACAGTTCAGCTATCGCATGTCAGCTGGATTAAACAGGCCTAAAACAGCCCAATTTTTCACTTGAAATCCAATTAATGACGACAAAAGGTACCTTGTTTGAGTATATAAAAATTAGAGCTGTCAAGCGATTAAAAAATTTAATCGCGATTAAAATAATCACAATTAATTGTACGATTAAAAATAATTAATCATGCAATTAATCGTGCCATTAAATAATAACAGAATACCATTTTTTACATATTTTTGGATGTTTTCTACAATGTCAAATGTTAGAGTCTACAAGTCCAATCAGTCCTACATCTTGTTCAGCCAATCGCCCAGACAAACAAGTTTGTTTACATTTGCTGCCCGCTTCTTATTTACAATGTCACCTGAAAGTGAGAACAGGCATTCACATGGCACTGTTGTAGCTGGCGTTGCAAGTTATTTACATGCCAGATGCGCTAAAGATTCATATGTCCCTTGATGCTTCAACCACCATTCCAGAGGACATGCGTCCATGTTGATGACAGGTTCTGTTTGATAACGATCCAAAGCAATGCGGACCGAATAATCATAATCTAAATCAGATGCCACCTGCAGAAAGTTGATTTTCTTTTTTGGTGGTTAAGGTTCTGTAGTTTCCACATCGGAGTGTTGCTCTTTTAAGACTTCTGAAAGCATGTTCCACACCTCATCCCTTTCTGATTCTGACAGGCACTTCAGATTCTTAAATCTTGGGTCGAGTGCTGTAACTATCTTCAGAAATTTCACATTGGTATCTTCTTTGCATTTTGTCAAATCTGTAGTGAAAGTGTTCTTAAAATGAACAACATGTGCTGGGTCATCATCTGAGACTACTATAACATGAAATATATGGCAGAATGAGGATAAAACAGAGCAGGAGACATTCTCCCCCAAGGAGTTCAGTCACAAATTTAATTAACGCATTATTTTTTAATGAGCGTAATCAGCATGGAAGCATGTCCTCTGGAATGATGGCCGAAGCATGAAGAGGCATATGAATATTTAGCGCATCTGGCACGTAAATAACTTGTGATGCCAGCTACAACAGTGTCATGCGAACGCCTGTTCTCACTTTCAGGTGACATTGTAAATAAGAAGCAGGCAGCATTACCTCCTGTAAATGTAAACCAACTTCTTTCTCTTAGCGATTGGCTGAACAAGAAGTAGGACTGCGTGGACTTGTAGGCACTAAAGTTTTACATTGTTATGTTTTTGAGTGCAGTTATGTAACAAAAATTCTACATTTGTAAGTTGCACTTTCATGATAAAGAGATTTCATGACAAATATTAATTTGTATGAGGTGAATTGAATAATATTATTTCTTTCCATCATTTTTACAGTGCAAATATAATAAAAATAATATAAAGTGAGCACTGCAAACTTTTGTATTCTGTGATGTAACTGAAATCAGTATATTTGAAAATGTAGAAAAACATCCAAAAATTATTTAATACATTTCATTGGTATTCTATTGTTTAACAGTGTGATTAATCGTGATTACTTTTTTATTGCAATTATTTATTTTAATTGCTTGAGTTAACTGCGATTGACAGCCCTAATAAAAATCTGTCTTTGTGGCTTAGCTAGTCAAACCTATTGATTACCCTCCTCCCTCAAATCTTTCTTATCATATTGATCATAGAAACCTGGTAATTCGGTAATTATTGCTGATTTGCAAAGTGATATTCTATTTAGAATTTAGCAATGAATGTGTTTTCAAATGTCACCTAGATTTTGATTTACAGACCTACGTTTTTAGCAAAGTGCTGTGATGTTGGAATGATGTAGACACTTAAATTTGGGCTTTTATTAATTTTACCTTTTTTATTGTTCTTCAAGGATGGATGAGGATAGGCAGTTTGTGATGCTGCTACTCTGTTTGTTAGAACATTGATTTTGATATATGCCAACAAATTCTGTATGATTACAGTAGTCTCTTAGGAAACTTTACCACAAATACCTTATAACAATGGAAGCTGGAGTTAAGTTTACATAAATTTGGGTAGTTAGATAAGAAAAGATTCATGTTGTTCTACACACTAGACGGATTATTAAGGCTTTCACTTCTAGAGGTGCTTTCTAGAACAATATTTTATTTCTTAGATTTCTGCTATTTAATTCCATTTTTAAAATATTATTTTAAGGGAGAAATTGCAATCTTGGTATTTTGTGACTTTGGTGCATATGCTTTATTATATTTTAAATTTAAAATGTGCATTTTCTTTAAGCAATTATATTTAAACGTAAATACAATTATATAGAACATAGAAATATTGTTTTTCTACATTTTCCATAGTTCACATATTGCAATATAAATCAAATTAATAGATAATTGAGATAATAGTGAATACTATGGGCTTTGCCATAAAGTAACATGTTTTTACAGAGTTTCATCTTCAGACACTTTTGTTGTGTGTGTAATATCACTTGAAAATTCTGACCTTTTTTAATTTCCCCAAAGTGACTTGTTTTGCAAGGCAGCCCCAAGTACTGTGTATAGGTAAATCTGTTTTATCTAAGAGGCCAGTGCAATTGACTCTTTCTTGTTCTTGTGTGGTTATAGGCACTTCCTGGCATTTGCAGAGCTGCAACACTGTCCAGTCTCCCTACAGCAGAGGCATGTGTGGGCTCAGTAATGCAGTCGGCCCAATCCTTTTAATTTGGTTTAACTTTTTCTGGGAACGCCAGCGGGATGGCAGAGAGAGAACCTGCTAATTGCTGTGTTAGAATGCTTTACAGGGCTAGCGGAGTGAGGAAATTTAAATTTCATTTTTATTACACTTTGGTCTGCATTAGTTTACTTATTATTTGAACCAGACTGACCCAAATAAAAGAAATGGAATGCATTATTCAATCAGAGAATTGTCTATGCCAGTAGCTTTTCATTAACTTTTACCTTTTGCTATTGAATATATTTTAAATCACTCTTAGGCTAGGTCAGTATTTTTCACACACAGTCTTAAGCATTATGTCTGCTAGTTTCAGCAGGATATTAAGGTTAAAAACTGTTTCAAAAGCAGCTATGGCTGCAGATCATAATAGAAAGCTTCCTTGGTGTTCAGACCAATAAATAAATTAGAAGAAGGGCTTTAAGCTCTGCATGATAAAAGGAACTGAAAGTAGGGCAGAGAAAGAACAACCTTTGTAATGAGCCTTGCCTGGGGCTAAGGAGAATCAGAAGTTCATTGTGTATTTCAGTGCATGGTGCAACAGCAGTACAAAGAGTTGGTGACTGAGGTTTTCCATTGCCTCAGGATACCAATGATTCTGCTGTATATAATGATAGTGAGTGCCAGGAATGCACTAAATAAATCTTGTCTCTGCAACTCATATTTTCAAGTTGCAACTCTGGGTAGGATTGCAACTTGACATGATGAGTTTGTAGCCAGCAGGATGTGATATGGCCCTGTTTCCTGCACATATCAGATCACTAGGAACATGGAATGTATTTTATTACTGTGGCTACATAAAAAAGCTGAAATAAAAATGATCGAAATGAGTCACGCACTGATGGCGTATAAAATATTTACTTGTGGACTAAGAAAAGCACCAGATTTGAAACTGGTAGCATATGTCCTTTTGGAGATAAGGAAAGGAAAAGCTAAACAAATCACTGGCTGCCTAGGTCATAACCACCATTACTCTGGTCATAAATTTTCCAACATTTCAGATGTCATTATCTCTGAAGTGCATACACCAGGAGAGATTGTGTTTTTTATCCCCATCTTCCCACCACATATGTTTGTGTTTTCCTCATGAAAACAACCACACTTATTTGCATAAGATGATTTGAAAATTATGGAGCCTTGTACTTGAAGCTTGTTTAAATGTTTGTAATCTTCATGGAGTATGACACTTCTTAACTATCTGATTATAATCCTTCATAATTTTGTAACCTTTTACATCCTCCTGTGTACGTCTTCCAGCTGTTTATATTCTGCTTGGTATAGCTATAATGCTTTCACGAACATCTCTAACTTGGAAATCATGTATTGGCAGGCCCCAAAACGAACATACTTTAATGATTTCTTTTGACTGTGACGATTGTGTTGGGGTGTTGATATCTGAGACACCATAACTTTGAATTGTGAGTACTTGGAAAATTCCATTTGCTTAATATGCCCTTTCTGGGGGGGAAAAAAACCAAGAAAGCTGCTGAACTCAAAACTCTTAAGTGTATCATCCACATTAGTGACTTTTACTTTAAAGTATAACCACTTATATGTTAATGCTGCTCAAAGAGCCTTTTGCTTCAAGGCTGCATGAGAGCAGTCTCAAAGAGTGAATAGGTATATCTTAGTGATATATCTAAAAAACATAAACTGCCTCCCTGCCCTAGCAGACAAATCCCCCAATGATTAACTCATTCATTTTAAAATGAACATGACCCCACCCGGTCCCATCATTATGAAGAACTGACTTATTTAAAATGAAATCAATGTTTATTTATCCTCCCATTTCATTAATCCCAACCCCAATTTCTTTTTTTGCTGCAGTCCATAGTAATATTTCACCTAGCAATATCAAATCTTAAACTTATGAGGCACTTCTTCCAACCTGGCTGCCACACCTTAGCACCAATTTCATCAACTGCTTTAATGCAATAGACCAGACTGCTCAGGGAGGGTGCTTTAGGCAGGCATGGTGGTGAATTTAGCCAAAATAAATGAATTTAGTTATCATGAGAGAGAAAGGCAAGTAGCCATAAATCTAACAGTAGCTCTGCAATAGATTTGCAAATCTGGGAGTTTATCAGCTGAAAGTAAAGTTTTCCAAAGTGCCTAAGTGACTTAGCCCCCTATGTCCCATTTTGGCCCACTTAGCCATTTAGGAGACCATGTCTCACTGACTTACAATGAGACATGGGGCTTATCTATATGGAGAGTTAGTGTGTGACCAGCTGTGGTATCAATCTACAGCACTCTATTGTGTTGCTCACTAACTGACCCTGTTGCTTTACACTGAAAGTTCCATAGTCCGCTTTGCATACTGCTGTTTCAAACAGCAGTGGAAGAGGTATACTTAAAGAAGGGAATGACATAGTCTTCAGGCATGCTGATCTATTTTTAATAGCAGCATTTTGAATTGACTCTTGCAGTGGGGGAGGCAGCTGAAGTTGCAGGCATCAGTGTCAGTAATGAGCAAATGATCACGGATTGGACATTAATCCATTGTGGGTAGAAAGGAAAGGTCAAGAAGATATGGCAAGACAGAGATACTATCTAGATATATGGCTCAACAGAGAGCCAAGTCACAGGAGAAGCCAAGATTATAGGCTTGGGCAACACTAAGGTTGGTGGTTCTGTCCACCATGATAGATAAATGGGGAGGAAAGATCAAGACTTGGTTTAGGCATGTTATGTTTTAGTTAATGGTTGGACATCTATGAGGATATGCAAGAAAGACAAACTGAGTTTTTTAGTTTGTGAATCCTTAGTATAAAGATGGGAGTCAAAGCCACCACTGATAAGATCCCATAGAGATAGGGTTTAGATGAAAAAGAAAAAATGGTACAAGGAGAAAGTTATAGAGATGCCTTCCAGATGATGGAGAGGGGAGGAGGAGGAGAACCCACTGAAGAGGTTGATCTGAGAAGTAGGTGGAGAACCAAGAGAAGATGGTTCAAAAGAGCCAAGGAATTAAAGTTTTTGAGAATGGTAGATGGTTGAAGGGCAGCTGATTGGACATGGAAGATGAAGATGAAATATAGGCATTGCCATGGTCTCTTAGTGTGATCTTTCGAGAGGCCTCAGCGTCTATTGGCTGACCTTCCTTAACTTGTCTTCAATCAGGTCAATACCTAGACTTTCACCTCTAATTAAGTTTAGTAGTTCTTTAATTTTAGGGCTTGCAGTCTGCTTCAGTCTCTTGGTTACTTTCTTGGAGGCAGCCTGGTGCAGGGCTGTCTCCCCTTTACTGTCCCAGGTCTGTCTGCCTCCTCTTCCATCTCTATACTCCCTCCTTTATAGCTGACCTTATTTCCTCAATTGGTTGTAGCTGTATGTTCCTGTCTCCGTGGTTGGCAGCTCTGGCAGCTGCATGGGAGTGTAATCAAGCTGCTTGCTTATAAACAGGAGAGATTCTCTCTCCCCTGTGTCTCAGGTCAGTATGGAGTTTGTAGATCCCATTTCAGGCCCTGAGGTCTGTAGTCATCATTTTCTAAAAAATATGCTCTTGTTCAAATAGCAATTAATTCAGGGAAGTTCTATGGCCTATGTTATACAGAAAGTCAGATTAGTCAGACAATGGTCCCTTCTGGCCAGATAATCTGTGAATCATTAGTGATCTTGGGAAGAACAGTGTTAGAGCAGTGTAGGGGCTGTAAATCAGGCTCTTGAACAAAATTAGAGGAGGGGTCCTTAAAATAGCAGTTGTACACAACAAGTTAAGTGCATTTGAGATGATGGAGCAATGGTTTGAGAGGGCAAGAAGAGTCAAACATGTGGCTGCTTCAAACAACAATCCACAAGGCTCATTGCCCTGTCAAAGAAAACTATTAGGTTGGTTGGACAGCTCACTATTACTTATCACCTTAATATCTTCTAGGTGTCTGCAAAGTGATTTCTTAATTATTTGCTCCATTATCTTTCCAGGTACTGAAGTTAAGCTGACTGGTCTGTAATTCCCTGGATTGTCCTTATTCCTCTTTTTATAGATGAGCACTATATTTGCCCTTTTCAAATTCTCTGGAATCTCTCCCATCTTCCATGACTTTTCGAAGATAATCGTTAATGGCTCAGATATCTCCTCAGTCAGCTCCTTGCGCATTCTAGGATGTATTTCATCAGGCCCCAGTGACTGGAAGATATCTAATGGCTAAGTAATTTTTAACTTGTTCTTTCCCAGTTTTAGCCTCTGAGCCTACCTCATTTTCACTTTGGCACTCATTAAGTTAGATGTCCAATTGCTGCTAAACTTTTTGGTGAAAACTGAATCAAAAAAGTCATTTAGTACTTCTGCCATTTCCACATTTTCTATTAATGTTTCCCCTCACACTCCCATTGAGTAATGGGCCTACCCTCTCCTTGGTCTTCCTCTTGCTTCAAATGTAGTTTTAGAATGTTTCTTGTTACCTTTTAGGTCGCTCGCTAGTTTAATCTCATTTTGTGCCTTGGCCTTTCTAATTTTGTCCCTATATACTTGTGTTATTTGATTATATTCATCCTTTGTAATTTGACCTAGATTCCACGTTTTTGTTGTTTTTTTTTCTTTCTTTCTTCAGAGCATTGAAGATCTCCTGGTTAAGCCAGGGTGGACTCTTGCTGTACTTCCTATCTTTCCTACACAGTGGGATAGTTTGCTCTTGTGCCCTTAATGTCTCTTTGAAAAACTACCAACTCTCTTGAACTGTTTTTCCCCTTAGACTGCTTCCCATGGGATCTTACCTACCAACTCCCTGAGTTTGCTAAAGTCTGCCTTCCTGAAATCCATTATTTTTATTTTACCCTCCCTACCCCCTCCTTATATCCTCCGACCCCACCAATTGCTAGGAGTTGTACTGATTTTTAGTGCTACAGACAGAAATATCCTTTCCATATTTGGTATGAACTGCTGGAAATGAGCTTAGTTTCCACTCTTTTTTAAATGTTATTTTAAAGAAGACCTTATTAATTGATATATTTCTCTCTCTGCATTTATTAAAATAAGGAACATTCAAATTACTATAATGCATCTAAATAAAGTTAATATTCAACTGAACTATAAAAGCAAAGTGGCCTTTCAAAATATTCAATGGTAGTCAAATCTTTCATAAAAATTAGGTTTGGTCTGAGGAGATGATAGTGAGACTCTTTAGACACAAGCAACTAGTAGAATTTCAGGGCCCTGCTGATTTTCTATTTGGAAGTAGAAACTGATGGAGTCTGGTATATTCCCTGATGCAATCTTGTTTGTTTACAGGGAATGTACCAAGTCCTGTACAAAACCAAAACCAAAAGGAGCAGTTTCTTAGCGTAGAGCCCCAAGCCTCTTTACCCAGCAGACCCAAAGCACTTTCTCTAGCACTATCTCTCTGTCGTCTGTTTTCAGTTTGTGTGTGTTCTTTCTCTCACACACACATACACCCACCCACCCACCCACCCACCCTACCAGCCCTTAGGCACAATACCCAGTGGAACCTTCTATGATGTTATTGATATGAACTGTGATCATATAGATCAGGGGTAGGCAACCTTTCAGAAGTGGTGTGCCAAGTTCACTGTAATTTAAGGTTTCGCGTGCCGGTAATACATTTTAATGTTTTTAGAAGGTCTCTCTCTATAAATCTATATTATATAAATAAACTATTGTTGTATTTAAAGTCAATAAGGTTTTTAAAATATTTAAGAAGCTTCATTTAAAATAAAATTAAAATGCAGATCTTATCAGTTTAGTGTGATCCTTGCCCTCGCTTTTCCTTGCTGAGTTTTCCAATGTGGGCTACAGCAGGGGGTGACTGACGAGCGCTGGGTCGAGGCCAGGAGCAAAGCCCTGGGCTGGCTGCCGGTATCCCAGGCTGGCAGTGGGCTGAGTGGAGCTGGCGGCCGGAACCCCAGACCAGCAGCGGCATGAGCCGCTCAGCCCACCGCCGGGTCCGCTCAGTCCACTGCTGGTCTGGGGTTCCAGCAGGGGTGAAAGTAACTTAAATTTCTTACAGGTACTGTCATATTGCAACCTCCCTTGGGGGGAAGAGCTCAGGGGCTGGGGATGTGTGGGTGTGGGGAGGAGCACTCAGGGCAGGGGGTTGGGGTGCAGAGGGTGGGGATGTGGATGATGCAGGAGTCAGGGCTGGGAGCATGGGGGTGCAGGAGTCAGGGTTGGGTGGCATGAGGTGCTCAGGGTAGGGGGTTGGGGTGTGTGTGTAGGGGGGAAGTCCTGGGGGGCAGGGGCTTGGGGCTGGCCTGGGACAGTCCCAGTTGCAGCCGGGTTACCTGGATGGGTCCCTGCCCCACGCTGTTCCTTTTCCTGCCAAGGGAGCTGTGGGCCAGCCGTGTGGGGGCACTACATCTGCAGGCAAATAGGGGCGGTGGGAGAAGACCCCCTGGCCTGCCGCTCCCTTCCCCTTCCCCCCCAGGGGCCACAGCTGTGCACGCCGCAGGGACGGCACGTGCCTGCAGTGCTCTGGTATCCAGCCACAGTGGCGAGAGGGGGCAGCAGGCCAGGCTGGGACGCGGACACCTCCACCGCGCCTCCCACCGGCCCCTTTCACTTGCCTGACAGCCTGCTGCTTAGTCCGGTGCACCAGGCCACCAGCGCCAGCCTGCAGGAGAGTTCCGGCAGCCAGCAGGACCCAAGCTGGGAGCACGCTACGCGCCGTGCCTCCAGCCGCAGCAGAGCGCCCCAGCATTGGCCGGCTCTGAGCGTGCATGCTCTGCCTTATTTTCACTTCTAGGTTCCGGCTGCCAGCCCCTTGCCAGCCGGTGTCCCGGCAGCCAGGACCCCGGCTGGCAAGGGGCTGGCAGCCGGGACCCCAGAGCAGCGGCAGGCTGAGCGGGGCTGGTGGCCGGGACCCCAGAGCAGCAGCAGGTTGAGCGACTCAGCCCGCTGCCGGTCTGTAGTTCCGTCCGCTGGCTCCTGCCAGCCGGGGTTCCAGCCGCTGGCCCCGCTCAGCCCACTGCCGGCCCAGGGTTCCGTCCATCCAGGCCAGCAGTGGGCTGAGCCGGACCGGCGGCTGGGACCTCGGCATGCCATTAAAAATAAGCTTGCGTGCCACCTTTGGCACGCATGCCGTAGGTTGCCAACCCATGGTATAGATCATTGTTGCAACCAGGGTTCTATGGTTGTACCAGGTCTTGTACAGAGGAGGTCAAGTGGGGTGTCTATGGAAAGGTTGAAGTTGCTGGTTATGATGCTGTCTGTATCACTTTTGTATTTGACGTTATGAATATTGGCGATGTACTTGTATCTCAATGTGTTTTGATTCTAAGTGGCCTCAGTGAAGGATTTGGTCAGCTTTGTGAGAAAGGACTATTCTCAGTAAGTGCCTGTCATAACTATAAAGGGAAGGGTAATAGCTGTCCTGTGTACAGTACTATAAAAATCCCTCCTGGCCAGAGACTCCAAAATCCTTTTCCCTGTAAAGGGTTAAGAAGCTCAGGTAACCTGGCTGGCATCTGACCTAAAGGACCAATAAGGGGACAAGATACTTTCAAATCTTGGAGGGGGGGGGAAGGCTGTTGTTTGTGTTCTTTGTTTGGGAGTGTGTTCGTTCTCGGGACTGAGAGGGACCAGACATCAATCCAGGTTCTCCACATCTTTCTAAACAAGTCTCTCCTATTTCAAACTTGTAAGTAAATAGCCAGGCAAGGCATGTTAGTTTTCCTTTGTTTTCTCAACTTGTAAATGTACCTTTTACTAGAGTGTTTATCTTTGTTTGCTGTACTTTGAACCTGAGACTAGAGGGGAGTCCTCTGAGCTCTTTAAGTTTGATTACCCTGTAAGGTTAATTTCCATACTGATTTTACAGAGATGATTTTTACCTTTTTCTTTAATTAAAAACCTTCTTTTTAAGAACCTGATTGATTTTTCCTTGTTTTAGATCCAAAGGGGTTTTGGATCTTGATTCACCAGGAGTTGGTGGGAGGAAGGAGGGGGGATGGTTAATTTCTCCCTGTTGTAGATCCCAGGGGGGTTGGAACTGATTCACCAGGAGTTGGTGGGAGGAAGGAGGGGAATGGTTAATTTCCCCTTGTTTTAAGATCCAAGGGGTTTGGATTTGTTTTCACCAGGGATTTGGTGAAGGTTTTTCAAGGTTTCCCAGGAAGGGAATCCCTTGAAATGGTGGGAGCCGAACCAGAGCTAAGCTGGTAGTTAAGCTTAGAAGTTTTCATGCAGGCCCCTACATTTGTACCCTAAAGTTCAAAGTGGGGATCCAGCCCTGACATGGTGGTAGCGGTGGGATCATTTTAAACCCAAAAGCCTGTGAGATTTTTTTTTCCTTCTAGCTGCTTGGAAAGCCGAGCTGGAAGTAGATAGATGCATATCTTATCTCTCCTTGCCTGAAGGCAGAGGTGTTAAGTTTTTTTAACAGGTCCTTTGTTAAGAGAAGTGTTCAAATTAGCAAATGACTGGTAAAAGGTATTTACAAGCTGAATTGTGTTTTTTTTTTTCTTTTTACATCCTCGGGAGTAGCTAGTTAGAAAGTCTGTTAACTCAGCAGCAGCCAGAGCTGAGAGCTTCCCAGTTTCAGTCAACTGCAGACCCAGCACAAGAAAACAGGAAAATGACTACCAAAGAAGAAAAAGCCAAAGAGGAGGCCCACAAGAGAGAGATGGAGCTAAAAGAAAGAGAAGAAAAAGCCAAAAAGGAGGCCCATGAAAGAGAGATGGAGCTGAAAGAAAAAGAGATGGAGGAGAGAGAAAAAGAAAGGAAGCATGAACTGGAAGTAGCAAAGGCTAAGCAGGATGCACCAGCCAATGCTAACAACCCCCCTCCAGGTACCACTTCCCATCCCAGAAAATTCCCCATCTACAAGGCAGGCAATGATACTGAGGCCTTCTTAGAAAATTTTGAAAGGGCCTGCCTTGGATACAGCATCACTGCAGACCAGTACATGGTAGAGCTGAGGCCGCAGCTCAGTGGACCCTTAGCAGAGGTGGCGGCTGAAATGCCTAAGGAACACATGAACAGTTATGAACTTTTTAAAAACAAGGCCAGACTCAGAATGGGGCTAACACCCGAGCATGCCCGTCGGCGGTTCAGAGCCCTAAAGTGGAAACCCGATGTGTCATTTACCCGTCATGCCTACCACATTGACAAAAATTGTGATGCCTGGGTATCAGGAGCAAATGTTCAATCTCTGGAAGATCTACTTTCCCTAGTAAAAATGGAGCAGTTTTTAGAGGGTGTTCCTGAGGAAATAGAAAGGTACATCCTAGATAGGAAGCCCAAAACTGTAACTGAGGCGGGGGAGATTGGAGCCCAATGGGTGGAGGTGGCAGAAAAGAAAAAAACTAGTAGCAGTTGGAGCGAATATCAGAAGGGGCAAGCCGAAACAAAACCTTACCACCGGGGACAACCCAAGGCCCCACCCACATCCCAAGGGAAACCCCAGACGCCTTCTCACCCTACCACACCAGTCTCCACCAACCAACATCGCCCCGGTGATACCTTAGCAGGGCGATGTTTTAAATGTAATGAACTGGGACATATAAAGGCTCACTGCCCCAAGAACCCCAACCGATTACAGTTCATTACACCCCAATCACACCAAAGATCCCCAAACCCAGATGACTCTCTCATACCCTCGGAGCGAAGGGAAACCTTGAGAGTGGGCGGAAAGAAGGTTACCGCCTGGAGGGACACTGGGGCTCAAGTGTCAACTATCCACCAATCCCTAGTGGACTCCAAACTCATCAACCCGGAGGCTACAGTGACAATTCAACCCTTCGTGTCACAGTCTGTAACCTTGCCTACCGCCACGTTGCATGTCCAGTATAAGGGCTGGTCAGGAATGTGGACTTTTGCAGTCTATGACAATTATCCCATTCCCATGCTGCTGGGGGAAGACTTGGCCAACCATGTGAAGCTAGCCAAGAGGGTGGGAATAGTCACCCGCAGCCAGGCTAAGCAAGCTTTCACCCCCATCCCTGTTCCTGAGCCGTCCACCAGGGCCCCGTCTGTGTTACCGGAGACCCAGACAAAGGTGGTGGAACTGGATCCCCTGCCAATGACTGCAACAGCCGTAGTGGATCCAATCCCAGAGACCCAGCCAAAGCCAGTCCCAGAACCGGAACTGGCAACGCAACCAGCACCAGAACCATTGCCAGCCCTGAGTCCAGTGCTTGCAAACCCGTCTACAACTCCAACGCCAGAGGGCACCAGCGAGCCTGAACTGGCAGAAGCAGCAGATAACCCTACCCAAGAGGCTCAGCCAGAGCCTGAAATACCACATAGTGCACCAGCGGACAGCGGTTCACAGTCAATGGAAACAGCCCCAGCACCTGCATCGCTTCCAGAGGGACCAAGCCCCAGTCCACAGTCCAAGGAGGAACGGATGTCTCCAGCATCAAGGGAACAGTTCCAGGCCGAGCAGGAAGCAGATGACAGCCTTCAGAAAGCTTGGGCGGCGGCGCGGAGCACCCCACTGCCTCTCAGCTCTTCTAACCGATCCCGGTTTGTTGTAGAACAAGGACTTTTATACAAGGAGACTCTTTCTGGTGGGCACCAGGAAGACTGGCATCCTCAAAGACAGTTGGTAGTTCCCACTAAGTATTGGGTAAAGCTCTTGAGCTTAGCCCATGATCATCCCAGTGGCCATTCTGGGGTGAACAGAACCAAGGACCGGTTGGGGAAGTCCTTCCACTGGGAGGGAATGGGCAAGGACGTTGCTAATTATGTCCGGTCTTGTGAGGTGTGCCAACGAGTGGGAAAGCCCCAAGACCAGGTTAAAGCCCCTCTCCAGCCACTACCCATAATTGAGGTCCCATTTCAGCGCGTAGCTGTGGATATTCTGGGTCCTTTCCCAAAGAAGACACCCAGAGGAAAGCAGTACGTACTGACTTTCATGGATTTTGCTACCCGATGGCCGGAAGCAGTACCCTTAAGCAACACCAGGGCTAAAAGTGTGTGCCAGGCATTAACAGACATTTTTGCCAGGGTAGGTTGGCCCTCCGACATCCTTACAGATTCGGGAACTAACTTCCTGGCAGGAACCATGGAAAACCTGTGGGAAGCTCATGGGGTGAATCACTTGGTTGCCACCCCTTACCACCATGAAACCAATGGCCTGGTGGAGAGGTTTAATGGAACTTTGGGGGCCATGATACGTAAATTTGTAAATGAACACTCCAATGATTGGGACCTCGTGTTGCAGCAGTTGCTTTTTGCCTACAGGGCTGTACCACATCCCAGTTTAGGGTTTTCACCATTTGAACTTGTGTATGGCCGTGAGGTTAAGGGGCCATTACAGTTGGTGAAGCAGCAATGGGAGGGGTTTACGCCTTCTCCAGGAACAAACATTCTAGACTTTGTAAGCAACCTACAAAACACCCTCCGACATTCTTTGGCCCTTGCTAAAGAAAACCTAAAGGATGCTCAGGAAGAGCAAAAGGCCTGGTATGATAAACATTCCAGAGAACGGTCCTTCAAAGTAGGAGACCAAGTCATGGTCTTAAAGGCACTCCAGGCCCATAAAATGGAAGCGTCGTGGGAAGGACCATTCACGGTCCAGGAGCGCCTAGGAGCTGTTAACTATCTCATAGCCTCCCCCACCTCCAACATAAAACCTAAGGTATACCATGTTAATTCTCTTAAGCCCTTTTATTCCAGAGAATTAAACGTTTGCCAGTTTACAGCCCAGGAAACAGATGACGCGGAGTGGCCTGAAGGTGTCTACTACGAAGGAAAAAAGGATGGTGGCGTGGAAGAGGTGAACCTCTCCACGACCCTTGGACGTCTGCAGTGACAGCAGATCAAGGAGCTGTGCGCAAGCTTTGCTCCAATTTTCTCAGCCACTCCAGGATGGACCGAACGGGCATACCACTCCATTGACACAGGTAATGCTCACCCTATTAGAACCCCACCCTACCGGGAGTCACCTCATACCAAAACTGCTATACAAAGGGAGATCCAGGACATGCTACAGATGGGTATAATCCGCCCCTCTAAGAGTGCATGGGCATCTCCAGTGGTTCTAGTTCCCAAACCAGATGGGGAAATACGCTTTTGTGTGGACTGCCGTAAGCTAAATGCTGTAACTCGTCCTGACAACTATCCAATGCCACGCACAGATGAGCTATTGGAGAAATTAGGACATGCCCAATTCATCTCTACTTTAGACTTAACCAAGGGGTACTGGCAAGTACCACTAGATGAACCCGCTAAGGAAAGGTCAGCCTTCGTCACCCAGGCAGGGGTGTATGAATTCAATGTACTCCCTTTCGGGTTGCGAAATGCACCCGCCACCTTCCAAAGACTTGCAGATGGTCTCCTAGCAGGATTGGGAGAATCTGCAGTTGCCTACCTCGATGATGTGGCCATTTTTTCTGATTCATGGGCAGAGCACATGGAGCACCTGGAAAAAGTTTTCGAGCGCATCCACCAGGCAGGACTAACTGTTAAGGCTAAAAAGTGTCAAATAGGCCAAAACAGAGTGACTTACCTGGGGCACCTGGTGGGTCAAGGAACTATAAATCCCATACAGGCCAAAGTGGATGCTATCCAAAAGTGGCCGGTTCCAAAGTCTAAGAAACAGGTCCAATCCTTCTTAGGCTTGGCTGGATATTATAGGCGATTTGTACCCAACTATAGCCAAATCGCCGCCCCGCTGACAGACCTAACCAGAAAGAAACAGCCAAATGCAGTTCAGTGGACTGATGAGTGTCAAAAGGCCTTTAACCAGCTTAAGGCAACACTCATGTCTGACCCTGTGCTAAGGGCCCCAGACTTTGACAAACCGTTCCTAGTAACCACAGATGCGTCCGAGCGAGGCGTGGGAGCAGTTTTAATGCAGGAAGGACCGGATCAAGAATTCCATCCTGTTGTGTTTCTCAGTAAGAAACTGTCTGAGAGGGAAAGCCATTGGTCAATCAGCGAAAAGGAATGCTCCGCCATTGTGTACGCGCTGGAAAAGCTACGCCCATATGTTTGGGGACGGCGTTTCCAACTACAAACAGACCATGCTGCGCTACAGTGGCTTCATACCGCCAAGGGAAATAACAAAAAACTTCTTCGGTGGAGTTTAGCTCTCCAAGATTTTGATTTTGAAATACAACACATTTCGGGAGCTTCTAACAAAGTGGCTGATGCACTCTCCCAGGAAAGTTTCCCAGAGTTAACTGGTTAACAATTGTTCTTGGAATGAAACATATTGTTAGTTTTTATATAATCAGTAGTATGTCTAAAGGTACATGTGTCTTATTAACTCTGTTTTCTCCTAGAACTCCAGGAAGAAATCACAGCCAGTGTGGAACCGAACATCCAACACTATCTGTGATTTGGGGGGCGTGTCATAACTATAAAGGGAAGGGTAATAGCTGTCCTGTGTACAGTACTATAAAAATCCCTCCTGGCCAGAGACTCCAAAATCCTTTTCCCTGTAAAGGGTTAAGAAGCTCAGGTAACCTGGCTGGCATCTGACCTAAAGGACCAATAAGGGGACAAGATACTTTCAAATCTTGGGGGGGGGAAGGCTGTTGTTTGTGTTCTTTGTTTGGGAGTGTGTTCGTTCTCGGGACTGAGAGGGACCAGACATCAATCCAGGTTCTCCACATCTTTCTAAACAAGTCTCTCCTATTTCAAACTTGTAAGTAAATAGCCAGGCAAGGCATGTTAGTTTTCCTTTGTTTTCTCAACTTGTAAATGTACCTTTTACTAGAGTGTTTATCTTTGTTTGCTGTACTTTGAACCTGAGACTAGAGGGGAGTCCTCTGAGCTCTTTAAGTTTGATTACCCTGTAAGGTTAATTTCCATACTGATTTTACAGAGATGATTTTTACCTTTTTCTTTAATTAAAAACCTTCTTTTTAAGAACCTGATTGATTTTTCCTTGTTTTAGATCCAAAGGGGTTTTGGATCTTGATTCACCAGGAGTTGGTGGGAGGAAGGAGGGGGGATGGTTAATTTCTCCCTGTTGTAGATCCCAGGGGGGTTGGAACTGATTCACCAGGAGTTGGTGGGAGGAAGGAGGGGAATGGTTAATTTCCCCTTGTTTTAAGATCCAAGGGGTTTGGATTTGTTTTCACCAGGGATTTGGTGAAGGTTTTTCAAGGTTTCCCAGGAAGGGAATCCCTTGAAATGGTGGGAGCCGAACCAGAGCTAAGCTGGTAGTTAAGCTTAGAAGTTTTCATGCAGGCCCCTACATTTGTACCCTAAAGTTCAAAGTGGGGATCCAGCCCTGACAGTGCCCAATCAAGAAACACTTACCTGACAATGGACTTAACTGACATCTGAGCTTTCCTGGGAATGTTCAAACTAACATGTAAATAATGGCGTCGGCCTGCAAAAAGCTTGAATCATTCATGGACATGTGACTTGCCTGGTGGCTACAAACTCCATCTTGTTTATGTGACTTTGCACAGAAGAACAAAGGGGTTTCCGCCCACAAGAGAGAGAATATAAAAGACCTCTCCATTTCATCTTCAGATGGCTTAAGAGATGGCCTCTCCACCCCAAAGAGATGCCTGAAAGAAACTGGAACAAAGGACAGTAACTATGGGAGTGTGAGTGATTGCTGGACCCAGACTAGGAAGGAGTCCAGTCTGTGAAAGAAGCTTATTGGAACACCTCTGGGGGTGAGATTTCATCTGTATTCAGTTTCCTACTGTATTAGGCTTAGAGTTGTATGTGTTTTTTGTTTTATTTTGCTTGGTAGCTTACTTTGTTCTGTCTGTTATTACTTGGAACCACTTAAATCCTACTTTTTATATTTAATAAAATCACTTTTGCTTATAAATTAACACAGAGTAAGTAAGTAATTTCTGGGGGAGCAAACAGCTGTGCGTATCTCTCTCTCAGTGTTATAGAGGGTGGACAATTTATGAGTTTACCCTGTATAAGCTTTATACAGAGTAAAACTGATTTATTTGGGGTTTGGAGCCCATTGGGAGCTGGGTGTCTGGGTGCTAGAGACAGGAGCACTTCTTAAGCTGTTTTCAGTTAAGTCTGCAGCTTTTGAGGGATGTGGCCCAACCTCTGGGTCTGTGTTTGCAGCAGGCTAGCATGTCTGGCTCAACAAAATAGGGTACTGAAGTCCCAAGCTGGCAGGGAAAACGGGCTCAGAGGTAGTCTCAGCACATCAGGTGGCAGTCCCAAGGGGGTCTCTGTGACCGAACCCATCACATCTCCCACCCACATGGTGCTAATTTCTGGGCAAACTGTTAGGCCTTGTTCTAGGTGTGGCCCCTAAAGTGTTTCTTACAACTATCTTGAGTTATGAGTGCTTTCACATATCAGTTTGAATGAGGTTTAACTCAACCCATAACAGTGTTTTACCTACCTCATAACAATATTCATTCTGAGATTAGATTTAGGGTTTGACATTGAATCAAATCCAGTGATTGTCTTCAGGTTAGATAATACTGAAACCTTGGTAGATGTTCTCACGAGATTAGGAAGTTATACTCTTAGGATTTGGGGGTAACACAAAATCAAAATTAAAGGGACAGGTTTGGTTCCAGGGATCTTAGGTCTAATATGTCTCTCCCCCTCTGTTTAGATTTAAGATTCCCATTCTGACCCTTCTCCAATAAGAATTTTTGTACAGAAATTATTACTTTAAATAAGCTTCTTAGAGTATGCTACCTTTTAGTAGGCAATTAAATGAATTAAATAAATATTAATGACATTTTCAAACTGCTGGATTAGCTACATTAATGCATAGTGTATTTGAGGAAGTTCAGGATTAGACTAGATCACTGCAATTTCTATTAAGATTGATTGATTATTTATTTATTTATTTATTTCCTCATAAATTGAAATGTCCTTAAGTGTCAAGGTCTGTCTTTGAGGATGACACAGACAGGGGATACCTAAGTGTTGCACAACCAACATGCTTGTGCTATGTGAAGTGTGCCCAAACAGTCCTTAAGCAGAAAATGAGCCTGTGGTACTTTGGGTCATTGGCTACTATGTTGTCTTCCACAGACCATTAAAACTCAGCTCTGAGTCAAAAATATTAGAAAACTATATTGCAGCAGTTTTGTGGATCATTAAATCCAGTCAGATACATTTATTTAGTGGGAGAATAAATGTATTATGTAAAAACAATACTTACTTTATAAGCTTTAGTTTTACTTTTGCCAACATGATGGTTGATTTATTAACTGAAGTCATCACTTTTATGACTTTTTCCTCAGTATAACAAAGGCTTAGTATGATTAGTTTGCTGACTGATAATCCTTTCCTCTAAAAACACCCTCATGTGAAAGTTGTTTGGCTTCCTTAGTAAATTCTCATTTCTGTAATACTCTCTGTCATCCTGGTTTTTTACTTCAGTGGAATTACTCCTGACTTCCACTGACTATGAGAGCAAGAAGAATTGGGCCTATCCCCAGAACATCTGGTGGCCCTTAACCATTGATCCTGCAATGTGCTGAGCGCTTCTGTGAGATGCAGAGTACCCTTAACTCTCCTGAAAGTGTGTGGAAGTTGAGGATGCCCCATATCTCTCAAGTGCTCACAAGCAGGCAAACTCAAATCTATTTTATTTTATATTGCTTCTTCTACTGGGCCCATCACTGTAGTATCTGTGTGCCTTCCTCTAGTAGTGCATTAAGCAACATGACAATGCATCTGTCATGTGTTCTTGCATCCCCTCTGCTGAGGGAGAAGCATGTGCAGTGGAATTTCTTGTTTTTGGTAGGGATTTTATTTTATTTTTTAAAATTAAAATACCTGTTGCTATGTGTGCGTTAGAGAAGGCAGGGTCAAAGAAATGTGCCTTGCACTTAGGACAGAAAGTGGTATGGTTTGTGGTGGTCCTTAGTTGCTCAGGGAGTAAATTCCACAGTCCCTGACTGGCCCTGGAGCAAATTCTGTCTCTAACAGATGAGCTTTACTCTTATTGTTGAGGGTTCCATTGTGCCAGAGGATTGTAGCTGTCGACCACTGTCTTTGTCTCTGTGCATTAGACAGTGTTTTGAATATTCTGGGCCCAGACCGTGGAGGTCTTTGAAGATGAGAACCAATACCTTGAATTCCATTCAAAATTCTATGGGAACCCAGTGTAGAGAGTGGAGGACAGGTGTGGGGTGCTTGCAGTAGCCTGTGTAGCTGAGGAGTGGCTATGTAACCAATCAGCTCACTAAGGTTACCTGGGTATAAGTGAGCACACTATTTATCTCCACCTTTTAATTTTAAAATATGACATTGTGTAGTATGCACAGGAGGAAACTAATTGTTGTTGAGTTTACTAGTCTACAAGTTTAGGCTTGAAATTAGACTACGGTTTCTAATCATCAGAGGAGTGAAGTTCTGGAGTGGAGCAGTGGGGGCAAAAAATCTAACTGGCTTCAACACTGATCTTGATAAGTTTATGGAGGGGATGGTATGATAAGACTGCCTACAATGACATATAGCTCAGTGGTTTGAGCATTGGCTTACTAAACTCAGCGTTGTGAGTTCAATCCTTGACGAAGCCACTTTGGGGATCTGGGGCCAGGGCCAGCTCCAGCATTTCTGCCGCCCCAAGCAAAAAAAAAAAAAGCCGCGATCGGCGGCAGCAGTTCAGCGGCAGGTCCTTCGCTCCTAGAGGGAGCGAGGGACCTGCCGCCCCCGAGTTGCCACAGGTGCCGCCCCTCTCCCTTGGCCGCCCCAAGCACCTGCTTGTTAAGCTGGTGCCTGGAGCCGGCCCTGTCTGGGGCAAAATCAGTACTTGGTCCTGCTAGTGAAGGCAGGGGGCTGGACTTGATGACCTTTCAGGGTCCCTTCCAGTTCTCTGAGATAGGTATATCTCCATTTAAAAAATAAAAATAAAAAACATCTCCAATGGCAGGTGTTGGGGGACACTAGATGGGGAGGGCTCTGAGTTACTACGGAAAATTCTTTCCCAGGTGTCTGGCTGATGGATCTTGCTGACATGCTCAGAGTCTAACTGATCATCATACTTGTGGTTGGGAAGGAATTTTTCCCCAGGTCAGATTGGCAGAGACCCTGTTTTTTTATTTTGTTTGGGGTTTGTTTTTTTTTTCTTTGCCTTCTTCTTCAGCTTGGGGCATGGGTCACTTGCAGGTTTAAACTAGTGTAAATGGTGGATTCTCTGTAACTTGAAGTCTTTATACCATAATTTCAGGACTTCAGTAAAAGAGGTTATGGGTCTATTACGGGGAGGAGGAAAGGGGAGGTTCTGTGGCCTGCAATGTGCAGGAGGTCAGACTAGATGATCATGATGGTCCCTTCTGACCTTAAAGTCTGAGTCTGAGTTTTTCTTTGAATGAAAATGTTATTGTACAGTAATTACACTCAATTCACTTTTCTCAGTGGTGGGATACTTTGAGGGTATTGTGAACAGATTCCAACCAATTATTTGTGCAAGTTTATTTTTGGCTTTTACCAAAGACTATTTGCCTGGAAGTCTCTAATCCGGAAGTATTCTCACCTTTGAGCTCGCACTCAGTATTGGTGATCTCAGAAAAATACCTGCTCATGTAACAGTTTTGTCATTAGCAGGTTTTAATGATATCAATTATTGCCCAAAGCTATAAATACTATTTAAAAATGTAGACTGCAAAGCTGTCAACAAAATGCAATTTAAAGCTGCATATTTATGCATAACAAAACATTGGTTACAGATCCATGATACATTTCCCCCCAACTATTCCATAGCATGATAAGTTTTGTGAAGGGATTGAGTCACTGCTGGAGTACCTCCTCGTGGCCAGGTATGGCATAGAAGTTCTGCCCTCATCTGGCACCCTTTGTCAACAGCCACTCTAATCCTCAGGTGGGCCATCTCTTCTTGTAATTTGGCCTTTCACCAGGTCACGATTTAAGTCTACCCCTTTAGAATAACAGAAAGTCCAACAAACCAAAGTCCAAGACCTCACATCAAGTCTTTGGCCCTGCCTTTGAGCCCCATGGTCCTCTCTCCCTTTTCTCAGGACTCTGTAGTCTTTGTCCCTTCCCCAATCTCATGCTGACAAATCAGTGGCTGGTAGGGGAACCCAGACCATCCTATTACACTGGGTTCCATCCCAGGGACCTGTAAACAGCAGCTAAGGACTACTTCATCCAGCTCCTTGCTGCTGCCTCTCTGGGTTCTCTTCCTAGTCAGCCTTTCTGAGGTCTTTTTTCCGTGCAGCCTCTCTAGGTTCACCCTTCCCTGGAATCCCCTAACAGACCCAAACTGAAGATACAAACTTAAACCAACTTCTGCCCTCTTCAGGTTGGATTTTCATGACTCTTAAACAACCCTTGCTGTTCCTCCACTGAACACCTCCCCGGGCTCTCTGTCTGGAAGTCCGGATCATGCCCTTTTATCAGGGCTTACCACTGGAGCCTGCTCCACTCCCAGTAGCTGCTTTGCCTCTCTCCTGGTCTGTCTCTACCCTCCCACCTGGGATTCCTCCTGCTGTCTTTCCCTAGTTCCAGAAAGTGATTGCAAATTCTCTCCCTTTCTTCTCTGAACTTCCTTGGTTTATAGTCCTTTCCCAGCATCCTCAAACTGGGCTTAATCTTCAGTTAAACCAGCCTGTTCCCCCCCTCCCCGGCACCCCCAGATGCAGCCAGGTATTTTAATTGGTTTCTCAGGCCCACATTAACTCTTTTGGAGCATGTGTGGGGTACACACCCTATCACAGTATATGTTTGAGCAGATAAATCTTATTTTAAAAATTTATTCTGTATTCAACACATTGCTACTGCTGCAATCTCTTGTATGATAAATTAATTAAAAAAAAAAGTGAAGCTCTCCTACCAAATATTAAACATGAGCTTGTGAAACATTGAAAATTAAATGCTCATTTTAATTTATAAACCTCGCTAAATGCATCTGTCAACATAGTACATGTTCTAACAATTTAAAAATAATTCAAAATAGAAGTATATCCCTACTGAGGACAAACAAATGTTATTTGGGAAGGCTGAAACTTCAACTGAAACTTAAACAAGATAGCTCCAAGAGTAGTTGGAGAAGAGATGTAATGGTAGCCCTTTAATGTTGGTTCTGTCTCTCTCTCCTTTTAGTACTAATACAACAGCAGGATTATAAATGGATTATGGCCTGAACAGGAATGCAGTTCCACTCAATCTGCTAGCTGGGATACTATAGCATATTCACTCCCACAAACTAATGTTCTCACCTTATCAGTATAGGATTTGGGGTGGGTTGATGTCTAATCTACAGGATGTTACATAATCTCAATGTCCTAACAACCCTGTGGGTAGAATGCAACATTTACCCTTCCTTCCACACTGATTTTATCCTTAATCAACAGTGGAGTGGGGCTGATTTATTCTTGTTGTCAGTATCCACCACCAAAACTCACAATTATGTTATGTTATTCAAAGGAATCAAAAGTATGACCCAAACAATTGTGTGGTAAACCTTCACCCATGCAGTTAGCCAATGCTGCCTCCTTTGTTGTTGCAGGCTTGGCACCAGCTCTTAAAGATGGCACTTCTGAGCAACCTCATAAGAATGAACATAATATAAAAAATTATGTCAGAACTGAGAAACAGCTGACAGAGTTTCTGGATTTTGTATTTTTATCAATTAGTAGCTGAGTAAAACCCATTTGTAGATCATTTGAAAGCAGCTAGATGTAAAATGAGAGAATAGCCCTGCCTATAGAATTCTGCCTTTTGGGAGGGAAAATGTGGAAATTGACACTGCACGATTAAAAGTTGTCAACAGTTTTTGAGTGAAGTAAATAATTCAGCAATTTTCAGCAGAAGCTATACTAGGAAGCATCTGAAATACATAAATACCATAATTGTATAGCCAGTTCTTTACAAAACCATTAGGTGATTGCCAAGTAAGAAAAAATAATTGAATTTCAGCAATAACGTGTGTGTACTCAAGCACAGCGAGTCTGCAAGACTTACTGTCCATGGATAGTTGACTGTGCAAATCAGAAAAGGCAGAATTGCAGTAACAACAGCTCTATGTAGACATATATAAGAATTTTAACTTTTACATTGATACATTTTGAATAATGTTTTAATGTATAGGCATATGTTTTAAACATTCAGCATATGGTATGGCATAAACTTTCAGGGGGGGAGGAAATGTTTTCTGTGGATTTTCATCCAAAACTCAGAATTAGGTAATCATGTCATTGTGAATTTTAAATCTTTTTTAAAATCCGGGTCTAGGTTTCCTTGGACATCTTGGTCATCTGTCTGCAGAGACTTTTGTTCAGCACCATGGACTTATGCGGAGTGTGTCATGTCCCTGTGTATTGCTGAAGGTAGATGCACATAGCTGGTCTTTATTCTGCTGAGAGGAAGCATATTCTCCAGATTGTGTCTCTGCTTCACCCTTACAGTTGCACTGGTACATGTGCCATACCTTCCTCATCAACGAGGTATTAGAAACCTGGTCCCTGAATGAGGTATCTGATCAACCATCTGGCAGTGAAGGGCCTGAGCCAACAGCCTTTGGTTTCAAAAGGCAGGAACTCTGTCAGGAAGACTGAGGTTGATGCTTGTGGTGCCT
Organism: Malaclemys terrapin pileata; assembly: GCF_027887155.1. Classification (NCBI taxonomy): domain Eukaryota; kingdom Metazoa; phylum Chordata; order Testudines; family Emydidae; genus Malaclemys; species Malaclemys terrapin. The sequence goes on from NC_071505.1 coordinate 33,116,370, forward strand.
AGACCTTCTATGGGCCTTGAGGCCTCACTGTCATAAAGAACATCTGCTCTGAAGAGTGAGCCTTCAGGTCTCACAGTTTCAGTAATGTCTAGGGTAATTGCCTGTAGGGAACCATTACTTCTGGGAACTCCTAAGATCCCAATTAGAGAGGGGCTGCAAGGAGCAGCCAGTCAGGGCCGAGCTTGCCCATATAAGAAGGGCTGGGGAACAAAGCAGCTTCGGTCACTCCCTCGAGCTTGAGGAGGGAGGAGGACTGGTTGCCTTGCAGGTGTAGGCAGCAAGCACCCTGGACGTAGCAGTGATGCAGGCAGAGACCTAGGGAGCTAAATGCAGCTCCTGGTGAGCTACAGGGATCTGCAGGCTGAGGCCCGGAGGCAAGGGCAAAGAGGCTGCTGAAGCTGCGGGGAAGTGGCCCAGGGAGATCTACATAGGAGTTGAAGGGGATGCCACAAGTGGCGGCCATCTACAGGGTCCCTGGGCTGGGACCCGGAGTAGTGGGCGGGACCGGGTCCCGCCCGCCCCACTCACCATTGAGGAAGTGGCTGGACTGAGGGACTGCGATACTGTCCCCCAGGAGGAACACGGAGTGTGATTCAGCCAGAGGGCTATGTGATGAAGAGGACACCACCGTCCTGGGAGTGACATGGGTCCCTGGAGCAGAAGTGATTGTGGTGAGACATCACCAGAAGAGGGCACACTGGCATACAGAGCTAATCCCCACAATAGCCAGCAGGAGGTGCCACAGTGGTGAGTCGAACCCTGTCATACTACACAAGTAACTATTGGTGTGCTAGTGCCAGAAACTTCCTCCCTAGAGAGATTTGTTTCACGGGAACAAGTCAGTGTTGGGTACTTCCTCCTCAGAGGAGCTTACCTGGTGCCAAGAAAATCAGTTCAACACAAGGCAATCTCCTCAGAGTCAAATGGATCTTCTCTTCAAGGATGTTTGGTGAAGCTTTCAGCTGCCTTCAGGAATGAGGACAAGAAAAGAAGAAGCTGAGGGGTTTTCTGTGGTGCTTGTCCCTTGTCCTCTTTTAACAAGCAGCAGTATGAAGTTCCTTCTGTTCTTCTCCAGAGCAGTTGGACAGAGACATCATTGCAGACATGTTCCTATTACACAAGAGCAAAGAGTCAGCTTATACTTTCCCACCATTTGTTTAATCATACTAATGATCAAAAAGAGGTAACGAGAGAGCCTGAGCGTTACTGGTTGCTCCAGCATTGGCCATATAGTATTATTGTAGGGATCAACTTTCTCATGAGAGTCTCAGTTTCTTGTACTGCAATCATCAAATCTGCTATCTCAGGGAAGGTCCACATTACCCAGTAGTTCGGCGGCAAGCAAATCGAACATCTGGGTTCGACTTATCGCGTCTTGTCTGGACAAGATAAGTCGAACCCGGAAGTGCTTGCCGTCGACTGCGGTACTCCAGCTCGGCGAGAGGAGTACCGCGAAGTCGACGGGGGAGCCTGCCTGCCACGTCTGGACCGAGGTAAGTTCAAACTAAGGTACTTCGAACTTCAGCTATGTTATTCACGTAGCTGAAGTTGCATACCTTAGTTTGAATTGGGGGGTTAGTGTAGACCTGCCCTCAGAAAGACAGCTTGATCCTGCATCCTTATCCAGAGGTGCTCTGGTTCCCAGGACACAGAGGGTAAGTCTACACTGCAATTAAAAACATGTGGCTGTCCCTTGCCAGCTGACTCAAGCTCATGGGGCTTGGGCTAAGGGTCTGTTTAATTGTGTTGTAGATGTTTGGGCTTGGACTGGAGCCTGAGCTCTAGGACTCTGCACGGTGGGAGGGTCATGGAGCTCGGGATGCAGCCTGAGCCCAAACATCTACTCCACAATTAAACAGCCCCTTAGCCCAAGCTCTGCAAGCCTGAGTCAGCTGGCATGTTCCAGACATGGGTTTTTAAACTGCAGTGTAGACATACCTTGAGTGCTTCAGACTTAATGTGATCTGTGGAAGTGCAAGAGATTCTGCTGAAGTTTAGATAGCTTTGATTAGTTGAAATATTACTAAAATTTGTTCTTATTTTCTCTGGGAAGCAGATAACAATATGTTTTTATGTTCTGCATCTATATTACACCATTTATTGTATTTAAAATATCAGCTTTTCCTTGTTTCCAACAAGGGTGCAATTGTCTGATATTTTAGCATATCTGTCAACAGAATGTTCTGTTTTCAGTCATCCTACCATTCCATTACTTGGAGGCCAAGTTAACATCTCATCAGTCAGAAAACCAATTCCATCACGAGACCTTAATCTAGTGCTGATCAAGTTAATGGACTCTCTGCTTGAGTCCTTGGAAGGATGCTTCATATTCCCCCTGTTGCTAAGGGTAGCACTTTAAATTACAATTATATCTGCAAGAAAAGTGAAGGAATTGCAGACTTTAATGGCTGATCCTCCTTTCATTGTATTCCATAGGGACAGAGTTATCCTGTATCTTCATCCCAAATTTATACCCAAAGTAGTGTCTTAGTTCCACCTCAGTCAGACCATTAATCTCCCTGTGTTCTTTCCAAATCTAAATTCTCCTCTGGCAGAAAACTAGATTTTGTACATTAGATATCAAGAGGGCTTTGAGATTTTTATTTTGGTAATATTAACGTGTTTAGGAGGTTAATAAGACTTTTTGTAGCCTTTGGGGATCAGTGTAAAGGAAATGTCCTTGCCTTTCAGAGTTTGTCTAATTGGATTAGGCTGTGCATTGAGCCATGTTTTATGATATATTAGCTTAGGTGTCAGGGTCTTGAAGCTCACACTAATAGGCCTAGGGCATGTCTTCATGACGTTTCCATCATAGAAATTGGCAGAACTACTGCCTGGTGTTTATGTACAATCATTTATCCAATGCCACTCTCTATTTGGAATCTAGATCTGATGCTTACCTTGAGAGAGTAATCTTTGTTAAATGAGCTCATCAGCCCACCTTCTCACAGGTTCTACTGCTTGCTAGACTGCCCCAAGTGCAAATATGTAGAGGATATCTTGAAGAAGAAGAAATTGTTACCATAGTAACTGGTTCTCTGAGAGGTGTGCATCTGCATATTCACATTTGTCTCATAGGACTCTTGGGTTTAGCAGTAGAAATAGAGGCATTTTGGGTCATAAGTGCCTTTTATAATCTCTGCTCCAAACTTTCAGTTCCACAAGGAAGAAACAGACACTGCTTTCCAGAAGGCTACTGAAATGCTGGAGCTGGAAAGTGCATCCCACAAGGGTGAATATGCAGAGGCAATACTCTCACCGCTACCGTGAAAAGTATTTATCTTTTTCTCAAGGTCAAAATAACTGCATTAATTACCATACTATTTATACCAGTTAATTCATAACCTGGTATGAATACTAGTTTATGAATATTTGCATCCTGAAGATGATCCAAAATACAAGCAAAAGCTGTTGCCTACTAGATTTCATGAAATTTTGCCTACCTTTATACACTCTGATTACTTGGGATGCATAAAGGAATACTTGTAACAGACAACACTAATAAAATCAGTCTCTTTATATATTAAAATCTGATGACAGATTGTGTTACAATTTCCCTAGTAGTGAAGGATAGAAAAAAAGCACATTATAGGGTTGAGTGGCCCTATTCACTCACTATATTAAAAAAATTGTGCAAGCCTTTTTCAAATAAATGACTGTTATATTATTTACTATTAGCATCTGTAATAACAAAATGGATTAATGTCTAATTTACTTCATCTAGGCAGAGACATGAGACAAAGATGCTCCCACTCCCCCTATTTAAGTGGTCATTAGAACCACTTTAATAAGCAACGTCCTGTCATAGCAGTCCTAAATATTTACTACATGTAAAGTAAGACCTATTCTAACTGACGGCAGCATATAGAGTACAGGCACTACATGTGTAGCTACACACTGAAGTAAAAGCAAGCTGTGTCCACACTTATCACTGCCGTGTATAGCTACACACCACAGTGAAAAGCTCCAATAGCAGGAAACCATTTGGCAGTGAGGAGCTGCCAGAACCTTTCCCCATGCCAGAGCCTTTCCCCATAGCTGGAACACTGCAGTGGGCAGGCTGCGTGACCCTACACTGTTAAAATTAGCAGTGTAGACATGGGAGGCACTGCTTGGGCATGTAAAGAGCTGTGTAGGGTATATATGCTAGCACTCAGCCTTGTAAGGCTCTCCACTCACCTCACTGTCCACCCTGCTATCCATGCTAGCTGGGCATGCACTGTCTGTACTATACACGCCACCATGAGTGGAGACATACCGTAAACGTGTAGGCACATAACTTGATGATTAAAATCTCTGCCACATCTATACCTATGCTTCCAAACCTAATCATGAAATATAAAGGGGTTAAAAATAAAAGATTCACTGGACTGAATCTAATCTCATGGATGTATTCAAAAGACTGTGTCTTGAGACTGTGATTCAGGACAGCACTTAAACACATGCTTAACTTCAGTCCCATGTGACCTATGCATGTGATTAATGTTCTGTCCTTTTCTGAATTAAGATCATCCCCTACACATATATCATGATTCTAACATGCACAGCAGTCTTATATTTAGGAGTAAAGTTATATGCCAACCTAATATGGCTTGTCTAGATACTGCAAATACTGATATTCACCATGGCAATTTCAATTCTGTGACCCACATTTATATGTTTAATGGGAATATTATCAATGAAGATCCCTTCCACTACCTGTGAACACTTAAATAAAACCACTATGAATGTTGTTCAGGATAAAAAGCAGTCATTTCTGGTGCACAGACTCATTTTTCCAAGTTGCCTTTAGTATTATCAGCCCTCTGCTTATACTAACTTAAATGGCTTACTTTCATTAAAGATGATAGATTATGTAGCATCATGGCTCAGTACAGAAAATGATTTAACCATTGCTATATGGATATATATCAAAAGCATGTGATTGTAGAATATTCAGTTTCTGCCACCAAAGTAGATTTCTTAATCTCTTCCACAAAAGGAATAATTTTGCCTCTCTCAATTGGCACTTTCTTATTAACACCTACAACCTGAAGTCCAGTGGTATTATAAATATCACAGTCATGTGTACAGAAACTAGGAGTCTAACTTTGAGTATCTAGTCTGAGAAATATAAAATCTGATTCCACAGCTGGTCTGAATTCAACTCTCATTGAATACACTTGGACTGGCTGGTGCTCAGCTCTTCTAAAAAAAACCAAGTTAGGCAACCTAATATGAAGCACCCAAAGCAAGTAGGGAAACTTAGGAAACATTATCAACATCTATCTCTCATTTAGCATTTTTGTTTTCTAAGATACTGTACAAAATATTTGTTATTTCACTTTATTATCATGATGTAATTTTTATGAAATGTGAAGTCAATGCTCACAAATGGAATAAAAATAGTAAGCTATATATCTTTTCAGTGCCCACTCTAATTGGCAAACAGATACATTGAATTAAAACTCATATAATCTGACAAACACATTTCCCACAGGTCAGACTAAAAACAAGGTTATTTAGTCAAGGTGAATGTGTCACTTAAAACATAACATGGGTAATGACCTAAATATTAAGATGTCTTATGTCCATGTTGGAGAACAATCATTCATAACCAAAATGACTATGCTCAATTTTGTGTTAAAATTATCCTTGTAACTGAGCTTTATGTTTAAATGATTTTGGCTGTGACATTGGAAACACACTTTAATATTAATACCATTTGGAAATTTTCCACCTCAGAAAAATATGCCTGAATAAGACTGTGGAAGCTTCTTGGCACGGAAAATGTCTTGTGTTTGTAGAGCATTAAACACCCTGGTGGTGATCAATAAATAATATTTAAGGCAAAGATGCTTATTATTCTGAGAAATTGATGTTAGTTCTGGAAGTTTTGAAAGGGGAAGCTGAAGTATTGAAGTGCATTCCTTGAGGTCAGGCTGGAAAAATATGTCTATTAGAATCATTTGTTTCTAAATCTGCTCATGTTGATGGCTCCCCTACATCTCAGAGATGTTCCTGTCAACTAGAGTAGAAGGTTTTCATTTAACTAACTTAGAGCCAGGCAGTCCCGAGCTGTCTCCTAGGTTCACATGACACATGTGGAACAGACACATTTCTAGTGCATTGGTATGTGAGAAGTAGTTTCCATTTATAGTTTGCAGAATATATTGGCTTCATGCACAGCTATATTAAAAAAGAACAAAACACTTCAAACAAACAAAAGGATATAAAATTCAACACATGCAGTTGATGGAAATGTACCCAGTTTCACGTATGTTATCATTGGGAGGAAGGAGAGACAAAACTTTTTTTTCTGCTTAGGTGCTTAAGAAGCACTTTGACCACTAATTCTTATTTTTCATTAACTTTTATGGAACTATTATTTCTGGAAAAATCTGAACACTGTGCAGGTCACGTGCAGCAGTTAGAAAAAAGTGGCCTGTAGTGGTGTTCTGATTACCCAAAGCTTCAATATTTTTGTTGTTGTTGTTGTTTTAAACTAAGCTGTGAAGAAAATGACATGTTTTGTTACTGCCCCAGATCCTGTGACATATTTTAATTCTTTGGATGCAAGTTTTTCAAAATTTTATTTTAATTTTCAACCCAAAGCCTGGGCTGTCATATGGCTAGGAAGAAATGAAGTTGATTAAGCTTACACAAGTCTCTGACCCTGATACACAGTGAGTGCAATTAGCATTATTTTCTATAAAACATAGACTTAGCTGTTCATTAGCTAATCGTATTTTTATGTGTTGCTGACATGTTAGAAGACAGGTCCCTATCCCAAAGACTGGACCATCGACCAGACACAATGCAGCTGAAGATTATGGTTGAGGGAAGAGATGCAGCAGAAAAGCAAAGCGTTTGAGAGATCATGTTATCAATGCCAAGTTTGTTTTGTTAATTTATTTTAGTTTTTTGTGTTTATATTGTGATGTGAAAAAAGGGAACTCATTCTGTCCACTATGGGTTTTATTTTATTGTTTAAAGCCCATTCCCCTCCTTGCCTACTTCCTGTTTCTGTCCAGGGTGCAGTCTGTCTTCATGGAGTCCCAGCTTTTTCCTATCTGGTCTGGTCCCCTTCAATTCATCTGCAGTCAGAGCAGTCCATAAACTCGTAACTTAAACTGAATCTTAAGGCCCTTAACTCCAAGGCTTAGTTTCCTTTTGTTTCCTTGTTGGTTTGTCAGAGGTAGCCTGGGGTGGAGCTGTCACTCCTTTGCTATTCCAGGACTTTCTGCCTCATTCTCCCTCTCTGCTCTCCCTCCTTTATAGTTTTTTTTCAATTGCTCACACTGTGGATGCATGTCTCCATGACTGTTAACTGCATGGGGGAGAGAGGAGGGAATTCAGCCTGAATGCCTTTAAGCAGGAAAGACTCTCGTCTCCTTTCTGCCTATGCTCAGTATGGGTAGGGTTGCAAAGGAGGGTGTGGGCTCTGGGGTGGGGCCAGGAATGAGGGTGCAGGAGGGGCTCTGGGCTGAGGGGCAGAGACAAAGGGTTTGGAGTATGAAGGGGGCTCTGGGCTAAGGCAGGGGTTGGGGTGTGGGAGGGGATACGGGCTCTGGACTTGGGGTGTGGGTTCCAGGGTGGAACCAGAAATGAGGGATTCAGGGTAAAGGAGGGGGCTCTGGGCTGGGGCAGGAAGTTGGGATACAGGGAGTGAGGGCTCTGGGGTGGAGCTGGGGATGGGGGATTTGGGGTGCAGGAGGCTGCTCCAGGCTGAGACCAAGGGGTTCGGAGGGAGGGAGGGGGATCGGGGCTGGGACTAGGGCTAGGGCAGGGGTTTGGGGAGCGGTCAGGGGTGCAGGCTTTGGGTGATGCTTACCTCAAGTGGCTCCTGAAAGCAGCAGCTTGTCCCCCCTCCAGCTCCTACGTGAAAGCATGGCCAGGTGGTTCTACGCACTGCCCCGCCAGCAGTCGCCACTGCCGCAGCTCTCACTGGCTGTGGTTTCTGGTCAATGGTAGTTGCGAAGCCAACACTTGGGGCGGGGACAGTACGCGAAGCCACCTGCCTGCCACATGCGTAGGAGCCAGAGGGAGGACATGCCGCTGCTTCTGGGAGCCGCACAGAGTCACGGTAGGCAGGGATCTTACTAGCCCCACTGCACTGCTGACTGGACTTTTGACAGCCCAGTCAGTGGTGCTGACTGGAGCCACCAGCATCCCTTTTTGAACAGGTGTTCCGGTTGAAAACCAGACACCCAGGAACCCAAAGTTTGGGGTTTGCAAACCCCATTACAAATCTCTTATCCCCTATTAGCCATTTATCCTCATTTCCCTTCTTCCCTGTACATGCATCCCATAGTCTGTAGGTGTGAAAGAGTGCTAATCTAAACCAGAAGGGAAAAAATAGGAATATGGATAGTACTTGGATACCTCAGTGATGGGTCTGATATTAATGGCTGGATAGTTAGTTCTGTATGTGGAAATGTAAATCTGTTCTTAACAAAACCTTGTAGGCATCTAAAATGTCACCTTGATGGTGTTCTGTGCCTTACTGTAAGGATAGCAAACACAGGCACTTAAATAAATCATCCTTTCTATATTACATATTTGATTGAAATATAGCAAATGTTTACAAAAACAACAAGGAGTCTAGTGGCACCTTAAAGACTAACAGATTTATTTGGGCATAAGCTTTCGTGAGTAAAAACCTCACTTCTTCAGATGCAACTCTATGCATCCGAATAAGTGAGGTTTTTACTCACGAAAGCTTATGCCCAAATAAATCTGTTAGTCTTTAAGGTGCCACCAGACTCCTTGTTGTTTTTGTAGATACAGACTAACACGGCTACCCTCTGATACTTGACAGCAAATGTTTGACTTCTAGTGCATGTGTTGAACCTGTTCTAAGAAAGTGGGACTGTTCAGAAAGACACGGTGAGTTAACTTTGGTAGGAGAAGTTAGTGAGAAATCCCTAGGTGTCTGGGGAGATATTCCAGACTGTGTGTTGGGGAAGTTAAGGTCAACTGGAGAAAAGTTGTGGGTGCCAGCTGGAGAGAGTGAGGAGCTGACCTGTTGTTTCCTGTTTCGCTAGACTCTGAGATGGTACACCTCCACGAATAACCATTTGTATAGTTAACAAAACAAGATTGTCTGTCTGCAGTAAAGGAATAAACAGAAGTCTGTACCTAATTGGAAACAGTGAGTTTGTAGTTGCCATCCATCAGCTATTTTGGTTCTTAAGAAAACTAAAGCTGAGAATTGCACTCAAGGCTGATGCTGTGTGTGTGTGTGTGTGTGTGTGTGTGTAGCTCTGTTTAAAGTGAATCACCCAAAAGAGTTGGGAATTTACTGGTTTCATTTCCTACTGCAACAAATACCGGTTGGCTGGGGAAAATGAGGCCAATGCTTGTTTTGTTGTTACACAAAACCACTCAGGAAAAAGCTTCCCTGAAAATTTATCTCAGCTACTCCCCTTGGCCTGACACTTCTCCAAACTTCCTCTTCTTCCACCAGCTGTCATGCAGCTTCTTCCAGCTGGCTGGTATATGTGCACTCAAGCTCCTACTCTCCATGACTGGCACACAGTTAGAGCTGCTCCCAGCTGGCCTGTGTTCCTCCATTGCAGGTTCAGCTATTATATCTTTCCCGCTAGACCCACATCTGTTCTTCCTCTAGCTGCTTCTCTTTGTTCTCCACTGCCTGGCCACACAGATCTAGCTAACTCCTGTCTACCCACTTCTGCCCCATTAGTCCTGCTCTCTCCCTTTCCTCCAGTCTCTAACTCTCCAGCTCCCAACTGTTGCTCCTTCCATTGCTACTTGGGAACACCCATGCCAAGAATCACTGTCCAGCTGTCTCACATTGCTACCTCTTCTTATTTGGCAACTGAGGTAAGAGTGTCAAAGAAGGTCAGTGTTTAAGCCTAATGACCATCCTCACGGTGATCTTTTATTGGCTGTATGAAAATATTTTTCAGTGCACTCCAATTCTATTACCACTTACACACACTTTTCCCTTGCATGGATCATATAGCTCCCCACTTTTACTTTCCCCAGCCTTGGATCTTGTTCTAGGATTTATTGATTATGTGTAATATGTGCTTAATTGGGTCAATCATTTTAAACACTTTATCAGCACTTTTGCATTATGGAGTCTGCTTAAAATAGTTGCAGGATGTTCTGGTATAGATTAACTGATCTTGGCTTATTGATTTTTGTCAATGTTCAGTTTATCACAGGAATTGACAGCTAGAATAAAAAAATCTTAAATAGATTTTTATTGTCAGTTGACTCTTCTTGTGGTAATATAAGAATCAGTTTAAAAGTGTGGGGTTTAGGTATATTTAAGTACTTCTAAAATTATAGAAAGAACCCTCTGGATTACTCACTGCATAAGAGAATGAATAAAAAAAATCTGGCAAACAGGTGCTACTTGAGAGTACCTCCAAAATAATGGCACTGGATTTATCATATGGCTGATTTTCATTCCCTTTGGAAATAATATCACGGTATCAGAAATCAGAATATCAGCATTTATGACTTCACCAGCGATAACATATGTGCCTTCTACCAAACAAATACTTCATTACCAGTGTGACGCTCTGTACCTCAGGGGAATCCCCTACACCTCCACGTTCATCTTTATAAAATGAGTGTGTGGTATCCAATGCAAAGTTCATCATGTTGGGTGTCTTCGGAAGGTTCACGATGCACTGAGCATGGTTGTTATAGTGATGTTATAGTAATTGTTACAGTAACGTTATAGTAATGTTATAGGTTATAATTTCATGTATGTATTTATGAGGCTGTGCGTGAACAGCCCAGGAGTGGGGGTTCTCACAGTAGAGCAGGGTAAGGCTGTCTCACAGAGTCAAGGATTGGAGTAAACTAGCAGATCACTGGTCTGGATAACACCAGAGGGGAATGTCACAACCAGGCATCAGGGCAGCAATGTTTTTTAAAAGATGTGGCATAGGTCAGATAGGCTTGAGAATGATTAATGTACAGTGAGGGACCTGGGACAGGAAATTACTGAGAATGTAAGGATGGAGATGGGAGATGTGTGCTCCTTTTTGAAAATATTTTCTTTCCTCTAAGAATGGATGCAGCATGTTGCAATAGATTTATTTTGAAAATGTGTCTTTATGCATACTGGTTCTGGATTTCGATACTAGATTTCTAAATGACACAAAGATCCTGTTCAGACTCCAAAAGTGATAATATGGACACATGACAATGTACTTTTTATTTAAGCTTTTGGAGTTGTTACACTTGCAGACTAGGGAATGTTTTAAAACTGGACCTATATTAAACTCAGTATCTTTAAACAAAACCAGAATAGCTTGCACAATTCCTACCGCTGCTGAATATCTCTGCAGCACTCCACACTCTTTTAGGGTTACCCCTGCTCACCAGAGCTGTCTTCCCTTTGATCTCATGAGGGGAGCTCCAAGCCTTTCATCTTAACAGGACAGGGCATGCTATCCAGTTTTTAAATAAATTCATGTTCATGTTAAAATACTCTAACATTGATACATATTAACTTAAGAGTGCTACAGTTTGAGAAAGTTTGCTGAAAAGCTTCCTGGCATCCCTAACAGTAATGATATCATCACCATCCTATGTTTTATGAGATTTTTACCATTAATTCCTTTTGGCTTAGAACAAAATACTTTATCAAAATGTTATATTATTAATACCACATACATTATACATTTTAATCTGGTACCTCCATGATGTAAAATGTTTTCTTTAATAAGAATATATATAAAACACACCTTTTTAATGACATGAATTAATTGCTCTTGAAAGAGGCTTTTTAAAGACATGGCTAAGATGGTATTATAGATTTGAAAAAGTGAGACCAAAACCACAGTTTTAATGAGAATGCAAATGAGAATTGCTAAGGTTCAGTGAAGGTCATAGCAGCTTCATCATCAATTTATGTCAGCAACTTCTCACAAGTAAAAAATGAGTATTAATGAAAACGGTTATTGTAGCAGATTAGACCACACCATTGAGATTGCTCTAGAGTTTGCTCACATGTCTAAAACTTATCACTTAAGTTATAAAGGCTAACAAGCATTGCCTTCCACCCCCAATATACCCCTTGAACACTTTAATTGAATTGCTATGCCATGGTACATTTTCTGTCTTTGTCCAGATACTGAGGCATGTTGTGCCATATTCACAGAGTATTTCTATGACCCATGCAAAGCTGCTGCTGTATCTATTTCTGCTATACAAGGTTATTGTATGGTAATGCAGTTTTATGCACTGTGATTCAGTTTAAGCTGATTTTTTTTCTTATCTACAGATCCAGTGGTTATCTCTGTGGATATTGTTATCTTCTTTCATTTGAAATTTATGTAAATTAGCATTTTAGATGATTTTTGTGTGGGTTATCCATGGCAATTCTAATAATCTGTTGTAGTCCTAAGGTAATTGTAATTTTTTTTTGGTAGTTCTTACAAATAAGGTGCAAGTTTATTTAATCTTTCAATTTTCTTTCACCACCTCCTTCCCTCCTTTAAATAGCTTGAGCAGCACTTGTCAATTTCCTTAGTACCTGCCCCCCACCCTCACCACACACACACCTACATACTCTCCAGTTGGACAGCCTGGATTGCAATCAACAATTCCCAAAGACTCTCTCAGACAGATCTGATCAGAATGTCAGCAATTCTTGCAGCTTCCTCCTACGCACATGTTTGAGCTGGAGAAAGCGAGCCTGTGATCCTCACTGCGCTGTGCAGAAATGAACACAGTAACGCCAAGTAAAATATTAGATTTATTTAAACAAGCTTTCTCACGTATATTCATCATTATCTATATATGGTAGGCATTTCTCATGGTCTTTTTTAAAAATAAATTTTTAATAAGTACCATATCTCTACGCAATACTTGCAGGAAATACTTTATACATAATTTTCTAATAATAGAGAAATAATAGAGTTCTCTGTACTTGTAACATGGAAGTTTTAATATAACTCTTTAATTAAACTTTACCAGAGGAAAAATAAGATTTTCAAATGCCTTGAACAAACATTCAGTCACAGCAAGTTTTAGAAGCATTTTACATCTACAGTTGACATTGTTACACATAAGTGACAGTAGTATGAAAAAAATATATTTTTTTCATATGCACATCTTTATACAGGCCATGTCATTGGGGGTAAACTACAAACTCTAGATCTGTCTGTAGCAACAGTAGTAAGTAGTTTTCCATTTCTCATTTCCCTTTAGAAAAACCTCTGTAATGAATCTAGAGAAACATCCCAAATACCACATAATGCAATGATTGACATTGTCTGCTCAACTGGAAATAACTTTCTGTGAAAGAAAATTCTTCACATATATATCTTTACAATACACATTTACTGTAAGTGCAATATATTGCATCAAACATATCTTTGTTCTGATTTCAGTAAACATTTACATCACGTTGAATTCCACCAATACTGAAAGCATACTGTATTAAGTACTGGAACTGTTATTTAAATGCAGTACATTTGTTTCAATCACAAACTTAGTTTTGTCCTTATAAAAACCTCAAAGGTATTTTAATATATTCGAAATGGTGTATAAATTTTAATTTCACAAGTTGTTTTTTTAAAGGACTACAAACAGTCAACTGTGGTGCAAACAGCATGTTGAATTTGAAACACCTAAGATACAGTATCAATGGTCAGCTAACTTTTGACTAATTCCAAACTCACATTGCATTGAACAGGAGTACTAAAAATAAGTTTCTCTTGTTGAGAACTGCAAAGTGTATATGGTGAGTGAAAACATTTTTCTTTCCTAGGAAATATGCAATTAAATTCAAGGAAAGCTGAGAAAAAGGAATGTAGGTAATCCACCAGTCTAGTTGCAAAAGTAACATGGTTTAAAGAGCTGATTTTCCACAGAAGAGCCTTCTTTCTGTAGAAATGAAAATAGAGAAGAGACAACAAATCAGAGAAAAGACACCTGCAATGTTAAACATTGCAATTTTGCCATGTTTTGTACCTCTAATTATTTGACAACTATTTCTCCAGCTGCTGCAGAACTGTTTTGCAAGCTTCTTTATTCTGAAATACACAACCCCGGTGTTTAGAAATGCACATACATTTACACTACAATCACAGACACAAGTCCTTTGTATAAATAGAAGTAAATATAATTTACAATGGCATCTACATTCCAGTGGTCTGGCACCAGGCCACCATAAGGTCTCTGTTAATCTTCTCCATCATATTGCCAAAAAAGTGGAAGTGGTAATGGGGGAAATTGGCTTGGGTGTTGTGGTGTATTGAAAACTGTGTGAAAATTACAAGCTATCACTTTAAATTTCAGGGGGTATCCTACTCCTGCTTGAAGGCTAGGGGCTCTGCAGGGAAGCATGAGGTCTGGCCTCTCTATTTTAGGGAGCAGCCTGCTTTGTGTTTCTTTGTTTTGGGGTTCTTGTAAGTTTAGCATTCTGAATTCTAAGAAATAAAGTAATTTTCTACTGCGACCTTCCAGCAAGAGTTCTTCATGTTTGTATGTTGTGAACATAACAAATGGTAGATACCCAGATTCCTTTCTAATGAGGTGTTTACTGCAACAGTCCACAAAACAGATAAACCATTTGACTGAGGAACCACCCACAGTAAGGAGCCAGCTTCTCCCAAACCATTTCATATTGAGGACAATGTGGTTTAGTCCAGGTTGACACCAGGGCCTCAGTTGAGCACCTACAGTAAAAAAGGTTGGGGGGAATACTCGTAAATCAGTGACTTGCCTCCTGGACATATGTGACTCTGGTCCTCTGGTCTTCATCTGGGAACATAGCAGGTGATAGAGCACACAATTACCATTCATCCTCAGTCATTGCTGATGCCTTGACAACAGATTCTGAAATGGCATGCACACACCATCCTACCGGATGGGATGTTCTGAACATTGTGTAGATTAAACCACTGGTGATATAGTTAATACAGTGCCAATTGTACTATACACTGTATTACAGTGGAATATTCTTGGCCTACACTAAGTTGCACTGAAATTGTATGCCCCTAAAGATGGAGGCCATACAAGAACCTAGATGGTTCGGTAAATACTCTATTCAAATTGAGGAACTCTATTCAAACATAGGAACTGCTGAAATGATGTTTTTCATGTGTGTTGTGTGCGTAAGGCAATAGATATTTTTCAAACAAGAATTTTTGTTTTGCATGACTTAATTATACTTCCCATTTAGCATCTTAAACTGACAGTACATTCGGTAGGGTGGAAAGAAATTGTTTGTCTTTATCCATTTGCCATGATTTCTCATTAATGATCTAAAACATTTGGCAACGTCATCCACGATAATAACCCACAGGTGGATGTTGTTGTTTGTATTACCATAGCTCTGTAGTCCATGAAAGCTTATGCTCTAATAAATTTGTTAGTCTCTAAGGTGCCACAAGTACTCCTGTTCTTCTCATAGCTCCTAGGAGCCCTAATCATGGACCAGGATCCCGGTAGGGTATTCTTTTTTTATTTTATTTTACTCCTTGTGATTCGTCATTCTACCAAGGTCCTCCACAAACTAAGGGAGTGGGAGATGGTGGTGGGCAGAAGTGCCTTCAATATGCTAGCAAAATATTTTCCTGGTTGCTCTTTACATAACATGTGGAGGTGTTACCCCAAAAATTGATTTCTAGAATGACCTGCCTATTGCTCCCTTAAGTTGTCCTTCTTGAGGTTTCAGTTTGTGAGGTTGTTAAGGAAACACTAAAGGACACAGATATGACCTGATAAAATGATTGACACAGACAGTATGTTTTTTCCAAAACAAAATAATTTTATTAATGTAACTAATAATCCCTAGTATAATAAAAATAAAAAGTAAAAATCAGACACAAATCCCTTACTGCAAGTTAAAGAGATCCAAACCACAATAGTGTTCAGTTTAAATGATTCTAAGCAATGCGCTTTGCTACAGGTGGCCAACCTGTAAAGCACCGACAGCAATTCTTAACTTATACTTTAAATTCTTCATAGGTAAAATACAATTAAAATACACACATTTCAGACATACACATATCTATTGTACTATACAATAGTAGACAGTAAACATATAGTTTAAAAACTGACACGCTCATGCTATCCATTGATTCAGGGAGTTTTTACAAATGTTGCGGTTTGCTGCTGCTACGGTAGCTTTTCGTTCCCAGTCTGCTCCCTTTCTCTGTTTGCTGTTACTGTGGCAGCTCACTTCTGGCAGTTTCTCTTGCTCTATCCTTTTGTTTCAGTTGTTGCAACTGTTGTGGCTGCTGTGGATATTACTTTGTCTGAAGCTGCTGTAGCTGCTTTCTTCAGCAGCACTTTCTTCGGAGTCTTTCTGAGAACTCTTCGGAGCTCTTCTGTCCTCTTAGCCAGCCTTCCGATCTCTCCCCAGCAGTTCTTCCAGCAGCTCTTCTTTCTGGCTCTTGACTGACTTCTGCCTGTTGGCAGCTGACCTTTATACTGTCCTATTGGGACTTCCTTATATACCCTTAAGCAATTACCTCATTCACACATGCTCAGTAACAGCCATTACCTCAGAATTATGACTGACCACTCTGACCTTTAGAACAAGTTGTAACCAGTATGGATGAGCTGTGGCCAGCCAGCAAGTCAGCTAGCTGATCTTTCTCTCACCCCATACTGCATATGCTCAGTAGCTACCTACTGGTATCCATGTACATGCTCATTGCCGTTGTTGACCTCAGAGCCATGATTCCTTTGTCTGTCCCTACAGCTCATACTCCAGATTTGGACCCTTTCATGGCCATACCTTATTTTATGTTATTTTCACTGTTGGGCATGCTCAGCCCAGAGAGTTCTCCGCTCTGATCATGTGACCTATATCATCCATTGGCAAATGACCTGCAGCTTTCAGTTGGTGAAGTGACTCCTGCTTATTCAAGAGAGAAGCCAGAGACACAAAATGGTGGTTAATAATTTCTTTGGTATCAGAGGTGCTGCTTGCAAACTACACTGAGGGGATTCCATGAAATATTTGTCAGGTTGTCGTCTCCAGTGTTTGCACCACTGGGGCTAGTAGTCACTAATCCATACCTTGCAGATTAATCAGCATCCACTGGATTGTGCTCCTGTCTATAGGCAATGGCGATACTGGTACATCAGCAACATCCTCAGTGATGGCACACTTCAATTGTTAGGGCAAATATCTCTGTGAGATCATTGGAAGCTGCATAACATTTGTTTACACCTCTAGTATCACCTTGACCTATTGGTATAATTGCCTTGGAAAGGCCTCGGATGGAGAACTCTAAATTTTTACTAGGTGCTGCCATGGTAGATATGCTGCTCAGCAAACCTTCTGCCATCACTTCAGCAAACTGTGTTCATTGACAGCTGCCATTACATGACATGGAGCCTATATCAGTCTGCAAGTTCAAAGAGTGCACAGTTGCACCTGGCACATATACCTAACTTACTGTTCTTTCTTGAGTCAAAAGGCTCTTTGATCAGCATTGCCACTGAGATGAACTCAACAGCTGCCACATGCACCAAGGGTTCCTGAGATGAATCAAGCTCCATAAACGGGACTGGCAGATTAACTTCTAATGATATTTCCAGCTTCAGTGTAGGGGTCATGACTTGATCTTCTTCACTGTGGAAGAAACATCTCCCAGTTGGTTTCACCTGCAGAGGTGAAGATAAAATATTAATACAAGAAACTGTACTCTAGGCATATTAGTAGACAGAGCATGTATTTCTCACACTTGTGACAAACTGCTTACTGTCCTGATTATTGAAGGTGAAAGTAACACATACTAGCAGAGGTTTTTCTACATTTTTCAGAATGGTTCCTTTGTGAGATGCAGCGCTCAGAATAGTTTCCTTCCTTTTTAGCGGTGGCCAAGTTGGATGCTGTTCCTGTGCTCTTTCTTGGGAACTTATCTGTGTTGTTCAAACACCACTTTGTCACCTATCAATTAATTAGAAATTTCATGTGCAAGGTTACTTTTAACGATCTTTCTGAAGGCTTTTAATTATGTGTTACTATTACAAATTTGATGTATGGATTTGATGTGCCCCCCTAGATCTCTATCTTTACCTTTACGGATCTTTAGGGGATATGTCTTGTTTGGAATAGCTTCTCCAGAGTCAAACAAATCTCCATCCAATAGTTCTCTCCTGACATTGTTCACAAACTCTCTGAAAGATATGAAAGAAATAAGGGCTCTTTGGAGGTTATGAATGGGTTTATGTGGGAAGATAATCAAATTGCAAAGAGCAGCTCAATTTGAAGGCTAGTTTTGAGAGTCATTTCAAGTAAACTTCACTATGCAGAGACTTTTTATTTGTGTTGACACTAATGAAAATTTTCATTTGATTGGACATTGATGGTTAGTTTATATCAACCATGACCTTCGCAAGATGTCTCTTGGATTAGCCATCTAACTCCTACAATGTCCAAGATTTCAACCAAGCTGTGCTACTCAGAATAGCAGCCTCAAAACCACCAAATCCTGAATGTTCTTGCAGAAATTGGTATTTATTTAACTACATCAAGACTGAGATCTCTGCTTGCTTGGGCTCTATTTGACAGACCTGGATATAGAAATTTCCTTAATTATTTGATACTGTGTTACCACATGAAGAGAAATAACTTCAAGTGCCAATACCTCTGTATGTGAGCAGAGTTCCTTCATCATGGGAAATGGCTTCAGATGCCAACACCTCATTAACTAGCTTGTTGACTCCCTCTGCTTGTGAGCTGATGTCAAACTTCAGCAAAGTGGAAATGTAAATCCTGTTAAGGTATATGTTGTGCACCAAATCAAGCAGCTCATTTTAATAATTAAAGTACAATTAATTGCCATTGGTACAATTGTTGTTGATTCCTCTCTGCCATATTAGTAGATGATAAGGAAGGAATTAACCTGCATGGTATCACTGAGTTTTTGTTAGCAAAAAATAATAAAGATTGTCCGTAAAGTTTCTCTCATTAATATACTGTTCTAAACAATAGGCTTGGGACAGGGTAGCAATAGGTAGGGCAGGGAAGCAATTTCACAGGCAATATTCTATTAATAGGCCACTGACATAAAATACTCCACTTTCTCCCTGGATTGTTAGCATGGTATAACACTGTAGAAGGAATTTTGGAGAAAGACTGCCATGTTGTGATGTCCACAGCAGTGGCTACTAGATGTGCCATGGGCTATCAGTACTATTAAAGCACCTGAGTGATATAGGCTGCTGCCTTTTTACTTATAATTGAGATATGATTTGAAATTTTGGCTGTGAACTTATTACCAAGTATGCACCCCACAATCAGAAGATACTTAATGGGTACATACATTTTGTAAATCCCAGATGCACAGTATTTTGCTAGTAGCATAGTTTCTCTTGCTGTCTGCTTTTGCAGATGATAACTTCAACATGGAAGAATTCTGCACCCACACACCACTAGCAACTAGAGAAGTTAGACGGGGTCTATTATTCTATTCCTGCTACTGAACATATATGGAGTGTTGCTATCTGTTTTGAACCATGCGTCAAGTTAGGAACAGTTGTCTTGCTTACTTCATGTCTTTAGAAACCCTGGAGGTAACCACCCTTGGGGGATACATTGTTATGCCTCATTATTTTTTACTGCAGAGAAAATCATATGCAGCAAATCTTGGCTACTTTTAGAAGTAGGATGATAGAATGTTGGGAGGGGAAACAATTTTGGAAAATTATAGAAATTTGTCCCACTTATTTAAAAAAAAAATGCAGAGAAGTCAGTGAATAGCTTTTCAGATACAGATTTTCTGTTCATTACATTGAGCAGAGTTGACTTTTTTTTTCCACTTCCCTTAATTATAATAACTATACATACCACAATCGGCACTATGCTTTCCCAGGACAATTTCCAATGATTCTCCCCACCCCCACTGCCTCTTCTTTCTTTGAAGTAATTTCATTTTTCATGCATTAGATGTCTTAAAGCATTTTCATCTTTAAAATTTTGAGTTACAGGAGAGCATGAGGGTGTACTGTCAATGGTTTTCAGGTTCCCAGCTAAGCTCAGTATTTTTCTGTCACTCAATGCATTTTAATTCATACTGACACACTTTCTTATGCCTGTTCTTTTTCAATGATATATATTCAACCAAACCAATAGGTATACACAAAAAACAATGTATTTTATTGAAACAAGTGAATATATGTTGAAACCTATATAATGTTCTTCAGAACAATTTGTTTAAATTTGTATTAAGAAATTCAGTGTGAGTCCAATTAGTGCTTTTAATTTGTACTGACCAAAGCATATCAGTCACAACCAAAATATTGTCTCTACAAATTGTCTAAAACAAATATTTTCTAAAATTATTTTTACCTATACTTGTTATCAAAAGCTTTATCAAAGGAGTAATCTGATTATCAGATTAGGATTCAGATTGCATTCAATCTGACATTCGTTCAAGAGCCTGTCCCTCAACTGTATTTGTGTATAATTTAGATCACTAATTTTAGACCAAAATTTACTGTTGTTCTGAGTACACAAACCTGGTGTCATCTCATGGTTTATGACTATTAGTTATTGACATCACAAATGCAGATTCATAGAATTCATGTTAAAGAAAGCTTTATGTTAAATTAGATGTCCATATATGTAATGATCAAAAGAGGTGTACAGGTGGTTTTGAAATAATACAAAGATTAGAATTTTTATTAACCCATCTTTTGGTTTCTCTGGTCTGTGTAATGATATACAAATAAGACTCTGGTAGTGAAACAATTATTTAAAACCTATCATGCATACACAGCAGTACTTATTGCCATGATGGATTGATTTAAATCACCTTTTAATCATGATTTAAAAGAGCAAGCAAGGAAACCTTGATTTAAATAATTAATTTTTATTGTATTTTGTATTTGTACTTTTTAGTTATTTTCCTTAAGAGAAAGTGATTCTCATTAGTTGGTAACCATGAAAAATATATGTTTTGTAATAAAATATAGGCTTTACACTACATTTGGTAATTCCTTTTGCTAACCAGGATAATATGCTATATATATACATATTTATTTAAACAATTGTATATATTAATTTACTTTTATTCAGATACTTAATTTTTACATTTTTATTACATAGAAAATAACGAATGATGCATTTCTTATTTACTAGATGATGACTGATTTTTTTTCTTGTGATTTGTGTCAAGTTTTATTTGTATGAAAGTTCAAATTCAGTTAAAAATGCACAAAACAGCACTTAATTCTTTTGTTATTAAATAAACCACCCTTAAGTGCTGGATACATAAACGTTTTGATAGAAAAAAAGTTTATCAAAACATTCTTTCCATTTAAAACTGAATGATTTATTAAACAAATTAAGTATTATCTGTGATTAATGAATTGAACTGATAGTTTTTGGTCACCATGTCCTTCAAGATTGTAGAACTAATATATCTTATTCTCTCACACCTAGTTTTTATTCATAGACTAGAAGAGGAAAACGAGCTTTCCTGCTTCTTCAGGTCTCATGGTGGTGTATCTGCAGTGGAAACACTTGGGGCTTATTGCAATGTGATGCAATCCCAGTTGTGTAGTACATGGGCAGTTGAGACTGTAGTTGGATCCACCACATACTGCATTCATTGTGCTGCTCATAAATGAGAAGAATTCATGATGGCTGTGCCACTGGAGAAATTTTGTCAAAGAACCTGCTTAACAGAGCCTGTCACCATCCTCAAAGTCTCCAGTAACATGGTTTTAAATTAAGGTATCCAACATATGTACACATGTTTTGCATATGCACATATGTCCTTCTGGACTGAAAGCTGAAGATCCAAGGACTAAGTATTGCTGTCATTGCTACCTATGCACATGAGCATTTTCACTCTTTATGCATCAGTCTCTTTCCATAATCAACTTATTTTAAATCACAGTAATCTTTGGCAAAACCAACTTCTTGTGGGTTCACAATGGCTTTCTTTTCCTGACTGCTAAAAGATCAGATACTCAGTCTTATTGTCCTCTTCATGCTGCTCTAGTGGTACCCTGGGACGAAAACCTAGCTTAACGAGGTAGCTGAGGATTTACCTTGCACAGAGGAAACCGAGGTGACAAAGCTGGAGTGGCTGGCAATATGTCACCAGCTCCTGGGATAGCTCAGTGGTTTGAGCATTGGCCTGCTAAACCCAGGATTGTGAGTTCAATCCTTGAGGGGGTTACTTAGGGATCTGGGGCAAAATCAATACTTAGTCCTGCTAGTGAAGGCGGGGGGCTGGACTCAATGACCTTTCAGGGTCCCTTCCAGTTCTATGAGATAGGTATATCTCCATATATTATTAATGTAATCAGAGGCAAGCAGAATGGCCCCTAGCAGATTTTACTGCTGCTGGAAATTGGATAGTCCTGAAGCTGCTCTGATTTGTGCTTGGGCTGAAGTGACTTCCAGCCACCAGAATTGGAGGGGAGCTGATGGAAAGCTACCCATCTTCATATCACTGTTCCCCCACAGGTGAATGTTATGCTGCTCTGATACCCTTGAGGATTTGTTCCAAAATAAGCAAATATCCTTCAGGTTGGATTGACATAAAAAATCTACAATGGATTTGCAACCTTTTCCAAGGTAGCCTTGATGGGCTTTTATCATCACATATCAGATTTCAGATGTCTGCAGTTTTCCTGAGCACTCCCGGGTAAAATCAACCCTTTCTGTCCTGTTGTTTCCTATAGAAGGCTAAAATTATCACCACAAGAGGGAGTTATGATATTTCCAGTATATATATTTCCTTTGTAATATCAAAAGGGGGCAAATATAAGTTCTCTTTAGCTGTTATTTTTCACATCTTTAAATTTCACAAGGGTGCTGCTCAACATAAACATTCAATAAAACAAGTGGACAGTAACTTCTGGACCATTTTTAAAAGTCAGCCTAGAGTCTTACACATATTTAGTCTTGGCATTAAGCCTGGACTTTTCATCTTTCTCTTGTCAAGTGTGGGCCTAGCCAAGCTAAAAAAGCAGAGTAGATTTTGATTTAGTTTTGCTCTCTAGGTATCATTCCTGCATCTGCTCCTATTCCCTAGCACATTTAAGCTGAGGCACTGCAGTGCATCAGACATTCTGCTGCAGACCTTTCTTTACAGTGCTTATAAGAGAGGAAACATTTCAACACAGAGAAATGTAATGTTTTGAGTGAAAATGCTGAGCAACATGTACTATCTATTTAAACAGTGCCCTCTCGCTATAACATTTGTTTAATTAGCTGACTTGCACAAAACAAACTTATTTTGCATGCACAAATTGTAAGAACTCTTTTAGTTTTTGCAGTGGAACTGACTGTCTTTATTACTTACAGTTTCATGTGCCAGCAACTTCAAGCACCTGAATACCAATTTAACACTTGTATTTTTGTAAAAGAGAATCTGTTTTCACTGCCATATAAACAGAAAGTTTAATAATACCATCAATATTTTCAATCCATTGTAAAGTACTTCTTTATTACATGTACATACATGTGCATAATCTGAATTTGAATAATTTTGATTTTGCATCCTTAATCTATTATGAATTTTAGATACTGAAAATGAATGCATTACCCTAACTTTTGAGTTGTTTAATCAACTACTTAACTATTAGTCATAGTCAAGGATTTAGAAATAGCTCTTTTGTGTGGTTATAGCTAGACTTGCATCATTGTGGTGCTGAAAGGACAGCTCACAGTAGAACTATTATCAAACTAGTGTCTCCTCAAAATGTATTATTTTACTATAAAATGTAACAGCTTAAGTATCTGAGATGTTGAAGTTATCATAATTTACATATTTATCCTTGTATTCAAGTACTAAAAAGAAAATAATAAGAAATCTTAAGTGATTACTTGCAATTTTTCTGATTAAATCTTGTGAAACATATTACAACATCTCAAATCTTACAACAGTGGACTTTGTGGGGACAGTGAGTTTTTCTCTAAGGGATTCCTGCTTTGGTGTTTTAGTTCAGTGAGCAAATTAAAACACTAGACAATCTCCTTTTTTCAGCTATAGCACCAATTAATGGCTTGGCAGGTCACTGTCACTCAGTTTCCCTTCAAATCACTTGTCTAGGTTCATCATATAAAATGATCTTATCCTGTCATGTCACTCAATGATGAGAAGTCCAAATTAACTAATCTTGAATTGGACAAAATAGGTTAGCTGAATTACAGTGAGGCAATTAATACATTGCCATACTTCTCTCAAAATCTTTACCTAGTCAGTAAGAATTTCAGCCTGTTGCTCTGATATTTTAAAAAAGCTTGAAAAAAATTCTTCATATATTCATTTTTCACATCTTATACCCTTTACATTCCAAAACATTAGTTCCCCAATCCAGCAAAGCATTTAAACATGAGTTTTTAACTATAAGCATGTGAGTAGTATTGAGAGTAAGCATTTTCTTCAATGGGACTTCTTCGCTTAAAGTTAAAACTAAAGATAATGAAGTGATATCTAGTACCTGGAGCAAGGGAGCTGGGACTGAAAAGTAGGACACCAGAGTTCTATTCCTAGCTCTCCCAATGACTCACTGTATGACTTTAGGTAACTTACTGACCCTTTTGGTGCCTCAGTTTAACATATATATTGAAAATATTATGTATGTACCATACTTTTTGTGATCAAATTCGGACCTTAGATACATGGACACAACTCCAGTGGGAGCTCGCAGAATTGCATATCTGTGAGCGGCATTTGACCTTGTAAGTTTATAAAGTGCTTTGAAGTCCCTGAATGAAAGTTGCAATACTATTAACATCACTACTTATTAATGTTTAATTATTGAAATGTCTGTAATAGCTTGTTGTCTCTCATGTACCATAGTTATAACCTTCTAAGTTGAAGAGCTTAATTGCTTTCTCTTTCCAAATTTAAATTATACTGCAAGTTCATGTCTTAACCCTCCCCTCTTCAGCTCCCTCCCCACACTATTGGGTTACTTATAGAAATGCACTAATTTTGTGGCCATTTTGTAGATTTATATATTTGTACTCTAATTCAAACTCTCAGTGGTGTGTCACTAAAAGAACATATCTTGCTGATCTAAACTTGCACTTATTTACTAATTACACTTTTTATTGTTTCTTTGAAATCTAAATGATTTCATGTAACTACAAAGTTCTAGTAATGAGATGAAGTTTCTACAACTCCTGCCTCTTGAGCAATGCATGTGGGTTTTTTTCCCCCAGAAGGATTATTTGTTAAAAATCTCTGTGCTCCGAGGAATTGTTATCATTTCATCAAATCTCTAGGTTCATTAAATTGTTGGCTCTGTTAAGGACTGAAAATGTGTCCATTATATATAAGCACTATTCTGGATCATTTAATGCTTTCCGGTTAATATATGTCTGCATGATGATAAATTTCAGTTTATGAGCCAAATTCTGCTGTCTGAAATACAAAGGTAAACCTACTGATTACAAACTCTCAGTTCTCTCAGTTTAACTGAGAGCTTAGTTTGTCCCTCATTAAATTACACCGTTATTCTTAACAAGTCAAGAAGGGCAAACAACCAGCCTCTTGCTGTAAAGACAAAAATCAGGAGGTACATCATAGTACATGCCAATAGGCCATTTTTCTGTAGAATTTAAAAATGTGCCAGTGGGAGAAAAATATCTTGATATCAGAAATCATTCAGAGCCCCAATGGGACATAAGCACATAGGTGCATCCTCATCTTCTGTGTATGACGAACAACAAGCTCCTCCCTTGCTGCCCCCATATTCAGTACTAGGTGTGTCCCATTTCAGGTGCCATTGTTTCAATGACCTGTGGCCCTACAATTAGTGTTGCCACATTGGGCTATCACAAAGAGGCTTAGAACTGAATAGGTTAACAAAGATTTTTTCTCAGTCATTAAGTCAGCAGTCTGATCTTCAGCACAGCAGGCATTCACATTACACAAAGAGATGAGAGTGGGGATTCTTCATCTGGAGCCTATTTTAAAATCTTTTTTTTTTTAGGAGAAGAAGAATAGAGGTGCAGGTAAGGCAGTGTACTGACACTCAGGGATTTGGTCTTGGCTATGCCACAGTCTTGCAGTGTGACTTTGGACAAGTCACTTAATATCTCTGTGTATTAGCTAATAATACATCTCTACCACAAGGGTGTTGTGAGACTGTATTCATTAATGTTTGTGAAGCACTCTTTTTTGTGATGGGGTCCATATAAGCACTTAGAAAGTAATGCAATCCATTTTGTAACCATGTGCATCTCTCTAAGTAAACCTTTATTTCTGGAAGTTTTTCATAGCTGCTTGCAAATAAATCTTTTTTTTTTTATAATGACAGAATTAGGTTAAACTGCCTTTTGGTGTGCACTTTGGCTTTAGTATTCAGAATAGGTGTAAACAGATATGAGTTCAAGAGCAATTTCCAAAGCAAAGGAAAATTAGTTCCACAGTCACAGATTTGAATGGAGAAGACATCCTGGGTCATCTAATTCAAAACATGGAAGAGGATTTACATCTGTATTTGTCTCCCCAATGTTATATCTACCCTACTTTTAAACACTTCTCATTACATTGCCTCTGCTACCTTCTTAGGCAAATCGTTCCATTGCCTAATTGCCTGCACAACTAAACAGTTTGTTCAAATGTCTCGCCTACATTTTTTTTCCATTTTTAGTTTTATGCTGTGAGTTCTTGCTCTGCGATTACAAGCCCCTCTGTTTTTCTGCCTCTTAACTCTGAATTATTTGTAAACCTTTATCATTGTCATAAGGACACAGCAGCTAGATAAGGAAAAGATCTTTACATTTGTCTCCCAGCAAGGGCAGGATACAGTCCCTTGACCAATAATGGGTCATGACACCAGAAAAGTGATAAGCAAACTTCTTACAAAATGACATACTCAAATACTTCTCTACTATATGTTTACATATAATCTTTCATATTATTTATCATTTTGGAGTAAACATTCCAAAAAATAAACATAAACATGGTATGTGTCATAGCATACCTTGAGCTAAAAAGGGGTAGAGTAGATGTGCTGGGGTGGGGATTGTGATGAAGAGGCCAACTGCTGGTTCACTAATATGTATCAGCAACTCCTTTCAGGCCTCACAAATTCACTACACCTAACACATGGTTTTCATGGTGCTTATCCAAAAACTGTCTTATAAGGGATCGAATGAAAGCCAGTGACATATTGGTCACTAATATTGTGAAATGAATGTGTTAATGGAATTATGAATACTTACTGATATTATGCTTTAAAGGCTGTAACCAAATGTAGGGAATCTAGTTATCTCCCTGCCTTTAATGTAAATTAAATATTGGGAAACCAACACAAAGGAAGCTGTATTTTCATGCAAGTCAACAGGAAAGGCCAGGACAATCTAAAATCAGCATGGGAAGACACCAGAGACTAAAGCCACAGGAGGTTCTCTTGTCACTGGGGTAAAAACATTGAGTTTTGGGGAAATATATGAAGAATGAAAAAGACATTTTGAAATCCATCACTGAGGAACACTCTTGGTGGAGTGGAGTGATTCACGAAAAATCTGGATCCTGATTTGACTGAAAATCAACAAACTGCAAAAGGCCTCTGAGGGTGAGAAACTGTGTTAGTCAAAGTATTGTAGCTGAGGGTACGTCTATACTTACCTCCGGGTTTGGCAGTAAGCAATTGATCTTCTGGGATCGATCCTGGAAGTGCTCGCTGTCGACGCCGGTACTCCTGCTCCGCGAGAGGAGTAGGCGGAGTCGACGGGGGAGCCTGCCTGCTGTGTGTGGACCTTTGGTAAGTACCTTTAAGTTCGAACTAAGGTACTTCGAATTCAGCTACGTTATTCACGTAGCTGAAGTTGCGTATCTTAGTTCGAACTGGGGGGTTACTGTGGACCAGCCCTTAGTCTCTTAGGAAGTAGTACAAACCATTGGCAGCAGCTAAACTTAGGGAAGTAAGGAATTTGGAAGGGTGTGGAGAATGCCAAGAATCCCAGACAAAAACATTGCTGTGTGAGAAGAGCTTTGAATCCTTGGAAAGCTGGGGAAATAAGGGAGGCTGAGGTGGCATGCAGAGTGGAAAGCTGGTAAATTCTGTCCTCCCAGCCAAATAAACAGAAGGCAGTTACTGACCTGACTGTACCCAAACAGCCCAGAGTCTCTTTGCTGCTGCTAGCCCCCCGGGGAAGAGAGAAGATAGAAGAGGTGATTCGAACAGGGTAGGTATGCTGGCTCAGGCAGTTCCAATGGGTGGTTGTGCTAGCTCAGAGGCTACGTCATTGAATTCAGTGGAGTAACACCGGGATAAATTTGGCCCCTTACCATCTGCATCCCAAAATGGTATTTGTTTGTTTGCAGGTGCACATATTGGAATCATAGAATTGTAGCACAGGAAGGAATCTCGAGAGGGCATCTAGTCCAGTCCCCTGCACTCATGGCAGGACTAAGAATTATCTAGACCAACCCTAACAGGTGTTTGGCTAACCTGCTCTTAAAAATCTCCAACGATGGAGATTTCACAACCTTCCTAGGGAATTTATTCCAGTGCTTAACCACCCTGACAGTTAAGAAGTTTTTCCTAATGTCCAACCTAAACCATCCTTGCTGCAATTTAAGCCTGTGTCTTCTTGTCCTAGCCTCAGAGGTTAAGGAGAACATTTTTTCTCCCCCCTCCTTGTAGCCACCTTTTATGTACTTGAAAATTGTTATGTCCCTTCTGTCTTCTCTTCTCCAGACTAAACAAACCCATTTTTTCCAATATTCCCTCATAGCACATGTTTTCTAGACCTTTAATCATTTTTGTTGCTCTTCTCTAGATTTTCTCCAATTTGTGCACATCTTTCCTGAAATGTGGTGCCCAGAACTGGACACTATACTCCAGTTGAGACCTAATCAGCATGGAATAGAGCATGAGAATTACTTCTCGTGTCTTGCTTACAACAATCCTGTGAATACATCCCATGATGATGTTTGATTTTTTTTGCAACAGTGTTATTCATTGAGTCATACTTAGCTTGTGATGCACTGACCCCCAAATCCCTTTCTGCAGTACTCCTTCCTAGGCAGTCATTGCCCATTTTGTATGTGTACAACCGATTGTGCCTTCCTAAGTGAAATAGT
This sequence comes from Malaclemys terrapin pileata, assembly GCF_027887155.1. Taxonomy (NCBI): domain Eukaryota; kingdom Metazoa; phylum Chordata; order Testudines; family Emydidae; genus Malaclemys; species Malaclemys terrapin. The sequence goes on from NC_071505.1 coordinate 33,145,370, forward strand.
TTGCATTTGTCCTTATTGAATTTCATCCTATTTAGTTCAAACCTAGGGTGGCCAGATGTCCCGATTTTATAGGGACAGTCCCGATTTTTGAGTCTTTTTCTTATATAGGCTCCTATTAACCCCACCCCCATCCCGATTTTTCACATTTGCTGTCTGGTCACCCTAATCAAACCATTTCTCCAGTTTGTCCAAGTCATTTTGAATTTTAATCCTATCCTCCAAAGCACTTGCAACCCCTCCCAGCTTGGTATAGTCCACAAACTTTATAAGTGTACTGTATATGCCATTATCTAACTCATTGATGAAGATATTGAACAGAACCAGACCCAGAACTGATCCCTGTGGGACCGCACTTGATAGCCCCTTGCAGCTTGACTGTGAGCTACTGATAACTACTCTCTTGGAACGTTTTCCAAACCAGTCATGCACTCCCCTTATTGTGAGCTTTCATCCAGTTTGTTTTTCAAGTCTATTCCTTTTGCTACTGTTAAAGCAGCATACTCTCACCTTGTACATATTTTTTACTGGGTATTTTCCCCCGCTAGCCCACAAGTATACAATGGTACACTTTTATCTAAATTAAATCTCATTCTCTTTAAGTGCACCCATCTCTCTACATCCTCCAGGTTATTCTGCAATTGCAGTCATCTGTGGACTTCCTTTGAAATCCCTTATATTTAGTATTTTGTGCAAATGTGCATTTAAGTGAATCCTAGAGATCATTAATAAAATTATTTATTTAATAGTATTGTTCCTAACACGGACCCCTATGGAATTCACTGGATATATCCTCCCAGACTGATGATATACCGGTAATTATCTCTATGGGGTAGATTTTTGGTTTCCTTGGCTGAGCAGGGGAATAAGGGGGAAAAGGTCCCCCTAGTCCTTGTTTGATCTACTGGTATCTTTGGGTCCAGATCTAGTGTGGAACATAACCCCTGCTTTCTAGACACACCCATCTTCAGCAAGTGGGTGGAGAGGAGTGGAGAGTGAAAGTATGATAGCCCCTGCCCCGCCATGTACTCTGGATAGAATGGCTGGTCAAGTGCAAGAAGAAATTAAGTTACACATGTTCAAGGCTGCAGTAACTTACTTTCATGGGAGGGGAGGGTGGAGTAGGGAGTAATAAAAAAGCAAGGAAGGAATGCACTTTCCGGAGAAGTTTCACATTCACTTTCTCAGGTTGCTCTTGGGGGAAAATGTAAGTGCTACCCTATAGCCAGGGCTGACCCTAAAGGCTCAATCAAGCCATCTTTTTTACTGTCTGTCAACTAATTTGGTATCTACATTACAGAAGATGCAATTTCGGTAATAGTTTTGATGCAGAGATGTATAGAAAGCCCTACAAAAGTCTAAGAATTTGAATCTTAAATCAGTTATGTAGGAAACACAATTAACAATAATTATGTACTCACTACTAAACTTCTACTCGAAAACAGTAATTTAAAAAAATATAAAACTCACAGGATCTATCCTTCTCCTGCCAACTTTCTAGGTAATCATTTTTTTCTTTTTACTATGTAATAATTTAATCCTCCTGTGGGGAAATTTTTTTTTCCCCTCAGGGAATATATTTCATGGTAAAACAACAGAAAACACCACAAAAACAGTCAAACCAACAATAATGTATCTTCCCTGGTTATTTTTATCTTCTTCAAAGATGGTAGATATTTCACATTTTGTGGCAGGGTAATCCTCTTTGATAACATTGTATTCATACACACAAATAGATAGTGATATAAACAGAATATTAATATAGTTTGAACAAGGAGTTTACCAGAGCAACTGTCTACAAAATTCAGCTCAGATAATCAGCCAATCAGGAGAGAGAACCGCCACAAAGAAATGCAAATGTAAACTTCTGTTTCTAAGTTTTGAGCATAAATTTCATCTGCACAAGGAAAAAGTTAATCCCACTCAGAATTTTACATATATATTATTATTTTGATGGCTGCTGTATCAGATTCAGATGACTTCTTGGTGCCATCTTTATGTGAGAAGCAGCAGAGAAAATACATCAGATATTTATCAAAAGGATGAGAACAATTTCCTTATGGCAAAGTACATTGCAATAATTTTTCATAGTAGGAGGGTCAAGGGCTCAAATACTGATCTCATCCTCTTACTCTGATAGGACAATATTGTCGATAAGCACCTTGGTTCCTATGGTTTCAGTTTGATGCCAGTCGTACATTCTTACATCAAACAACTTCTCCCTTGCTAATCTCCTGACTAACCTTAACTCTCAGGCAATAGTCTTCGATGTGCAATTAATCATAGCCATGCCAATACTATCTAATATTTCAGTTTACTACCTGACATATGCACCCACTTCAGTAACTTTTCTGTATTCTTGAAAGATAAAATCAGAGCAAAAGAAAAGTGAAATCCCAGATAAAAGTCAGATTTAAAGATCTAATGATAAGGAAAGTGTGTGTGTATGTGGAGGGTGAGAATGAGAGAAAGAGAGAGAAACAACTTTTTTGCATGATGTCTACGGGAAAAAATAGAAAACAATCTAAAAGGTGGTTGATATTTAAAATCTTGGCAATTACATTTTAATATTTAAAATATCCTCTTTCTTCAGCTGGAACAGAAAATTGATACTGGTTAGATGATTTTTGGCATTTCCTCTTCTCTAAATGCTAGGAGTAAATTGCCATTACTGATAACAGTTTAATTGCTGTTTTCTCTTTTTTAAAGAATTCCCTGGTGTTCCATTAATATTTTGTGAAATGGTATTTTCCTCTCGTTTCCTCATGGTAACAAACCAAAGTTGTTCATGGATCTCACTTTTCTTGGCACTACAGATTAGTTTTTACTTAATACAGGTTGAGTATTACTAAAAGGCAATAACTAGACAGATAATTTGTACTGTCTGTTGTTCTTTTGAGACAGTATGTGAATAGTTAGTCCCTTTCCAAAAAGAAAGCGAGAGCCTTCTCCTAGTTTCATTTGTACTAGGTATACATGTGAGTGTGTATTTTATTAAAATAAAGTGATCACAAAAACCATCCTTAAAATCAGAAAGAGTTTATACACACTATCCCCAGCCTCTTGCAACACACACACACACACAAATTATATAAGGAAAGACTATGCAAATCTTACTTCTAAATGTTCAGCTTTGTAGGTTGTTAGATCCCTAATATTATCTGAACATAATTTATTTTGTTTCATTTCCTTTTGCACTTTCAGAAGTGATTTCAATTGAATCATTTATAGATCTTCCATTCAGATTGTAACAGCTATTTTTAAATGGATAAATCTCAATGGCCTGAGGTGTTTCCAAGATGCTTTTGAGCTGGGTAAGGAATACATTGAGCCTTGACACATCCTCAAAGCACTGTGGCATAGATTTAAAATATACAGTTTAAAAATCTCTCGATAACCCCATTATCTATGGATCATTCAGACAATAGGCTATAACTTGGAGCTCTAAAGGTATCTTAATCAACAAATTATTTAGGCTGAAGCTCACATGAAATATTTACATAAAAATATGGTGTACTTGCAAAAATAAAATTAATAATCTAATCCACATGCTGCAACGGATGCATGAAAACTATGATGTATTATTTGCATACTTTAATATTTATTTAAATTGTCTTTTGTATAAAACCATTCAAAGTATAATATTACTGTTATTGGGAAATATGAAAATCATTTTGCAATGGCTCACAAAACAGAAATGCTAACAGACTCTGTGTGGCATTCTGTGTCTGTTCCTGCATGGGTATGCAAGTGAGGTGAAGAGGTCTCAAGAAGCTTCCTCTCCCTTGCTCAGAGACCAGCCACAATCTCTGCTGTTGAGTACAAATATCCAGAGAGTCTAGGTTGGATAGTATGATACTAGACTTCCAAAAAGAGTGGAATAAAAGTGGAGCCATGATTCTACCCTATTTAGAGTTGAGCAATCTCAGCATGTTGCACCATGTTAAGGGGTGTCTTAGCCTTTATTTTGGGATATGCTTCAACACCGATAAAGTGACTGACCGAACCAGAATGCCTTGTGGAACTTTCACTGGTGTTGATTCCTTCCGTGCGCTGCTCATCAATGCAGGATGTGGCTTAATACACACAATATTACTCTGCCTGTGGTGGGCATTACCATTTCAGTAACTGGCTTTTGTTGTTGTTTGTTAGATGCTTCATTTCTTGTTCTAATTAAAGTTTGCTGTTTTAAAATAGTGTATGCATGCATAAAAAATGCTCCTGGTAGAACTGTAAAATCCAAAACTAAATGTATGAGGACGATGGATCTTCATTAACTCTAGTGATTTATCTCTCACTGTGCTGGTACTGTGATACATACAAAAACAAACCGTATGTGGGGGAAAGGGTGATTGCGAAGGGGGAGGGAGGGAGAGAGAGAGAGAGTGTGTGTGTGTGTAGTGATGCTAACCTTCAAATTCTGACATTACCCCCACTACAAATATACGTGTATGGGCCTTCATTTAATTAATTCCTCATAGCACAGAGTCCCGAATTGACCCCCAGATTATTTTATAGTAATCTATTTTCTCCTGCTTAACAAAAGAAGTCTCATACTACTTGGTAATATTTAGCCAGTGAGACTGGATTAGTGCTTTACTTTTTTTAATATCCCAAAGATAGATTACATTTTACAAGCCATTCATGTATAATATAATGTTTTATATTACAGAATTACAAATAAATTTGCATTTTAAAATGAGATACTTGAAAACCACTCCCTCCTTTTCTTACTTAAGATTGTGAAATAGAATGAAGTCCTGAACCTAGGCCCAACAGTAACGTAACATTTTAAAACTTCTGGGGCCCATTTACTGCTGTAAATGGGCCCCAGTTTTATGCAGGTGTAGCACTTCTGAAACTCGTGAAATTGCATAGACATAAACCTGGAGTAACACAGTGGTAAATCAGGTCTTTTTTCTTTGTTAAATTTCAATTATTGTTAATTTTTGGGTCTACTTTTAGCTTGTAGCGAGGCGGTGGGATACCCCACAGCCCCGCTGAGGGTCAAACCTCCCCTAACACCAACGTGGGCGGAGCCACCAGGTCCGGCGCCCGCCCCTCAGAGGTCACGGCGCTGAGAATCCAAAAATTTTAAACTGTTTTTTGGTGGCGGAAGAGTGCGGGGGAGCATTGTTTGGGATCTATTTTTTGACTGTTCCTAAGGGATTTGTATAAGAGATTTCCTCACCCAGCATTAATACCATCCAGCATGCTTCACATTTTACTAGGACAGCCACTCCCACATCTGCAGCTGTGCACAGCACACCTCAATTGCAGTAGGACTGTGGCAGTGCATCTGGGGTTCGTGGTAGGTATGCCATATTTGTGCAACAGCCCCCTTTCCCACACAGCAGAGTATGAAGAGCTGGGGGAAGGAGTCAAAAGAATCTATAGGGACCGGATGGCTGTCCCTCATCATCAACCCTTGCGGTGTGCAGAGGAGTCAGTGGTTTGAACATAGCCACAAGGTTTTAGTCACAGACCCTCCAGTTTATTCATCACAGTTTTACCATCCTGTGGCATGTTGGGGCATACAAGGAGCATCCTTATGTGGAACCGTGCTTTTCCTGCTTTCTCCACTTTACTTTCCCTATCTACCCTCAGACCTTTCCTATGCTGTGCTGCTTTATTGTATGTCTATCAGTAGGCACTGCTGGCACCTTAAAACTTTGCAATCTCTTACTTTTACTCATTGCTTATTCTGCATGGCATTCCCCAGGGACCTCTGTCTTCAGACACAAAGTACTCATTTTTTCTGGGATAAATGGCCAATATTTCTGTCCACTTGCTGTTGTTACCAAACTGTACTATAAGAGGATGCCAGCATTCAGGCCAGGTGCATCAACAAGAAATGATGTTGATAAATATGTATGCCCCAAATTTAGATTTCTTAATTTCTTCTGTTAGTAACACAGGTTATAACTTAGTTTCAAATACCATTTTAATCAGTAATACTTTTGGTGTGATGGAATTCTCATCACATGTTGGACTAATACAAATTAAACCATTATATTTTAATTCTGGAGACGCCTTAAAAAGATCTATCTTAACTTATGCAGACAAGTCAGTTGAAATGGTGGAAACAATTTTTTTTCTTTGACTAATGAGACCTAGCATTGGATTTATTTTTTACACTTCTGATTGCTTAGTTGACGACACTTTTATTATTTTGAGCACCCCAAAGGAGTGCTGTGTACCAGTAAAGATATGGGTTGAGATTTTTCAAAGCTAGCTAGATTTACCCACTCAACTTCCTTTAATTTCAAATGGGATTTGTGTGGCTAACTCCCCTTAGTCAGCCCTGAAAATCTCAACCATGGCCTCTTACCTGAACAGCTGATTGGTAATGATTTTCTACCCTGAATACAATCTCAAACTAGGCCTGGATCTTGCAACTGGAGCCACCTGGGCAATGTCTTGCAGCCTCACAGCCCCGCTTTGGCTTCACTAGGCTCCTCCGGGATGTAAGAGATCACCCATCCTATGACACAAGTGAGGGTCATAAACAAACCAAAAAAAAAAAGGGGAGGGGAGAGGAAGTACAAAAGGCCACTGTAATATCAAAAATTACTCAGTAAGGGATGCACCCATTTGGATGGTTCTGTCAAATTAATATTTTTTTATTTCTTCAAATGTACATAGGTATCTACAGGGAGCCATTCTATGGTTTTGGTACCTAGCCCATAAATTAAAAGCCTGAGTGGAAAATGATTTTTTTGGCATGCCCCAAAAGTTAACAAATCTGCCATCTGGTGTACAAGGCACAGGGGAATGAGTTCCAGAGTCAAGGAGCAGCTTGCTACCTATAGACTCACTGGTTACAGGGTTCATCTTTCTGGGATATGACACCAGTGCTTTTGGATCAGAACCAGCTGCCTTTTAAGTATTGTTTAAAATGTAAGGTGTTTGTGCTGTTGGTGTATAAAGCCCTAAAGGGGCTAGGTGGCTTCCCTTAAATATTGCATCTCTTCCTATGTTATAGTGCCACCTTAAAATCAGAGGGTGGCCTAAGCTGGAGCCCCACTTATAAGAGATGGGACAGTTGGTGGGTATGGTCTGTGCGGGCCCATTAGCTGTGCAGTTCACTCCCCATCCCCTCGCAGTCTGAAGTATTCCTAGTTCACCAACCTTCACTGCATTCTGCGAGGCCCATTTGTTTCCCCTAGTTGGGAGGGATGTGGAGGACTCCTGTGGGAGACTGTAAATATCTAAGTATGTCTTCAGCTGCTAAGTTATTAGATATGTCTATTAGGCATAAGGCCTAGTAATACATTTTTATAACTGTTTTTAAGTGGGTTGCAGAGTACCTAATGGAAAGGGTAGGTGATTTTTTATAGAATACGCATAAAAATATTACATAATAATAATAAAAACAAATAGGCAACGTGACAGAAGTGAGGAATTAAGGATTTGAATAACTGTAAGGGAGGTGGCTGGGTGGAAGGTGTTCTATGGTTACAGCATAGAAGAGGAAGGCATATGGTAGTGTAGTTCTACTGCAACATCATCGTAAGTTTGCCTGGCATCTTGGTCATGTCCCCTTGCTCATTGCTTTGTAATTTAATACATGGCTCAAGGGCTCATTCTGGGCTATAGACCCTTTTACCTAATCTTAGCCAGCTCAAATACATCCTAAATCAATAGTGGACAAAAATTATTACCAACTGATGGCTGTTATATGTGAAAAAGTCAAATGAGATCCTAGTGGGCAACAGTCCACCTGACAAAAAACTACTGGCACAGTTCTTTCTCTATAAATAAAGAAAAGGAATGAGATTTAACCCAGAATAGAAAGTCAGTTAAATATTGTAGGGACAAGAGAAGAGCAGCAAAACAGCACAATGAGTTTATGCTATCCAAAAAGAGTAAGAAGAATAAGAAGAGATTTTACAAATGTCTCAGAAAGAATTAACACTAGATAAAAAGTTGGCCCATTAATAAAGGAGAAGTTGATTATATTGACTATTCTAGAATATGAGATACAGAATCCCTTTTAAGAATCTGTACTTTGCAAGAACAAATAAATACAAGTGGTCTAGACTGTCAGGAAATAACATAGAGCTTATTAATGTAGCACCCACTTAAGTAAGTGAAGTGAAGGGAGAAAGGGAGCAATGTTTAGGAAGCCACAGAGAAAGAAAATTGTTAAAAAGACATAGAATGGTGAAACAGATGTGAACTTGTAATCTGACATGGTAGATGCATGTATATCATCTCATAGATCAGGGAAATCTGTCAGAGCTTCTTTAAGGTATTTTTTCAGTGAAACTACCTGTATATTCTTCTTCATCTTAGCATACACGCAATGTGCCTCAGGTGGCACATGTCTAGGATTCATCACCGAATTTGGTCTGCTGGTTGGATCATTAGCTTCCCCGACTTGGGCCAAGTACTGACGGGGAATGCTGATCCATTCCCCTCATCTCCCCTCCCCCCCCACCCTGGTATTCACTAGCTGGAGATCTGGCCCAATATTTAGATCACCCTATACTGTTCTGAGTATCTCAGTAGCAGACGGATGTTTAAAAATTGTAAGGGAATCTGAGGACAGAAACAAAAATCACTTAAGGGGGAGAGGAATTAATTTATGCAGGGTAATTAGAAGAATTTTCTCACACACACACACACACACACACACACACTCTCTCTCTCTCCATTTTTTATACTTGTTTTTACACTATGATATCCAAATTGGCCAGATTACAATAAAAGGTGGGAAAAGATAATCTAATGCTCATACAGAAGTATGTGATGGGTGTAACCATGATGAAAGTATAAATAGGAGTAACAGGATGAAGCTGAGCAAAGTAAACTGTTAAACTGAATGTCAAGGACATCCCAACTCAGAGATGATGTATAACTGTTGATGGGGAGCGGGGAATGGGGACAGTTTAACAGGTTTGATGGTATGCAGCAGGGTTAAGGGCAGGGCATATAAACCCTAGCAGAAATCTGGGGAGGGGTGGCCCCTCCACATGCCACCTCTGTCCCAACTGGTAGACCTGACATCAGTTACTTGGGAGATTATTCCATCCTAACCAATCCATCAACTGAGTAACACAGAAGTAAACTAAATAAAGTTCAGGTGGGAACAATCAGAGACAGGCAAAAGGTTTGGCCTAGATAACCTAAGAAAAGATCTTTTATGAGCTCTAATTGGTATGGTTCCAAGAAAGCAGTGGATTCCAGATGCGTAAGTGCATATGGGGTAAAGCCATCCCTGCCATATCTGCATTATACCAGGCACGAATTTGGACTATATTGAACAAAAAGAAATTAAATCCCCAAATCTATTGTCCCACAAAAGACATTCAACACAACTGAAATTAAGGGTTTGATTACAGGTATGAGTAGGGGGATCTTAAAATGGCCCTGCAGTAATTTCAAAGAACTGAAACACTTTTTTAAATTACAAAATACCACAGTTCTTCTTTAAGTAGTGACCCTGCTGGGTGTTCTCTGTGCGTGCACAAGCAATCCATATACCTGAGACCAGAAGATTCTTCAACAGCAACGTCTGTTGGTCCACATTTGCAATGTGCATCTCAATGCGCTGCAGACCAACTACACTTCCAGTTCCTTTCAACCACTCTGGTCCGAGATGGATCTCCTCAGTGTTCACAGCTTTGCTAGCATTGATTTCTTGCTATGAAAATTGATTTCCCCCCCTTTAAACCTAGACACTAAAACTAATTAGTTAGTTAATAGTGTTTTGGGGGCTAAAGAGCCCCCCCCTTCCCCTCTTCCCTGTCCTGGCATTAAGTATGCCTAAGATCCTAGACTTCAATTCCTGTGTGTCCTACCCCATGGTCTTTCTGTTTAGCCATCTACTACTTCCGCTTGTATTGTCTCAGGGAGTCTCACTTTCCTTCTAAGTGAGAGATCTGTTGTGCCTACCCTTCTCAAATGCAGCAATCCTGTGAGTTCTGGCTCTGAAGACACCTCATGGAACTCTCCACAAGGCCCAAACCACTCCTGAACCCTTTGACCCCCTGTACACCAGTTGAAGTCACCAAACAGGTGACTGGTATGCAGCTCTTGATTTGAAAGATTCCTACTTTCACAGACATTCACCCAGTGCACAAGAAATTCCTGAACTTCATGGTGGGCCTAAATCATTACCACGATAGAGTTCTCCCTTTCGATCTCTCAAGGGCCACAAGTGTTTTCACAAAGGTGCTCTCCATAGTAGCAATGTAGTTCTGTTGCCATGGCAGCCCATTTCCTCACCTTGACGACTGCCTGCTTACATGGAGGTCATCTTGGGAAGTCCAATAGAGAATTCTCACCCTCCTCAGCCTCCTGTAATTTTTAGGATTCCAGGTAAACCTAGAAAAGTCCACTTTAATCCACCCCCCGCCCCAAATTATAGATTTTATTGGAGCAACTCTGGATTCTCCTTCAGCCAGAGCTTTCTTACCTCAGGGCAGATTCCTCACGGACCTCAACACCCAACTTTGCCTGAGCACTCAGACAACAGCTTAGTCATGCCTGGACATCTTAATGTCTTCAGGAATTGGTTAAAGACAGTCTATATCCCAAATTGAGATTCTCTAGGCAAAGGAGTCTCAATTCCCTAGACCATCCTGACAGCTCTCACCTGGTGGGAAAACCCATGTGTTATAGGAGTTCCCTTTGTTTTGCCTCAACTACAGTAATTACAGATACCTACCCTGGGGGATGGAACAGGGACACCTGGACAACAACGTGGCTCAGGGCTCTTGGACCCATCAAGAATCCAGACTACGTATCAACCTCCTTCAAATTTGAAGAGAATACAAAGTTTGCAATAAGATTTTTCCTTTCATACACAATCTACATGTTCTGGTCATGTTGGACAACATGACAACATAAACAAGTAGAGGGGTATGAGGTCCACCCCTCTTAGCATAGAAGTGGTCATACTCTAGAATTGGTGCATCTGATTAGGCTTTAACCTGCTTTAACCTTCCAGGGATAACAAACAGCTCATCGGACAATCTCAGCAGACACTTCCACAGAGACCACGACCGGGAACTCCACAACTCAGTGATACTGAGCATCTTCTGACAGTGGAACTTCTTGGCATCACAAATAAACAAGTATCTAGCTTTCTGCTCATATGCAGGTCAAGAGGACACATTCTTGGTGCAGTGGTTGGAACCACTAATGTTTGCATTCCCACCCAAGATGAAGCAAGATAAAATGACACTAATTCTAGTGGTGCCTTGGTGGCCAAGTTCATTTTAGTTCACCTCCATCCTCCAGTTGACCCCTCCCTGCCCCCTAAGCCACACATTTATGACTGCTGCCAAATCTTCTGACCCAGGATAAGAGAGTGACCATCCATCAACCCAGTGCTTTTCCATCTCACAGCTTGGTATTTGGATGGATGACTAATGTAGAGAAGTCATGCTCAGGAGATCCAGTCCATCCACAATAACAGCAGGAAATTCTTTGTAAGTAAATATTATACAGCCAAATGGAAGTGGTTCTCTATCTGATGCTAGCACCATCATGCTAGCACCATCCAGGGGAGGCAGACTTCCCTATTATCCTGGAGCGTCTGTTAGCATTAAAGACATCTGGTTTATCTATCAGCACACTGTGTGTATATTTGGCAGCGATTAATGCCTTTCATCCTCCAATAGAAAATTTCTCATTCACCCATCCTATGCCTATGAGGTTTTTGAAAGACCTTCTCAGAACCTTTCTTCCAGTATCAACTGCTTCACTGAATCTTATACCTTAATCTGGTACTGTCAGAGCTTATGAATCCACCATTTGAGCTGTTAGCTTCATGCTCTCTTCTACATCTTTCTATAACGGTAGATTTCCTGATAGCAATTACCTCCACTAGACAGCGTGGCATCCCCTCCATACATTATGTTCCATAAATATAAGATGCCTTTGAGTTTGCAGCCCACATTCACCTTAGGATATTTCTGATTTCACTTTGAATTAACCCACACATCTTCCCATTTTCCATCTTAAACTTCACACTACTAGAGAAGACAAGAAGCTTCATTCTTTGGATGCCAGTAGAACACTGGTGTTTTACCTGCAGAGGACAAAGGCCTCCTTTAGGAAAACCCCCAAGCATTTTCATCACTGAGCAGAAGAAAGGGGAGGCAATCTCCTCACAAAAACTGTTGTAAGGGATTTTGAGCTGCATCCTGTTTTGATGTGAACAAAGAGGAACTTCCCCTCTTCATGGAGTAAGGGCCCATTCTACCAAAGCTCAAGTTATCTCTTTCACTTCTCTTAAGGGTGTACCACCTACACATCTGTAAAGAATCTACATGGGGCTCCTTTCATACATGTACTAACTAGGCATTACACCCTGGTATAGCTGGTAAATGGGAAAGGTTCAGAGAAGAGCCATGATAATGATTAAAGGATTAGAAAACATGCCTTGGTGTTTGAGCTCCTTAAGTATATCTAATTAAGAAAGAGAAGGTTAAGGACTGACTTGATCACAGTCTATAAGTACCTCCAGGGGGGAAAAATATTTGCTCTTCAAAACTATAACAAGATCCAATGGCTGGAAGCTGAAGACAAATAGAGTCTGGAACTAAAGTACACATTTTAAACAGTAATTAATCTCTGGAACAATTTACCAAGGGTTGTGGTGGATTCTCCATCACTGGCAATTTCAAAATTAAGACTGGGTATTTTTCTAAAAGACATACTGTAGTTCAAATAGAAATTAGTTCAGGAAAATCCTAGGGCCTGTGTTTTTGGAGGCGGTCAGACTAGAAAATCACAGTGGTCCCTTCTAGCCTCATAGTTAAGGCTGCGCGTCTGTCATGGAATCCATGACCTCCGTGACTTCTGCAATGGCGGTATGGCTGTCTCTGGGCCTGTCCGAGCAGCTCAGGCATCCCCTGGGCCAGTTGCACTGGCCACTGCTGGGACAATCTCTGGCCCCCACTCCCCCAGCAGCAGGAGATGGTGGGGGGCTTAGGGTGGGGGGCTGGGGCATGGGAGGGGATGAGACCTCTGGGCAGCACTTATCTTAGGTGGGCTCCCCGGAAGTGGCAACATGTCTCGCCCTCCCTCAGCTCCTAGATCCATGTTGCCTCTGCCCATGGGCACCTCCCCCACAGCTCCCATTGTCCACTGTTCCCAGCCAATGGGAGCTGCAGAGCTGGCAGTACATAGAGCTAGGAGCTTAGGGAGGGACATGTCACCACTTCCGAGAAGCTGGGTAGGAAGGCTGCCAACCCCTCCTCCCCCAGCACTTGCAGCACCCCCCGGGTCACCTCCCCAGCACTTGTGGCACACCCACAAGCACCCAAGATTTAGTCAGGGTATAGTACAGGTCATGGACAGGTCATAGGCCGTGAATTTTTGTTTACTGCCCATGACCTGTCCATGACTTTTACTAAAAATACCCATCTCTAAAACGTAGCCTTACTCATAGTCTATGAACCTACAGAATTAAACAGAAAAATATATATTTGCTACTGAGTTTCTTACAGCGGTTTTATAATACTATAGTGAGATGATCACTACCAAATTGTATGGGATGTAAGAGAAAAACAATGAGCTCATCTGGACACAATTTTTACAAGGCCTTTGTGTTTCTTAAAAAAAGGGAAAAGAAAAATTGGAAATTTTATATGGTTCTCCTATTATCTTCCATGCAGCGGGATAAGCACACACCTCAAATACTCATTGGGATTGCTCCCTGACAATAACCGGGGGAAACATTTCCACCTCCACCAGCTCTGTGGTTGGAGAGTACCTTCTGCTTGGGGATCTCTCACTTCTACAAAAGTGCAGTTGAGATGTTTCTGCAACACTATCTCCTTCACTCATCTTTGTAGGGGAGGGGATTGGGATTCATCATCATCATCTCCCCATCAATTCTGTAGTCTAATTGGAAAAGAAAATACAGGCTGAGGTTAGTGTCCCTGGTAGCAGCCACAGCTTGGGCATATCCCCAGAACACATTGCTCCATTGCATCTGTGCTACTGGGGGATACCTGGGGTAGAGCTACAACAGAGGCTTTGGACATCTGCACAGATAGCTCTGCATATCTCTCAGAATCTGTGGGGCTTGGAAGTCGGTCTTATGGCCTGTTCCATTGGGGTGACACACCAAATCTTGCCCTCCACCTTCTCCCTGCCCTTGATAGACCGCCATAGGGAAATTTCTAAAAGGGGATTTATTCATATACGGCTACACTGGGCATTTGCAATATTGTTATTGGATTTAGCTATACCATTATCTTTAAAATTTTATATACCTCTATGCAGCTGACATGTTGAAAGGTCAGGGCTATTTTTGAATAGGACTCACTTTGCTTGAAAGGTCCAAGATATTTAGAAAATATATAAACTTGCTGAACCATATTTAGTACAGCATGCCAGATACCACTTTCCTCCCAAATGGGATTTCCTACGGAAACTCTTGTTGCTATGAGACTGAATAGCTTTCTGCAATGTGAGCTCTCAAATTTTGCTCTCACAGTGTTGTACACTGAGTTTGAATTCTGATCTCTTAATAGTGTAAGGATATACTCCAGAGTTCACTGAAGTACATGGGAGTCTCTTTACAACCTTCAATAGGCTCTGGATTAGACCCTAAATGAGGAGTAGCCCCTAAATAGTCACACTGGTTTAAACCAGTGTAAATGCAAGATGAATTAGGCTCATTGATTTCAGTGGGTTGACACAGGTGCAACTAAGAGGAGATTTTGACCATAGATTCATAGATAGATTCATAGATTCTAGGACTGGAAGGGACCTCGAGAGGTCATCGAGTCCAGTCCCCTGCCCGCATGGCAGGACCAAATACTGCCTAGACCATCCCTAGTAGACATTTATCTAACCTACCCTTAAATATCTCCAGAGACGGAGATTCCACAACCTCCCTAGGCAATTTGTTCCAGTGTTTAACCACCCTGACAGTTAGGAACTTTTTCCTAATGTCCAATCTAGACCTCCCTTGCTGCAGTTTAAACCCATTGTTTCTGGTTCTATCCTTAGAGGCTAAGGTGAACAAGTTCTCTCCCTCCTCCTTATGACACCCTTTTATATACCTGAAAACTGCTATCATGTCCCCTCTCAGTCTTCTCTTTTCCAAACTAAACAAACCCAATTCTTTCAGCCTTCCTTCATAGGTCATGTTCTCAAGACCTTTAATCATTCTTGTTGCTCTTCTTTGGACCCTTTCCAGTTTCTCCACATCTTTTTTAAAATGCGGCGCCCAGAACTGGACACAATACTCCAGCTGAGGCCTAACCAGAGCAGAGTAGAGCGGAAGAATGACTTCTCGTGTCTTGCTCACAACACACCTGTTAATGCATCCCAGAATCATGTTTGCTTTTTTTGCAACAGCATCACACTGTTGACTCATATTTAGCTTGTGGTCCACTATAACCCCTAGATCCCTTTCTGCCGTACTCCTTCCTAGACAGTCTTTTCCCATTCTGTATGTGTGAAATTGATTTTTCCTTCCTAAGTGGAGCACTTTGCATTTGTCTTTGTTAAACTTCATCCTGTTTAACTCAGACCATTTCTCCAATTTGTCCAGATCATTTTGAATTATGACCCTGTCCTCCAAAGTAGTTGCAATCCCTCCCAGTTTGGTATCATCCGCAAACTTAATAAGCGTACTTTCTATGCCAATATCTAAGTCGTTGATGAAGATATTGAACAGAGCCGGTCCCAAAACAGACCCCTGCGGTACCCCACTCGTTACGCCTTTCCAGCAGGATTGGGAACCATTAATAACAACTCTCTGAGTACGATTATCCAGCCAGTTATGCACCCACCTTATAATAGCCCCATCTAAATTGTATTTGCCTAGTTTATCGATAAGAATATCATGCGAGACCGTATCAAATGCCTTACTAAAGTCTAGGTATACCACATCCACCGCTTCACCCTTATCCACAAGGCTCGTTATCCTATCAAAGAAAGCTATCAGATTGGTTTGACATGATTTGTTCTTCACAAATCCATGCTGGCTATTCCCTATCACCTTACCACCTTCCAAGTGTTGGCAGATGATTTCCTTAATTACTTGCTCCATTATCTTCCCTGGCACAGAAGTTAAACTAACTGGTCTGTAGTTACCTGGGTTGTTTTTAGTTCCCTTTTTATAGATGGGCACTATATTTGCCCTTTTCCAGTCTTCTGGAATCTCTCCCGTCTCCCATGACTTTCCAAAGATAATAGCTAGAGGCTCAGATACCTCCTCTATTAGCTCCTTGAGTATTCTAGGATGCATTTCATCAGGCCCGGGTGACTTGCAGGCATCTAACTTTTCTAAGTGATTTTTAACTTGTTCTTTTTTTATTTTATTTTATTTTCCATCTTGGAGTATGTCCTTGCATAAACTTGCCAATAAGTAAAGAAATGTATTGCACAAGATTTTTCAAAACTTTTATCTCCAAATCCATTATTTTCAAATATGTGGACCATATTGCTCATTCTGGATCTCATACATTCCAAGTTTGATGCATTTTAAAAACCATTTCTGAGCTATTTTTATCCAATGACTAAAAATCACAAGTTATTTCAATTTTATTCATGCTGTTACAACTCAAATTCATGGATTTTCTTCATACATTAAAAAAAAACCCCACAAACTGTGGACTGAAAGCAGATGTGGTATATTTCAGATCTGTAGGCACAGTTCTGAATGAAAGGTTTTACAAATGGAACATCTCAAATTTAACTATAATGTTGCTTCTGTGAAACTACAATCTTCAAATATTTTAAATGAGGGCAGCAAATGGGTTTATAGGGATATAGCAGTTTTATGAAGTAAAAAACTGAAAAGATAGATATTTTTACTGTTTCTCCACTCTTTGTCACTGAAGAACCAAAAAGCTTAGAGAACAGACTGTATCCCAAGCAGGATCAACAACAAGAGACAGCTGCCCACCAACATTTTATCTCTAATTTAAAATGGAGTAAATCTTTTTTTTCCATTGGCTTGTAAATATATGGAAGCACCTATTACAAGCTACATTTTAAGCATTTAACAAAAAGATATCAAAACACCACTGACTAATTTTTAGGATTATTTTCTTAGTTTAATTCTACCTTAAAAATCATTGGATGAGCTTTATTCTCAATCCACCCTAAATCCCTGAGAAAATATTAATCACTGACATATTACAATAAAACTGTACAAAAGTAGAGACAAATAGTCTAACTAAAATAATAACTGTTGCTTATTGAACTGGCATGACATTCTAGTGGTAATTAAAGGGTCAGTTTAATCCATGGAGTTATACCAGAGATGAGGACTCACATTGCTCATATGCTTGCCGGGTTTGGGTTGTTTTATACAATCGGCTTCCTATTAGTGCTGCCTTTAGCCGGCTCGCTCACAGTACGTTACAGGTTTCAAATAATGAGATTGAATCACAGGTTCTCTAAGGGGCAAAGGGTGACTAGTGAAAGGGCAATGCGGCCTCTTTCCCCTAGCTCCCCAGCACCAACAGTGTGGGTCTAGAATCAGCACCTGAAATAATCGGTCCCCTCCTTACCCCCGCCCCCAGAAAAAAGAGTTGAGGACTGGCTTGTCCCCTGCTTCTCAGTAGTGGGTTGGAGGGTTATCTCCACGGGCAAGGAAGCGGCGTGGGGAGGAGGAAAAGGGAAGGACAAGTGTGATCATCACAGCTCCAACCCTTCTCCTCCATGTTTACTCCTCTGATCCCCTCCCTCGTTTCTGCTCCCTTCTCCCATTCTTGCTTAGTCGCCCCGCTTCTGCACCCACTTTCCCTCCTGGCACCCTGGTGTTTGTTCCTTTGGCCTTTTCCTCTCCCACATTTTCGCTCCTCCCCCCCCCCCCGCTTTGGTTCCTTTGCCCACAGGGTTGCTCCTTGCCCGCCCCCTCCTCTCGACACCTCCCTGCCCCTCCCTGCTTGATCTTGCCCCTCTTCTGCCCGGTGTACACCGGCGGGGAGCAGATCCGGACGGCGAGCGCCGGCTGAGCGCTGCGCAGGCTCAGCTCTCGGGCATGCTCACTACCACCCGGGGAGCGAAATCGGGGAAAGTTGCGAGGGGAAGCCGGCAGGGTTTAAATGCGACGGAGCGGGGCTGGGATTGGGCGCGTTGAGGCGCTACCGCCGCCGATCTCCCCGGCCGAAGTACCTCCAGGGAGCTTGCATGCAGGCAGGCTCCCGGTTCACAGCCCCAGCGCAGGCAGGCAGCTTGCATCTCTACAGGCACCCAAATACTAGTGGACTGTGCAGCAGTCCAAATACACCCAGAAAGGGGGATCTTCAGCGTGCGGCCGTCCAGCCACACAGCTACACCCTGGGAGGTTGCACCTTCCGGGCACCCAGCCCTCCGCTCCCCGCGCACCCGGAGAGACACCGAGATCCGCTGCGTGAGCCCAGCCAGACTGAGCCGACAAGCCCCGATACTCCCTGGGAGCTTGCCTCCACCAAGACGCCCAGCCTAGAGGTCTAACGCGACCCCGAAAGGAAGCGCTCCAGCGAGCGACCCCCAGGCTGCGCTTACAGCCCAACTCCACCCGAGACTGAGTGGAAGATGTGCAGCGTGCAGCCAATCCAGACACCCAGCCTACAGCTCCAACCTCTCTGAGCGCCGATCGGGCAGAACCTCACAAATCAGCTCCTCTCTGCCGCCAGCCAGCCAGCAGCTCCCCAACCCTCCTCCCGCTTTTCCTCCAGAAAGCCTCCCAAACCCGACGGCCCGGGAGCTGCTCCTCGCCAACGACCCGCTGCGATCATTCAGCACCCGCTCGTTCCCCCTCGGCGGCGGCAGCAGCAGCACCCCAAGCTTGGGAATTGTATTGTTGGAGTGTGTGTGTGCGTGTGAACGCGCGAGGGAGATTGCTACGGAGGCATCAACCTGTAGGCTGAGATTTCTTTTGCGGCAGCTACCTGTTTGGAAAGCGCTTTGCGGGTGCAGCAGGAAAAGCGCACAGAGACTTATGCAACCCCTCCTCAATCTGGAGGCGGGCAAGTGAACTAGGTCTCCGGCCCCGGCACAGCGCAGCCTTTCCGGGGGAGGGCTCCCCATCCCGGCTGCTGGCTGGATCAGGACGAAGACGGAATCAGGCAGCGGGAGGTGAGAGCCCAAGTGAAGGCAAGCGGCTTTGCAAGGCAGCGCACGCCAGGAGCTGCACCGTGGCCCGCTGGTACCTACACGTCCCCGGGATAACAGGATACATTGAGTTGCTCTGAATGGGAGAAACTCTCCAAACCTGGTGGGTGGCTCAGATTGTGATCATCGGCTTAGAGAAGTTGCAGTAAAGAGAGATTTCCCCTCCCATTCCCACGCTCCCCCTTCTCCACAGATTGTGGTGGCAGACACCGGACAGGTAACCCAGCAAGCCGGGCGATGGTGCACTGGCTTCCCCGGAGCCCCAGAAAGATAAGCCTGGCTCCCGCATTCCCAGCACTGCTGAGCCGGAGCAGTCACTGAACCACCACCAGCAGCAGCAGCAAAAACACCCCCCACCGGAGCAGTGTGGGAGCTATTGCGCAATTCTGCCCAAATTTGCTTCCCTCACTCCTTCCCCAACCCTCAATGCTGCTCAACTCACGAGGAAACAGAAAGCTGATTCATGGATCCCAGACCCAGCTTCCTCTGTGCTGCTGTCCATAAGAAGATCATGGTGCTGCTGCTGCTTGAGACTTTGTTGTAAATCCCCTCCCCCCCCTCCCCAAATCCTGAGCGCTCGCTCTCTCTCGGAAGTGTGGTTACTGCTTGGGGAGCAGCCGAGCCTGGCGCAAAAGGGGAAACGTTGATGCATCGCTGTGGAAATTCATTGTGTGACTTTCTGGGTATTTACTGAGTTTCAAACCGAGATGCAGCTCTTGAAAGCTTTATGGGCATTAGCAGGAGCAGCTATCTGCTGTTTTCTTATATTTGTCATCCACTCACAGTTCCTTAAAGAAGGTAATTATATCTGCATGTCTACGTATCCTGTTCTTTCAGCGCGAAGGTCTCTTACTAGGTGCCTTAATTTTTTTTTATTGTTTCTAGTATGTTCTAGCTACAGCATTGGCTCTACTGTATCCCCCCCTCACTTTAAAACCGCTTGTTTTTATTTAGAAGGTAGATAGATGTAGGTTTGCATTCCTGATTTTTATGTTTTTATATATACACAAACACACACATAATGTGTGCATTCTCTGAGCTTTAATGTCTCATGGCTTTAATGAGATATTTTAGCGCATGGACAAGATTTTCTGCTATTAGGAAGACCGAGGATCACTAGTCATCGTTTGAGTATTAATAAACCAAAAAAACCACCACAAGTAAATGTCTTATTTTTATATCAAATCAATAAGTGGCTTATTTTTTTTTCTTTTTAAATTCAATATATTTTCAATAGATGGCACTAAAGTTCTGTGGAAAGGGCAGGGCAGAGCAAATTCTGGGCATTCGGTTCCTTCCTTTTCCTCCTCGCTGCCCTAAAACTGGCAGAGAGGCCTTTTGCATGGTTCTAGGGTTCTTGTTTTTTCCATTGCTGTGTTCAGAAAATCACCATCACAAATCAGCGGAGAAAATGTTTTGTTTTCTTAAGGAAACAAAAAATGTAAGATGCATTCTGGTTAAGTGGATACAGGACGTTTCTCGGCGAAGGAAACCTTCGGTTCAGTTTCCCCCCCTTCACCCCCCCCCCTTCTCCTCCTCAAGGAAACTAACCCATTTTTTCTGCTGAAATAATGATTCAGTTGGTTATTCGTGATACAAACGCAATGTGAAGATGGGAGCTTAATGAGTTAGGGGTGCATACAATTTTTGTGTGTGGGGGAGGCAAGGGGAATGAGATCTGCTGCTGCTTTGTAAACCACGCAACGTTGTCAAAACGCTTGCAATTTACTTGATTGTGTTTTGGGATCCAAGCTGGGTTTTTTTTAGTGCACGTTACTAAATATCTCAGTACTTGACTGAACAGTGACAACCATCGTAGGTTAGGGTGTTTGCTGTACCAAATGTGAAGCAAGTCCTGTGTGACTGGGACAAAGTTTCACTCAAGATTGGTCAGAGTGACAATGTTGCAGCCGCTGGAAGATCTTTACTGGTGTGTAATTTACATGAGTCAGTCCAGGAAGTACTGTACATTTGGTAAAGCATTTGTAAACTAAGAAAGCATCAGGGTTGATTTGGTTAGTTGTAGGAGAAGAGTTATTTATATAGCTACCTACAGTAAGAATTTAGCCAAAGATTTCTCTTGTAAGAGGTCTACAGATGCTTTAATTGTGTTATGTGTATAATGCCTCCCAGATATTCATTAATTTAATATTCAAACAAATTAGCACAATAGCAGGTTCATATATTTTCTACCTAGTTAGGGAACTCTTTTAAAGACATTGTGGAAAAAAGAATATATTGCCATTCATTTCAAGCTAATTTTGTTAGTATTTGCCTTCATGTTTTGCAATTTTATGCTGTCTTTCACTACTATATTTTGACACCTTCATTATTGTAAATAATCCAATAGGAAGGAGGGCTTTATAACAGTTTAAAAGAAAGTATTCTTTAGCATTGTTGGCCAAAAAGATTAACTACCAATTGCATTTTCTTTTTCTTTTTTTAATGAAGGGATCAGTGACCACCTAACCAAGTATTTTAGCACATTTTGCATTATTTTCTCCACCAATATTGATGGTCCTTCTGTTGTGAAATGACTAGATGAAACTGATGTGCTTCTGAGCCTGTAGGGTAATTTATTAACTGTGCCTGTCTGTGTATTTCTGTGGACGAAAGTATTTTCATCCCATTTTTTTAATAGACACACACAGAGAGCTGTATAAAGAGTGTAAGTCTGGATTGTGTGTATCATATTAGCTCTCAGCCTGAATGCATTTATTTTGCTAATCTTAATATTAGCATTTTGACTTTTTTTTAAATAACATTCACATTCAACACTGTATGTGTTCTGCACTGCAGTTTGAGTGATAACATTGTACAGTTTAATAGGATTGGGTAAAACTCCATATAGTTTCTCCATGTCTTGCACAACTCCCTCCCCCACCCCCCATCACTAATCAACTGATCTGTTTTTATGTGTAGATGTATTGAGCTGAATTTATTTATTTAGGGGAAGGAGAAACATTAGGTAGTGTTTTGGGTTTCTTTAAAAAAACACCTACATGTTGTGCTCATTTTGCCTAAAGGAATAATTCCCTTTTCTTTTTTATTGGAAAATTAACTTTTTTTTAAACGGGTGGAAGGGAAAAAAAACATTTGTTAGCATGGAAAAAGTGAGGAAAACAAACAACTTCCCCTTCAGAACATTCATCTTCTCCCTACCATACCAGTATGTTTGTTTACTGAACATACATCAATGGAATACATTTGACAGATTACTTCTGCCTGTCTTCAGAACATCCGAGACTTGCTTCTGATAGTGCAATTGTTTTTAATTAAAAAAAGAAGTCTGAGATGTTACAGAATAGAGTGTCTGAATCCAAATAATAATATTGAAACACTGATTTATTGGCAACTGGTGAATTTAAGTTTATTGCACATCAGAGTCCTGTGGACAGCTTGGGTCCATTGTTTGTGGCCCAGGTATATAGCCAAAATCCTCAGTTAAATGCTAAGGTACCTTCATTTGATCATTTCTTATGGGCTGTCAAATTAATCTCTCCTCAGAAGAGCAACCAAGTGGGTTGCCAGTTTGTCTAGCCTGATCAAACTACTTGATAGCATATCTCTGAAACAGTCTGACAGTACAAATGACACATACTCCAATTCTCTATATTGTGTGTAAGAAGATACCTGAATTACAAAAAAGTTATATAAAATTAAGTAAAGGTCTACTTTTTCTTTTCTTATATGGTACATGTATGTTGTGTACAAGTTATATTTAGTTTTTATTGTCATTTCTAGAGACCATTGGTGATAGAATGTATCATAAAATTTACATATAACAGTCCCTTGAAAATGCTGCATAGGATCATACAAATAGAGGGCTGGAAAGGACCTCAAGAGGTCCTCTGGTCTAGCCTCCAGTGCTGAGGCAAGACCAAGTAAACCTAGATTGTCCCTGATGCGTGTTTGTCCAAACTGTTCTTAAAACCTTCAGTAATGGGAATTCCACAACATCCCTTGGAAGCCTTTTCCAGAACTTAAGTACATTTATAGTTAGAAAGTTTTTCCTAATATCTAACCTAAATCTCCTTTGCTGCAGATGAAGTCTGTTTCTTATTGTCTTACTGTCCATTGACATAGAGAACAATTGATCACTATTCCATTTTATAACAGCCTGTAACATATTTGAAAACTGTTATCAGGTCGTCCCTCAGTCTTTTCTTCTCAAGATTAAACTTGTCCAGTTTTTACAATCATCACATCTTTTTTCTGTATTTATCTTCCTGCTACTCACTTTGAATTAGTGATTTTACTGATTCATGGTAACCATATATTACATATTAGTATGAAATATGTTTATAATTTAAATTTGAAAACATAGCATATAGAATTCAGAACTTTACTTAAAATAAATGGATAGTATCCAGCTAAGATTATTTTTAAAAGCAAATAAACATTCAATCACATTGATAGATGGTTGATATATAGCACCCTACTAGTGTAGAGTTTGCAAACTGTAAATTTTCTGTTGTTGTGCTTTGCTGAACACATGCCACTTAAAATATCCCATTTCAGTTTAAATTATTTTATATAGGTTATATAATTAAGGTAACTTAATAGTAGTTTACATTGTTGTACACTCAACATGATGTAAAAAAAAACAATGAACATTTTGTTCTGAGATGAGTGGGAAAGAGCTCTTTAAATGGCCATTTTCATGAATATGTTTTTTTCAGGAAGTGAAGAATGGGTGACACAGGGTGCCATTTTTCCACACTTAAGCTTTTGTGTGGAAATACAGGTCATCCTGTGGCTAATCCGTTCCCCTATGTCCAATCTGTCTTTCAGTGTTTCAAAAAGATGAATAGAGCTGTGAACCAAGAAAAGGGTATTGTGATGTATAATCGCAGTCCCATGCCTGTCTGATCTTCGTACAAATCTGTTTAACGTATTCTAGTCAGTTTGAAGAGGAGTTAAAATTGAAAACATTGTACAATCAGTATAGAGGACTAAAAGTAGGGAATGATATTGACTGTGTCTAATTTTTAAGTGGTTAATCTTCTCTTTATAATCACTTAAGATTTTTTTCAATGAAAAGCAAAGCTGCATAATGTCACAAGTTGAGGAATATTGTATGAATGAATTGGGAAGAATCTCTCTCCCCGCCCCCAAGAAGAAATAACCCTTTCATTTAGTAATTAATTTTAACTATTCACAATTATGATGCTAATTATGAGAAAAGGTAGAGAATACATTTTCAGATTGTGCCTTTGTATAATTTATAAAAAGTAGCCTAATTAGTGCGTAACTACAGTGATATGCACAAAGCAGTATGTGCTTGCACAGTAATTTCTTTATTTTGATGTTTTTGTTTAACCTAAGAATATCAGATCTAATTAGGACCTAGATTTAGAAAATAATGTTTCCTTTTGGAAAATGTTTCCTATATTAAGGATTGTGAATGGTTTGACAGATTAGAATGGCATGACACTGTTTTGGGCGCTTAAACTGCGCAGAAGCAACACTCATACAGTGTCACTTACTTAAACCACAAAAAGCAACGGAATTCAGAGTCTGAAACACCATTCTTAACCTGTTGTGCTTAGATACTATAAGAATTCAGTCTGTATAGAATGAAGTGATTTTGCATGTATGCTGCAGCACCTAAACAGAACAAAGTTAAGGAAGACATTTTAGTGGCCAATTCCTGTTTTTGTGGGTATAATACAGAATTGTAGTGTCAATGGGACATAATTGTTTCATTATATACTGTAAACGTACCCCATTTGTACATGTAGAAAATCTTCTCTTCAGCATTTCTTCTGTGATTATTACTACTTTGTTTTTTCTTATGAAGAGCTAACTATTATTGGTTAAATTGGTGTAGACATTTTTCTGTCAAATACAAACTGAATTTTAATAATCAATGCTGTTGTGTTTAAGGGACTGTTAGCACTTAACTTATGTTTCAATTGTCTGTGTTTATAACACCCATAATAATTTGGTTTGGGCAGAAGTTTGACATATATGTCCTAATTTTATCCCTTTTTACAAACAGTGTTTAACATTTGAAGTTATAGGGCTATGCAAAAATGCTTTATTTATTTTATTTTGTGTTCTTATAACTTAATTTTTTTTGCAAACTTCTCAAAAATGAAGACAATGCCTTGTTATTTTGAGAGTTTAAAACATTTTAACGGTTAAAAATATCTACACACTTCAGATTTTTCATATATATATTTTTTTAATTGCAGCTCATATAAACCCATAATCTCATACAGTAGGTGAGACTGGTAACTATTGTAAAAAAGTTTTAGGGAAAAGATCTATGTATCAATTTCCAAAGCGCTTTGGGAATATTAACCCCAAAAGTTTGTTGGAACGGGTTGAAATGTGTTTTATATGATAGATTGTAATTTCAGATGCCATTACAATGGAATAAGTAACACACATTTAAGATTATCTGTATACCTTATATAGCTGCTATAATGAGAAGCACTTATATAAATTAAAAATGACCCAATAGACTATATATACTATGAACAAGCCATTATGGTCCATTGTGTCAACTATCTTGCCCTTCTCTGAGTTTTTTTTTTCCCTTTAGTCTTCAAAAATTAACATATACATGTTTATAAACAATTGAAGAAAAGGAATATGAAAGGATGGCTATGCAGTGGAAACTCTCTTCAGTTTCCCCTTTTGTGCTTGGGAGGTACCTTGGTCTCCAAACAGTAAGATATCTTCTATACCAGACGTGTTGCCTATGTTACATATGTACAATGAACCTGAGTTAAGGACATGTCTTAGCTATATATTTTCTTGCTTTTCTGGGCTTTGTCACATTTAACATGCTGAATTATAATTGCTTGTGGTCTCTTGTGTCATGCTTGTGTGTATACAAAGACTGCATTGCATGCAGAGAAGCACAGATGAACCGGAATGTCACCAGATTACAGTGGGACATGTAAAGTAAGAGGAGTATTAAGCGTCTTAGCCAGGCAACAGACTTCATCCTTAGAACAAATTGAGCTTGAATGAGTGTTAGAGTGGGAAAGAAATTTTGAAAGGCAATCAAAATAGCATTTTATCTTAAGATTTACTATAGTTACATGTATGAGAAATTAGCTAAATACAACTAACAGAAATGCAATCTCTTGAATGTTTGACAGTTAGCCCAGTATGACTGAAAATAGAAGAGCCTGCTTAGAAACAAGATAAAATTTTAAGTATAGTGTCCAAGTTTCTAAATAACAAAAACAAGGAAGAGGAGGAAAATGTACAGCTGTTAATAGATGCTACCCAGACAAGGCATTATAAAATATCCTTTAATTTCCTTTCACCATGGGTTTTACACTTGATGTAGGTGTGCCAAAATATACCAATAGGGAGAGTCTGTCTTTTCTTTACCAAAAAATAATTATCTGTTGAAACAGTAATGAACACAGTCTTGTAATATTGTTAAGGCTATTTAAAGTGAAAGGTATTTGTGTCTAGACACAGAAGAAGCACGCTATAGATGGTGAAAAGGGCTACTTCTCGTGATCTAGCTCCATCAGATTTCTACCATCCCCTGCACCTACTGTCTGATTTCCTCCTAATAATATTATGTTGCACAAATCTAGGAAGAAGAATATTATTTGATTTTTGGTGTACACATTTGATCATGACTTTGATTATTAAAAGGATGAAGTTGGAAGACAATTATGGTTTATGCTTATTGAGACCTTTAATGTAATATAAAAGGGGACACCAAGAAAATGCCATCCATACACTTTAGGCCTATAGCAGCTAAGAAAATATTTGCAAAAATGCTAGGTGGTTTTAGAGCTAAAAACTAAAACCTTTGGGATTCATTCTGCTTTTTTGATGGCTCAAATGCTTAATATTAAAATTTCATACCTCTGTGACCAAAAGGATGGCACAATCTGTTGGTGGTTGTTGTTATTCATAATGTAATACCTACACACCCTGTTAGAGCTAGGACCCCCATTGTGCTAGGCACTGTACAAATGCAGAATAAAAAGTCTTCACTTCCTTGAAGAGCCTAGTTTAATTAGATAGTTAAAATACAAGAAAATCCTGCAAAATGCATGTCTTGTTAGCTATATTTACAAAAAAAGAGTGCATCGTAATGTCCTTTCTCTTCTTCCCACCCCATTGTCCAGTAACCCCAGCCCATGTGTTCCACTGTGGTTGACTAAATGTGCTACTATCCTTATGCCACCCTGCCCGCTCCAATCTAAAAGGTGGAGAAAATTACAGACAAATGAGACAGAGTACACTGGTATAACTACAAAAAGAAGAACAGGAGTACTTGTGGCACCTTAGAGACTAACACATTTATTAGAGCATAAGCTTTCGTGGACTACAGCCCACTTCTTCGGATGCATATAGAATGGAACATATATTGAGGAGATATATATACACACATACAGAGAGCATAAACAGGTGGGAGTTGTCTTACCAACTCTGAGAGGCCAATTAATTAAGAGAAAAAAACTTTTGAAGTGATAATCAAGCTAGCCCAGTACAGACAGTTAAGAAGTGTGAGAGTACTTACAAGGGGAGATAGATTCAATGTCTGTAATGGCTCAGCCATTCCCAGTCCTTATTCAAACCGGAGTTGATTGTGTCTAGTTTGCATATCAATTCTAGCTCAGCAGTCTCTCTTTGGAGTCTGTTTTTGAAGTTTTTCTGTTGTAATATAGCCACCCGCAGGATTTTTTTTTGTTAAATAACTTCAAAAACAGACTCCAAAGAGAGACTGCTGAGCTAGAATTGATATGCAAACTAGACACAATCAACTCCGGTTTGAATAAGGACTGGGAATGGCTGAGCCATTACAAACATTGAATCTATCTCCCCTTGTAAGTACTCTCACACTTCTTAACTGTCTGTACTGGGCTAGCTTGATTATCACTTCAAAAGTTTTTTTCTCTTAATTAATTGGCCTCTCAGAGTTGGTAAGACAACTCCCATCTGTTTATGCTCTCTGTATGTGTGTATATATATCTCCTCAATATATGTTCCATTCTATATGCATCCGAAGAAGTGGGCTGTAGTCCACGAAAGCTTATGCTCTAATAAATTTGTTAGTCTCTAAGGTGCCACAAGTACTCCTGTTCTTCTTTTTGCGGATACAGACTAACACGGCTGCTACTCTGAAACTGGTATAACTGAAACTTGTTAGGACAGTGCCCTTTACTTGGTAGGTCTTGTTGTGGGGTGCTTGCAACTCCATGTTTTTGGTTAATGAAGCGCAATGTGGTCAGTGTTTTAACTAGGGTTCTTGATTAATCGCCATTAACTCACATGATTAACTAAAAATTAGTATAATTAAAAAATCATGATTGTAGTTTTAATTACACTGTTAAACAATAGAATACCAATTTAAAATTATTAAATATTTTGGATGTTTTTCTACATTTTAATATATAGTATTCTGTGCCGTAATTGAAATCAGAGTACATTCTTTTTGATTACAAATATTTGCAATGTAAAAATGATAAAAGAAATTGTATTTTTCAATTCACTTCATACAAATACTGTAGTGCAATCTCTTTACTGTGAAAGTGTAACTTACAAATGTAGATTTTTTTTTTGTTAAATAACTGCACTCAAAAAATAAAACAATGTAAAACTTTCGAGCCTACAAGTCCATTTAGTCCTACTTCCTGTTCAGCCAATCGCTCAGACAAACAAGTTTGTTTACATTTTCAGGAGCTAATGCTGCCCTCTTCTTATTTACAATGTCACCAGAAAGTGAGAACAGGCATTTGCACGGCACTTTTTTAGCCGGCATTGCAAGGTATTTACGTACCAGATATGCTAAACATCCGTATGCCCCTTCATGCTTCGATCACCATTCCAGAGGACTTGCTTCCATGCTGATGAAGCTTATTTTAAAAAAATAATGTGTTAATTAAATTTGTGACTGAACTCCCTGGGGCAGAATTGCATGTCCCCTGGTCTGTTTTACCTGCATTCTGCTATATATTTCATGTTATAGCAGTCTCAGATGATGACCCAGCACATGTTGTTCATTTTAAGAACATTTTCACTGTAGATTTAACAAAACGTAAAGAAGGTACCAATGTGAGATTTCTAAAGATAGCTACAGCACTCACCCCAAGGTTTAAGAATCTGAAGTGCCTTTTCAAAATTTGAGAGGGATGAGGTGTGGAGCATGCTTTCAGAAGTCTTAAAAGAGCAACACTCCAATGCAGAAACTATAGAACCTGAACCACCAAAAAAGAAAATCAGCCTTCTGCCAGCGGCATCTGAGTCAGAAATGAAAATGAACATGCGTCGGTACACAGTGATTTGGATTGTTATTGAGCAGACCCCGTCATCAGCATGTCCCCTGGAATGATGGTTGAAGCTTGAAGGGACATATTAATCTTTAGAGCATCTGGCACGTAAGTATCTTGCGACGCCAGCTACAACGGTGCCACAAGAACCCCTGTTCTCACTTTCTGATGACGTTGTAAATAAGAAGAGGGCAGCATTAGCTCCTGAAAATGTAAACAAACTTGTTTGTCTGAGCGACTGGCTGAACAAGTAGTAGGATTGAGTGGACTTGTAGGCTCTAAAATTTTACATTGTTTTGTTTTTGAATGCAGGTTTTTTCTACATAATTCTACATTTGTAAGTTCAACTTTAGTGATAAAGAGATTGCACTACAGTACTTGTATTAGGTAAATTGAAAAATGCTATGTTTTTTTTACGGTGCAAATACTTGTAATAAAAAATATAAATTGAGCACTGTACACTTTGAATTTTGTGTTTGTAATTGAAATCAATATATTTAAAAATGTAGAAAACATCCAAAAATATTTAAACAAATGGTATTCTATTATTGTTTAACTGTGCAATTAATTTTTTTAATCACTTGACAGCCCTAGTTTTAACTGTAAATCTGTACATATGATTTTCTATACTGGATCAGACCAATGATCCCTCTAGTCTGGTACATTGCCTGCCTTTGGCAGGAAGACAAAAATCCATCTTGGTTAAAATGTAGCCTTATGCTCTGAAGATTTGGTGAGTCTAAGATACCATTTGCAATGCAAAATCATATTATTTGTCTATATATGGATTTTTGTGTCTATCCTGTGTCTTGTCCTGGAAAGCCAACACAGAATGGTCTGCCTATTCATTTCATATTATCTTTGGCATTATATAAATAATTTCTTTACTGGACACAACATAGATCTTCATATTAATTCTTGTTAACATTCTGAAGAGGGATGAACAATGCTTGTTTGAAGTGGCAACATCAAACAGCTAATCCCACATATGTATAATGGAAAAAATAATATGGATATATTGAAATGTTCTGTAAAAGCAGTTGTCATGCTCATATGTGCTCTTGTGTGCATTCTGAATTTTTTGTCATAACGTGAAAGGTGTACGATCAAGATAGTATTTGTCACATGAAAACATTGTACTGAGAATGGATCAGTTCTTTCTGTGATTCATTCCATCCAAAGTCAGTTTTTAATTAATGTTACTTTGCCAAAACGGAGTCCAGAGCTGTTTAGGAGAGAGCATAGCATATAAGAACATGCAAAACATCTTCAGTATTTTGTTATAAATAACTTCTTGGCCTAATCATACTACTTTTGGGTCTCTGGGATAACAAGCAGAGGAAGTGCACATATGGTGATTCATGCTGTTTTTTTTTTTTTTTTTAAAGTATGTCATAATGCAAGATAAGGTCTTAAGAACCATTTAGTTTGTTCACTCTTTGGGATAGAGACTTTAGCACATATCTTCAACCTTGCTTCATCTCCATTCCTTTTCATGTATTGGAATCAGAAAAAGTAATTGACTGGGATTTCTTACTGCCAGGGAGGAAGGCTGCATTTTGGCAATCCCTACCTAGCATACCAGCACTTTAAGGCCATAGCCAGCCTACTTTAGAGTAGCCATAAGGCTGCTCTAAAGTATACTAGCTCTATGACATAACAAGCCCCAGGACAGGAGGAGAGTGCAAACAGCTGACTTGATGCTTCTCCCTAAACTGGATTAGCTAATGAATGTCCTCTTTATAGCTGCCAGTAAAGTATGTGGCACCCTGATGCTGTATAAAAAATGATAATGATGCCATCTAATTTCACATAAAGTGTGTAGAGATTTAAAAAGCATGAAAAAGTATGCTAAAAGGATTAGAAACTTGTGCTTCCAGGTGTCCTGTTGGAAAACAGTGGCTACCACCTAGCAACACCAAAGTCCACTGCAAGTCCTTGCAACAAGAGAAAAGCTGAAATAATCTGGAACCTTTTCCTCAGTGAAGACCACATATTCATCTGTTGTTGGTATATTTAAATTTGCTACAGCTACTGATTGATATAATTGTACTTCAAAGTGTGGAGGTGGCTGGGTGCTAGTTACTGCTTCCTTGTGGCAGCAGTAACATATATATATATATATATATTTGTTTTAAATACACAAAGTTGTAATGCTTTTTAAAAGTAAATGAGTAATATTTTGTACCTGTTGCCTTCCACTTTATCAAAGACTATACCCACATTTCAGAGTCCTGTTGCTCTCCTGAAGGTAGTGATAAATCAGGACACCGATGTTGTATGATATAGTCTCTGGGTAGTCCCTTTTTGTTTTGTGCTAGAGTTTTTACAGTAGTAAATTATCACAATCTAATTCTCTCTGCACCATGCTTGCTGTGGGATCTTACAGCCCTAAAGGAAGAACCTATTGTTAGCCCTTCAGTTGTTTAACTTACTATACATTTTAGAGATGTTTGTAGTGGATCTGAGAATACAGTATGACCACAAGAATACTGAACAGTTGTTTTGAAATGGCTGCTGCTTGAATATCCTCTTGTTTACACCTATTAACTAAATGATGTTGGACTCAAATAATTGTGAGGGTATTTTCTCTTGCTGTGCATCTTCATCTCTCATTAATTATCTGTTCTTGCTTAACATTTTATTCCATCTCTAGGGTGGGAAATGGACTGAGACTTTTTTATTTTTTAAAGTAGATGTTGGTAGATAAAGTGAAGGCTTTTTGGCTTCATGTATTGTGTAAAGATCCTGTAATTGTTGTTGTAAGCATTTTTGCATGCTTGGCTATAAATATATATAGAGATTGTACCAGAGGCTGCTTTAACTTATTTTATGAAATGATGATGGATTCTTATGAATATTAAGGCAAGTCAGTTTTTGAAAGATAGCAATTACTTTACTGTGTATTGATTTTCATTTGTTTTCTGTTGTTGTATAGAATAGTATGACTGTTTTTTCTGCATCTTGTTTGCTTCTTTATGATTTACTGACAGAGTATAAATGTATCAATTATGATAAAACCCAAATAATGAAAAAATATGCCATTAATGTTAATAACTGTTAAGCATCTTCACTGAAAGGAGAAAAAGGCACTGTGCAAATCTAGACTAGGTTATTGCTCCAAAGAGTTTACAGTTTAAAAGACAATACAGACAAACAGAAATAGATAAACAAGTAAACAAATACAACAACAGAAGTTGTGAGTTACAATTTCTGCCCAAAGCAACAGAGAGTCCTGTGGCACCTTTAAGACTAACAGAAGTATGGGGAGCATAAGCTTTCGTGGGTAAGAACCTCACTTCTTCAGATGCAAGTAATGGAAATCTCCAGAGGCAGGAATAAATCAGTATGGAGATAATGAGGGTTAGTTCAATCAGGGAGGGTGAGGTGCTCTGCTAGCAGTTGAGGTGTGAACACCAAGGGAGGAGAAACTGCTTCTGTAGTTGGATAGCCATTCACAGTCTTTGTTTAATCCTGATCTGATGGTGTCAAATTTGCAAATGAACTGGAGCTCAGCAGTTTCTCTTTGGAGTCTGGTCCTGAAGTTTTTTTGCTGTAAGATGGCTACCTTTACATCTGCTATTGTGTGGCCAGGGAGGTTGAAGTGTTCTCCTACAGGTTTTTGTATATTGCCATTCCTGATATCTGACTTGTGTCCATTTATCCTCTTGCGTAGTGACTGTTCAGTTTGGCCAATGTACATAGCAGAGGGGCATTGCTGGCATATGATGGCATATATAACATTGGTGGACGTGCAGGTGAATGAGCCAGTGATGTTGTAGCTGATCTGGTTAGGTCCTGTGATGGTGTTGCTGGTGTAGATATGTGGGCAGAGTTGGCATCAAGGTTTGTTGCATGGGTTGGTTCCTGAGTTAGAGTTGTTATGGTGCGGTGCGTGGTTGCTGGTGAGAATATGCTTAAGGTTGGCAGGTTGTCTGTGGGCGAGGACTGGCCTGCCTCCCAAGGTCTGTGAAAGTGAGGGATCATTGTCCAGGATGGGTTGTAGATCACTGATGATGCGTTGGAGAGGTTTAAGCTCTCCAATCACCGGCTCATTCACCTGCACATCCACCAATGTTATATATGCCATCATATGCCAGCAATGCCCCTCTGCTATGTACATTGGCCAAACTGGACAGTCACTACGCAAGAGGATAAATGGACACAAGTCAGATATCAGGAATGGCAATATACAAAAACCTGTAGGAGAACAAAGTCCCTGAATTTATGCTCACTTCTTTTTCTTTCCTACCCACCAATCTCTTGTAGAGATGGCGAGAGGTCCCTGCTGAGCCCTGGAGATAGGGGGCAGGCAGCCCACATACCAGTGTCTATTCTTCCTCTCTTATGCCTCTCCATTCCATTGGAACATTGGGCCTTCACCACTGGCTTCCATCTTTGCCGGTCTTCTGCTGCATTCTTGGCTTCTTCTGGTGTCGTTTTGATAGCTTTCAATTCTGCTTCTGTTGTGTGTTTCCATGTTATCCTTGGTCTTCCTTATTGCCTCTTTCTCTGGGGGTTCCATTCTATGCTATGTTGTTCTAGTCTTTCCTCCATATATGTCTTAGCCATCTCCATTTTTGTTCTGTAATTTCCTATCCTATTCGTTTCTGTTTTGTCTTTCAGAGTTCTTCACTGGTGGGTTGTTGTTTTGTTTCCCCCTCCCCCCTCCCCCGGCCATCTGATATTGAGGACAGTTCATGAAAACTTGGATTTCAGATAGGAAAGTCTTAAATCCCCAAGTTTCAGCACCATGTAATAAGATTGATTTTTACAGTGGTGTTAAATATTCAAAGTTTAGTTGGGAGGGCAAGATTTCTGTTTCTCCGCTGGGCTTTAGAGTTGCAAAGGCTTGCCTGGCTTTTGCTATTCTGGTCTTACAGTCTTTTGCTGTTCCACCAGTTGGCAGGCAGCATTGTAAGTACAAGATACACCTCTACCCCAATATAATGCGACCCGATATATCACGAATTCGGATATAACGTGGTAAAGCAGGGCGGGGCTGCGCACTCCGGTAGATCAAAGCAAGTTCGATATAATGCGGTTTCACCTATAACATGGTAAGATTTTTTTGGCTCCCGAGGACAGCGTTAGATCGAGTTAGAGGTGTATGTGAAAGATCATACCTCTTCAGTGACAGCCCCACAGAGTTTTTGGAAGGTTTTTTGTTGTTGTTGTTGTTGTCTGCTGATATTCATGGTTTTAGTTTTCTTGGTGTTGATTTTCAACTCTAATTGTGCATAGGCCAGGAGATTATTTGTGCTGGTTTGCAAGTCTCTGTGGGTGTGGCATAGCAAATTAATGTCACCTGCAGTCAAGCTCCTCTTACTTCTGTGTGAAAGTTAATCATTGTATTCCCCTTGGTTGTTCTGTGGCCTTTCTCATTATCCAATCTACTACAGTAAAAATATCATGGCTGAATGTAAGACATCCTTGCCTGGAGTAATCTTGAATGGCTTAGTCAGTTCGCTGTTATGTATTGGCATGTCATAAACTCTGAATCATACTTTCAAATTTCTGAGGAATTCCATGGTGATGTGTGGCAGCTTCTATAAAACTCTATTCACTGTATCAAAGGCTTTTTTTGAAATCTATAACATTTATATAAAGTGGTGACTGCCATTTTATTGACAGTTCTATGATGATACGTAGGATTCCTATGTGATCCAAACACAAATCAAACATGATTTCCCCTGACTGAACCTTGCCTGTTTTTGTTGTAACTTTGAAACTACCTCTTTGTTCTGTCTAGAATAATATCTGTAAATACCTTACTTGGTATAGACAGCAAGAGTTAATGGCCACACTCTGAGGCCACCAAAAAATTTGTTGCGAGAACCTCTGTACTAGGATATTAGAGATATCTGAAGAAGAGCTCTGTGTTCGCTCAAAACCTTGTCTCTTTCACCAACAGAAGTTGGTCTAATAAAAGATATTACCTTACCCACATTGTCCCTTTAGAATGCTGACATTTGCAGGTTACCAGACAACTGGCTGCTTAGGAGAACAGTATATATGTGCTGTCTCACAAGGGCTTGGGCAAAACTAGTACCAGCCACATGAGAATAGTCAGTTTGGAGAGCTCCCAGAAGCATTGTGAGGCAGCTTCAGTAACCACTGGGAAAACATGGCTGCTGCCAGCTTCTTTAAAAAGGTGCTGTACAGCATGTGTGTTGGGTCATCTTTCTTGGCTGGTGTACGCAGGGTGGTGGGGGTGACATGTCCGTGGTCTCCTTTCCTTAGGGTGATCAGATGAGAGGAAGAAAATATCGGGACACATGCGGGGGGGGGGGGGGGGGGGAGGGTCTGCCGGCGGAGCAAAAAACAACAACAACAAAGATTGGTCGGGACATGGGAGAAACACCTAAATATCAGGATGGTCCCTATTTTATCAGGACGTCTGGTCACCCTACCTTTCCTCCACATCTTCATCCCTCCTTTTTTCAGCTTTCTAGCACTGCCATTGGAGTCTTTGCACTCAGGGTTTAATCCGGCCCTATTGAAATTAGTGGAAATTTTTGCTATTGATTTAAAAAGGAGCTGTCTGTCCCAGAAAGTGTAAAGC
Organism: Malaclemys terrapin pileata; assembly: GCF_027887155.1. Taxonomy (NCBI): domain Eukaryota; kingdom Metazoa; phylum Chordata; order Testudines; family Emydidae; genus Malaclemys; species Malaclemys terrapin. The sequence continues at coordinate 33,181,274 of NC_071505.1, forward strand.
CTGGGATTGTGCCTGTTCCTTGCATGGGGGTGCAACAAGGGAAAAGCTCCTTGTGCCTTTTCCCCTTTCCTTGTGCATTCAGACAGGGCCAAACACAATCCTGCATTTTATTTTTCATGTCATCTTACTACGTTGTATTTGTTTTATTGGCTTTTGTTGCTTTGCTGAACTCTCACTGGTAATCTCTTCAAGATGAAGATTGATAATTGTTCACAAAATTAATTGCATCCCCTAAAATTGTGTATATTTTAACAATTATGGTTTAAAAAATATTGAAAAAATCAGTATTTGGTATGGTTATTTTAACAAGTAGTTTGAAAAATGATTTTAGTTTCATGAGAGGATGGGGTTTGTAAGCCTCTCCTCTTTGACACTCATTAAGATGATGAAAGTCAAATTAGAAAATATATCATCTCTATAAGATTATTTCTAATGCTATCACTTACTAATATGTGGCCTAAGGTATCTATTCTGCTGTCAGTAGGCACATCATGCCCATTAACAGTAATGGGAGCTGCTGGCGCACATATATCTGTGGGAAAGTAGATTCCTTAACTAAATGAAAGCAATTCCATAGTAGATTGAGACATGATAGCATGTATCAAAATATAGAACATACATTTTTGTTCTCTGAAATTACTTTAGAATAACAGGAAAGAACACTGTAAAATTTCAGTATAATTAACAAAACAACTGTGTTGTACTATACAACATACTTTTATGTTTATTTTGTTAAATAGCTTAGCAATTATCAAGCCAAACTATGAATTCCTATCCAATAGAAGTATTTGTATGATAAATTGCTCATTCCTGGGCCTCTTTGTACTAGAACAGAGATGGAGGTTAGGTGGGGGTATGCTAGCTAACTATATCACTGTGACCTTTTCCTTAGTGTGAATGTGGTTAACACTTTAATCCTATTGCAGACCTTGACCAGCTGAATAGAAAAAAAAGGCATCTAATGGTAGGGAAAAGATTGTGGTCAGCAACACAACCCAACCTCTTTTCTAGTGTGGACAAACCCACTGTGAGTAAGAAGTTTACAGTGTGCCCCCACAATTCATTTAAATTGCCATATTAACATTTATTTACGCTACAGAGTTAGGTTGAAGTCTGTCAGCCCGGGGGGACAGGGCTCCAGCTGTCCGTCCCCACACTGTCAGTTAAATCGTTGCAAGCACTCCTGATGAGGACGAACACCGCCGACAGAAGGAGCATAGTGTGAATGTTAAAAATTTCAGGGCTTTGGAGCTGTGCTCCAGCTCCAGGCAAAAACCTGAGCTCTACTGCTCCGGAGCTGCTCCGGGCTCCAGCTCCGGGCTCCGCTCCAAAGCCCTGGAATTAATTACGGCAGTGGCTGCATATCAACTTAAGGCAACTTAATTATGTAGTGTAGACATGCTCTTAGTTACCGTATTGAAAGACCAATATTAACACATACAAGTTACTGTGAAGATTACAAACTCTGATCCCAATCCTGCACATGGCTTTGTGTAGACAACCCTCTGTGCCCATGTGAAGCATGACTGAAGTCGGTAAGCCTCCATGTATTGAGCAGTTTGCAGGATCAAGGCCTCATCTGATAATGAAACCGTCAACTTACTGCATTTAAAATGTGCCCCAACTGCCACTAAACAGCCTGGCCATCAACACATGGGATTCTTGTTTAGGTGACTGGGAGCAGCATGAATAATTTATTTGTTTCTTTTACATATTTCTTTACTATAAAAGCACACTATCCAATACTTTATAAATATCATTATATTAGGATCTCTAATTTTGCTGACATCCATGGCCTTCTGAGCCATGATGTGTCTGAGCTATTAAGGGTCAGCTTGGGCTGCCATAGATGTCTCAAGAGAAAACATTTCCCAACCTTTTGGTAGGTTAGAGTATCTTATGCTTGAGTAAGGCTTTATCTACCCTAGCACTTTTGTCAGTCAGGGGTGTGAAAAAAACACCCCTGACCGACATAGATTTCACCAACAAAAGTGCCGGTGTGGACAGGGCTATGTCGGCGGGAGATGCTCTCGCTGATATAGCTGTTGTTGCTCGTTGGGGATGGTTTAATTATGCCAGCAGGAGACCGCTCTCCTGCTGGCATATAGCAGCTCTGCAGGAGACCTTAAAGCGTTGTAGCCGCAGTGGTACAGCTGTGCCACTGTAAGGTCCTTAGTGTAGACATAGTCTAACTCTCTTCCATATGTGTGTTTAAGAGTGACGGGACTGTCCTTGTTACTAGGTATTTTAACAGTAATAAAATTATATACTGGCGCTTATAACCTAATTGCCAGAGAACAATTATTAGGCTGTTAGGTCCCTCCCTTCTCTAGTTGTTGGTGTACTGCCAGGTTTCCTCTCCCAACCCAGTTTTAGTTATTAAATATTTTGATGGTAGCTCCTCTTCTGTTCCATATAATTTCTTATACTGTGCTAACCACTGCAGTATCTGAATACGTAGTAATGTATTCAGTGACCTGACTAACATTTGTCCCGTGTTTGTTCTCTCACCTTCTCCCGAGAGGGAGAAGTGTATGCAGTGGAGTGGTTTCATTTGTTATGGTTTTAAAAAAAAAAAAAGTTGCTCTCAGTTTGTGCTAGAGAAGATATGGTGACAGAAACACACTTTGCATTTTGAGTGGAAAGTGTTAGGGTTTGTGATGCTTCTTAGTTTCTGAGGGTGGAGTGGGTGGGTGGAGTTCATTGCACAGATTCTGTTCTTGCTTTTTCTGGCCAGCCTTTGCAATGGTTCCACTATCCACAGAAGAACTCCGTGGCCAAAATTTTCAAAAGCAGGAGCCTAAAGTTAGGTTCCAAGTCCATTTCCAGGCACCTGGCCAATGTTTAAAGCACAGCGCATGCAGCAGATTTCATTGTGGTCCATGCTCAGCACTTTTGAAACTCAGCCAGGTATCTAAATACAGACTTTAGAGCATTCATTTTTTTTAAAGGCTTGGCCAGTATCTTTTGCAGCGCCCTTAAATTTCTTCCCTAGATTACATCACAAGAAGATCTCTGAGTAGGAAGCTTGTATCAAGGAGATCTTTTACTGCCCTTTGCTGTATGACAAACAAGTGGTTAAACTGTTAATTAAAATATAATATTTTGTTATGCATGTTGACATAATTGAAATCCAGCTTCTGTGTACATGTGACTGCCGCTATGCTAAGAAAAACATTTAAAATACAGTACATCAAATAAGTGAGCCATTTTCAAGAAATAGCCTCCCTTGGTATATGCACAATTTTGTATTCACAAGGTTTTGCATATGTAAAGTTTTTCAACTGCAGGTATGGAAAAGTGCACGTGGACAGTTGCATACCAGGTTACGGATCATTTGAAAATGTGACTCAAGATTATTCACCTTGCTAAGTGCAGTTGGGCTGCATCAGTATCAGACTTTTAAGGAGCACATGGATACTTCAGAAAGTGGTGTTGGTGGCACTTCATATCATGGCTTAGCTGATGGCAATGGGAGCTACTGGAGATGCTATCTTTCAGGCAAGCTGAAAAAGAGATACTAACTAGGAGGAGTATGGGTGCTAGCTAAATTGCAACATAGATAGTTACATTAATTCTATTTAAATCATCTCTGCTGTTTCAATTAGTACTCCTGGGAGAATTCTGTACCAAAAAATAAATAAATAAATAAAAAAAAACTTCTGCGCACAATATTTTAAAATTCTGCAAATTTTATTTGTCATAATAACACTACATAATCATGCCAGTTTCATTTATGTTGATAATTTATTTAAAAGTACCTGTCATCAAGTATTCCTGAAACAATACAGACAAACACACACAAATTCCCCCAGTAGTAGAGAGTTAAAGAAACACCTATGACAACCCAGTTCCTGTTTCTCTGCCCGCTCTCCCCGAGAGCCCAGCTGCACCCTCCCGCCCCAGCCAATACACCCTACCCCTGAGAGCCCAGCCACAGAGCCCCCCTGCCCCTCTTTGCTCCCCAGAGCACAGCCCTGCCCCCCAGCTCAGATAGCCGCACCCCTACCCCTCAGAGCCCAGGGATCCAGAGGGAAAAAAGCGTGATGCTTGGTTCCAGGCTTGTTAGGAGTTTCCTGTGCACCACCGTCTCCTTCCCCCAGGGCATGCTGAGAACTGCAGCTGCTGGGAACCCTCCTCTCCCTCTTCCTCCCCCAGCAGTGTCTTCTATGTGCGAGCTGGTCTCTGCCAGTTCCAGTAGTCCCAAGTGGCGGCCTGCAGCCCATTTCTGTGGGGGGAAGGAAATTCTGCATACACATTAATTTCTGCTAAATTCTGCATTGCGTAGTGGCACAAAATTTCCCCAAGAGTAAATTAGATATGTTAGCTCTCGTCATCTCCTGTCCTAAACTGTGACGGAGAAAAGTTGATTTTTTTTTTTTTTTTGAATTCCAGTGATGGCAGGACATTTTCAAGTGGGTGAAGTGCTCCCTCAGTCCAGTTTGTATATCACTTCCATGAATTTGTAAAGCACTTTGGGATCCTTCCAGGTGAAAGAGCTATTATATGAATGTAAAATACTTTTAAACAAGTGTGGTTTTTGTCTTCTTTCCAATCTTGTTTCTCCTACTTAACCCAGCAGTGAAGCCATAATTCTGAATTTGATGGCAATAAACTGTGATACCAAACACATGGAATTAAAATTTCACTGCTGCACACAATAGAACAGGGGTGGACAAACTTTTTTTGGCTTGAGGGCCACATCTGGGAATAGAAATTGTATGGCGGGCCATGAATGCTCACAAAATTGGGGTTGGAGTGTGGGAGAGGGTGAGGGCTCTGTTGGGGATGCGGGCTCTGGGGTGGGGCTGGGGATGAGAGGTTTGGGGTGCAGGAGGGTGCTCTGGGCTGGGATTGAGGGGTTTGGAGAGCGGGAGTGGGATCAGGGCTGGGGCAGGGGGTTGGGATGTGGGGAGAAGCTCAGGGGTGCAGGCTCTGAGCAGTGCTTACCTCAAGCAGCTCCCAGAAGCAGTGACATGTCCCTCTCTGGCTCCTGCGTGGAGGCACGGCCAGGAGGCTCTGCACACTGCCCCATCTGCAGGCACCGCTCCTGCAGCTCCCATCGGAATGCGTAGGAGCTGAAGCAGGGCCATGCAGCTGCTTCCGGGAGCCGCGTGGTGTGATCCCCAATCCTGCACTCTGGCTGGAGTGTTGGAGTGGAGTTGAGCTGCGTGTTGTGGCCCCCAACCCAGCATCCCGCCTGGAGAGGGGCAAGCCCCAGATCCCACTCCCCAGTGGGAGCTCGCGGGCCGGCTTAAAACGGCTCGTGGGCTGGATCTGGCCCACGGGCTGTAGTTTGTGCACCCCTGCAATAGAAGGAGAATCTGAGTAGTGAGTGAGCTCTCTTTTTCAAACACAAGTTTAATATAAGCAGGAAAAAGGTAGCAGAAGTTGGTGTGTTAACTTTTTTATCTAAACACTTCTCCCCTCCCCCTCAATTTATACTGTGTACAAGTCCCTCTTCCAAGTGTTGTTCAAACATTGCTTGTTTTTCTACATGAATGAAAATACATGTGAATGTGATAAGGTAGCGTATTTAAAATGTTTGCATGAGATCACTCATCAATTCAGATATAAACTAATGCAAAAGTGGGCCCTTTCCTACATTGTAACATACCTACGTAGATAATCCAAACAGAAAAGACAAGCTGTGAAAGACACATGACCTTTTCACAAGGGTAGTTTCCATAGTTTACAATTATGCTTTACCTTTTATGTTAACAGTCAATAGCATGGTTGGTGTGCTCATTGATATATGTCTGTACCTAGAATTCTGTTCCAGCTGGCACAGTTGTGTTAGGCTGTACTGTTTTTACATTTTGTCAGTAACTTAAAGCCTACGTGCACAGATATGTGGGAGAAACAGTGGTTGTCTTTCCCTCACTCTTCAGTTACCAGACTTTATTTTGTATTTCAGTTGGATCACAATCCCAGCTGTACTAAAGCTTTGCTAAGCTTATATATAATTTTGTGCCGTGAGAGACTTAAATACGTATCCAGGTAGCCTGCTGGAATTTTGTTCTAGCTGGAAAAGTTGCTACTACTAGAAATGAAGTGGTATTGCATGTGTGTTTGTTTGCATCACAATATCCAGAATGCCATTTTGGTTTGTGTAGATGTATGATGGGTGTATGTATTTGATTTCTAGGTGAAAATAGAAAAGCTTGTAATCATATAAATGGTATGTTTGTTGTAACTTTAGTTTGCTGCTGAAATGATGCAAAGCACTTACATTTTAGCTAAACATTTTGCCATGTTTTTTCCCCCTGTCCATAGTCTAAAATATTCTGAACTTTATCATCTTCCAGCTTCATGAATTTGATATAACTACACATTTGAAATGTGAATTTACAAAATGGAAAACATATGTTTGGGCAACATTAAGATTGAATTCTTAACCCTACATCTTCTCTCATGTGTATAAGTATTGCAGTACAAGCCCAAATTCACCACTGCTGCAAGTCATCACTATAGTTCAATTATTTAAATCAATGAAATGTAACATACCATAATAGAAATGTGTACTCAAATCTTAAATACATGTGCATCTACTGTGACTATGAATGTAAAAACTGTCTCATAATGCTGAAGTGCAAGGCAAAAAAGCTAAAGTTGCATATTCAACTTTTACTTTGCTTATCTGAGCAGCACGTGTCATGCATTTAATTTCTTTATTTTCTAAAGAAGGCTTCAAACAGGTGGTGGGAGGATGAAAAGTAATCTTTTAACTGTCAAGTATCAGTCAGCCAAAGACAACTGTTGCCTGTCAGTCTCAACAGTAAGCCGTGCACTTGTAGGCTTAGACACCTCTTGGCAATTCAGCACTGAATTTGTGTATACAAACATGAGACTTTAGTGCATACGCTGCCATAAGAATGTCTATTTAACTCTCGGTCAGCCCTGCAACCATTTTGTTGTTTCCTGTCAACCTCTCCTCCTCTTCTGTTTGTTTTTCAAATTTAAACTAATAAAAAGGTCACACTTTTATATTTTAAAAGGGTGCTCCTTCACAGTATATTGTAAAACGTGTTGCACAATGTGTCTTCATCTTCTCTCACTGGAACGGTTTATGTGCACAATAAGAGGAAGACCGCTAGTACAAATTTTAACATGGCTCTTATAAGAACACAAAATTTAGCAGCAATATCATATTTTCCATATAAAAAAAAAACTTTGGTCCACTGTTTACTTTGTAAACTTTGGAACACTGAGGCAGTGTTCAGTCCTGGTTTAGCCTTAGGCTAGGGTTTGGATTCAAGGACCAGTCAGGCCTTGGGGTTAGACATTGGGACAAATTTCTATGAAGCATTTGGTCTGAAATGTTGTGAAATTCACCGTACTTGAAAGTTGTCTTCTAGCTTGTGAGTACACCCATTCAAGAAAATGTAACTTACTAAAAGTAATTCAGGGAAACAGAACCTTGCCCGTATTTTTCCCCAATATTCTCACTCAGAAAATCTGGTCTGACTTTTTGTTTTTCTAGCTTGTTTACTAAGTAAATTGATTAAATTTGATCCCCAAATACATGCTACTTCCAGGTGTGTGTGGCTCTGAAAGACTCTGTTCTTTCGTCAATGAAAGAGCCTTCCCACCTTGGAGTCCTTGTGGCACCTAAGAGACTAACAAAATTATTTGGACATAAGCTTTTGTGGGCTAAAACCCACTTCATCATTTGTTAGTCTCTAAGGTGCCACAAGGACTCCTCATTGCTTTTGCTGATTCAGACTAACATGGGTACCACTCTGAAACCTTCCCAGGTTGGATATCTCTAGGGCTCTATCAAATTCATGGCCATGGAAAATGTGTCAAAGACCGTGAAATCTGGTCTTCCCTGTGAAATCTGGCTATTGTAGCAGGGTTTGTGGTATTGCCGTCCCTATTTCTGCGCAGGCGTCAGAGCTGGGCAGCCAGAGAGCAGTGGCTGCTGGCTGGGCATGCAGTTCTGAAGACCGCACCAGCAGCAGCGTGGCATAGTATGGGGAGGTTGCCACTTTCGGGGGTGGTAGGGCTGGTCTTATATGTGGGTGATTGCCCAGGGTGCTATGGTTGGGGGGGCGGGTGGCGCTGTGATCATCACCCCCCCACAGCCAGCCCAAGGCCCCTTTAACACACAAATGCTTAGGGCTGGGGGCGCTGTGGCTGGGTGCTCCTTCTGTGTGCCGAGCTCCAGCTGCTAGTCCTGGCTGGGCTGTGGAGAGACAGAACTTTGTCTTTCCCTGCAGTGGCTACTCCTGGGACTGGGTCAGACCCATCTCTCCAGCAGCGCAGAAGAAATGGTATCAATACCATACTATGCCATCCTCACTTCTGCACTGCTGCTGGCAGTGGTGCTGCCTTCAGAGGTGGGTCCCCAGCCAGCAGCTGCCCCTCTGAAGGCAGTGCTACCAGCAGTAGCAGCACAGAAGTAAGGGAAGCAATGCTGTTACCCCCCTACAATAGCCTTGTGGACCCCTTCTCCCCTTTTTGGGTCGGAATCCCCACAATTACAACACTAAATTTCAGATTAAAATATCTGAAACTGTGAAATTTAAGACTTTTTAAATCCTATGACAGTGAAATTTACTAAAATGGACTGTGATTTTTGGTAGGGCTTAGCTATCTCACTATGCCTTGAGTGGCTGGGAAAATAACGACGTACAAGTTTACAAATGGAAGGCTTGTACAGTTATGTCATGTGAAATTTATGAACCACAAATCTGACCCAGATTCACTGAAAGGTTAACAGAAGTTCATGAACTTTTTAAGCAAACCACATCTCAGCTTTGAACCATGCCATGCGTTGGGGGAAGCATTTTTTATTTCATCCAAAACCAGGATAAATGTGGTAGTTTGAGAGCTTGGAATACCTAATCCTAATACTCACTGCAGAATTTGGGGCTGTGAACTGAAACAAACAAAGAAAGACAGATTGTGTTCCTATGTTGTAAGCTATTTTTCAGCTTTACTTTTAATCTCTTGTGTGGTATGTCCTTCATGCCATGGGCTGCTCTCAAAATTCTGTCCTGGTCTCTTGTGTCAGAGAGAGTGATTAAATATGGTATCTCCCGCTTTTGCCCTTTATTGGTAGTATATGCCCTCAGGGGGATCTCATAGGTGTGCTCTATCTAAATGACATCTATCTTCTTTCAAAACATTTTAATATACTTTCAAAAGGAACAGTCTTAACACATTTACAGTGCAGTGCAAAGCATAAACTTGATGTATATGGAAGTACATATTTTCCTGCAGTAGGCTGTGCACCCCAGCTGCTTGTAATCTGACTGTAAATTCACAGGAGTTTTTAATAGTACAAACAACCTAGAATTTAGAGATTCTGAAAATGAAGGCTTTTGTCTGAGCCGTATGACCTCTTTTCAGCTGAAATACATCAGTGTTTACATCGCTTCACAATCATTGATGGTTAAGTATTCTATTTTAGATTATGATTTTGACCATATGTGTTTTGTAAACAGTGAAGCAAGACAGATGTTACCAGTTTGCTTTGATGTTTCTCAATAGCAAGTCTTTTCTATTCTTTCTAGCCCTTTCCAGAAAAAAGTAAAATTATGGAACTAAAAATCTGAAAGTATGAATCTCATGCAAAGTGGTTTGTACTCCCCCCCCCACTTTTTTTTTTTTGCTAATTTGTGTTGCTATAATTCTTATCCTTGAAACCAAGTTATTTTGTTCCATCAGTGCTGCAGCAGGCTTAGACAGCTAGTAGTAAATTCAGCTAACATTTTGGCTTGTGTTTCTATGATACAAATACAACTCCTGGAAAATGGATACATTTCACAGGTAGGTTAACACTGGACACAGTATTGAGATCTTTACAGCTTAAAAGTACAATCAATCTGATCTGGCTAGCAAAGACAGAACTTTACAAGGGTTGGAGAGCTGTACAGCCGTTCTGAATGCTGCACATTTGATTTGCAGTGCAGGCTGGGTTAAATATCTTTGAATGTAAATATGATTTATCAGTTTCAGCAACCAAACCTGGAAAATTTGATAAATCTATGTACAAAAGACATTTAGAGGGATAGCTAGAAAGCTTTCTTGGCCTGCAATTCAACCGGCTTTGAACTTATCTCTCTACTGTTTAATTAATGTCTTTGTGGTGCAACATTAAAATAATACTATTCTCTAATCCTTTAAGAAGTAAGAGTGTCTCAAACTACAGTTGAATTTCATGCCGCATAAATTAAAACTTGTGGTACATGGCATCTTTCTCAGAGCCTTATTAAGTGGCACAATTATGCAAGAATAGTTAAGTATGAAAATAGGAATGTCTGTATAATTTGTTACTGTGCGGTTCTCTTCTATTTTTCTTTATTTAAGTCCCAGTTCTACTTAGAATTAGTGGTATTACTGTTAAAATCTCTTACCTATTCTTTGTTAAGAAAAGCATGTTCCACAGCTTGTATAATACATCGTGGAAGCATTTTCTGAATTTAGCAAGCTTAACAAGGGGGAAAGCCAGAAACTTCAATGTGTAATTAATCTTCAGAATTCACTTTAGTCATAGGTTAGTAGAATTATTCTTTATCCACCAAAGGTATTGGCTGAAAATAATTCCAGCATAGGATAGGCCAATATTAGCTCATGTGGTATATGATAAAATAATGACATTATTATTATTTAAAATTTAAATTTGTCTTTACACACACATAGTTTATACATCTACTTTTTATATACAGACACTATATATGCATAGTTATTACAATTTCCCCACACTGTTCTTTTGTTAATGATTAGCTACCACTGTCTGTGTGGCACAAGACCATGAGAAAACATTGTTGTGCTGCCCCTTGAGCAGACCAGCAGGGATATTGTGACACACAATCACACAACAGTTTGGGGAAGAAGTAAACTATACCTGATGCAGTGTATGCTGCCGGACACCTCAGTGCTGCTCACCATCTGGCTCATTGAAAGGCTGGAGCTAAGGCGTTACTCGTTCCGCACCCTGCTCTGCCCACTTCCAACTCATCTACGGTGGGGCAGAAGATTTTCAGAGGTTGCTTCTAGGATGACCAGACAGCAAGTGTGAAAAATCAGGATGGGGGTGGGTGATCATAGGCGCCTATATAAGAGAGAGCCCCAAATATTGGAACTGTCCCTATAAAATCGGGACATCTGGTCACTCTAGTTGCTTCCATTCCTGCACTGCTATCAGTGATGCTGATTGCACCTCCCTTTCCCCTCCCCAGAGTCTCTGGCACCTATTGGCCTGTTGGGTGGAGGAAGGGTGCTGATGTCCCACATTCCCCAGCTCCCAGGATTTAACCTGTGGGGGCGACCCTATGGAGCCTCTTTTGGCTCCATTCCAGTCATCCTGTCCTACCCACCCTGGACTAGGAATGGGAATCCAGCCTGACAAATGCTGCATATCTAGACAATTACCCAGCTGGAGGGCAGGAAGGAATTTTTTTCACCCATGGACCAATTGGCAAAGGATCCTGGGGAGTTTTTCGCCTTCCTCGCAGCACCTTCAAGCTACAGTAGGTTACGTAGGAATGTGCTTGGTACCCAAATAAGGTACTTGGTTGAGTTGTTGTCGCGACTTGCGGCTGGTTTCCAGTGTGATTGAAAGGACAAAATGAATGATTCCCAGAGTTAAAAACCCTGGGATGTCGGTCGTGGACCTTGAGCTCCTGGGTTAGGGTGACAACCTTGTGGGGTGAGGTCTCCACCCTTCTGTGAGTGGGAGGGAGGGGTGCTAGGTCTCAGAGAGAATGGAGTCCTGGGGGATATGCTGAGTAGAGCCTCCACCAAATTACAGGTTGTATAGTAGGACTCCTGTAGCCCCCACACTGGAACCAGTTAAATGCTTGGTATGGGTATCGGGTGGGTGGTGCCCCTCCTCTGTGTTTAAGTTTAAGTTTAATAAAAGTTGTGACCTGCCACTTAAAATCCATCCGTATGTCTGTCCTCATTTCACAGCTGTGTCTGCATCAGTAGCCCATGGCCATTCGATCCCATTTGGCAGGTCTCCTGCTCTTTGCTTGTCTGGCTGGCTGTGGTAGCTTTCAGGGACCTGGGCGAGGGTGTGGAAGTGAAAAGTGGATCCATGAAAAAGTCAGAGGAGGGTGGGGGGCAGTATCACAGCATCACTCGAGCTCCCTTTCATTCCATGGAGGAGGGAGATATGTGGAGGGTCCCCCTACATGTGGGGTTCAAGGGGAATGATCTAGGCATGCTGTCTATGTTTTCTTTTCTTCGAAGAAGGGAGTTCAGAGAGGCCCAGACCAGAAGAACTTTTTGGTGAGGACTATATATTGTTATTGTGATAACCTGTCTGCTTGGATATCTGTGACCACAATAGTAGAATGACACCATCACTAACAGCTGTTTTCAGGCTACAGCTATGCATGCACAGACCCTTAATCCATGATGATTGCACTGAACTTTAATTAGTATTATAGTGTCATGCCAGTGTGCCACATGCACACAAAGTATGATGACCGGTTCAAGTGTGTCGCAGTACTGTCAGGAAGATCGACATTAACTTTATTTTAGTTCCCCTTCCCTTGTCAGTGATTGTAACCAAGGATATTCAATGTCAGAAAGTATATAGAAGATATTAATATTATCTGTCAGCAAGATGTAATTGGTTAGTATTGTTTCTGAATACTAATGGGTATAATTCTGTCCTAATTTAAACTCTGTATGACTCAATGAAGAAAGCAGGGGCAGAATTCATCCTCATTTCTTCCAAATGAGGGGTAAGAGTCAACTCCTCTTCATGTACCCATGATATGATGGGATTTAAACTTGTGGTGGAATTGAAGCAAGAACAAGTGTGCATTTATAGTGGTCTCTTATTTCTTAGGATTTAATTTAAAAACAAACCAATCAATCCTTACTTTTAAAGGGTTAAAAATCTTGAAGACTCTGAACCTTTAAAGATTTGCTTCACACGTGCACAACTTTGAGCCTATGATTAAATGTAAGCATGCTTTCAAGTCTTTGCAGGATTGGTGCCCAAAGGATAAATTGTATTTACATGGACCTTTGGGGAAAACAGATTATCTAATGGAAAATTTGTTGGTCTGGAAGAAGTAAGATGGGCTTTACTGAGAAGCACTCTTGAGGCTAGAGTAATAGAGAAGATAACAGCCCCCAATGTGAGCTACACCTCCTGAGTGGCAGATCTCAGAAGACAGCCCAGTAGGGCTGTGGGTGTAGTAGTCTCCTTTGGACACTCAAAATTATAATAGGGGATGGCGGCTTCTCCAGCCCCTGCTTAATTTAGAGCAGCCCAGAATAGCTGAAATGTGGAGTGATCTGGTAACAACCCCTTCTGCTCCCGGGTCCAACCCCATCATGCCGAATGCTGGGAAGTGGGGGAGGGCTGTCAGCTTCATACCCTGCCCCTAAACCATGCAGGGATTGGGGGATTTACTGCTTGGAGAGCAGTGTGAGGAGATCCATCTGGTTTCTCGTTTGAATGCATCCCACAATCAGGCTCGAAGAGTCTTAGAGATGTGGTGCAGTAAAGTGATCTTTTTCTGTTTTCTTTTGTGGAGGGTGGTAGTTTGGGGGATTTAGCTGTAAGTGTGGATTTTTATTTCGGGGGAACTGCAATTTTGTGGCTGGTGGCATAGGAACATTTTGGTTTCATGGAGAGGCTTCCTCCCATCTTTTGGTTTCTTACTGCGGTGTTTATCTTTGAGCTGTATCATTATTTATCAGTCAAGGGCCACTAGCATTTTGAAATGTCTGTTGTTTTATGCTGAAATTGAAATAAATATTTACTGATTGGGATTCTAAATATATTGTATTGCTTAGTCTGATAATTATTTAATTCCATATTTACATTTTCCTGAAGTTGCTTAGTAAGAAGAATATTAAAAGGACACAGTCAACTTGGAAGGAAGGTTGTTGTTGTTTTAAGTTAAAAGTAGGTGGAGTCATTTTCACCTGCCCCTGACTCCCCTGACAAATTTTTTGTGATTTTTTTTTCTTTTTTATTCCTAGTCATAGTTCACTATTTTTAATTTGTCTTTCTGTCATATGTTGTTTGGAAGCCTCAGACAGAGAACTGGGGAAATTTGAATAATTAAGGGCTGCAAACACTTAAGCATGTGACCAACTTTATGCATTTCAGTCATTGTTTTGAAATCAATAGGACTACTCATAGTGGTAAAGTTATATGCATAAATATTTACAGGATTGCTCCCTGACTTACAAGACAAGGGAAGACAGTGAAACTAACCATACACAAAATGCTGTCAAATGCAAAAAGTAAAGAAACTGGTGCGGGGGGACGGGAGAAGATATGCTTTCTCTGTTATAGTAATCAAATGTGTTTTCACACAGAAGTCTGATTTTAATTGATGATGCCTTTAAGGTTTGAGTAAATTCCCCAGACTTTGGTCATATATAATATGATGTCCACTAAAGAAAGAGAAACTATTAGGTGGTAGGTTCTTTGGTATTGGGATAATCTTTTTGCTACATGTTTATACAATACCTAGTGCAGTGGGGTTGGAGCAGGGACACTAGGTGCTACTTAAATAAGAAATAATAATTTTCATATTATATACACTTCCACATGTTTTTCAGTGTCTCTGTGGCCCAATGTGCTGTTTCAGGGCATTTAAGAGAAGAAATCAGACAGACTGGCAATGTCAGAACAATATTGCTATTACCAGACCAGCAGGACATGTATATTAATAATTTGCTCTGATGGGTGCATTTATAATCAAAGTAACTTGCAATCACTGCTATTTATTTCAAATGTCTTAAGAAATATTTGAGTCTGAGCAATGGGCTGGCTATCTACAATTGAGACTTGTATATTTGTTTTATAAGTCCTGTTATTTTGTAGCCCAACAAGTACATAAGGAACCTCACAGTATTGTTGCACGAGGTCCCTCCCTTGAGGAGCTTACATTTCACCCATGACCCCATGAAAGGGCAACAGAACGGGGAGGGGAAAGATAGTGGTTTCAGTAATGCAGTACACTTTTAATTACTAGTAATTTTGCCTCCTATGTCTCGGAAGAAAAGCAGGGAAAATAATACTTTTAGTTAGTTTAAAATTAAGTGTTCTTCCTATGTTGGGTAAAATTCTGCCCTTAATTATATCAGTGCAGTTTCAGTGGCTTTGTTCAGGCATTCTATGCCTCTTACCTGAATGGGAATGGACTCCTCTTGAGATAATACTTTTGCCATTCTGCACAAGGATGAAAAACTGACTGACTATGATAATTAAATCTAAAACTTACTGAGCTAAATCTTCAACTATGCTAGAACTCTGAGCCACCTTTTTGCCATACCTTCCTACCTTGGGTCCATGCTGCCCTCCTGCATGTTGGTGGCTGCCCTGACTTGCACCAGCTTGTAATGGTCCCCAAGGATGCATTAGGTCTGTGAAACAGACACAGGACACAGAACACTCAGGTCGTACCTCCTTCTGCCTGAATATATTTGCACGCCACTATGCTGGAGAAGAGATGGGAGTTGGGTGGCCTATAGCAGGCTAGAGCTAGGGATTCCCCTATGTAAGTAGGAAGAACAATAAAACAGGTGTTAGATAGCTCAGTTCATTAATGACTGTGAGGTGTTCAGACACCGTATCCATAAGATCCATAGAAATATTTATAGATGAAAAAAATTCTTTAGTAGGAGGTCACAATCCTGTGTTTGTCTTGTCAATATTTGTCCTATTATGATTTCAGAGCAATGTGGCACATTTCCATAGTACCTCACATTTGAAGAACTCAAAACTCTTTCCATACATTGATTAACCAATCCTCCAAACACTCCTGTGAAGTAGGTGCATATTATTATCCTCATTTTACAAGCTGAGAGACCAAAGCAGTGCATATGTAAATGAGTTTCCTCTGGGAGGTTTGTAGGCAGAGCTATGAATAGAACTAAGGCCTCCTAACTCCCAGTCATTCCTTGCTCACACAGACTTCTGTTAAGATGCAGTAGCATATAGACTCATAATGTACAAAGAGTCTGTTAAGAGAGGACCATCTCATGGAGAAGAAGGATTAGAGAAGGAACCATGAACATAAGGGGTCTGAACCAGGGATGTTCAGTGAGGAAAGAAGTGAAGTAGGGGTTAATACAATAGGGAAAAAGAATTAGGGAGATGCTGTTTGTGCTTGGTATTCAAGGCGTTGTCAAACACATTTTTATTTCTGTGGCACTTGAGAGTAAAAAACACCATCATTAATGTAAAGACTGTTTTATAACAGACTGTCCTTCACATTTTTCATGCGGCATCATGTGCTTTTAAATAGTGGCATTATTGGTAACATTTTCATGTGATTATAGAGGAGGGCATATAAACTGCATTATTAAATAAGTAAATACACATCTGCACGTATCTGATGCTGTGCATATGTAACCTTTGGGTGGGCTAGGGTTCACTTCATTGCCCTTCTCCAACGCCTAAAAATAACCCAACTCCCATAGAAAAGCACTTGGAGACCCAGGATTCAGTCTCTAAGGAATTTTCAGCAAAGATTGCACAGGGTCAACCTCCCCTCATTCAAGTCTGAAAGAGAACAAAAAGAATGAATTTAATTAACAACTTTATAAAATCTTATAATAAAGAAACATAATAAATAATAACTTAATTTTCATAACACAACATGGGTTATTTATAATCCACAGACATTATCTTCACAGTTATACATAAACATAAATAAAGAAAACAAATTAAACAGTTCAGTCCCCACAGAAACAGTCAGAAGGAACTCAGAGTTCCAAAAAGCTTAGGTTGAGATTACCTGAGTCTTAGTTAGTCTTTTGAGCACCAAATCTATACAGTTTGCTTAGTCAAAAGCAACATCTTCTGCCACTTGCTTGTAGGAATCTTCAGTTGGAATCCATGCAGACGCTTGCTGGCACTGAGTTCAGCAGAGGCAGTCAGCTAACTGATTTAACCCACCACTCAGTTAAGTGTATTGATTTAAAAAAAATTGTTAGAAGACAAATACAAAAACTCAAAATAGCAAAACGACTCTTTCCCCATCATCATATCTAATAAAAGCAAAGTTGGTGAATCATACTTGTTGAGACAATTTAATTGGCTAAAATCAACCAACATTCAAAGTATACAATTTAAAATAAAATAAATTATTTTCCCCTTTCTATAATTAACATTGCAAGGGCTTCCCTGTTAGAGAGTTAACAATATCAATAACCTGCTGCAAAATGCTTCAGAGTTAGGGAAAACAGCTTGCTTTCTCCTCCTGGGCTCAGCTTCTCCAAGCCCACACAATGCACATGGCCTTTTGTAGAGCAGCTGCCCTGACTGCTCTGCCCTCATGGAGACTGACCTCAGCAACAGGGAACCTACTGAAGCATACCCAAAACTACCATGCCCAATTCCAAAAACTTCTGGATGTCGAATGCTAAATAAGTCTAGCAGCAATGACCCAGACACAACTTATTCCTTGCCACCCCTCAACAGATCTTGTAAAGAGGTATCTCCCTATTAGATAGGTGGGTTAGGCTCTGTGCTAGGGGATAAGTGTAACTTTGGACTGTAGTGTTGGTGTAGTGATGTAAACCCGATCAGTACACTATGTGTAGTGTATCTGCATCCATTCAGGATCTGTGATTTCCCCCTCCACCCCTCTATATTCAGTGAAGTCTAAACTGGAAAAGACATGAGAGCTCTTTGAAGAACATGAAAATGTTATACTCTCTATTGACTCTTCGGTTTTCAAATACAGAACTTTAAAGTTACATCTAACTTTTTAGGAACTAGATTAAAATGAATTCAAGTAAATGATTTGTTCTACTCCTGTGGTTGCTTGGGCTGCTATTTACATGTAAGTATAGTCGCTATATCTCCCATTTAAATTAAGGCTCATTTTGTGGAGGACATTTGCTATTGTTTGGATTTGGGGAATAACAAGTAATGTGGGTATCATTTTGGCTTCAGGAAAAGAACCTTTTTTTCACAGTCGTGTTTTACTTGAAACACTCACAATGTACTAATGAGTCATAATAAATAGTTGTGGGTCACCAGGCTAGCTTCTAAATATAGGACTTAGTACCTTTCGTCAGAAGGATATATCTAACTCTCTGTGTGAACAGGCAATGATATCATTTTTAAAGCAAAATATGAGATTATGTGGGGAAGCAAATTACATTTGTTTGCATTTAATTAGAAAATTTAATTTTGAAGTATAATTAATACATTGCCAATATCTTTCAGACCTTTCATTCATCTGTAAAGAGTTTTTGATCTATCTGGATTCTGTTTCCTAGATACAGTGTTGGCAGACTTCCACTGCATGCTAGTTTATGCTGCTATTCATTAGTTGGCTTATCAAAACAGTATAATCAATGCCTGTCACAACATAAATAGATGACCCTAGTGAGCAGCCGAAGTGGCTACGTTTGCATCTCTGTGAAAGAAGTACAATATCCCTAAAGGAAACAGAAGGTCAAATTAACATTGGCAAATTTTTGCTTCCATCATTTTGTCTATATATTTTAAAAACACTGAACTTTTTTTTAGAAACTCATTTTTCATATTTTTTCTTGTAAGGCATCCAGAGACATATGTATTCTTCTGCTGATAATGCATTACTGAAAAGATATTAGATTCTATTGAGACAAAAATACATCATGGTTTATGAATACATAACAATCAATAGATATTATTGAGTGAGGTCTACAATTTACATTATAGACATTTTAAATTATCAACTTAAACTCCGTATGTGCCTGAACAGTAAATTGAAGGAAGCTGAACTTCCAGGAAGAAACATTAAAACAATTGGTAGAAGGTTATGTAGTTAAAGAGACTACATAGTTACTTTTAAAACACAAGATCTAATTGCTGTATTGTTTCGTTGCAATCCTCAAGTGACGGGGAGATGGACTAGATGCCTCATATCTGCAATTGCTGTAATTCTTTGATTGGTCAGGCTTTTTTGCCATCTGACAATGCCATCTATTTGTTTCTCCTCCCCCGCCCCCATTTTCCAAAATGCTTTCTATAACTTCCGTACATTGCTTCATTATGTGGGAATCAAGTTTCAAGATATCATAAGCTGTCTAGTAAAACATTACAGACTTGGTATCCTGTTTTTATAACTGTATTTGATTTTCACTATAACTCTTTTACTGTCAGTGTATTTTAGGACAATTTCAGTAGGAGATATAACGGATTGTATACACGTGCATGTTTTTAAATAACAAGCATATCAACTATTGTAATGGTAGAAATATAGTGACAGTTATTGAATTTTGGAGAGGATGTGTGAAAAATGTTCTCTTGATTACGTGATATATTACGTTAGAGTTGATGTTTCTTCTTCTTTGCCAAAACACATGACTTTAACCAGTGTTGAATTGTTCAGTTTCAAAGCCTTTTTCATGAGATACTTAACTGTACTTGCCTGATGGAAATCTTGGAAACGTGTATTGGTAAAGTCTTAAAGATTTTGGATTTTGAATATTGGGGTTAAACCATTTTAAATGGAATTCCAGAATGTTGTTCTTCCCAAATAATTAACTAAAGCTAATGATTATTTATTGTATATTAACTTTTCTTAGTTGACAATAATAACCAGAAGGTTAGGATAGTGTGTGTGGGGAAAAAGAGGCTTCTGTACTGAGAAATTACGTTGATAATTTTATTTATCACTGCTAATTGTGAGAGTTAAATAATGCTGTTTCTAACAGTAATAATGTTTTACTGTTTACTTATTTAATAATGTTTTTTAACTAATCTCAGAACTTCCACATGTGATTTTTTTTAATATTTGTTGCAAAAAAAAAAAGCCCCCAACTCATAACTTTATGAAAAAAAAACCACTTTTATTTCATATTTTTAAAAGCTACTATTAAGATTTTGGAATGATAAAAAATTAAAGTAGCTGAGATATAATGAACTATATGCAGTGATATTGAGAAAACAAAGCATGAGTCACTGGCGTATAAACCCTTTCAGAATCACATCAGTGAGAAAAAAGTGAGTTCCAAAGAAAGATACACATTCTCTCCAGGGAGCTAAGTAAATAGTTGAGTTTTCTCCACAGAGATCTCTAACATTTATCATCAGCATTTATCCTGTGACTCTCTTTACATAACTAATATTTCAGAGCTGTATTGTTTAAACTACTGGAGAAAATGCTGTACTGTTTGACACCCTTGTCTTTCTCATTGGCATAAGCATAACAAAAAGACTTTCCTTTAATAGTTCCGGATAGTCCTCATTCTAACTTACTGCCTTTCGTTCTCAGCCCAAGATCTGTGTGTAAACGGGGCAAGGCAGCTGGCAGAAACCAGTTCTTGCTGTTTTTATTTTCCTTCTATCTTTCTTTTTTGTTAGGCACAATCACATAGAACAGCAGATTAAAGTTTTTTAATGTGGTATGATGTGAGCACTTGATTCTCATTTGTTGTAGTTGCATAGACATTACATTGCTAAAATGAAATATGTATTTATAAAGTCAGAATCCATTCAGGAGGGCTTGTCAGATATTCAGCAACTTATCATATCTGTGGATTGCTAGCATGATGTGTATGGAATAAGTGAACCTCTTTTTTGCTTACCGCTATGAGCGCTGTTTGTGTTGTAAGAGGAAACCAAATAATGTATAGGACTGTCACAGTAGGACTGGTCCCCTTTACGGGGAGATGGAGTCAGCCACACCTGTATTATAATTAATTAGCTGCTTCCTACTTTTAGGGGGCAGTGTAAAGGGGTCAAAGTTACAGCTTAATGGACACCAGGGCCTTGTAAAAGGTCTGAGAGAGATTTGTGTGGACCAGGAGGGAGTGGGTAGACTCCTGTGGAAGTCTGTGATCCAAGTCCCTGGAAAAATAATGGAGCAGGTCCTCAAGGAATCAATTCTGAAGCACTTAGAGGAGAGGAAAGTGATCAGGAACAGTCAGCATGGATTCACCAAGGGCAAGGCATGCCTGACTAACCTAATTGCCTTCTATGAGGAGATAAGTGGGTCTGTGGATGAGGGGAAAGCAGTGGATGTGTTATTCCTTGACTTTAGCAAAGCTTTTGACACGGTCTCCCACAGTATTCTGGCTGGCAAGTTAAAGAAGTATGGGCTGGATGAATGGACTATAAGGTGGAAAGAAAGCTGGCTAGATCATCGGGCTCTATGGGTAGTGATCAATAGTTACCATGTCTAGTTGGCAGCCGGTATCAAGCAGAGTGCCCCTGAGGCCGTTTTTGTTCAATATCTTCATTAATGATCTGGAGGATCTCAGCAAGTTTGCAGATGACACTAAACTGGGAGGAGTGGTAGATATGCTGGAGGGTAGGGATAGGATACAGAGGGACCTAGACAAATTAGAGGATTGGGCCAAAAGAAATGTGATGAGGTTCAACAAGGACAAGTGCAGAGTCCTGCACTTAGAACGGAAGAATCCCATGCACCGCTACAGGCTGGGGACCAACTGGCTAAGCAGCAGTTCTACAGAAAAGGACCTGGGGATTACAGTGGATGAGAAGCTGGATATGAGTCAGCAGTGTGCCCTTGTTGCCAAGAAGGCTAACGGCATTTTGGGCTGTATAAGTAGGGGCATTGCCAGCAGATCGAAGGACGTGATCATTCCTCTCTATTCGACATTGGTGAGGCCTCATCTAGAGTACTGTGTCCAGTTTTGGGCCCCACACTACAAGAAGGATGTGGAAAAATTGGAAAGAGTCCAGCAGAGGGCAGCAAAAATGATTAGGGGGCTGGAACACAGGACTTATGAGGAGAGGCTGAGGGAACTGGGATTGTTTAGTCTGCGGAAGAGAAGAATGGGGGCGGGGAGGGGGGGGTTAATTAGCTGCTTTCAACTACCTGAAAGGGGGTTACACAGAGGATGGATCTAGACTGTTCTCAGTGGTAGCAGATGACAGAACAAGGAGTAATGGTCTCAAGTTGCAGTGGGGGAGGTTTAGGTTGGATATTAGAAAAAACTTTTTCACTAGGAGGGTGGTAAAGCACTGGAATGGGTTACCTAGGGAGGTGGTGGAATCTCCATCCTTATAGGTTTTTAAGGTCAGACTTGATAAAGCCCTGGCTGCGATGATTTAGTTGGGAATTGGTCCTGCTTTGAGCAGCGGGTTGGACTAGATGACCTCCTGAGGTCCCTTCCAACCCTGATATTCTGTGATTCTATGAAGATCTGCAGGAGGCCAGGTATTTCTGGGGAACTAGCCTGGGGGATGAGTGCTCTATCCCAGAGCCAGAAAGATTCTCAAAGGTAGCTCAGAAAGGGGCTGCAAATAGGGACTGCAGAGTGTGCTGAAGGGAAACCCCTGCAGGGCAGAAGAACTTATGTTTTTGTTTGGGCTTTTTAGATGAATGTTTTCTACCAGAAGGGGTGACGATCTGCTTCTGACTTGACTGAGTGGGGAGGCTAAGCCATCTCTCCAACACAGACCAGTATGTGGAGAGCTGAGAAGACCCACCTTGAGGAAAGAAACAGAGGCAGTTAATGCTGGCAGTGCCACACTTGGCCAGCGGGGGATACTACAGGACATGGATAACTGCACTGAAATGTAAGGAACACGTACATAGGGAAACTTATGAATACTTTTGCAAAAGTCCCCCATAACATCATTCATTTGAACTGTAATTGATTTAGGAGGGTCTTTATAATCCACACACATCTAATATTGACAGGATGTACTATAGAGGGAAGGGAATATCATTAGGAGACTGAGCTCTGAGTTTGAGACTTACCATGTTATTATTATATCATAATACTTTGTCCAAAGAAAAAAAAATTCAGGAAATCAAAGAAGACACTATGTTATGGAGAATCATAGGCCTCTTAAACTAATACCTTTACTAAATCAATGAAGAAATTAATTCTAGGCCATCACGAACAGTCTCCTTCTCAACCTGTTTGTTCTTTAAAAACAAAAACATCATCATAGTGGATCATAATAGTATCTTTATGTGAAAGGCAAAGCTCTGCCTTGTTTCTAAATAATTTTTTTTAAAAAAAATTGATAGTTCATTGCACAAAAGAAAAAAATATAATGGCTGTTTTGTTGTTCCACACTGTGAAATGTGTGAGCTTTCCATCTTGCTCAGCAGCAACAAATAAGAGCCAGCCAAGAATCTGTTACGTGGGAATGACTGAGCACATGAAATCGCTTTTCAGGATTAGGCCCTCTGTTCCCAGAACTTTGCCCTCTGTTTATGGTGATGATGGATATATAGGGAAATATACAGAAGGGTTATGAGATATATTTGCTCCTGTAACTTTAAAGACTGTAAAATATGTCTGCCAAATAAAGGACAAAAGTGGTAGGGGATTTATTCTTAGAAATTGGACAGCTTCTTATATAGCATAAAAGGTAAAAATATCTATAAATATCTCAAATAAAAATTTGTTTATTGGTGTGCATAGAGACCCAAGCAAGCCAATCACTTCAGCTGGTTTGAAGTTCATCCTGCTGAGTGTCTGGGACCAAAAGTTTCTGAAGATTGACTCAAAGACTTTAAGGTTAGAAGGGACCATTGTGATAATCTAGTCCAGTGGTTCCTAAACTGGGGTTTGCAAAATGTTAGAGAGTTCTCAGGAAAAAATTCCCTAATGGCAGACAGAGATGTTCCTAGAGATTCCGGGCAGCACAGGGTCAGCAGCACGGAGCCCCTGGACTTCCAAGAGCTAAGCAGATCAAAGCAAGCCTATCTATCACACTGAGGAGATTTAAACTTCAAGACTCCTTATAAGAAAGGCAGCTAGTATTGTTTTAAAAAAATATTATGAAGAACAAGTTTAAGCTTTGTTGTAACATGCGTTGTTTGTCTGGACTGCTCAAGACCTGAATGCTTGTGTAGGAGGAACTTTTTGAGTTGGCGTCTAAATACCTTTATGCTGTTTCACATCTGATACTCTTTGATGAAACATAGGAGCCTTGTCTTATAACAAGCTTATTCAAAGTGATATAAGCTATGAAAGTGAGATCTTGCCATTTTCATAATGTAATTAAAATACTGTAATGATTAATAATAAATAGTGTGTAATAAGCATGTCATAAAACAAATTTTATATTTCCAATATCACTGCTTTTATATTCAGGTAAAGGAGAACATCCCTGGAAATATTCATTTTTAGGAGGGGGTTCATGAGACTTGACATTTTAGTGAAAGGGGTTCACAGGTTGTTAAAGTTTGAGAACCACTGATCTAGTCAGACTTCCTGCCCATTGCAGGCTACAGAACGTCACCCACCCACTCATTAAATAGACTCCTAACCTCTGGCTGAGTTACTGAAGTCCTCAAATCATGGTTTAAAGACTTCAAGTTACAGAGAATTCACCACTTCCACCAGTTTAAACCTGCAAGTGATTGATTCAGTTTTAAGGTGGGTTTGTTTGTTTGTTTTGTTTTGTTTTGTTTTGTTTTGTGTTTTAATATAACTTCTAGCTCTTAGGGTTTCAAGTGCCCAGTGGGAACTGAACACTTATCATTGCTGTTTTGTCTTTCTGATTTTGCAGACTTGCATCTCCCATGCTGCCCCTGAGGGAACTTAACAACTTTGATCAGTTTTCTCTGTTGTGATTCAAAACCCCCTGGCAACATTGAAACCACCAGGAGTTACATCAATTCATGGTGGTACTGTTGATGCTACTGGAAACTATGAGCAGCAACAGGAGTTACTTGTTGAGGTAGAGACTCAAAAGGGCAGAGTTTATGATGGGAAAGAGTATTTTCCCCTTCACCTATCACAGCAGCCAGGAATATCTGTGGGAGAGATGGCGTAACAAAAACCTGCTCCCCCTACCTCAACTGAAGTTAAAAAAAAGTCTGTAGAGGAGAGGCAGAAACTTGGAGGCTCTTGTAGTAGCCAAGAGGTTCTGGAGTGGGGGAAGAGGATACAGAAAGCACCCTCTCTGTCCCATAGATAGAGACTGGGTATTCAAGTTGAAAAACATGCCTCCCATTAGGAGGCTGATAGATAGATAGATATATGGCTCCCCAAGCAAGATCTAGAGACAATACCCAGTTAGAAAACCTAATATCTTCACTTCCTTAGCAGCTAAGTAGAAATGGGACTCTTACTATGGTATTGGCCCAGGCCCTCACTACTGGGGACCTCATCCTCGTCTCCAGTATATGCCCACTGCCTAGCAGGTAACTGGCGTATGTTTTGGGACCGGCATTCATGCATACTAGAAAACTTATTAGAGCAGCTGTGGGAAGGCACATCAGCAAACAACTACCCCAGTGCTGCTTCCTCTGGTAAATCATGTTGAGAATGCTGTGCAAGTCCCCTACCACTGATGCTACTGAGGGGGAATAGCAGAGTATTGCCATGGAGGGGAGTTCTTTTTGGCTAGGTATTTATGTAAGTTAGAAGAAGCAATTCCCCCGCTCCTCCCCTTCAAGACTTCCATGCAGTTTATTTCTAGTCTTAGCGGTGAGGCAGAGAGTACAGGCTCACATTAATGCTAATCTAAGGCAGAATGCCGGCAATATTTTTGCAGCATATGCTTGCAACTATTTGGGGGATGGGGAAGGAACGGCTCTACCACTTAGCTAGCCCTAACAAAAAAAAAAAAAAAAAAAACTTCAGGTGGATGTACTTTTCTAAAAACAACAAGCTTTAAAGTCAGCTGAGTGCAACTGGGTCAAGATTAATAAAAATAATATTGACAAATGTGCAGCATTTTCTCATGTGATCTTTCCAACACACAGTTCTGGTGACAATTACCACAATGTTATACGTGTAAGACTATGACATAATTGATATAATTACACAATTTCATATTAGTAAGTGATGGCTTTTTAGTGGTACAGAAATTTGGGAATTTATCATTAGAACTATTAATTTACTTTCAAAAGTATATAAACATTGAATCACTTTACCATTTATTTGTTGAACAAAATTAATATCCTATAATTATGATCAGTGTAGTTCTGATAGTACCATGCCTGGATTACTTCACAGACAAATGTGTTAATCCATTGAGTTACCAACTGATATTTGAAATTATTATTTCCCTAATGCTATGGGGAAGGAGATCAGTTTACTGTGAGCTATATATCCTCCCTAACTAAAATAAGTATAAACTTGACGAAGTTACCCATCTTCTGCCTATTGGTAAATTATGCATTATGTTGAACATTATTCATATGCTGCATGTGCAGTTTTCAATTACAGAGATTTAAATTTTTTTAATAAGATTCAGATACCAGGTGTCTATCAACAAAACCCGTTGAGTGACTCCATCATTTGTTTCTAGTTAAATCATTAACACACACACACGTCAGTAAATCATAAACACAGATTTACCCATCACTTTCATTTATAGTGTCTAATTGGAAATTGGTTATACAATCCAAATCTGTACAGTTGCAAGAGATGTCTCAGTGTGGCTCTGCAAATCCCACTATAATAAGGCGCTGAAGTGCAGATGTGACAGCATAAACTATTTCCTTATGCCTGCAATAACAGAGCAAATTTTGGGGGGGAAATAGTTTTTGTTTAGAACCAACTCATACCATTAAAATTCAAAACTGCTCCTCTCCCTTTCTGTCAAATATACAGCATTGTTGCCAGTTAGCTAATTGAAAAGTTAGCATGCCTTGTTGGCATAAAGTACTTAGTTTTAATTGTCTAAGCTCTCAACAATCTTTAAATTTTACAATTTGTACCTTTTGAATTTACACTGTCATTGTGTGTGCTAGTAAATTTGGTGTAATTCCATATTAATCTGGACAGGATTTTGAATTCTCACTTCTTGTGAAGAATGGTTTGACCTAGTGAAGTTACTTTTAAAGTTTAAATAAATCAAGAAATTATTTCATTATGAATTTTTACTGTGTGCACAAAATGATGACCAAAGTTCTCACAAGTGAGTGCTTAAAGAGACAAGGGTCTCTGTCAAAGAGGTGGAATAACAGACACTCACTCCCCCCACCTTGATTGAAGTAAAAGAAAAAAAGTCTAGGAGAGGGGTAGAGAATTGGAGAGTCCTTTTTAGTAGCCATGAGGTTCTGGAGTGGGGGAAGAAGATTCAGAAAGCTCCCTTTCCCTTCCACAGAGAGAGACTGAGTATTCAAATTATGTTAGAGACACAAATCTCACAAATGATGGCCAGAGTTCTCACAAGTGGATTCTTAAAGAGACCACTATATCTATAAATGGATGCTGAAGCAAAGGGCCTTATTTTTATAGGTACTGAAGACATGCAACTCTCATTGATTTCAGGGACTTCATTGGGAGATGTGGATATTCCGACCCTCTGAAAATCATGCCACTACATTTAGGCCCCTAAGCTTAAAAATGTTGGCCAAATTTCACAAGAAACGAGTAGTGTGCCTTCTTATGAGCAGTTAATTTGGCATCTTGTCTCTTGGTTGTGGGTCTTATCTTGTAGTTGCACTCTGGCTTTTCTCTTATTCCCAATATATTTTCCCCCTCTAGCTTGTTGTACTGTCTCCCCTAGGTAGTTAGATCTTATGATCTGAGTCTGGCAGACAGGAGAGTGGTGTGAAGAGTGAGGACAGGAGCTGAGGTTCAGGGGAAGCTGTTTCCAGCACAAAAAAGAAGTCTAATGATGGGCTAAATGGGATCTATATCTGAAACCTTTGTGGGAGTTTCTTAGAGGTAACTTCTAATGAAAGTT
Source organism: Malaclemys terrapin pileata (assembly GCF_027887155.1). Classification (NCBI taxonomy): domain Eukaryota; kingdom Metazoa; phylum Chordata; order Testudines; family Emydidae; genus Malaclemys; species Malaclemys terrapin. Next base: position 33,208,842 of record NC_071505.1, read on the forward strand.
GTCAGATTGGTAACCTATGGGTTTCCATCTCTACCTTTGGAGAGAAGCAACCCACCTAGGTCATGAGCTGCACCATCATAATCATCAAACGTATGAAAGGCATATTACACAATGGTGTATGGCAAGGTATCAGGGCATGTACACATAACTGGTAGCATTCTACTTCTGTTCAGTAGAACAAGGTGCATTGTCAGTTTTGTGGCTTTAATTAATGCTTCCACTGAGGCAGAGAACCATAGGCTAGTAGTGTTTTCAGAGAAAGATTACTAAGGCTAAGATTTTGTCACAGTTATTTTTAGTAAAAGTCAGGGACAGGTCTCGGGCAATAAACAAAAATTCATGGAAACCCCTGACCTGTCCCTGACTTTTACTAAAAATAACTGTGACAGAATAGGGAGGATGGGGGGTCCAGCCCCCACCACTCTGGATCTCCAGGGTTCCCATCACCACACGCTGGTGGTGTCTGGAAGTTGTGGGGGAAGGGCTCGCCCACGGCAGCTGGGAGCTCCAGCCCCACCTCCCGCGGCTGAAGAGGAAAGTCACAGAGGTCTCTGGAAGTCATGGATTCCGTTACTTCCATGACCTCTGTGACATAATCTTAGCCTTAGATATTACCCATTGGATGATAAATTATTATTTATTCAACATCCAAAAGTGTGGTAGGTGTCTCCCAGGTTATAGTGAAGACATGGGGTGAAATCTCTGCCCTGTTGAAGTCATTGGGAGCTTTGCCATTGAATTCAATGGGGCCAGAATCCCACCCATGATTGCTACCTTAAAGAACTTACAATCTAAAATAGAGCTGACAGACAATAGGGGACGATAGGATGGGAGGATAAGGGTGACACAAATTAGATTGTGTGCTTACTCTGGTAGTGTGTACAAGCTTATTAGCAGTTGTTTTCCAGTTATTCATTATATTTATCTTAGGGGTGGGGAGCTTGATGAATGGGGTATGAGATGTAGAAAGCAAACTGTGGAAAGGTGGAGGGGTTGAAGCTCCAGGTACAAGGTTGGGGAGTGAGAGGAAACAGAAAAAAGAGGGTTAAGGATGGATGCAAGGAGGAGAGGAAGAGGGTAACATTGGCAACAGGGAGCAAGGAAGGGCCTGTTTTTACATCATATTGCAACAAATTATTAGAGGTCTGTTTGTGTTCAGAATATTTTCACAGTTTGTTTGCATGAGCACAGCAGTAAACTGTTTAAGCTGTGTTTATAAAGTGTGCTCCAGCAGAACAACTAAAACCAGGTCTGCTTCTACGTGTGATTTATTTTAAGGATTCGCTTGGTAATAATTATTTAGTGCACACGTTGTGTCAGATTATAAAACAGTTTATTGGAAATCATGATTTTTAAGTTTCTGGTGTTTTCAATATGACAGTTTCCTAAACTAAATTTATGCAGCACAAAGTGAACTGAAAAGTATGGCAGCTGTATATAATATTCTGTAGCTGTTTCATGCTATCCTCTTCTTTTATTGCAGGGGTAGGCAACCTATGGCACACGTGCCAAAGGTGGCACGCGAGCTGATTTTTAGTGGCGCTCAGACTGCCTGGGTCCTGGCCACCGGTCCGGGGGGCTCTACATTTTAATTTAATTTTAAATGAAGCTTCTTAAACATTTTTAAAAACCTTATTTACTTTACATACAACAATAGTTTAGTTATATATTATAGATTTATAGAAATAGACCTTCTAAAAATGTTAAAATGTATTACTGGCACGCGAAACCTTAAATTAGAGTGAATAAATGAAGACTCGGCACACCTCTTCTGAAAGGTTGCCGACCCCTGTTTTATTGAATAAACTAATTTGTTTAACTTTCTCCCTCCCTTTCCTCCTTTCCATCTGTGTTCTACAGACACATAATCTGGGTTATTAATCAGGAGAAGATTTATAAACAAGAGATAGGCAAGAGTAAGTAATTGATTGTGACCAATTAATTTAAATCAATGTAAGTCTTCCTTTGCTAACTAATACTAAGTATCAGAAGCAATGATGAATTATGGTAGGGGATGTTTGCATTTATTGTTCCTGTGCTCTCTTTGTATGTTATTTGTATGATGGTGTCTAGCCAATAATGGGGCCGCATTGTACTAGGTTCTATACAAATACAGAATAAGAGTTTTGCACTAAGAGCTCAAAATATAAGTAGATGAGGGAGTCAAAGGATGGTAGACTGAAAGTATTCCCAGTTTACAGATGGAGAATTAAATGCAACATTTTTTTGTATAAGAACATTGTCCAGGTTTGATTTTTTTTTTTTTAATTCTTTGGCAATTTCAGGGTATTATTCTAAATAACAGAAAAAAAAAAACCCCTCTCCTTACTAGCTTTTTTTTAAAAAAAAAAATCAGTTTCAATACACAATATACTCCAGCACATTCACTTGTGATTATATGATTGCTCATGAGTGCTGGATTGCTGTTTTTTTTTCCCCTGAAGAAAAATATTGACTCATTTGTTTTGAACTCCTACTCCACCCACACACACATGTATAGAATTATGTAGACTTTGTAAATGGAGAAAATAAGACCAGTTCTGCTAACCTTGACAATGTTCATTTAAATTGAGGTTACTCTTTAGTTTAAACTTGACTACTGTTATGAAAAAGGTGATTAAATTACATGTTTGCAGATTATAGGTGTTGATCCATAATAATACTGCCCATTAAGATACTATACTGTAGGCTTATTTTACCTAGCTGGGAACCTGTAACTCAAGAGACTGTAACGAGTAAGTCTTCTGCCAGTTGTGATTATGCATGTCTAGTCTTATTTCCACTTATTAATGTCCGGACTGATAGTGATTGTGTATGTTTCTGTGGCTGTTGCACTTTTCCACCTTCTCAGTGCCAATTTAAGAGTAGTTATTCTTGAGTCGTAAAAATAAATCATATTCTTTTTGTTCCCACCAGAGAGAGAAAATGGAGTGAGTGAATAGACCAAAGACAGTATTAACCATCATTTGTTCCTTTGCTAAAGAAATTCCTGCTCAAGAAAGTTGTTGGAGCAAAGTGCCTTCACAGTAATAAATCTACAGGACAAATTATACCAGCTGATTACCAGTTGAGTATTTTTTGAAAAACTAGTCACTTCTGACTCCTTCAGTTCATGAGCTTTCAGTGGTATGTCTAGTAGGAAAACACAACTTGATATCAAGATGCATACACATCTGTTGAAATTTGTTTCTATTTTTGTGTTGCAGGAGGTGTGGAAACCTTTTCAAGTAAATTGTAAACTTTCTCCAAAGCTTTGTTTTGTTGTTTTTGTTTTCAAACTAAGTGGATAATTGTGAAGCTTATTACAAGCTTGTAGAGATAAAGAGGTGTTGTGAAAGTTCTCCTTTAGCTCTTACATAGTTAAAAAGTTTTCTTTTATCCCAGGAAATGTCAACCTGATATATGGTTATAAAGCCTGAAGGGAATCAGCAGGTATGAATCACCACAGGTGACAGTGGTGTGATGGAGAAGATTGAAACAGTGATTAGAGTTCTTAATTAGCAAGAATCTACAGGCTATAAATTAGTGCCAACAGAACTGATTAAAGTTACTTCTTTTTGAATGTGGTGACAAGCAAAGGGCGTAATCCTAACAGATTGTTTTAGTGCAAAGAGTAAAAGAATAATAAGATGAAATACAGTTTTATGATTAGTTTATGAAATGAAATACAAATGAGTTTACAGATATAGTGAGTCTGTCAGGCTCATATTAAATTCATTATGGGGTGAACTCTTGTGTTAGAACTCTTCACTTTATAAAATGCTAATTTTATGTTTGATAGAGATACTTTCCACCAGATTCCCTTTGATCTTTACTGTGTGTTATTTATTTTTTGATTGACAGTAAAGAAAGTACTGGTAAGTTTAGCGATGGTAGTTGTGATTGCATTGTTTTATATATGTACTGTGTTTTATTTACTCCTGAGCTTAAAGGCAGCTGTACCTGCGAGGGAGTCACCCCCAGGGTAGAGTCACTGGAAACAACACCTCCACTACAGGGAAGTAGCTTTAAACTCTGGACAGAGATTCAGAGATGCCCCAAAAGCAGGATGTGCCTGGGAAATACTTTATATCAAAGCATCCTGTGGTTGTCCTAGCCCAGCCCCTTTCCTAACCCGATTCATTAGTCTGCTTTAGCTGACTGTGGGGCTCCTGAGCAGAGTGTCCCAGCTTCTGCCAGGCTGTTGGCAGTTAGGGGCCTCCACCATTTTCAGGTCTTTTTGACTAATATTGAGATCTGATCTCCTTCCCTTTATAGTAGAATGATAGCCAGCAGAGTCCCACTGCTTTAGAATGTGGCTGCCAGCTCACACTAGCATCATTCCTGGATATTGCCAGGTACTGACATTTCTTCACAATACTCAGTTGCTGGTAGGAAGAATGGGAGACTTCTTTTTTTCCTGTCTGTTAAACTTTCCTTCCCTGATGGACCATAAACCACAATTTTCAAAGACATCCCCTCTTTTCTTTGCAGTCGTTCATAGAATGTACCTGCTCACTGAGCTGCCATATTTATCCTGCATCTCCAGACACATCAAAGTGACAGATGTAGGTGTGGCTTTTCTTAGCAGCCCAGTGCTTTTAAGAGACATGGGTCCAACCCCCTCATTCGGATTTGTGCTTTTTTGCTTTAAAGACTCCTAGGGCAGAATCTTCTATTCAGATCCCTGGAGTACAGGCTGCTTTCAGGAGAATATCAGGAGTTTGTCAATTCTAACTCAAGATGAGTCAGTTTCACTGTCCCCTCCTCCTCCTTCTCCTCCTCCTCCTCTTGACATTTCGGCATTAGAAGCAGTAATATCCTCTGATGCATTTTTTTTTTCACATCAAAGGGAATTCAGTCTGAAGAACACGTATCAAACAGGAAGATTTGAGAATATTACTACAACCTCTGAAAACTTTTGTGGACCCTTATTTCTTGGCTTCTGAAGTCTTCCTAGGAATCTTTTTATTTTTTTCTCTCTTTTGGTTCAATAAGTGGTAGATCTGATAAATAGACTGCTAAGGAGAAAGAACTTTGATTAATAAGTGAATATATCTGCTGTAGTTTCAAAGATGGAACATCTTGTAACTGTTGGCAGGCTTACCAAAAGCAGAGCTAACCACCTGGAAGGGGGAATAGCGTAATGGGAGTGGTGGATAAGAAGAAACAAGACAAGGCTTTTGATGTTACTGTAAGCAGCCATCTATGCTATTTACTTTCCTTTTGGACACAGTCCAGCGACTGCAGCAACTGAACAAGTCATTTGCAGCTTCAGATCATTTTGAAGCTGGACAATATTTTTTGGCTGCTTCAATTCCTCCTTTCTGGCACACTTTGCCTATGACTTCATATGTCCAATGCCAGGAGTATGGCATCATTGTTCGCGGTACTCTCTGGCAGAGGCAATTGTCTCTGGAATTTGCCATAAAGAGTGACTCCCCTAAGGTACCATCTTGAGGTCAACTCTTGTGTTGCCAAAGGAGACCTGAGCATATTCCCCAAGACACTCAGGGAAACTACCTTAGTCAGCTTCCCTCAAGATCAAAGTTGTAGAGGGAGATTCTTCACCCTTTTATGTTCCATTTGCACTGCTCTTGTGCAATGAGAATGGAAAACCACCCACAAATTCCTGACAGGATATTCTTGGAGTCATATTAACTCCTAACATGTGTGAAAGAAGCTATACACTGAAACAAACCATTTGCCCACCAGTTACTTGCTCTAGTGCTTCTTATCATTAGAGACAGAGGAATTGAAAGTTCCCAATGCACCTTGAAAGCACTCTGTTTAATATCTTCATTGAAATCAGTGAAGGGTGCATCTTAGAGATTTTTCTAGGAAAGCTAAACAGCTTTTGCTCAGCAGATGTTTGAGATAGTTTCTCAAAGATACTCAACTAACGTCTGTTAGGCATTACACAGAAAAGAGTCAACACTAATACAGTAGAACCTCGGAGTTACAAACACACCAGTCAACCATACACCTCATTTGGAACCAGAAGTACACAATCAGCTAGCAGCAGAGATTGGAAAAAAAATACAGTATAGTATAAATATAAAAAATATAGTACAGTACTATCTTCAATGTAAACTACTAAAAAAATAAAGGGAAAGCAGCATTTTTCTTCCACATAGTAAAGTGTCAAAGTCATATGAAGTCAGTGTTCAGTTGTAGACTTTTGAAAGAACAACCATAACTAAGGCTGCGAGTCTGTCACAGAGGATTCCGTTACTTTCCAGGACCTCCAGGACTTCTGCAGCAGCTGGTGTGGCTGGCCTAGGGGCCGCCTGAGCAGCTCGGGCCGCCCAGAGCCAACCGCACTGACTGCTGCTGGAGCAGTCTCATGCCACCCCCACCCCCCAGCAGCAGCAGGAGTTTGGGTACGATAGGGGGCTCAGGGCTGAGGCAGGGGTTTGAGGTGGTGAAGACTCTGGGCGGCGCTTACCTTGGGGGGGGGGAGGGCTCCCCAGAAGTGGCAACATGTCCCTCCTTTGGCTCCTAGGCAGAGGCACAGCCAGGCGGCTCTGCATACTGCCTCCACCTGTAGACACTACCCCTGCAGCTCCCATTGGCCGTAGTTCCTGGCTAATGGGAACTGCAGAGTGGGTACTCAGGGTGTGGGCAGTGCACGGAGGCCCCATGCCACACCTCTGCCTAGTAGCCGAAGGAGGGACATGATGTCCGCTTCCAGGAGTTGTGCAAAGTTGGGTAGGGAGCATGCACCCCCACTCCCCCAGGCACCAGCGGGGGTTCCAGGCCACCAACCCCCCCAAGCACTGCAGTGCCCATGGGCTGCCCGTGCCCCAGAGCACCCAAGTTTTAGTTAGGGGTATATAGTACAAGTCACGGACAGGTCACTGGCCATGAATTTTTGTTTACTGCCCATAACCTGTCCATGATTTTTACTAAAAATACCTGTGACTAAAACTTAGCCTTAACCGTAACATTTTTTTCAGAGTTACAAACATTTCAGAGTCCTGAACAACCTCAATTCCCGAGGTGTTCGTAACTCTGAAGTTCTACTGTAGATCTTGATACAGGATTGTGGTCTATATTTGTAAAATTCATCTTCTGCTAGATGTAGCAGGGATCTCATACTTATTTAACTGTACATTAAAATATACCTTTCCATAGCTTTTTCCTTTCTTGTTTATTGGCTTTTTATAAGTTTAGATCAACCTTTTTTTGTTTTTAATATCCGTATGCTGTACTAGTTTGTTGCCTGGCACAAGGAGAAACAAGACTATAAAAGAGTCCATGGTGGGCCAGTTGACCTAGTGGTTAGCACACCTGGTTTCCAGTCTTTCACTTCCCAGCAGGAAGGGCCTTCAGTCCAGTTCCCAACCCTTATATGTGGCTTATCATTGCCTCATGGCTTTCAATGTCCTTACCCTCTCCTTACTGGAGGAGAACATAGTGGTGGAAATGAGGGTTATGGCCCTTCTGCAACAAAGGCAGTTGGTAGGGGAACCTGAACCATCCCACTCCTCAGGGCTTTAACCCATGGCCCAATGAGAGACAATAATGTCTGAAGTGCCCCAGAGCTGCCTCCTGGGTCACTTCCTACCATCTGCTCCCCAAAGTCTCCAAGAGCAATATGATAGCAAAAGAAAAGACAAACTAAACCTTCAGCCCCAATTGGGCTCAGCAGATAGTCCTCCTCTTCCCCACAGGGGTCTTCTTTGGTGCCCTTGTTAAGGTGTCCTCAGAGTAGATCTGTCTTCCTTCCCCCTTTTGAGTTGAATGGCTCCCTTTTAAGCTTCCTCTCCAGTGGAGCATACTCTGCAGACACGGAGTGGGGTTCCCTGGGCCCAGTACTGTATTGTCCTTTAACCCCTTTGGACCCAGTGTGGGGTTTGTACAATCCATCACACTGACATAAATAAAATGGCTCACTTCCTGCTTGTAGACGATTCCACTGAGGAATTCTGCTTAAAAGTTGCTAGCAGGATTTGGCTCAATATAATAATATAAATATAGATAATCTAGGAAAATAAGGGGACCAGACTAGCTTTTTTTGAATTTGACTCTTCATGACATCAAAAATTAAAAGAATGATAAGTACTAAGAAAGGGAGTCCTGGTCTTGGAATAGACCTACATTTTGTATGGCCTTGAAAAAAAACTTTTTGATAATATAAAGGACAATTTCATACGTGTTATCTTTGTCACCCCAAGAAATGTGTGGGTTTTTTCTTCTTTTTTTGAGTTTTACACTGTACTGTACAAACCTTCCTGCAAAATTACCCCTTGAGACATCATTGTTTTTGCTTGTTTTGTACTGGGCTGTATCTTGTTGGAAAATAGGAATTCTTTTGGCTCTTACTGTTCTTGCATGCGTACACTGTTATTGCGTATGTGGAAGATCACTAACAAAATAATGTGTTGCATTGTCCAACTTACGAACTGCATCAGAGGAGAAGTGATATGCTCCAGTTCAGGACTTTAAGCTTAAGTCCCACTGGGATACTTTTCTGAATCTGGGTTTTTTATACCAAAGATCCTTTTGTCACCAGGGATTAGTCCACTTAAGGTATGTCTGCACTACACACTACTTTTGGCAGCAGGTAGGGTATGTGTAGCTGTATGCTGCAGTGAAAAGCAAGCTGTGTCCACGTGGTGGTGTCTAACTACATGCGTCAGTGAAAGATCCTCACAGGGGAAAAAGAAGAACAGGAGTACTTGTGGCACCTTAGAGACTAAGGTGCCACAAGTACTCCTGTTCTTCTTTTTGCGGATACAGACTAACACGGCTGCTACTCTGAAACCTGTCACAGGGGAAAGGTTCTGCAAGTGGGGAAAGGCTCCGCCAGTTCCCCACTGCTGAAGACCTTCCCTGCTGCAGAGGGAGACTCCAGTAGCTCTCCAGCTAGAGCCCCAGGGAAAAAGACTAATGCAGCCAGGAAAGGCTCTGGCAGTATAGCCTTTCCCCACTGGCGGAGCTTTTCCCTGCTGCCTGCCTCCTGCCAGAGCCTTTTCTTGCAGTGGGGAGAGACTGCAGCAGCAACAGGGAGGCAGTGGTATACTATACTACTAAAATAGCAGTGTAGATGGGAAGGCCTGGCTTGGGCAAGTGAAGAGCTGTATAGGGTGTGTGCCTGTGTACACGCTCCCACCCTTCTTCCATGTCTGTTCTCTACTTGTGTATATCATTCCTTACTATCTACACTGTTGCTTAAACTTGTGCTGGGTGTGTGTGTGTGTGTGTGTGGGGGGGTATCCAAGTACATACCCTCAAAAGAAGCGTGCAGTGTAGGCATAGCCTTGATGACCTCAAACACAGCTAGAGACTTTTTTTGTGATGCCTAAGTTCTTCAGTAGTACTAGAATTCTTGATTGCAGACTGACAACTACATCTTTGCTGCTGTCGGGAATGTGTCATAGACACTTTGTTTCACTGGCAGCAAAGATTGCTCTGTTGATGACAGAGCAGTGCTTTGTCCTCTAGGTGATAGTGAAGGTGTGGGCTCTCAGAGGACACAGTCTCTGGCAGCTAGCTCAGAATGAAGATCCAATTTCCAAACTTTCAGAAAAGCACTGTGTCCTTGTGGAGATTTGGTTTCTTAGCTGGTGTAGCATTACTGTGCCCTTTAGCTGATAGCAAAGAGTAAAGATCTGGTTTCCTAACTGGCAGAACGTTACTGTGTCTTACAGCTGATAGTCAAGATCTGGTTTTGTAACTAGCCGTATAGCATTGTGTCATTTGGTTCAGGAACTGGCAAGGAATATTGTGTCCTCTAGCTGATAGCGACAATGTGGTTTTAACTGCTTTGGGGGGACAATTTAGTGTTTAGGCTTGCACCGAAGCACTTAATTTGTAGGTAGGCAGGTGATAGTTCCTGTTGTGCATAAAATGATGTAGAACACTGATAAAATAAATTATTAATTTCAGTTGAATGAGTTATGGCTTTGCTTTTCTGTAATACTGAAAAGAAAATTAAAGCCTGTCTAATATACCTTTTCCCAAAATACACATTTTGTTCCTTATCTGCTGTAAACAGCTGTTTTGATGTGATTTCTTTTTAACATAATTTAGTTTTCCAATATATCTTGTGTCCTGTTAGTTATTCATGGGATGTCTGAAGCCTTATTGAATAGTAAACTTAAAGTCGCTGAAAAGAACAAAAAAACCCTGTCTGGAGAATTATCAATCATTTAGAACAGTTATATACTTTCCTTAGTGACAAATGATAGCTATGACTTGCAGTGACATAGTATCTCATATGGACTTATTGCTTCAATTTACTTTGCACAAGGTGCTGAAACATTTTCATAACTGGGAGTTACCTTGGCATAATTCTAATAATTAGAAAATAATACTATACTTCTGCCTCAAAATAAGTGGATAGAAAATGACCGTCAATAAACCTGCTACTGTTAGATAATTGTTTAAAAACTGACATATTGTGCCTTCAACATTAGGAGAATTTGAAATAGAAAAAAAAAGGTAATTGGGTTTGCATTTCATACGTAGCTATTAAGATAATGTAATATTTCTGAATTTAGTACTCAAAATGTTTCCTTTCTGTAGATCCTTTTGGGTGGATTTGCTAGTCACCTTGAATTATGATTGTCATGTTCTCAGTAACACTTTATTTTGATTTATGTTTGTGGCTTAGACAGAGCATGCACTTCTTGATGTTTAAAATATTCTGTTAAAAAAACCACCAAGTTGAATATTAGATGGATGTGGTACATGGATGTCATACTTGTCATGAGGTATTGAGACTGGCTTTCTCTGCCAGAAGACGCATCATTTTTAGATAAAATTGTCTCTGGTAGGGTAAAATATTAATACTCTTAATTATCAAAGAAGACAGAAAGCAAGGCTATTCTTCGTTCCACTGTAAATTAATTGTTTCTGTTAATTTAAGACCCAGCAGTCTAGATCTGAGGGGTAATCTGTCATGTATCCTTTTGATAGTCCAGTAAACACCAATGAAAATATATAACCTTTTAATTTTCAGACTCTGTTGGATCTGTTTTCTGTCAGCCCACATCAATATCTGTTTAGAATCTTGACAAGGTGGATGAAGAAATATATTTTATTGGACCAAATTCTGTTGGTGAAAGAGATGAGCTTTCAAGCTTACACAGAGCTCTTCAGGTCTGGGAAAGGTAAACAGTGTCACAGCTAAATAAAAGGCATAGCACATTGTTTGGCATAAGTAGTTAACACATATTGTAAGAGACTACTGAAGTTGAACTGAGCTAGTCAACACCACCTTTGCAGTCATAGGACAAAAAAATGGAGGGGGGAGGGTTAATAAGTTACAGATTGTTGAAATAAGCCATAAATGCAGTGATTTTTATGAAGTCCATGATTTTTGTGTCTAGAAAAATTATGGATTTAAGAACCCAAGCTCATCTTTTGAGGGTATTGGGTGGGTTTCCTTTCAGGATGAGAACCTGAGATATGGAGTGACCAGAGTGGGGAAAACAAATGTCTCCGAATGCATACTCCTATTGTCACCTACTTCTCCACGCTGGAACTGATATGGGGTATAGTTAAACAATTATAGCCCATGCTTTCACTGGGGACCACATCCTGGAAGAAATCTTTCTTTCCTGAACCCTCTCTTTTGACCTTCAAACAACCTCCCAACCTTTCCAAGCTCATCAGCAGAACCAGCTCACCACAGATCAGAACACACAAACCTAAAGTGGCACCAGGCCTTGCCAGAATGACAGATGCAAAACCTGTAGATGTATCTTAACTGCTGTAGTGATCAAAAACCATCCCCCCAACACACCTTTCAAGATCCATGGGTCCTACATGTGTCTATCACCAGGGTCGGCGCAACCCATTAGGCGACCTAGGTGGTCGCCTAGGGCACTAACATTTGGGGGGTGGTGACCGCAACGGCCGGATGTTCGGCTGCCCTGGTCGTCATCGGTATTTCGGGGGCAGGACCTTCTGCCGCCTACGGTGGCAAAAAAGCTGGAGGCACTCCTGCCTATCACAATCTGTGGTGTACCTCAACCAGTGCACTAAATGTCCCAATAACAACTCTGTGGGTGAAATGAAACAATCACTATGCTCTCAGATGAACTCACACAGAAATATGATAAATGACAAAAACTTCTTATATTTAACTGTGACACTCTGAGTACCTTTCCCAGACCTGAAGAAGTGCTCTGTGTAGGCTCACAAGCTTGTCTCTTTCACCAGCAGAAGTTGGTCCAATAAAAGAGAGACTAAGTGGGTGAGGTAATATCAACATAACAACAACATTGCAAACAATGGAATCTTGACAGTCAGTCACACATTAAAGGGACAGGGTCACCTTGATTCAGGCCCCAAATGTAATTCTTTTTATACAACCAAGGTTTTAGAAATGTTGCCATAATTCCTCAATTCAAATATGAACCGTTTTTTACTTTGGATACTGCAATATTCAGTATATTGGGATAGTGTCTGACAGTAATAATGTAAAACTGATTAGAAACAAAAGTAAAATTTACTAGCCTAATTTCATTATTTAAACTGAATGAAATTAAATTGATTACCTTTTTTCATTTTCACCATTAATTCCTAATCTTTTTAAACACTCAGTTTTAATAATCTGACCTTTTAATAACAAAAAAAGTTGAAAATGAATGATCTTTAACTTACTGTTCAAAATATCCATTTCCACAACCCCCCCATCTGAGATGTACAGTTAAAAGGAGAAACATAAGGACTGCAATTGTACCAAATACAAAGGAGTATTATGCAGCTATTGTCCTGGCTGTGAAATCGTGTTTCATCTCTTTAGAGATGAAGCTGTAATAAATGGGCTCAGTAAAAACCCCAAATGCATAAAATGGTTGCTACTATAAAGTCAACATTTATAGTATAGCACAGTGGTTAATATTATGAAGTCAGCGTTTCCCAAGATTTACCACAAAACGGCATTTGATATACAGGGAATTATTGTAGTATCTTATGATAGATTAATGGTATGGGAACCTTTTACATATAACCACAGTATGAAGATGGTTTGTCAAGCACAGCTTGAAAAAAAAACAAAACAAAACACAAACTTGCTTTCCCAGAGTAGGTAAAAATTTTGATAGGCAAGTTCTTAATGGTTAGGGTTTGGAATTCATAGTCTTTCACTGGAGGGGAAGGAAGAATCAGAAGGAAGAGCAGCCAGAATGCTACTGCCAGTTTCTCATGACAGGAGGTGGAAGAGTGTGGAGCAAATCCCGGGAACAGAATGTTGAGATTTACAGGAGGAGCTGACAGCCGTGCAAAGTGTTAGCGGGGAGAACTGATTTATTGATAGGGGTTGGGGAAGTGAAGAAAGTTTAGTGACCATTAAATATGTCTTTGGGTATGTGTGGTGGCCTAAGTATTTTTCACCTAGACTAGTAAACTTTGTTGTCAGGTTAATAAGCATTCTTGCTACAAGCTGGTTTGAAGTGTCAGCAACACCATAGATACACCAATAAACCCCCAAACTCTCTTCCAAAAAAGAAAACAAAACCAACTATTTCAAGTGAGTTAAGAATATTTATTAAACAAAACTCAACTAAGAAGATTTAAAGGAAGAGTAAAGCCACTACCAATATTTTGGACATTAGGCTTTTTGCAAGGTCAGGAACATATTGGCAAAAGCCCTAAATCCCCAAACATTGGTGTCTACCTCATTCTTCTTACAAGACTATGTATGGAACAAAACTGAACTACTCTTATTTTTGCCTTACATGAAATAGATGGTGTGATTTCCCACCTCAAAGTAGGGTGACCAGATAGCAAGTGTGAAAAATCAGAACACTTTTTTGGAGGGGGTGGGGTACAGTTGCCTGTATAAGACCAAGCCCCTAATATTGGGATGTCTTCTCACCCTACCTCACCCTACCGTCAGCATTTGAAATGTGCCACTAACCCACTGACTTGAATTTGGAGTTGAGGCTGATTTTAATCCATCTTCTATTAACTGTTTTAATTTATTTTCCCTTCTCAGTTCAATTATAAGTTGTGCCAGTAAAATTATTTTCCTCATCCCAGGAAGTTGAACTTTGCCACTAACTTTTACTTTCCTCCTTTTCCTACCCATGAGAAGCCCTCCAAAGCTTTGCACAAAAACTGCTAACTCCTTACTGCTTGCCTCTTGGGTTTAAACTAGAGATGAAATACAGTTATTTCCAAATGCTGCTCAGTAGCCTCCTATGCTGTTGTCATAACTATAAAGGGAAGGGTAACAGCTGTCCTGTGTACAGTACTATAAAATTCCTCCTGGCCAGAGACTCCAAAATCCTTTTCCCTGTAAAGGGTTAAGAAGCTCAGGTAACCTGGCTGGCATCTGACCCAAAGGACCAATAAGGGGACAAGATACTTTCAAATCTTGGGGGGGGGGGAGGGAGAGGCTTTTGTTTGTGCTCTTTGTTTTGGGAGTTGTTCACTCTTGGGACGGAGAGGGACCAAACATCAATCCATGTTCTCCACATCTTTCTAAACAAGTCTCTCCTAGTTCAAACTTGTAAGTAAATAGCCAGGCAAGGCGTGTTAGTTTTCCTTTGTTTTCTCAACTTGTAAATGTACCTTTTACTAGAGTGTTTATCTCTGTTTGCTGTACTTTGAACCTGAGGCTAGAGGGAGGTCCTCTGAGCTCTTTAAGTTTGATTACCCTGTAAAGTTATTTTCAATACTGATTTTACAGAGATGATTTTTACCTTTTTCTTTAATTAAAAGCCTTCTTTTTAAGAACCTGATTGATTTTTCCTTGTTTTAAGATCCCAGGGGGGTTGGATCTGTATTCACCAGGAGTTGGTGAAAGGAAGGAGGGGGGATGGTTAATTTCTCCTTGTTTTAAGATCCCAGGGGGGTTGGATCTGTATTCACCAGGAGTTGGTGAAAGGAAGGAGGGGGGATGGTTAATTTCTCCTTGTTTTAAGATCCCAGGGGGGGTTGGATCTGTATTCACCAGGAGTTGGTGAAAGGAAGGAGGGGGGATGGTTAATTTCTCCTTGTTTTAAGATCCCAGGGGGGTTGGAACTGTATTCACCAGGAGTTGGTGAAAGGAAGGAGGGGGGATGGTTAATTTCTCCTTGTTTTAAGATCCAAGGGGTTTGGATCTGTATTCACCAGGGAATTAGTGAAGAGTTTCTCAAGGCTTCCCAGGGAAGGGAATCCATTTGGGAATGGTGGCAGCGGACCAGATCTAAGCTGGTAGTTAAGCTTAGAAGTCTTCATGCAGGCCCCCACATCTGTACCCTAAAGTTCAAAGTGGGGAAGCAGCCATGACAGCTGTCCTCTCATTTGGTGCTCTCTCTTTGCCCAGAAAACTCCTTAGTGAAACTTGTTGTAAATAGTCACCTGGAATAAACACACTTATTTTTAATCACCCTCTTTTCCAATATGAGGATGAGGAACTTTTCTACCCAGCGTTAAGTCTGGATTGAATGCATTTATTATTTCCTATCTGGAGATCAATTTTCTGTGACTCATACACCATAGGAGAATCTCTTTGGTCATATGGAAGAAAGAAATCAAGTTTAATATGAAGGACCCAAAACTTCTGCAATGCTATTGGTACTACTTATGCTCTAGGAAAGCACTTAAGCACATACTTAAGTCAGTCCCTATTCAGAACTGACCATGCTTAAAGTTAAGAATGTACTTAAATGTTGTCCTGAAGAAGGATTCTTTTTAAACTGGGGCCTATGTGAGGCATAGAAGATCTGTCACATCTCAGTTGCTGGATTTGTGTGTCACTCCATCCTTTGTTTCACTGGGGGGGAGGGGGGGAAAGGGTGTACTTTTTTTTTTTTTTGAGGGCAGAGAAAGATGATGAGAGAAAGCATGAACCTCACTTGTCACTTACTACACTGCTGGAAGATGCTCAGATACTACAGTGATGAGAGTGGGATAAGAACCTATATAGAATAACTTATTCTCTGAGATCCCCAGTTTTTTCTCCTTTGCAGTCACCATCTTCAAAAGCCCTGTGATATGACAACCTGCTTTGCCGCTCTGAAATGACTGAACACAACTGACCTCAGGCTTTTTACAAGGTCAGGAACAACTCTTGGGAGCTTGTCAATTCTACTGAGAGCTGGCCAGTCTTCCTTGGTTGTGGCACAAGGTAATCTTTTCTCCACTCCCACGTCTGGGAATGAGCATGCTATTTCCATAAAGCTCTCTGTCCCTTGAAGATATGATCTTTGAAAAATCTGTAAGAAATATAATACATTTTTATAATTATTAGGTTATTTAAATTCAAAACATACTGTGGTAAATAGATATTTTAAAGAATGATCAATGGCTCGATGTCTAGGTGGTAGCGGGTATCAAGCGGACAGGGCCGGCGCTTCCATTTAGGGGACCTAGGCGGTCACCATGGGCACCAGAATTTGGCGGAGCAGCATTTTGCCGCCCACGGCAGCAATTTGGTGGCGGGGGGTCCTTCCGCGCTCCGGGTCTTTGGCGGCAATTCTGCAGCCGGGGGGGGGGGGGGGGCGGCTCCTTCTGCGCTCCTGGTCTTTGGGGCACTTCAGCGACGGGTCCCGGAGCGAGTGAAGGACCCGCCGCCCAAGTGCCCCAAAGACCAGGAGCGCAGAAGGACCCCCCCTGCTGCAGAATTGCCACCGAAAGACCAGGAGCGTGGAAGGACCCCCGCCTAGGGTGCCAAAAACCCTGGCGCCACTCCTGCAAGCGGAGTGCTCCATGGGTCGGTCCTGGGACTAGTTTTGTTCAACATCTTTTTTAATGATCTGGACGATGGGATAGATTGCACCCTCAGCAAGTTCGCGTATGACACTAAGCTGGGGAGAGAGGGGCCCAATTCTCATTAATTTTATTAGGAATTGTTCATCCAGATTCCTTAGATGGCTGTGGAAGATCTCAGCCTGGGTGTGTGTGGTTTTTATTTTATTTTTTAGTTTTTTTTTTTTTTTAATTTTTTTAACAGGGAGTGTAGTGCTCTTGCAGAGAAAATTGTATTATTGTTTACAGGTGTTAGGGCTTGTCATTGGATTCCAACTTTCACCCTAAACTTTTTTTGGTTGCTGAATTTTTATTAAAGATAAAAAACTGTTGACAGTACAAGTAATTTTTTTTTTCCCCACAAGTATTAGCATGGCAGATATAAAAGATAAGGCAAAAGAGCACAGTTGAGGCAGTACAAGTTATATTTATGATACAAGATGAAATTATCTATATAACTTCTAAGTTCCTTCCATTTGACACATTCTTCTCAAATTATTCAAATACAGACAGTAAGTCATTCAGTTCCTCTATATTATTTTATCCTGGTCATGTACATTTCTATAGATAGTATATTTTTTGTAACCATAGAGATGAAATACGTCTATTGGCTATATTCACTGGAATTTTAAAAAGGCCTCTGTCTTTAATAGAAAAACACATATGACCTACATTTGAAAGCATATACAGTATCTCAAGATACTATATATGTCATTGCATGAGAACATAACCAAAAATGGATCCTCACAAGAGCAGTGGAAGAGTGTGGGACAGAAAGACAGGAGCTAGTTAGCGTGGGACCTTGGGTCACAATAGGAAATACTGCCAAATCTTTGCTTTCTTCAATTATTCTTTCTTCCCTGTCACCACTCTAAGGAAAGCATCTGCCAAGTAACTAGTGGCCTGAAAATGATGGCTCACAGAAATATAAGATTTCCCTCTATGCAAGTATGCTGGAGCAGCCTAGATGTACAGAACAATCTGCAACTTTCAACACTGAGAGGTGAGCAAGACTCCACCTAGTTAGCTCAGACTCCTATCATGAAGATTGGTCACCCCAACATCTCCAATAACATCTGAGGACAGGGTGGTTGCTGTAGTCATTATCTGTAAGCAATTATATGGATTTAGCTTTGTCAAAGGTAACCAGTTTTTTTTTTTTTAATTTGAATTTACAGACTTTACAGACTTTTCATTCTCACTCCTAACACTTCATTCAGCATTTTACATCCTTTTTTGTACCAAATCATTGCTTGAATTAATTACAATGTTATTTTTAAAACATCTGCATACTCCTAGTTATAGCAGAAGCCTTTTGCAGTCAGGTAGGACTGAGATTAAACAAGATTCCTTTGTAAGAAAATCCCATTTAAAAAAAAAAAAAAAAAGGAAAGAAGGGTTATTGCTTCAGTAAGAGGTACCGATCACTGCTCAATCATAAGGAGCAAGATCCAAGCAGCATTTGCTCTCCACTCCCTTCTGCCTAGAATAATGCATCTGAAGAAGTGAGGTATTTTTTTACCCACAAAAGATTATGCACAAATAAATCTGTTAGTTTTTAAGGTGCCACTGGACTCCTTGTTGTTTTTGTGGAACAGACTAACACAGCTACCCCCGATAGTTGAAATTATGGCATCCCATGTACAGTGCATGAGTAGTACATACTTTTAAAATGTCTGTGGCTTTTATGTCCAAAACCCTCGATTCAGAGCTCATTCCGTGCTAAGCTTCAAGTTTTAAAGTAAAACACATTTTTATAGTCTTATTTTTAATAAATTCGAATAAATAATCTCTAAAGACCTGTTCTATCCTCTGGAAGCCTATGCTATGAATTGAAATTGCATAAAATAATCAAATGAGACAATCTTTGGAATCCTGGAAGATTAGGGTTGGAAGAGACCTCAGGAGATCATCTAGTCCAACCCTCTGCTCAAAGCAGGTCCAACCCCAATGAAATCATCCCAGCCAGGGCTTTGTCAAGCCTGGCCTTAAAAACCTCTAAGGGTGGAGGTTCCACCACCTCCCTAGGTAACCCATTCCATGCTTTACCACCCTCCTAGTGAAATAGTGTTTCCAAATATCCAACCTAGACCTTCCGCACTGCAACTTGAGACCATTGCTCCTTGTTCTGTCATCTGCCACCATTGAGAACAGCCGAGCTCCATCCTTTTTGGAACCCCCTTTCAGATAGTTGAAGGCTGCTATCAAATCCCCATCACTCTTCTGCTGATTAAATAAGCCCAGTTCCATCAGCTTCTCCTCATAAGTCATGTCCCAGACCCCTAATCATTTTTGTTGCCCTTGAGTGGACTCTCTCCAATTTGTCCACATCCTTTCTGTAGTGGGGGGCCTGAAACTGGACACAATATTCCAGATGAGGTCTTACCAGTGCCGAAGAGAGGGGAATAATCACGTCCCTCAATATGCTGGCAGTGCTCCTACTAATACAGCTCAATATGCCATTAGCTTTCTTGGCTTCAAGGGAACACTGTTGACTCATATCCAGCTTCTCATCCACTGTAATCCCCAAGTCCTTTTCTGTAGAACTGCCACTTAGCCAGTTGGTCCCCAGCCTGTAGCAGTGCATGGGATTCTTCCGCCCTAAGTGCAGGACTTTGCCCTTGTCCTTGTTGAACCTCATCAGATTTCTTTTGGCCCAATCCTCCAATTTGTGTAGGTCACTCTGGTCCTGTCCCTACTCTTCAGTATATCTACCTCTCCCCCCATTTTAGTGTCATCTGCAAACTTGCTGAGGGTGCAGTCCATCCCCTCATCCAGATTATTAATAAAGTTGTTGAACAAAACTGGCCCTAGGACCAACCTCTGGTGCACTCTGCTTGATACCGACTGCCAGCTAGACATCAAGCTGTTGATCTTTATCCATTGAGCTTGATGATCTAGCTAGCTTTCTATCCACCTTATAGTCCATTCATCCAATCCATACTATAACTTGCTGGCAAGAATGCTGTGGGAGTCCGTATCAAAAGCTTTGCTAAAGTCAAGGTAAATCACATCCACTGCTTTCCCCATATGCACAGAGCCAGTTACGCATCATAGAAGGCAATCCCGTTAGTCAGGCATGACTTGCCCTTGGTGAATCCATCTTGACTGTTCCTGATCACCTTCCTCTCCTCCAAGTGCTTCCAAATGGATTCCTTGAGGACCTGCACCATGATTTTTTCCTGGCACCAAGGTGAAGCTGACTGGTCTGTAGTTCCCCGGATTCTCCTTCTTCCCTTTAAGCCTTTTTTTAAGGCTCTAAGCCTTCCCTCTTCTCAGTAGCCTGAAGAAAGTGATGGGTGAGGAGACTAGCGGGAGTCAAAGGGGGCATCAGCTAAAGGGGGGCACATGACCTCCTCATGTGACCCCCCCCCTCCAGCAGCCCCTTCTTGTCCCCTCCCATCCCACATTACCTGGCGGGGGAACTCTGCCCCAGTCCCCCTGGCATGTGTGGGATCATTAATGCACTCTCCCAGGCAGCCTCCGAACATGCTGCCTGCCTGGGATGCTGCCCGGTGTGGTGCACAGAGGCTGCCTGGGAGAGTGCAGCCGCTGTGTGCCACACCAGGCAACGTGGCAGAAGAGGAGAGTCCTCTTCTCTTGCGGCTCTGGCCCTGCCCCTTCATCTCCCTTGCTGCGGATTTTGTTCCCCTGGTGTTTTGGGGAATGTCATGTGACCCTTGGTCATCCCCCTCCCGCCAGGTCACCGTTGGCATCTTGTATCTCTTTGTTTCACCTAACCTTCATTCAGAAGGTTAACACATTTTGAGCTACCCACAAGCAAAAGATTCTGAAGCTTTACTTCCTCTGCAATGCTGAAGTAACTCAAAAATGCCCCAATGGATTTTTTTTTTTTTTGGAATTTTTTTTTTTTTTTTTTAAAAAGAATCTGGATTGGGTCCAACCATGAGATTTCCGTCCAAAAGAGAGAAATTGAAAGTTATTATTCAAATTTGGGTTTAGAATTGAAATGCAACCGCAGTCTTAATTTACCACACTGTTTCTTTGACATTCCAATTCTAGTTGTGTCCCATGGTCACAAATGTTTTATAAGGTATTTAAATTCTAAAAAAAAACCCTGTGATATGTTATAATAGAATGGAAAACTACTTTGTACTGCTCAGAAATCTGTGTTGATCTTACTATTGAAAAAAGAAAAAAAACACCATAACACATTGTTGAATAATGAGCATACTTTTTTTAATACAAATACTACTAAGGCATAACAGTTTCTAAAATTAAGTAACCATGGATACATTACTAGGGAAGACCATAAGGAAGACATTTAGGAGTACATTTACAGTTCATAATTTAATCAAAAATATGTCTTGTAGTGTGACAAAGTTCCTCCTCTAACTTGGTGGGTCCTGCGCTTATTGGCAGATTTTCTTGCCTCAGAGATTCACCATGTGGGTTGGGGAACAACCCAGAGACCTTCCCCTCTGGAAGAACCCACAGTCCAGGTCAATTGGGAGGTTTGGGGGGAACCCAGGCCCACCCTCTACTCCGGGTTCCAGCCCAGGGCCCTGTGGACTGCAGCTGTATATAGTGCCTCCTGTAACAGCTGCATGACAGCTACAACTCCCTGGGCTACTTCCCCATGGCCTCCTCCAAACACCTTCCTTATTCTCACCACAGGACCTTCCTCCTGGTGTCTGATAACGCTTGTGCTCCTCAGTCCTCCAGCAGTACACCCTCTCAGCTCCTTGTGCCTCTTGCTCTCAGCTCCTCACACTCACACCACAAACTGAAGTGAGCTCCTTTTAAAACCCAGGTACCCTGATTAGCCTGCCTTAGTTGATTCTAGCAGCTTCTTCTTAATTGGCTCCAGGTGTCCTAATTAGCCTGCCTGCCTTACCTGGTTCTAGCAGCTTCCTGATTACTCTAGGGCAGCCCCTGCTCTGGTCACGCAGGGAACAGAAAACTACTCATCCAGTAACCAGTATATTTGTCCTCTACCAGACTCCTGTACCCCACTGGTCTGGGTCTGTCACAGTAGTCAGTTACTTTAAAAAATCTCAGATCAATTATACTGTGCAAGCTGATCTCCTTTTTATAAAAGAAACACATAAGACCTTTTAAAGAAAGCATAAAGCTGAAATAAGTAAATCTCTTGTTTTTGCTACGACCTTTTCTGGGGGTGGGAATTGTTTTGGTTTTACTAAAATATTGATCTTGAACGTTCGTGTAATGCAGGGATCGGCAACCTTTGGCACGTGGTCCATCAGGGAAATCCGCTGGCAGGTCGGGCTGGTTTGTTTACCTGCAGCATCCGCAAGTTGGCCAATCACAGCTCCCACTGGCTACGGTTCGCCGTTCCAGGCCAATGGGGGTTGCAGGAAGTGGCACAGGCTGTGGAATGTGCCAAAGGTTGCCGATCCCTGGTCTAGTGTAATTTTTGGCTTGGGAGAGGAAGGGAGTTAAGGTGGGAGAATTTTTTTTCTGTTTATTTTTTTTAAAAGGCATACATATGGAGATATACCTATCTTATAGAGTTGGAAGGGACCCCAAAAGGTCATTGAGTCCAGCCCCCTGCCTTCCTTAGCAGGACCAAGTACTGATTTTTGCCCCAGATCCCTAAGTGGATCCCCCTCAAGGATTGAACTCACAACGCTGGGTTTGAGCAGACCAATGCTCAAACCACTGAGCTATTTCTCCCCCATGTTTTGCAAGCTGCTGGTCATTCTGAAATAGTAGAAGTAGAAATTATGGCTTAGTGGTTAGAGTTCTGGAGAAATGGTCAAAACAGCAAGGTGAGGGTAATTTTTTATCATTAATATACACACACCATAGATAAATTGCAAACTATGTGATATGCACATTTTGTGTGTACCATGCCTTCATTTTTGTTTGTATGACATTTGGCACATACCAGAAATAAATTTTTCTCTCCCTCTTTACATTTCATCCCAGTTTGGATTGAAAAGAATAGATACATTTCCAGCAAGACAGACAGTGGGCCTACAAGCTATAGCATTCGTGAAATGACCTGCAGACTCTCATTCTTACTTTGGGTCATGTTCTGCCTCATTTTTTTGTTGTCTCTTAATATCCTCAGATAGATTAAAAATGTCCAGCATGGTGAGTGTTTCATGTGCATTGCTGGGGCTGACATTCTTAAGAGTTAACAGTGCTGATTTCTAACTTAATCTTGCTCTCTGCTCTTTATTAGAAGCCATAATAATATCAAGTAAATTAAATAGTAAGAGCAGAAAAGCAGAAGATTTCTACCTTTTCCCACTTTATACTTTTCAGGGGTTGAGTTTATGGATTTCTGTTCCTTTTCTGGTTCAGCACTGGGGACAAAAAGAGCCTGTTTGAATCCCCTCCCCCCCAGTGTTTCTGCTACTTAGCTCCTGTCTTAAAGAAAAAATGAAAGAGAAAACTCAGGACCAAAAATGTTTTCTGGATTCCAGGGTGCAACCACTAAAATGCATCAACTGTCAGACTATGCCCACTGTGAGAAATTCATGAAGAAATTGCCTCAACATTTTGATCACAGTCAGTTTATTATAAAAGTAGCTGGCATAGAAAGACACCCTGACAAGTGGGAAAATAAGCAAAACAATAAAATAAGTGATAAAATTGAGCATAGCATTTGCAGAGTTCAACATCTGGCCCTGACAGTAGCTGCTGCCTTCAGTCACACTAGGATTGGCTGGAAAATCCCATCCCCTTTATAGGGAAGTCATTTCTCATTGACTAGCTTTCATTTTAAGATCAGATAGCATCTCACACCAAAATCCCAGATGTAAGCACCCCTTCACTTCAGAAGTTTTTCATGCCTAATGAAGACTCTGCCTTACTAAGACCATCTGTATTTAAGACTTAATTTCTCAGGATACTTCTTCCCTTACCTGGCTCACATTTCTCTAAGGGTGAAAGAATCTCTGCAAACATGCACCTTCCAAAATAGATAAATATTCTCAGATCTACAAATAAGAGAGGAATAAAATGGAATTACCAGTAATCCACACTGCAGGAGTTAGCATCACTCCTTGCTTTGTTTGGGTAGAGAGACCTTTCCCTCTAATTTGATGGAGCATTTGCAGTTTGGCTGTACAGAAGCAGAAGAACTGACTCAGTACCTATAATTTTCTCAGGAAGGGGTTTATATCCTCACACCTACACAGAACCTTCCTCCAGCCACAGAATGGGCTTAAGTCAAACAGAGGTCTTATTTTTTCTGTAGTTTTCCAACGCTCTCTCACATACCTACAGAGGCAGTAACTCTTTGAGTATCAACTTTCAAACCAGGCCCATGTGTTTGTAGAGTATGAAGAAAATGGTAGCCATATTGACATATTATGGATATAAAAGTAGATACCTCCTTAAACCTGAGTGTTATTCAAAACTGGAAGTTACGGTGGGTCAGATTCTCCACTGCCTGGCACTTTGTACAGTCATTTATACTGGTGCACAAAGGGTGTAAAACACCACTGTGGTTTGATAGTATTTTATACCCAGCATGCACAAGTGTCAAAATTGCTATGTACACCAGATACAAGGCAGGGGAGACTCAGGCAATAGATGTTTGCGATCATAGGCACCGACTCCGTGGGTGCTCAGGGGCTGGAGAACCCACGGGGAAAAATTAGTGGGTGCTCTGCACCCACCGGCAGTCAAGCTCCCCTCCCTACCCCCCCTCCACCGCACCTCACTTCCTCCTCCGACTGCACGGCGTCCCTGCTCCTCCGCCTACCTCCCAGTGCTTGCCGCTGCCAAACAGCTGTTTGACTGCGTAGCAAGCTCTGGGTGGGAGGAGGGAAGAGCGGGAACGTGGCACACTCAGGAGAGGAGGCGGGGAAGAGGTGGGGCTGGGGTGGGGATTTGGGGAAGGAGTCGGAATAGGGGCAGGGCCAGGAGGGGGAGAAGTAGGGATTTGAGGTGAAGTCGGGGCAGGGCTGGGGGCAAAGGGGGGTTGAGGACCCACCGGTGCCAATAGAAGTCGGTGCCTATGTTTGCGATAACAAATCTTCCTTGCTGTAGAGAACCCTGGAGATAGCTGACAATTGGAATCTATCGAAAGAATCAGTTAGAACCTCTCTTCCAATTATCTTAGGGCTTGTCTACATTACCCGCTGGATTGATGGGCAGTGATTGATCCAACGGGGGTCAATTTATTGCGTCTCTTCTAGTCTAGACACGATAAATTGACTGCGAGCACTCGCCCATTGACTCCGGTACTTCACCAGGGCGAGAGGCGCAGGCGGAGTCTACTGGAGAGCGTCAGCTGTTGACTTACCGCAGTGAAGACACCATTATTGATGTAGCAGAAGTTGCGTAACACCACACTATCTTTTAATTAAAAGTTTAATCCAGAATATCAGGACACTTCATAGCGGTATCATTAGAACATCCAAGAGTTAGGACACCTTTATTACAAGGAGTTTGAACTTAGACCTATGTTAGTGAAGACACTAACTTCAGCTATAATATTTAGCATTGTTTTCTTTATTTGACCTTGGTATTATGTTTCTCATGGCTCTTTGTTCTACCAAGAGGGCCAGCAAGTCTAATGATTTTGTATGTCTCTGTCCTTCTAAGGCAGATTTTTTTAAATCCAGACTGTACCCAGTTTTTCATCAAAAGTTAATATGAAATTTCATGTAAGAACAGAAGTTGCTTTATTCTGTGTACTTTAACCTTTCCAATTATCTAGAACTCTATTTATTAGGTTTTATAGGTATTTATTATATGCTTTATCGCCCAGATTTCAAGAATTCTGAAATATTTTGAATTAGAAAAGGAATCCCATTAGAGAGACTCTTAATATGGGTCAGATCTTTTTTATTGTTAATGAATTACACAGTATAGGAGATGTCATCTTCACTAATTTTGATTGGAGCACATTCTGCAAAGTAGTAATCAGGGTTTGCAAGTTACCTATTTGCAAAGCTGAAACAGCTGTGTCTCGAGCCAAGCTGCCTTTTGCCCAGTCTTCTCCTGGTTGGGTAGCCCCCACTTCCTGTATTTAAAGACCCCGGTCTATTGCTGGCTGAAATCTGAAGACCCACCACACACACCACAGATTAACTAATTAATAGTGAGCCGCTGTAATTCCTCCCCATTTGCGCTCGCCTCCCCCCCAAAAAATTAGTTTACGATGACCCCACAAACAGCACCCTGTGTTGTGGTAGCGGAGGCCTGAGGAGACTGGACTAGTTGCTGGCTCAGCCAAGAAAAGTGCAGAGTGAGGGGAGGGGGGGGGGGGCACTGATGTCAGGGTATTCCCCTCCCCCCACCAATGTACCCCATGTCCACAGAGCAGCAGGGGGGAGAAGGGACAGGGCTTGGGAATGAGACAGAGCTGCTGGTGGCTGCTGCTGTGTCCAAACACAGTGCATGGTCTCTCATATACTTCCCCAGCACACACTCACTTTCTCTCTCTCTCTCTCTCTCCCCCCCCAGCCCCCCCACACCCAGTCTCTTTCACACTCACCTCCCATGCAATACACATATATTCTCTGTAATTTTATTCTTTCAAAGTGCTGTTATTTTAGTTTTTTGACTGGTCTATGCATTTCATAATTTTATTTCTCTCTTATACTTAAATTTAATTCTTTGAGTAGTGAGTTCTAAAATGCCTAACCTGTCTTGGCGGGAGTAATTATCCCTATGGTAACTTTTTACAAATATATATTATATCTAGATTTTTTGTTTCTACTGCTGGCACACATCTACACATTACCTCGATATTGGTGCACATAACAAAATTCATTCCGCATATGAAAGGAAAAAAATAGAGGAAACATTGGTTAGGGTTATCAGCTTTGAAATGCAAAAAATGTGGCACCCCCTTTACAAGGCAAACCCGCCGCAACCCCAACCTCTGACCACAAGGGAACTCTGCAACCCCCTCCTCACTCTGGGTCACGTGACTCAAACCCTCTCTGTCACACCTGTGTGGTGCACTTGTGTTTTGCGGGCAGACAGCTGCTGTATTTTCAACAATTGTAACCGTTATCACTTAAACTGCGGATGTGGGAATACTGTAGCATCTTTAGCTGGACACAGAAACTTTTAACAGTAGATATCCCAGTGTATTATGATAATAATGCAAATCTTTAGATCCATGTTAAAAAAAAAGGGCATATTAAATTACTTTTCTGGCAACCAGCAAATCCATAAAAAAACCGGCCAGGCCACTCAAATACTGGGCAAGTGGTAACCCTAGCTGTGGTTCAACATGGTCCTAGCTGTTAACTGGATGACAGGGGCCACCCAAACAACCCAGACCTTCCTGGACCACCATTCCCTGTCCTCAGACCAGGCTTGGTGTTGCCTGAGAGAGAGAAGCGTCTGTCAGAAGTGGGGAAGCTCTGTTGACACCAACCTAGGACTACTATACTAGAAAGCAGCAGTGAGCTTCTCCCTCCTGCTTCCTCCACAAGTGTTCTGTGCAGGGATGATCCTGCTATTCTCCCTCCCTGCAAGCTGGTTTTAGGATTAAGAGGAATAATTTTCATTTCTTGGAACAGCTGCTTCAGGCTGTCTACAGTCGTAGCCTGACAGTGCTTCATCTGTTACACTAAGTTAACATTTTCCTTTGCAACCATGAAGACTAGAATACACTTTTTAAAATGAAAGCTGAGACTGTTCCCATCATGTGATTCCGGGAGCTGGAGCCTAGCCATGGGAGTGTCTTGTCTTAATCCTGTCCTGCCTGCAGGATATGGAAGTGGCTGTCTCCCTTTAGGGAACTCTAAGGCTTTGTCTACACTGACAAAAGAAGACAAAACTTTTGTCGTTCAGAGGTGTTTAACCCTCCCCCCTCCCCCCACCCCCCCGAAAGACAAAAGTTTTGTCGGTGACAAGCACCGTTGTGAACAGGGCTTTGTTACCAGGAGAGCTCTCCTGCTGACAACGCTAAGCTGCTTGTTGGAGGTGAAAGACAAACAGCAGCAACACTATGTGTCTTTTAGTGGCATGGCTGTAGTGGCACAGCTGTGTCCTGTAGACATAGCCTAACACTAGTGGCAACCAGACTCCCGACGGCTGCTGACCCCTGGCCTCTGTAAAGTTCCAGTGCTGGCACTGGAACAGTATTACGCTACACAGGAATAAATGACTACTGGCACTGGATTTCTTCACCAGGATGCCCCCTAAGCCATTGGTTTCTGCTCTGCAGTGTCCGGATGTTCCACAGCACCAGTCTGGTTGTAAGAGGTTCAGCACTCTGGCTGCGCCCCAGACAGTCCGCACCTTCCAGGGTTGTCAAATGCAAAAAGAGACACAAACTAATTGTCCCACAGGTGCGGTAATGCTTTCTTCCTTCAGAGAGATTTCTGTTAAGCTGTGGCCTCCAACTAGGCTCACTAGCTAATGTGGCAAACTAGTCCCCTCAAAAGGTGGATGTGGATCTCAAACTGGATCAGGTCCATCTGTCCTCCATCTCCCCTTCATGGCGGTCCACTAAGTGTCAGCCATCCAAGCAGCAATTGCCTTCAGTCATCCCTCTCCGCAAGAGCTGAGTGTGGATTAATGGTCTGGTCTGCTACAACTGTACTGGGTTTCCCCATTGTGAGCGCCTCCCTGCAGATCTGCCATGTCTCTGAGGTGTGGCAGGGTAGGACCACCTGAGCCCACATTAGCTCATTAACCTTGTGTTGCCCAGTGTGGGGTTTGAATCACAACTACACATGGTGCAAGGCAGTGGAGAATCAAACCCCTTCTCAGTAGCAAAAGTCAAGAGCAGAACCAGTGTGTCTAATTCCCAGACCAAAGGCTAATCCCCTAGGCTTTATTAGTGAGTGCTATGCTGTGAACAGGCATTCAGAATAGGTAATCCATCAAACAAAAGATCTCCATTTCACAGAAAATTCTTTCTTTGGCTCTTCAACTGATATATTTCTCTGTATTGAAGCTTTACAATATTCAGCTGTTTTACAGTCACCTAATGTACAATGAAGTTCAGGGCTTTCTTTATTTTGAAAATCAATACAAAAACATGAACCAGCTTCTATTCTGTAGTTGTTAATACACAGATGAATTGCATTTGAATACTTCTGTTACAAGTGTTCATTCAATAATTACGGAAAGCATGATTTACAATCAACTTTGAAGGGCTGAGTTTATAAACCCGGGACTTTCTCTACTTCAAGTTAGCAAGGAAATCAACTTGGAGCTAGCTGGAGAAAGTGTTTGAAGATGACTGCCACGCATCAGGGTAGATCAAGTGTTTCTCAATCTGGGGTAGGAGTTGCAAAATGGATTTAAGGAGGTCTCAAGCAGGGCCGGCATTAGGAAGCAAGAAGCAGGACAGTTGCCTGGGGCCCCACGCCACAAGAGGCCCCACAAAGCTAATTTACATATTTCAGCGCTGGGTGGCTGGACTTAGGCTTTGGCTTGAGCCCCACCACTCGGGGCTGAAGCCCGAGTCCCGCCGCCTGGGGCTCAAGTCCAAGCCCGAGCCCCGCCGCCCGGGACTGAAGCCAAAAGTAGGGGGAAGGTCACATTTTTTTTTCCAAGTCAGGGGGCCATGTTTTTTTTTTTTTTTTAAGTCCAAAGGGAGTCGCCAGCATAAAAAGGTTGAGAAACAATGGCATAGATGATCAGCTCTTAAGCAAATCTTTCTGCTGCTGAATGAGTGAAATGGTGCTTTGCTGTGAATGTAAGCTCTAGTTTTGTCTCTCTGAATGCATTTTCTCAGCATGGCTTTTATCCCAAAAGAGATGGTTTGCATCATTCTGTTTGCATTTCTAATTACATAGTTAAATTTTTCATTGTGATATATGTTGTGAGAAATTGTAGGAAATATTTTTCCTGCAATATGTACAGTGCAGTTAGTAGTGCTGAACATTAGGGAACATTTGATGAAGAAGTAGGGAGGAAGGGTGATATTGTAGATGAGATACAGGACTGGGAATCTCACTAGTTTCATCATTCCTAGCTCCTTCACACACATCCTGTGGGAGTGTGAACAAGCCACACTCCTTCTGTGCCTCTGTTAACCCATCTGTAAAATGGTGAAAATAATACCTACCTTACAGAGGTTTAGTGAAGCCAAATGAATTCATATTTGTAAAGTGTTTGGAGAGATTTGGATAGAAGGTGGCTATGCTTTATTTTAAGCTAGGATTTTCTGAAGGATTTAGTTATAGTACACTGTAAATATCACACCTTCCCTGGAAACAAAGCATTTGTGATTGTATCTGTGTCTTCTTTTATTGCCCCATCTATACATCTGCTCTCCCTCCTGCTTCCTCTCCACTTCCAAAGTCTCTTACAGTTCCTCTCCTTTCCCACTCTATTTTGTTTGTATCCTGCCCACATTCATGGAACAGTATCCTTTTTCTCATCTGTTCTGTACTCTCTCTCCCTCTTGTTTCAGATCCCTCTCTCATACTGATCCTGCCTCAGGGTTAGGAAAATTATTGTTTTTTCTTCGTTTGACTTTCCAGGAGAGGAGAAAAATCCTACCTAGCGCAGTGGCTATTTTTTTAAGGGTTTTTTTCTGGCTTAGGCAGTTGTCTTCCAGAGTGGGTGTTTGTGATTCTTTTTTTTAACATCTGTCACTTTTGTGTACTCACATGAACAAGTTTGAAAGTGTTTTGTGTCTAGAAACTTTGAACTTTAATTTCTTTTAAATCCTGCATCTTGGCAGGGGGCTAGACTAGATAATCCTTGTGGTCCCTCCTAACCCTGTGGTTCTATTAATCTGTCTCTGAATTAAAATTTTACTGTTTTAAAAAGTCATTTTGGGCATCAGGGTCCTTGGTATGTCTACTAGGAAGTTGTTTTTCATTCAGTGGATGATTGTTTCTCATTTCAATGGTAGTAAATGTGAAATCTGCTGATCAATACTGTGGATGGAGGCTAGTGTTCGATGATCATGACTGATTTTGTCTGAGTCAACATACTTCTCCCTTCTGCCCTCTCACAGTGAAAGTGAATATTATAGTTTGGGGGATGGAGAGAGAAAGAGGGGAGAATGGAAAGTACAAGGTAGGGGAGACTGAGTGATGAAGAGGCAGTGGTAATGAATAAGGGGTATAGAATGAATGAGGCATTGTAGAGGATGGAGAGAGAGGAAATGAGTGAATGAAGGGGTTGACTGAATGAGTGGGGTGGATGAGACTACACTCATAGTTCTTAAACTTTAGCACTGGCAGTCACCTTTTTTGCTCAGACTAATACAAAGTGGAACATTGAATTCAATCCTAAAACTGAGTTCAAATTTTTTTCTCTAACAACCATTAGCTTGGTAGTTGATAACTTGAAATTGGAGACCAGCTCCTCCAGGACACTTAGTGGAATTAAATCAGGGATGGACCCTTTACACTTGCATCTGACTACAAGGAGACTTTGATTGGAACATATTCCAAATGGGACTCTAGTGAGAGGCACAAACCTTGCAAAAACAATTGAAGGAGGTTTCAGAGAATTTGACAGATTAGAGGCTGATTTTACTACTGTTGCGGTCTGATGGGACAATTTATCTTGCTCTAACAAAGAACTGGATTTGCACAAGGAAAACATTGAAAGAAAAATAATTCAGAGATGTTATGGAACCTTTTCACTACTTAACCAACATGGCTGATCTCCTATGGAAAAGTTGCATTATTGAGCCCAGAACTGTAAGAAGAGGATGAAATGTGGGTGATGGAATGTAATCCTGTAAATTACTTTGTTCTAGCATTTAAAAGATCCAGGTTTCTACTCCATACCTATGTTTGTTCAGGGGGCTATGTCAAAATTTGGTGCCTCGGAATGGTGGAAAAGAGGAAATACAATCATGGATGACAGGAATCATAATTAAGAGGGGTGGTGGTTGGTTTTTTTTTTCTATTTTGAAAAGTCCCATACTTATGTCAACCTGCTCAGCATTTAACACATTGAGATTGGTTTGGCCAAAATTTTGCAATAGATGAGGTGCTGTAAAAGCAAATGAGTTGGTAATAGTGTAATTGTACCTAGAGGCAGCTATAGAAGAGTGGTAAGGGAGGCTAGTTTTAGAACTTGATTATTATGGCTTGCTTAGAAAATTGGATGCTGTTCCTGTTGGACAATGTGTGTCTTTTAATGTTTGAAGATCTAAATATGTTCACAAAGTGAACAGAATATGTTTTTTGTATTATTTCATAAAATCTTTATTGGTTATTTTGCCCGCATCCAGGCTGAGAAAATGGCACCCATCCCCCTCTTATTGTCATTGATATACCTCATTGCCATGCATCTCCTGGAGTATTGCTCTCTGTTTTGCTTTCTATTTGTTTGTCTTGTCTGTGATGCAGTGGCATGTCTTTATTCGTAAAGCATTTTACTTTTGTTTACTTTTACAGCGCTGTGTAAACATTTTTAATTATACGCTACAGTGTGTCAGTCTGTGTAGCGATACTCAAAGCTAAATATATTCTATGAACTCTGTATTATGATGCTTAAATTCAATAATTTTTGATAACTACATATTCTAGTCTTGACCTACTAGTTTAAGCACATGCCACTAATGAACATTTTAAATGCTGGGTACATCTTATGTCACTCCTTACTCCCTTAATTAAATGTCCAGTGTTTAGGGGATGAAACATCTGCAGTAAAGATATTTTTTTTTTTTAAAAAGTGACTAAGTGACTTAGAAACATAAGATCCATTGAATTTCAACTTTCCTTTTGAAATTCTCATCCTTAAGCCATTGACAGGAAATATTTAAATCAATATTAGTGGTTATTAGAAGACAATCTGTCGTAGTTATCACAATGGTTTAAGTAAATAAATCTGTTTAATCTTTTCATCTTTTCTAAAATAATATGCCAGTTTTAACAGTTGTATGAATGAACTTCTATTTATTGATTATTTTTCTAAAATGGCAAATATACAACTGATGCTAGATTTACAGGTTTGAACAAACTGCAACAGCCTGTGGTGTAGCTCTTCTATTCATAGTGCAGGAGTTTAATCTGGGTATGGCAAACAAGTGTCATGGGGCTGTCACTTTCCTGGCCTTCTCATTACTAAACGGGAGGGAGGTGCTGGCTAGATGGGAGGAATATATTGGTTTTAAACCACTAAAAACCTCTTCACCTTTTTTATGAGAAGTTCTGCTAAGTGAATTGTATCACACAGAAGTGCTCTATTTTTTGAAATGGATGTGTGGATGCTCAGAAATGAACATTGATTTGTTCCCAAAAATGAGGGTTTGGTTTTGTAGGATTCCTGAGGTGGTGGGCTGGAATGTTAGGTGGAGAAAACAGTTTCACCCTCTCCAGTCACAGATATGCATCTGTGCTGCTTGTTTTAATATCACTTCTGCTATTGCTTTGTCCCATTTGCTAAATAAACGTGCTTGTTTTAAGAAGATTGTCACCATAGATCACTAGTCCTGAGCTCTCAAAGGGAAGAAACGCAGAAGCCCAGTCACACCTAGATGGTAATAAGAGGTTGACATAGACTTGGTGGTGCTGTACTCCAAGATCAGTCTAAGGGTATATCTTCCCTGGAGAGCTAACCTGGTGTTTGGCATGGGGTTTGAGCGTCCAGATTAGTCTACCTAATGTGTGAGCGGCTGCCCTGCAGAGTCTTACTTAAGTGTGGCCACTTAACTGCAGCTATGTGGTGCTGCGCATAGTTCTGTGACATTTTAGGACTTCTAGAGTCATATCCCATGATCCTTAGCATTACGGTAATATGAGGTGTCACATGATTCTTTCCCAGTGAATTGTATGGGTACCTGTCTGTCCTGGGCACATAGCTGGGAATTGTGGGAAGGCATTGGAGGACTCTTGAATGGTTTAGCTTGTGTCCTCACTAGAAAGTGGGTGAGTTACCAACCCAAGTGTAAGTAGCATTCAGGCTTTAACCCATACCCCAAGATGGACTGGCTAGCTTTGGTGTAAAGCACCACCATATTCAGGCCAGAGGGTTTGGTGTGTAGAAGGGAGCCAGGTTAGGTGCAACACCTGAGTAAGACCCCAAGTTAACTCTTCAGTGAAGACAAGCCCTAAGAATAGGAAAATTGGAAATTCCATCCTAAGAGAGGTCAGGGCATGAGGCTTAATACCTGTGAGGATGTATTCAGAGGGACCAGAAAGGGTATATAGGTGCAAACACCCGCATAACTGAGACGGGTGTGAAGGAAGGGGTACCATTACAATGCAGTGTATTGTAATTAACAATTCGTAGGGAAAATTTCTGCTGAGGTTATGTGATCCATGTTTCTGTGAGTAAAAAGGACATTTCATGTCTTATTTTTGCAGATGTTTGTTCCTTAGGCTGTATACCAACAATGTGCTTTAACATTAATTTCATATATGGACATTTAATTTGTGGCTGTGCCTGCACTGGTGGGCTTAAGTATGGTAGATGGGGCCTTTCATCACTTCTCTCTGCTCTT
This sequence comes from Malaclemys terrapin pileata, assembly GCF_027887155.1. NCBI lineage: Eukaryota > Metazoa > Chordata > Testudines > Emydidae > Malaclemys > Malaclemys terrapin. The sequence continues at coordinate 33,242,848 of NC_071505.1, forward strand.
CATGTCCACTGGTCAGGTGGCAGCCAAAGTTCTGAGTACAAAGTTCTGGTGAGTACTGTGGACAAAAGGATGGCCAGCTCAGCCTCAAGTGCTCCATGAGTCATGGTACCCTCCCATACACACCAGTGAGTATCTGTGGGAGTGAGTGTTGGTTATACCTTTTTGAAGGCCTACCAAGTGCTCTAAACCAGGATATTCTCCTTGCACCCAAGTGCCATTATTCCAGACATAATGCCTCCTTGCATACTGCTCAGAACCTCACTCCTTGTGCTCTCCTGGATATTGAGAAATATTTTAGCTGTTATTAATAGGACATAAAATGCAGATAGAAGTTGGAGAGGAGATTGCCTAGTGCCTACTTAGCACATTTGGTAATTAGGTAGAGATATCAGTTTCAGATCTTCACAGGATCACATTTCATGTCTTCACAATTAAAAAAAGAAAGTCATAAAAGAAATAAATCATGGAACATTATCATAATTGCCGTAATGTAAAGGCTTTGCATGCAGTCTATTAGTATTTGCCAAGCCATCCGGTTTGTGATAATTAGCAAAATAGCTGTTCCTATGTAATTTATTAGATAAGCAATGCATTCCAAAAACTGTATTTGCAGAAATAAGCCATGGGTTCTCTAGATAAGTGGGTATACGGACTCTGGGGGTACTCAGAGGTCTTCCAGGGGACACAGCAACTCATTTAGATATTTGCCTAGTTTCACAACAGGCTACATAAAAAGCAGTACCAAAGTCAGTATAAACTAAAATTTCATACAGACAATGATTTGTTTGTCTAAATACAATATTTATATTCTATGTGATTTATTTTATAATTATATGGTAAAAATGAGAAAGTCAGCAATTTTTCAATGATAGTGTGCTGTGACACTTTTGTGTTTTTATGTCTGATTTTGTAAGCAAGTAGTTTTTAAGTAAGGTGAAATTTGGGGGTACACAAGACAAATCAAACTCCTGAAAGGGGTACAGTATTCTGGAAAGGTTGAGACTGCTCCACTGCTCCGGAGCTGCTCCGCGCTCCAGCTCTGGGCTCCACTCCAAAGCCCTGTGCTTGTGTTCTGTGTATTTGGGGATAGTGAGGGGGACAGCAGTCACTGGTTATAAAAATGTGTAATATGTAGGTGACTAGATAGAATCGGTGTTTCTAATGAAAGCACGGATTTTGAGGGATTGGTGACCTGGTGACTCTTTTGAAATTACACTCCACTATTCCTCGTTGGCTGGATGCTGTGGCAGTTGATGCCCAAAATAGGTGGTGGGGCAGCAGTTACTAATCTGTACGTATAATCCCAGGTGGGTCAGACAAAAAGTGGGAGAGGAAACAGGCATAGAGAGGTGAAATGACTCTCTTAAGGTTACACATAGGTCAATGGCAGAGCCAAGAACAGAACCCAGGTCTGCGGAGTCCAGGGTCTTCTCTACTAGGGCACATCACATCTTCTAGCTATTTGATTTTTGTAAAACGCTCAGAAGCATTAATCCCTTTAACACCTTCATTATTTTAGTTGCTGTTCTCCAAATTGGCCCCAATTTATCACCATCTTTCTTTTTCTTTTCTTTTTTTTTTTTTTTTTTTTTTTTGAGGTCAAGTGTCCTGACTGATTGCAGTATTCTTGATAGGATTACACCTATACTTAGACCACAGTTGGATCACTTCTAAGGTGTCTGATGTGCTGCCTTCAGTAATGGTACTAGGGTGACCAGACAACCCGATAAAATTGGGACCGTCCCGATATTTCAGGGTGTGTCCCGCATCCCGACCGATCTTTGGTTGGGACGCAAATTGTCCCGATATCCGCAGGCAGCACTCCCCCACCCCCCCGCCGGCAGGGACTGACTCAGCTTTTTTTTTTTTTTTTTTTGTGCCTCCCCCCCATGTGTCCCGATTTTTTCTTTCCCTCATCCTAAATGGTACTAATAATCATCTTGGCTTTGTCATCATGTTACATAGAATATTCATATTGAATGCATGGTCTGCTGTTACCCCATGTCTTTTTTTCCCTACTGTTGAGTGGGAGGGAGTCACTTGTAAAACTGTGTTCCAGATTATTTTATCTCTAGATGTATGAACTTGAATTTTTCCAGTTGTCTATCTCATTACATCACACCCTGCACAAGAATGATCTAAATTGTCTAGATCAGGGGTTCTCAAAGTTCATTGTACCGTGCCTGAGCCCGCCTGAGCTCCTCCTCCCTGTGCTGGTGGGCCAAAGCCGAAGCCCAAGGGCTTCAGCCCCAGGCAGGGAGTCTATAACCTGAGCCCTGCCACCCAGGGCTGAAGCGCTTGGGCTTTGGCCCTGGGTGATGGGGCTCAGGCTTTGACTTCAGCCCCAGGCCCCAGCAAGTCTAATACCAGCCCTGGCAACCCAATTAAAATGGAGTCACGACCCACTCTGGGGTCCTGACCCACAGTTTGAGAACTGCTTGTCTAGATCATTCTTGTATTCATTATTTTTGTTTTTAGAGATGTTTACAACACTTGCCATGTCTGAATGTCTAGGCCTTTTTCTTTCATTTTCATTCATATTGAGTCGTACCTTACTCCTGGAGCAGGCCCTGTAAAGAACGCAATTAGAGACAACTGGGTTTTGGCCTTAGGACATCCAAATGCAAGTTATATTGCTGCTTACGTTTACCAAAATATTATCTGTTTAATAATCTGCATTGACAAACTGCTTTAGGCAGTCACCACAGTTTTATATTCAATGCAAAGTCTTTTATTTGTGTGGAAAAGGAAGCTTAAACTTGTACGACAAATGATATGATAAAGATGATGATTATTTTACTTTAGAAATTTTGCCTTCCCCGTGATGAGATTCTTGCTATTAATAAAGGACTAATACAAACAATTATAGTAAGTGGCCTGATACATTTAGAAGTGGATTGCATTAAGTAGGATCTGATCCAAAGACTGCTGAAGTCAGTGGGATTCTTTCCATTGGCTTCAATAGGCTCTGGATCAGGCTCCAAGCTCATAAGGAAATGTGGAGCACAGGAAAAAAGGAGGCGGAGGCGAGCTGGAGCAGGGGGGCAGGGCGGGGCCATGGGGAGCATGCTGAGCACCCACCAATTTTTTTCCATGGGTGCTTCAGCCCCGGAGCACCCACGGAGTTGGCACGTATGCATGTAGCAATCAGAGCTGGGGAGCTATCTGCACAGGCAGTTGGCCACCCGGGGAGATTGGAAGCCCTAGTCGCCTGGCTCTGTGGCAACCCACCTGGCGAGCTGTTGGGGGAGCTTGGAGACCTGGGGAACTGCAGAGCCTGGCTGCTCTGGAATCCAGGCAAGCTGGCAGGAAACCAGCCTGTTTTCTATCAAAAGTTTTGACAGAATCCACACATTCCTATAGAACACTTCAATTCCATTGATTCAGCATTTTCAATGGAAAACTGTTCAGTCAGAAAATTGTCACAACCACCTGACTTTTGTGCACCATGGGAATTCAAGCAAATATGCCAAAGAGGAAGCAGTGCCTTTCTTTTTTCCAAACTGTCTTGTGATTTATATGGGGATTGGAGATATCATAGAAGAACCTATAACATTCATTTGTAATGAAAGATCTGCAGTCAGTGATGTGGAAGCAAATGCATATAAATACAGGAGTAACTATCTGTAAGGTGGAAAATGTATATAAATGGAATTAGTAAAACTGTCTTTCAACAGAAATGGGAATGATTGAATTAGATTGAAATACATTTCCTGATCAGCTGATTACATTGAATTTAATGACAGTATCCAAAGTATACCACCTTTAATTTGTGTGTGTGTGTGTGTGTGTGTGTGTGTGTGTGTATTAGGGCTGTCAAGTGATTTAAAAAAATCACAATTAATTGTGCGATTAAAATAATAGTTGCGACTAATCACAGTTTTAATCGCAATGTTAAACAATAATCAAATACCAATGTAAATTTGTTATAAATATTTTTGGATGTTTTTCTATATTTTCAAGTATTGATTTCAATGACAGCACAGAATACAAAGTGTACAGTGATCAATTTATATTGTTTTTGATTACAAGTATTGCAGTGTAATATCTGTATTGTGAAAGTGCAACTTACAAATGTAGATTTTTTTTTTACGTAACCATACTCAATGCTCCCCACTTCTTATTTTTTTTTTGTCTTTATCTCCCGAAATGTAAACAATCTTCTTTTTCTTACCGAGTAACTGAAGAAGTAGGACTGAGTGGACTTGTATGAGGTGAATTGAAAAATACTATTACTTTTGTTTATCTTTTTTACAGTGCAAATATTTGTAATGAAAAAATAATATAAAATGAGCACTGTACACTTTGTATTCTGTGTTGTAGTTGAAATATATTTAAAAATGTAGAAAAACATCCAAAATACTTATAATAAAATTAAATTGGTATTCTATTAGCAGCACGATTAAAACTGTGCTTAAGCATAACTATTATTTTTAATCTAGTTAATTTGTTTTACGTTAATCACATTAATTAACTGTGATTAACTGACTGTGTGTGTGTGTGTGTGTGTGTGTGTGTTTTTAAAGAGTTTTCCAGAGTTCTCTGTGAAATCCATTCACATATTTGAATTCTGGGTGTGAGTATTCACATAGTATAGCTCAATGCATAGTGCTATATGTTCCATTAATAGAATGAATTTTGAAAGTAGTATGGACGTAGATTTGAAAAACAGAAGACCTAGCTGTCAGTGAGGGAAAAATGTATGCTGGCAAAAGTGATAAAGTCACACGTTTTTGTTTTGTTGTTTCTTGACTTTTTGTGAGCAAGAGAAACACTGAAGCATATTGCACTGATTAAATGTAGTACATGGGAGCACAAAATGTCACAAAACATATGGAATACCAGGAACATTCATTACTGATGCAAGAGGCTGTCTAAATCCTTGATAGGCTGGTCTAACAATTGTGCCAATAAAATAGCGAGTGAGTGAAATGAAGAGCTAGAAGCTTGAAACAGATGGGAAACAAAAATGAAAAACAAAACAACAAAAACAACCCTTGGGGTTGCTATGGAATTAAGTCCCCCCGCTGTCCCCCGAAGGAAGAAAGAAGATTGCCATGAGGAAAAGCCACACAGAGACCATTAGTTGTGTTCTGGTTATATGCAAGCCTTGACCAAAGTGAACTGGTGTGCATGTATGGTTGGGATCTTAAAAAGTAACTTTTTAAAGACAGTGGGTGCTGCTACAAATTTTATTTCAACAAGTGCAAGCCTATAGTTGTGGATTTCATTATTAAGTCAAATTCCTTTTGTTCAAATGCAGCTAAGTACCTAAGTGATCCATACAGCTGTTTCTTTGGGAAATAAGTTGCTTTAAAATAATTTATTTAAAAACCTCTAAGATTGTGCTAAGAGGGGAAAAGAGTCTGCATAATAAAGGTGGTTCAATTACTTATCAAATAGAATTTTGAATACATCATAGGCACAAAGGAAAGAGTGTTTAATGTTCTTATGAAATACTTCAAGGCTTTTAAAAATATTTTTAGGTGGTTTGTGAAAACTCTCCCCTGACTCCCTTACTTGCCATTATCACACATCTCAGCTTTTTCATAAAGGTTGCATTTTTGTTCTATACTAGCAGAGGTAGAGCTTTTGTTATTCTTTCTTGTTATATATACACAATAGACTACTTTTAAGCATGGCATTTTGTAGACTGAATTTTTAATAATCAATATCTATTTGGGTAATTAAAAGGTTCTTATCACAGACTCTGCATTGATATATAAAACATAATATAGTATTTATAGAGCATGAATTATCTGATATTTTATAGTTTTATTTTTCACCAATAAAGTGATAGTATTTTCATTAGGGCTGTCGATTAATCACAGTTAACGCACGTGATTAACTAAAAAAATTAATCGCAATTAAAAAAAATAATAATGATTAATTTCAGTTTTTGTCACACTGTTATACAATAGAATACCAATTGAAATTTATTAAATATTTTTGGATTTTTTTTACATTTTCAAATATATTGATTTCTATTACAACGCAGAATACAAAGTATACAGTGCTCACTTTATATTATAATTTTTGATTATCATTTTTACAGTGCAAATATTTGTAAACAAAAGAAATAGCATTTGTCAATTCACCTCATACAAGTATTGTGGTGCGATCTCTTTAACGTGAAATTGCAAATGTCAACTTTTTTTTGGTTACATAACTGCACTCAAAAACAAAACAATGTAAAACTTTAGAGCCTACAAGTCCACTTAGTTCTACTTCTTGTTCAGCCAATCACTAAGACAAACAAGTTTGTTTACGTTTGTGGGAGATAATGCTGCCCACTTCTTAGGGCTTGGGTACACTTGCAAGTTAGAGCGCATTAAAGCAGTCCCAGGCGCCCTAACTCCTGACCCATTCACTCTGGCAAGGCATTTAGAGCGCCTGGACTCTGCAGCTGGAGGGCTCCTGGTAATCCACCTCCATGAGAAGCATATCACTTGTTGCGCCTCGGCTGAAACACTCCAGCGTCAGTGTGAAGACGGGTTGCATTTCTGCACTTTGATTGGAAATGTCCCATAATCCCCTTAAATGAAGTGGCCACTCTTGTCCTTGTTTTGGAATTAGCTGTAGGAATGTAGATATGCCCTTTCAAAGCCCTGTTTCTGACAACCGGCATGCTTATCTGCTCCGGGACAAAGCAAGCCGTTAGTGTGGAATGTTGCTTGCTGTGAGTGTGTGAGAGAGAGGCGGGGGGGAAGGGGATCTGAACTTTCAAGACAGCGTGCTGACACATTTTCAGCACCCCAAAAACCTACTCTCTCTCCCCCCACATACACACAACACACTCCCTATCACACTCCACCCCACCCCCTGCAGTTGAAAAGCACGTTGCAGCCACTTGAACGCTGGGATAGCTACCACAATGCACTGCTCTTTGTGGCGTTGCAAGAGCTGCTAATGTGGCCACGCCAGTGCGCTTCCAGCTGAGAGTGTAAACACTCGGCAGCGTTTTCTCTGCTACGATCTCCGAAGGCTGGTTTAACTTCCAGCGGTCTACATCTGCAAGTGTAGCCATGCCCTTAGTTACAATATCACCAGAAAGTGAGAACAGGAGTTCGCATGGGACTTTTGTAGCTGGCATTGCAACGTATTTACGTGCCAGATATGCTAAACATTCATATGCCCCTTCGGCCACCTATCCAGAGGACATGCTTCCATGCTGATTACGCTCATTAAAAAATAATGTGTTAATTAAATTTGTGACTGAACTCCTGGGGGGAGAAATGTATGTCTCCAGCTCTGTTTTACTCACATTCTGCCAAATATTTCATGTTATAAGCAGTCTTGGATGATGACCCAGCACACATTGTTCGTTTTAAGAACGCTTTCACTGGAGATTTGACAAAATGCAAAGAAGGTACCAATGTGAGATTTCTAAAGATAGCTACAGCACTCAACCCAAGGTTTAAGAATCTGAAGTGCCTTCCAAAATCTGGGAGGGACAAGGTGTGAAGCATGCTTTCAGAAGTCTTAAAAAAGCCACACCGCGATGTGGAAACTACAGAACCTGAACCACCAAATAAGAAAATCATCCTTCTGCTGGTGGCATTTGACTCAGAGGATGAAAATGAACATGCATCAGTCCATACTGGTTTGGATCATTATCAAGCAGAACCTGTCATCAGCATGGACGCATGTCCTCTGGAATGGTGGTTGAAGTATCAAAGGACATATGAATCTTTAGCGCATCTGGCATGTAAACAACTTGCAACGCCAGCTACAACAGTGCCATGTGAATGCCTGTTCTCACTTTCAGGTGACATTATGAACAAGAAACGGGCAGCATTATCTCCCTCAAATGTAAACAAACTTGTTTTGTCTAAGCGATTGGCTGACCAAGAAATAGGACTGAGTGGACTTGTAGGCTCTAAAGTTTTACACTGTTTATATTTGAATGCTGTTATTTTTTGTACATAATTCTACATTTGTAAGTTCAACTTTCATGATAAAGAGATTGCACTACAGTACTTGAAAATCCTATTTCTTTTGTTTTTTTACAGTGCAAATATTTGTAATCAGAAATAAATATAAAGTGAGCACTGTACACTTTGTATTCTGTGTTGTAAATGAAATCAATATTTGAAAATGTAGACAACATCCAAAATATTTAAATAAATGGTATTCTATTATTGTTTAGCAGTGCAATTACTCACACTTAATTTTTTTAATAATTTGACAGCCCTAATTTTCATATCTTTTATCTTTTAGTGTTGTAAAGAAACAACAGGTACAAAGGTTGGTTTGTTACGTTCACATCAAATACACCTTTTTCTTAAACATAATGTATCCTTTCAAAACGATACAAAAAATCTCTGTTCCACATTAGGAGAGAGCAAGTAGTACTTTCCAGTAACTTACATACCATTTTCTACTCCCACCCCTCCATGGAATTGAAACATTCAGGTGGCTGTTTTTTCCACTACAAAAACAAAAACATTCCATTAAAACAACTCCCTCCATATCCTACCATAAACAATAAAAGCCCCAAAACTGAGCCTCAGACTTAAACTTTTGGAGAGCCCAAATTATAAAGTGAACACATGAGTATAAACATAACCACATATGTTTGGCTAGCCATGTAGAGAACAAAATTATCTACTGTCCTGGCACTGCTTGTGCATTAGAAGAGGGAACAGAGGAGATTGAGATCACACAACATTTTTTATATTATCTTAACTCTGACCACTTTGCGCCATGAGAAAGTGATTTTGTAACTGCAAGGGCGTTGCTTTTCAGAAGGTTCCCAAAGCTCAGCAGCACGGCGGATACACATCTCATATACAAAGGCAATTTTCAGAGAAAAAGTAATTTTATGTCATTACCTGATTTCTCAGTGTCTAAACATTTTTATGTACTATATCTAGATTGCAAAGCAGGTGCCAGTGTTGTTTTCATAAGCTTATAACTTTCCATTCACCTTTAGCACTGAAATTGCCCTTGCCTGATTTCTGTGCCTAGGTGATTTGAAGTTGGAGCAAAGCCTTTCAGCTGTTTTAGATTTCTAATTCTGTAGTTAAAGAACTACAGCAAAAAATGCTGAAAGTTTGAAACTTAGCAGGACACTCTCCATTGAAGAACATGTGCTTTGCTGGACTTCAAAAATTGTTTTAACCAATTCAAAAATCACTCCTGAGGATTCTCAGTAGACCTCTGCCAAAATTTTACCAGGGTTTGAGGCTATGTCTTCAATCCCCAAAAGGTGAGTCGAGTTAGCTCCATTGATGTGAAATCCTAGTGGAGACAAGGCACAAATAGTTTTTACCTCAGTGCAACTAGTTAAAGTCAACCTTATATCACCCCGAGGTTTACCTTTACTGTAACAGGTTCCCGCCGGGGTGCCACCTGGAACTGGGGTACCACTGAGCTCTCTTGACTCACCAGCTTGGGCTCCCTCTCACACTGTGCGGCTGTGACAAGCTGTAGACCACTCCTGGTCCTACACTCCCACCAGCATTCACACAGGCAGGAACACACCCAGCCGCAGTTGCATGCAGGCTTTGGCATGCACAATAGAGATGCTGCAGCCAAAATAAGTCCCAGCTCCCCAGCCTAAGACTCGAGTGCTGTACCATCCTGCCCTGGTCAAAACCTCTACCAGTATGAATTTATTACTCAGTTCATCTCTCCCTCAATGTGGAGAAGAATATGCAACAAACTTGTGTTAACCAAGCTGAGATGTCCACCCCCTCCCTCCCCCCGCCCGACACTTCTCTCAAAGGAATAGAGAGTTCTGTGGCACCTTTAAGACTAACAGTTGTATTGGAGCATAAGCTTTCGTGGGTGAATGCCCACTTCGTCGGATGCATGTCAAAGGTACGCTCTCAGACCTCTCAAAGGTACACTGGTTTAGATAAAGCAAAAACAAATTTATTAACTACAAAAAGATTATGTGATTATAAATAATAGCAAACAGATCAAAACAGATTACCTAGTCAATAAACAAAACTGCAAACTAAACCTAAGATACTAGAAAGACTGGATATGAATTAGCAATTTTTCACCCTGACTGATGCTACAAACAGGCTTGCAGATTCTCAAGGCACAAGCTGCACTTCTTTGCAGCTTGGGCTCCCCACCCCCGTTCCAAGTCCTTTTCTTTTGGAGCTTTTCTCAGGTGTTGGGTTGTGGGGGAGAGAAGAACAACAGATGATGTCACTCCCTGCCTTATATAGCTTTTCCATAGGGCGGGAACCCTTTGTTTCTAACTTGGTTCCCAGACCAGCCTGTGGAAAAATTCAGATATTCAAAATGAAGTTCAGAGTCATGTGGTCTGGTCACATGCCTTGCAGAGTCATAGCAGCCATTACTTACAGGCTGGCCAAAATGTTTACAGGAAGGCTAAGCTATTCCACAGCCCACTGTCTTTGTTGATGAGCTATTAGCATTGTCTGGCTTCTTCATTGTTGTATTTGAAAGGCTGGCTTTCGGTGTTTTCCAGAATAAGTCCATTTGAAATACATATTCATATTCATTATTTAGATAAAAAAATGATACATGCATACAAATAGGATAATCATGTTCAACAAATCATACATTTTCCAATGATACCTTACATGACCTATCTTGTAGAAAATGCATCATAATTATGCCATAATCATATCATCATAATATCACTATGGGGTGTAGTGTCACAATGAAATCCTAGTGGAGAAAGGCACAAATAGTTTTTACCTCAGTGCAACTAGTTGAGGTCAATCTTCTATCACCCCGAGATTTACCTTTACTACCTCCATTGAGAGAAGAATTAAAGGGTCTTGTTACTGCTAGAATTTCACAATGAGATAGTTAAGTCAAGATAGCTATTTCAATGTAAAAAGACACCTATTCTTTGCAGTGAAGGCAGCCTAAGAAGCCCCACTTGCCTTATGACCTCCTTCCTGTTCATTCTGCCTACCTGGTCTAGAAGAGAGCCATTGTTCTTTGGCTGATGCTGGGGCAATTTAATATTAGGAATATTTTCTAGTTGAAGAACACTGCAAAATTCTCCACTAAGCCACCTTAATAGCAAAACCACAGCAAAAAGCCATGAAGCCTGTAGTTTTAGTGTTTGCAATTTTTGTTGTATTCTACAGTATTGGCCAAATTCTGGGCTTTCAGATAAAAAAAAGTTTCTCTATTTCTCAGTGGTGAGGACACAGTGATAAAGTGAAGTGTTATCCTGCTTGTCCTGTTTAGCCAACCTTGAAGAAAACTGTTTCCAACCAAAACAGTGGCAAAGGTGGGAAGTCCCCTTCCTCTAATCTCATTCATATTAGTGAGGTGTGAAATTCAAAGGTGAGTTGGAACCCTTTAAATACTAACTTCATTAAATAATAGCAGTTTTAATATAAAGGGAGAAAAATTATAATTAAGAATTAATTATAGGTGAATAAAATGATAGACATCAGGGCGTCCAAAAGATTAGGATCAATAAGCAGTGATAATTTGGATCCATTGTGCCTATATAACAATTTTGTTATATATAACAATATACTGGTTTTTAAAATGTATACTGTATGTTGTTAGTGCTGCTGTTTCTGGAGCTCCCGTGTATTCTCTACCAGGAGAGTGTGCAGCTTGTTGATTCAGCAAACCTCGCTTTTACTCATAAAGAAAGACCACATTCAGCGACAAAGGCTCGGCCAGGTTTATTGTCAGCAAAGCACAGTAGCAGTGTTCTGGCAGTCCACTTATAGGTACGCTAACACATGTATGCCCATAACAAGGTGGTGTTACCCCAAGAACAGACCCGGGGTCCCATAGTATCCTGTTGCTTACTTCTGGGTTCCCCAAACATTAACCTATGAATCTGTTCCTGAAAGGCAGAGCTTGGCAAACTTTCTGGTCCAAGGACCACATCTGGGAATAGAAATTGTATGGTGGGCTATGAATGCTCACAAAATTGGGGTTGGGGAGTGGGAGGGTGCTGGATGGGGGTGCGGGCTCCGGGCTGGAGCCAGAAATGAGGAGTTCAGGAGGGGGTCCAGGCTGGGGCAGGGGAGTGGGGTGTGGGGGTGTGTGAGGGCTCCGGCTCTGGGGTGGGCCTTGGGAAGAGGAGTTTGGGGTGTAGGAGAGTGTTCCACCCTGTGACCAAGGGGTTCGGACAGCAGGAGGGGGATCAGGGCTGGGGCAGGGGGTTGGGGCACGGGGAGAGGTGCAGGCTCTGGCTGGGAGTGCAGGCTCTGGGTTGGGGCTGGGGATGAGAGGTTTGGGGTGCTGGAGGGTGCTCCCGGCTGAGATCGAGGAGGTTAGAGGGGGGAACCGGGTTTGGGGTGTGACAAGAGGCTCGGGGTGCAGGTTCTGGGCAGTGCTTACCTCAAGCGGCTTCCAGAAGCAGGGGCATATCCCTTCTCTGGCTCCTATGTGGAGGCTCCGCACGCTGTCCTGTCTGCGGGCACCGCCCCTGCAGCCCCCATTAGCTGCAGTTCCCGGCCAATGGGAACTGTGGGGGCGGCGCTTGGGGCGGGGGCAGCGTGCAGAGCAGAACCCCCTAGCTGCCCCTACATGTAGGAGCCAGAGGGGGGCCATGCCACTGCTTCCAGGAGCCACGTGGAGCACCCCTCTGACCCTGCTCCCCGGCTGGAGCGCCGGAGCGGGGTAAGCCCCAGACTGCGCTCCCCAGCGGGAGCTCAAGGGCCAGATTAAAATGGCTGGCGAGCCGGATCCAGCCCACGGGCCGTAGTTTGCCCACCCCTGCTGTAGGTGAAACGAGGGGACCTACCCTAGTAGAATTGCCAGGGTTTACCCAGGATTTCCCTGTGCCCTTCAGGAAATTCCCCCAGAACAGACTGGATCTGTTCACCTGGGGAGGATGTGGATACAGCTTTTGCTCAAAGGATTGACACCCATGCAGTACTTCTCCAAAACAAAGTATTTTTTCTTTATTTAATGTAACCAACCTTTCCTAATACAATTAATCTAAACCTAAATTAAAAACATAAACATAAATCCCTTAGAACGGGCATACAACCTAAAGTACCCAATTCTGTAATGCCATACAGTTATGGATTAAGTGATTATGTTCTGCACATGGTGCTCAAACATATAGAGGACACTGACAGCAATCAAACTCTAAACTTTATATATAGTAATATAGACACACACACACACACACACACGTACACCACAGACATCCAACTTTATTATCCCAAGCATTAACCGTCCATCTATTTTATATCCTGTACTATAGCTAACATGCTTACTCTCTGTAGTCTTCTTTCCCTCTGCTCTGTCCCAGCAGTCCACTGCTATTGCTGCTAGCAATTCTGCTGTTGCCTCTGCTGCTTCCTTCTTCTACCTTCTTCTGCTCCTAACTTGACTGACTTTTGCCTGCTTGCTGTCTTTTATGCAATTATCGGCCTGTTCCGATTGGCTTCTTTCCCAATCCTAGCATTAGCATACAATCACTTTTACCCCCTCTCTGATTGGTCCATACTTATAGACAAATCACAACTGCTAAATCTGGCTGTCAATCAAAGCTGTTACACAACAAGTTTTAGCACAATGGGGTGTTTACTATTATGGTCTGGGGACCCTCACCTACTTTTGGACTTACTATACCTGACTGATGCCTTCCTTCAGTTTTGGAGTGACCTATACCTGATCTCTCTCCACATCTACCTATCAACACACTAGCCATAGGCCAAACTGCTTAAAACTGCCAAGTCACTGTCCTTGTGTCAACATTGTACACAGACCTAAATTACCAAACTTTTAAACTGTAAACCAAGGGTTCTCAAACTGGGGGTCATGACCCCTCAGGGGATCACAAGGTTATTATGTGGGGATCACGAGCTGTCAGCCTCCAGCTCAAACCCACTTCACCTCACCAGCATTTATAATGGTGTTAAATATTTTTTAAAAAGTGTTTTTAATTTATAAGGGAGGTCGCACTCAGAGACTTGCTGTGTGAAAGGGGTTACCAAGACAAAAGTTTGAGAACCACTGCAAAACAATTACCTGATTTCTTTCATATATACTTATTTGTTAACTTATGCATCTTAATGTTAAGGTCAATTCTTGCCACCCCATTTCTTACCAACTTGTTAATTGTATTTTGGTTCAGTTCAGTTGGTGGCAAAGCAAAGTTTTCAGTGCTGTTCTTAAGAAACAAAATAGAGCAGCTCAATTTTTTTTTGTATCAGTGGCTCACTTGACCTGGTGGTGTCCCTTAGGCCAGTAAAAAGAGGCTCCCCCTTCCACTCAGGGCCGGCCCACAACATTTTGGCACCTGAGGCGGGGAGCTGAAATGACACCCTCATGCCCCCTCGCTTGGGCCAAAACTTTGAAAGGTCTCAATTCTGCCTTCTTCCTGTTCTACTCCTCTCATGGTACTGCTCTGCTATCTACCCCAATAAAGGAGAACTAACAACTTAAAATGCCTTGATCAAAAATTTTAAGTAACACTTAACTTTCAAATGCCTGCACAGCAAATGTAACTTTTCATGTCTGCATAGTAAACACTGGCATTTTTATCTGTTGGAATAATCAAAGTGGTGCTTTCCATGCCTTCTTAGTTGTAAAGATTTGAACTGCTTCCTGAAGGTACACAGTCTGGGCCAGCTTATGCTCTATTGAGATGGTTGCAAGGCCGACCAGCCTCTCCTGTGTCATTGTGGAGCGTAGATGTGTTTTTATTAACTTCAGCTTGGAGAAGCTCCACTGGCAACTGTTACAGGAAGTGTTAGAAGTAAGTGCAGAGCAACAAAAGCATTTGGAAAGAGGGTGGTCATCTTATTTGTGCATATATATTCCAGAACAGCCTTTGGAGTTCATCCTGCTGAAATGTATCTGGAAAGGGCTTTCAGTTCATCACCTAAATCACTCGCATCAATATCGCACATGTCATCATGTGTCAACACTGTCTCTAGTGCCCTGCATTGCTGGTGTAGGTCTTCTTCAGTTATAGTGAGGAGATTTGGAATATCATACAACATCCCAAATATACTGCTGTGTTCCTTGAGCTGCATGAAACATTCTTCAACTGACTGTATTGCACAATCTAGCACCTGGTTAAAGAATTCAACTTTGAATTGTTGTTTGGGGTCTCTTATGGGATTATCCCGTGCCTCGTAATCAAAATGTCTTCTTCGGTGACTCTTGTATTCTTGAATGGGTGGGAAAGTAGCTTCAGTGTGAAGTTCCTCTGCCAACTTCTTTGCACTCTTCAGAACGTTCTGAAATCCCTCATCTGACCAGTAAGAGTGTAGGTATGACTTTGCTTTGTCCAGTTGTTCCACTGCTCCAGATATATCAAGGTCAACATCTTGGAGTCTCTTGCTTTCAACATTTATTTCAAATAGTATGTCATGCCACAACACTAAGCCACACACAAATTTGAAGTTATGTATGTTTCTGGTGATTCCATTTCACTCTGCCACTGTTCTCCCACAAACAGTTTCTGTTATAGCATTATCCTCCATAATGGTAACTATGACATCATCTATCTTCCCAATTTGGTGTTCGACAGGCGTTATCACCTCCACTCAACTTTCCCATCGTGTGGCACTCAGTGGTTTCAGTGTCAGAGAGGATGTTCCCAGATGTTGCTTCAAAATTTGCCATCGATGAGTTGATGCAGAGAAAAATACATACATGCTTTGAATTACATTAAAAAATTCAGCAACCTCACTAGAAGTTGTTGCTGCATCACTGACCACCAAGTTCAATGAATGAGAACTGCCTGGGACAAAAAAAGCTCAAGGGTTTAACTCTTTTGGATCTGTGTCTGCACTCCTCTGTTCTTTCCTCTCATGTTGGCACCATTATCGTAGCCCTGACTTCTCATGTCAGCTATCGCAATTCCCGTATTTTCCAGCTTTTTAAGAAGCACATTTGTCATATCAGCTCCTGTAGTATCATCAATGTCAATACATTCTAGAAAATGCTCTCTGACAGTCACCATTGCAGGGACATTTTCACTAGGTTCTGTTGTTGTTACAAAACACACCATTAAAGTAATTTGTTCCATATGGCTGGTGTCAGGTGTGCAGTCCAGAATAACAGAGTAATATCTTGCTGACTTCAGATCTGCCACAATCTTCTATTTGACTTTTGTTGCCAGTAACTGTATGATCTCATTTTGAATTGTTTTTCCAAGGTAGTGGTGTGTGTGCATTTCTTGGGTGGTGACTCTTCTTAGATGCTCCTGGAGTACAGCATCAAACTTAGCCATCAGCGCCAAAATTTTAAGGGAGTTTCCATTGTTTGGCACGTACAGCTGATCTGAAGTGCCATGCAGTGATAGGTTTTGGGTAGCAAGCATTCTCACAATGGCAATGAGCCTTTTCAGAACATTTTGCCAGTAAAGAGACTCTGATGCAATCTTCTCTTGATGCTGATCATCTATGGTGGCCTTTAACCTTCGTCTCATCTCAAGCTCATTCCACCTATGGAATGCTCTCTGGTGATTTGCTGCCTTCTCATGGCATGCCAGATTTCTAGCCAGATTTTTCCAGTCATTTGTTCCTTTAGAATCCAATGTGGCTGGAACATTAGACTGGAAGAGTTTGTAACAAAAACAGTATGCAGCATTCTGGGTTTTTGAGTACATAAGCCATGGCCACTCCACTTTGTCACCATTGGGGATTTTAAGCCAGTAATGTGTTGGATGGAAACTTCTATATTCACTGACTTTGGGGAACATGAAGTTTTTCACTTGCTGTGCCCCATGCAGTACAAGGAAATCCCTCAGGCTACTGCTCACGTGGGTCCACAGTCCTGGCTCATCTAGACTTAAGCAGCAGCAGTTTCTTGAGCCTCTACCACACTCTTGTCTGATCTACACTTTTCTTCAGGCATGTGCATGGTTACATCCATTTGAGATGGAAATATGGATGCTGCAGTAGCTGCCAGGTCACTTGCACTCTGACTAACTGGAAGATCAGGCATCTCATAGACTCATAGACTTTAAGGTCAGAAGGGACCATTATGATCATCTAGTCTGATATCCTGCATGATGCAGGCCACAAAGCTGTCCCAACCCTTTCCCTTGACTCTGCTGTTGAAGTCCCCAAATCCTGTGGTTTAGAGACTTCAAGTAGCAGAGAATCCTCCACCTAGCGATCCCCGCCCCATGCTGCGGAGGAAGGCGAAAAACCTCCAGGGCCTCTGCCAATCTACCCTGGAGGAAAATTCCTTCCCGACCCCAAATATGGTGATCAGTAGAACCCTGAGCATGTAGGCAAGATTCTCCAGCCAGACCCTCATTGGCCATTATACGCACGCTGTTCCTTTGACTAAAATCACGTTATCCCATTAAACCATTCCCTCCATAAACTTATCTAGCTTAATCTTAAAACCAGACAGGTCCTTCGCCCCCACCATTTCCCTCGGAAGGCTGTTCCAATATTTCACCCCTCTGACAGTCAGAAACCTTCGTCTAATTTCAAGCCTAAACTTCCCCCCCAGTTTATATCCATTCGTTCTCGTGTCCACATTAGTACTGAGCTGGAATAATTCCTCTCCCTCCCTGGTATTTATTCCTCTGATATATTTAAAGAGAGCAATCATATTCCCCCTCAGCCTTCATTTGGTCAGGCTAAACAACCTCGCCACTCACATCCTCACTGGGGCCGGAAGGCTCACCGTGAACATTTGTGTCTATGTATCTCAGGAGAGCTCCTTCCTGCTTAGATGGAAAAGCTTCCTTTGCTTTCTTTCTTTTTCTGAATGCTGTTCCAGAGGGGCGTTTCCTTCTTTCAGTCATGACTGCTGGTTTATGCCAGCTATAGTGGCTCTAAACACCCAATTGAAGGGAACAAATAAGCAGGCTGGTAGTAGGACCTGAGTGAGGGACGATATCAGCATCTTAAGGACCTAACTGGCTCCTACTACTTCAGTTGACTGCCTGTTCTTCTCAAGTGGGTTCAGGGAAGCAGTAGGAAACAGGAAACTCCCTGAGAAGCTGGTGTTAATCGGTCCAGGCTCCTGGGGGTGCTAGAGAGGTACATAAGAGGCTTCTCCTCCTCTCTCTCCCTGCAGCTCCTGCTGCTTTCTGTTATTCTCTCTCACCTTTTCTCCTGCCTGACTGTTATGTCTCTTGTGCCCTCCTTCCTCCAGCACATCTCTCCACCATCTCTGTGCATCTAGAGCTGAGAGAATACATATGCACCAGCAGCAGACACAATTTTCTACACTCTGGGTCCTAGTGGAGCCCTCTCCCCCCTCACCCCCCCCCCCGGTCTGGCATTTGAGGTGGCCACTTCAGTTCGCCTCATGGTAAGGCCAGCCCTGCTTCCAGTGTCCTTTTATAGATTAATATAAACAAATTACATATTGCATTCCATATGTCTGTTACCACCCTTGTATCTTGTACTTCAAAGAAAACATCCTGATCCATTATCCTGTCATCCCATCCTTATCTTTACAAGGGATCTGTGTGCTACTGTATCACTCTCTTAGGAAAATACTTATGTAGTTACTTGAGAACTCTGTATGTTCCTGTACCAACCTGTCAGGGCAGGAATGTGTTACTTGGTTAGCTGATACCTAATGTTACTATTCTGACAAGGGCAACTTTGGTTTACAGCCTTACTTTGGTTGATACTTTCAGCTATGCCTCGGGCTCCAGCACTGTAAAATATAGTATGATAAGCACATGATCAAATTGTTGGAGAGTTTTAAATTTTCTGCTTTTTGTGAATTTAACAGTGCAATTTAAATTATGTATTTACATTATTTTTTCCCATTTAATTAGTATATTTTTAGCTGTCTCGTTAATTAAACAATGGCTTTTTTGGAACCTGAGTCACCTTAAAAATGGGAATAGATTTGTAGGGATGTGTGCAAGTTTTGCTGCCACTCTGTTCTGTTCTTCAGAGAAGGCAATGGTTTTCTGTGTGATCCAGAGCTCAGGATTCCTATGTATTTTTATATCCTGTCTACTTAGAGCAATTTAACAGAGAGAGTAGAGCAATTTATATATGTGCATCAAGGATTGTAAAGGACCCACACCAAGCTTTTGTTCTTTTCCGGTCATTCAGCAGAGAAGTTTGAATTTCATCTGTGTGTTGCAAGCTTCCTTTTGGAAGAATATATATAAAAACTTTTTTTTTTCTGCTTTGAGCAGATAGTTTTAAAAAATGTGCAACCTGGCAACCTTGACAGTATCTCTTTAGTATACTAAAATTAGAATAATTTTTCTGAAGGTGAAGATCATTTCCTGTATAAAATGAAGTCTGTTGTTATGATAGAAATATGGTTATGAAGAAACTAGGGAAAAATAGTACATAATATCCATGATAATATGCACAATTGTATAATTGCATAATCTGTACTAAACAAAAAACAAAAATAGTAGGTTTCTGTTGGTAGTACAAAATTTTGATTTAGATTCTGCTCAGAACTTATAGCTTCTGCCCAGACCTCAGCAAGTTTTGAACTCCATAGGACTGATTCACACCAGTGCAAGTGAAAAAATCAGAAGTAACTCCATTAGCTGCAATGGTATTCGACTGGTCTAAAACCAGTTCAAGTGAAAGGTAACTCAAGCATTTTGAGCATAGCAGCATGTTTCCTCAGGGTGGAACAGGCAGCTATGCTCAACAGCCTGGTCTCCACCTTATCCCTGGCATCATGGCTGCTCAAGTCCCTGTGCTGCTGTTGGTTAATTTTCCCTCACCTGTGACCTGGAGGCAGGACTCATCAATGGGGACTTACTGCTGAACAGAGTAGAGTGGAGCATGTGGTGCTAAACATCTGTTCCCTGGTTCTGTCCCCTCTCATAGCTCCATATGCTCTCCAAAGTCACGGAGCTTTGACTGCATGTCTTCCATGCATAGTGGTCCCTGGAGCCATGGAGGGACTGCTACAGGGGCATCATTTTCCAGCCCCTTTGTGTTTGGGGGCTGTCTTTCCACATCCTTTCCTCTCCAGAACATAGTATTTTGTATGTGTATATGCAGTAGTGTGCAGGGGTGTTTGTGTTGGAGGCAGCATGTTTGTGACAACTGCTTGAATATCACTATTAACAAACTGGATACTTTTCTTATTTGTGTCTTACATTTTTAATGTTTTTAGTTTCGTTTTTTACCTCAAAAGAATATCACCCTTGTGAATGCTCATTTCCAGAATAGAATTGTCTTTTAGCTTGGGTAAAATAAGATGTTGCAAGTTGTTTTTATTGAACTCTGTTTGAATAGTAATCAACTGCAACATAATTACAAAGTATTTATTATATTATGCCAACAAAGTACCAATCATAAGCTAAAGACTGACATTGGAGCGGGCAGTTTGTTATTACTACTGTATGTCAGGATCTTCATTAATATGCACATTAACTGAACATAATTGACTGTAAGCCAGCTGGACAGTGGTAAAATACTTAATAATGAACCACTTCAGTGCAGCATTTGCTGCCTCAAGGAGAACAATAAAAGTATCCATATTTCCTTTAATATCCTTCAATAAAATACTGGCATATTAGCAAGCAAAATTATACTAGCATGTGAGGTCTTTACAGATTCTGCTTCTCCAAATCATTGAGGTAATAAATTCTAAGACTGTGAGAGCTTATGAGGTAAGAGAGCAAACTGTCAAGGCTGTTGTCTCTTGACTTTACCCACTTCTTTTCCTGTAACCCAAACTAAAAGAAAGCATAGTAAAACTAACTTCCCTCAAACAGCAGTTTCCAGTTAACTGAGTAATGATGTATATTTTTAAGATATAACTACTTGTAAATAAATAAATTAATCATGTCAGCATAATTGGAAAACATGATATAGAATCACGGGGAATATATCTTATAATATTTTTATTTCATTTTATTTAAATTTTACAAACATAGTGGATGGCATAATAACATTTTAGCCGCTTTCTGATGGTGTCCTGTCTTGTGTTTAGTTTTCCCTCTTTAATACAAGTAAGATATTGTTTTCCTTAACTGTGACTTTTTGTAAGCTGCTCTCCACATCATATTTCATAGATCATAGCTGTGGAATATATTAAATTAGGCAGAGGTAACAAATCTATAATTAGTGGCATTTGGATTATATAAGAATTAAACCTCTATGCAACAAAGCATTGAAGAGCTCAGTTTTCTCTGAAAATCATAATTACATAATTGCACATAAAAAGTCTGTTGCAACAAATGGGAAACAGCATAATAGTGTTGTGTTTATTATGGCCAATTTCCACCATAA
This sequence comes from Malaclemys terrapin pileata, assembly GCF_027887155.1. Taxonomy (NCBI): domain Eukaryota; kingdom Metazoa; phylum Chordata; order Testudines; family Emydidae; genus Malaclemys; species Malaclemys terrapin. The sequence goes on from NC_071505.1 coordinate 33,263,979, forward strand.
TCTCCCTTATGTACTTTTATTATACAGTCTTATCTACATAATATAGTAAAGTATCAGAGCAGTCATATTCTCTTAAAGTATTTGATGTTATTGCCTCTTAAGTTCTCATTATACAGAACTATTGAGGCCTTGGTTTCACACAGGTCTGTAACATTCCTGCGTTACATACAGAACAAATTAATTTCACTGTGGTGTTTTAGAAGCAAATACTTCAACACTGTGCACTCTTGATGGAGTCTATGTTTTAAAACTTGGTCAGCAAATGTATTCTTGGAGATATAGCAGACTGTCAACAGCAATGTATTTTTTATTCTTTGAGCTATGTTGTAAAGCTTCAGAAAAGAAGTGTTGCTTCCTTTAAATTTAGATTTCTCAGAGTTTGTACTTGGAATAATCCCCTGAAAATGATCTGCCCTGAGGGTGCATGCAATCTGATGTAAATAGTCCACATCAGGAAAAAAACAATGAGAACAACAAATATACAAAAAAAGTTCCAGGTAAAACTGCCTGGTTCATTCACGCAGCTAGCTTTGGCTCAGATGCAGCAGCTGGTTTTCTGTGGGATTCTGCTTTTTACTCAATTTTACAGCTGGGTTTGTTTGCTGGAAAAGGTCAGGTGATTTGCCCCAGGTCACACAGTGAGTCAGTGGCATTAAACACAGAATCCTCTTTGTGTTGATACTTAGACTGCATAGACTCCTGATTTTCTTTGACATTAATATATTTAAGAAACATCTTCATACTTTACCGTATGTATTTTTCCCATAATTGTTTTGTATGGTAGGACTGCTGCATTATTATTTGTATTATGCAACGAACATAAAAAAAAACAAACACTTTTTACAGAGGGTAACAAGATCTTTGTCCCAACATGTATACTCTCTAAATGGATAATGTAATGGATATTGACAACAGACCATGATGGGCAGAAAGGAAAGGAAGAGGAGGAAAAATAATAAATATAAAATGTACAATATTAAATATTACTTATTATTATAGAAATACAACACATGGACTATTTAAAATCAATGGTTTCTTAGCAAGCCTTTTACTAGGGAATGCGTATTTTTGTCACTGTTCTGACTAGGTGATTGGCTAATGTGTGTGGTTGGCTTTTTCTCCTGGTCCTCCTTTTTACTTGTTCTGCAGAGGGGCTTCCCTTTTGACATCAAGTCATGCAAGGGTTTAGCTGTCTTAGAGAACTTCTGTGTGTAACCACATAGTGTTACATAAACACCAAGAACCCAAGGCCTTACTAATTGAAAGTCAGATGTGTAACTTTAGCGCCCTCGTGGCCAAGATGGAGTCTGCTCTGCAGGCAGCTCTGGCAACCAGATGGGTCCTGAGCTGGCTTCTACAACAGACCTTACTCCTTCAGCTTGCTTTGTTTCCTAGGCTCTGACCCTCAGCTCTTGTTCCTGGATTCTGACCCTGCTCTGACCCTTTGCTCATGGATTTTCCACTTCCACCCTAGCCAGTGAAGGCCAGGAGAAGCATTTGCAGCACTGTGTAAAGACGTGTAGCAGGGACTGTGCTGGTGTGTGATACCCCAGTGCCCCATACCTGCTTCAGGTATAATGTTTCCAGAGGCTGCTGCATAGGTGGTTCATAGAATCATAGAATTATAGTCTTTAAGGTCAGAAGGGACCATTATGATCGTCTAGTCTGACCTGCACAATGCAGGCCACAGAATCTCGCCCACCCACTCCTGTATCAAACCCCTAATCTATGTCTGAGCCTTTGAAGTCCTCAAATCGTGATTTAAAGACTTCAAGGTGCAGAGAATCCTCCAGCAAGTAACCCGTGCCCCACGCTGCAGAGGAAGGCAAAAAACCCCCAGGGCCTCTGCCAATATGCCCTGGAGGAAAATTCCTTCCTGACTCCAAATATGACGATCAGCTAAACCCTGAGCATGTGGGCAAGACTCACCAGCCAGACACCCAGGAAAGAATTCTCTGTAGTAACTCAGATTCCACCCTATCTAATATCCCTCCAAAGCCTTCACGGAACTGCCTTAAAAAGACAATGTAGCCCTTACATTTTGCTTGGAATGCCTGTGTGGCCTCTACTTATTATTATCCTTCTCTATACCTTTTACTATGCTTGATTTACGTATATATTTTTTAGATGAGGTAGTTTAAAAAACAGTATTCAAGATGAGGCCATACCACTGATTTATTTAATGGCATCTAAATATTATCTGTACAATTTTATTAATTGTGCAGTTGATACTGCTGTCAACTGAGTGGATATCTTCACTGAACTGTCCACAATGACACCTGCATCTTGTTTCCAACATCTTTTTTCAGAAGCCATCAGTGTGTACAAGTAGTTTGAATTGTTCCTGCCATAGTACATTATCTTGCATTGGTCTGTGTTGAATTTCATCTTCATCATGTTGCCCAGTTACCTTGTTTTTTTAGGACTTTTTGAAGTTTCACCTTCATAGTCTTGACTCACCTTGTATGGTTATGTTCTCAGTGCATTTTGCCACCTCACATTTTGCTCCATATTTAACAATATTTGGTCCACTACTAGAGCACTTGGCTGATAACTATTTTACATGCGAAGAATGTTCCTAAGTTTTAATCCATGACCTTTCATTCCATAGTAACCAAGTCTCCTTAATAGCACCTTCAAAAGGCTTCGAATAAAATTCTTCAGAAAGTCTAAATAAATTACAGCCACCAGGTATAAAGCCAGCTATGTTGGCATTTATTTATTTATTTATTTTTAGTGCTTTGCGTTACATCTGACGAATAAGCCACTTGTACAAGTGCTGCGCAAATGCATTGGTAGGGGATTTTGTAACTATTTGTCCCTTTTAAATATTTTTAAAAACTGTTGCTTTTTGAATTATTCCTCTTTGTGCGTCTCGTGGTTACCCATAATTAAATTACTGGCTTATGGCCTACTTCTGGACAGTGGCACTGGAACATAGTCGGGATGCTGAAAGCCAGCCCCCTTATCTTTGTCCACCCCCATCTCCCAGAGCGGAGGCTGGGAGCAAAGCCCTGGGTGCGGGGCCAGCTGCCGGGAGCCTGGGGGCACGGGGCCGGCTGCCAGGAGCCCCGGGGTGCTGCAGCACCCCCTACATTCCTAGTCCCCGTGCCTATGCTTCTGGATGCAAAGTTTCACTTATACTTAGGGTGACAAAGGATCACTGAGGACAAAAGATCTTACTTCATGCCTTGAATGTTATTTAGCATCAGCCACCTTGTTTCCAGCTCTTACACGGCCTTGCCTACACAAGTTGGACGGAAGTTGACCGTCATAACTATTCTGGAATAAATATTCTAATATAGCTTTTCTGTAATAGATCCCTGTGTGGACTTTCTCTTCTGTAATAAAAATGATCTTATTCTGAAATAATTAAGCCACTTCCAAAGCACAATTAAGTCCTCTGTGTAGAGTTCATGCTGTAAAGCATTTGTGTAGTGAATGTGGGGGCTGCAGGCCTGGTGTCTCTTCTGTCCTGCACCTTGCCCTGCCCTAGGTCACTGTTCTTGGCAATCCTGCTTATAATCTCATAAGGAGTGAGTAAAGGTCTTCTTCCTATAACAAGGAGAAAGATGTAGGCTTTTTGGTTCCCCACTTACCTCTCCCCACCCCCAACTTAACTATCTAAAATCTAATGTTGAAAAAGATTGCTCTTTCTCTCATCAGCAAAAAAAAAAAAAAAAAAAAAAAAAAAAATCACCCAGTCCCCCACCTAAAGAAAACCAAATAAATGACCGCCATCCCCAGAAACTCCCCATAGGGTTAGGATAGTATTAAGGCATTGTACATAATTTCAAATGTTTGCATAGCACTTGTGATAACAGTCCTCTAAGGCTACATCTACACTTGTAGCTAGGGGTGTGATTCCCAGTTCACATAGACATACTCACGATAATTCTCATTGAGCTACAACACTGAAATTAGTAGCCTGGGTACATACTCTGGGTGGCTAGCCCCTGCCACCACTCACCACTGCCCATGCTACTGGGTTCACTACTATTTTTAGCATGTCAGCTCAGATGTGTATACAAGTTGGGAATCACACTCCTAGCTACAAGTGTAGATGTACCCTAAATGCTTGAATCTGAATGACCTGATTTTTAAAGTACCAAGCATTTAGTCGCTCACAGTGAAGAAAATCAGACCAGAAATCTTTTTGCCATGTTATTTTCTTAGGTTTGTCTGTCTGTCTACCACACACTCCTGCCTCCCCCCCCACACACACACCCTTCCTCATACACACTTATTTGTTGTTACTGGGTTTCAGGGTTACCCCTGAGCCTTGTGTTGATGTTTTTTGTTCCTGTTTATAATTATTTATTATTATTGTTATTTATTCCTTGTTTTATTTATTAATAAAGAACACTGAAAGATTTGTTTTGGAAAGAATAAAACAGCCTATGGACAAATATTCAATCTATCAACCTAGAAATTCTGTTTAAAGACTGCTGTTGCTCGTACAAAATTCTTGTTGATTTGAAGGTGTCCAGGATCACTCCCAACATGGTATAAAATGCACACACAAAAATAAGAGCTTGGGACATTCCAGGCTAATAAAAGGAACCTAAAAATGAATCTTGTTTCATACCACTAAAATCTTCTTTGTAGAAGAACCCTCCTAAACAGAATTTATGGAAGAAGAAATATATGTATGTGTTATACTTGTGTGTAGGTATATATTATATAGACATATTTTAATAATGTGATTTTTATTTTGTATTTGAATAGTGTAGTTTCAAGTTAAATAGCCTACATTTCAGAAAACTGCTATTTAGCAAACTTTGATAAAGACCTCCTTTATAAGAAGAGAGGGCTTTATATTGCTGGGATTCACAAGACAAGTCTGTTACAAATGGTCTTACAAATTCTGTTTAAATGAGTATATAGACAGATATTAGGAAAATGCTATTTGTTAGTTGTGGTGCAGTTTTCTGAGAAGCTGTGAAACTCCTCAATCAAGTTGATTCATTGCTTGAGAATTCTTCTGATGTGAATTATTTAACAGGAACAGAGCTGCTGCCTCTAGGATATAACCACACAAGCAAGCAAATAAACAACATATCATGACAAAACATTACACAATTATACATAGAATCCCTTTATGCAGCGTGTGTCTTTTTGTGCATGTTTATCTGCTATTGCCATCATTACCAATGAATGTATATGGTACAACACACATCACTGAGTGTACCCAGGCAGTGGCACACGACAAATTAAATAAACAAATAAAAAACATTCCTACTTGCCTAAAATTGCAGACACTTTTGTCTAAGGAAGAAAACCTTTTTGTCATTGGAAAATTAATTTCACCTGAGTTTCGTATACCTGTTCTTTGAACTCTGTGGTTCTGCAAGGCAGAGTTTATAGAGGAAGCAGCCTTTTTTTCTTGTCATAGGTAGTATGTGTCAAAGACCTCTGAATGATCTAAGTAATTATTACTGGATCCAATTTTAATTGGGAGAGTGGTAAATAATGAAGAGAGGACACCTATTCAGGGTGATCTGGGCCAAGCAAACAATGTATATTTTAATACAGCAAATTGTAAATGCCGACATTCTTTTTTTTCTAGATGTATGCCATACTTAGAGGATGGGGGATGCTCTTCTGAGAAGCAGTGACTCTGAAAAAAATGTAGGGGTCATGGTGGATAATCAGCCGAATATGAGCTTCCAGTACAATGATGTGTCTAAAAGAGCTAATGTGATCCTGTCATGCATAAACTGGAATTTCAAGTACGAACAGAGAGGTTAATTTATTGCTATATTTGGCACTCGTGTGCCCACTGCTGGAATACTTTGTCCAGTTCTGGTGTTCACAGTTCAAAGAAGCAGGCTGGAGAGGGTTTGGAGAAGAGCCATGAGAATGATTACAGAATTAGAAAACATGCCTTATAGTGATAGACTCAAAGAGCTCAATCGATTTAGTTAACAATTTAGCTTATGTTCTTATGTTAACAAAAAGAAATATGAGTGACTCAATTACAGTCTTATAAGTACCCACATGGGGAAAAAATATTTAATCATGGGCCCTTCAGGTGAAGAGAGAAAGGTATAACATGATCCAACAGCTGATGGATGAAGCTAGACAAATGCAGACTGGAAAGGAGGCGCACATTTTTTAACAGTGAGAGTAATTAGCCATAGCACCCAGCTTTAATTTATTGGATCATGATGAGAATTTTAAAATAAAGATTAGATATTTTTCTAAAAGCTATGCTCGAGGAATTTATTTTGGGGAAGTTCTATGGCCTGTGTTATATAGGAGATCAGATTAGATTATCATAATGGTTCCTTCTGTGCTTGGAATCTATGATCTGTGAATTAATTATTGTATAAGTTCTTTTCCACTCTCTTTTTCCCTATGAAAATGAGCACAACTGCTCTGTACAACGTAACAAATCTAGATGAAGCAATCAGATTAACGTGTGGCTGGCATTATAATCATGAACACTAAAATAAGTTTAACATTCTATTTCTTTTTGTCTCTTTCTTATCTTTGTTTAAAATTATATATTTTACTGTAGGACAGTAAATGCATTTTATAGAATAATTAAGTCTTCCAAAAATACTATCATCCTGAAACTTTTTGTGATTATAAAAATTATCAGGGACTATGTGGGACTCCTCCTTCAGCTTGTACACAGAGATGTTTAGTTTATCCAGATACGGTCTTTGTGTGAGAATATTTGTTCGTATTTTTAATTCAGTTCTTCCAAACCATAGGGTTACAAAGAAAACAAATTAATCTTTGATTGCAGACATTCCTAGAAAATATAACGTCAGAAATAATAAACAAATCACCACATATTTGTTTTTCTCCTTTGGCTGTTTACTCCTATTCTTTTCAACATCACATTTTAATTCAGTAGAAACACTCGTAGCTCGTACGAATTCTTACAGCATAGGTGCAAAACTTCCACTTTTTCAATATAAACAAGGTTTCAATATGGAATACTCCAAGGTGCATGCACAGGTTTAAATAGACAGACTTAACAATTTTACTGGCATGAAGCCTTAAAATTAAATATAAAGGATCATATATAGATCTGGCATAAGCAGCTGCAATTCTATTGAAGTCATTGGTATTGCACCTGCTTATACCAAACATTTGACTGAATGTCTAGCTAACTGGAAGAGAAAAAGCCTAATACCTGTTGTTCAAGTGTGTTCTTTCCCTTGGTCTTCAATCTTATTACTCTGTGTTTGTAGGGATGCATATTTTACACCCCTTGCCCCTATATGGAGTCTCAGAGCTCTGATGCTGCACACTCATAGATTTCAAAGCCCAAAGGCATCATTGCGATCGTCTAGTCCAGCAGTTCTCAAGCAGAGGTTCATGGCCCCCTGGTGTAGGTGCGAGCTGGTTTCAGGAGGGGTGGGGGGAGAGGGGGTCGCGAACCGCAGCGCCCTGCGGGACAGAAGCCTCAAGCCCATGAATGGAGTTGGAGGGAGGCACTGGGGATGTTGCCCCCCCCCAATAAAAACAAAAAAAAAACAAAACTGCAGTGCCTTATCCAGAGTGGTGCAGTCCAGGGAGTAGCTCCACTTCCCATACCCTCACCAGGTCAGAGGCCAGAAGCTGGAGACGGGCAGTGTGGGACGGTTGCCACTCTGGTTAGTGTCATGGAGCGGTTGGCCATGGCGCTCTCCTGTGTGCTGCGGGTGCTCCTGAGCTCCCAGCTCCCTTTGACTGCTTGCACAGACGGTAAGAGCCCTTGGGGAGCAGTGACCACAGGGGGGTCCTCCCTCAGCACCAGGGCTGGCTCCAGGGTTTTGGCCGCCCCAAGCAGCTAAACAAAAACAAAAACAAAAAAAACCCGTGATCGCGATCTGCGGCGGCAATTCAGAGGGAGGTCCTTCGCTCCGAGCAGGACTGAGGGACCATCCGCCGAATTGCCGCCGAACAGCTGGACATGCTGCCCCTCTCCGAAGTGGCCGCCCGAAGCACCTGCTTGGTAAGCTGGTGCCTGGAGCTGGCCCTGCTCAGCACACAGCCCCTAGCTACCCCTCTCCCTGCATCCTGAGCTAGTCCCCTCTGCCTGCACACAGCTCCCAGCTACTCCTGTCCCTGCACCCTGAGTGGTTTTCAAACTTTTTGAGCTGAACCTTTCTCTCTCTCTCTCTCTCTCTCCCCCCTTTCGTTATAATTTTTAGTTTCACCCACCCCTCCTCTCCCAAACCTAGACAGGCTTGGAAGTTTTTTAGTGTGTTGGGAGGGAGGGGGGTCAGAAAGAAAAAAAATGAGAATTCCTGATCGAGTCCAATCTCTTGTATAACACAGGCCATAAAACTTCCCCAGCATAATTCCTAGATCATAGCTTTTAGAATAACATCCAATCTTGATTTAAAAGTTGCCAGTGATTGAGAATCTACCCTTAGTAAATTTTTCCAATGGTTAATTACTCTCACCATTAAAAATTTACAGCTTATTTCCAGTCTGAATTTGTCTAGCTTCAATTCAAGCTATTGCACTGTTACACTTTCCTCTGTTAGACTAGAGAGCCCATTATTTATTTATTTATTTATTTATTTATTTATTTTTACCTGTTTGTTTTATTTCATATTTGCCCGGGGGGGGGGGGAGGAGGGGTGTTGAACTCGGAGGTCCTCCTCAGATCTTTGTGTCTCGGCTAACCTAGCTGAGGGAGAGTTTTTAAATTACAAAATTTAGTTTCAGATATTGTGGGGTAGAGTATATATGATGGAAATGCATACACATACCACTCCTAGCTTGAGGAAGCATATCTGTTTAATAACTTTGCAAACAGCTGATTCAGACAGATCTCACATGTATGGCTTTATCTTCAGACAGAACCGGCGCCAGGCAATAGCAGACTAAGCAATTGCTTAGCACCCCAAGCAGCTCCGAACCCCACTATTAATTATTAGTATGTATTGTGTGGGGGAAACCCCCAGAATATTACCACTTAGGGCCCCCAATGTGCTAGCACTGGCAATGCCTTCAGACATGAACTATTGTGATCACATAGCTTTTCAGAGACCCCAATCATTCATAGAATATGTAAAATGCCATACCAGATCATACCAGAGATCCATCCCATACACTATCCTTTCTGACAGCATTGTTTAATCGTCTCCTTGTATGTGGCTACGTTTTGAGCCTCAATATCTTGTGGCAATGAATTCCATTGTCAGATATGCAATCTGCATTTAAAAAAAAGATATTTCTTTTTAGCAGTTTTAAATTGATTGCATTTCAATTTAATTCTAGTCCTAGAATAATTTCATCCCTACTTAAGGCTATTGGGCCTGGAGTCCTATGTGAAGTAAGAAATTTTGCTCCACTTCTGCTCAGGCTTTCTACCAATTGCTGGCTTGATGCAGCACTGGGCGAAGAAATAGCTTCATTACTCATTTGTACTGGGACCCAAGACCTGTGTGGGCTGGGTAATGGAACGGTCCTTATTCAGTTGTACTCCTTTGCGTGGGTATGTGATTCAGGTATGAGTAGTCTAGAGTGAATCTGCAATGTTTCTCACCCCTTATACATTTGTTGTTTTAAACTCTGTGTTGTAAAGAAGCATGGTTAAGGACTGGTTGCCTTAAAAGCATATACACTCACATGTTTTTCATTGCTTGTTTATAAAATATGTTTTTTTAAAAAACACACATACTGATTTCAAATACTAAAGTCCAACAGAATGGAGGTTTTAACAATACTGATCCAGGTGCTCAGCACTGCTTTTGGGTCAGACACACGGTGGGAAACACTTGCTCAACTGCATCAGTAATGATCACATAAGCAAGGTCAGAATGAGCTCTTCTCTGACGTCTAGTGACACACCGGGGGAAAAGATTTCAGGAGCGGACCGTGTTCGCATAGATGTGCCTACTCTGCCTTGATGCGCAGCATGATGGAGCTGCTTTGCCAAAATGATTAATTTTGACTGGTTTGGGGTTACAAATCACTCAGTATTTGAATGCAGGGGTAATGAAATATTGTTATCTTTATTGTACGAGTAAAGGGAAACAAAGCTGTGCTTAGCATACCCTGATTGAGAGGGTCACCATAAACTGAACCTCACTTGCTAAGCGGGGGGCGGGAATGCCAAATCTCAGTGAAAATGAGAGTGGGTGGGGACAGGTGTTTCTACCTGGTGGTGCAGACTCTGCCTGAAGAGTCCTAGACAACATTTGACCTGCCCTTCTCCAGTGTTTTAAAGGCAGAGTTGATTAGACTCAAGTGAGAGTCTTTGTTTCTGGTTGGTGATTCCTGGAGTTGACATCACTGCTGAGCAGGTCTAAGGGCTCAGCCTTACACTTTGTTTGGGAACAGTGTACAGTGAAAGACAACACTGAAAGTCCACTTGCCGTGAGGTTCCCCACTACTTGTTGAAATCATTAAGAATTAGATTACGTGGTGGAACCTCAGAACATAACATGCAGAGAACCTGTGAGCCAGTTGCAGAGGCAGTAGCAGGAGAGGCTTTGCTCAATGCACCTCTCCCAAGGGTGGGAGGTGAACCCCATGACACATCTCTGAACTCTTGGTCTTCGCTAACCAAGGACTGCCAACTGTGAATGGAGTGCAGCAGAAGGAGAGGGGACTGGCGTGCTAAAGGGACGTTCAATCATCAGACTTTCCCACTGCCAGATGGAAAACTGAGGCAACGGACACTGCTCAAAACAATGTGAGGTTGGCTTTGCTTGTGGTCAAATGTTTTTGAATGTGGTTGTGGTGTTTTCCCAAATTAATGCTGGGTTCCCTTTCTTGTTTACTGAAAGTTCTCTTTTGTTATACACAGACTCAGTGCTTGCGAGTGTGGAAGTATTGCCTCTTACAGATGCCCAGGAGTGGTGTTAAGATTTCCCAGGTTTCTGGGTGTGGGATCTGTTTTGTATTGTTAAAAGGAACCCCTGGGTATTGAACCCAGCCCTTGTTGCTGCCGATTCCACCCGGCTTAGAAGGATTACAGTAAGAAAAAATAGTTTGGAAGGATAGCTATGATGTTATTAGTATGGGAGTGGGCATTCACCCACGAAAGCTTATGCTCCAATACATCTGTTAGTCTTAAAGGTGCCACAGGACCCTCTGTTGCTTTTTACAGATCCAGACTAACACAGCTACCCCTCTGATACTGTACTAATGAGATGATTTGTGTTAGCATGGCAGCCCCAGATTTAGGATCCTAATTATTTTTGAAAATCTGGCCTGAAGTTACTATACTGTTGACTGATTTTAAGCCCTTGTGAATGCCCACTGTGAACTAGGGGCCTGAATCTGAAATCACATATTCAGGTTTTACACCAATGTAATTCCATTGACTTAACTGGGACTGTTCTTGATTAGCATCCACGTAAGTGACTGCAGAATCAGGCCTTGGAAAAGCCCATCCTGGTTCAGTGGTGAAGTAATAAGTTTTTAAAGTATATTAGAAACAAAGGAAATTCTAATAATGGTGTAGGCCCATTACTAGACAGAGATGGTTTATAATCATTGAAGACTGTCTGGTTGAACCGATGCCACCGACGGCCTTCAGAACATTAATTACTGGTTATGATGGGTGAGATGCCTTTCATTTTAGACCCCAGGCTGAGTTGGCAGGGCTGGTAATTAGGAAAACATCTTTTACTGGCAAACTAAGCACACTCTGGGCACTACTTCTAGGACAAAAACACTTCATACAGAAATCATTGTGAGACAATGAGCATGAAAACCTTATAATGCCATTTGGGTAGTCCTTTTTCAGAGTATAATTGCATTTAAGGGATGATCATTATATAAAAATATTTGGGAAAAATCAAATGACTATGTGTATTAAGTATCTAAAACTAATGATGAACTCACTGAGGAAGAATGCCTAAATTCACGAGAAAATGTGAGTGAATGGGAAGTGATGTTGCATTGATAATGACATGGGGAGATTCAAAATTGAGTAGGTTTGTTTCTGTCATAAGGGCGAGATTGAGGGCTTGTCTACACTTACTGAACCACTGTAGCACCAGTGAAGACACTATCTATGCTGACAGGATATGATGACCTAGAGCTCACACCAGAGTATTTGTTTCCTCCGCTTAAAATTCCTTCTGACTGCACTGACAACAGAGCTTCTCCTGTTGCCATAGGTACTCCACCTTCCCAAGAGGTGATAGCTATGTTGACAGGAGAAGCCCTCCCATTGACCTAGCCTGGTCTACACTGCAAGTTAGGTCAGTATAACTACGTTGCTCAGGGGGTGTGGATTTTCCACACCCCTGAGCGATGTTGTTATACTGATATAACAAGGGTGTCAACCAAGCCTTAATAAATGCCTTATGCTTGCAACTCCTGTTGACTTTTACGGGAGTGCCATACATGGAGCAGCTACAGCATCAGTTTCTTAGAGATACCCGGTTGGCAGTGTAAAACCGGAAAACGTTGAATTGATTTGAAGTTTCAAAGCAAGGGCTTTTAATAACAATGGCTTCAATTCACATTGGGGGTTATTTCAGGAGTTCAGCCGCCTAAAACTCATGAAGCATTTCAAATACAATTTTGACATGTTTTGGGGATGAAGTATTACCACATCGTGTTGAAGAGAAACATAAAAGTCATGCAAAGTGAATTGCATTCTAGTCTGCTGGCTTTTAGGCCTTAGCAGTTACATACCTGTGGTTTCCAAGCTGGTCAAAAATATTAATAAACTCACTCCTTGAATTAATGGATGGGTTTGCAGGACACCATCAAACATAAATTTTGAAGCTGAATGATATTTACATTGCTATTTGTACTGTAAAATTAGTAAGGGTTATTAATTCTATCTGGTTTTGGTGTTATAAGCTTTACACCATAATTACATGCACAGACACATACAACCTCTTGAAAGAAGTGCTGAAACGAAGGCACTTAGCGGTACGCCAAGGGCTGAAGCAAGTGTGCAGAAGCTATCCTATCTGTCAGTTTTAGTGATTTTACCCTTGCCTTTTGATGATACTGCTCATCTCAGTGATGAGAGATGGAATCACAACATTTGTAATGATTATACTCTCAAAGAGTAAGAACTATCCTGTAGGTTGTTTTAAGAATATAATCCCTCGTTAATGGGGCCTGTTGAGATCACTCTCACTGTCTGTAGTATCACAGAGAGACAAATCACCACCACAGAGAGTTTCTAGACTTTTTGCTCCTGTATTCAAAGATGTTTCAAATATTGCTGTGGTCTTAGCTTTATAAAGTAGTACTTCCCAGTAATGGTAATAATACTGGATAGAAATGCCTGCTTTAGTCATGAGTACCAACTCCTCCGATCTATTTGTTAGAAATTATCAGTTATACAGAATTGGGGAAAAAAGGGAACAGAATTTTAAATTTAAAACTTCTGTTAGCTTTTTGTAAGTACACTGGTTAATGTAATACAGTTCAGTTCTGGAAGTGACTGTCTGAAGTATTCACCACCTGATGCATGTTATTGGTGTGTTTGATATTTCTCTCCCACCCCACCCCTATACGTAGGGCAGATGTCCTATAATGTGCAGGTTTAGTTATCAGATCCCCTTCCTTGCCCTTCTATGGAATGAGAGCAAAATCTGCCACCATCTACTCCCCTCCAGAAGATTTCCAGGAAAGCTCTGTAAGTTTAAATTTGTGGAGTTTCAACCCCTTGTTAGAAAATGACCTGCCAAAAGATATTAGTAATTCAAGAGAGAACCTATTCATAACTAACTGACCAATGAGAGAGCGAGCAGGGAACTATATGTAGCTCTTTTTTTTTACTTCATAGCTAAAATAGTGACTAAATTGCACCAGTTTTGCCATAAGAATATGGAAGATTATTAATGTTAGTATTATCATGGACCCATATTCTGCTCTGTTACACTGGTGTAAATATGAAAGAACTCCTCACATCTTGGGGGTATCTGCTCTCTGCAAAGAGGCAAGAGACAGTAAAAATGCCTACCATGGTATTTACTTCAGACATTAACTTTCATAAGTGGTCTGTATTACATTAACCAATGTACGTAAGATCTAACTGAAGATTTGAATTTGCAATTCTGAGTCCTCTTTTTGGGATTTACACTGGTGTAACTGAGCCTAGATTTTTTCCCCTATAGAAATTAGAGATGGAAAAGTGCAAATATTACTACAACATATTTTCTAGTTTTAAATCTCCTCAGAGTTGGTTTCACTAATTATCCCATCAAGCTATACCACAGTCTTTATTAGAGGTTCACTGATGTGTGAAAATGGTTGTATATTCATTGCATTTCCCCAAAACCTTTATCCTGTTATTCTTTATTTGTATTCTAGTAGGGCCCATTGTCTGTTGCATTAGGCAATGTACATACAAATATATGTAAACATTAAAAGATGATGCCTGCCCTCCAAAACCTTGACAAGAGACCAATAGATATGACAAATAGATTTTTTTTCAACTAACATTATAGACAAAAAGAAGGTATCACTCTTCATGTGAACCTCAGCAGTCAAAGGAAAACCAGCAATTACCTTATGTTTCCCTTAGAGCATTTATTTCCCATCATTATTAATAGCAGGTTAATGACTGGTTTTGGTATAAAGGGTCTCTCAACTCTTGAAAGTGGTCATTAACTACCAGAAAATGTCCTGCATTCTCAACCAGTCATGATTGCTTAAATAAAGTACAAAATAAATGCGAAAATGCCCTTCATGACAGATTTTAAACATAAAATATTATTCAAATTGTATATTAGAAAACCAGTTTCAATGACATTTTTAGGATTATTCAAGTGACATGCAGTCACAATCAATGGTGATGAGAGTGGGTAGAAACTCAAAATCCTAAAGGTGTTTAATATGGGGACTATTACACCGACATCTACAGATTAAAACCATTGACCAGTTTACAAAGTGGGGCAATTTATTCACGTATTTTGAACGGAGATGAAGCACAATGATTCTGAAAAGATGATTATTTATCGTGCCAATGAATTCTGAGTGTCCTTATCCAGTGGATCACCAATACTTTTTATTAGTTGGGATAGCTGCTATTTATTTAGCATCAAAACTGTGACTGCTGCATTATAGACAATTTAAAAAGAGAGTCGTTTTCTCAAATTTACATGTAACTTTAGCGCCCTCGTGGCCAAGATGGAGTCTGCTCTGCAGGCAGCTCTGGCCAAGAGAAGGCGTGGGCAGGAATGCAGCAGGAGAAATCCCTTCCACCCCAGGGGCACCTGTTCCAAACCCCCCAGAGTGAACACATACACCCACAGGAAAAGTACAGTGGATATAACAAGGGAAATATTTATTTACAGAGGGATGAGAGGAGAAAAACAACAAGGGGAAATATAGGAGAAGCAGTAAGACAGGGCTGCATCCAAGCCAAGGCCCCACAGACCAAGTGGTAGCACAGTCTGGAAGGGCAGATACTGAGCAATGTGTCTGCACACAGAGTTCAGGAGTTCTGAGCATAGTTCCAGTCCAGTGGTGAGTCTTGGGTGCTCCTGGTCGTCTTCGGCACCAGTGAACTTTCCCCCAACAAACCCCTCCGGTGCCCTCTTCTGCTGCTCTCTGCAAAGCCACCCAGAGCAGCCACCTCCCCACTTAACTAGCTACAGCCTCCCTCCTTGTCCCCAATGCAGAGTCACAAGCCCCAGTACTCACAGCCCCATGCAGCTCTGGGCAGCAGTGATACTGGGTCCAGCTCCGGCCTGTCCTTCTCGGGTGATTCCTCCCTGGCACAGTGCTCCTCCTGGCTCCTATCCTGGGCTGTCCCGGATTGGCCCTGTCCGTCCCAGGCTTCAGGTAGGTTCTCTGCTGCTTCACTTTTCCAGGGCCTCAGGCTGCCTCTCCCCCTTCCTGGAGCTCCAGCGCTGTCCTCTGGAGTTTCCCTCCTTTTTTCTTACTCTCCCGCTCCCCCTTACGAAAAAAATTTAAAGGGCCATGCTCTCTAAACCCCAAGGGGGTTACATACAGTCGAAGGATCTGTCTAGAGTAGATTTTGGCAGTGTTGTAATTTGAGTTAATTGATTACCCATTAGCGTGAATAAGCTAACATGATATAAACATGTTTATATCAGTACACTGTTTGTTCCTCCATGTGGTTCATCCTAGGTTGAAGGGGGTATACAGAGGAAGGAAGGGGAGAAGCAGAAGGAGAGGGAGAAGATGCTTGGTAAAAGTGAGGCTGAGCAACAGTGAGGTTAGGGTGGCTGAAGACTGGTGGCAGGATGTTAGAATCAATATCTAATGAGAGATCAGCAAACTATCAGAATTGAAAATTAATTCTAATTATACCAAGCTGAGTCAGTGAAGAATCTTGCCACCTAGTCTTGTTACTCTTGCCTGGCTGCTGCTGTAATGTGGCTGGATCAAGGTCCCAAAATCGTTCAAGCAGAGTTTACCTCTGTGTGCGTCTCCGAGAACAGATGTCCTTGATTGGCTGCTGGATAGACCTAGGTAGGTGCAGGGGTGATGGCAAGTCTGACTCGGACCCTTTCACTCCAATTCTTCTTTCCTTTGCTCCAGTATTAGAGACAGAAAAGAGACTGGATAGCCATCCAATAACCCACTGTAGGAGTCCTGTGACCATTGTAGACTGTATGTTGTCATCAGCATAAAGGGTATGCTGGAACTCAGGTGAGAGTGGAGGACACAGGAGGGGCTGGGCCAGCGTGCACAGTGTTCCAACTATTAGTTGCTCTCATAATGACCCATAAAGGACAGTTATGAGGCAGTACAATTTAAAGCATCCCTGGAGTTGCTGTAAATTACTTTGTAGTCTGGGTAAGCCCCTAACAGCCCCGAATTGGGGTTTAAACCACCTTTTGCGGCTCTGCTCCTGCTCATGGTCCAGGAATGGTGCAATGCAGAATTGAGGCTTCTGTTTTTGCTGGAGGGTGCTGCTGTATTTTGTTAAAGATCCTGAATCAGCTTGTCATTGAGACAATTTCTGGGCCATTATATTTGCTTGAATCAATGCAAATGCAGGGTCCTGCATACACAGATTAATGACACTAATAATCCATGATGATATGGTATGTCTAAAGCAATAGATTCTTTTCAGAATAGATTATTCAAAGGCAAGGGAAGGGACAAGATTCTTCCCCTTCTCATTACTCTCCTCCGTCCCTGCCACACACATTTAGAAAAGCCTCAGTTGGGAAGGTTAAGTGCATGGAGCTCTATGTAGGAAATATAAAATAGATTGTGCTTGACCTCCATTTTACTGTAAATTGCAGTAACTTCTCATGTTGCAGGAATGTTCATGCAACATTCAAAACTTCCAAACTTTTGTTTTATCAATATAAATGAAACCATTTAAAAACCAATTTGGGAGAAAAAAAATAAATTTTGCTTTTTAAGTGAAAACCTTTCACACAGACTTTGTCTATAGATATTTGCTCATGGATACATTACACACTATTGATTGTTAAACATTTATAATGACAATGCTGACAAAATCTCAACTCTGACTCTAGATAAATAATAATCGCGGAACAGTCATATTCTTACAGTTTTACACTCGGCTGATGGGATTATTGTATCAGGAGTATGGAGTTGACAACATTTCATCTGGAGAAGACTGATTCACTTTTTAGTGTTGCCTTTTTAGCTTGAATGAGTTAGTGACAGAGTTCCCAGGTGAGTTCAGAGAGCTCTTACAGGCTTAAATAGATTCATGTTTCTTGCTGATTTGGATTTGGTGTTCAGCAACAAACCAATGTTGAAAACTCTTTGAATGCAGAATCTTATTGCTGGTTATGGAGAATTAAGAAGTTATGCATTTTATTTTTTTGTTATAAATATCATACGTACCTAAGTTTATCTGTGTGGTGTTATCCTGCCTGAATGCATAAAGTTTAAATCAAAGGAGGATGTTCTGGGGGAAGCTGAAATGAAATAAACTAATGGCAAAGATGAGGTGTATATCAAGAGTCCTTAAGGAACTAAAAGGGAAATAGTTATGTAGTAGTTTCAGCTGAGGTTCGGCCCTCAGCGGGGCTGTGGAGTATCCCACCGGCTCCCTCTGGTCCGCTGTCAGTCCTGGTCCAGCGGTAGTGTGGGACAGCAAACACACGGTTAGGGGCTCAGGCCCTTAAATAGGGGCTGAGCCAATAGGTCAGAAAAAGCCCGGGGCCCTCAATAAGGGCGGGGCAGCAACCACGCAGTCTGGAGCTCAGGCCCTCAAGCAGGGGCTGAGCCAATAGTTCGGGAACCCAGGCCCTTAAGCAGGGGCTGAGTCAATATTCAACAGGTCCCAGCCTCTCTAGGCCAGGGAAAAGGGGGAGTCTGCCACGCAAGGAGTGGGTGGCAGGGGGACACAGACCCTCCCACTCCACTGCGTCCCAGCCCGGGGCCCTAGCAGCGGCAGAAACTCGCTGCTGTCAGTGGGGATCCTGACCGCAACACACTGACATCGGCTCTGGCAGTGCTGCAGCCAGACTGGGGTCAGCTGCCCCCGGGCTACTTCCACACTCCCCCTCGTAGGGTACCTGGGCTGTACTAGTGTCCTCGGTGCTCTGCACCAGCATCGGTTCCTCCAGGTAGGTAGCGAAGGGTAGGTTCGGCTCCTCCTCAGGGTAGCTGGAAAGGGGCAGGCTTGGCCAGTCCTCCTCAGGGTAACGGGCGAGGGGTAGGCTCGGCTGGCCTGCTGAGTCAGCAGGCTGGTCACAGCCTGCTGCTGTCTCCCAAGCGGGAGCCCGGCCACAGACGTCTGCTCTCTCAGCCGGCTTGTTCTCCATTGAGCTCGGCAGGCGGGCTTTTATACTTCCGGGTCAGCGCCGTGACCTCTGAGGGGCGGGCGCTGGACCCAGTGGCTCCGCCCATGTTGGTGTTAGGGGAGGTTCAGCCCTCAGCGGGGCTGTGGAGTATCCCACTGCCTCACTACAAGTTAGTTGACGGAATGCACCCTACGTGGCTTCACTTAGTCTGGTGAGGGGTAGTCTTCTCAGACCAAAACCTAGGATTAAAGCCTTAAAGCTGCTAGCATAGGCAGGAAGAGGGGGAGTGGATTGTCATCAAGCTGACATAGAGAACAGGAACTGCAGCAAACAGTTCTCCCTACCCAGAAATGGGAATAAGCTGGACCTACCTGTGCTATGGATAAAGAAGGTATGCTTAGGTAGGGAAATGGACTCTGTGGTTTTAACCCATTTCCCTAGATGCTGTTCTGTTTGGCAAATAAATACAGCTTTGTTTTGAAGAAACTGTTTTTGAGTCACTTTATTCAGCTATTGTCTCAGTTCCCCTAAGATAAAAGGTTCAGAGGTGACAAACCCAACTGGGCCTGTTGGGTCAACATATTTGGTAAATGGGGGAGCGGTACCTCAGAGGTCCAGTCTCAGAGCAGTAGGACTGTGTGGGAAGGTTGCAAACTCTGTTCCCGAAGGGGTGTGCACTTGAAAGAGACAAAAAGGGGTGTACGGCGCAGCTAACCTGATAATCCTGACACTTGCATTAATCACTATTTGATTATGTTCATGAATTCTTTAACTTTCGTTGGCACTAAAATCCTACCTTGGGAATTATTCAGTCAGGCAGAAAAAAATGCAAATCGTCTTAATTTCTCAAAGCAAGACTGAATGTAGAACAGCACAGCTACTAGGAGACATTTATTCATCATGGTTAACACATCAGTAGTAAATTGGTAGTCAAAATGTTTCGTTTCCACTTTCATTTTTTGGCCTGGGCAACACAGAAAAACAGTGAAAGCCCAGAGGAATATTTAAAATTTAATGAAGTGATACAAATCACACTCTTTAAGGAGATATGAGCCTCTGTTCCTTCATTTGCAAATGTTCAAATAAGTGAATGTGAGGGACAAAAAAGTTAAAAAAAAAAAAATGTAAGCAGCATCCTAGGGGATGCATTGAAGTGATATAAAATAAGAAAAAAACAAACATGGTCAAGGCAAATTAGAGAACTAAATCTCATAATAAATGCTCTAGAGTCTCTAAAGAAAACATCAGCAGAAAAGAGAATACTGGGCACAACAGAGAAAAGTAAGCAAAGGAATAGAAGAAAAAAGAAAATAGGATGCAAGTTTGAATCATTCCTTTCAAATAATTTAATTTATTGTTAAAATATTATGGCAGTATAACACAATAGCCATTATCCAGGGGTTAGAGTTGGGAAGAGATTCCTATTTACAGTGGAATTAATTGATGTATTGAAGTTTGGTTATTGCTAGTCAAAAAGTAATTGACACTGTATGTGTAGAAGGTATTGCTTTTAAGGTATTGGGGAAGAAGATGCCCCAGCATATATAGAGCAAACCTGTAGGATTGATGCTTTAGAACAGGGGTCAGCAACATTTGGCACACGGTTCGCCAGGGTAAGCACTCTGGCGGGCCGGGCCAGTTTATTTACTTGCTGATGTGGCAGGTTCAGCTGATCGCAGCCTCCACTGGCCACGGTTCGCCGTCCCGGGCCAATGAGGGCGGCGAGAAGCGGCGTGGGCGAGGGATGTGCTGGCCGTGGCTTTCCGCCTCCCCCATTGGTCTGGGACAGTGAACCGCAGCGAGTGGGGGCCGTGATCGGCTGAAACTGCCGCATCAGCAGGTAAATAAACTGGCCCGTCCCACCTAGGTGCTTACCCTGGCGAGCCGCGTCCCAAACGTTGCCGACCCCTGCTTTAGTATATAAACAGTTTTTTGTCAGAGGATTGCAAATTACTACAATCAAAGGGCCTGTGACATTCCCTTGGTGTTATCTGGATGGCGATCTGCTAGGTCACCCCAATCCTCAACTCTAGGACCCAGCCTTACCCTGCTCCACTGCGAGAACCTCCACTCCCGGGCTGTTCACACACAGCCTCTGGCATGTAAGCTGCTTGGATTGTGCTACTGAATGACACTAGCCAATATCTCCGGTCCCAGACACAACCCTAGGACCCTGCATCTCGCCGTGTCCAGTTATGCCCACTGGACGCTGCAAACTTATATGAGTTAATCAGTTTAACAAAGAAATTGATATGTACCAGGCTTGTTATCCCAAGGGGTGTCTCTGACATGCTTCAAACCAAACACACTGCTTCAGGTAGAATAAACAAACAAATGTATTAACTACAAAAGATAGACTTTAAGTGACTGTAAGCGAAAGCACAACAAGTCAGATTTAGTCAAATGAAATAAAAGCAAAACGTATTCTAAGCTGATTTTAACCCTTTCAGCGCCCTTACAAACGTAGATGCTTCCCACCACAGGCTGGCTGGTTGTCCTTCAGCCAGGCTCTCCCCTTTGATCAGCCCTTCAGTTGCTTGGTGGTGATATCCGTAGATGGAGGTGGAAGAGAGAGCAAGCATGGCAAATGTCTCTCCCTTTTATCATGTCCTTTTTTCCCCCTTGGTTTTGCCTCCCCCCTTCAGAGTCAGGTGAGTATTACCTCAGCATAGTCCCAAACTGGCCAAGGGAAGGGGTGACTCGAGAGTCCAACAGATCCTTTGTTGTTGCCTAGGCCAGTGTCCTTTGTTCCTGTGTAGCAGGGCTGGGTTTGTCCCATACATGCCTGATGAGGTGTGAACTTCTGGAGAGTTTTGCCTGAGCCTCTGCTCCTGTAGAGTTTTTTGCCTGGGCTTGTTTTAAGCCATGGGGACACATTTTCAGCCTCATAATTATATACATGAAATTACAACCTATAACATTACTATTACAATGCTCAGTGCATCATGAGCCTTCCGAAGACACCTGACATGACAAACTTTGCATTGGATACCACACAATCATATTATAAGGATGAACATGGGGGTGCAGGGTGTTCCCCGAGGTACAGAGTGTCACAGGGCCATCTTCTCAGGTGTTGTAAATCACAGTAGCTCCTTCGGCTTCAGTGGAACTATGCTGATTTATACTACATGGCTGTCTGACCCAGAGTGTTGGAAGTATCTTCAGATCCCGTTGCAAAACCCATATATTCATGTAAATCTTCTCACAATAACAAAGTTGTGGAAAAGCAAGGAGAGGCATATCATTTAAAAAAAATCCTTGTCTAAGTTGCAGCTCCAGAGAAGAAAGATTAGAGTTAGTAAAGTACATGATACAATAAGTTTCTGTATCCACACATTACAGACCTTGATACTCTGGGGACAAGTACCTTTATAAATGCCTTATACAGAGGGATTAGATTAACATATCACATCTTCATTTTAATTGTTTTATCAAAAAAGTACTTTAGATTTTGTTTAATAAAGTAATAAGGGAGAGATCTAGGTTCCTTCTGAGACCTGTGAATTAAAGCCTAATACCGGGGTGCAATAAAAAGAGACCAAGTTAGGATTAGATTAATTTAGTTTAGATTATGTCTCAAATATAACTGGAACCCTCAGAAGACTAGGTAGTCTAGTGGGTAGTTCACCCAGTATTACCTCTCAGCAGGAATGCTTTTCTGTCCAATTCCTCACTGAAGGACATGCTTAGCTTCCCTTGGGTTGCAATGGCCTGGCCCTCTTCTTATCAGAGGGGGAGTGAGAGGAGAATGTGGTTTATGCCTTACCTGCAGAAGAGGCAGCTGGGCCCTCACATTCCACTGGGCTCTGTCTCAGGATCCTATGAGATTAAACAGTCTCTGGCACCCTGGGGTGCCCTATGAGTTACTCTTCCAGTATCACTTCCTACCATCTGTTTCTCTCCATGTCTCCAAGTCCAATGTAAGATAACAAAAGAAAAAGAAAAGACAATGAAACCTTCAGCCCCAACTACGCTCTGCATATAGTCCTACTCCCCACAGGGAGGCTTCTTCGGTATCCATGTCCAAGAACCTTCAGGGTACGTTTGTCTTCATCCCCCGACTGAGCTGAGTGGCTTCATTTTAAGCTTTCTCTCCAGTCGAAGCATGCTCTCCAAGCATGGAGGGGCAGGGCTGCTGGCGCCTGATATTGTCGTTTAACCCCTTCAGGGCCAGTGTGGGGTTTTTACACCCCATCACAGTGACCTGAATGCCAACATCTGTTTTTTGGTGAGCTTGGCTAAGACACAAAAGCATAACACCTACTTACATTTGACATAATAGTTCTGTTTTCTGTATACTGCAGCAACAGACAGAGACTTGTACCCTAAGGGCCATTGCAAAATGTTTCTAAGATGCTGTTGGGAAGAAAAAGTGGCTAAGCCAAAAAGGTCACATTTCTCAGCGTGTTATAAGAACAGCAAATTTTCTACTAGACTGTTCATTTTCTTATCCTTTGGATGTGGCTTTGCAAGAGCTTTACTGAGCTGCACTACAGGAGCACATGGTCAGTATTAAGCAAATAGCTGAGCTTTTACCTGTGGCTTTGTTTATGCATTTTTCTAAAATTCAAAGGTTTTTTTCCTGGTCTCAAAGCATACTGGGGCTCTGACATGAGGTGTGCCTGTTCTGTAGCACCCCCTGCCGGCTGAGTGTGGTGCATCAGGCACTCCCACCTCAGTAAGACACACCCCTAGGTTTTCTTTCTCCCAGGGGTTCACAGGGTGCCAGCCTCTGGCTGAGTCACTCCAATTTCAATCCCCTTTCAGGATAATGAGTTCAACCAAAAGTCCAAAACCAATTAAAAGTACTTTCTCCCCACTTAGAGTTCTCTTCAGTCTGCTTTGGGCCCAGTTCTCAGTCCCTTCAGGGTTATCCATCAGTCTCTGGCTTTTGGATATCCTTAATCCCAGGCTCCTTCCCTTCTCATAGGGTATGTCTACCCTCCAATGAAAAACCTATCGCGCTGAGTCTCAGAGCCCAGGCAAGTTAGTCCAGGCTTCAGGGTTAAAAATAGCAATGTAGCTTTTCCCGCTTGGGCTGGAGCTCAAGCTCCGAGACCTCTCTGGTCACCAGGTTTTAGAGCTCAGGCTCCAACCCAAGTGGCAACATCTATTTTTAGCCCCAAAGCCAGAGCCAGTTGACCCAGGCTCTGAGACTCAGTGCCAGCATTTTTTTCTTTGCAGTGTAGATATACCCTCAGTCCTCAGCAGACCCTCACTTAGGACCTTCCACAGAAACCAGTCTGGTCTCTGTGTTTCCTCTCAAACTGAGTTTTCTCAGCCATTTTATAAGACATCACCCAGCTGATCAGGGCCAGTTTGGGAGGGAGGTGGGTATCTAATCTGGCACTACCTTTAAAGGGCCAGCCAACCTATGGTGCTTAGTAATTTTCTTGGGTATCAGTACTGCATATTGATGATATTTAGTGTTAGAAAGTTGATCATTCTGTAGCACATTTGTGTTTGTGCTGCAAAGCGAGTCTCACTGTATAATCTGAACAATAGTTCAATGATCCTAATAGGAACAAAACCTATCACAAATACGGGCCAATGGTGTATAATAGGAAGGCTGCCTATGGTAGCATGTTATTAGAGGCATTGCATGTTGTATGTATGTCATGGTTACCAGGGGAATTATGCCTTAGACCCTTTTTAATCCCTATCTAATGTGCTCCTTAGATGATAGGTCTGGTTCCCTTTACCTCACTTTGGGTGGAACCCGGCAGTCCCACTAATATCAGACTGGACAGGCCCTGGTTCCCAACTGTGTCAACACAACAGGCCCAACTGGATTTGGCACTTGTAACCCTTTAAATCTCAGAACCTGTGACAGGGGCTGATTAAAATGACTTAGAACAGTGATTCTCAAACCTTTGTACTAGTGACCCCTTTCACATAGGAAGCTTCTGAGTGTGACCCCCCCTTATAAATTAAAAACACTTTTTTATATATTTAACACCATTATAAATGCTAGAGGGAAAGCGGAGTTGGGGTGGAGGCTGACAGCTTGCAACCGCTCACATAATAACCTCACGACCCCCTAAGGGGTCCCGACCCCTGACTTAGAAACAGCTTCTTCCACACAGAAAATTATTTATTTATTCCTCAAATATACAAATATACAAAGAACGTAGAGCATGGATGTTAGGTGACCTGACTTATCTTCAGTTAATGAGAGTCGGTTAAACAAGTTTATACTATACTATATTTATGATTCCATGAAACTTAGCCATTGATTTTTGGACCTGAAATCCTCCAAGGGGTGTCACAAATCCACTCAGTACTCTTGGATCTCTGATTTAGCTGACAGATGTTGAAAAGTATATGTTGCCAGAGAACTCTCAAGTGACCAGCTGTGAATGCTAAAGAACACAAATTACTCTAGCTAAGTTTGGTATTAACTTATGTTCAAGAGTTCCTCTCCTGGAATAGCTTTTTAATGTGTACTTGCAGAATAGATTACTGTAGTAATTTTATTTTTTTTGTTCCATACAGATTTTGGTCAGACTATGAATCATTTTGGGTACTATTCAAACAATTGTAGAACTTGATTCTGCATTTTTTTCTTTTTCTTTTTTTGCAATTGTATCATACCAGTTGGGCACAAATCTGGTACTGTCATATCCTTAAATGCATACATTAACACAATGTGAAGATATTGTATAGGATGAAGTTAACATCTGATGTAAGCAGGCATATCTTAACTGACTTCAGTAGAAGTCACAGAATTTGAACTCATATACAATAATGATGAAATTGGGCCATACAGGATCCCATCCAGACTCACTGAAGTCAGTGGAAAAACTCCCTTTGGCTTTAACAGATGCTGGATCAAGTTCACAATGCATATCTCAATGGCATTGCCTATGCTAAAAATTCTATTATCCCTCCGACGCTCAGGGGAATTGCTCACAAACTGTAATTAATACATATGACACTTCCATTGGTAATTTTGGCACACACTCTCTTAAAAGTCCAGTTCTGTCCTCTGAAACACAGGCAGGCATGTTGTTGAATATCTTGTAAAATTAATTAGCTGCATACATAAACGTAGCAAGTGAATTTGCAACATACATGGCAACATATATGTTCTTCCCTGAGATCCAGATTGAGCTCTAAGGAACAGACATTGTTGTGGATATATATATAAAAGAATTAAATTCCAAGAACCTGATTCCCCACTGGATCTTGTATCTTCTGTAGTCATACACCTGTGCAAAGTGCAGATTGGTAGCACTCTTCACCCACGTTGCACAGGTGTAAATAGCACAAGGTGCAAGCAGTGGAGAATAGGGCCCTATGTCTGATTTTAGAAAAGTTACTAGAACACACTCCAGACACTTTTTTCGTTTTATTTGTTAAGGCCTTTGAAGTCACATTGCAATACAGTGAGAAGCCACAAGTAAATAAAATACAGCAGAGCCCACCTAATATATTTTTAAAAAAAAAATCAGATTTAGTTGGATTTGTCAGTGGAGCATTAGGAAACCTTTCCAACCAAAACCAGAATAAATGCTCAGACAAGTGTGAACACTGAGTGCCACTGAAGGTTGATAACTTAGAACTTAATTTTAAACACACTTATTTTGACTTATTATTTTGTTATCTTGACATATTACTTCTAGAGACAAGGAAACCACTGGAATGAAATACTGCAGATGAAAGGACTAACAAGCCATTCAAGCAATTATTTTCATTAACTCTTCTGATGTATCAGACTGGAAGTGGGTGATACAAAATGCTGCACATAATTTGTTCCATGCCACCTTATAAAGCACAACACAAAAGTTAGAGGCAATTACATTTTTATTCAATATACACCTCCAGGGCCATTTCTTCAAATCCCCATTAAACTCATTCCAAAGTGGATTTCTTTTCTTGCAAATTTGAGGACACCATGCGTGGGAATTCATAAATCCTGGCATTAGAACCAAGGTTACTCTTGATGAGTTCCAGAATATCCCAGTCCATTTAATGAAGACTTAAAAAAAAAAAAAGAGAGAGCTGATGAAGGAGTTGGGATCAAAGAAAGAAGACTATTTTTTTTAAAGCAGGTCACAAAGCACTGGTGCTAGCTATCCCCTGAAATATTTGTTATATTTGCAGTCAGCTGGTTCTGTTATGTACAGTCACTTGTCAGTCTCCCTTGCCTATGGTTTGTTAGTTTTAGATGTCCACCAGTTGAAATAAATCCTAAATTATTTCCAACAATAAATAAATAAATTAAATCATATAAATGTGTAATTGAGCAGAGTATTGTAGGACATGGATGCTTTATAGACAGAGCATCACAACTCTCTGAGTTAAGTATATCTGGTCATGAGGTATATTGTACTGCTGCAGCTGTTTTGCCAGTGCACTTAGAAGCTAAATGAGAAACTCCCATCTTAAAGACTTACCTTGAATTAAGCCTCATAGAAATCTCTGGAATCAGGCCTCCAGCGTGCTGGAGTGGGCTGTGGAGTCTGCAGTGCTTTTGTGGTGTTGTCATGGGGGATGTGCAATGAACAAAAATTTAAAAAGAATGGGATGTTGTGGCCACAAAATTCAATGATGGTGACCAGCTACCACTAGTAAACTGTCTGAGTTGATTCCAAAGAAGACAGAACTAATTATAGGCTGGGGAATTCATGTAGAAGAATAACAGTGCCTACATCTTTAGCTGTTAGTCCAGTGCATTTGCATTATGGTACAGAAGATGCAGACAGTAATCATGGCCTGTCATGCCTTTTTCCTTCTGCCACTGACCAGGAGTTTTTGATCTCCTTTCTCAGATGCAGACCTCATAGAACTTTTTTTGGTTTAGATCACATTGTGAGTAGCATGGCTCTTTAATATCCATATTATGTGACAGTGATTGGAAGTGGGAGGTGCTGGAGGATTTGCTGCTATCCCAGGTCACAAAACCTCAAAAGGAATCATTTTCTTGTCTTCCCACTTTTCAGTTTTTGACTTTTGGAACAGACAGATCAGAGAATGTTTCAGGTGCTCAGGTAGTTCAATGGAGGTTACTGTAATCTACATGTGTGTCAAATGAGGAGAATAGATCATGTAGGGTTCATTTTGTTCTCTGAAGACAGCTTGTTTTATTCCCTTTTGTTAATGTGGTACTATAGTTGGTTCAGTTGAGTAGTTTTTCCTAACTACTTCCATCCATCCATCCTCTGTGATCTTTTAGAGAGATGGTCTGATGAAAAAAAAAACTGTCAGGGACAGTACTTAGTCCTGCTAGTGAAGGCAGGGGACTGGACTCGATGATCTTTCAAGGTCCCTTCCAGTTCAATGAGATAGGTATATTTCCATTTGTTTTTTTAATTATTTCCACTTCTTTACGTCTCCCACCCTCTGTGCTCCATGTTGCGACCATCAGATCTCTGTTCAGTCTATCATGATGCTCCTTACTTGTCTGAAGGAGACAATGTTGAATGCCATTTGAGTAGGGCAGTATTTTTATTGCTGTGGCTTTCAGGAAAATCACAGATGAGTCATGACCACTTAGTAAAAAATCATGGAAGAGTGGTGGCATCTTAACGCTGCTAGGAAGTCTGGCTCCTTTAAAAACCAGCCAGTCTGTAGAGGTGGTTGTTACTTATCACTGAACTTCAGGGGGAGCCAGGGTGGGCTCCTCTGCTAAGTCAGCCAGTTTTCCTATAAACATGGGCAACTATCAGGGCTGGGTATATTATGCACAGTTCTGTGCATTCTACCGGTCAGCTTTGGATTGGCTGCTGTCATTGATTCATAGATGACAAACCCAGAACGGCCATTGTGATCATCTCGTCTGGGAGCAGCTGCCAAACGTATTTTTTTTTTTTATTAAGACAAGGGAGTGAGGGGATGGAGTAGAACTTTATATTTTTTGGCACAAAAGTCACAGTTGTGACACAAGCACAATTTTTTTTAAATTATTGGAGATATCCTGTCTCCTAGAACTGGAAGGGACCTTGAAAGGTCATCAAGTCCAGCCCCCTGCCTTCACTAGCAGGACCAAGTACTGATTTTGCCCCAGATCCCTAAGTGGCCCCCTTAAGAATTGATCTCACAACCCTGGGTTTAGCAGGCCAATGCTCAAACCACTGAGCTATCCCCCCCCCCGTTACACTAACACTGGTGAAGGCTGCTTCTTATCGATTTTGTAACTCTGTTGACTTGTATGGAGTTACTCTCGTTTTGCGTTAAAGGGTTTAAGCAGTCAGTTAGGCCCAGTACTTCTCCGTATTCCCAGCCACTGCGAGCCTGAAAAGTGACAACACACAGGGGAGTGAATCTGGGTCTGCCAAAAGGAAGTGCACAGTGCTTCTGCTAGGCCAACAGGCTAATGTGATTTTCTTTTAAAATAAATAAAATTTAATACCCAGTGTTGAAATACTAAATAAATGACTTATAAGTGATAGGTTCTGCTTTAAAAAAAAATCCTTGCTATACAGTGGCAGAACAGTCAGGGTTTATGTATAATAAACAGATACATTTGCTGACTATGACTGCACCATATATTTGGAGTATTGCACAGATGGGAATATAAAACAAAGCATAGCATTAGCTGTAAATTTATCTTCTCTGTTTTAAGGTATCTGCAAAGGCGAAATGAAAGTTGCTTGGTTTTTACTTTATTCATATAAAGATGCCATTGAATTATTATTAATAAAACCATTATGTTATCTTCGCCTAAATCATTTTGCACTGTTTTTATACATTTCCTCCCCTCCCCTCTCCCCCCATGTGCCCCCTGTCACCACTGCCACCCTTAAATACGTAACAAACATGAACACAATCATGGGATTCCAAGGGAGGGTGGGCAAGAAAGAATGTCAGTGTTTATCATACAGCTGTGCCAAAAGTAAAGGCTGAATGAATGAGATGGAGATTAAAGCCAGTAGTCTGAGCCTGTATTCAATCACTGCAGTCACTCTGTTTGCCTCCTGCATGCTGATGAAGTGTCATGAATGGTCCCATGTACTTTCATTCCAATATATTTCAGGCAGTAGTGATTATTGCTTGTACTCGGCTAAAGCTTGAAATAAATGGCAAAGTCTTGCTTAGCAACAGAAGGCCTAGTCTTATCTCTCTTGGGACTGCTAACTCAAAATGGGTTACTTCTTATAGAAGTTAACCGTAGGAAGGAAATATAGTTTATACTCATTGCTTTCCTTGATAATTTAAAATAATGAATAACAAACTAAAACCCACGAACAATGCTGTTTCATAAATAATTATCTTGTTTGTAAAGTCCAAACCTCATGGTTTTTATCATACAGTAAACTGTCCTTCAGGGGGAGCAGAGGACCAGAGGTTGCCGTTATGTGTACTGAGAGAGTGCAAGTAGCATTCCACCTCCTAGAAAAGTTCTTATAGCATATTTTGGTTTATATAAAATGTTAGAAATATATTTATGGAATATTAAGACATTTTACATTCATATATATTTTAAATGCTTATATATAAGTTTGTGCTTTTCATTGGGCTCAATCTTAAAAATAAATAAATTTACATTTAAAAAATAAATGACAAAACACAAGTATGATTCAGGTTGTAGATCTTCAGTATATGCACAGAGGAATTCATTAAAAAATGCAGCAGCATAATTCTACTGTGAATTATAAGCTGCTATGTAGGTTTCTATTTTTGGTCACCACAAGATGGCAAAAGTAATGAGCACACAAACACAAGGCAGAATGGGTTCCATAATAATGCACTCTGCATTCACACTTTATGCACATCAAGATAGAATCCAAGCACAGCAGGGGTGACAATCACTCCAACAGTCTTTTGAAATCAAAGTACTTCCTTGAGAATGTCTTTCCAGTGCTAATTACGCTCTTTTATTGTGGTTCTTGTATTGTGCGAAGTAAAATGTTTACACTGTCACTGAATACAACTCCATCATTGGGGAAAAAAAGATAACTAAATCTATTCAATAATCTGATTTGGAGGTTTTAGGGGGTTGTTTACCTGTTTGTTTTGGAGTCTAAACCAAAGTGTGGGTTCTTCTTCAGCAAACTGACTTTGAGAAGGGTGTTAATGTCCGCAAATGCCAGGGGCTACTTTCAGCTCAAGACAGTGAATATACTGTAGAAGTGACTGGTTGCTTGGAGATCCCAGTTCTCTTCTTAATCTGAGCCATTGTGTCCATTGTGTCTTTCAATCTCATAGTAGCTACTGTCACTAATTCCCCCACTGAGTGGGAAGGCAAGTACGTACCAAAGAAGCTGTAGTTCTACTGATTAGTGCATCTCTGTAAGTAAAATCACAATAAATAATCACCCTCTGGGGCAAGGTGCAGAGTGATATTTCCATAGTCCCATGTAAAACAAGAGGAGAAAGGATGCTAATTCTAAATATCTAGCTCTCATCTAACAGTGCAAAGGTTTACCCAGCTGGCTGATGAGCCACTCCATTCTTGACCTTTTCTTTTAGTCTTTATATTAAACTGATTCAAAGGATAATTGATAGAGTGGATAGTCAGATTTAAATGCAACTGGGAAACCATTTAACATACATTACTGAAGACAGGGGACCAAATGTCTTGCAGCATATGGGCCTGAGTCTCCATTGCATTGTGTTTGTATAGTCATTTACATCTGTGCCAAATGGATGTAAAATATTACCGCTCTTATGAGTCAAAAATTTCTGATTTGGGAGCATTTTATACCAATTTTATACCATTTAGAGGACTACATAAAGTGTGAGATTATAGAGAATCAGGCCAATGGTATTCATTTGATACACATCAAAGCACATCTTGTGTATGTTTTATATTTAATATAATATATAAGTTGCTTTGTTTCTGGATTTGACCTCCTTTTATTTATTTATTTTTCTTATTTTACCATCTGTTTGCCGTGCATGTTCTAATTAGGTACCACTGGAGACCTCACTTATATTATCAAACAATTTTAGGCTATCTCTGCAATTTTTGAGTGTGTAAAAAACCCTTAATACAATTGTGTGTGTGCATGTGTGTGTAAAATACACACACCTATTTTACATTCAGTTAAAGGATTTTACAGACTCAAAAATATCACACACACACTTTACTGTTAATGAATTATTGGGAACTTATATGTCTGCGTTTGCTTTCCTAGTGTAGTTCTGACAGCGATCAGTCTTGCTTGATTAAAGATATCGGAATTCAAGTATTAAATGGAATGGAGATGGAATAAGCTTATCTCACATCAGCAGAGCAGTTCTGTTATGTCAAACTTATATTAATATATGAAATCAGGAGTTGTAGTAAACAGGAGCTGCCTACCTGAAATTGCAAAGGAAGAGAGGGAGAACGAAGCTCTAATGCTTAAAAAAATCCAACATCAGCAATAATGAAGAGGTATGTCTATATACGAAGGCTAAATTCCAGTTTGAAAAGTGAATGTTTATGAAATTTGGAGCCTCATCCTGTAACCTTTACATATGATGCTAATATTTACACTTGCAAATCTTACTGTAGTAATGGTTGTGGAACTGGATCCTTAATATGTTGTTTGTAAAGGGAAAAAATATACAAGCCCAAGTCCTTGGTTAGAACCACAGCTATTGAAGATATAACACAAATTTACTGAAGGGATAATTCTGAAGATTTTCTCATTATAGTGTCAAATTTTCTCCCTGGGAAGTCCGTGCCAAAACTTCTTTTAATGGGAGCAGCATTGGACACTGCATATCATACAACAGATAATACAACTGATCTTCCAAAGAGCTGGAGCCATCTTCACTAAAGACTAGTGAAGAGCTAGATTTGTTTAATCCATTTGTTTCAGCAGAGTGGAAGACCAGACTACATTTGATAAGTACTTTTAAAGTCTCAGGGCTTGTCTTCACTACCCACCTGGATCGGCGGGTAGAAATCGATCTCTCGGGGATCGAATTATCACGTCTCGTCAGGACGCAACAATCGATCCCCGAATCGACGCGCGTACTCCACCAGCACAGGTAGGAGTAAGCACCGTCGACAGGGGAGCCACGGAGGTCAATTTGCTGCTGTCCTCACAGCGGGGTAAGTCGGCTCGGATATGTCGAATTCAGCTACGCTATTCGCGTAGCTGAATTTGCGTATCTTAAATCGACCCCCCCCCCCCAGTGTAGACCTCAGAGTCTTATTTGCCTCTGTGTCATTCCAGTTTTATGCTAGTGTAATTCTGTTAAAATCGGTGACAAATCAAACTCTGAAAGTTAACTACTGGGCCACCAATTATTTTCTGTTGTTATTGATATTATGTATTAGATTAGGCCTGAGTCCTGCAACCTTTACTCATCAGCAATCCATTAATTTCAGTAGGACAATTCACATGAGTAATATCTTCTCAGGTTAGCAAGGGCTGCCAGCAATATTTAAAACTGGATATCAAAAAAGTTAAACATTTATGCAAGATTTTGAGACAGTAGAAAGAACCGAAAAAATTGAAACTGAAACTATTTTTTTCTTAGAAATATTATTTATAATATTCATATCAAAGAGCATCAGAATGTGTAGGGGGAGAAACTTTTCTTCCTGACTCATTTTTAGCAGATCATTACAATGGATAGTGACAGACTGTAACAACGTTTATTTCATATCTGCAAACACTTAAACCCAGAAGTAGTCCAATTAAGGGCTATCCTTAAAGTTACTAATGTGCTTAAGTGTTTCCTGAATCTGGACTATGTTGTACCAAATCCTGCTCCCTTCACTCATGAAAGTAGTCCTGCTAATTACTACAGCAACTGCGTAGCAGAGTCAGGAATAAAATGCAAACCTTTTGACTTTCAGTCTTGTATATTTACAATAGATCTTGATTCTCATGTAATTTCTGCCTGTTTAATAATTATCTTTCTTTCTTCTTTCTCTAAAATAAACTGGCTTCCTTGAATAATATTTTTCCAACTTTAAGATTACATGAGATTCAGTTGTTTATTTCAAAATCTCTGTTTCCTTCCCTTCTTCCCCACCTTCCCAAATTAAAGACAAAAAAATACATATACACATAACATGGAGAAATGGCATGATGCATGAGAACCATTTACAGTAGTAATTAATCATTCACATCTCTTAGCTGTTTTTTAGATAATATATGCTTCTATCTGCCTATTTTCTCCAGAGATACTCAACCCAAGCTCTTGAATGATTGAATTTATCTCAGTGTCATAATACGTGATAATTTAAAGGTTGCTGTATATTATAAGTACAGATTAAATTTACCTTATTAAAATCTTTTTGTTTAAATCTTCTACATTTTGGATTCAGAGCAGTTAGATGAAAGATTGTATGGCCTTTTGTAGAAAAGCCTTTTTTATTGCAACATTTATTTTCAGCTTTTTGCCTCTGATATCAGCTTATCCTCAACTTTTATTCAACCTATTTTATGGTTATAGGTAGAATTAAGTTATTTTAATAAAAAAGGCAGGTCGACTTTTGGTAAATGTGGTCCTGTATATCTGATATACATATGTAGAGTGTGTGATATCCATGTGTACCTGACCTTAGAGTTTGATGGGTTATGCATCTACCAACTCAGACATCTCTTTCTTGCTGTCTTTGTTCCCATCTGCCTCTGTGCACTCCAACTCTTTGTCTGTATGTTTTGTACTCTCTTGTGCACATGTCTTATATTCATACTCTTGAAAGCTAGGTCGAGAACCACTGAAACCAGATTGATCTGTTCCTCTGCACTCCAGTGGAGATTTATCCCAAAGAAGAGCAGCTAGTAATAGAGCCATCATCCTCCCAGGGTTTCCAGTGGTGGTAATAGCTTTCGTTAAAAACTTCATAACCAGGTTGCTGGTAGAAAATGATTAATTGGCATATCCTAGCTTCCCTGGCCTTCCACCATTTACTTTTTGGGATGTACTTGCTCCTAATGAGCCCCTGTCCAAAGTGTCCATTGCCACAACCTCCAGCCTGGGCAAACATTCCTCCTTGGTGACTCTCCACCAGGGTCTATGCTGACAGAGCTGGCCTATATACATGTGTTTAGCTTGGTTCAGAGTGTGAATGGGGAGGTTTTGTAGCTAAGTACCACTAATCAGAAATATTTACCCAGCATACTGAAATTTTGATCACAGCCAATATTCTATCATAAAATCTGAAAGAGCTATAGGTTTGGTGAAAATAGGAGACACAAAATGTTGCCAACTCAGGACACAATCCTGTGGATCTTTTGCTTGTAGGGTTCCCATTGAAGTCAATGGGAGTTTTCCATAGAGGGTAGATTAGGGCCTTATATAGTGCTATCTTTCATAGGGTTCGATTAAAGGATTCATGGTATCAGACTTAAATTGGGGTTTTCGAATAATATGGTGACTGATTCATTCTTCGTTACTAGTATGAAGGGGACTTCACAAGTTGCTTATTTCTAAACGTTCTATAGGAGAAGTTTGTTTTGAAGTATCTTCGGTTTTAGAGTCATACAGTACAACACATATATTTTTTTATTTTTATAAATATATTCTCTTTACAAGACGTCACACTACTTCATGCCCTGGGTAGCATCTTTCTCAATGGTAATTCATGAGTACTGGTAAGCATATTTCTTCAAATAGCCGAGCAAAAGAATGAGTCTTAATTTTTGTTCCTTTGTTACTAAGGAGCTTGGTCTGAACAGTATTATGTATTAGGTGTTTGTGAGGAAATTGATAGCACAGTTTGTTTTAATTGGGTAACAAAAATGATTAGTACATTTAAAGATGACCCTCATTAGACAGGGAATAGTTAAAAATAAAAATGTTAATTTAAACTTTTAAACACAATGTCATGAATTTAATGACTTCTTAACATTATTTTCACGAACATAAATGGATAACTTGAAGTCCTGCTTCTTTCATATCTATGGGTGATACTTTTTTTTGTTTGCTTCTATCTTACAGTTGTATGGTTGAGTGGATTTGTGCCATTTATCTCTTCTACTGTAGACTGAAAAGGCTTTTAGTTTTTCAGTAACTTGAGACTAATTTTAATTCTGGGGTGAGTGTATATAGTCTTAATGTAGAAACACATTCTTGTTTAGCGGACGTTACACAGAGCCAATGGGAGTTGTGAGTATGCAAAGATTGGGCTCTTTGAACAGAAGAGAAATGCTTTGGTGTGCAGACTGAAAAATGAAACAGACTGATGCTGAGCTCAGATTTTTACTGCAAACCCTTGTGCACCAGGCTGTATTATCCTACCTCCTGAGGGCTCAAAAAGGGGTTTGGATTTCTGGGACTAGACACTGGCCCTCCACTGGAGCCCCTTTTTGGTGCTAAGGGGCTAGAGCACTGTGCTAATGGCTGCCCTCCATGGCTGGCATAGAGACAGATATGTTGGCTGTATGCCACTGCTTCTAACACCCTAGGTATAGAGGCTATGCCAGTGCAGAAGGAGGCATGACTGGAGTGCAGTACATTCTATCGAACTCTGTTGAGGATCTTACAAGCCAGTGCAACTTAGAGCAATCTAGAAGCCTCTATGTTTCTTTAATGACTAAACTGTGCCCTGGTGGCCTTGAGCATAGGAGGAGAACAAAGGTAGCTTAAAGTTACCTTTGCCTATCACCTTCTGAGTGATGCTAAGCACAGCTCCAGTGCAGCTGGGGATCTCACCCTCTGAATGGCAGAATAGAAATGAGGCAACAAAGATCGAGCTCTGTTTTGATTTTCACTGTGCATCTATTTCACATTTTTGCTTTGAACAGGAAGGATAAAAATGACCAAAGCAGCAGCAAAGCTTGCCCAGACATAGCAACAGTCTCTGAATGCCAGCAAAATAGCTGAGTTATATAGCCAGAATTCTTGCACCTCTGTGTGACTCTTGTGTGTAAAGCATCTCCCCATGTGCACACAATCCTTTGAAAGGGAAGATAGTTAAGCCATCACTCAAACACTTGAACAGTCAGTTAAAATCACCCCAAGTTAATGCAAACATATCGGGGGTTCCATGGCTTGATGAAAAGGGGTCCCTTTTTAATTTATTACATTTTAAATGATTTTTTCCCTTTGAGCCAATGCGGTACTGATTGTTTATGAACAGGAAACTTTAGATCTCTACTAACTGAGTTTCCTTTACGTGGTTCAATTTCTTTTCAGAAATGGCACGAGGGCCAACATCTGCTGAAGGCCATGCCATCCGTTTGAAGGCATCATTCCTCCATAGTGCCTCTGGTTCTCACCAGCTGCTGGGGTACTATTAAGGGTACATTTACACTGTAAGTGGGAGGTGTAATTCCTAGCTTGGATGGGAGTACCCACGCTAACTCTGCTCAAAGCTAGTACACTAAAAATAGCACTGTGGTCACTGTGGCATGGGCAGTGGCTTAAGTCAGTGGCTCTCAACCTTTTCAAACTACTGTACCCTTTTCGGGAGTCTGATTTGTCTTGAATACCTCAAAATTTCACTTTACTTAAAAATTACTTGCTTATAAAATCAGACCTAAAAAGACAAGTGTCACAGCACACTATTACTGAAAAATTGCTGACTTTCTAATTTTTCCCATATAATTATCAAATGAATCAATTGGAATATAAATATTGTACTTACATTTCAGTGTATAGTATACAGAGCAGTATAAACAAATCATTGTATGAAATTTTAGTTTGTACTTACTTTGCTAGTGCTTTTTATGTAGACTGTTGTAAAACTAAGCAAATATCTAGATGAGTTTATATACCCCCTGGAAGATCTCTGCATACCCCCGGGGGTACATGTACACCTGGTTGAGAACCACTGGCTTAAGTTAGCCACCTGAATACGTTCCTAGGATCTCGGACAGGGTTCTACTCGGGCAGCTAGCTTGAGCCATAACCCGTGCCTTGGGGGCCAGGCTTCTACTTTTTGGGGTATGTCTATGCTGCAATTAAACACCTGTGGCTGGCCCATGCCAGCTGGCTTGGGCTCTTGGGGCTCAGGCTAAGAGGCTGTTTAATTGTGGTGTAGATGTTTGGGACCCTCCCCCTCTCAAGGTCCTAGTGTCCAGGCTGCCAACGGAGCCCAAACATTTACTTGCAGTTTAACAGCCCCTTAACCTGAGCCCATGAGTAGACATACCTTTAGTGCCCTCGCTTGAGCAGAGTTAGTGTGTGTACATCTACCCAAGCCGGAAATCAAACCTTCCAGCTGCAGTGTAGACATACACCCTGGTGGGGCTGTGCTTTCAGGGGTTTCCTTGTCACCCGCTTATCCAGAATCTGTCCCTAATTGAGAGTGGTTCAGAGCACAAAGTCTTGAAGCCGCTAGGATTAATTTAGACAGAAACTCTCCATGCAGTGAGTGGGGCAGGCAGAAAATAATGCCATACAGAGTAGCCAATTTCTCTAGCTTCACCTCCTAGAATTCACTTGCTACCCAATGAATCCCAATTTTTGTGGAGAAATGGGGTGGGAAGCAGTGCCTTAGTTATACCTCATAATAAATGTGTTTATTTGAAGACATTACTTATTTGATGTGTTAGGGGTAGCACTGTGGATGATTTAGTGGGACCACATTCTTGCTACTGCAACAGCTACAAAAAT
The DNA here is from genome assembly GCF_027887155.1 of Malaclemys terrapin pileata. Classification (NCBI taxonomy): domain Eukaryota; kingdom Metazoa; phylum Chordata; order Testudines; family Emydidae; genus Malaclemys; species Malaclemys terrapin. Next base: position 33,302,078 of record NC_071505.1, read on the forward strand.
AATCAGGTCATTTGAATTTTTGTTGCATTCTTAGCTATTAGTTAGACCACGATAACTTACCAAGACAGAACACTATTAGGCAGCAATTGTTTTCAACTGCACAGTTTAGCCTTCTGATTTCCCCATTTTCCAGAGTAGTGTTATGGACACTGAGTGATTACACAGCTCTTTCTGGATAGGATATAACTTTCTACCTCGCTGATGATAATCAGAAGTCTAGTGTTACTATTTTTTCAGCCCTTTACATGCAAAGAAAGACTGACAAAATTTAATGAAATAAAAAATTCTGTCCTATTGAATTTTTCCTTTCCCATGTGATCACTACTGGATCAGAACAGTTTAATCTCATTACTGTTGTAGAGCCAAGAACATTGCAATGTTTACTTAGTACGAAGGGCCTTCACATGACCTTTTAGTCTCTGTGTTGTGTGTCCATATAGTTTGTTTGCAATGTTGGAATGGCAGTCACTTTCCAGAGTGAAAAGGAGGATGGATCTGACAGGTTAAAATCTACTTTCACTTCTGCTGTTTTATAATATCTGTTTTGGATGGTGCATGTTCCCTCAAAGTTTCATATTCCTTGCAGTGATATCTACTGAAGACAGCAAACTTGTTCCTTCACAATGTGATGCTGCTGGGTTCAACAAATGTTACTAGATTTTCAGGAAAACTAACACTTCTTGCTCTCAACATTTCCCCAGAGGAAAAGCCTCACCTTTATGAAAGCACCTTTTGTTCTTCTCTTGTGGCTATTTGTTTTGTAAACAAGATGGTTTTGTTTTAATATGTACAGAGTAATAAAGATAGGTGAATGGGATAGTTAATGCTGTTTCTCATAGTTTTTAGAAGGATAACATACGGTTGACCAAATCCTCACTTGATATATCAGCATAGATATGTTAAAGCCTGCATTTCTGCATTTGTTTTCTTTTTGGAACTGATAGAGGTCTTGGGAACCGATTAATTGAAATCTAGCATCAACATTTGGTGCTTCCCCTCTCTAGATTCTTCTTCATAGCAGCTTTGTGCCGATATTTGGAATCCATAGTGTTTTGCATGGATTTAGTATTTCTGTAAAGAAAAGAAACCAGGTATTCCTTATCCCTTGTGTTTATTGCTGACAGCACTGGTTACATGACTTTCACATTTAGAGGGATGTTTTAGACTCACTATCTAAACAGAATTAAGGGAACTTAAAAAGAACAATTACTTGAGGAATCATCACTGAGGGAAATTTAAAGAAACTGCACATTATTCTGCAGACTAAGTTTCCCTTAGTTTTCCTTAATATTCATAAGTTTATGTGAGGGCAGGTAGGACAAATCATATCTGGCCTTCTGTGGGTGCTCTGCAGAGAGAAGCCCTTTGCCCCCTGAGTAGACTCACAAAAGAAGCAGCTATAATTAGCCTGATAGTAATGGGGAGTACAGGGTTTTGCCAATACTTGGCCTATCCTAGTCCACTCATCAGGAAATGCTGGTGTGGGAGACCTAGTTACGTGTTCCTTACAAACATAAATAGTTGCACTACTTTTGGATATGCATCACTCAGATGAATCTGACTCATGGCAACATACCACCAATCAGAAACATTTACCCAGTGTGTACTCTCATGGCTTTATCACATGGACAGTTATTATGCCTCTATCACGGTGGTGAACAAGTTTCTTCCTCAATACAGTATTCCAAACTTACTTTTCTCTTCACAGAGAATATAATATACTGCCAAATGTGTTAATTTGGACATGTGACTGTGCAGGTGTCTGAGAATTAACACTGCTATGCCCTGCATTTGTTCACCATTGTGAATCACTTTTGGAAATAATGTACTGAACAGAAAGCAAATTGAAAATGGTAAACATCATAATGTATATAATGTATATACATTCCTTTTTATGCATTAATGTTTTGATTTTTGAGCCTCTCCTGGCTGTGAGCTCATTTTTGGAATCAGCAAAAGTTCAGGCTGTGGAATGGCTGCAGAATCAGGTCTTTTGACCTGGAATTTTTGGTGGAGACACTATCTGCATTTATTTTCCTTTTAATTGTGTTTCTGAATGCAGTGAACAGAGGACAATATGATATATATTTATACAAAAACAAATAGAGTTGAGTTTCAAAGCTGTGGCACTAACCAAATAATGTAAACTGGCAACACCATGTTCAGTGTTAGCATAATATTACACTTACTTTAAAAATAATTCCACAAAAGGATAAACTAATGTATTGAATGAATCTTGAAGGCCTATAGACTTTTTTTTTTTTTTTGGCCTATACAATTACCCAGCTGTGGAGGATCATTCCTTTAATTAAAATTGATTGCTTATTTCAGAATGAAAAGGATGACTTTTTTTTCCTATCCACCTAGCATCCATACTGCTTATATGTGTGAAGTGGTTAAGAAGTAGTAGTCTGAAAATGACAACAAGATTAGTTGTTATTTTAGGAACATACTGTACTGTTTCATGGCTGCATTACTCTGAAAATATTTCAGTCAGACTCTTAAAAAGAGCAGACCTTCATCAGATTTTTCACTGGTTAATTCATAATATTTACTTAGGAATCATAGAAGGCTTTTAGCTGAAAAACTTCTTAATGTAGGCACTGCAAAATATGGGCCAAATTATGCTCTTTTACACTAGTGTAAATCCAGAATAATTTTGTTGGCGTTGGAGTTACTCCAGTTTTACACTGATGTAAGTCAGAGCAGAATTTTGCCCTGTATATGTAACTCAACAAAGATCATACAGAAGATCCTGCAAGAGTCCACAAATTCCCCAAAACTGAGTCGCAGGCAACCAGTGCTTTTTAGCTCATGGCACCTCTGCAGGATAAATTTGTAATGAAGGAATAATCCAAAGTAATTCCTTTTTCTTTCAGTAACAGTGACAGATTAATCCTTAGGTTCTTTGATCATCAGCACAGTCATACCCAGTAGGAAACAGTTAAGGACATTTAAAGAGAATTGCTGTCCTAGAGTAGTATGCCTGAAGAATCCCAGTTTGCACTGCTTTACCTAAACAACCACAGCATTTATATGTTTTAATAAAAGATTTGGATTCTAGATGATCCTCAATGATGGATTGAACATCTTTGACACAAATGCTTTTTTTATTTTAGTGATGGAAAAGGGATTTAGTTAATTTTAATTTATATGTTTCTTGAGAAATTGGAATGCATTTGTAGCATAAATTAGGTTTGAAATTGTACTCTCAGTTGAGAGCTATCTTGAAATAATTCTGTTTCAGTGAATGTCCTTTTCCTAGATTCAGTTATAGAGTATGAACCAAATTCTGCTCTGTGACAGTAATTATAAAGTTGTTTCACTGACTTCTCAATTGCACCAATGTAAATTTGGAGTTACACTGAATTTACACTGTTATAATGCTGAGAATAGAATTTGTTACTCTAGGTTAAATTAATTCCCTCCAATTGCCTAGTGCTATTGTTTTCAACTGTATTTTAAAATAAAAGCTTAAAGGGCTATGTCCCAAAGTAGACATTTTAAATGCAATCATACTGTTCAAGTCATTGTCAAGGAAAGGCATATTATTCTGGAATATTTCATTGAAAGAAGCAAATATGGAATTAATATTTTCAAGCTTTCCCTAAAACATTGTCATTTTTCTTCTAAGCAAAATACACCTCTACCCCAATATAAGGCTGTCCTCGGGAGCCAAAAAATCTTACCGCATTATAGGTGAAACCGCGTTATATCGAACTTGCTTTGAGCCGCCGGAGTGCGCAGCCCCCCGCACCCCCGAGCACTCCTTTACCACGTTATATCTGAATTCGTGTTATATCGGGGTAGAGGTGTATGTATAAACTCATTGGACACTTACGGGTTAATATCTGTTGCAAATCCTGAGAAAGGCTAAGCTACTTAGAACTCCCACTTATTTCAGTGGGTGCTCAGTATCACTCAGGATTTGGCCCGTCAAGAAGACTTCAGGATTTCAATAACAAACTGCAGAATTTATTACGATGATCTGATTTGAAACAACTGCTGGCATTGTGTTCAATCACAAACAGAGCCTGAATCTAGCCGAGATTTTTAATAACATCCACCTTTATGCATTTTGAACTAAAAAGAGCTTGTGTTGCTAGGCATCAAATTGGTGGTGCATGGAAAATTATTCAGTGAAACTACAATATAAGCCTGCATGTGCAATTCAGAATTAAAGTTCCTGGATGAATATGGAAGCTAAAACCCTTAGTAAAACCATCCCTTTAGATCAGGTTCTGTTTGTATCGTATTAGAAGATGGAGAAGGTATTGTCTCCATCTGAATTTCTATTTTAGGGAAAAAAGAAGTCTTCTGCTTTTCAGTGTGTGTAAGAGAGAAATTCATAACTATATCACATTTGTTATAATCACAGCAGATTTTCTTTTAAATGGATTATTTTATTCTGTGGTAGAGAACAGAAATGTTATTTCCTACCGAGAACTAACATTAAATAGATCATCATGCAGACCCTCCTTCATGAGCAATTACTGTACTGCATGTTGGGGATGTGGTAAGAAGGACATCAAACATCTTACAAAAGTGGTCTCTTTCTCGTATGACATGCAGTTTAAATTTCAAGGCTCTTTGGAGGTGATGATGAGATTGCAAACCAGTATGCCTAAAAATAACCTGGGAAGAAATCTTTGTTTCATTAGCAAACTGGCATTTGATTTTATTTTTTCAAGAATATGGACTCTATTTTAAGACACATTTTAGGATTTGATTGTTTCACCTGGGGCCTCGTTTTTCCTCCCTGCTATGCAGCTTGTATGCATGTATTCACAGAACTGTCAATGACCTCGATAGGATTCTCACATACGGAACAGTTGCGGAATTGAACAATAAACATTATTTTTCTCTCTTTTAAAAAAAAAGGTGTTGAGTGCCCACAATTCCCATTGCCTAAACAAAGTTGTGGGTATTTTTGATTTCTGTGGCCCAAAATTAAAAATACTAATTACAGAAGTACTGCCATTTTTTTTTAGATTTTTATCGGTTTGGGATTTTGATATCTGTGTATTTCTAGCTCAGAAATGGGTCCAAAGGGAGAACTGATCACTGAATGAGCTAGCTTATTGAAGGCAACTACCCCCATGTATCCTACTCTGTGCTTAGTCTAGAAAACCAGGTAGCCATCTGCACCTTGCAAGGAAACTTGTCCCTTTCCTTCCATATGAGGTTTTTGCCACAGTGATTCATATAGTCTCCCCCCGGAGAGGACTGGCTGGATTACTGTATTTACTGCATTTTGGACTGACGGTGGCAAGCATGGAGAAACTCCAGCTTGTCCAGAATACAGCAGCCTACCTCCTGAGTGGTCAGGGCCACTGTGAGCTCATCACCTCTGTGCTACTATCCCTCCACTGGTTTCCATTCTATTTCTGTTACCATTCCAGGGTCTCATTTAAATTCATCAAGGGTCAAGATCTAGCGCAGGGGTGGACAAATTTTTGGGCTGAGGGCCACATCTGGGCATGGAAATTGTATGCAGGACCGGTGCGGGAGGGAGTGCGGGTTTGGGAGGGGGTGCCATGTGCAGGAAGGGGCTCAGGGCAAGGGATTGGGGCAGAGGAGGGGTGCAGGGTGTATGAGGGGGCTCAGAGCAGGGGTTTGGGGTGCAGGAGGGGTACAGTGTGCACGAGGGGGCTCAGGGCAGGGGGTTGGGGTGCAGGAGGAGTGCGGCAGGGGGCTCAGGGCAGGGGGTTCAGGGCAGGGGGTTGGCGTGCAGGAGGCGTGCAGGAGGGATTTGGGCTGCGGCCCACACTGCTTACCTAAAGCAGAGGGCTCCGCGTTCGCTGGCCTTGCTGCGCCTCCAGGTACCTCCCCTGAAGCTCCCATTGGCTGCGGTTCTCCGTTCCTGGCCAATGGGAGCTGCGGGGGGCAGTGCCTGGAAGCAAGGGCAACGCACGGAGCCCTCTGTCCCTGTGCCCGGGGGCCCTAGGGACATGGTGCCGGCCGCTTCTGAGAGTGGCGCGGGGCCCACAGCACCACTGGGGGCAATCCCGCATGCCAGATCCAAAGCCCTGAGGGGCCGGATCTGGCCCGCGGGCCGTAGTTTGCCCACCCCTGATCTAGCCACATCAATGACTGCATCTCCACATGACTTATTAATGTATTTACATTCCTTTGGGACAATGCAGCTCTCAAAGCGCAGGACAAGATGTATGAGAGATGTGGAAAATCTCTTTCTTTCTTTCTTACTTACTCCTTCAATTTAAGGGGTGTCAACTTTGGAATAATTTTCCAAGGGAGGTCAGGCAAATACAGAGGCTGGGCAAGCTGCAAAGTCCTCCTCTTTTGAAAAGCTTTCCCACCATAACCAGATTAATGGAAGAGAGGAGGAAGAGAGAAGAAGCAAACAAAATAAAAAAATCAATAGTCCCTGCTTCAGATAAACACATCTTAACCAGGGAAGGCAGAAGAGAAGAAGGTTCATGAAGTTCTCTAAAAATCTCACTGTGCAAATCTAGTTTAACTAGTAGGCACTAGATAACATGGTGATGGATGCTTTGGTAAACCTTTAGATAGATTAATATAGATATGTAAATATGTGTAGTAGTCTGTAGAATGCTGTGCTCCTGATTCATCATTGTGTTATTTCAGTTTTACCCTGGTATAATTCACTGATATCATGGAGTTTCACCAACATAAAATTAGATCAACTCATTGGTGAATCAGTCCCAGTGGCTGGATGAGACCCATCAATATTTTGCTCCTCTGACCATTTCAAAAATTTTATTCACGTTTCCCAGGGGGAGTGGTCATGAAACATAAGCTGAGAAACATTAAGGGTGAGAATCTACTAGGTGAGAATTGTATTACATGTAGAAAAAATGGCAATATTATTTTAATCATTTAGACTTTACTTCATTTGAATTTATCTTTGTTTTTAGGTAGCTTTTTGTGAAATTAGAGGGTTTATTTTTATGGAACTATGGTAGTAAAAGATCAGATATCACAGTCTTTAACTGCTTGCTCAAATGTGCACCTTACATCATAAGACCCACCTGACAAGAAACATTAAAGTTTTCAATAGACCTGAAACCATTTACTAGAAATATTGTTGAAATTGCACGGCCTGGTTTGACATCTCCAGATTGGCATTTATTCCATCTCAAGTATTCTGAGAACTAGATGTAGTTAGCTTATGAATTTCAGGCACATTTTTGCACATGTTCACATAAATGGTTGTAATTGATTGCGTGCAAGTACAAGACCAAATAAAAGTGCTATCTTACACTGTAACATAAAATCTAGAAGAGATAAATAATACACCTGCCCGGTGAAAAGTGATAGTCTGTTTTTCTACCTTATTAACCACTGTATTATCTATAATATATCTGTCTTGCTTGCAAAACTTAACATTTGCCTTTACTAGTGTCATGTTATCAACATCTTCAAAAGGAATGTGACTTTTCAAACTTTCAAGATTCACTTTTGGCACAACTTCCACCAAAAACATTTTCTATTACTTTCTCTTTCTATCCTAAAGCAAGTATGAAATCCAGAATCAAATTGAATGGGCTTTCTTAGTATTTATACATATTTATATGTTTGGCTATTAAATAGTGTCATCTTGATGTGGTTTGCAAGTTGATGGCTTGATTAGTGTATAAAAGGATCACAGGCTAATATCTAATAGGAAATATGTATGTACGTGCTTTTGTATTTTATTGTGATGGGATGGAAGCTAAATTAAGGGATAGAAAAATCTGCTCAAACTTTTAAATACTTTGTTATAAAACTGGATTTTCAAAGAAAAAAATCCTGTAATTAAGATTTACATTCATGGAAAGGGCACCGTTTGCAGATATTTTCTGAAATTTCCCTTTGGTATTTTCAAACATTTGTTTTCCACACATATAGACATGCCACTTTTTATTTCATTGCTGCAAAAATGGATTGTTCCTTTACACCAACTAACATAAAAGTAATCTGTTTGACCCTACCTTTCCTGCTTTTATAGAACAATAACCATTTTCTGACAGAACCAGTTTCCAAGGTTTTCACATGTCCACCACAAAGAAAAATTGTATGGCATCTCAGTTTTATTATATCCATCAGCTGGCTTCCCATTTGTTGTGGAGTGTCTGCCGTGACATTGGGCCATGACTCTATTCAGCTGTAATAGATTGCCTGTAGTGCATTCAGTGACTCTGGTACCTGTTGCTGGTTCTTTTTCCAGGTCAACTGGCTGCAGGTACATGTGAGATTGTTACTTTGGACAGAGATAGCAGTCAGCCCCGAAGGACTATAGCCCGACAAACAGCTCGCTGTGCATGTAAAAAAGGACAGATTGCCGGTACAACAAGAGCAAGGCCAGCCTGCGTGGATGGTAAGAGGCAAAGATCCATTCAATCAGTATCTACCAGCACAAAAGTCATCACGTTTAATTGTTTATTCAAATAAAAAAAGGTTATATGTGTCTGACATTATTATATGTGTGAGCTAACCTACTAATTGGTTAGTTTTGTGATGATATGGTCGAAATCCTCAAAACCAAGAATTACTCATTAATAGCATAATTTTCTCCAAAGGGCAGTGAATCAGTGCTATTTTTCTTCTGTAGCATCTTCATTTCTGATTTAGTTTGGTAATGCAGGTGAGATGTGAATAGAATTGGACTAATATATTCTGTATTTTAATTTGAATGATGCTGAAACCCATGAGCTTTCCAGAGTGGAATTGTTGTTTGCTTGTTTAAGTTCTTTGTGAAACCAAAAATGCACTTACTCTAATCTAGACTCAAAGGTTTAATACCACTGAGGCTAAAGTGACCACTCCTGCATGAAAGTTAGTGTTCTTGAAAAAAGCGTTAGTGATGTTATTGGAAAAGAAAATATGTATGTACCTTACATGCATAATATTTCTTCTTTCATTAAAATGATCATTATATATGATTCACTGCAGATGCAGTAGCTGAGTAGAGCCTGCAGCCTGCAAAAATGCTGATGTAGAGGGAGGTATGAAAATATTTCACTTTGAAATCATTTTGTGAAGCAAATGAACTGCTATGTTACAGCTAAGTAAAACATTAGCAGTGGTGCAGTCTTCATTGTAAGCTTGCTGAGGTAATCTTATTAGAAAGCATTCATATTGCAATTAGACGAAATAAAATATGATGTTAAGTATATGTTAAAAATAGTTGATGTAAAATGGCATATTTTGATCTAGACTCTGTTAACAACAACAAAAGAAAGATGCTTCTATATGGATACAATAAAGATTGCCTTTGAAAAATGACTCACATACCAGCTTGAGTCCTTAAATAAAAATGTTGCATGCCATAACATCAGAATTTGATCTCACCCATTGACTGTCAAAGAAAACAGCTTAATGGGGATTTCAGTACCTACCCACAGAGCTAAGCATAGATCATCATAAACATTCTGTTTCCATAGTTTGCTACTCTGGAGATCAATTCATTTTCTCGGCTATCTCCATCATGGATTGTGGGACTCCATCTCCAATAATTTTCTTCCTCCCTGTTTGCAGTAACATAATATGGTTTCATTGGGTACCTAAGGGATACGTTTTTAGCGGGCCACCTTATCTATTCATGCAAATTTTGCAAGCCCATTTGTTAGCAAATTGGGTAATTCAACATTATGTGCAATTACCCAGTGTGATAATCAGAAGGTAGGTTTTGTGAGGGCAAATATGGGTTTTGCATGTACAAAACAGATGTACTCACAAATTTGGTAGGCAATTGAGGTCACGTTAACTGGACTCAACTTTCAGACTGGTGGAGGTCCCATCTCATTTTCATTTGATGAAAAGAAAAATGTCTCCACTTATCTGTAGAATGGGTGGGAAGGGTTAGTATGACTCCTGCTTTTGCTGCCAACATCCTTGGTAATCATCTTTATACAACTAAAGGGAGTAGATTATTGTAAATAAATCTATTTATTCATGTCTGCATAACAATTATATCAGCAGAATTTTCAGAAGCCTTCATGATCCATCGCTATCTTCAAGCACTCAGCATCTGACCTTCCAGTGATTTGCTGCATCATCCATTCATCTCTTCACTGATCATTCCTTACTACGATGACCCTCCACCATTCTTTCCATAATAACTTTCTCAAGGTTATTTCCTATGCCTAAAGTGACCAAAGTACGTAAGTTTGCTTCTATTGGTTTTTGACATCAGGGTCTACTTCTCTTCAACATTTTTTTTTCTAACATAGACATTCATCTTTCTTTCTGTCCATGAAATATGCAAGAGTCTTTGCCAGCAGCACATTACAAAAGCTTCAATTTTCTTCTTGTCAGCAGCATTAACTTTATTCACATCCATAAATCTGTATGGAAAAAAAATTAGTCTTTTCACCAGTTGCCCCTTTTGAGACAGAATGTTTTTTCCACACTTTCTTAAGGGAGGCAATTCCTGAGCAAGCCATCCCTTGTCTTTTTTGATTTTTTGAAACAGCTTCATTGATTGGCTATATATGATCCCAGATAATTAAATTAATCTGCTGCCTCTCTAGCTTGTCTGTTAATTATGATTTCTGCTTGCATCCTATTTTTGTTATCTGAGTCAATGTATGTGCATTTTGTTTTCATCACATTCAGGAATAGTCCCTATTCCTCACTAACTGTTTTTTACAGACTCCAACATTTGCATCATAGTTGTTACAAAGAGTGTAATATCATCAGCATTTGTGAGGTCAATTAGATGTCCACTAATGGAAATCCAAGTTCGTTCTATTTTGTCAAAACCTTCCAAGCCTTGTTTCATCATAAATTCGGTGTATGTGTTAGAGGCTTGCAACAAAATACACTCTTGTCTCATAGAATGCCCACTGTTCGCACCATGGCTGATGTTGGTGGAAGAGACTTGCAATGAGTTCATGCTTTGGATTCCCTATATCTGCCAATTTGGAATGCTTTAGACTCCCCATATCTGCCAATATCCAGTGAAGCATGTGATCAGTGGGTGATTGTACTCTCTGCATTTTTCCAGTGATGTGACTAATATTCGCCATTTGGTCACATGTGCCTTGAAAACAGACTGTTGTGGTGGTAGTTCTGCTTCTATCCTTTGTTTCATGCTATTCTGAATTATGCAGAGAAGAACTTTGCTCGCATGCAATACCAGTGTGATGTTATGATAGTTACTACAACTGTCATGTCTGCCTTCTTTGAGAAAGGCAGAAAAATTTCCTTTGTCCAGTCCTCCAGCCAATTTTTAGTCATCCATATATCACTACAATTTTTCCACATAATTTCAGTATTGCGATTGCCGATCCCTTTTAACAATTCTGCAGGCATGTTATCTACCCCTGGTGATTTCCCAGTCTTCATTTTCATAATAGCACACACCACTTCCTTTCGCAGGATTGATGGCTCTGGCTCCGTACTCTCTTTTCTGTCATCCTATATTATGAGTGGCTCTGCTGAGACATACAGAGTAGCAAAATAATCTCTCCACCTGATTACTGTAGGAGGTTGGAAATTTTCAGACAGCCGAAGACGGTGTGTACATTCTGTAATCCCTCACATTTAAAATAAGTGGTGAAATCATCAGCTAAAAGCAAAAGCTACAAGCAGACTACTGTGACTATGGATTACTCTGCAGTTTGCACTTCGTCTTACAATTCCTGTTATTTCACAGACTTTAAGGCAAGAAGGGACTATCTTGATCACCTTCTCTGACCTCCTGCATGTTACATGCCACCAAACCTCAACCACGTACTCCTGTAATAAACCCATAACCTCTGGCTGAGTTACTGAAGTCCTCAAATAATGATTTTAAGACTTAAAGTTACAGAGAATCTACCATTTACACTAGTGTTAACCTGAAAGTGACCCGTATCCCATACGGCAGTGGCAGGTGAAAACCCCCAGGGTCTCTGCCAGTATGACCAGGGGGAAAATTCCTTCCCGACCCCAAATACGACAGTCAGTCAGACCCAGACCTCGTGGGCAAGACCCACCAGCCAGACATCTGGAAAAGAGTTCTCTGTAGTACTCGGAGCCCTCCCCATCTGGTGTCCTATCATTGGCCATTGGTGATATTTGCTGCTAGTAGTCACATATCGGCTACATGCCATTGTAGGCAGTCTCATCATACCATCCCCTCCATAAACTTATCAAGCTCAGCCTTGAAGCCAGTTAGGTTTTTTGCCTCCACAGCTCCTCTTGGAATGCTGTTCCTATGTAGCTCTAATGGATTCGGTTATCATAGATTATCCTAAAAGGTATAAACTGGAAACTTTATGCCCTTTATTAAGTGCTGCACTTGCAAATACTTTTAAGACACATTTATTTTGGTTCCAGCATGTAGTTAGGAACATTGAACTTCCACAGGTGCTTTGAAATCAGGGTTCAAGTAGACCCCATAACCTGCTAGAACCAGGTAACAAATTCTATATAATTTATCGTAAAAGAAAGATAATATAGTTTCTATAATGCTCATTCAGACATGGTCTCATGAAAACAGAGAGACTGCCCTAGCACTATGAGAGACAGTGTCCATCTGGTTTCAACATAAGTATAATTTCCCCTTAAAGTAGAAAAATATGAAAGGTAATGCAAGCATTGTCTCCTGTCCATAGTCTCCTGCTTATGAATATATTTAATGCTGACAACTAATACAAAAAAAAATAAAGGTTCTGTGAGTTGGTGAGATGGCTCAATCTCAAGAACATAAACAATTCTTGCTGCCCGGGCAGGTAGAGGTAGAATTTTCTAAAGGTGCTAGCATATTTAGTTTCTAGGAAAAGTGTTGGGGAAGTTGCTATTGAATGCTTTCTGCTGGCCAGTTCAGCGAAGTAATCTTCACAGGGAGCTGTTCATCCTTCTGGTTTTTAGCAAAGTACCATTGTTTTCGGAATGTGACAACCAAACATAGGTAGGATATTTCTTTCTTACACTCAGAGAGAACATCTGCAGTTATAGATTTTTTTTTGTACTTTTTGTCCATTAGAGACTTCTGTTCACTCTTAATCACATAGGCATCAATGCCAAAATTAAAAACAAACCCAGCTTTCTCACTAAGGACACACAAAATGTCTTTTTGACACTTTTGTTATTGAAAGGTTGGCCTTCATAGCTGATCTTGATTCATCTGCTTAACTCTTTGACTGTGAAATGTAATGTATTCACCACCCATTGCACCTCTTTATGTCAGGTTGCAATGCTACAAGATGTCCTTGTCTTCGGTACCTCCTGCAGGCCATCTGCTTCTCACCAGGTCTTTCATGGCTTGGATTTGCTTCCAAGTCATATACAGTTTGGTCCTCTTCTGGGGTAACAAGGAGGTTGAAGAGAAAGTTCATAAACATCCCATCACAAAAAAGCCTTCTCTCCAAACCCTCACCATTTGGGCTATTCATGAGCCTGTCCTTTCAGATCAGTCTTCAACACCACCCTAGGCTCAAGATTCCTTCCGTTGGGCTTGGATGCCTCTTCCTCGGGGGCTGGTGGGGGAACCCATACCCTTCCTCAACTCTGCATTCTGACCCAGGGACCCTCTATTAAGCAGCTCGGTCTGTTTCTTCAGACCTGCTCCTGTTTCCCTGGGTCCCTTTCTACCTCTAAGCCTCTTTGTGGTGCTGAACTATAACTATGCTTTACACAGCCTCCCTTTGGTTCTTAGACCTCTGGGTTCTCCCTAGGGCCTCCCAGCTTTTGCTTCCTCTGCTGAACCATAGGCACTGACTTCTATTTTTCCCCAGGGGTGCTCCATCACCCCTGAACCGCCTCCCCTGAGGCCCCACCCTTGATCTGCCTCTTTCCTCCCCCATGCCCCACCCACCTGCCACCCGCTGCTCTCCAGCCTCCCCCAAGCTCCTCCCACAGCCACCAAACAGCTGATTGGTGGCCCCACCAATCAGCTGTTTGGGCAGGGCCCTGCTGAACAGCTGAGAGTGGTGGTGCTGAGCACCCACTATTTTTTCCTAAGGGTGCTTCAGCCCAGAGTACCCATGGAGTTGGTGTCTATGTGCTGAACTAAACACTCTCCTCCCCTCTTGGGCTTCACTGAAGTACGTTCACTAATCCTATTTCAGGACTCCCTCCCTACGGGAGCTTGGCTTGCTCTCTGTGAGTTTCTGTCCACAGGAGAGACCCACCTTCTCTTCAGTCTCTCTCCTACTGAGTTCTTTCAGGTTCCCTATAAGGCCCAGGTGTCTAATGATCCTTATCTAGCTCCACCCACTCTGATCAGGAATCAATCAATCACAGCTGCACTAATTGGCTCTTAACCCCTTGTCTAATAGGTGATGGGAGTAAGCCCCATCACAGTCTCCTACTCCAGAATGAAGATACGCTAATGGTAAGATTTTTTGAATAAGAATATCATTTAGATAATCTGCTGTGAACTAATGTCCTGATTCTCCCATTTTATAGTCTGTGAGTAGTCCCATTGGTTTTACTGAGACTGCTTGTGGAGTAAAGGTTCCCTCTATGCTTTGTGAGTACGAGTGGCAGAATTGTACCCCAGTTCTTTAATAATTAGCACAAAACCACTGACGATGAAGACTAAGCAAAAGCGGTAGTTAAGAAAACACTAGTTAGTACTATGAGAATCTCTGATAGAGGAGCACTCTTTGGCTTTGTGATGGGGTCTACAAACACAGCAGGGTGGGGTTAAGAACCCTTTATGCCTGCAAACAGCAAAACCAGCCTTCCCTCGCCCCCCCACAACTGTGAGAAGTGGCAATTATGGACAGACACCCCCCTCCCCAGCTGCTGCAGGGAATGAAGGCAGGCACAAGTGTAAAGAGAGACAGGAAGAGATGGGTTGAAAGAGCTTGGAACTTCAATGCCAACAACTCCCTGCCAGACTGCATCTAAAAAACTTAGAATCTCCTGGAGTACAAGGGAGGGAGCTGTAGCTGGAAGTCCTGTGGGCTTGACTTGTGTAAGTTTCTGAACGCTGATTTTTATTGATTTAATTTAAGCAACCGCTGCCTGAGCCAAGGACCAACCCAAAATGCTTAAATTAGGACTTTGCACGAGGCAGTGTCCATCTCCGCTGACAGAGTTCTGTATCAAATTTAGCAAAATACATTCAGAGCACATTCTGGTAGTGGTATCAGACTACCATTTACTCATTGTTTTGTGTTGAATGTTATTCTAGAGTGTATTCTGTTATGCTATATATTTTCTGAAGGACTGAATTCTGATGTCAATTTTTTGGCAAGGAGAGTAAGAAATTTAAGGACGCTTATACTTCAAAAGCACTTGTACCAAGAGCAATCTCTACAAGTTCTGAGTTGATTACCAAAGTCGGTTCTGATTTCTACTGGTATATTAACTAGTGTCGTTTCCTAAGAAATGAAAGTGTGTGCTTTAGATCCTAGAAAACTGGAAGCAGTCTTAAATATAAACAGGCACAACTCTGCACTATGTCTCAGTAAAGTATAAAGAACAAAGCTTTACTTTTAGATATTTGGCTAGCATGAGGAGCTCTGATGTACTCATTTCCAATCATTCTTCTCTAAATATGACAGACTACTAATGTAGCTTGAAAAGGGCCTCACTGTTCTCCCTGTTTTCTAGCTTGAGTTGATGCGTATTACTTCTCTGCTGAAAGAGACAATGGTGTAACTGTATGTAATGGCTATAGGGTAATTTCATACCTATATGAAATTACGTAGGAGTCGTGGTGGTATAACTTAGTATCTGCTTCATCATTTTCTGTTTTTACCATTCTAGAGATCTGTAGACCTTCTTTTTAGATCAAATTCTGTAATGAAGTGTTTATTAGCACTGCTTTAACAATATATGGCAATTCAATATAGCCATTTGGATTGTCAACAGAGTAACTTGTCTGTGTATGACCCATTCTTCAGCACCATTTTAAATTGGAGGATATAGGAGATTGACTAGAGGAAAGAGGTTGACTGGATATATACGTACAATATTGTAATGAATTTAGTTCTTGTTCTAAAAGCAATCTTGACCAGTACAGTCTTTCTCAAATAATGCTGTGTGTATTTGCGGGTGCTCACTTGAGAGAGAGAAACCTACTCACACACACACACACATGATTGTACTAGAATTCTTCCACAAGTGCCGTATCAATCTGGAGATGAAATTTGCAGTGCCCAGATTAGCAGTGAGTCATGTGAGATGCTATGATGGCTCTCTCATTGATTTACATTAATGTTTTCCTCTCTTCTCTTGGTGCTCCACTCAGTGATGTGTGGTAAGGACAGTGTATTAATCAGGGACAGGGCTATTCTTTGTTTAAAGCAGATGTTATGCCCAGTTGACATTCATACTGTGCAGCAAAGAACTGTGCTCTAAGTGGGCAAAATAGTAGAAATACTTGGGGTATTTTTTTTTTTTTTTTGCTCACAATCATGTCCTAAAATACCAGTTTCAAGAAGGGACATAGGGATTCTCTGATATGAACCTGGGAATTACCATAATGGGTCAGACCTGTGGTCCACCTAGTCCAGTATTCTGTCTTCAGCATTGGCCAGTACCGCACGTCTCAGAAGAAAGTACAAGAATCTCCACTATGATCAGATGTGCAACGTCACCTTCTAGCCTCGATAGCAGGAGACTGGTTTAAGCTCTGAAGGATGAGGTTTCAGATCTTCTTCAAAAAAGAGTGTCATAGTAGTCTCTTGCTGAGCTCACCAGAGTGTCAGGAGGCATTCTTCTTGGCTCAGCACTCCACAGACAGCAACTTCTAGCACTGAAATTCTGTGCCCTGGCCCACTACAATCTAACCCTGTGACTCTAAAGGCTTGTGTACACAAAAGGTTGCACTAGTTGGGTTGTGAATCTACCACGCACTAACCTGACACAAACTAACTGTCCATGTGCACCCTGCTGTGGAGCATTAAGAATTGATGATGATCTAATTCCGTTTCAAAGAGGACAATTGCAATAAGAGTTGGACAGCCCTCTTGCTGTTGAATGCAGCTAAGAACAAATCAAAATATCCCTGGTTTTAATTTCCATTTAGAGGATGGATATCTCTGGGAATTGTTAAGTCAATAATTGAAGTTAAGATTATGATTCCAGTCTTGAAATCTTGTTTAAAAGAGTGATCTTCTGCATGATACTACTGCAGGGGTTCCCAAACTTGGTCACGGCTTGTTCAGGGTAAGCCCCTGGCGGACCGTGATAAACTTTGTTTACCAGGAAGCAGTGGCCCGGCCCGCGCCGCTTCCTGCAGCTCCCATTGGCCGGGAATGGCAAACTGCGGCCATTGAGAGCTCCGAGCGGCCGTACCTGCGGATGCTCAGGTAAACAAAGCGTCTCGCGATCCGCCAGGAGCTTACCCTGAACAAGCCGCGAACCAAGTTTGGGAACCCCTGTACTACTGTGTATTATTATTTTGACTACTTTAAAACAACTGAAAATAAAACACTAATATTTGGTATTTTGATACTTGCTTTCCTCTCTTTTTTTCTCCGTTCCTATTAGATTTTTTCCTCCTACTTTTTAAAGAGCTCCTTGACATAATCTCCAGGTATAGACATACTTTATGATAATTACATTCTAGTACCTTTTTGGCAATAATTATTTCTAATTGCATTATTCTCTACTGCATCTTTATGTGACACAAAGTTCATATATGGTATTTAACATGCTTTTCAGTTGGCAGTGATTGATTTTGTTTAACACAGAAACCCAGGATCTCTGAGGAGGCTGTATTAGACTCATTTAATAATTTCCTGCTCTTCTCTCCTCATTAGCTCCGAGAGCCGATAGGGAGATGTTGGGGTCAAAAGTGATTACTAATTGACTCCTAACTTACCCACTGAAACAGAACTCTATTCAATACCTAAAGGGCTTCAGGCTTCTTAAGATATTCCAATTTGCACAACCAAAAAATATTGCAAATCTTACAATCTCTAGAAATGTAATATGAGTCTTTCATGTTTAAGTTGCATACACTGTTATTGTTGTAGTGCCATCTAAGGTAGGAGGTTTCTTGTAATTGTAAATGCAGCATATGGAGTAAGTTTAGTTGCATTTATGATAAGTAAATCCGATGCATGCGAAACAAAAAGGCAGCATTGGATAGATTTGACACTAATAGGAGGTTGAATAAAAGTGAGTAGTCAGGTGTTGGGTTGCTGGAACCCAAACAGTGCTCTATGTGATCATGCAGGAGATCTAGGTTTAGGAGGTGACCAGGGCTATTTGGTTCTAGACAGGTGGAACTAATTATATTGCAGTGGTAACAGTGGTAGAAGGGCAACTGCCTATCCTGGAGACTAGTTAGAGAGTTAAACAGCTGGGAGCATGTTTTTAAAGCTGCTTGCCTTTTTTATCATTTTGGGTAGGTTGGCAAGAAGTTCTGAAAATGATTATATGAAACTGAGGAAAATGATGGGTGCGTTGGAAAAACTCGCTCTGCTCTAATGCTCTGCATGCTCTCTGAAGGACAGTAGCAGTATCTTTTTCTTCCTTTCATCAAAATACAGGTGGATCATGTTGGCCAGATTGGCACCTCCCAGAATTCAGTAGACATTGAGATCATTCTCTCCCCATATTGGAAGAGTATATTCTAACAGGTCTGCTATGTGAATGCTAATGCAGTTTGGCAACATGTGATTAGTAAGGATTTATCCTAGCTGAGCAGAGAATTTTACTTGGATGGCATGATACTTTTTTATTTTCAGTATGACGAGAGCCCAGATATCATGAACTGTGTTCAAGACCAGCATTTCAGTTGTGGAGCCGAGAGAGATTCATTAGTTTGATCAAGGCTTCAATATTTCTACTGTTTTTCAAAGATGTAGTTTCACATAATGTTTAAAGCCTGATTCTAGGGGGTGATGAGCACCCTCAGGTCCCAGTGAAATAAATGAGAGTTGAAGGTTTTCAGCACCTCTTAGACTGTGCTCAGTACCTTGCAGGATCAGACCGTTAACTTTTAAATTACCTGATACTAAGATTGTGTTATACGCGATGTGGGAAAATAAAAGGAATATATTTATATATATAAAAAGATGGGTTGAATAATGAGTGGTTTGAATATTTGCAGGTGTGTAGGCTGTCATAGATCATGCCATTTTAATTTCCCAAGAGTAGTTTTCCACCTCTTCCTCAGGCCTTTTAAACACAACAAGAACTCGCCAAGTGCACACACAATGTAAATGATCACTTCTTGTGCCCTGATGCCTATGTTAGGAGAGGAAAAGCATATTGTGTGCAGGGGAGGGGATGTTTTTTGAGGAATGAAAGGAAGTATTAATGTTTTGGCCATTGCCTGTGCATACTTTTTAAATTTGTAGCTTGGCTGTCTAGCTTGACTACCTTTTGGAGAGGTGAATGTATCCGAAATTTACTACTACTTTGGATGTAGAAGTACTACTAAGCTGGGGGGGAGAGGTAGATACCCTGGAGAGTAGGGATAGGGTCCAGAGTGACCTAGACAAATTGGAGGATTTAGCCAAAATAAATCTGATGAGGTTCAACAAGGATAAGTGCAGAGTCCTGCACTTAGGATGGAAGAATTCCATGCACCGCTACAGGCTGGGGACTGACTGGCTAAGCAACAGTTCTGCAGAAAAGGACTTGGGGATTACAGTGGACGAGAAGCTGGATATGAGTCAGCAATGTGCCCTTGTTGCCAAGAAGGTCAACGGCATATTGGGCTGTATTAGTAGGAGCATTCCCAGCAGATTGATTATTCCCCTCTATTCGGCACTGGTGAGGCCACATCTGGGGTGTTGCATCCAGTTTCCCTCACCCCGCCCCCCGAAAGGATGGGGACAAATTGGAGAGAGTCCCGCTGAGGGCAACGAAAATGATCAGGCGGCTGGGGCACATGATTTACGAGGAGAGGCTGAGGGAACTGGGCTTGTTTAGTCTGCAGAAGAGAAGAATGATGGGGAATTTGGTAGCAGCCTTCAACTACCTGAAGGGGGGTTCCAAAAAGGATGGAACTTGACTGTTCTCAGTGGTGGCAGATGACAGAACAAGGAGCAATGGTCTCAAGTTGCAGTGGAGGAGATCTAGATTGGATATTAGGAAAAACTATTTCACTAGGAGGATGGTGAAGCCCTGGAATGGGTTACCTAGGGAAGTGGTGGAATCTCCATCCACAGAGGTTTTTAAGGCCCAGCTTGACAAAGCCCTGGCTGGGATGATTTAGTTGGGGTTGGTCCTGGTTTGAGCAGGGGATTGGACTAGATGACCTCCTGAGGTCTCTTCCAACCCTAATCTTCTATGTTTTTATGTTCATTTTGTTAAAATGCCCTTTCCACCCCACACTGCAACTGAAAACATTAGATGCTTCTATTCAGTTCTACATTCAAACAAGTTATGATTTTTTTAAAGGCAGTTTTCTTACTCAATAAACCTGCCTTATTGGGTGAAAGGGTGAAAAAACCTATCCAAGGCCTAGCACCTGGGTGAAAAAACCTATCCAAGGCCTACCACCTCCTACCCCAAACCTCTCTCTCAACTCTACCCCACTTAAAACACAATTGCTGTGGAAGATCTTTTGCCTTCAGAATCAACTTTACATCAGAGCCACATGCATAGCACTTAATTTTCTTGAACATGCCTCTAGCCAGTATAATCTGAATTATAGATATCCCTGATAACTGAAATCTGAGGTGGGTAGGTTACTGTGACTCACCAAGTCCCCATTACAATGCACAAATGTCTGATCCTGGCACATTATGACAGTTTCCACTTTGTGAATCACAGTTCCTTTAGAAGTACATGAAAAGCAGATTTTTTACTACGCTTCTGTTTTGCTGCCCGAAATGGACTATTAGAGAAATTATTTGGAATTTTAACTGTATTTTGGCAATAATATCTTATCCAAACAGCTTGACCAAACTAAAGCCTGGTAAATTCTTGTAAAACGTAACCTCAAGTAGAGTCAAGGGAAACAATAATGTATTTATTCTGTTTGGTTATGAAAGAAAAAGGTGGGTTAGAGTTGGAATGTAAGCATGCAAGAAGCAGGGCCGGCCCCAGGCACCAGTGCAGCAAGCAGGTGCTTGGGGCGGCCAACGCAAAGGGGCGGCACGTCTGGGTCTTCAGTGGCAATTTGGCGATGGGTCCCTCGGTCCCTCTCGGAGGGAAGGACCCACTGATGAATTGCCGCCGAAAAATGAAGCAGCAGCGGTTGAGCTGCCGCCAAAGTGCCGCCGTGGTTTTGGGGTTTGTTTGTTTTTTTTCCGCAGCTTGGGGCGGCAAAAACGCTGGAGCCAGCCCTGGCAAGAAGTCAGCCTTATTGGCTAAAATCTAGTGGAGAAAGTAAACAGCACGAAGTCAGTAGCTGTAGCACCCACAGCAACATTAATTTATGTGCAGTCTAGTGAAGTGAGAATACCACTCTTAATTTTATATACACAACAGGAATAAATGCAGAAATGAAAGAAAGTGAAAGTGTGCAAAGAAGAGAACAAACAGTTCTGTAAAAGAACTGTAGCTGCCCCAGGGAAATTCTTTCTCGGGCAAGAAGTACGGGCTACAGTTTTTCTGGAAGTGTGTGAATGTATAAACACAAAGAACAGAGAGGAATTGTTTATGATGGAATTACCTGAATTCACATAATGGAACCATGCATAAAGAGGCAGTCCAAAATTTTCCAAAGTGACTAGTGATTTAAGTGCCTGGAATTTGGGGTACTCAACTTGACACCATAAATGGAGCCAGAATTTCATACTATGGGTCCTCAGCACTTTCTGAAAACCAGAGCTTGTTAAAAGAACAGGAGTACTTGTGGCACCTTAGAGACTAACAAATTTATTTGAGCATAAGCTTTCGTGGACTACAGCCCACTTCTTCATGTGCATAGAATGGAACATATAGTAAGGATATATATATATATGCATACAGAACATGAAAAGGTGGAAGTAGTCATATCAACTCTAAGAGGCTAATTAATTAAGATGAGCTATTATCAGCAGGAGAAAAAAAAAACTTTTTTAGTGATAATCAAGATGGCCCATTTCAGACAGTTGACAAGAGGACCGTCTCTACGCGAAAGAATAAATGGACACAAATCTGACATCAGGAATCATAACATTCAAAAACCAGTAGGAGAACACTTTAACCTCTCTGGTCACTCAGTAACTGACGTAAAGGTGGCAATTTTGCAACAGAAAAGCTTCAAACAGACTCCAACGAGAAACTGCTGAACTTGAATTAATATGCAAACTAGATGCCATTAATTTAGGCTTGAATAGAGACTGGGAATGGCTGAGTCATTACACAGATTGAATCTATTTCCCCATGTTAAGTATCCTCACACCTCTTATCAACTGTCTGAAATGGGCCATCTTGATTATAACTACAAAAGTTTTTTTTCTCCTGCTGATAATAGTTCATCTTAATTAATTAGCCTCTTAGAGTTGATATGGCAACTTCCACCTTTTCATGTTCTGTATGCATATATATCTCCTTACTATATGTTCCATTCTATGCACATGAAGAAGTGGGCTGTAGCCCACAAAATCTTATGCTCAAATAAATTTGTTAGTCTCTAAGATGCCACAAGTACTCCTGTTCTTTTTGCGGATACAGACTAACACGGCCGCTACTCTGAAACCAGAGCTTGTTAAAGTGTATCAGCTTGGGCACCCAAAAGAAGAGGCACTTAAAATCACGAATCACTTTGGCAAACTATCAGGAAAAAATAGGGACAGTGATATTTATTGAATGGTAGAAAGCTTTGTTTTACAGAATACCTTTCATCCCGAAGGATTCTAATAGGCTGTACAGATGTATTCCTGTAACTAGGAATTACTTCATCTCTCACTGTTTGCACTGTTGTAGCTTTGTCAGGCTTTTATTGGATCAACTTCTGTTGGTGAAAGAGAGAAGCTTTCTAGCTTACAGGAGAGCTTTTCTTCAGGTCTGGGAAAGGTATTAGGAGTGTCACAGCTAAGTACAAGGTGGAACAGACTGTTTAGCATAAGTAGTTAGCACATATGCTAAGAGACCATTCAAGCTGAAGTGGCCTGTTAATAAATACCCTTGTGGCTTTGTGATTTTGTCCTCACCCACAACTATTTCAGATTTGGGAATAATTTATACCTTCAAGTCAGCGGCACTGCTATGGGTACCCGCATGGCCCCACAATATGCCATCTGAAGAAGTGGGCTGTAGCCCACGAAAGCTTATGCTCTAATAAATTTGTTAGTCTCTAAGGTGCCAAAAGTACTCCTGTTCTTTTAACATTTTTATGGCTTACTTAGAACAATGCTTCCTCAGCTCTTGTCCCCTAGCGCTCCTACTCTACTTGCACTACATTGATGACATGTTCATCATCTGGACCCATAGGAATTCCACCAGGATTTCAACAATTTCCATCCCACCGTCAACCTCAGCTTGGACCAGTCCACACAAGAGATCAACTTCCTGGACACTACAGTGCAAATAAGCAATGGTCACATAAACACCATTCTATACTGGAAACCTACTGACTGCTATACTTACCTACATGCCTCCAGCTTTCATCCAGACCACATCACACGATCCATTGTCTACAGCCAAGCCCTAAGATAGAACCGCATTTGCTCCAATCCCTCAGACAGAGACAGACACACAGGATCTCTATCAGGCATTCTTAAAACTACAGTACCCACCTGGGGAAGTGAAGAAACAGATTGACAGAGCCAGAAGGGTATCCAGAAGTCACCTACTACAGCACAGGCCCAACAAAGAAAGTAACAGAATGCCACTAGCCATCACCTACAGCCCCCAACTAAAACCTCTCCAGTACATCATCAAGGATCTACAACCTATCCTGGAGGATGATCCCTCACTTTCACAGACATTGGGAGACAGGCCAGTCCTCGCTTATAGACAGCCACCCAACCTGAAGCAAATACTCACCAGCAACTACACACCACACAACAGAAACACTAACCCAGGAACCAATCCCTGCAACAAACCCTGTTGCCAACTCTGTCCACATATCTTTTCAAGGGACACCATCATAGGCCCTAACCACATCAGCCACACCATCAGGGGCTCGTTCACCTGCACATCTACCAATGTGATATATGCCATCATGTGCCAGAAATGCCCCTCTGCCATGTACATTGGCCAAACTGGACAGTCTCTATGCAAATGAATAAATGGGCACAAATCAGACATTAAGAATTGTAACTTTCAAAAACCAGTAGGAGAGCACTTCAGTCTCCCTGGACACTCAATAAGAGACTTAAAAGTGGCCATTCTTCAACAAAACACCCTTCAAAACAGACTTCAACGAGAAACTGCCAAGCTGGAATTAATTTGCAAACTTGACACCATCAAACTAGGCCTGAATAAAGACTGGGAGTGGCTGGGTCACTACAAAAAGTGATTTTCCCTCTTTTGATACTCACGCCTTCTTGTCAACTGTTCGGAATGGGCCACATCCATTGAATTGGCCTCGTTAGCACTGACCCCCCACTTGGTAAGGCAACTCACATCTTTTCATTTTCTGTGTATTTATACCTGTCTAGTGTATTTTTCACTCAGTGCATCTGATGAAGTGGGTTATAGCCCAGAAAAGCTTATGCCCAAATAAATTTGTTAGCTTCTAAAGTGCCACAAAGACTCCTCATGGTTTTTTCTGTGGTCATAGTCATTTCTCACTGGCATGCAGCCTCCTTTGACTTCAAACCTGGAAAAAGCTCATCCTTGTATGATAGGAAACTTTTCAAAATGATAGTGCAGGGAAATATTTAGGAAAGCAGAATTTGCTTACCTGATTTGGTGGTTGGCCAGGAACCAGGAGTTAACACTTTAATTACCTCAAAAGTTAGTACCTTGCTTTTACATCTCATTTGAAAGATGACCCCTTGAGAATCTCAGTGCCTCAATGGGGACATTAGTTCACTATTTACATAGTGCCACCAGCTTCACTTCCTTTATTTGCTGGATAGTCCTACGGAATCTAATCCTATCTTGGCTATGGGTTCAGATAGGAATTTCAGCACAAGGTGCTATGAGCAGAGACTATGTGGTATTGGACTGTGGACTAGTTTTCCAATGCAATAGCTAGAAGCCTCATCACTGAGGACATTTACAAGTGAAATGGACAAAGGTTAGACAATCTGTTCTGGGAAACAAAATCCTGCATTAGCAGAGGGATGTACTACATGACCTCACAGTTTCTCTACCTTCGATTTCTATGACTGTCTAATGCTAGTTGGGTTACAGTATTAAGTCACCACAAAGTTGACTGGTGACTCTTTGGGGGTGACGAAACTAGTTAGAAAGACCCAGTTACATTAAGTATTTTTCATCCTTACCAAGTAGACTGACTAAGCATGAAAAGAAAATCACTTCAGTATGTGGAAGTGAATTGAGGGGGGCAAAGAACTATGGTTAGAAATAGCATCTCTAGAGATACATTACTAGAGCTTTATTTTTAACTTCTTTTATGTCTAATGTGTGATGATGGATGATGTGTCAGAATAAACCTAAATAAACTCTAAAATTGAGTGCTAAACAAATTACTGACAGCATTAGTAATGTCACTACATTCAGCATCCACAGTGGCATTACAGTTATTGCTGTACATCTTCGCTTTCTCCTGTTGTGGTTCTCTCCACAGAGCTGACTCAGAAAAGATGTCCTTTTTGAAGGAGAACCCTCAAAAAGCTGCATTCTTAGGGCTGACTCAGAGGAGATAAGATGTCTGTCCCTAGAGATTGGGATGGCGTCACAGTGGGACAAAGATGCTGTTGCATTAACATAATTGTTTTCCATCCCTAAATAAATATCATGGTAAGGGCTCTTATGAATTCTCTGTCTCATTCAGTTTGAGTTGCATGTTTAGCGGAGGACTTGGTTGTCTGTGCTGTTGTCACATTCTGGTGTGCAATCCAGAGCAGTGAGGGGTTGTGTCACCACTTGCCCCTGCAACCTTGGGTGCTTCATAATACTTTGCTGTTGTAGCTCCTGACCTGGGCTTCTCACAAACAGCCAGACAGCGTACAGATCACACCCTGAGTATCTGTGTATAATTACAGCCCTGGTCCTTCAACTGACCTAGCAGCCTGTCAGCAACACATCAGCTACACTATGGCTGCCAGAAGCCTTGGTTACTACCTGCAGGTGATCCCAGTATACTACCACTCCTGAAATGTCTGCAAAATGTGTGCTCTGCACTGTTCAGCCCTCTCCTGGGCAGTTCAGATCTTAGAGGTCCATTGTCCCTGTAAGAAATCAATATGCAAAGTTTGCTAATTTAACTGAAGTTACCCAAACACTTCAGTGTAAATGCAACACTGGATTTATTTATGTTAAAAATAGGACAAGTTTATTTAATTACCAAGAGAGAATTTGAATACAAATATAAGTTATTAAAATTAGAAATTGTTACAAGAGAAATAAGATAAAGCACTTTCTAGTAAGTAAAACTTAACAAAGTAGACTTGGTTTGAAGTAAAATCCTTACCACATGTTCCCAACAACATTGCTGACCTAATTTTCCAGTCAGGATCCCTCCCAAAGTCAAACGGCTGGTTCCTTTGTCTCTTGCCCCTCACTTGTATAGCCCAGTCACCCTTTGAAATGCATTTTCCTGAGAGTTACCCCAAGATAAAGTTCCTTCCCATTGTGATGGTGGAGACATGGCATTTCATGGTAAAAGCGGTTCCATGTTGTTATTTGCTAAAATACCGATCGATCTGTTCCTCCCCCCTTGGTTGCCAAAGAATGGCAACTTGACCAGCATTAACTTTGATGATACCTGGCTAATCTTTGTTCTTGAGAAACCAGTTTACCCCATCTGGCTATTCCAAGGACCCTGTTTACTACTTATATGTAAACCTGTCGTATGAAAAGAGATTAGAGGAGCTTGGGTTGTTTAGTCTGACAAAGCGAAGGCTGAGGGGGGATATGATTGCTATCTTTAAATATATCAGAGGGGTTAATACAAGGGAGGGAGAGGAATTATTCCAGTTTAGTACTAATGTGGACACGAGAACGAATGGATACAAACTGGCCGGGGGGAAGTTTAGGCTAGAAATTAGACGAAGGTTTCTGACCGTCAGAGGGGTGAAATATTGGAACGGCCTTCCTAGGGAAACGGTGGGGGCGATGGACCTGTCTGGTTTTAAGATTAAGTTGGATAAGTTTATGGAGGGAATGGTTTAATGATAAAACATAGTAGCCAAGGAAAACCAAGCAATGGTACATGAACAACATAATGGCCAACAAGGGTCAGGCTAGAGACTCTTGCCTATATGCTTGGGGTATTACTGATCGCCATATTTGGGGTCGGGAAGGAATTTTCCTCCAGGGTAGATTGGCTGAGCCTCTGGAGGTTTTTCGCCTTCCTCCGCAGCATGGGGCAGGGATCACTAGCAGGAGGGTCTCAGCCGATTGAAGTCACTAAAACACAGGATTGGGGACTTCAACGGTAGAGTCCAGGGAAGGGTCTTGCGGCCTGCAGCATGCAGGGGGTCAGACCAGATGATCATAATGGTCCCTTCTGACCTTAATGTCTATGAGTCTATGAGTCTATGAGATGAAGATACATTTGTTGGTTTAGGATAAACCTGTTTAACAACTTCTGCCTTGTCAGGGCTATGTGGAATTGAACATGTGCTACAACATCATACAGGGGGAAATCATAACTTTACATGTTGCTATATACATTTCACCATGATATTACTGATTATGAGTTATTGAGTTATTCATTTTTAAATGATACCTCACAGGGCATATTTTGTACAAAGATTATTACAATAGGATGTGAATACAGGAGTGCATTCGGTCACAGCTATGCAAACCAGTAAGACACAATTCCTGTCCCAATCTAAGGGCAAGATTACAATCTGGTTTGTGCAGTGGTGCAAGGGAGTAAGGGTGTCTTGCATTGGTCATTGTGGCAGCACAGGGAGGAGAGCAGTTTTGATGGAGCAAGTCCATACCCTCTCTGGTGAAAGTGGGCAGAGTGATGTGGGGAATGGATGGACTCCGAACACCCCTTTCTTCCCCGATGCACTGTTTAACATTGCTATGCAGGAGGAAATATTCTTTGCCAGGTATAGACCTGATGCAGCCATATTCTACCTTCTGGTCTGCTCCAAGGAAGGGCAGTGATATTCTGCCCCTTGTTCAAGTCTGGTGGTAAGGCCAAGATTGAGCCTTAAATGAGCTGTGACAGGAGATGTGATAGTGGACAGGGTAGGTGGGACTCCAAGGATAGCTGGGGGAGAAAAATAAAAAAGAAATTTGCACTGCAGCACAAGGGAATGATGGGAAACTAGAGCTAATGTGTAGGCAGAGCAGATTGGTGCAGGGCCTTGAAGGGGAACTGAGTAGTTTGAATTTAATACAGAAGGAGATGTGGTGTCATAGAATGGACTTGGAATTGTGGGGATGGTGATGTGGGGGAGAGAGATGAGATTAACAGCAACATTTTGGATAGAGATTAGAGGTGCAAGACAGGAGTTAAGTAGTCTAGAAAGTAGTAGTGGTTTTAAAATTAAAAATTAATGGAAATATCCCATCTCCTAGAACTGGAAGGTCATCGAGTCCAGCCCCCTGCCTTCACTAGCAGGACCAAGTACTGATTTTGCCCCAGATCCCCAAGTGGCCTCCTCAAGGATTGAACTCACAACCCTGGGTTTAGCAGGCCAATGCTCAAACCACTGAGCTATCCCTCCCCCTCCCTTGGTCCTGCTAGTGAAGGCAGGGGGCTGGACTCGATGACCTTTCAAGGTCCCTTCCAGTTCTAGGAGATGGGATATCTCCATTAATTTATTATTTATTATTTATTTATTATTATTTATTATATATATATATATATATGTATATATATACACACACACACATACAGAGAGCATAAACAGGTGGGAGTTGTTTCCATTTATTATTCCATTTATAAAAAAGGGTGTAATTTCTATTTGATTTTTGTCCTGTGCCCATCAAAACTCCCCACCCACACGCAAACCTCAGATGGGAGTCTTGACTGATAACCAGGGTGTGAAGAAAGGTTTTCTCAGTAGGAATGGAGAAGAAGTGATGGATTTTTGAGATGTTGTAGTGGAAGAAAGTACCAATGTTTTGTTAAATTTTCAACAGATGGCCAAGAGGAGAAACAATAGTCCTGGAAATGTATTGTTTTGGAAGAGTTGGGGTTAGAGCCAGGCAATGTTTTTCAGATGAATAATTTATTTGACAAAAAATTCAGTTTCAGTTGATCCAAAACTCTTTGCAAATTTGGTACAAATTGTTTTGGCCATTCACAAAACAGCCAGAGGATGAGGAGCAGGAGGTGAGAGTGGTGGTGCCGCCACCTTTAGTCCAATTGTTAGGATATTCCCCTGGGATGTCCAAATGCCTTCTCTGGATCAGACTCACAATTGACTTCTTTTATTCAAAAACAAATTCAAAAACAATTCAGATTTGATTCAACCTGAGCTGAATTGTGTTTTGATTTTCCCCAACTCTTATTTTCCTCACTTATCCTTTTCCTTCTTGTCGAGTTTTGTTGTTGTTTACACTTTCCTTCATAAACAGTCCCACGTAATTTCCCATACACTCCTACTAACCATGACAAAAATATTTGTTTTCCTTTTTTAAAAACAGATGAAACAGAAATCATAACATTTCCTTAGTTTATCTTGCTCAAAGATAGTGCAAAAATAATACAATTTTTCACCCCATCTAAATCGGTGGAAATCTAAATTCGGTGACAATTTTACTTGCTATAACAGTAATAGTAATAATAATGTTTTGTATGCACTTTTCATAGAATCCTAGAAATAGAGAGCTGAAAGGGGCCTTGAGAGGTCATCTAATTTAGCACTCTGTGGTGAGGCAGGACCAAGTAAACCATAACCATCCCTAACAGGTGTTTTGTTTAACATGTTCATAAAAGCCTCCAATGATGGGGGTTCCACAACCTCCACAAATGGAAGTCTATTCCAGAGTTTAACTATCCTTATAGTTGGAAAGTTTTTCCTAGTATCTAACCTTAATCTCCCTTGCTGCAGTTTAAGATGATTATTTCTTTTCCTATCTTCCGTGGACATAGGGAGAATTGATCATTGTCCCCTTTATAACAGCCTTTAACATATCTGAAGATGTTATCCCATCCCCCGCCCTCAGTCTTTATTTCTCAAAACTAAACATGCCCTGTTTGTTTTTTAACATTTCCTCGTAGGTCAGGTTTTCTAATCCTTTCAAGAGTGTAGACCAGGGATTGGCAACTTTTGGCACACGGCCTGTCAGGGAAATCCACTGGCAGGCCGGGACAGTTTGTTTACCTGCAGCGTCCACGGGTGTGGCCGATCGCAGCTCCCACTGGCCGCAGTTCACTGTTCCAGGCCAATGGGGGCTGCAGGAAATGGCGCAGGCCAAGGGATGTGCTGGCCGCCACTTCCTGCAGCCCCTATTGGCCTGGAATGGCAAACCACAGCCAGTGGGAGCGGCGATCGGCCGAACCTGCAGACGCTACAGGTAAACAAACCGTCCCAGCCCACCAGTGGATTTTCCTGACGGGCCGTTTGCCAAAGG
This sequence comes from Malaclemys terrapin pileata, assembly GCF_027887155.1. Lineage (NCBI taxonomy): Eukaryota > Metazoa > Chordata > Testudines > Emydidae > Malaclemys > Malaclemys terrapin. The sequence goes on from NC_071505.1 coordinate 33,332,498, forward strand.
TTGCCGACCCTGATGTAGATGGAAGATTTTTGGGTTAGAATAATGGGACTGACATTATTATTAGGAAAAGTGCTATTGTGCTTTTAATGCCATTTTTTCCCTAAAATTTCCCCTAGATTCTGTATGCAAAACTGTATATGCAACTGTGTACTTGTATGGGTTGTTGGAGGCCTCAGCCCATATGAATGTTGTGGATAAGTATCTGAACTTTTGCCTTTTTATTCAAAACAAACTCCAAGCCTCTTAGGGTTTCAGCATCACGTAGCATAATATTTTTACTATGTTGGTGCTCATTTCCTGTGCAGATGCCAAGGACTGATTCTCTGTTTGCAGGATCAGGCCCTATGGTGGACAGAAAGAGCACTGTAAACAGTGTAAATATTTTTGTTCTCCAGTACATAAAGTGATACAATCAATGAAGTAGCATTGACTGGCTTTATGGAAGAAGTGCATTTTGAAGAGGGATCTGAACACATTCCTAATAGACATAGTTTTAAATATGGCACAGTGCAGTTATTTTTCTAATGTTCAAGTTTTGAAGTCAATAACTTTTCATGATAGTTGATGTTTTCCACTTAATAGAAATAATCAATTGTAGCTATTTATGTTAAACTGGAATTGGGAAGTTTCTTTAAATGTTAAATATTTCCATACACATTAAACATTGGCATCAGTTTTATATCTGTTATTTGTTCATAATAGCCAGCTCATTTACCCCATTCTCCAACTAATTTTAGGATTTAATAGCTAATTTAAAAACTAACACAGTTGAAAGTGCAAGAGCCCAAGAGTTAGCTTCTGACTCTCTCTTGCATGCAGAAGTTCACATACAGGATTTTCTAGTAGCTATAAATATTAAATGCAACCCTCCCCAAAAACATACATTAACATGATGTTAAAAGGATGTTGTTAATATGAAATATAATCAATTAAAAATCAGTTCAAAATAGTTTAAGAAACTAGTCCTGTCCAACTTCCCAGGCCAATTCTATTGGTTTTTACTATCATATTTTCATTTCAAATAAAGTCAGACCACTTCCTTCTTGCTCTGTAAAAGCAGACAAATAACAGGCTTAACTAACTATGGTCCCAGTTGTGCAAGCTGCACATGGGTGGACCCTCACTGGAATCAGTATGTATATCTACACAGCAATTAGATACCCACGGTTGGCCTGTGCCAACCAACCTGGGCTTGTGGGGCTTGGGCTGTGGGGCTGTTTCATTGCTGTGTAGAGTTCCGGGCTCAGGCTGGAGCCTGGGCTCTAGGACCCTGCAGGGTGACAGAGAGCTTGGATTTTTCTTTGCTGTGTAGACATACCCAGTGAGGCCCCATGTGACACTGGGATCGATCCATATTTTGTAATTAGGTATAAAAAAGAAACCTAGAGAAGTGTGATTATTTTTTCAAGTTAACTGTTTCTCTTTAAAACTATGCAGTTAAAATCAGTGCTAAAAGTCAAGAAATGCAAAAGCTAATGTTTCAAGAACAATAATTACTCTGCTTTGTTTCACATCCTGTATGTTTACATTCATATTAAACTCAGCATTGTACTAAGCATTTAACCACAAAAACGCTACAAGATCCAGTTCTGCAAAGATTTATACACATGCTTAACTACAAATTCCTGAGTAGTTTCACTGAGGCCAATGAAGACTGCTTGAAGTAGGCATGTAGTTTTGTAGAATCAGTGCCATAGCATGTGCGATACTCCTGAGGTTTAGTTGCTGTTGCAATCTTAACTTTTGCATATGTGATTTTTACTGTGAAACTTTAATATTACATTAATGTTCTTTTTATATTTTTAAACAACAAAATTAAAATGCAAGGGTGAAAAATACATTTTTATGACCTAACTGGCCTTTGATGTTCACATTGTATCATGATAAATAATATGGGAATGAAATGATAGTTCATATTTGCTACTGCTTTTTCATTTCAACTACTTCAACCTTTATTTATTTTCCCATACCTAAGAAATGCCCTAGCCCTTGTTGAGGACTGAGTCTATGTAATGGTTCAAGTTTTCAAATTTCCATTTTTCAGAAAAGTGTGTTTAGAATTTAGTTTTACCATGGAAAAAGTTATTTTTGTTATTTGTCCATATTGTAAAGAAAGCTAAAGGGATTTTACTCACTTTAAAAAAAAAATCACCTTTTGGTGACAAAGAGGACATAATATTTCAGCCCAAAAGATAAATGTGCTAAAAAGTTATAAGCAAACTTAATTATAATAATGTTGGTAAATATCTACTATAAACGATTATGTAAGTGTATCTATACAGATACACAACAGTGTAGTGTAATGATTTTAATTGGCATGAATATGGGATGGCCATATTGTTTCTGAATACACAAAGGTTGTCTGTATGAGAATGTTAATATTCATGTACATACATGTGAATATATATAAATACAACCTATATTGCTATGGCACACATTTTAAGTAGTGCAGTAAAGCCATTTCTTTGTTCATACGCTCCTCACAGGAAATCGCCATAAAATGTTTAAAAAAAGAATCTTAAATTACTTTTTGAAATTACAGTTATTTCACAAATCATTTTCTTAACTGGCTGTGAAGCAAAAGTAGTATCTAATTTGCAACAGAAATTGAGATGCTTTTTTTCTCTGTACACTCTTTGTTCTGTACAGAGACTTCTGTGGAATGCTAGATCAGACTTTCCAAATCTTTTTTTTTGTATGTCCCAGATTTGTTGAGTCTAAATACTGTATGATAACAGCTGGAAAATGGGCCCTAATATTCAGCAACCTATAGTTTGATAACCATCTGTGGCCACAATACCTCCATTAGTAGGACTTTCAACACTCATGCCAGAATTTCATTATACTACAGAGACAGACTGACTGAATAAGTACAGATAACTAGTAGCTTATAAGAGTTCCATTAACAGTAGCTATACACATGTCAAGGAAAATAAGCTATAACTATCTTCAAAGACCTTTCCTATTTCCTATGAGATATTCAGTAGCTATTGAATCCAATTCTTTATGTTTTATGTTTGATAAGGGTTCTTTATCTACCAGGGCCTTTTATCATTGGCTTCAGTCTTGCAGTCCAATATTGATTTCTATTTCAGGTGTAGAATACATGGTTGCCATTATGTGGTAGCCTTGATTGGTGCAAGTCTAATTGTGAATAGAGGACTGATTGGAAATTGAAGCTTTTGCATCCTGTTAATGCAACAAACTAATAATACTTTTTGACCTTAAAATATACTCCTGTGTCTTTAATCAGAAAAACATGGAGCTTTGGACTACAATGCTTTTAACATTGCAATAAAAGTATTGGTCATCTGCAGGCTTCCAGTCCCACTAAAAAAAAATAAAATTGTTTACATGTATTCTAAGAATTGCATGTTGTACTAATAGTTTGGTTTTTTTTTTTTTTTTTTTAATTTCACAACATCCAGTGTGTGCTAGGTGCTTTACAAACAAATGAGACCTAGACTCTGTCTTGAAGGGTTTAGAGTCTTAGTTTAGATGGGTAAAATGAGTGAGATGAGTAAGAAACAGAGGGTGTGGGTAAGGAAATGGAAGACAAAGGATACAAGGGTAAGATTGTGTTAGTTTTGAATGGTGATTATATGCTGCTAGATGTTCCCACTGTGTTTTCATTCCTTCTTCCTTTTCTTCTGGTCTTCTGTTCTTCTAGCTAACTTTTTTGAGAGGTGTCTGGGTATTGAGGAGGTGGGAGAAAAGGAGAGAAAGGTGGATTGTGGAGACTGGGGAAAGGGTGGAGACTAGGAACAAAAAAGATATCCTGGTTAAATAGAATCAGTGGGTGATTAATAAGGTGAATCTAAACGGAATACTGAGGAACTGAATAATTTCAATATTGATAGTATACAGTTCCAGGAGAGTAAAAGCAGTTCAGCAATTAGCCTTGTATCTTACCAGTTAAAGTAAAAAGAACCAACATTGGTTCACCTGTAGATAGAAATTACCATTCATTTTGCACCCAGTTCATTCAGATTCTGAGTTTGTGGTTGGTATGAGGCTGTTAACCAAAAAGGTGAAACAGTGGAAATCTAACACTGCCTATCAGTATTGTGCCTTTCTATGAGTATATCCTTTATTTTTCCTTATGCCAATATTTTTTATTCCATAGTGAATTAACCATGTCTGGTACCTATCATGTAGCTCTCCAGTCATTAGTTGGACTAACTACTTCTCCTAAACTAATTTATAAACTTCCTGGTCTTATGCTAGCTTAGTTTGACTCCAGAGCTTCAGCAATTGTCCGGTACTACTGCTACAGGACTAGAATTTTTATGACCATTTTCTACACCAATTACTAAGTGCTTTAATTACTTTATTTTTACGTATGTTTTCATGGTATCATTGTATTTTACGAAGATGGCCAAAGATAATTCTGACTCTCCTATAGCTATTTGACTAGTGATTTGGAGTTTACATTTGAAAAACATATTTATGTATGTGTGAATATATATATATATATGATTTCCACTGTGCGACTACATACAGTATTTGATGAGACACTAATCTCTTTTTTACTCCCTTTTCCTATTTAATCTTTTCATTAGCATGGAACTGCTGTAGATGGGTTCCTTTCACATTCTCCCTTAGTTTTATCTGACTGGAATTTATATAACTGGTACACTTCTCAGGGCAAAGGACTTTTTCCCTCCCTTTACAGTAATGCACTCAGCATGCTATATAAATAATAATAGCATTGATAAGGGAGGTTCTATGAATCAATCTCCTCCTTCCCATTCCATGGTTATTCATTTCAGTAGGATGGGGATGTGGCAAATGATCCAAAATGGCTTCCTGGAGTCCCTTCACCCTTTCCCATCCACAAAATATTTTACTTGGGGAGTGGGGGTGAGAAGGGAAGTTTGTAGGTAGAGCAGGTAAAAAAAATCAAGAGGATTCCTGCCCTCCTTGTAAAGAAATAGTATGGCCTTATCCTTGTTTGTTTGGGGGGGTCAAAATAATAACTATTTTAAAAAATACACTTTCAACCAGTCTTATTTGTGGACTAGGGTTACCATTCGTCCGGATTCCCCCGGACATGTCCGGCTTTTTCGAGTTAAAAATAGCGTCCGGGGGGAATTTGTCAATGTCCGGACTTCCCCTCCTCCGCCCCCCCCCCCCCATACAGAGCGTGCGCGCGGCTTACAGAGCAGCCCGGGCTCCGGCAGCCAGAGCCAGAGCCCTTCCGTCACTTCCCCCCTCCTCTCTCCTGAAACTCTCCCTCCCCCCTCTCCCTGCATTCACAGATCGCCGGCCGGCCTCGGCCTCCAGCCATCTGGAGCTCCGAGCCTGCTCCCCTCCCCCGCTTCCGAGCGCGCTGCTCTGCAGCACAGTAAGGGGGCCGGGGGCCAGAGAAGCGGCAGGGAGGTTCTGGGGTGGGGGGGGTAGTCAAGAGACAGGGAGCAGGGGGAGGGTTGGATGGGTCAGGAGTTCAGGGGGGGGCTGTCTGGGGGTTGGGGGTGTAAGGTTTTGGGCAGTCAGGGTACAGGTGGGGGGGGTCTCAGGAGGGGGCAGTTAGGGGACAAGGAACAGGGAGGCTTAGGTAGGGTGTGGGGTTCTGGAGGGCAGTTAGGAGCAGGGGTCCCAGGAGGGGGCAGTCAGGGGACAAGGAGCGGGGGAGGGTCGGGAGTTCGGGGGGGGGCTTTCTGGGGGCGGGGTGGATAAGGTTTTGGGCAGTCAGGGTACAGGTAGGAGGTAGGGTCCTGGGGGGCAGTTAGGGAGAGGGGTCTTAGGAAGGGGCAGTTAGGGGATAAGGAACAGGGAGGCTTAGGTAGGGGGTGGGGTTCTGGAGGGCAGTTAGGAGCAGGGGTCCCAGGAGGGGGCAGTCAGGGGACAGGGAGCAGAGGGGTTTAGATGGGTCAGGAGTTCTGGGGGGGGGCTGCCAGGGGGTGGGGGTGTGGATAAGGGTTGGGGCAGTCAGGGGACAGGTAGGGGGTAGGGTCCTAGGGGGCCAGTTAGGATGTGGGGAAGGTCTCAGGAGGGGGCAGTCAGGGGACAAGAGGCAGGGAGACTTAGGGAGGGGGTGGAGTCCTGGGGGGCAGTCAGGGGACAAGGAGTGGGGGGGAGGGTTGGGGGTTCTGAGGGGGCAGGAAGTGGGAGGGAGTGGAAGGGGCAGGGGCGGGGCTAGGACAGGGGCGGGGCTAGGGCGGGGCTCCTCCCGTCCTCTTTTTTGATTGTTGAAATATGGTAACCCTAGTGGACACTGTGAAAAAATGCCCCCCCCCCCTTTTTTTTAGCACAGGCATGTTTGCATATCAACACACTACTCCCTTAAGCCGAGCTTTTTTCGGATGATGGTGGTGGGTGCTGCTAGTTGTGCTCCTGGTAAATCGGACTGAGGTTTGGCATGCTGTAGTTCTTTGTTCTCTCTTTGCTCCCCTTTGTTTCCCATTCTCTTTGAAGTATTTTTTTTAATGAGACAGGAAGCCTGCAGTTGGCTAATAACCAAGAACTGCTCTTTTCCACTCTTAGATCTTTCAACATTAAACTGTATTTTCCTATGTTGGTGCATTGTTTCATGTGAGTTGTAGTTCGGATTCCTGATGGCCCCTTCTCTTCTAGGGGTTTGTCTCCTTAACCAGACTATCTTGTCCATGAACAGTGCAAATCAACATGGGAGTCATATGCTGCAGGTGCATCATGGGAGTTGTAGGGAGCTGAAACCATAGAGGAAAATGGGGTCAAGAGATCCTCAAAACTGCAGCTCCCATAAGGCACTGCAGCACCATAGGTCAATGTAATTTGATGTTGAACTGACTTGAAATAAAGCATTTTGGGTCCGTTCAGCAATCGATAATGAAGTATTTTGATTTGGGAACATGAAATGTCTCATTTCAATCGAAAATGCCAAAACAAAAAGTTTCACCATTTCCAAATGTGTTTATTATTATTTGGAACTTTCCATGTTCTAGGGGAAAAAACATATATTTCCATTTTTAGCTTGATTTAGGATGAAACTAAACAGTGGAAATTCCAGTTTCTGTTTCATTGTACTTCTTAACCTTCTCTTTGATAAGAAACATCAAACTCTATAAGACTCTCATTGTAGGGCAGTCTTTCCACACCTCAATTCATTTTTGTAATTCTTTTCTCAAACCTATACATTTTTTCTACTTTGTTTTTGATGTTTGAACCCCCATGCTGGACAAAGTATTCTAGTTATGGTCTTGCCAGTACTATATCCAGAGGTAATATCAGTTCCCTTTGATTGAAGGGGGATAGATTTGCTTGTATTTTTGTCAGGATCTTATCCTCAACTCTAGCATCAGGGCCTCTTGCTCTCTCTTTTCCCAGTTCTGGCATCCTTTTCCTATTTGGGGAAACAGAAGAGTAGCCAGTAAGAATAAGACGATACCAAGGTATAGAATTAACAGTTGTGCATGCTGATTGCTGTTTTACCTGTTTGCTTTTCGCAGCGGGATTTCTTCAGTAAGGCTTTAAATGGTTGTAAGCCTTAAGAGTCTTGCAGGTAGTTTGGGAAAATATATGAGTCTGTCTGTGAGGCGTCACGTTACTACACGTGATAGCAAGTTAATGTGAGATTGTGACCAGCCTGGCTATCAGAATCCAGACCCAAGAATTTGGTATCTGATCATTCCTCAAAAAGTGGAATCATCATAGCTCTGATATTTTCAAGCAGGGAGTATTTCTTATGTTTTAAATCATACTAGAGTAGGCTGATAATGTAGGATTTCCAGCCAGCGGCAGAGGTATATAGCACCTCTCAGTCTTGGAAGCCTGTGTAAATTATAGACTCTGTACATTTGTGCTCCTAGCCAGAATGATTTCAGACCTAAGCTCTCTAATGTGGCACACTGTCATATCTCAGGCAAGCTGATGGGAATAAAAAGGAATTAATGTGGGTTTTTTTTGTGGAGGGGTTTAAAACAACACTCCAGAGACTGTGTGTGACTAAAGAAATGAGGCTTTTTGATTAATGGAACATTGAAACATATTCTGCAACAAAAGATGGCTAGTTGTTGGAGTTCTTTACAAAACCTTCATTTCCTTGGATCCCAAGGCATTTTAAATGTTTTTACCATTAATTATCTTGCTTCTCCAACTATATTTTAAAGACACAGTATTGTGATTTTAAGAGCAAGAGAAAGAAATGCCTTTGTATAGTCATTTTAGATGTTGCCATATCTCATTACTACTGGAACTGTTATGGCACTCATATTTTTCATTTTATTTTTAAGCCTAAGGGCTTGTTTTACTGAATTAATGGTACAATAAGGTGGTTTGGTACAAATTCTTTGAAACTTTGAAAGGTGATATCAGAACTGTTAATTTGCTATGAACATGAGCCGTGGCTCCTGATTAGCAAAGAACAAGATGAGAGACCCAAATGAAATGATATATGGAAAAAAATGGGGTTAAATATTATGTAAAGTATACATTTAATCAAATAAATTCCAAATTGTTCTCATTATATTGTAGTCTTGCTACCTTTACAGTAACTATCGGCAACAATACTTGAAATGGTTGGCATTTGCAACATATAAAATGTCTCTGTCTTTAGGCATAGCCTAGGGCTGTGGGCATTTTTAGCAAATGGAGCTCTGATAGAATTCATTTTCATAAATAAAAACAGAATTAAAGTTACCCTTGCTGTGAATTAGCTCTCTGGGACTACTCAGCAGTCTATTTATATTAGTATTAATTTCCTTAGCATGCTAATTTGATTTATTTCACATTTGTATGCCCAAGTACAAACTCCTTCAGGAGAAGAATCATTGGTATGTCAATCATCATATGCAGTTACTTTGTTTCAATGATGTTCAAGTTGCTATTAGGAAGAATTTAGAGAGGTAGGTATGTAAAATATATCTAAGGGAGCTCATTTGCCAGTAGATGACTTTAGATTTTCTATACATATTAACAAAGCAAAGTAGTTGTGCATTTGGATAAGTTGATCTTAATTTTACATGTGATATTAGAGCATATGGGTGTCTTAAATCATTACCAAAATTACTTTGTGAAGTTGAAAGATGGGCCCCCTGAGGCAGCTCCAGGTACGGTATGCTGTTTGTGAGATAGTGATTAGTAGGCTGAATGTGTGTTAGTGAGTGTGGCAGAAAGAAAGGTTGAGATTGGAAAGAACTTTTAAGAGAGCTGCCTGGCTTTGAGAGATGCAAATTTTGGAGGATAACTGAGAGAAGAAAGGAGAGAGGAAGAGAAGGGGAGGTGGCAGAGAACACAATGTAGGGAAAGAAACGTAGAGAGAACATAGGTTGGAGGGAGCCAGAAGGAGCAGAAGCAACATACATTCTAAACAATGCAGGAAAAGAGGTGCCGTGATCTATTTTAGGAAAGAAAAGAATGAGTCACTGAAGGCAGGAAAGGAAATGTTATCATAAAAGCAAGAGAAATGTAATAAGAAACATTTTGGAAAAAATGTATAGAAAACTGGAGCTTAATTTTCAGAGGCTCTGAGCACCTGCTGCACCTAATAACTTCCATTGGGCATGTAGTTACTCAGCATATCTAAAAATAAGACATTGATGGACAGTGTCAATCAATGCTCATGATAAGTTGCATATGTTCTGTTGCTTTAATCGTACAGTGTGTGTTTTGGAGGTATGGCCACAGGAGAGTGATAGATCCATTATTTGCACCTTTGACTGGTTATTTAGTCCTCTAATGATTAGATAGTGGGTAAATATTTTCAGCCCTGTCTCTATTACACAACAATGTCCTGTTTCCTAAGAAAACCTCCCTGTAAGAATCTGTGCCACCATGATGTCTCCTGTTTGTGCTTCTGGCCTGTATTCCTAAGTTGAGGCTATTACATCATTCAATCCCCTTCTGACTGTTTAGCTGGATAACTAATTAGATTAGGGTTACCATATTTAAAAAATAAAAAAAGAGGACACTCCACGGGGCCCTGGCCCCACCCATTCCCCAAAGTCCCCGCCCTAACTCCCCCTCCTCCCTCCCAGCCACGCGAAAAGGGCTGCCCGAGTGCTACCGGCTTCACAGTTTGCCGGGCAGCCTCCAGACCCTGCGCCCCCAGCCGGCGCTTCCCCAGCACAGCTGGAGCCCGGGAGGGGAAGCGCCCAGCCGGGGGCACAGGGTCTGGAGGCTGCCCGGCAAACTATGAAGCCGGTAGCGCTCGGGCTTCGGGCAGCCCCTATGCCTCCGGACCCTGTGCCCCTGGCCGGGCACTTCCCCTCCCAGGCTCCAGCTGCTCTGCTCCTCCCCTGACTTTTCGGCTCTGTTTAAGAGCCAAGCTGCCCGAGCCAGCGCTACCAGCTTTGGGCAGCCCCCTTGCCTCCGGACCCTGCGCCGCCGGAGCAGAGCAGCTGGAGCCCGGAAAGGGAAGTGCCCGGCTGGTGGCTCGGGTTCCGGAGGCAAGGGGGCTACCCGAAGCTGGTAGCGCTGGCTCGGGCAGCTTAGCTCTTAAACAGAGCCGAAGAGTCAGGGGAGGATCAGAGCAGCTGGAGCCCAGGAGGGGACGTGCCCAGCCGGGGGCATAGGGTCTGGAGGCTGCCCGGCAAACCATGAAACCGGTAGCGCTCGGGCTTCGGGCAGCCCCTATGCCTCCGGACCCTGCGCCCCCGGCCGGGCACTTCCCCTCCCAGGCTCCAGCTGCTCTGCTCTTCCCCTGACTCTTCGGCTCTGTTTAAGAGCCAAGCTGCCCGAGCCAGCGCTATGGGCTTCGGGCAGCCCCCGTGCCTCCGGACCCTGCACTGCCGGAGCAGAGCAGCTGGAGCCAGGGAGGGGAAGTACCCGGCCGGCGGCTGGGGTCCAGAGGCACGGGGGCTGCCCGAAGCCTGAGTCAGGGGAGGAGCAGAGCAGCCGCGGGAGAGGAAGTGCCCGTCCGTATTTTTC